>NC_140622.1:2846803-5246803 GCF_057382275.1 Copadichromis virginalis
TATCAATTACAGTTGTCATACTTTCTACCACCTTGTAGTTTAGGTTTTTATCCACATACACAGCTACTCCCCCTCCACTCTTGTTCCTTCTATTTACAAAATTCACTTCATATCCCTCCAGTCCAAAGTCCATTCCTTTCTCCGCATTGATCCATGTTTCAGAAATGGCAATAATTCCAAATGGATTTGTCAACTCATTGAGATATTCCTTTATATTGTTGAAGTTGGCATACAGACTTCTGCTATTAAAATGGATTACTGATAATTTATTTTCCGTGTTGATGGTGTGCTTAAACTGTTCATCAGTGAAGTAGCAGCAGTTACAGCTGATGTTGTAGAAGAAATTATTTTCCGGGTCTATATCCTTTTCTAAGTCTAGAACATTATGGTCTGTGTATCGAAATGTTCTCAGTTCCAGATTATCATAAAGAGAATTCCAATGAGTCATGTTGATATTGTTGCCGGATGCAGATGAAGTTCTTTTGGACTGTGCCATGTGTTGTGTTGTGTGTCACGTCACATGTGTATTCATACCTCCAGAGTAAGTTGACCTCAGTATTTGTCCCGCTCTTCCATATTTCTGATGACCAACACTTTGGCTTGTTCCGGTGTTCCATTGAGTTTAATGAATACTTTGCAGTTGGTGGTCCATGTATTTTGAATTTTTCCCTGTTTCTTCAAGTAACGTGCTTTCCTGGCAATGTCCGCATTTCTTTTTATCAGATGTTCGTTCATGAAGACATCGGATCCTTTCAGTTTCCTTCCTTGTTTTAACAGTGCTGTTTTCTGTTTTCTGTTTGCAAATCTCACAATGATGGCTGGTTTGTTACTGTCATTTTTTCGGGGTAGAGGGTGGCAAGCCTCAATGTTGTTATAATCCACTTCCACACCTTTGGACCGTAGAAAGGTAACCACTTGATGCTCCGTGGAGTTGACATCTTCCTCTCCTGGCCCTCCTACATTGTCAGTGGCGACCGCCCGGGTGTATGACCGGGGTTTGATGCGAAGCCCCGTGATGATAACATCGTTCATCCGGGTGTACTGCTCCAAATCCGCCACTCTGTTCTCCAGGTACGCCAGCCGCCGATCCTTCTCGGCGTTCTGGATGCGGAGAGCCTTAACTTCCTCGACCAGGTCCAGGATGGCTTTCTGCTGCAGTTTGACAGTAGAAATCTCCTCTGTCATAAACTCCAGCGACTTCTTAATATCGTCTCCTTCCTCGGCTGACAGAACTTTTTTCGGGCCCATGCTGAGAGACGCTCTCGTAGCTTTGCCGTGACGACCGGCTAGCTACTTCCCAGAATCCTTTGATGTTGGCTTTCACCTCTGCAAAGCGTTCACTCCGTAGCTCCCAGACACCGATCAGAGAAGATGTCGTCACACGGAATTCCCAAGAAACAAATACACGCTCTGCCTGGTTTTGGTCGAGAGTAAAAGACATAAAGGCCTTGTGTAGCTTGTTAATTGCTCTCTTTGGTCTGCTATACTGATGTTTGGACATATAAAACTTCAAAGAGACCACCTGCCCTCAGTTTTCTGTTCAGAGTGTCTTACAAGATTTACACAGTGTTGAATATTTTCCTTAACTTTTTAGCTATTTCCTGTTATTAAATTCTGTTCATCTTCTGTTTTTTCCTCAGAGAAAGAATTCCAATTGCAGCTACCCTCCACTGTACCAACAACGTCAAACAATACTACGCTGGATTTACCACTATTATCCAAGTCAGCATCATGCTCTGCACCCAGGGCTGATATAGGTCCATCAACTGCACCTCCAGATGATGTTGTTGGTAAGTCCACCTTGTCTACCTCTCAGTCTGACTGTGGCTCCTCTTACAGCTCTTTCCAAAATATGGCTGCAGCAATGAACCCCGTTCTAAGTGTTTATTCCATAAATCATAGTGGTTTGGCATTAACTCGAGTTGGTCATAATCACTGTCCACACTGATGTGAACGATATACACAGTAAACAACCTTTACCTTATTTTCACCACAGTTTTATTCACGAGCATCTTAAACTTTCGTTTTAATATTTGATTCTGTTCAAACTAACAATTAACATAAATCCATGATCATTATAAGAAAATGACACAAAGGGAAATGATCAGGACATATAGGGTCAGTTCATTACTCAAACATATTTAACCTAAACATTAATTCTCATAAATATTATACTTAAAAACAACCATGCAACCTTACTAGAAATGACTGATTAGAAAAATCTGGATTTTCTGAAGTCTGGTTACACCATGTCTTGCAATTGCTCTTTGCTTTCCCTAGCAGACCATGACAGCCTGAAGATGCAGGCAAGACATTACAAAACCTTGAGCAACATGTACAGGAAACCCAATTCAAAAACCAACCAAAGTGGCATTGCTCAAATTTTGGACCTGGAGTTTGAGGCCAGACGAGCTTTTAT
The DNA here is from genome assembly GCF_057382275.1 of Copadichromis virginalis. Lineage (NCBI taxonomy): Eukaryota > Metazoa > Chordata > Actinopteri > Cichliformes > Cichlidae > Copadichromis > Copadichromis virginalis. The sequence goes on from NC_140622.1 coordinate 2,849,223, forward strand.
TGATGCTGATGTTACAAGGGAAGAAGACAGGCCTAGAAAAATATTTGAAGCATACCTGTGCTTCAAAGACATAGGAAATGTAAGTTCAACTACCTTCAGTTAAATCCTTGCTTTCTCTGGATAGGTTTAGTTAGTTCTTGACTAACTGAGCACAATTTTGTCATAGGCGATGGATGAACTGCGTCGCATCATTGGTGGCTCCAACTGCAAATACATAGATCACATGGAGGGTCGATGGGCAGAGTTTTGTTCGAAGGTGCAGTTCTATAACCTCCTCTCCCCTTGGATGTACGTGGAGGTAAGTGGCCTTTTCATACATTAAATCCAAGTATCAGATATGTTCAGATTACTTCATTAAGAGACAATTCTCTCTCCACAGTGGATTTTACTGTCACTCTCTTCACTGCACTCCCATTTCTTTTTCCTTCACCAACTACACCACCAAAGCGGCTGGGAAGTGTCAGTGAGGCTCGCCTTCATATCCTCAAGGTGAGAACAGCTGTAAGCAATACCAGTGACTGCACTCCATTTACTTGTATTATTATTATTATTTTGCTTTTTCATACTTTATAAGAGTGGCTTCAAAGTTCAATTCAGCAGGGATTAAATTACTCCTTAATTAATTTTCTTACTTGTCATTCAAAAACAACTTCAGTGAGGCAGTGCAGAACAAAAGCACATTGCAGTTGGGATACATAAAGAAGCAGTAAAAATGGATTTTAAAAAAGGCCTTCAAAAACTGGAATCTGTAACAGAGGTAAAAAAAAAAAGAAAAAAGAAAAAAAAGTTGTTAAAAAAGAAAAGAAAAAAGCACAAATAGACAAAATGAAAAGGCTGAAAAATAGAGAAAATTCCTGCTCAGAATTTATACATTTTTAAAAATTTCACATTTATGTAAATCAGTTGGAGCATTGTAAACTCTTGATATCGCTTTTTGTGCCTTAAGCTGTTTGGATGCACAGCAGCGCTTTAATTTAAAATCTTGAAGAATTTGCTCTTTTTTGTTCTCCTCCAGCCGGGTGAAGATGCTCTGCTATACCTGGAGAAGCGGCCTCTCTCCTCCCCAGTGCTACTTTTTGATGGGACAACGAGCATTGTTGCTGTGCAGTGACCACTCTCCCCTTGGAGGATTTCTGGGAAGGAATGTTGGTGTTGATGCCATATTACTACACCTTGCACTTAACATACCCAAAATGTGTTGTAACAGTCTTCTCTGTCATACAAACTGAGGTGATGTGTGCCACACAGCATACATCATGACCGGCACCCGACGCTTCTGATCCCTAGGAGAGCAGAGAGGAGAGAACTTGATAGTAATCCGGTGGCACTGGGCCCTCTTCCGCCGGGACAGGCTTGGGCAGCCTGCACCTCTGGCTGGATGGATGGCTCTCTTTGTCCAATCAGCCCTGGCTGCCAGATAATCCTCTGCAAGGGTCACAGCCGCCTCTACAGACAAGGGTCAGTGCACCGTGTCCCCAGGCAGCCCCGCCACAAATTGCTCTAGCACCAAGTTCTCCAGCCTCTCCTCCGGCAGCATGGGCAAAATGAACCCAGCACATGCACACACATGTGACTCTTAGATATTATATACTCTTAGACCCCTGCATTTATTTTAATGCTTTGTGACTGCTTTTGAACATCTGTAGTATCTGTGGAAAAGTTTTCCCACAGGTAGGCCAGCAAGGAAAAGTTGATCCAATTTACAACCTGAGAAATAAAAGAAATAGCTGCTCAGAAGGCTTGTAGCAGCACTCCAAAGTGAATGCAGAGTCAAGAGTTACCCCAAGGTTCCTGACAGACAAAAATGGACCAATGGCCTTCATTACATCAGGTGCATACATGTGTCAGGGGCATAGACAAGGACTTGTGTTTTATCTTCTTTAAACTGGCAGCCAACCAACTTCATATTCAGGATCAGCAGCTTAAAATATCAACTGCATAGCAGTGATAGCTAAAGCCCTTAAAGGTACTCAGACTAAAATTGCATTTGGGAAACGCACTATACTAGAAAGAACAGTCAGGTTGTTCTTTGACGCACAACAGTCTTGTGGTGCTTCAACAGATCGTGTCCCTCTTGATTCTTTTTGTAACCTGGCATGTTGTGCCATGGCCAGCTGAAGCTGGGTTCAAAACACAAGTGTTCGATTGTGCCAGTTTTTAATCGCCATTTGAATGATATTTCAGTATAGAAGCTCAGAGACATGCAGATGTACAGAGGGAGACGGTGGAACTGTTTGAAATTTGCAAAAGTGTGGTACTGTTTTTTGTGGCAACACTTATTATTCAGGAGAATACTGCAGCAGCTTCCTGTGATTTGTGTAAAAATACAAGTGACTGTGAAACAAGGTTGCAGCAGCAAGCAAAGCAGCCATTGCGGCAGGTACACTGGGGCCTTAAGTCAGACAAGGAAACAAAGAGGAGGCAGGAATAAACAGGGAATCATGGAATAACACAAACCAGAATGAAACCGAGAACAGAAAATGTAAATATAAGGGAATAAACAAGGAAATTGTTTTTTACTGAATCTTTTATTTTCAGCATGTTTTAAATATGCATGTACTAATTTCATGATGAAGAAAATGTATAAATGTTGTACATGATTCTAATCTGTTCCTAAATAGTCTTTAAACTGCTGGAATCTAAGCTACTAGAAAACTTTAATCAGTAAAATTAATTTTAGTTTGCTAACTACTTTGCTAACTCTGCTAACTAAAGCAATTTCCACACCTCCTGCATTGGGCAGTGGCACAGTAACATTTAATGTTTAAACTGATCCCGTTTAAAGTTTGAGATCTCTAATGTGCAACAGTCACCTTAACAGCAGCACTGAAAAAAATCACCAGAAAAATGTTTGTTGTGCACACCTTTCTTTATCATCAGCTGTCATGTGTCTGACTGGAGTGGTCCACAACCATACCAGTCATGTGGAAGAGGACGCACATAACCCACAAAATACCCACGTTTATGTGAGTACGTACAGAGCCTGAAGCACAAACCCCGGCTTAACAGAGGAAGTTGATAACCACTGTCGTTAAAACCATTTTCTCCAGTTGGGGTTTCAGGTTTTGTTGAGCCATATAAAACAAAGAAAGCCTCGCTGCAGTAAACTTTGTTCGTTTGTATGAAGCCTGAACTGCATCATCTGATGAGCTCTGTACTGTCTGAAGAGAAAGGGACACTGACCTGACCGATGTGAAAGGACTTTTGTTGTTGTTCACTGAGTAGTGCAGGAGTGGAGAAAGAATATGGAAGAACGCCACCTCCAACCAAAGCCAAGAAGAAAGTTTTGGCAGTTTCTTGGAGAGCAGCACACTTCCAATGACAGCAGCATCAGTCTTGGTTATGTTTGATCCCATGGTAACGTTAAGAGAAGCAGTAAAGGCTGAAGTGAACATTTATGTTCAAAGAAGAAAAGACCCCGCTGAAATGGTGGGAGAGAAACCAATTAAACTTCCTCCAGGTGTGCACACTAGCATAGAGCTCTGTGTATAAATGTTCCGCAGTCTGTGTTCATTACACATTGCATTGTTTTATTATTGTTGTTGCTATTTGTCTTTATAGCTGTTCAACAAATGTTTTGACGTAGGATTTTAAAGAGAATAAACATTTTTCTTCAAATGCACCAGTGTTGCCAGACTCCAGTGTTGTGGAGATAAAATATCCTATTTTGCCTTCTTTTCTTGCGGTGGTGTCTTGAAACCACTAGAGGGAGCCAGTATCAAAGCTGTGAAATCACAGGCACGAAAAACTCTCAGCGGTCCTTCAGCAGTCAGCCTGTCAGTCAGTTTGACTGATCATCTTAATCCTATGATTTCTTAAAAAAGAGATATTAAATATTGTAGCTTTTTAAGTTTAGATTTTTTAAAAACATTTGTGCGTATTTCTGTGCTGATCTGCAAAATAAAGTCTTGCACTGGTAAAATCTCCTACTGTATGAGTTGGTTGGGGTTGGGATGGGTAGTATTGTGTCAGTTTAATGAAGGAGCAGGACAGGGTGGAGAGAGGCCAAGGACAGAATTTAAGAACAAAAGGGGAGGTTTTAGTGTTGTGTCTACAGTCATAAATGACAGCTTCACAGCGTAACAAAAGAGATGATGTGTAGGGAATTATCTACGAGGGGCTTAAAAAGCACTATCTGGAGGCCTTTCAGATGATTAGCCCTGCGTTGTGTATTGTAATGGACAAGGTACTTGGCGTGCTGGGCTGTTGCTGTTAGTGACCAGAACTGAAATCACCCCGCCAGTGACTGACAACAACGACCCCTCAGACAGAAAGCCAACTCTCCTCTGTCCCTGCTGGGGTAGCATGAATTTGAAGCCATAAGATTATGCAATGCTGTTCAGCTATTGAAGCCTACTGAGAACCCTGACAGATAAGTGGCTGGACCCAGAGCTGTGGAAATGGTTAAGTGTTGACTCCGTTTGATTGGATAATGGGTAATTGCAGGGTGCATTGCATTCGGCAATATGCTGGGAATTTAGCGGGGGCAAGTGAGGCAGAGGAAAAGAATGGAGCAGGGAAAATATTTTGGCATGTTGTGTTTTTTGCAGACTGTTATTTCACACCTTGGTTGGTTACATTTGTTTGGATCTCAAGCCTGCACAGTTTACTAATTTGTATCAACTGATGATGCAATTTAAATTGCAAATGACAATTTGAAAATTTATTGTCACACAGTTGATTTTTGTTTCATTCGACACAGTTTCTGAATTGAGAGTTCACATTTCAGTGTGGCTGCTGCACCGTGCCTGAGTTTGTAAGTCCTGAATGTCTCCTTGTATCAGAACAGTTAAAAGCTCAGGCATGTTGTCTTTCATAAAGGCCTTGGCTTTTGTTATGTTGCTTTACATTAAATAAAGCCTTTGTGGTTCCTCCCCATTGACTCTGTGGGCTCAAGTGTAGAATGTCTTCTTTGAGAGCTCATTTCAAACATGTCTTTAGTCTCTCAGCCACTTCCAAAAGGAAAAGCTATTTTTACTTTCCAAATCTTATGCACTGGAACAGAACTAGCCTTCAGGAGCTAATGTGAAAATTCTTCCCCTGCTAGACTTGAATATACTAGAGCTGCATTATTGCTCTTTGAGGAGTACAGTAGGGGGGCTGTGCTTGCTGAATTCCACTTCAGTCAGTGTATTGATTGTTTTTTCACAGGTGTCAGAATCTACAGTGCTATTCATTTTGATTTACGGATTGAACAGACTGTCGAAAGAACACGTATGAATTTTGCATTTGTTTACGTGGACTTTTTGTTGATATTGATTCAGTCTTGGCACACAGCACCAATGTGTCAAGTTTGAGTCTTAACAAAGTCCTTTATTACAGGCTAATCTACTGTTAGTGCCACATTAAGGAAAAATATATTATTGATCTTTTTTAGATTAAAGTTGAAATTTCAAGATTAAAGTTGAAGTACCACTTTGAGAAAAAGCTGAAATGTCGATAAGGATGATTTTTCTTTTAGCACATAAACACAGTGTGCTGTGTGGTGATAAATAGACGGACGCTGAAAACATGGTGCAGAAAGCTGCAGCTGGTTAAAAGAAAAAAAGAGGCTATATGTTGTATCACAAGATAACACAGCTGAACAACTCATCTACACAAGGCATTTTATAGAAGGTATAAGTGTGTCGTACACGTGTGTGCACATTTAGACTTTAAGAAAAAAGTCAAAGAACAAAGTGAAGGATTCTTTTGGCACATGCTCGTGAAATAAAAACCCCACACCACTGAGTTCTTGCTTAAGAAAGGCTACGTGGGTAATCACTCTGTGTTTTAGATATCTTCTTTGTTCCCTTTAGTGGACGCCTCCACCTCACCCATCCCTCCTCGTCACAGCAACCTTCTGTATGTACTCTGTGAAGCCCACTAGTGTGTGATAGTTTAATAATAATATTTTTAGTGAATAATCTTGATTATTTTTCATTTCTAATTTTTTTTATTTTTGTGAATAAAATGTCCTGTAAACAGAATAGTCCTTTATAGTCATGTTACATGTAGAACTAAATTGTGGGTGCTCCACACCAACTGTGCAAAGCTGGATGAGGTGTTTGCAGTTGCCACGTTCATACCAGTAGGAGGCCCTGTGGGGTTGTGGTTTTCCTGTCTCCCACTGGTCTCCCTCTTAGCTGCGAGGATTCAGTCAGAGCAGGCCACATCTCCAGTGTCATCTTTGTCTTTATGTTTTTTCAGGCATGTGATCGTGGTACCAGGTGCTGCAACCCATCACGTCTTCTTTACTTTATCCATGAATATTCTTTTCCTCCTGCCTGGCAGCATCCTGCGTCCAGTGTACCCACTAACCGTCCTCTGCACATGTTCAGATCATCTCAGTCTTGACTTTTTAACTTTGTCTCCAAACTGCTCAACCTGAGCTCCTCCTCTGATGTTCTCATTTGTAATCAGTGCAGGAACTAGTGTGTTCCTGTACGTATGGGAAACTCCATGTAAGAACCTTCATGAGAGAAACTGGACTTTATAAATAATAATGTTGCATCCCTGAATTATTGACAGTGATAGATTCAGTGGTGATGTTTTGCTGGGATGACTTTACCTTCGAGGGAAGGGTCACTTCAGTGCAACTCGTGTGGTCTTAGAATGGAAATATGAAAATAACAAGTACCCTTCTGTTGGGTGACACCTCATAGTTTTTGAGTTGTTGTATAAAGTCAAGCATCTATCCATGCAGTCTGCCTTGACAAGCATTTGTGAACGAATAGGTCATTTAAAAGAGCTCACTGAATTTTAGCTGTAGTGAAGTAATATAGTTTACTTTTCAAATTACTGATTGAATACATAAATAGTGTAGTTGAATCATAGTCTGGTCACTTCTACATTATGGAACCACTCTCAAAATCAGATAGCTCTTTAAAATGTCCCTTTTTTAACAAATGTTTGAGTAATTGCTGGTTTAATACTTTTCAGCTGTGGCAATGGAAGTAAAAACACCTGAACTCAGAGATTAAGAAGTGTGGCCCAGTAACGTCAGTAATCCTTAATAAATAGATTGACTTCAATGAGCATTTGCTAATTTAGAAGAGAGGCTTTGTGTAGCAAGATGCTAAACAGTAAGCAAACACAAGAAATATAGTTTTTCTTCTAGGACACTCCACAAGAACGAAGCAAGACTGCAACTGCTCTAGACTAGATGTGAGTTTGTGCGTCTGTATGAACATGAACTGTTTAATTCATTTCACGGGATCGTTAAATGTTGCTAGAAGAGTAGTTCATCATTAACATGGTAGCCTGAAATAAAGGAGGACTGGACATTTTCTAGCAGGTCAGCAAGTAGGTCAGCTCAAAAGGATTAGCTGAGACACCGGACATCCCTAAATCAACTGATCTTTCCCAACGATGGCACACTGCTTAGTAACACCAGTGCACGATGGAGAAAATGACTCATTCAATTAATTGGCTCATAATTCGCTGGACAAAGAGTGCAGTTTTTTTTTTGTTATCTTTAGTTTTAGTTTTTTTTACAGTAACATCGTATCAGTGTTTGACTTTGTTGCAGAGTCCAATATCTATCTCTCTGCTGTAGTGAATTCTCCACAGCACCCAAATACCACAATGTCTGCCCCAGCCATTTTTGTCATGCTAAATAGAAGCTGTCATGTTTGTACTTTTTATTGTAATATACACTCCCTGATTGTCTTAATAGGTAAGCTTTGCTAGAACAATATAGGAGCTCCTTTTGCGTACTTTAATTCTTCACGGCATTGAGTCAAACAGGTGGTGGAAACCGTCCTCAGATATCCATGATGACATCATAAATCAAGCTCCCATTCTACAAAAAATCCTACAAACAAACGTGAACTTTTGATTGGAACACAGGTGGTGTCTGTAGCTTAGGTGATAGTGTAGGAAGCCCAGTAATCAGAAGGTTGCTGGTTTGATCCGTGTTCTGTGTGTCAGGTCATTTAGTGTGAATGCTAGATAGAAAGTCTGAATGAGACATCTTTACGTCCAATCAAACACAGAACATGATAACACTGCAATTACACTTAAAAATGCAGAACTTAGGCTTAATACAGTTTAATCTGGTAAATTATATTTTAAAAAATCACCACTTTACAGTGACGGTGAAAAAGAAAAGTAGTCAAAATCCAAAAGATGTGGGCTCCATGTTCAGCTCTGCTGTAAAGCTGGAGACTTGTTCACTTTTGAAACTACACTGAAAAAACGGGAATTGGCAGGCTTTTGAATTTGCACAAATGAATTTAGTTAATGCTACACAAGCTTTTCATGTTTCTCTTATTTACATGATTAAATAAAGTACCATTTACTTGATTATAAACAATACTGAGACTACTCATTTTTCTTGCATTGATTTAAAGTGACTAAATTAGAATACTAAAACCATTGTAATCATGTTTGACCACAACCGGAAATGATGCAATATATTCAAAGACAACAACTAAATATGATTGGATAATACGACCTAGAGTCTTATCCAATAAGACAACAACATAATTTAAGGAGAGCGCAATTGACCGCCAGATTCTGGAAGATTGTTTAGCCACATGCAACCTTTGGCACTGAGTCAGGCATAGTGAGAAGGTAAGTAATTTAAATACATTTGTTTTAGTTTGGTACGTTTTCACAGAATTGTTGCAGTGCATGCTATATAAAAAGTAATCTGTAATGCATCTACATGTTGTTTTTACAGTGCTAGCTAAAGTTGGTATTAGCTAGTGATGGCCAAATGAAGCTTTCCGAAGCACTGAAGCTTGTATTGAAAAACGGTTCATTACTCGAAGCTTTTCAACACAGTCCTCTCTGGTGACATCTGGTGGTGAAAATTTTGAAGAGCAGCTTGAATCTGCAAAATAAAACGGACTGCTCAATTATCACTGCTCACTCAAGAGTGGAGTTCTCTCTGATATTGGGCCACCGTTCCGTTGCTTTGAACATGTAATTGGTTTTGTTTTCTCGATTGGGGGGCTGAAAAAAATGTAATGCGTATCTGCGTAATACATTTTGATCAATAAACTTTCCCTATTTAAACATGCACTATGGTGTGGCCTTTCTTTGCTCATAACTCCTTGATGTTGGTAAATACAATAAGTGAGCAATATATATAATATACATATGAGAATGCACAGCACATTATGGAGTATGCCCCTGCTGTGAAGTCCTGCCTCCATCTACTTGTCATTTAATCACTGGACAGCTGGACAGGTTCATACAAAATATTAGATTAGGCCAATTCCTATACATATTTTTGACCTAGGGGTGGGATTGATTGTGAACTGGAAAGGGAAAATGCTTAGGAAGCTGAGTACGGCTGCATCGTCACTGATTTGTAGAATCATTTTGATTCGATACAGGATCCGATTCAATTTGATTGGAATCTGGAAAGTTTTGCCTCAGTCAGAAATATTACAAGTCTGATCATTTAACAGTATATATCCATAATTTCGTATCTATTAAAAGAAAGCTGACACATGTGAGACTTAATTAGAGATGTAAACAGAGAGTTATGAAACCTGCAGCTGCAGAAGCCAGCGAAAAAAAAGAGGCAAACACAGCGCGGACCCGCCGACACATCAAAATCTGACTGACGCGTCGGGTCCGCGCTCTGTGTTCACGTTTGTATGCAGAATCCGTAAACCTGCTCCCAGTTACTGTTTTAGCTGTATGGTGTTTGACGACATGTTGTGAGGTTTAACCTGAGATGCTGGCGTTTCAGGCATAATAACGTTAATTTACAAATCGACACGGGATTTTAATGAATCAATATCACTTTATTCAATTTAGCATGGATTGTAATCAGAAAAGCATAGTCAAAACCCACCCCTAATCAAGAACTTGCAAAGTAAAAACATGATCAATGTAAGGTAGCCCTTTTGTTATTTACAGTTAAAAAGAGGATTAGTGTTACTGTGCGCTGGCTGAGTCTCTTTCCTTTCTTAGAAATAGTTTCTCCTGCCCTGGAGAAAATCCACTTGCATGGAACAAAAGAGGCTGTGGAGTGCAGGAACTACACTGCAAGCTGGTAGATATGCAGGTATTCCTGGGTCCTGCAGACTATCACCTAAAAACAATAAACAAAATGATTTTCTAAACTGTGTAGCAATGTAATGTACGTATAGTGTCAAATACATTTTTGTAGTCTTCATTAGCTTTAATTCACATGGAAGTGTTCCTGAAGTCATATGCTGTAATGATATTTACATTATGAAAACATGATTTTGGACATTTCAAGTTTTTCACTTCGGCAGATAAAATGAATTGAGCAAAATCAACTCAAAATATTTCCACACGCCAGAACGTCCTCTCTTCCTCGCTGGCTCCATATCTTCCTTATATCCGTTTGAATCAGGTACCGAAGCAGTTACGTGCGTAACGAAGCTTCGGACGTCACTGGTCACGTGACTTTTGCCAAACGAAGCAAGCCTCGACACAGTGCTTCTGAACCAGTGTGTTGTTTTTTTCGACACACGCTCCGGAGCGTAGTGATGGGATTTCCGGCTCTTTTTAGAGATCCGGCTCTTTCGGTTCGGCTCACTAAAAAGAGCCGGCTCTTTCGGCTCCGAACCGGCTCTTCAGGTTGTTTTGTTGCTTTAATTAATTTATTATTAACAATAATATAAAATTATGCACAAAAGGAATTACTAAAATAAAAACAAGTGGTTTTATTTATATATGTTTATATATAAATATATGCGGTGGCCCCTAGAGACAAAACACGTACAAACTCCAAAACACATTTCTAGCATGAACTGAACTTCCAAAGCCGAGCTACTAGATCACTTAAATTACACAATTGAAAGCATGTGTGTATTGTTTGTGTATTTATACACAGGCACTCATATATATATTCAAATAATTTTAAAAAAAGTTCATTTACCTGTTATTACCACACACCAAATCCGGTCGTTCACTGCAAAAAACGATTTTCAAGAAAGTAAAAAAAACCTTGTTTATGGACATTTTTTCTTATTTTTTGCCTAAAAAGAAAATATATTCTTAACAAGCAAGTTTTGGACAAGAAAATAAAGCTTATTCTAGGAAAATATGTCTAACTTTTCCTTAAAAGGATATTTCAGCTCATCTTGAGCTTTATTTACCAGTTACAAGGCATGACAATGGTTTGGTTGAATTTCCAGAATAAAAATAAGATTATTTTTCTCATTTCAAGAGTAAGGGCATTTAAACAGCTGCTCAGTTTAAGAAATGTATTTATTGACACTAAAGTTTAATATAATTGCTGTCAAGTTTGACACAATATGCAGTATATGAACAAAGGCAGGAACTAAAAGCACATGGTAAACATGAAATACAGGCCCATTTGAAAAACAGAAACAGCACAACTCATTCACTTTAGGCCATGTCAAACAGAATAATAGATCAGCATCAGTATATCTATACTATGGCAATGCTAAAATCGCATTCAACTGTCAGAATTTATAGGAAAACAACAACTTAATTTTAAAAATTGTCACAAAACTGTCCAAAACAATAACCTGAAAATACAGTTCATGCATGTAAAGCAGTGTACCTTTTATAAAACATATGTTGAGCTCACGTGTAGTCCAATTACATCACCCAGGTAATATTTCATGACCGCACATGTCATATCTTTGTGTGTGAAACTGTAATATGGAATGGAATCTCATATCATATCATTGTTGGCTGGCTTTCCACCACTGAATCAGTCCTGTATGCCCACATGTTACTCAGATTTCTGTTCACTGCTGATGAGGGTTCCCTCCTAGAACTGCAATTGAGATTGGTTGATTAATTGACTAGTTGCGGATAAGGAAATTAAATACAAGGTACACTGATAATTTCTAAAAACTTTTAATGTCAGAAATATACTGCATTTTATAATTTACTCTAAAATATGCATGTTTTCAAGCTGAGTTTAATAAATGGATATTCATTTAATGCTCATTGCTATTTGGCAGCTTAACTGTAGTTTAAAAGCCTTGAAAAATCCTCAAAAACCTAAAATGGGAAAGCTAAACTAAAGAACACAGGAAACATGGAAAATGTTGCAAAAACCTTACAACCTTGAACAAGGAACATAAGACATGAAAACATCAGGGAGGGAACACAGATGATAACACAGGAGAGAATACAGACGATCCGACAAAGAACACACTAAATATACACACACAAAAGGAAACGAGGAATTGGCAGACAGGCACGAAACACAGCTGACACTAATCAGATGAGAAGAGACCAGGAGGAAGCAAAACAGAATACACCGATGCAGGGCAGGGACTATCAAAGTAAAACAGGAATAAACACGAATATCGAACCAGGGACAATACACTGAAGACAAGGGAGGTACAGAGAACACCTAAACACTGGAAATAATTAACAAATAACTAGGAAACTAACTGACACAATGAATATTAATAAACACAAACAACCAAGGAGACTGCGGACCATGACAATCGGTTTATTTAAAACAAAAGTTTAAAAAAATACAAAATGTTGTTTTCTCTAGTAGAAGAAATTAAACACTATCAGAATATTCTTTATAAATAGATAGCATTGTTGTGGATTATAAGGAATAAGCATTAACATATCTACTGTTAAGCTGTAAAAACAAGTAGACATCTAACATGAATATTTTATATGATTATTTTCAAAGATATTAAAGTATATAGTCAGTCTCACCTTACAGATTTTTGTGTCCTAATCGATCCGCTGCATCGTCCATTGGCAAGGTGGTCGGAGTGTGTTCGAAGAATGTGATACCAAAATTAGCTGTAAACACGATATTCTTTGACACATCCATCTATGCCACAATCTTCACGGAAATCTGGACTATGGCTATGTGCAGAATTAATATGACTCAGTAGGGATTTGAGGGTCAGACCCACAAAAACGATGTAGATAACAGCGCCAAATCATTTTGTTTTACTGGTCTGTGAACTACTTTTCCCATAAAGTCAAGATAACCAGGATTATTCCATTATGGGGTAGGAATGGCTATCCTAATTCAGTGCCTTATAACAGCTGTAGTAAGTAACAGCACCCACACGTCAGTATTTACAGAACATAATCTAACTAAATAGTCAAATATTTATATCATTTTATAGGTATAAAAGAGCGAACTAAACCATTTCCGTACACAACCCCATACTCCTGAGTTGGTACAGCCCACCTTCCCGCCTCTAGCTCCGTGCCTAAGCGGTTGGATTGCAGGATTTTGGGGTCTGGGTGTAGATGCGATACAGTTGGTACAGTGTGAAGAAATTAAGGCACGCTATGGAAAAACTGGACGAAATAACAATTGCCAACCTGAAAGGTATGTGACTGTTTTGTTTTTTCTATGTTTTGTGTTCTGGTATGTTGCATGTTAAGTCGCTAGCATGGCAGGCTATACCCGGTTGTTAGCTTAGCTTAGCTGTGCGGTTAGCTTAGTTGCATTAGCATTTTTAAATATGCTAGTGCAGAAAGTTATGAAAGAATTCATGTCCAGTTATTAGTTTCAGTGTCTGTGAATTTATTCAACAAGTGTGCAAAGTGCCATAAGTTAATGCCAGTTTTACAGAAATTGTGGGAGTTTCAAATTTCTATTAGTGAAGTTATTTCATTATATACTTTAGCCCAGGAAGCAAAAAATAATAATACATTTATATGTATACATGCATTTAATTGATGTATCACAAATATATTACTTTTACCAGTCAATAGGAGGAAGGTAATTTAGAACCTGTGGAGCAGTGAGGAGGGAGAATAATGGAATAGAGTCATGGTTTTAAATGGTAAATATTAAATTATGTTTCCTATGTATCCTGTCTGTTACCCAAGCAAAGCTGTCAGCTGGCTTGCACATGAGGATAATGCAATGTAGTGATAATTGGAAACTCGTATTGCAGAAGCAAATGTTGGAGAAGACCTGCTCTCATCACTTTCACGAGATGACATCAAAGATCTGTTTCCTGGTCCTGAACATTGCCTCAGGCGTCGGGCTCTATGGCTTGCAGTGCACAAATGTGAAGAAGTAAGTTCTGTCCTATCGCTGTGTGACAAAACTGAGAACACACCAGCTTGTTTTATGCAGTTTCAAATAATTCCACCAATACTCACTTAACAGATAGACAGTAGAATCTTCTTTAGTTTTGATTTAAATCAAGTGGCCTACACATTTATTAAATATACATATTTTTTATTGTTCAACACTTTACTGATATTTTGTTGTACTATCTTTCATATTTAGAGACCTAAAGTTCTTGTGCAATTTTATGTGAAATTAGCCCTATGTACACTGTATTTTAGAACAAGACTGCTGCTGAAAAAATGCTAACAACTACTGGAGATGGTGACTTCTTCAGAGAGGAACCCAGCACTTACCTCCATCCAAAAACTTTGGATGGAGGTAATGCTACAGTATCTTGATTTGTCTACATTTATGCTTTGCAGATTACATTATTTGCCATGTTTAATGGTGTTGCCCTGTCTTATTTTTCTTTTTTCAAACCAGTGGAACATGCAGCAGCTGTGTTCAGAGCCCTTCCCATGCTTTTCCCTTCCAGCACAGTACCACCTAAGAAGCTGGGCATCTGTAGTGAGGCTTTTTTCCATGTCCTAAAGGTAAGGCTGCAATATTCTATGTGTATATATTGTTGAATTTTGCAGTTACTCATGTTTTCATTTTATATATTTTACTGTGGAGTCAGTCAAATATTCTTAAAGTTCAGATCCCCATAACATGTTGATGTTAATAAAACCTACAAAAAAAGTTGATCTATTTTAAACTGTAATGCAACTCAAAAATTGTGTTTCTTACAGTCTTGTTCTAATACTCTTTTTTTCTGTCATGTAGACTTCAGAAGACCCTGAAGGCTACCTGCGTCAGCGACCCCTGGCTTGTCCAGTTCTGCTTGTCTCTGAAGGCAACTGCATGATAGCTGTTGGAACCACACCGGTGAGCACTTTTGACCGGAAGGATCTTAATGAGGGACTGCTCTATCTGATGGCATATTACTATGCCCTCCACCTCACATATCCATAGTGCATTTCCACGCTGCTGTCTGTCTTGCAAACTGAAATACTCAAAGACTCCATCCATGACCGAGATTCAACCCCCTCTTACAAGAAGGCGCTTGGTGAGTGGAAGTCATTCACTGAGTGAGTCTCCCAGATGACAGACTCCATCTGCCTTGTTTATCAGACTCAGTGTTAGTCAGTGAGGTTGTTTTTTTTTCTATAGAAAAGTTGTTCAAATGTAAAACACATGTTTGTTTGTGTGGTCGTTAAACTTGTTCTTCTAAAATGTTATGTAATATAGGATTTGAAATAGTGATTGTTTTAAGCTTCAGCAAAATTTATTTTTGATACCAGCCATGAGTGTGTTATACTGTTATTATTCATTTTAAGAGTATCTGGAATATGCACTTCTTATATTGGCCATGTTACACAGTACCCTGCTGAAATGTATAATTTTAGGCATGATTCTCCTGGAACAGACCTCAGTGAGTTACTGACCCATTGCTGTGTCAATAAAAGCGCAAAATCTAAGAGTGCTTTTGCTGTCTTAATTTAAGATGAATTCCCTTATTTTTAGTAGCTTTTTGAAGAGATGGTGTCTTATTCTCAGGAATTTTTGCTGATTATTGTTCTCAGAGTCGAAACATAATTCTTATAGTTAGCTCAATCAAGAAAGAAACAATTCAGTTTTAAGAAAATTTGTCCTATAGTAAGGTGTTTTTTTTAATGTGAAAAATCTAAATTAAGGTGTAGAATCTTAAAGTAAGCAAATAATTCTTGAAAACAGCTTGTTCAAGAAAGCATAATACTCATTTTAGGTGCAGATTTTCTAAATATCAAAGTGTCTTTTACTTATAATAAGTCACATTTTCTTCAAATAAGCATACATTTTAGACAATTTTGTCTAGTTAAAAGGCATATGGCAGTTAGATTAATTTGCTAGTTTTAAGAATTCTAGTCAAGCAACTTTTGCTTACCCCATTGGCAGATTTTTTTGCTCAAAACAAGAAAAATTTGTCAGATTTAAGAATATTTGGCTTGTTTCAAGTATAGCTGTTTTTGCAGTGTTGGTACTTGCTGGCTTGTGTAGCCACAAGATAACAAAGGCTCAACACTGCGCCCAGCATCCTGGAGCACTTCTGTTGTCTTTTGTACGTGTTTTGAGTTTTTATATGCTTCTGAGTTTTTACGTGCTTCGGAGTTTGTACGTGTTTTTACGTGTTTTGGAGTTTTTACGTGTTTTGGAGTTTGTACGTGTTTTTACGTGTTTTGGAGTTTGTACATGCTTCAGAGTTCGTACGTGATTTGAAGTTTGTATGTGCTTTGTCTCTAGGGGCCACCGTAAATATACTTTTATTTATTCACTCCACATAAAATGTAATAAATAAATCATATAATACAAAAATCAACTATTCACATTTCAAGTTTTAACTATTTAAATTTTCAGCTTTTTCCTTTCACAAATTTAAAGTGAAAAGAACACAAAACACTGCAAACCACAACACAATTAAATATAAATTATAATATGAAAACTAAAAGAACATGCACATTCTCTGTCATATGGACCTGCATGAATAAACTTTCTCAATCCTTTATCATCTGCAACTGAAAATAGTTGTGGATGATTACTATACCTTTCTAATGTTGTTGTCCCTGCCTCTCTTTCTCTCTCTCTGACTCTGTTCCTGTGCTACTGAGTGTAACTACCGCCCCTCCCCCCTCTGCCCAGCGTAAAGCACAAGGCTCGCGTGCAGAGTGAAGCGGAAAAAAAGTGCGAGAGAGAGAGAGTGAGAGAAAGAAAAAAAAAAAAAAAAACCCACGTGACGGCTCGCGATAAGGAGCCGGCTCGCGTCGTTCACGTCAAAGAGTCGGCTCTAAGAGCCATTTCGTTCGCGAACGACCCATCACTACCGGAGCGTCAGCTTCAAGCGGGCCATCACTACCGGAGCGTCAGCTTCAAGCGGGCCATCACTACCGGAGCGTCAGCTTCAAGCGGGCCATCACTAGTATTAGCTTTGTGGCTAAAGCTGAAAAATAGTAACAAATTGCACATAGTCGGGAGAAAGCAGCTGTTGTCGGTCAGATATGGAATTTATGCATGTGACAGAGAGCACTGACGTTTTTGATGGCTTAGCAAGTTAAAACGTCACTGAGAGAGCACAATAGTGTTTGTGTTACTGGTGCTAGTTATTATGGCTACATTGGCTAATTAGTCTGGCTGTAACCGTCAGAGTTTAAGAAGCTGGGAGCCCCACAGTGCTATACCTTAATTCTTGCTGCTGACACGCACTCAAGTTATAATAAGGATCCTGCCACCTTAGACGTGGGTTTAAGAACCTGTGCCCATAAATGCCAAGTCATCTTTCCATTTAGTCATTGTTTTAGATGAAGTGTCACTTACTTGACTATTCTATCGGTCATGCCCAAATAATACAGCAGATATCTACAAGGAGATAAGTTTGTTCAACAGACTATGTCTTATTAAGTGATGTATTGTGAATTTTCCAACATCGTCCTAACAAAAATTAGGATCCCCCCCCCTTTTTTTTTCTACTTTGTGTAGAACATATGTGAGCTGCTTCTCAAAACATTATGTATAAATGAGGGAAAGATTGGTACTTTAAAGAAACCATTGATGCTCTTCTGGACTGGAATACCGTTTTTCAATTAAAATTAATGTTTTTTGTGATGGTGAAATTGTTACCTTTATGATTACAGAAGTCAAAACATCAGATGATGATAGCTTATAATCTAAACTCCCCATTTCTCGGCAAGTCTGAATTAGAGGTCTCAGCTGTATCGGCCTTTCTAGTGGATTTGCTTAAAGAGGAGATAGCTTAAGTCATTAGGTACATATTCCCTGACATTCTAGAGGTCAACCTTGCACAGTGTGTGACATAAAGAGTATAACTTATAGAAATGGAATGGTACTGGCCGCAGGTGGATTGCCAGAATACTGAAAAACCATATCTGCATTGTACCACAGCATATTCTACATTGTCAGAGAGCTTGGTGGCTGGTACAGAGAGCACGACAGAGCTTTTGAGCTCCGCCCAGTATCCACAAGAATATTCACTCTCGCTTCGCTCTGTGAACTCCTTAATACTTATCCATTGGTTGACTATGAGAGTGGATCAGTCCACATTGTGACTTTAAAAAGGCATATAGAAATAAAAGGTGTTCATATAAGTGTAATAGGTTCAGTCGCATGTATTTCATTAGATAAATTCTTTTTTTTATGTCTGATCTTTATAACTTTGACTATTGGGTATGGATAGCTTTATGAAAACTAAACTGAAATGATTCTTTCTGAATGTCCATCCATCCATCCATTCGCTTCCGCTTATCCTTTTCAGGGTCGCGGGGGGCGCTGGAGCCTATCCCAGCTGTCATAGGGCGAGAGGCAGGGTACACCCTGGACAGGTCGCCAGTCTGTCGCAGGGCTAACACACAGGGACAAACAACCATTTGCACTCACATTCATTCGCACATTCACACCTAGTGACAATTTGGATTATCCAATCAACCTATCCCCAGAAGCTGCATGTCTTTGGACGGTGGGAGGAAGCCAGAGTACCCGGAGGGAACCCACGCAAACACGGGGAGAACATGCAAACTCCACACAGAAAGACCCCGGCCTGATGTTGGAATTGAACTCAGGACCTTCTTGCTGTGCGGCAACAGTGCTAACCACCGTGCTTTCTGAATGTCTGATATGTAATTCTTTTTTTCCTACAGAGTCCTATGGGGAGTCCTATGGTCCTAAAGACTGTTTTGGCTGACGGAACCTGTCGAAGGCTCACTCTCTAATGGAGCGCCTGAATCAACTGAGGATCTCATCGTTGAAGTCAAGAGACAGTGTTGTCTTCAGGGCAGTTTCAGACTTCATTTTATGGATTCCTTGTTTGGGAATGAGTTTCTTAACCTTACCTCAGTTTCAGAAGTAGCAGACAAAGGGACTCTTATAGCTATTGACATGTCAAAGCCCACAACATGGACATAAAAAAAAGAGTAACAGAGTTGGTGAAACTCAAGATGGAAAAGACTTTTTCATACAGAAGACATGAAGGTGTTCGTGATGCACCAATGGTGGAGACTTTCATGGCAAGATGGCCTGCTCTATTTGATTTCCATGAGGTAAGGTTTGCCTCATACACGGTGTTCTTGTGGTATTAGCCTAAAATGGTTAAGGCACAGCCCATTGACAGCCCATTTCTTCAGCATGAGTGATTGCAGCCTTCTTCCAGGTATTAAACCTTTGAAGCTCATTCCTCTGTGCTCATGTTTTCAGATCAACGCTGAGTTTAAGAGAATTGCCACCATCCCCCCTTAAACAAAGTTCCTGGCTCAGCTGGCTCTCCACTTGGACAACCTGGTGAAGTTGGTCAACAGAAGAGGAGAGCGTGGACTAATACTGAAAAGAATTGTGGCATAAATGGATAATGTAAGTGATAAATCCTGAACATTCACTTAACATGGTAAATGGCCTGCATTCGTATAGCGCTTCACACTACATTCAGTCATTCACCCATTCACACACACTGGCGATGGCACGCTACATTGTAGCCACAGCTGCCCTGGTGCACACTGACAGAGGCGCCACCGGGCCCTCTGACCACCACCAGTAGGCAAACACGGGGTTAGTATCTTGCCCAAGGATATTTGGTATGCAGCCAGGAGACAGCCTGGGATCGAACTACCGACCTTCTGATTAGTGGCTGACCTGCTCTGCCACCTTAGCTACAGCCACCCATAATCCTCTTTGGATGAAACTTTATAATTGTGGAAGATTTCAAATGTTTCCATGATAAATTCTCTCATTTTGTATTTTTACATCTGGTTCTTTTTTTAACCTTCACTTTGTCAACTTATTATTAATTGCCAGTAAACCTATTATTAATTTGTGTGCCTTTACTTTAAAAACATTCATGTAAAGTACACTATTAAAACTTAAATGAAGGACAAGGGCTGAATGAAGATGCTAATTACATACATTTCATTTCAGTGTGAAGATGTTGATGCTGAGTGTGTCAAGGGAGTGTGTATCTACATGGGTGAAGACCCTGGCATGCTTATCCGGGAGTATGTGGTATGTACTTGTCTTTTTCTTTTTTTTTTTTTTTTCAGACTTTCCACAGTGTCATATTACTTACTTGGCATGAAATGACTAACATGGCTTCTTTTTTACAGGGCATGGAACAACGTGCCATCAGTGAGACTGTTGAAGACACCACTGTTTGAATTTATCTTCTTAAAGAGCAAGCTTCAGCAGATGAACAAGAGTGGTCCTTGCAGGCATCAGGGTGGCGAAGACTTTGGATAATGTAGCATTTGCTGTGATAATGCTATTTGGACTAATGTATGCATTAAACCTTGCCTACCCTGCGGACCTTCGCTACAACTTTGACGTTTTCCAGAAGGTTTTCATGGAACTGGATGGAGCTAAACTCTCTAAAGTTCTTGCTTTCAAAAACCATCTGTTTCATTGAGAAGTCAAAGACTGCACTTCTGCAATTCTTTGCAGTTTTTCATTTTGTGTTCAGTAACGTTATACTGCTTATGTGTTTATTGCTTTCCCCTTGTGACAAAGTGGGTGAGAAGACCATTTGTCTACATTCTTAGTTAACATTCTTGTTTTGATTTAACCATATTTCACATGTAATCTGCAATAGGCAAACATCTACTATCCCGGGTTTGTTTATGTTCTGCACTTTTACAGATTATATAATATAACATCTTGGTTTAAATCAATTCATGCAAGTTTGTTAAGTTAACATGTTATTTATTTCAACTGTTAATTTGTATTGTTTGAACTTACCTTTACCTACCTGTCTTCCAGAAGCAAAAGGAGGAAATGTAGTTCTACTTCCTGCTTTATACCTTCTGGGTTCATCTGAGGTCACAGGAAGAGACCAAGGGCAGGAGGGGAAGAATTCTTATAATTTAATAAAGTTGATTTTAAAGGGTTTATAAAGAAATAGATTTAATGTTGTGATATGTATTGATTACACCAGAGTTTATGTTGCCAGTCAAGAGGAGTAGTAGAGGATGAATATAATCATGTTCATCTCACCTACCTACTGAATGGAATAGTCCAGAGGAGAAAGTGTTTGATTAAGGGGACTATTTAAGCAGACGAACTCAGGTGTTTCAGAAGAAGGGTTCAGGTCAGTGTAGCTGTGTGCAGTTTGACCTTAATTTCTGTTGATTTAAGTTCAGTTATGTTTATTTGAATTGAGTTTATTATAGAGTTGAGTTTCTTATTTGTTTCTTTGTAAATATTCTTGGGCCACAGAATGGTGAATAAATCACTTGCTACACTGGACAGCATCAGTCTCCTGCACTTCTTTGACCGCTTAAGTCGAGTCCTACCACATTTGGTGGCAGCAGTGGGATTCCAGGCCAATTAAGGAGTGGAGAAAATGTCTACCCGAGCAAAGAGAGGGCATGTTCCAGAATGTGAAGCAGATGATTTACAAGATGGCAGCGACCAACAAGGGGCAATAAGTGGCCATATTTCTGGACAAGAGAATGTGGCTGAATTGTCCAAACTTTTGCAAGCTCTGATGCAACAGCAGGCTGAACGCGATGCTAAACTGGAGCAAGAGCACAAGCGCCAGGATGATAGATGGAGGCAAATCCGGCATCAGTTTGCCCAGCTTCAACAGCAGATGCAGCATGGCAATCTAGAGCATCAGTTACTTGAAGTACAAGCATCTACATCGGCTTCTTCGAGAGCACCTACTCCAGAACCATCTGCCAGCACACAAGAATCAAATAGGCTTGACTTGGAGCCGGCACATCAACGCAGTGAGGCACAGCTTTCAACACTGGTGAGACATTCAGGCTGGAAGGGGCCAAAAATGCAACCTTACAATGAAGGTGAGGACATTGAACATTATTTAATCACCTTTGAAAGAATTGCTCATGCTTGCCAGTGGCCGCGAGATGAGTGGGCTCTTCACCTAGCACCACTGCTAGCTGGTAAAGCACGTTCCGCTTATGTAGCCATGGATATTGATGACACTATGGACTATGCAAAAGTAAAGTGTGCTGTCTTGCAGAAATATGAAATAAGTGTTGACACCTATCGAATGAGGTTTCGTTCTAGTACCTTTGGAGCAGAGGAAACACCAAGGGAGCTGCAGGTCCGCCTAAAGGAGTTGTACATCAAGTGGATGAATCCTGAAACAAAGACAAGGGATCAAATCGGAGACGCCATCATCATGGAACAGTTTCTCAAGGTTTTGAATCCTGATCTTCGGACGTGGGTTAAGGAACGTAACCCAAAGACTTCCAAGGAAGCAGCAGAACTGGCTGAAGCTTTCTTAGCAGCTCGTCGACCATCAAAAGACTTCACACCAGTTAAGTCAAATTCCAACGTGCCATTCAACAAGTTAGGTGGTGGCCCTGACTTGAAAGTTAAGCACACAAGACAGAACTGGTATAACTCAGATCCTGCCAGATCTGAGACAAAAAATAAAACCAATAAAGCATGTCATTTGTGTGGTCAGATAGGTCATCTTAAAGCTCAGTGTACAAAGATGTCTGTTAGTAAAAATTACATGTGTTCTGCTAGACAAACTGAAGTCGGTGAGAATCACAAAAATGAAATTGAATGTCAGCAACGTGAGCCATCAATTGGGGTATTTGTTGAAGACAAACCCTGTGTAGCTCTGTTAGATTCAGGAAGTAATCGCTCTCTGGTTAGACAAGACAGTCTTCCCAGGGATGTGATCTTTTCAGGAGCAACAGCGGATGTGTGCTGTATTCATGGTGATAAGGTATCATACCCAGTTGCTGAAGTTGCAATTGAAGTAGAAGGCCAGTGTTACACTCTTTCAGTGGGAGTGCTGCAAACGCTGCCTTATCAAGTGGTGTTGGGCCGTGATCTCCCAATACTCACAGAGCTAATAGCTAAGCATCCCTGTCAGACTGAAACCGTTGAAAGTTTGTTAGCGGTCACAAGGTCAAAAGCTAAGGAGCTACAGGTTAATGCTTTGGGTTGGGATGAATTACCTTTTGCAAATGAGGATGCCCCATTGGACGAGTCTAGCACTCGTTCTAAACCAAAAAAGAGCAAGAGACAGAGAAGACATGAAAAGGTGAAGGGAACAAGAGTAGCTGAACACATTTTAGATCCTTTAAAGACTGAGTCTCTCCCCAGTGCTAGTCAGGTTGCTAGGCTTCAGAAAGAGGATCTAACACTTAAACCATTGTTCTCTAAATGTGTTCCAGAGTCAACTACAGTTGAGGGAAGGCAGGAAGTGTTTGTGGTTAAGGGAGATTTGTTGCATCGCCGTAGCAAGATTGGTGACCAGTTGGTGATCCCCCAGAGTTTGAGATCTACCATTTTGAAAATGAGTCATTCCATTCCCTGGGCAGGACATTTGGGACAATCTAAAACATTTTCTAGAATGATTCCCAGATTTTACTGGCCCCAACAGTTCAGTGATACGGTACAATACTGTAAAGCTTGCCCACAGTGCCAGTTAACAGCTCCAGGCAGGAAAGCAGATAGAGCTCCGCTTATCAGTATGCCCATCATGGATACACCCTTTTCACGCATTGCCATGGACATTGTTGGCCCACTAGAACAGAGTAAAGCAGGTCATAAGTACATACTTGTAGTTTGTGACTATGCCACAAAATATCCTGAAGCCTTCCCCCTGAAGAAAATAAAGGCTCGTCAGATTGTTAACTGCCTGATTCAGTTGTTTTCCAGAGTAGGTATCCCAAAAGAAATCATCACAGATCAGGGGACCAATTTCACTTCTAAGATGCTTAAAGAAGTATATAGTTTGTTAGGGATCCAGGGTGTCAAGACCAGTCCCTATCACCCACAGACTGATGGCCTTGTGGAGCGATTTAACAAGACCTTAAAATCAATGCTCAGGAAATTTGTGAATGAAACAGGGTCGGATTGGGACCAATGGCTCCCATTTTTGTTATTTGCCTACCGAGAGGTTCCACAAAGTTCTACTGGGTTTTCACCATTCCAGCTACTTTATGGGCATCCTGTCAGAGGTCCAATGGATGTTCTGAAAGAAGCTTGGGAGGGTTCGATGTCAGAGCAGAGGTTTAGTGAACTCTCACATGTCCTCAAAATGAGAGACAAGCTAGAACATTTCCAAGAACTTGCTAATAACAATCTGGCCCATGCGCAACAGCGGCAAAAACAAAGATATGATAAAGTGTCAAGAAGAAGAGTCTTCCGTGAGGGACAGAAAGTTCTTCTACTTTTGCCAACTTCTGAGAGCAGTCTTCTTGCAAAGTGGCAGGGGCCATATGAAATCACAAAGAAGACAGGCCCAGTCACATATGAGCTTCATTTACCAAACAGTCGAAAGAATCAAGTGTTCCACGTCAGTCTTTTGAAAGAGTGGACTGACCAGCCACAGGACTCAACATCCATGTGGGCACGTACAGTTGTGGATGAGGAAGAGCCTCAGGAGCAGTACTTCCCTTCTTCAGCTGTCAAAACTGTGTTTCCAGATTTAAACCATTTGCCTTTGGAAAGACATCAGGAGGTGCAATCACTTATGACCAAAGAACTCTTCAGTCTAAAGCCAGGTCGTACACACCTCATTGAACACAAAATCACTTTGCATTCTCCAGACCAACGGCCAATTAGAGATACCACTTGCCGTATCCCAGCTAAGCTATTGCCTGAGTTGAAAAGTGAGCTGGAGGAGATGCTGGCTGCAGGAATCATTGAGCCATCGCACAGTGAGTGGTGTAGCCCTGTTGTGCTTGTACCAAAGAAAGATGATCCTAAGCTTAGATTTTGTGTAAACTTTTCTAAGTTAAATTCTGTCTGCTTTTGATCCTTATCCAATGCCGAGGGTTGATGAACTAATTGATCGTTTGGGAAATGCTAAATTTCTGACTACCCTTGACCTCTGTAAAGGTTATTGGCAGGTTCCCTTGACAGACTCATCTAAGGACTTAACAACATTCAGAGTGCCGAGTGGACTGTTTAGATTCACAGTGATGCCCTTTGGTTTGCATGGAGCACCAGCTACATTCCAAAGGTTGGTGGATCGAGTGTTGAAGGGTGCAGAACAATATGCAGCTGCCTACATTGATGACATTGTTGTTTATAGTGGTACATGGGAAGATCATCTGAAACATCTTGCTGATGTGTTTCGAAGTATCGCAAATGCTGGACTTGTCATAAATGCCAAGAAATGTCACATCGCCAAGCCCGAGGTGCAGTACCTGGGTTATGTAATAGGGGGTGGAGGCATTCGCCCTCAGGTTGGAAAAGCGGATGCAGTTGCTGCAGCACTCTTGCCAAACACAAAGAAAAGGTTGAGATCATTTTTGGGATTAGTAGGTTGGTATCGTCGACTAATTCCAAATTTTTCCTCAAGAGCAGCTTTATTGACTGACATGACAAGAAAATCTAGTCCTACAAGGATCAGGTGGACGAAAGATGCTGAGGATGCATTTAATGATTTGAAAGACTGTTTGTGTCAGAAACCTGTTTTGCAGTGTCCAGATTTTAACCTTCCATTCACAGTACAAACAGATGCCTCTGAGGTGGGTCTGGGAGCTGTTTTACTGCAAGGAGAGGAAGGGCAGCAGTTGCCTGTCCAGTACATCAGTCGAAAACTTTTTCCAAGGGAAATGAGGTATTCGACCATTGAAAAGGAGGCATTGGCGATTAAATGGGCTCTAGACACCTTGCGATATTATCTTGTTGGGAAAGAGTTTGTTCTTGAGACTGATCATCGTGCTTTGCAATGGATTCATAATATGAAAGACACTAATGCCAGGATAACAAGATGGTATTTATCTCTCCAGCCTTTTCGTTTCCAGGTCCAGTATAGACCTGGACATAAGAATGTCATTGCTGATTTCCTGTCCCGTGACTCAGAGGAGTAACGGTCTTAAGGGGGGGGGGAGTGTGACAAAGTGGGTGAGAAGACCATTTGTCTACATTCTTAGTTAACATTCTTGTTTTGATTTAACCATATTTCACATGTAATCTGCAATAGGCAAACATCTACTATCCCGGGTTTATGTTCTGCACTTTTACAGATTATATAATATAACATCTTGGTTTAAATCAATTCATACAAGTTTGTTAAGTTAACATGTTATTTATTTCAACTGTTAATTTGTATTGTTTGAACTTACCTTTACCTACCTGTCTTCCAGAAGCAAAAGGAGGAAATGTAGTTCTACTTCCTGCTTTATACCTTCTGGGTTCATCTGAGGTCACAGGAAGAGACCAAGGGCAGGAGGGGAAGAATTCTTATAATTTAATAAAGTTGATTTTAAAGGGTTTATAAAGAAATAGATTTAATGTTGTGATATGTATTGATTACACCAGAGTTTATGTTGCCAGTCAAGAGGAGTAGTAGAGGATGAATATAATCATGTTCATCTCACCTACCTACTGAATGGAATAGTCCAGAGGAGAAAGTGTTTGATTAAGGGGACTATTTAAGCAGACGAACTCAGGTGTTTCAGAAGAAGGGTTCAGGTCAGTGTAGCTGTGTGCAGTTTG
This sequence comes from Copadichromis virginalis, assembly GCF_057382275.1. Classification (NCBI taxonomy): domain Eukaryota; kingdom Metazoa; phylum Chordata; class Actinopteri; order Cichliformes; family Cichlidae; genus Copadichromis; species Copadichromis virginalis. The sequence goes on from NC_140622.1 coordinate 2,875,690, forward strand.
ACCTTAATTTCTGTTGATTTAAGTTCAGTTATGTTTATTTGAATTGAGTTTATTATAGAGTTGAGTTTCTTATTTGTTTCTTTGTAAATATTCTTGGGCCACAGAATGGTGAATAAATCACTTGCTACACTGGACAGCATCAGTCTCCTGCACTTCTTTGACCGCTTAAGTCAAGTCCTACCACACCCCTCATGTGACTGCAATGCAGGATGATTTTTCCTTTTGGTATCATGTTGTAAGAAATTTTTACTGACGATTTTTAGCAATATGTTCTAAGTATACCTTAATGTCCTGCTTACATGTTTAAAATGAAGATTAAAATTCATGTAGGTGTTTGGTATTATGTAACAATGTCATTTAAGGCTTAACTTATTTGAAATCTTGTACAGGTAAATACTTGTACAGAAGCTGAAACTGTTGTCAAATAACACACGTTATATTTGTGTAAATCTGTTTATTCATAAAAGCGTGTTGCTTTTTTTCAGGTAGTCTTAATTTAGTTTACATTTTCAATTGTGTAATTAATACAAATCTTATATGTAAGAGATGACAGGATCATCTATAAGCACTTTCTTTTATTTGCTGCTAAGGTCAGTTTTTTGTGAAATATTTGCAAATATATTCTCAAACTAACTCTTTCTTCTAGCTATTTCTGCAGGCTATCTTTAAAAATGTGTTAACAAGTTTATATGGATGTGATTTTGGACTTGTTCATGGCAGAATTGCTGCTTTCACTGCTGTTACAGTTTAATAAAGGTGAACTGTTCAGTAGCACTCACAGTCTTTGCCTTTTTTGTCAATAATGATCAGTTAATATTTCAATTGAAAAAATTAAGTAGGATTTAAAGCCATAATTTGTGTTGCAGGAACATAATTGCAATGTGTTTACATAATATCATTGCATACCACTGGCAAATAAAAATAAGTTGGTGTTAAACATTAAAATATATTGACATTATGCAATACATTGATATTATGATAACAGATTAATATTAGTACATCAAACATGATTTTTTTAAGTAATCTGATGTAAATAAAATACTTTGATTTGGCAAGCATTAATTACTTGAGGGAAAGTGGAAAATTAAGTCAGTCATACTTATTCATATTATGTGGGACCGATGTACACAATAAATTCAAGTAAATTGAAAGAACTTTTTTTTTTCAGTGTAGCCTTACTTGGCCATTTAAGGTTACTGTGTTGTTTCACTTTGGCTATCATAGCCAGCTGTTTGAACATGACCTAACATACAAATTCATGAATAGGAAAAAGACCCACGTGCAGCTGCTGTGTGTGGGTGAAAAAAAAAAAGGCATCACAACTCTGCAGCTCACTCACTTTAGCGGGAAGTAGTGAATTAATCTGGGAACGTTCAACACTAAACTCAAACTAATCACAGTGATTTGGAAATATCTTTACCAAAGTAGTTGAAAAGTTATCTTTTGTTCAAGGGTGCTTTGTCATAATGTTTTAGTCACATCTATTTAGTAATATGTTATATTTATATAGCGCCAAATCATTCAGACTTTGAAATCTGAATGTTTAAAAACATAATAATTCATTGTTAATGGATTAGAAAACAAGCTAATTCTTACTGTTCGTCGTGTTTTGAGAAAATGAAAGTGATTAAACACAACATAACAAACGTACACAGCACAATCTAAAAGTTGTGCCCTGGAAGCAATTGCCTTGATTTTATACTTTGAAGAAACAGATGTGGCATTAAAGCAGTGAATACTTGATGTTGTGTGTGTTTTGTCCTAAAATTGGTCAAACAATAAAAATAACTAAATTCAGTCTCTGACTAACAGAAACCTGAAGCTTCACCACCCTCGTCCACTACAGGTTCCCCCCGCAGCTTCTGAGCTGCAGACTAGATAGCTGCATGGATGGACAGACGGATGGAGGTCAGAGAATGGAGTCTGACAACAAATCAGTGATGAGAGCTCCCTCACTGCTCAGTTCCCAGCAGCCCACGCTTCCCTCGCAGCCACAAAACACATCCTCTCAGCCTGCCATGCCCTTGACAGGCCAAAGCAGATGAGCAGGCATATCCAAGGGACAGGCTCCTCACTACTGTCCTTAAGACATTGTGATGAGGTTTTGGTGGAGGAAGGTTCTGGGATGGCTTTGTAAAAGAATCTAAATGAGGTGTGAGTGAACGCTGTGCCTGTTCACTGCATCTTGAGTGGCTCATTTCTATCCATCATCTTGGACTTTTTGGTCTTTGGACAAGCAAGTTCGGCATTTCTGGTATTTTTTTTAACCAAATCAGAGCATAATGTTAGACTAGCTCCTTTATGAGAAATGTACAATAATGTTGTTTTTAAACATCTCATGTCAGTATCTCTGTTTCCTTTGATTGCACAGCTACAGACTGAAGAGAAACCAGTGCTCATTAACCCTCAGTACTTTACAATGGAGGCTCATGGTCTCAAAGGGCTAGTGGTTCACTAACGAGGGGTGGGGTGGCAAGGCACCGCTTTGTGGCGTTGTTAAGAAACAACGCCACAAAGCGGTCCCAGCCTTTCTAAGCACAAACTTAGTATAAACTTTGAATGTGCTTGTGGAAAAGCAAATGCAACGTTTATATAGCACCAAATCACAACAGCCGCTTCACTGTGCTTTATATTTTAAGGTGAAGATGCTTATAGTATAAATCAAACGCAACGAGCAAGCACTTGGCAACAGTGGGAAAGAAAAACTCCCATTTAACAGGAAGAACAGCCCAGCAGAAGCAGGCTAAGGGAGAGATGGCCATAACTCCTTCTGATATAGCATTTTGATGTCTAATCTCCTTTTATAGTTATCTTGTTTTTCTTGTTTATTTCATTTACTGTTAGTCTTACTGAATATCTGGCACAACAAACATGCACTGTAGGCTGGTTTTGACTGGCTGTGAAAATGTGTTTTCTGCACTCTCCTTTGTGAATTCAATTTAATGCTCGCATTATATAAAACTATAAATCTAGCTGACTTTTGTTACATAGGCATGATAAAAACAAGTTGATTAAAACGTTGTTCATTCAAATGCTCAATGAAGAGTACACACACACAGTCAGCTGTTAGATTAAATCTTGTTTGACTGTGTTTTCATTTCCATCACCATCATCCGTTAGTTGTTGTGCTGGTGTTAGTCATGGTATTTAGCGGTTTTGCTTCTCCAAGGAATCACAACCTTGTACTGGGGATAACATCGCATATTGCCCTTGTATTACTTTAACGAGCTCCTGTCTCAGATATTGTGGGAACGTTGTCCCCTGGCTAGAGTGACACAAGCACTCTAACCCCTCCGCCTTCTTTGAAAGAAAAAAGCTGCTACCGGGACGCTTTAATTGGAATTTCATGTGGGCTAAACTGGGGGGAAACTGGTGTAAGTTAACATTTGGTAGACTTAATTGGTCTTTTTCTCTCCTTCCTCCTCGATCGGGCACTTGCTGGACTGGCGAAGCTTCCCCGCTAATCTCCCATTTACAATCAGTTCACTGGGACAGACAAAAAGTCCGCCTCTTGCTTTTCTTCTCTTCCTGTCTCAGACGAGCTCCTTTGTAGTCCGTAAATTGCCTGAATCCCCCAGCGATCCCCCGGTGGTGGAGAGAGCAAAAAGAAAGATGTCCTCATGTTGTTGACAACTGATTAGCGCTCCACCCCAGAAAGGAAAAAAAACCCTTTAATCTGCTGCGCGTGGGCGCGCCTTAATTAAAGCTCCCGCGCACCAGTCAGTTAACGTGTTTGTGGATGTTGAGGCGGTTGCTCAGATGCTGGAGAAAAAAGAAAAAGTGCGGAGAAAAGGCCAACCTGCCTTTAGGTTATTTACTGAGCAGACGTTGTTCAGTCCTACAGCCCGTAGACCCTGTGTGTGTCAGTGCGCGCGCGCGTGTGACCACACGCATTGCGTTGGTAAAAGACACAAACTGCCTCTCACACAGATCCTACACTCTGCCTGATGTAACAGTATTCCGTTTGCTGGATGCTCGTGCACGCATGGAGAAGGCGCGCACCGAGGTCATCTTTCAAGTATTGGATCTGCGAGTCTTTGTCGTTTATCGGCACGTAGGACACAAAACACCTTTCTCCCACTCTTGAAACAGGAAATAAAGTGACACGTTTGAGCAGTGTTCCCTTTGTTTGAGAGGTGGCGCGTGACGCACAAATGCCACATGATTACAAAAACATCGACTTTATTCCTCTGACAGGATAAGTATTCGCGATTTGATGGAAAATTCAGCAACAGCGTGGTGCGTCAACTGAAGACCTCAAAATTGCGGAGATATTTTAGTTATTTCCTAATAATTCCTATAATAACTAAAAGATAATCTGGTTTAAGTGTTTGTGTTATCGGAGCCGCACACATCAGCACAGAGCCCTTTATACGGTCTGTTTGAGCGGACTGGCTAGATTTTCCTGCAGATGTCTGGTGCACACTGATGAAAAAGGTGAGCGGGGCATTCATCTGCTAATATTAGCCCTGCCAAGCTTCTGAGGGCCTGGCCGACCCGGGTGAGCGCTAATTGGCTGTTAATGAAATGAGCGCCATTTGGGAGCACGGATCGGCCTCTTGACAGAATGTGTGCAGGGATAATATTGTTCCAGAAGCCGTGCGGAGAATAACTTGAGCTCTATTAACGCGGAGGCCCAGATAAGGAGCTGCGGCCCGAGTGCTCCATTATCTCCTGTTCTGATGAGCGGCTCCGGATGACGGCGTGGCCCCCACCCCCACCGCTCCTTCTCCCGAGGCTGTTTAGCTGCTTAATGTAATTCGCTTTCAAGAGCCTCGTGTTATATCTGATCATTTGTGCCATTAAGCCAGAGTCAAGTGTAAATGCAGTATTATTAAGATCGTGTCTGTCAGTAAATGTTGAATAAAAGTGGCCGCAGAGCATACAGTACCCGCGCTCCAAAATACCAGTACCGTCTGCGCTCGTGCACGCGTGCCTCCCAGTTTACATTTGCTGGAAAATGTAACAAATAGAATTAATGAAAGATAAGAAGCAAATGAGACTTTTTCGCTGTTTTTATTTTTTAGGTTGTGCCGTTTTTCCACTATATTTCCAAATGTCGTTTGTTTTAGTTACTTCGTCTTTGAATATCACACACTTTGGTTGTCTCGCGGCCTTCTCTGTTTTCATTTACGGGTTTTTTCTTGCGGGCACGTGTGTGTTGTCTAAATGTGATATTTGCACCTTACAAAGTGTTTCAGAATAAACTTTGATCATATAATTGTTTTATTTTCAAATACCTTCAAAATGCAAACATGGCTCAGACATTCAGTTTCAATATAATTTAACTTATTTATTCACAGGAACAGTTTTTCAATGAAATAAACAACATGGCGATGCATTCCCCAGATGATTCACGTTATTATTATTATGATTATTATTATCGTTATTTACAGTTCCATCGTGGAGACAGGGGGTTTCTCTTTCAGTCTGTGGAAATGCAGAAAGAAATTCTATGTGGACCCAAAACATCGCGACAGTGTTGGGCGGATGTTGTCTGTTTTTTGTTCGCTGCAGCATTCCTGCTGAGACACTGACGGGAGCCGATTACCTCATTTCTTTTCAAAGATTCGGGTCCAGTTTTTTGAACTCCCTCACTTCCTTGTCAGACCTTAAAAACTGCCCGCTAAAAAGTCATAGCAGGAAACGAGCAATGGCTCAGCTCTGCAGCTCTCTGGAGGCTTCTGAAGCCGCCGAGAAGCCATTGTCATGCAGCTTCCTGATGTGCTTCTTCAGGTCGAAGTTGCGGCAGAAGCCTTTGCCACAAGTGGCGCAGGTGAAGGGCTTCTTGTCGTTGTGTGTGTGCATGTGGAAGGTCAGGTTGTAGATCTGGTGGAAGGCCTTATTGCAGATGGAGCACTTGTACTGTTTCTCCCCGCTGTGCGTCAGCTTGTGGTTCTTGTAGTTTCCTGCGAAATAAGAGTATATGAATTAAAACACAATGTCATTTTTATCACAGTCTTTTCACTTTGTCTTCACAATTCTTCTGAGAAGGAGTTAAAAAAAGGATTCAAAGGGGGAAAGGTGTGACATTAGAATTTTTGCCACCCTTTTAACATCTGCTTATTTAACCCGTGGCCTTTTCGCAGCACGAAATCAAACGTTCATGTCTCGCTGATGTGTGAGTGTCAATAGAAACAACTCCAGGTCAAACGAAAAAAGTGCATCTGTGTGAAAACCAGTCGTCTGACCATAACCAGCTTTCCTTCCTCTAGTATAAAACGGCCTAAAACCAGTATTAGAAAATAGAAAAAGGGGATAAAAATGCACTCAATACCTCAGAAATATTGTAGATTTCACGGCTTCTAATATCAGAGAGCAGATGCGCTGATGAGCCCGTCAGAGCTGAGGAGAGTCAGCTTCAGGGGAACTTGGGTTAATTTAAAAAAAAAACCCGCCTGGTCTGAGTTAATCGTTTTTACCCTGAAATTACACAGCTAAACATTTCACTCCAATCTGGCCAAAGAAAATAATTTAATCAGGAGAATCTGAAAAATAAAACCGCTTGAACAAAATTTGAATATAAATTTTTCTGCGAAACATCTACACATTTAAAAAAAAAAAAAAAAAAAAGCAGAGAGGGAACGCGTTTTACAACTGCGATTTTTCTTTTTCCACCAGCAGTTCAGCTGGAGCCTCCTCCACCCCACAGCCTTCATTAATCGGCTTTTTGTGTGCCGAAGTCAAAAAGTTGTCAAACTTTGTCAAAATCAAGCGCAGCCGCAACTAAAGGAGGCCGGTTTCCAACTTTGCCGGGGTCTGACTAATGACCCGGGGAAAATGCGACAGTCTCGAAGGTAGAATTAGTCCGTGTAAAGTGACAAGTCTCATTTCCACCCACCGATTCGTGCTCATCGGTGAGCCCACAGTTATTTCCCCTTTGACTACTTCAAATATAAGCTTTTTCTGCTTTTACCGCAGACGTTATTTATTTCGGCAGCGCAGATGCCAAATGTTGAGGATGCGCGCCGATGTCGCCACACTAACTCCAGCGAGTCTGCATAAAGAGCTCTGCTCGGCTGCGAACTTCCGCAATATTGAGCGGGCAGAATAATCGGAATCTTCGTGCATAATGCTATAAAATTCTTAGTGCATTTATGCTCCAAATCTCAAGTCCAGCTTAACAAAAACAATAAAATAAAATAAAATGGCATTTTTTCGTATTTATATTTTTCGTCAGTAGTCAAGTTGAGAACCCACAATTTCGTTGTATATGACAATAAATGATTATTTTATTCGATTCTAAACAATGTGCGCGAGATGTTAAACAGCATCCAGCACAATTAAAGCACAGAGTCCATCAGCCAGTGTAGCAATTATTTCAATCACGTCTCCTCTTAGTGAGGAAGTTCTCCACCGAGTTGTGGATTTCTAAAAGCTGACTGCTCAACCCAGCAAAAATAATGACTAGGCTGCACGGCAGCAGATTTCATGAAATAAATTCGTGGAATAATAACACGAGCTGAAGAGAAAGCTTTTTGTTCGTTTGCACATGAACACTCTGAATCACCGCAGTGTTGAAAATAGGAAACATCACATCAGGATACAATTTCCAGTCAGTAATATAATACAGCTGATTAAAGAGGACTCCAGCGCCCAGTATTTACCTTTCTGGTGGAAGCCTTTCCCGCAGAACTCGCACACAAATGGTTTATACCCTGCGTGGATCCGGACGTGAGTGTTGAGCGTCGAACTTCTGTTGAACGCTTTTCCACACTGGTTGCATTTGTGAGGCTTTTCCTTACAGGTCAAAATGAGAGAAAATAATTCAAACAAAGTCAAGTCAAAAAGCTGGAAAGGTCACAGTGAAACAGTGTCTCACCTGCGTGTGGATGATCTTGTGTCTGCACAGCGTGCTGGCCTGCCGGAATCCTTTACCGCACACCTTACATACGAAGGGCCGGGCCCCCGTGTGCACCGGCATGTGTCTGGTAAGATTGTAATGCGCATTAAAAACCTGCAGACGACACAAAGGCATACAACATATGAGTAAACATTATTCTAAAAAGACAAAAGACCTGCATTTTTTAAAACAAGCGTCAGAAAAAGGAAGAAAAAAAACTAACATCGGCCTCAAAAGTTCATTATTGAGTTTATATAGGTGTGTAGATGCTGGCGCATTTGTTCATGTTTTATATAAAATATAGAATATAATAACAATGTACAAAAATGCATTAAAACCGTACCTTTCCACACACTTCGCAGGTGAAATTTTTGGGTTTTCCGTCCGCACTGCCACTGCCGCTGAGTTTGCTGTGTGTCTTTATGCCGCTTTTCTCAGCTGTCAGGCCGTGGCTCTCTTTCACTATCTGGTCCAGCTGCCCTGGCAGATGTTCCTTGTGTGGGTATTGAGGTGTGGGCAGCTTGTCGGTGCCCACACCGGTCAGTTTGGCATTCTCCAGCAGCAAAAGTCTGTGGTGCGCCGACAGAGAGGCCTGGGCCTGCGGGCTGGAGAGCCAGTGGCCGGCCAGCAGCTCCGACTGCTGGTACGCAGAGTCCAGGTAATTGAAATAGTAGAGCGAGCCACTGCTGGGCACGGCCTGGTTCAGGACCTGAGGTTTTACCACCCTGCTCCCTGACGTCAGCAGCTGCTGCTTCAGGCTCGGATCCCCTTTGCCGCACAACCCGCAGTTTCCTTTGCACGGAGCAGCTGGCGAGCCGCACAAAGTTCCCCTAAAACTGGCTCTCCACAGCTCCGAATAGCTCATCAGCGCCTTGGCTTGGAGGTCGTAGCTGAAGGGCTGTAGCGGGATCATGCAGGGGATTGGGGAACAGAGCCCTAGCAGTTTTTTCCCCTCTGAACGTTCCTCCGCGTTCCCTTTCGGCTCCGAGCTCTTGGACATGATCCAGTCGATGGAGAAAGCCAGCGTTTTGGGAGCCGCGGACGGCGCAGTCCTCCCGCAGGACACCACCGTGTCTAAAGAGGCTGAACTTGCCATTTTGTTGCCGCTGTAGTAGTTTCGCTTTGCAGCCGAACAGAACTTGGTGTGAGCAACTCCGTGTATAGTCCAGCTGCCCCGCGTCTTTTCACTCCCCTGAGCTCCCAGCAGAAAAGACAGGCGGACACATCAGTTTAATAAGCACCTTGCTGTCACAGTGTCACGCATTTGCATTCAAATGGCCCCCGCCTCGCAACAATAGCATCCAGGGGTGATGGATTAATGCTCATTAACTAGCACACACAAAATTAACAGACATTACAGGGCTCGTTAAGGAGAAGAAGAAGAGGAGGAGGAGGAAACAGAGGGCAAGAAATGTTGTAGCCGGAGCTCCTGGACACCGAGTTAAGCCAAAGTTACGTCTGTGTTGTACTTTACCTTCTTATTGTTCAGATGGGAGTGGAGAAACCAGCCGACTGCTCTCTGTCAGACCTTGGCAGCGCCCGCCCCTCATCAGTGCAGATCACTGTCTCTTGACATAATCGGGCACCCAAGCACCTAACTGGGTGACAGGGAGACAAATCTATAGAGGGGATGGCACGTAAATATGAAACCATTCCATCAGTAAAACTGCTGCACAATTGTGTTTTCATCATTAATCGCGCTTTGGAGGAGCTGAGTGAGTCTCCTGCTTTCATTTGGTTAACAACACAGTAATCTTTTTTTTTTCTCGGAGAGAGCTGCTAATCCTCGGAGATGGGATCCGTCTTTTTCCTCGCCGGCTTATAAACTTACTATTTGTATAAATTCGAGGACGTCCAATTTCCACCTGTTTAAGAGCACAGACTCCCTTTGGATCCTATTAAACGTTGTTCCTCCTTCCCCCTATTCAAAAGAAGCAATTTTCCAGAGCGATTCAGGGCTCAGCGCTGCGTGGGGGGGTGGTGGGGAGAACACAAGCTCTTTTACTTTTAGCTACTAAAGCACTGCGTGAACTGGTTTTGTGTTTTTTTCTTCCTGAAATAGAGGGACGGATTAAAGACGGAGAGAGGAAAAAGAAAAGACTTAGCTTGGTCAGGGGTATACACGGACAAATGAAAAGAGAGGCCTTTTCTCTAAAGAGGCGTACAAGAAGTTTGCTGGAATCCACGGTGTTGTGTGGGAGTTACAATGGGCAGCAGAGTCTCATCTATCCGCTACAAGGGCTGTGTTGAATTTATGTGTTTGCAGGCCAATTTACCTGAGGGACTCCCAACAACTGAGTGGGAGAGAGGGGAGTTCATAAAACATGCGGAGGATCAAAAGAGTGTGCAATATGGGCGAAATGAATAGTCTTTTATTTATCACAGCGTTTGCTCAGTGCGCATGATGACGATGCTATAATGTATTTATTTAACTTGGCAGAACCTTTAAACTTACACAAGAAGAAGAAAGTGAAACGTTTAAGATAATAATGTTATTTCCGAGCCTAAAATGTGACATGATTGTCATATGAATGGGAAATCACGGGTAACACTTAATACCCTCAAGGTATTTAGAAAAGTAGTATAATTTGTATATAACTTCTTCGAAAAGTTACAACACACCTTTTGGTAACTGGCGTGCGTCTTTGAGAGCGCCAAAAAAACCTATTTAGGCTAGAATTTATTCTGCATTTATTCTGTGCAACACGTACAAATATATTTACTCTATAATGTAATTTTCTGTCACTTGGTATTCTTGTTCTAGTCTCCTGACATTTGAGTCAAAAAGTAGTTTTAGGTAATGAAGTCGCATCACGAAGCGCTGTTCAGGAACTTTAAACACATGGGTGTGATATATCGAAATTCCATGTTTTTATGGTGACATCCTCAGGCAGCATACAGCCTCTGGTAACTATAATAACAGTGCAAATTCTAAAGTAATACTTAACTAATGTTAGCAAATTTCCATTGCTTATTATTAACAAACCAGTGCCACTTTTTTCAAGCATGAACTGATACTCGATCATTTTAGCTTCATTTCAGACGCTTTCATTCTCATAAAAACAGAAAGCTATTTTTATTCATCAAACTGACATCGACTCATTACAGCATCATCAAATCTTGCATCTCTAAATGAAGCACAACTTATAGGATTTGTCCTCTGTTTGTAAGTGTGAGCAGGCCTTCATTTAAAGAATTGTAAAAACTGATCCGGACACTTAAATCAAGACTTTTACACTGGACGATACAGTTAATTTTGAATTAAGAGAGCATTTATGTTGTACAGAAAAATTCTGTATCATTAGGTTGAAATGTATTTTGGATTTGCCATCTTCTAAAGAATCTGCTGTTTTGTGTTTTCACTGAGGCCTTTAAACCTTCAAACAGAGTCACAACATCAATACGCACATATTTTTATTATTGTCGGGTCTGTACGAATATGAAGCACCTTGAGGCAATTGTTGTTGTGATATAAATAACATTTAACAGAATTTGTTTTATGTTAATGGCTTCCATAAGATATTAGTGGCTGATGTTGACCACTTTTTATAACCCATTATAGAAAGTCTGAATGCCAAAAACCCATGTGCTTATTGCAAAACATATCTATCGCTATCGCTATACTGAAATATGTGCGATAAAATGTTGCACTAAGTTTTTATCTGAAATGTGTCTCTATTTTGTGTTGTAAAGCTCTTTAGAACACTAAATACTCAGGGAGGGCTGCTTTATTTTGTAGTAGTTGTTTAATGAAAGTTTTATAAAAGACAATGATAAAAATGTAATTTAGCTCATTAAATTTAGGTTTTGTGTTTTGTGTATTTCTTTTTAATCAATGATAATTAAGGTTGATGATAAATGATAATTGGGTGTAGAAGATAATAATTTACCTCAGTCACCACACACTTCATGCTATATTTACCCCAGGACATTCAATTCAATTCAGTTTTATTTATATAGTGCAAAGTCCCAACCTCAAGGAACTTAATGCTGTAAGGCATATGGTAGGGATGCTTTTTAAGGTTGTTAACAGGGAAGCTATTGTTAGGATAGGAACATTTGTATTATTCTGTTTAATTTTACAAGTCCACCTCACATGGAAGGATTATTGCTTGTTGTTTCTATGCTACTCATAAGGTAGAATACTCTAAATTGAGGTATTATTTCTGGTTCACTGATACACTGATCCTATTGCTGTAACCAGCCTCACCCGTTCACTTCTAACCACAGTTAGCTCAGGCATTGATTTAAGGGACTCTTGCTTCTTGCCGGAAGGTATGCAAGGGCTGGATGTGGCAAAGCTTAGCATCACAGTGTTGGGATTTATAACTGTTTTTCCTGTCTTCATCCCTCCACAATTCCTGGGGTAATTGTAACCATCTACATTTATGCACATTATTTTTCAATGTAAATGCAGACATACACATTTGCAGGACCATAAATCATGCTGCACAAATTCTTCAGTGACTGATTGATCGATTTCAGTACAATTATATGCACATGAATTTCTTTACTAGTACGCTGACTTGCAGTGTTGAAGTAACACAAGTGCTGACATTTTCAGTGTATATTCTGTCATAATTGATCTTTAAAAAAGTTCAGGAATAAACATATATTTATTAGTTATTAACATCAGACTTGCTTCAACAGTGTGTCTTTTATCCTGTCTTCCATCATTCACCCCCAACCGGCCACAGCAGATGGCCCCGCCCCTCCCTGAGCCTGGTTCAGCTGGAGGTTTCTTCCTGTTAAAAGGGAGTTTTTCCTTCCCACTGTCACCAAGTGCTTGCTCATAGGGGGTCTTTTCTGTACTATTCTAGGGTCTCTACCTTACAGTATAAAGCCTCCTTGAAGCAACTGTTGTTATGTTTTGTGCTATATTAATAAAACTGAATTGAATTAATCATTGTGATTGTGTAATTATGACATTAATGTAAACAAATAACTACAAAATAAAGGTCAGTTTTCAACACACAGTGTAACATTATATGTAGATGGTATATTAGTAAACACTTATCGCATTGCCAGATACCAGTGCAGCATTCAGTACTGTCAACTCATATTTTATTACAGAGATCAGAACGGAATCTGGATGGACGGATGTATGGATAGATTAGAACATGTCCGTCCATCCGTCCGTCTTCTTCCACTTATCTGGGGCTGAGTCGCAAGGGTAGGAGCCTAAGCAAAGTAGTCCAGACCTCCCTCTCCCTGGTCTCCCCCAGCTTGTCAGGGGGAACATCAAGGTGTTCCCAGGCGAGCCGAAAGACAGAATCTCTCCAGCATGTCTTGGGTCGGCCTTGAGCCTCCTCCCAGTAGGACATGTCCAGAACACCAGGAGGCACCCAGACACTTCGCTTTTACACCTAGCTGTCTCTTTACCACGATGGACTGGTACAGCGTCCGCATCACTGCAGATGCAGCACCAATCTGTCTGTCGATCTCCCGCTCCCTTCTCCCATCACTTGTGAACAAGACCCAGAGATACTTAAACCCCTCCACTTGGGTCAGGAACTTGTCCGGGCTGAGGACCACAGCCTCAGACTTGGAGATGTTGATTCTCATTCCTACTGCTTCACAATGCAAACTGTTCCACTGCAAGCTGGAGGCCATCTCCTTATGAAGCCAACAGAACCTCATCATTTGCAAAAAGCAGAGATGAAATTCTGAGACCACCGAAGTGAAAGGAGAATCTGTGATAAAGGGCAGCCTTGGCAGAGTCCATCAGAGTCCCATTTATTGCCAGCTATGTGGACCAAGCTCTTGCATCGGTTGTACAAGGATCAAACGGCCCATAGCAATGGGCCTTACACTCCATACTCCCGAAGAACCTCCTACAGGACACGGCAAAGGACACGGTCGAATGACTTCTCCAAGTCCACAAAACACATGTAGACTGATTGTTCAAACTCCAAATGCACCCTCAAGTATCCTTGAGAGGATAAAGAGCTGGTCCAGTGTTCCACGGCTAGGAAAAAGACCCCACATTGTTCACCCTGTACCGAGATTGGACTAACGGATGGACTCTCCATTCCAGCATCCTGACATAGACTTTCCCAAGAAGGTTGAGGAGTGTGATCCCCTCTAGTTGGAACACACCCTCCGGTTCCCCTTCTTAAAGATGGGAACCACCAATCCAAGGTACCGCCCCCGATCTGTCACCTGAGCTGTGACAACCAAGACAGTCCTACAACATTCAGAGCCTTCAAGAACTCAGGGAGGACCTCATCCACCCAGGGGCTCTGCCACCATAACACTCCACAGAATAGCTGCCTCAGTGACCTCTCCCCCAGAGATAGGTGATTGGCCCCCCTCGTCCCCAGACTCTGCTTCCTCCTTGGAAGATGCGGGATTAAGGAGGTCCTTGAAGTATTCCTTTCTGCCGCCCGACAATGTTCTCAGTCGAAGTCACAATACAGGTAGAGCACCGCTTTGTACCTGGCTTGGGATTCCTAGAATATTTAAAGTTATAACAGGGAGTCATGTACTTTTGACTTGAGGCTTTCTTTTGCTGAGGACCCACAGCATCCAGAGTCATATGCATGATTAATATCTGTGATAGTAGAATTTAGGTGCCAGCTCTGCACTGTGTTGGCACATGGCGTTGAAGAAGATAACTGTAGAGGACTTGTATCATTTAATTTAGTTACAGAACTTTCACAAAGACTTTTACTGTACGGAAACATATTCCCCACTGCTGTATAATCCATTGTTGCAAATTTAAATGTTGCTTAAAAGTTACCAGACAAAAGGTTTTCAGGGAATATTATAAAATTTTTAGTTACTATGCCAGACCTAAGAACAAGATCAGAGTGAGATTAAAGTGGTGGGTGGACTCTTTGGAGCGATGCCAGTTGAGGCTTTCCACCATCTCTGGTAGTTAAATAATGATAAAAACAAGATTTTAGTTTTATAATTTCAGGTACTTACCCCTACACTTAATAATTATGAAAAATATTAAAGACATTTTTATTTAGTTGTCTTTTGATTATAATTTATGTTTCAAATTACATTCATTTTATTTTATTCATAGACAAATATTGTTTCCATTAAAATATGACTTAAAACATATTCTGTACTGTTAAATATATTTTTACCATTTTAGTCTACTTGATTATAGAAAGCAATATAATTTATAAAAACTATGTAAATGTTACTTAAATCACACAGCATACAATGTGCCATAGAGCTGTTTATTTTGACATTTCACAGTTATAGCAGGCAACCCCCCCAACCACCAATTACTGTTGTCATTCCAATCTGCCCCCCCCCCCCCCCCAAAAAAAAAAATAAATAAAAATAAAAACAAACAAAACAAAAAAACAAAACGAAACGAAATGAAACAAAACAAAACAGGGGAGCATTCAAATCCAGCACTCTGTACAAAGGAACTTTCAGTGTCATATTGTCAGATTTAAGAGGAAAATGTTCTAACATGCCCTTTATGAGATAATGAAACCTTAGTTACACACCAGGTGCCTTAGTTAACATACTCAAATATGTTTTAGAATGACAACTTCCCAAAACGAATAATAGATGAAATGAAGTTAGTTTGTCTAGATGTGTGAAAGGGTACAGGTATGTTAACATCACTAGTAAAAAATAGTTTTTAGTGTTTGAAAATTCTGAAAATCTCTTTGCTTGGGCAGTGGGACTTCATTTAAAGGCA
Source organism: Copadichromis virginalis (assembly GCF_057382275.1). NCBI lineage: Eukaryota > Metazoa > Chordata > Actinopteri > Cichliformes > Cichlidae > Copadichromis > Copadichromis virginalis. Next base: position 2,891,202 of record NC_140622.1, read on the forward strand.
AGCCTCTGTGTGTGAGAAAAGGGTTCAGTGAACCCAGTATTCTTGCTGGAAATCAGTCATTTGCATGGAGAACTGAGTAGGTGGAATTGAACAGAAATGGCACTAAACTAGAGCAACCATAGAAACCACCCAGTGATCACTGCAGCTGTCCTCCATTTAATTTAAAAGATGGAATGAGAATTCTTTGTTGTTGTTTTTTTGTTTTACTTATTTAGAAAGCTTGACACCCCCCCCAATATACCATTTGAGTTATTGGGAAATTAATATCACTACTCTATAAATGCATTCCTCTATTGGGTAACCTGCATTTTAAAGCATACAATTTTAAACAGTGTCACTGAATTAAAATCATGGCAAGTAGTTCCTCACATTTCTTAGACTGCAGTTAAGTTTCACATCTCATCTCAGTGCTTTGGTGCTCTGAAAAGAATAATTTTATTTCAACACTAAAGCATCTTTTGTGCACTTAGCGGTCAAATAAAAACAAGAGACTATGTGTCTAAGGAACCATGTTTTTGAGCACAAAGAGTGACAACCATATAAGGAAAGCTGGAATTTGCATGTGCTTGAGATACACAGCCTTTGCATGCTGGAAAGAGATCTAGTGGCAATGGAGAAGAGAACACAGTATAACAATATCTTTGTTCACAGGTGTCAGCGTGACAGTAATAAAAGGTTCTGTTTCAAATGGTTCGATTGTGCCTTCGTCCTTAACCTCATCTGTTGAAATGAATATGAAGAATTGGTCATCTGTGCAGCTGCTAAAAGTTCCTCTGCATTGTTGGGGATTCCGTCTGGCAAACAATAAACTGTCTAAACCAGGGGCCAGCAACCTTTAAGACCCAGTTTCCACGGAAAAGAAAACACTGGGAGCCGCAAATACTTTTGGACATCTAAAATGAACATAACACTGTATATATTGTTTTTTACCTTTATGCTTTGTATAAACAACTATAAAGTGTTGCTTATTAAATCCATGAAGTGCTACAAAGAAAATGAAATTTTATTTAAGTAATGAACACATTTTGAAATCTTAAAAAATTACAAAAAAGAAAGACATCCAGTTGAAGGTCTCTTTTAAATGAATTAAAAAGCTTAACTTAAATTCTCCATGTAGCAAACAAAAACTGAGCCGTCATCCTTATTGGCCTGCAGTACCTCTGCAGAAGAGGTGGACGCACCTGAGTGTCATCCGCAATCACGCCTCTCCACCTTAAAGTCTGTGCCCTCTCTGCTGTTGTGTTATGTGTCAGGCTCTGTGCTGGAAAGCTAAAGCCAGCTGCTTGCGTACAGCAACCGTGTGTGAAAAGTGGTCAATAAAGAGAAGCTGAAAACCATGTTCATGCAAACACCGTCGGGTCTGCCGTGATATGTTTACAATAGGACTTTTGCTCCTGAAACTCTGCACACAGCGTCTGCAGACCGGGGCTGTACGAAGTCACTTTCATCTTTACGCAGGACTGTAAGCTGTCATCTGTGAGGCGTGAGCGGTGTTTGTTTTTAACATAGTTCATGGTGGGAAATAGCTGCTCAAATACGTATGTGGATCCAAAGATCGACAATCCACAAATTAGGCATACTGGTAGGCCGCTCTCGTCAGAAGTAAACGCAAATAAATCTGCCCAGGGATCATTAAATGTTCTATTTTCTTCAGATATTTTTCTTTTCTTACATTTCTCCATACTTGGCCTACCTGTGGTTGCTGTCTCAATAAAAGCACGGTGTTTCGGCAGCTATACCAGCTTCCGTGAGTGTGGCTCTTATTTTGAGTGACGAAAAATAATAAAATATCTTTTTATTTTTATATTTCAAGATCATGATAATCTTCCAATTTAGAAGTACAAGTTAAAAAAGAACTAACACAAATAAAATACACTTCAGCTAAATACTTTTACAATTTATTTTCTCAAACCACGGAGCCGCAGTGTAAAGCCTAAAGAGCCGCAGGTTCCCGACCCCTGGTCTAAACAAACAATGATTTGCAGTATTTCTGCAAAGTCAGGCAAGCCATCAGTAGAGCCATATACCAGGAGCATGCTGAAACTGTAACTGATGCCCTGAAATCCAGCCTTGTTTGTCAGTTGAACTATGTTACTCTTCAGGAAATTTCTGTGATAGAAATGCTTGTCCGTTTTAATTTACAACCTCTCGTGGTACTCTTGACATCTTCAATGAAGAGATAGCAGCAGCAGCAGGTTTTTTGAAATTTAAACCATGGAGAGTCTATGCATTCATACACTTGTGGGTTTTTTTTCCAAAGACATTAAAATGTTATGGAAGCAGCTAGTCTGTCTTACCATCTTCTTAAAGAAATGGTGCTTAGCTTCAAACCTCATTGCCCATAAAGACACAAGTGGACCAAATTCTTCGGTGAGCAGACGATAATGCTCCTCAAAATAAACAAAAAAAAAATGTTTTGGAATCAACCTCCCTTCTGGAAAAACACTGGTAAATCTATGTGTGTGCTCAGCAATCAGACGGCCTAAGTGACCAATGCTCTCATCTGTGTGGGTAGGTGAGACAACTGTAACAACATCTCAGCAACAGCGGAAAGGCTAGCAGTATAGTTTATTTATCCTGTCTTTTATGGGAAATGTTTGATGATTCTGTTTAGAGAGAAAGACTTTCTGTTTCAAGATCTAAACTCAGCATCTAAACACAGGTACAGTCTCCTTAAGTAAATCATGTAGTACATCAGGTGGGTATCCTGTTGTGACATGAAATGACTCAACCTTTGAGTAATTGTGCAATACCTTTTAACTCTGTGGCTCTGGGCATGACTAGCCAATGCTGCTACAGTATTGAGCAGGTGTTGCTGTCTTGTTCTGGCGGGGAATGCTCCTCAGAACAACGAGCTAAAATATTAAGCCATATTTTTATTTCATTATGTACTGAAAAAAAGAACCAGACTATAAACACATACTTCCATTTCTTTTTGCTTCACTAAGATTAGTGCGCCCCAGGGCAGCTGTGGCTACAATGTAGCTTGCCATCGCCAGTGTGTGAATGTGTATGTGAATGGGTGAATGACTGAATGTAGTGTGAAGCGCTTTGGGGTCCTTAGGGACTAGAAAAGCGCTATACAAATGCAGGCTATTTACCATTTCAGCTCTGGAGTGGGATCACTTTTTCTTACATTATATTATATTACACTCCACTGGCAACCACATCCATGTCAAACAGCAGTGTGAGGCAAGTGGGAGGCAATACACAGCACTGAGGGAGATCACAACAACAAACAGAGGGGAGATGACACATAAACACACACGAGGGCAAATTAAGCAACGATCCACAGGTGGGAACACAGCTGAACGTAATCTAACAAAACTGAACACGCTGCACACAAGTATAGAGGTATAACAGGAAGTATGCGAAACACAGACTGAGACGCAGACTGACTAAATACAGACAACAGGGAGCAAGAGAAACACACAGAGACATGACTGGGGGACAGGCGAATAAACATGGAGAGAGAGACAAGACTCAACCTCAGACTGTTAAATCAACCAAAACCAAAAACACTGGGTACAAAACCCAGGACCGTGACCATCCTGGGTCTGACCTGATACCCCACCTCTCAGCTATAGTCAATAGACTACAAGCTTTCCATGCCAGCCAACTGTTACCTAGTAGGGTTGACAAACTGATGATGACTGATGGCAAGCAGAGAAATGAAAATGATGGTCAAAAAGCGATGCAATCCTGGCTCCAAACGGGAAGAATCAGAATGAGAAGCACAGTGAATATTTTGACCAGCACAGCAGAAACTGAAGCCAACTAAAGCGAACTCAGCACAAGTGCTAGCAGCGACTTTAGCAGTAGCAGTGAAACTTCTATGGCACATGACAGCAGCAAACAATGCAAAACAATGAGTTACATCAACTTTGGGTTCCTTTGGAGGGGGAGCGAGGATGAGCCCAGGTTGCAGTGTGTAATATGTGTTGATGTTCTCAGTAATCACTGTATGAAACAATCACATGTCAGACAGTACCTTCCAACCAAGCACACAGTGCTGAGAGACAAACCAGTTGACTTTTTTCTGAGACAATGAAAGAACTAAAGGAGTCGATGCCAGCAATTTAGTTTTGTGCTACACCCATAGTCAAAGCACAAGAAGCTTCATAACCCCACATCATATGATTGTTGGGTTTTTCTCTGTATGTATTATTGTACGATCTACTGTACAATATGAAGCACCTTGAGGCGACTGCTGTTGTGATTTGGTGCTATATAAACAAAACTGAATTGAATTGTGTCGGCAAACAGCTATCTACTATTAGACAAACAGTTAACATGCATCATGACAAAGCTGACCTTCCAACAACACAGTGTCTGCATTTCGTTGCCTTGTACTTGACATGTGCAATGACAATGAAGTTGAATTGATTCTATTCTATTCTAAATTGTGGTGAATAGGAGCCATGGCAGATGATGTTAAAAACACACCGATCGAGTGCATTAAAAGTAGTTGCTATTTTTCGCTTCAGCTCGATGAGATACAGATGTTTCAAATATTGCCAGTTTGCTTTTTTGCATTAGATATAAACATCAACAAAGTAGGACAAAGCAAGATTTAGTTGTCTTTCATGTTGACAACCTGCATTATCCCAGGCCTTTTGACATACAATTGTCATATGAAGTGAATGACAACGCTCTCTTTGTGGTCCCATATTGCTTTCTCTGGTGAGCATCATAGTACCGTATGCTACTGTCATTTGTAAGAGTTTGTTACGTTAAATTACACTGAAATGAGATGCATAATAAATGCTGTTACTGTAACCTGTATGTTTGTAGTTATTTTCATAATATAGGATAGATCACAGCCATTTGTCTGTGAAGGTTCTCAGTCATCCAGGTCATCGTAGTCAAAGGAGCTTGCAAAGAAAAGCGTCTGGACTTCTTTAAGTTGCTTGAAGACGTTTCACCTCTCAACCGAGAAGCTTCTTCAGTTCATATTACTCTAAACAGTGTGAATAACCCGCAGTGTTAAATATTTTTGCACATTTTGTTGTTATTTTTGACACTAAACTGAGTAGAATTAACACTAAAAAGTTAACACTGGCCATAGAGTAAATTTTACTCTAATTTTGAGTGGGACCAAGTGTTATCTGAAACAGAGTTAAAATCAACTCTCTAAGTGTAAAATTGACACTCTGTTTTTTACTGTGTACTCCAGCTTCCTTCTACCGTCCGAAGACATGCAGCTTGTGGGGATAGGTTAATTGATTAATCCAAATTGCCCATAGGTGTGAATGAAGGAGTGAATGTGAGCGCGAATGGTTGTCTGTCCCTGTGTGTTGGCCCTGCGACAGACTGGCGACCTGTCCAGGATGTACCCCGCCTCTCGCCCTATGACAGCTGGGATAGGCTCCAGCGCCCCCCGCGAACCTGGAAAGGATAAGCGGAAGTGAATGGATGGATGGATGAATGGACTCTTTTAATTTCATTTACACAAATGTTTCAAAGTACCAATAACCACTACAGTACAAAGTTAAATGAATGCAAATGAAAATTTAAAATACCAAATACTCCAGAATTGTGGTGCAGATTTTAATGATTTCCTCTATTAGTATTTTGCTGTGTCACAGTCACTGTGAGCCTCAAATACGTTTTACGGCTGCATGCAGATTTTCAAAAATAGTGTTGCTTAAAAATGACAGTAAAAGCTACACTGTAAGAAATGTACGTAAAAATTACCCTAAATAACTGTAAAATTGCAACGATAAATTATCATTAAATCAAAGAGAGTAAATGATTGTAATATCTATATTAAATTTCTCTATATTGACAAATGGTGATTTTATTTTAACCCTGCAAATATGTTGAAAATATATTAATTTACAGTAATATGGCACAGTTTCTTCGAAAACAACAGGAAAAATCGGTAACATTATCTACAATTAGTCACCCTTCAATTTACATAATAATTATGTATGAATGACAATCTTTGCTGCTTTTTTCATTTGAATTTACAGTTTACAACTGTATGTTAATTACTCAAAACCGTGCTTTTAATTGGTTTGGGTAAAACATTGTTAGAATTATTGTGAAAATTACGGTGAATTTTTTTTTATATTAAAGAGTTCAGACTGTTTGATAAAACAGTATATCTTAACAGTAAATATGAGCAATTACCAAAAAATAAGTTCTACAGTCTCACCAAGTAAGATGGCTATTTACAATGAAAAAAATATTTTGTGGCAAAAGGCCATTTTCTATTGTAGAACCAATTACCCTATAAATAACACCGTCTGTGTGCTTTTACAGTGTTTTTTAATCCTTTAATGCACATCATGAGTCACAAGTGATTGTGTTTTAATCTTCCTTATCATTGCAAAAAAATTACATTCAAATTTAGAATCTCAGGGATTCATCAGTTAACTTGGTTTGATCATTAAACATAATTTTCTTATTAGTTAATTGCTTACTCCTCTCCTCGAACTTCCACCATTCATGTCTATCCATTTATGACCACTGTGTACCCATCTTCTGATGACTACTTCCAGAAGGATGATGCACCATAATCACGAAACTGTGATCATGTTAAACTGGGTTCTCAAACATCACAATGACTTCACTGAACTGCACCAACCACCACATTCACCAGATCCCAAACCAAGGGCACCTTTGGGATGTGGTGGAACAGGAGATTTAAATCATGGCTGTACCACTGTTCAATCTGTTTGAGTGTGATACCACCTGCTGAAATTAAAATTAATTGATAAAAATGAAATACCAAAAAAATAATGAAATGATGTTAATAAAATAATTGGTGTACCTTGCAAGGTCAAGAGCAGTCAAAGAATGTATTATAAAAGCTGTAACAATCAGTTTCTTTAAAAATTCTCATTTATATGCACGTTTTGGAGACATTGCATCACGTGTCTAAACCGTTACCTCTATATTAAAAGAAAAAAAAAAAACTTAGCCAAGGAGGATACTATCCGATTATTGAGTGATGGCGTGACGAATCCTACTTCCGGGGCTAAAGTAGTCTGCATTTAATATGGCTTTTGTGTTGTTAACATTAATGCTTTGTGTTTTCTTCTATTTAATCTCAAAAAGCTCCTAAAAAAAAGTTAGTGATCACCGTTGACCTCCCTCGGCTTTTATTACCGCTAATCATTTATTTAAGCTCAGTTTTTAAAACCTTAGGCTGTAACTACAGCCCAGCCCATGCAGCAGTATATGAATGACTAACCTTGTATTGTGGATGGATTATCTCAGTTGTTCTCCTGGCTGAAGTTTGGTCCTTTTACAGCATCCTGCCATGCGATTACATTTGTTCCTGACCACCGAGAACACTCATGTTAACTTTTATCGAGTGGAAAAAAAGTTAGCTTGTTTATATTATGCTAACATAGCTGTGTCGCTAGCGGTCACGTAGCACATCATTATATACCAGCTAGCCCAACTTCAGTAACCCTACAAACGTCACTGCTGTTTAGTTTTCTGTCTTCATTTATGCTGGAAGTGATAGCAGAGCTGTACGTTTTAATTTGTTTCCAAAACCCCGCAGTCAGGACATGCTATATTGTATTTAGATAGAAGCTAGCGAGCTAACTTCCTGCTAACTTCTAACTCCGTTAAATGTCATAAATTCCGTTTTTATGGATGCCTGGATGTTAAACTCAATTGTTACACCTGGTAGAGCAGAACGCTGATCATTTTATTAAAGATGAAAGACTTTAGACAGTTTTTCAACTCTCAGTAATGCCATAGTGATCGTTTGATATATGGACCTGCAGCGGAGTTTAGACCCAGACATGGCTTGTGACGTCAGACTGAACAATCGGATTATTGTCACAGAGAGATAGCTGTCTGACTGTGAGGTACTGCAACAGCAGAGGGCACCCATACTCCTTGGCGGCGTGTAGTCCGCCAAACCAACGAAGAAGAAAGCGCCACTTCTAACGTCCAGACTGACTCAGCTCAACAAGGGAGTGCCAGCAGCACCCTGCACTGAACCAACAACCTTCAATTTCAATGCAAGTATTAGACATGAAATGGGGCTGTGTGATATGACCAAAATCTCATATCCCGATATAAGAATTCTATCATCCCAATAACGATACAAAAATCACAACAATGTAACATTTTCTGTAAATTCTGTGAATCTCGGGCAGCTCGACTTGCGGGAAGTGTTTCCAGCTAGGGCTGGGCCATATTATACCGTTCACGGTAATACCGGTATAATGTTAGGCAACGATAGGAAAATGAAATATCGCGATAGAATGGGAGTAAAACGCGCATGCGCAGTGCCTTTGTTTTCATACGCACATGGCCGATTGTTGAGTGAAACAGATGAACCAGAATTGGTTTGTAAAAATGGTGCAACTTCCGTGATGTGGAACTGGTTTGGTGTTTGTCCGTCAGATACACAACAAAGCACATTTTTTTGCAGAACATGCAAGCGGCCGTTGTTATTGTCATATTTTTCGGACTAAGATGCTCTTAAATCTGGGAGTAATCTGGGTCCTAAACTCCGTATGCTTCAGGTCAAACAACACTGCAGCATCACTTAGAGTTAAAAACTGTCTAAATTCTTTCATCTTTAATAAAACGATCAGCATTGCTGCTTTACCAGGTGTAACTATAAAGTTTAACTTCCAGGCATCCATGAAAACAAAAGTTATTACATTTAACGGAGTTAGAAGTTAGCAGGAAGCTAGCGGAAGTTAGCTCGCTAGTTTCGCTAGTTACCTAAGCATGATATTGCATGTTCTGACGGAGAGATTTCTGAAAAAAAATCAAACGTACAGCTCTGCTATCACTTCCAACATAAATGAAGACAGGAAACTAAACAGCAGTGACGTTTGTAGGGTTACTGAAGTTGGGCTAGCTGGTATATAATGATGTGCTACGTGATCGCTAGCGACACGGCTATGTTAGCATAACATAAACAGTGAAGCTGGAGGACCAACACTAACACTTTTCCACTTATACAAGTTAACGTGAAGGTTCTTCATGGTTAGAGACAAATGCAATCGCATGGCAGGATGCTGTAAACGGACCAAACTTCAGTCAGGAGAACAACTGAGATAATCCATCCACAATACGAGGTTAGTCATTAATATACTGCAACAACATGGGAATAGAGCAGCTGCCAGAGAATTCAACATTAATGAATCAATGGTACAGGAGTGGAGGAAGCAAGAAGAATGAGTTTAATAAAGTTTGATTTATCGGACTGCTTTGTTTCGCTTAATGTGCCTTATAATCCTGTGCACCTTATGGTCCGAAAAATGCGTACTGCACACTGCAGTTTAATGTTGCAAAGCACCTCTTTTTAACTTCAGTGGATATTATACATGGTTATGCTCAGGATATGTCAGCCCATTTCTACTGGAAATGCCTTTGGGTTAAACTTTCATCAAGGAATTTGCATTTGCACTGTTACATTTTTATAAAGCTTTAATGTACATAAAAACCAGCTTCTTGTTTAAGTGAAAATAAATGGAAGGTTGTCTTTTTGCGCTAGTAATGTTGTGGAGTTGTATTTTGTCTCGCATCAATTATATCGTCGGTTATATCGTTATCGCAAATTTTCAAATATATATCGTGATAAATATTTTTGGCCATATCGCCCTGCTCTATTTCCAGCTGCGCGTCATGTAGCTGGAGTCGAGTGTTTTAACCGATGCATGAAACGATACTGTTATGTGACGGCTGCGTGCAGGCAGGAGTGGTGATATGAAGGACCCAAAATGCAGACTCACGGAAACGAAATGTGAACTCAAATACAGCTTTAATGCTGAACTCAAAAGGGTAACAAAACTAAGACTCCAAGGTAAACTTACGCAAACAAAACACACAACAAGATAAGGGTAGATCACGACACGGACACAGAGAAACACAGGGCTTAAATACAAAGAGGAAGCAATCAGGGAATAGGTAACAGGAGGGAAACACAGCTGGGGCAAATCAGGCCCAGGCTGTGTCCCAATTCAGGGTCTGCACGCTTGAAGTATGCATTTTAAGTGCGGTTACGTCACCGCCACGCGACGACGGCTGTCCCAATTCGAAGTGTGCTTCAAATGCATACTCCAAATGCGCCGTCGATTTCCCCAAATATCAAGCGTGGTCCGGTGCACGCTTCGTGGTCCCATATATCCCACAATTCATAGCGCGGCGGTGGGTGTGGATAATTTTGCCGCAAAATACGGCAGAAGGGAGCGGCCAAAGAGGTTGTTTTTTTTTTCCCAAACTTTATTGAAATCATAAAGCGAACAGTCATTCATTCCAGTTCAGTTTGTACAGTAGACATACAAGGCAAATAAGAGTAACAATATACAGTACAATGAAATAAGAAGGATAAATAAATAAAGGATAAAAAAGAAAAAAAGGGGGGAATGTGACAGACTTCATAACAACTTTGTACTTGAAAGTTGTGACAGCTCATTCGTTAAACATTTCTGAATGAATATCAATCAATGATATACCTTTTTTACTGGAAGTTAATTTAAGAGAGTTTAAGTAATATTCAATTTCAATCAAAAACAAATTAAATGATGGGGTTGAGTTTTGAAATTTACATTTATGTATGTGGAATTTCCCTAATAAGATGGAGCGGCCGAAGAGTGAACTGTCAAAAGTACTGAATATGACGCCACTTATTTATGTGCGAATGTGTAATAATTAAAGTCAGTCATATATTCACAAACACAACAAGCTGAAAGTCAGTGATATATGTATGTGTGTGTGTGTGTGTGTGTGTGTGTGTGTGTGTGTGTGTGTGTGTGTGTGTGTATATATATATATATATATATATATATATATATCATAATAATCTGACAATACTATAATATTGGCCATATTATATTTACATTGCCACAGTGAGTTGACTTTAGTCTCATGAACAACATTAACTAATTGTTACTTACTAACTAATCTTAAATGACTGTTCAGCACAGAAATGAAGCCCAACAATCATGTTTTACAGTCCTGTGGTCTCAGCCTCAGATACTCAACTAATCAAAGTGATGTCATGACAAAAATGAATGACCAACAAAACATTTTTCTCCTTCATTTCTGTCAAACAAAGCTGTATGTAACGTGTCTCGCGGTTCGTATCATGGTTGCTAGGCAACCTGATCAGCGTGACGAAGCGTATACCGTCCCATTTCACAAGCCTCTCACTTCCGCACTTCTCGTACTTATAGTACGCACCGTACGTAGTGCGCGTACTTCAAGCGTGCAGTCTCTTAATTGGGACACAGCCCCAGTCTCTAGTCAAAATGCCCGGGCCGATTTTTGTCCCAGTCCAGCCCTGCAGGTTAACCCTCTCAAGGCAGGCGTTGCCGATTTGCAACAGTTAAAAACTAACAACCTGATTACTCTACATACATATTTTATGAGTTTGTTTTACTCAGAAGTACCACTGCAGGACTTGGTTGTGCATTAGCAACAAAAAGTTAAATTTGAGGCTGAGAGAGTTAATACTGGCAGTGTCACCATGCCAGCTGACTGTATTTCATCATCAGCCAGTGTTGTTCTTTATACATCAGTATTACCAAAGTTTATCATAAGGCAGCAGAGAAAGTATTAACTTGCTTTCAGGTTTCATTCAAATGTTAGTCTTTTCAGTTGTTTCCCCACTTTTTTCAAAATCAAACACCAGTTTGTGAGAAGATTATCTTCTTTTTTTAACAGGCAGATAAAGTTTTACATTGGCATTGGCTAATTTGCCAATTGTATGTTAAAAATTTTCGTATTTCAATATTCAAAAATGTTTTTGCCCAAAACATATGTGCACTATATGTCAGTAAAAATACTATGCAAATATTGATGTGCTTGAATGCTGAGTAAACACTGACAGAGCACTGATTGTATCTCTTGTACTTTATCAATGCAGTATCTAAAAACTTTGCACCGTAGTGGTTAAAATCTCATTCTAATAAGAGTTAAAAACGCATTCAGTTATTATGTTTATAGGGTTATTGAATTATGGTTAACCATTGGTAGAATTTTTTTTAAACATTACATGTGCCACCCTTCTCCAAATCTGTGCCCCTACCTGCCCCCCCCCCCCCAAAAAAAATTTTTTCTAGACACGCCACTGCCTTGTGAATGTTTTCAGTCAGTACTATATCGTGTTATATATATATCGGGTATCGTGTTTTGGTACCCAGCCCTACTTGCGTTTCAATTCAATTGCAATTTTCATGTCAACAATACAATTCAATATCCCAATGCATCACGCTAAATTCATTTCAGTTTGTTTGTTTTCATCAACAAATAAAGCAGGTTACATATACAGGGAGTGCAGAATTATTAGGCAAATGAGTATTTTGTCCACATCATCCTCTTCATGCATGTTGTCTTACTCCAAGCTGTATAGGCTTGAAAGCCTACTACCAATTAAGCATATTAGGTGATGTGCATCTCTGTAATGAGAAGGGGTGTGGTCTAATGACACCAACACCCTATATCAGGTGTGCATAATTATTAGGCAACGTCCTTTCCTTTGGCAAAATGGGTCAAAAGAAGGACTTGACAGGCTCAGAAAAGTCAAAAATAGTGAGATATCTTACAGAGGGATGCAGCAGTCTCAAAATTGCAAAGCTTCTGAAGCGTGATCATCAAACAATCGAGCGTTTCATTCAAAATAGTCAACAGGGTCACAAGAAGCGTGTGGAAAAACCAAGGCGCAAAATAACTGCCCATGAACTGAGAAAAGTCAAGCGTGCAGCTGCCAAGATGCCACTTGCCACCAGTTTGGCCATATTTCAGAGCTGCAACATCACTGGAGTGCCCAAAAGCACAAGGTGTGCAATACTCAGAGACATGGCCAAGGTAAGAAAGGCTGAAAGACGACCACCACTGAACAAGACACACAAGCTGAAACGTCAAGACTGGGCCAAGAAATATCTCAAGACTGGTTTTTCTAAGGTTTTATGGACTGATGAAATGAGAGTGAGTCTTGATGGGCCAGATGGATGCGCCCGTGGCTGGATTGGTAAAGGGCAGAGAGCTCCAGTCCCACTCAGACGCCAGCAAGGTGGAGGTGGAGTACTGGTTTGGGCTGGTATCATCAAAGATGAGCTTGTGGGGCCTTTTCAGGTTGAGGATGGAGTCAAGCTCAACTCCCAGTCCTACTGCCAGTTTCTGGAAGACACCTTCTTCAAGCAGGGGTACAGGAAGAAGTCTGCATCCTTCAAGAAAAACATGATTTTCATGCAGGACAATGCTCCATCACATGTGTCCAAGTACTCCACAGCGTGGCTGGCAAGAAAGGGTATAAAAGAAGAAAAACTAATGACATGGCCTCCTTGTTCACCTGATCTGAACCCCATTGAGAACCTGTGGTCCATCATCAAATGTGAGATTTACAAGGAGGGAAAACAGTACACCTCTCTGAACAGTGTCTGGGAGGCTGTGGTTGCTGCTGCACGCAATGTTGATGGTGAACAGATCAAAACACTGACAGAATCCATGGATGGCAGGCTTTTGAGTGTCCTTGCAAAGAAAGGTGGCTATATTGGTCGCTGATTTGTTTTTGTTTTGTTTTTGAATGTCAGAAATGTATATTTGTGAATGTGGAGATGTTATATTGGTTTCACTGGTAAAAAGAAATAATTGAAATGGGTATATATTTGTTTTTTGTTAAGTTGCCTAATAATTCTGCACAGTAATAGTCACCTGCACACACAGATATCCCCCTAAAATAGCTAAAACTAAAAACAAACTAAAAACTACTTCCACAAACATTCAGCTTTGATATTAATGAGTTTTTTGGGTTCATTGAGAACATGGTTGTTGTTCAATAATAACATTATTCCTCAAAAATACAACTTGCCTAATAATTCTGCACTCCCTATAAGCTACTTTTGTTATTGCTCAAAACCTGTCTGAACACAGACTGCATTGTTGGTCCACTGTGATGTATGTGGCTGAAGAAAACAAATTGCTATTAGTTTTAGGTTTTACAATCCTGATCAAAAGTTTAAGACCGTTTAAAAAATGGCAAAAACATCATCTTAACAAGGTTCCAAGTAGAGCTTCAGCAGGCAAAGAGAAGAAATCTGAGTGCAGAAAAACATTGAGCATGTAATTTATTAAAAAAGCTTAAACTGAAACAGGCTGTTTTACAGCTGATCAACATTTTAGGACCACACCTCCAAAAAACATGGGTAAACCCCCAAAACAGAAATCAAAGTTCCAAACTTGAACTCAGTATCGCTGTTATTGTTGATCACTTCATGCAAGCGTTTCCATAAGATGAGTGGGAACATTTCTCCAAGTGGTGAAGCTGGCCACACGAATGGCGTCTACTGTCGGGAACTGTCGTCCTTTCTCAGTTGGATTTAGATCAGGGAAAGACGCAGGATGGTCCAACAGAGTGATGTTATTCTCCTGGAAGAAGTCCTTTGTCCTGCAGCATTGTGTACTGTAGTGTTGTCCTGTTGAAAAACCCAGTCGTTACCACACAGACGAGGGCCCTCAGTCATGAGGGATGCTCTCTGCATCATTTGGACATAGCCAGCAGCCGTTTGACGCCTCTGCATATCCTGAAGCTCCATTGTTCCACTGAAAGAAAAAGCACCAGACCATTATGGCGCTCTCTCCACTGTGGCGCGTAGACAGCATCTAAGGTGGGATCTGCTAGTCCTGCCAGTAATGTTGGAAACCATCAGGATCATCAAGTTTATATTTTGTTTCTCATCAGCGAATTTGTTTTTGAAGCCCTTCAGTCTCAGATGCCGTTTGCTGCAGTCGGCACCACTAATGGCCTTAATTTGGGTTGAGGATTTTTTTGGGTCTTCCACTTGACTTTTTTGTTCCATAACCCCCAGGATCATTTAAGAAATTCCAAATTCTCACGCTGTGAGAGACCATGCTTATGCAGTTCGACCACGTTCAAAAAGGAAAGTTTTTTTTGCTTTTGCCGAACATCATGACAGTGTGACTACCTGACAGAAAATGACAATGAATCCACATATTTGCACAGATTTGGCCTTTTAAAAGGCATGTGGTCCTAAACATTTGATCAGCTGTAAAACAGCCTGTCCCAGTTTAAGTTTGTTAAATGTAAGTTAAATGGTGTCTACCTCCCATTTCTGCTAGTTGCATGTTGTTGGAACCTTGTTAAGATCCAACCATGCAACAGAGAATTTTTTGCCATTTTTCAAGTGGTCTTAAACTTTTGATCCTGACTGTATTTAATAATCAATTCGTTTCTTCTGAATGGATTGAGAATGCTTTGTCGGCATTGCAATGCATCACAATTGTAAATCATTACACGATTAATTGTGTCAGCTCTATTAAATGTAAGATTGTATGTTTGCTTTTGAAATGGGCAGTTTGCTTTATTGTGCTTTGTATTTGCTTTCAGACTGCAAGGACTAGTCTACACTGAGCATCTGAAAAACAACATGCAAGTCCTCAAACACATTGGA
This sequence comes from Copadichromis virginalis, assembly GCF_057382275.1. Classification (NCBI taxonomy): domain Eukaryota; kingdom Metazoa; phylum Chordata; class Actinopteri; order Cichliformes; family Cichlidae; genus Copadichromis; species Copadichromis virginalis. Next base: position 2,906,600 of record NC_140622.1, read on the forward strand.
TCCAAAACCTGTTCCAGTTCCTCAGACACCATCAGAGACTGTTCTGAAAGCCCTCTACTATCAAGTCTGGACAAAAAGAAACTTTGTCATCCACTGCAAATATTAAGTGTTTTAAATTTTATTTGACTGTTTATTTTGTACTCGTTTCTTTTTGGTTGTATTAAGTTTGATATAATTACATCAGTGCCTTTTGTCATGATTTGGCTGTGTGGCAGGCAGGAATTGGATCCAAATGCAAACTCACAGGGACACGGGGGATAAACTAAAAAAAAAGCACAGCTTTATTGCTGGAAAAACAGATCACAAGTTATAGAAAACTAAACTGGAAAAAACTAAATATAACGCTCACCAGGAAACACAGGGATACTCACACACAGCATGAGGGAGCTCACGACACTGACACAGAGAAACACAAAGCTGAAATATACTGGGAAATAACGAGGGGAATGAGACACAGAAGGGGAGCACAGCTGGGAGAAATCGGACATAACGAGACCCAAGGGAAGCGAAACTCAATACATTCACGTAGGACACAGACCTTCAAAGTAAAACAGGAAATGTAACATAGATGCAGACTTGACTAGGGGAGACAGAGCAACTAAGAAACACAGAACAATAACAGGGAGACACAGAGGGCGGCTAACTAAATACTCAGAAAACTAAAGAGAATACAAGAAAGCCGAACTTAGACACTAGACTAAAGAATAAACTGGGGCAACAAAGAGAACTAAGATCATAATGCAAAAACTCAGACACAAGAAACTCAAAACACTGGGTCACAGACCTAGGACCGTGACACCTTTTTTAGTCATTAATTTGATTATTTAATATCCATCCATCCATTCGCTTCCGCTTATCCTTTCCAGGGTCGCGGGGGGCGCTGGAGCCTATCCCAGCTGTCTTAGGGCGAGAGGCGGGGTACATCCTGGACAGGTCGCCAGTCTGTCACAGGGCCAACACACAGAGACAGACAACCATTCGTGCTCACATTCATTCGCACATTCACACCTAGTGGCAATTTGGATTTTCCAATTAACCTATCCCCACAAGCTGCATGTCTTTGGACGGTGGGAGGAAGCCGGAGTACCCGGAGGGAACCCACGCAAACACGGGGAGAACATGCAAACTCCACACAGAAAGACCCCGGCCTGATGTTGGAATTGAACTCAGGACCTTCTTGCTGTGCGGCAACAGTGCTAACCACCGTGCCACCGTGCAGTTAATATTTAATATTAACTGTTTAACTTAATCATTGTCTCTACTGGTTTTTATTAATGTTTTTAGTAAATTATAACAAAAAGTCATAGAATGTAAATTTTATGCCAGTTGGCCCTATGATTTTTATTGCCTCATTTGTTGGAGCTTAATTTTTTAGACGACATTCTGGCTACAAGAGCTGCCAGTAATTTACTGTAAATATGAACTTTTGAATAAAAAAAAACATGTTTTGTATTATACAGCTCTTCTTTGCTTTGTCAATAGGAGACGGTAAACAAGCTTATTAAAATTGTATTTTAACAGGTTTACATTATATTAGCTTTTTTATTTCAATGTAATTATTGTGCAAAAACCAAAGTTCACTGTGTTTATATTTCTCAACAAAGTATACCGTTATGTATTCTGCATTATCACTATATTTTCACGGTGAAATTCTGGCAACCACAGATGCAAGTATTTTACCGTAATATTGAACTTTTTAATATTTATTTTATACAGTTTCACTATATTTGACAATGTAAAACTGTAATCAGCTTAATGGAACGTCTGTTGTTTTTACATGAGTTACCATGAACAGGTTTATGATTCTTTATTGTGAATTTTTACATTTATCAACATAGCATACCGTTATGTATTCTGCATTATCACTATATTTTCACGGTGAAATTCTGGCAATCACAGCTGCCAGTAATTTATCGTAATATTCAACTTTTTACTATGATGCCATATTATTTTATACAGTTTCACTATATTTAATGAAGTAAGACTGTAATTAGGTTAACAGAATGTCTGTTGTTTTCACATGAATTACCCATAAACAATTTTACAATTTATTTTTAAATTCATAGTCATTTACTGTAAATAAAATAATTATTATTTACTGTGAAATTTATGGTTACCAAAATAGTGTACCGTTTTGTGTTCTACATTTACAGTTTATTTTTCCCGGTGAAATTCTGGCAACCACAGCTGCCAGTAATTCACCGTAAATTCTACAACTTCTTTTACAGTGTACCCCTACCCCCGAGCTAGACAAATAAACAAATGAAAAGACTTTATTTTGTAAAAGCAGTGACCTAAAAAACGTCACAAGTTTTTAAATCCCATGGCATTACAGCCAGAATAGGGGATGAGAAAAGGTATGCTCTGCACACTTTCTGTGCAAGCACTGTATTTTTTAAAGGTGTATTTTAGCCCAAAACACATCATTTCTAAGCCTAACCAGGATGATCTGTTGCCTAAAGGAGGTATCTGTGGCTTAAAAAAGAAAATACAGCAACATTTTTTTAGAAAGCAAACCACCACTTTAGAACTTTTTAAACTGACAAAAATCATTAATGTTAGGGCTTGAAATGGAGAAAGAAACGGAAGAAAAAAAGTGTCTGAACTTGACATATGCATTTTTCACCAGGAACAGCAATGAGAAGTATTGCCTTGCTTTTGACTAAAACCTTAGCTAGCTTACGGTTATAACTTTATCATTATGTTAGCGAAGTTATTACAACTTAAAGTTATAAAATGACAAAACAAAACAAAAAACCCAGTAATGAATAATGCACTAAGCAACAATAGAGCTGTCGTGTATTAATACAAATCAGAAAGACATTCCTTTGCTTTGCAAACAAAATAATCCAGAGCTGTTTCACCAACGTCTCAAACCCTCTGATTCAAAGCTAGAATAGCAGCTGTCTTAAAGGTGCATGTGCAAATCCACACATGAACACATATTTATAGTACCATCAGTCAGTATTGCTAATATTAGCAGTTGAATGATAAAACATCGGCATGGTCTGTTTATTACTTGACTAAATTGTACAAATTAAAAAAATATTTTTCGACTGATTAGTAATATTAGATTAAAGAACTTACAACATTTCATTAAGAAAGACTGATAGAAAGCAGTGACATTATAAAAAGTGGCTGGTCGAATAAGGCACTGAAAGGCACTGTATAAGAACCAGTGCATATACCATTTAGCAAGATAGACATAACTACATCGGAGGGACAGATCAGGTTGAGCATTTTGGAGAAAAAGACAAAAGCAACGTCGAGATGGTTTGGACATGTGCAGAGGAGGTGGATTGTGGATATATTGTCAAAGAATGCTGAATATGAATTCAATTCAATTTTATTTATATAGTGTCAAATCAAAACAACAATTCCCTCAAGGTGTTTTATTTTGTAAGGTAAAAACACTAAAATAACACAATCAAAACAGAGAAAACTGCCAAAATCATATGACCCCATTTGAGCTCTTTGGCAACAGCGGGAAGGAAAAAACCTCTGGCAGAACCAGGCTCAGCTAGTGGCCAGTTGTCAGGGGAGGAAGACAAGATGAAGGCGTACTGTGGAAGAGAGCCCGAGATTTATAACTAATGGTTAACGTATAAACAGATGGTGAGTAAAAAAGGTGGGTGAAAAAGAAATACTCAGTTATGCTGTGGTCTAGACTGCATAACTCCCATGATGCACTAAGGGATGATTCAGGGTCACCTGATCTAGCTCTAACTATTTTATTTTTATAGATCACAAATTACATGTACTGAAACAAGCATTGTTTTGATATCAGCCCTGAGCAATCCCAGCCCACTCAGAAACAACACCATGCAATGACAGAGCTTTAGTCTGGATGCTTTCTGTTTTCACTTTCTGGTCAGGGCTAAAAAAATTCAGATGAAACACTAAAGTTTGAATGATTTTGCTTTCATTTTTTTTTCATTTCTCATCAATCATCCAAACCACTATTGGCTTTTCTGTGGTTTGGACCCAGGGAATCCTAACCAAGATCCTGCTCATTTGGAAATCTAAAATAATCTTTTTAAGGTTGGGAATATGTAACTGTGGTGTTGGGGGGATAGATGTTTGTCAAAAGTGTAAATGTTCATTTTCAGCAGTTTGAGATAATATCAATGTACCCTTATTGTTTTCCACCATTAACTTATAAAAATCATCTTGGACAATAGATGAAACGCTTCTATAAATTGAGGCTCCTGTCCATAAAAAATAGTAAGTGCCTCAGTCTGAGTTCATTTTTACAATTTTATTTTTGCCTTTAAAAAAAAAAAAAAGTAAAATCTGTATTTTTCTTCATTCATGTCCAAAACGATCTGCTAATGATCGTCCTTTTTTTGCCTTCAAGTCCTCAAGTCTAATAACAGAAGACAGGAAAAGATCAGTACAGAAACAACTTCCCCAAACCAAAGCACAAATAAAACAATAAGTAAAACAGGCTGATCTAAAGTATGATTAAAGCTCAGCCTCATTAATATAAATGTCACTGACAGTTGCTAATATATTGGAAAACCAAAATACTTACTGATGTCTTTCTGTCCAACAGCAGGAGTGCTGGTCCCTCAAAGACAGCAAGAAGCAAGCAGAGGGAGAAAACACAGAATTTTTTCAGAAGCTGATTTGATCCTTAATGGCTGTGCAGTCATAATAACGTACAACACAGAGGGTCAATGTAGACCGCATACAACCAAATTAGACTAACACATATAGTAGTAAAAACACCATCTACTACTGTGTCTGAATGTGTGGTATTGGCACTGTCAGTTTAGGCCTAAAGAGATGTGTTTAAAAAAGACCACCTAATTTAAATATAATCATTACATGCTTGTTAAAAGCTAACTTCCAATATATAAAGTTTCTTATAAGCAAAATGACCAGATCTAACATATGGCAGTGTTCATATGTAACATAATGTTTCTTATGATTCAACTGTGGAATATAACTTAATTCTTTAGAAGGACAAGCTGTAATACTTTATTCTCAAGTATAAAGCCAACCTAGTCTTTAACCATTTAACAGGCCACTATTCTGGATTATAGCTTTCACCACAAAACTTGTTTTTAAACACATGTTTTAAAAAAAAAATACTATTGTTAATATTATTATTTCAATTGTATTTAAACAGAAAAGTGGTTAAATATAAAAGCAGTTTGCTTATGTTGTTAAAGAAAGTCTAGATTTGACATTAATAGATGCCACAGATGTTCAAAAGCTGCCACAAAGCATAAAAAAATAGACGTCTCCGAAAACGTCTGAGCACTTTTGCAAACATGTGATGTCTTGATAAATCGAGCAGATACTTGAACTTTACACAGCTACATTCTCGCCTGAAAATATCTTAAAAGTTTATTTTGTGACATAGAAAATGTAATATTTAAAGTTTTTTTAGCTGCGCTCCTCCGCCATTGCCGCACAGTCTCCGACAACCGCAGCCGACAAATGCAATCCTCCGTTTCCCCAGATTACCCTTTCTGGGTCACCAAATAAACTTTTAAGATATTTTCAGGCAAGAATGTAGCTGTGTAAAGTTCAAGTATCTGCTCGATTTATCAAGACATCACATGTTTGCAAAAGCGCTCTGACGTTTTCGGAGAGCTCTAGCTTTTCTAAGTAAAAAAAACTCAAATAAATTGAGTTGATCAGCATTTTTGCGTAAAAAGTACTGGTAAGTTACTTAAATTGAGTTCTAATAACACATTGAAAAAAATTGAGTTCTGCCTACTTAATAGTTTTAATTAAACACAATACAGTGCATATGCTCCTTGGTAAGTACAACAGGCTTCCATTGCAATCAACTCCTGAAGACATAACACACTGATAATCTGCCCAACTGCAGCCTCACACATCTCTGTGCAGGAAATCACAGACAGTTGTCCTCACACTTTCACCCACGGTGACAACTTTCAATGACGTTAAAGCTGAGGAAATAAAATGAGAACGTGAGACTAGAAATGTAATTCACCCACAGAGAGTGCTCATTTCAGTGTTACACATGATTTCAATTAAATATTTAACCTTCAAATAGGGAACAATGTTAAAATAAAATTACTTAAAGATACAATTGGAAAAAAGCATCCTGTGTAATTAAGTTTTGTTTATATAGAATTGAATTTCATCTGACCACATGGCACAGTGAAATTGAAAATCCATCCTATCCTTTTTTACAGGAATAAATCTCCAAAATCATCAGACTAAGGGAAAAGTGACCTATTGTCTTGACAGGTTCAATTCAATTAATTTTTATTTTATATAGTAGTGATGTGTGGATCGATCCTGAAATATCGATTCCTCCGATACCAATCATTTATGTTCTAGAATCGATTCTCACATTAAAATATCGATATTTTAGTAATTTAGGGTAAATTTGTAGTTTATCATTAACAGGAACACAGTGGAAAGAAACTATAACATTCGGATTGTCTACATTCAAAGGAACTACTTCCTCTAACGCCTTTCATAGTCATGTGCAAAATACGGCTGTATAAATGTCTTGCAGCCCCTTGGCGTGTGCACTTACAACAATGGCTGAGCGTAATTGTGTGAACGTATTTTACCTCCACAAACAGCTGAGACATGGTTTGCGATACATGTGGCAAAGAAAGTGAGATGTTGTGGCCATACTTGCCAACCTTGAGACCTCAGAATTAGGGAGCTCCACGAGCTCCCTCGGTGGAGTGAAACTGCCGTCTGCTCCTTGCTATCTAAAATATAACCGGGCGCTGACTTAAGCTCCCGGCCGTCTCACACTTCTGTTTAATCAGTTTTCTGTTTAACGTTTATTCAGCTGTGTGAAAACCCCGGAGGAACCCTCCCGAGGGACTAATAACTAATAATCTCTAATAACTTTAATCTCAGCCAAACCGATTTACTCACGAACAAATAAAACACTGAAAAAGCCAAACAACAACATTTTTAAGTTATCAAAGTGACTTATATATCATGTTTAACTGTGGAAAAGAGCCAGATACCTCAGATACCATATTTCTATGATTTTTGGGGCTTTTTTTTTTAGAGGAAGAAAATTAGAGGCCATCCAGGTCTTTATGTCTTTAAGACATTCCTGCAGTTTAACTACTTGGTGTGTGTTATCTGGCTTCATGGACAGATAGAGCTGGGTTTCATCAGCATAGCAGTGTAAATGTATGCTATGTCTTCTGATGATACTGCCTAGGAGAAGCATGTAAAATGTAAACAGAATTGGTCCTAGCACTGAACCCTGTGGAACTCCATAATTATCCTCACCGTGTGAAGACTCCTCTCCATTTACATGAAGAAATTGGAGTCTGCTAGATAAGATTTAAACCACTGCAGGGCTATCTTTAATGCCTACAACATGCTGTAAATGCTGTAATAAAATCTAATGGTCGACAGTATCGAACGCTGCACTGAGGTCTAGCAGGACAAGCACAGAGATGAGTCCACTGTCAGAGGCCATAAGAAGATCATTTGTAACCTTCACTAAAGCTGTTTCTGTGCTGTGATGAGCTCTGAAACTTGACTCAAATGCTTCAAATAAGCCATTCCTCTGCAGCTGAACAGTTAGCTGTTTTAACTACTTAACTACTCTTTCAACAATTTTTGAGATAAAAGGAATATTGGAGCTTGGTCTATAATTAGCTAAAATAGCTGATGGCTTTTTAAGTAGTAGTTTAATTACTGGTAGATTAAATTCCTGTGTCATGTAGCCCAGTGGCGGTTCTAGGGGTGGGGCCACAGGGGCACTGGCCCCAGGTTAAATTTGACTCAACCAACAACTGTTTAGAGTAGAGATTTTTCAGTGGAACCTTCTGGCCAATTGGCATTAGCTGGCTTGTGACTGGATTGGAACTGCGACTCAGGTAGAGGATGAGAATGATGTGGCTATAGAGGACTTGACGGATGAGGGTGAGGTAGGAAGTGGGGAGACGATGAACGTTTGGTTGGACACCAAAATGCAAAAAGGCAACAACAGAAATCAGTTCAGAAGAAGGGACTTCGGTAGTTCGGAAGAGGATTGTCAGAGACGAATTCAAAATAATATTGAAGTTTAGGAAGGAGGATGAGAACATACAGTTAAGTCTGATCACATTATCGAGGGGACTGAAGAAGAAGATTGCGGATATCAACGTGTTCCCATCTCTTAGGATTCTTGCTTGTTGGATATCCCCTAAGATGGAGGAGTAAGGAAAACAAAGCAATGCACATTGAAAAAGGCTGTGGTAGAAAGGTTGTTTGTGGGAGAAAATAAAAAACAAGACGAGTAATAACAATAACTTGAAAAACTAAAACGGACTATTCAAGATTTGGAAGTGAATCGAGTTAAAAACTATTAAGAACAATCAATGGGGAAAGAGTTGATAGCTTGTCAGTGATGTTGGATTTTCAAGATCCTACTCTTCCAGAAAAAGTTAAAATATATCCCTCCCCTTCTTAGATGCTACAAATGTCAGAGATATGGGCACAAAGCTGCCTGCATGCAGTGGACAGGAAAGTTGTCCTAGGTGTGGGGGATAAACATAGGTATGAGGAATGTGGGGACAATGTACAAGATAAATGTTGTCATTGTGGAGGATGAGTGGGGGATGTGAATGCTATTGGTAATTATAGACCAACAGCATTGACTTCTAACATATGCAAAATAACGGATAAAATGATTCGTGATAGATTGATGTACTACATAGAAAGTAAAGGATGCATTTCATGGTATCAAAGTGGGTTTAGGAGAGGAAGAAGTACCATGGATCCAGTTTTATTTTTAGAAAATGAAATTAGAAAACCACAGGTAAATAAAGAAAACATAGTAGTAGTATTTGTTGATATTGAAAATGCATATGACTTTACGTGGAGAGATGGTTTATTAACCCTTTCATGCATGAATTATGACAACCTCAAAGAGGACTTTTTTCTAAGTATTTTTATTCATCTTTAGGCATGAAAAAAGATTTTTGAAATTCATTTTTTTAAACATGTAATTTTCAAATAGATTTTTACATGTCCACTTAGGTTGACAACATATGTTTTGACTTGTGAATTGGGTGTGGAGTGACACATCAGTGTCCAGTGTAGTGGCTTATGTGCAAGTATACCATCAACACTGACACAATTACAAGAAAACAGCCTTTTAATAGCTGTCCACTGTAGTGACCACTATGTGTGAAAGGATTAATTCAGTTGAAAAAACGCACATTGTTGGATTTTCAGATGGCTGAAGGATTTTCTTTTAAATAGACATTCTACAGAGTTATATGGTTGAAAATGGAACACCACAGGGGAGTATAGTGAGCCCTTATTATTTTCACTTATGGTTAAAGATGTGTATAAAATATAGAAGGTGGAACAGGGTACTCACTTTTTGCAGATGATGTGCAATGTGGACTAGAGGAAGGAATTTAAAATTTATTGTTAAAAAATTGCAGGGAGCTATAATAAAAGTTGAAGAATGGTCTCATAGATGGGGATTTAAGTTCTGTGTGGATAAGACTAAGTATGACTGCTACAAGCAACAGAACTGGTGCTGAAGTGACACTAAAGGTGTATGGTCAAGAATTAGAAAGAGTTCAGCAGTTCAGATTTCTTGGTGTGTGGTTTGATGAGAGAGATGCTTGGGCAGTATATAAATATAATAACTAAATGTAAAAAGGTTTAAAATATAATGAGATGTTTTGTAGGTACAGACTGGGGAGGAGATAGGTTGTCACTCAGAGCTATGTATACTGGTTTAATTAGATCACTGTTAGATTATGAAAGCATAGTATATAATACAGTAGCAGAGACAAGTGCAAAAAAATCAGACTGCATTCAGAACCAAGCTTTAAGACTCTGTACAGGTGTAACAAAATCAACCCCAACAGATTCTCTTCAGGTGGAAATGGGAGAAATCCCTCTTGATATCAGAAGAGAACAACTCACATTAAATACTGGGTGAAATTGCAAGGGAGGGACAGGATCACCCCACACAGGAAACAATTAAACCTTGTTGGCAGAAAGAAAAAATGGAGTCAAAGACTTTTGGATGGACACAAACCTGGAAAGCAATAGAAAACCAAATAGGTCAAATTAATAGCAAGTAGTCCCACTGCAAAGGTAGACCGTGTGTTTTTACACAGGATAAATAAAGGTAAGGGATTTATTTTAAATTCTCATACAGTACAGGATTATATTAATGATTTTTATGATTTTATATAGATCTATATCTATATAGATAGATAGATAGTCAATCAAGTGGGTGTGGCATCCACTGTTCCAGATTTTCAGATAAAAGCAGGAAACAGGCTCAATAATGGACTCTCAGTGTACACAGGGGAAACGTTGGCATTATTGTTAGCTGTTCAGTGGGTGGAGGGGAAAAAAGCCATTATGGACAATAATCTGTAACTTAACAATGTCAGATGAATGAACACTCCCATGAGTCTTTGGGCTAGTGGCTCCTCCCCTTAGCCCGCTACCTAGACCCCACCTGAAGGGGTTAGTCAGTCCCCGACAACCCTATCACCCACAGAAAGTCTTTCAAATGGCCAGGAGTCCACCTTAGGCGAGCAGGTCGATTGAGGCCAGCAAGGGGAGAGTCATTCTGATTAGGACATGGAGTACAGCTGGCACCCCCTTCTCCAACAGCAGGTGACGCGAGTGGGTGATATGGTGCGAGTCTGTCGTGATGCAACACGAGCATGCACCTCAGATAACTGTGTCATGACATGACTTCCGCAGGCTCTTGACAGTGACTGCAAAGCTTGGGGGACACACCCTTCTTGCGGTCACCTTAGATAAGGTGACCGCAAGAAGGTGGGCCTATGACTTTCTGCCATAATCCTGCATAGTCCTGGGCCTGGTGAGTGTAATCATGGACCACTTGTAGCCACTCGCTGAGCCTCCTGAGGTAGTCCACATCTTGCCCACCAGCAAACTCAGGCTCAGGCTGCTGCGTGAAGAGGGAACCACCCTTCTTCACTGGAGATAGTCTGAACAGCAGCTACACTTGGTGCTGCTTACCCTCGTTCCTCCACCTGGCCTCCTGGGTACTTGACGTTTAAAAGCCAGGTTAGGGACGCATGGTCCCGGAGGAGGAAGTGGCAGACATGCAAACATGGTTGGAAACGCTGTACTGCTAGTACTACAGCAAGCGGCTTGCGCTGAGTAACTCAGTGGATTTTCTTAGCTTGACCCAATGAAATAAGCCACAACACGTTCTCCATCTCCACCCTGAATGACACAGGACAGCCCCAACCCCGACATTGTTGGTATCCGTGGCAACAATGGCACTCCAGAGTATCAGGGTAGGCCAGAACTGGGGCTTTTGTGAAAGCCTCCTTTACTCAATCCAGTTGAAGGGCTGGCCCTTGTGGGTCAGGGAGTGGAAGGGGCTGGGAATGGTGGCAAACCCTTTGATGAACTGGCGGTAGTATAATGCTAGGCTAGGAAGCTCCGAAGCTCTTTGACGTTCAAAGGTGTCGGCCAGTCCTGGACTGCAGCCACCGTAGCTGGGTTAACGGCTAACCCTTGCTAACCCTTACTTTCCTTTGTTCCAGTCTCAAGTTGTCCAGACAACGAATATTCTATTCAATCACTTGTCCCTGTTCTTGAATCTCTTTCTCCAGTATGTGACTCAAGATGTGGCAGGACACTCCATCCTACTTGTGACACCAAGAAGTAGGACACCAAGAGAAGAGATCTCTGTCTCGTTCTTACACACTTTATAGACTTTTCTCCGACAGGCTCGAACATGTCCGCACTTTTCTCTATGGTTTAAACACTCTAAAAGTTCAAACCTTTGTAGAAAGTCCAGTATTATCGAATGAAAATTGCAAAATTGCACACAAAAGAAATTTGCGAAACAGGGAGGCCATGAAAGGTGCACCGCTTTATACCGAGGGACCGCTGTACACTGTAAACCTGAACAAGTTGACTGAACTTAAAACTTTTGTGGAAACTGATTACCTCAAAAGATTTAAGTACACAAACTCATCTCTTCTAAGTATGGGGGTACTCAAAATTTGTATTTATTGTTAACCTAAAAATTTAAAATTATATTTTATATTTTATAAATTGAGCTTTACTCAAAGACTGTATACTTTAATTTCAATATTTTTTGTGTTTCTTGTAGTTTGTTATTTTGATGCAACACAATGCAATTATATTACAACCTAAACTCAAATTATCTGATTATTAATTAAAATATATTCATGTTTCAATGTTTGAGTGTATACACTCAAACATTGAAACAAATATCTATATATAGTAATAATATATAGTCTATATATAATATAGACTACTAAAAAAAAAAAGTACGGAAATTCAGTTACTTTACATTTTGTTTATTTAACATTTTTTCATGAAAATTTAAAAACATCACAAATGTTTTTATAAAACCACTAACATGGACATCGGCACCATAAAGGGAGCATTATAAATTCTGTGTAGAACATTTATCTTTTTATAAAATGACGACATCAGTCCTAATTGCATCTTTCTCAAAATACACAAAAATGCAAAACAAAAAGTCAAATACTAATCACTTTTTTTAAAAATAGAAATGAAAAACAATTTTTTAAAATGGGTACAAAGACGATCAGCTTCCAAATAACCAGATAAGGCAGTCAAGTATAGGAAAATTAGGTAAACTGATGGAGTTAAATCCACCCAAAGCCTGTAGTAAACTTAAAGTGCTTAAAGTGCTTCAAACAAAGTGCTCAGTAACAGAGTGCGTGTCCTAACAAACATTGCCTTATATTCCTTAAGAGCATGTAGCCAGGGGTTTCAGGGGTTTGCCGTCATCAAGCCCCATGAAGATATTTTGGACTAAGGCAAATGTGTGAACCAGCTTCCTGGGGTAGTCTAAATGCAGAGCATAGATCAAGCCAAACAATAAAGCAAATGCATCTGCAAATCTGGGAATATCACGCATCACCTAGTCGCCTTTCACCACAACAGCCATGCTTGAGGAAGTAAAATGGACTGGACTGGGAAGCGCTGTCGGTAACCACAGTGAGAAGGGCAACTGGAGGGTCAATGAGGGTCGACTCATCCAATGCGTCCGCCTGGAATAGACACAGTATCAATGGTAAATGGCCTGTATTTGTATAGCGCTTTACTAGTCCCTAAGGACCCCAAAGCGCTTTACACATTCAGTCATCCACACATTCACACACTGGTGATGGCAGCTACATTGTAGCCACAGCCACCCTGGGGCGCACTGACAGAGGCAAGGCTGCCGGACACTGGCACCAGCGGGCCCTCTGACCACCACCAGTAGGCAACGGGTGAAGTGTCTTGCCCAAGGACACAACGACCGAGACTGTCGGAGCCGGGGCTCGAACCGCCAACCTTCTGATTACAAGACAAACTGCCAACTCTTGAGCCACGATCGCCCCAATTAAATAAGTAAGCTTAGTTTGAGAGAATGTGACAAGCATGACCTGTAATCTAGCAAAACATTCAGCAGTGTAGTGGGTTACTTTGTAACGAGTTAGGGTACTCTACTTTTTTGAAAAATGTACATTAACGTGTTAGCTTCTTGCATTACATAATTTGTATTTTTGTTATTTTTCTAAAAAAAAAAGTAATTTTTTATTTCATGACTTTATCTCAAAAAGAAACTAAATCTTGACTTCAGCCTGGTTTTTGGGCCACCTGCAGCATAGCCATAGTGCTGTGATACGCCTGTGCCCTGCTCCTGACCTGTGTGTGTGTGTGTGAGGGTTTTCTAAAGGGAGGGTATTTTGTTTGTACAATTTGGTAGCTTCTAGGGTATTAAATTGTATTTAAAAAAATCCATAGCATTTTATCTTACAGGCAGAATTTAAGTAATGCAAAAATACACTTACATTACATGTCTAAAAGAATTCTGGGTCCTCCTCCCACAGGTATACAGGAAGGGCACGAAGTACTGCAGTGCGTTTCACGTTGATATCAGGCGCCTCCTAAAAAGGGAAAAGAAAAGTTCCTTTAACGCAAAGTTTTCAGGTGTCATTCTTTGTGGAGAATACATGTTTATGAAACTGCATGACATCAGACTCTACCAAATTTTGGAGACTTTTCTTTTAAGATACAACCTTTCTGTGTTATGTGACAGAGAGTCTGTTTCTTAATCATTTGACAAAAACCCTACACAGTATTTTAAAATAGTGTTCTCCAGATCAGAGCTGTAATCTATATAGAACATGGGGTTCAAAGCAAGGAAACATTGTGTGTTTATCAGTGAAACTTTTAATTTGTGTTAATTTTATCATTATCAATATATGAAATCTTCACCTTAAGTGACTTAATGAATGGTTTCTTCTAAAAATTAGAAATGATTGAGTCATTTCACATCATATGAAAATATTAATTTTTAATACAAATTTGGCCCTACAAAAATGGAAACTCAGTAACAAAGATAATGGAGATTCTCTAAACACGAGCGAATATCACAGTAAAATTGTTGATTGTGATTTACACATTGGATGTATCCTCAGTGATTTGGTACAATTATACAACATTTTATAAGAACTGAACAACTGATGAAACAACTTACTTATGTGACCACATATGAAGTGTTATAACTTACCACAAAAGGTGAACTGTGCCACTGACCCTTGGTAGATCTGCACATGATAAAAAAAAAAGCATTATAAATACTAACACAGCTATTAATAATTAGGGGTACATTTAAGATGTTAATGTCACAAAATAAAATAGACTGGTAGAAAGAAGTACAAGGAAATGGTAATGGGGGGAGCCATGAAAATAGATCTTTTCAACATGATTCAGTGTGACAAAGCCAGGGCATGATTAAAAAAAAAACAGGTTGTCACGGTCCTGGGTCAGTGACCCAGTGTTTTGAGTTTCTTGTACCTCTGAGTTTTTTGTATTATGTTCTTAGTTCTCTTTGTTGTCCCAGCTTGTTCTTTAGTGTAGTGTCTTAGTTTGGTGTTCTTGTATTCTGTTTAGTTCTGAGTATTTGGTAGCTGCCTTCTGTGTTTCTTAGTTGCTCTGTCTCCCCTAGTCTAGTTTGCATCTGTGCTAATTCCTGTTTTACTTTGAAGGTCTGTGTCTCATGTGAGTGTATCCTACGTTGCTCCCTTGTCTCGTCAGTTCTGATTTCTCCCAGCTGTGCTCTCCTTCTGTGTCTCATTCCCCTCGTTACTTCCCATTGTATTTAAACCCTGTGTTTCTCTGAGTCAGTGTTGCGTTGTCCCTCAAGCTGTGTGTTTCCTTGTGTGCCTCTCTGCAAGCTGTGAGTTTATATTTTCCCAGTTTAGTTTTGTATGCTCGTTTTCTGTGACCAGCAATTAAAGCTGTGATTTTGAGTTCATCGTCTGAGTCCTGCATTTTGGGTCCAACTCCTGCCTGCCGCACAGCGATTCATGACACAGGTCTTTTAACCTAAAAATGTTTTAATGGCCATGAAGAACGGACTCTTCAATAGATCTTTCAACTCACCTGTGCTTACTGTCTCCACCTGAAATTAATTGCAGTCTGAATTTTTTTTTTTCTTCTGTCTTTTTGTCTTTGGTCTTCAGCCTTGGAAGAAAAAATAAAATTGAAAACCTTATTAGCACACTAAATATACAACACCTTGCTATATTTCAATTGTTTTAGATAGAAGTTGCCACTGCTAGCTAAGCCACATTTCAATGATGCTAATGAGAAGAAAAAAAACCTGCCGAACAATGAGGCTGTTGTTGTAAAAACGCCAACTTTCTTGGGTTGGCAAGGGGTCGTTAAAATATCACTAAGACCCTTTCTTTATGTGTGATTCTTAGTAAAACTGTTTTAATCGGTTAAAACTGTAAAACTGACGACATAATCTATGTTTGAAAAAGAGCGCGAACAACTATTCACCACCTGGGTCTGTGCTTTTTAACACAACAGCGCATTCGAAAACAAGTTATTGGCTGCAACATATTAATATACTTGCTTTTTTACGGAAAAAATAA
Source organism: Copadichromis virginalis (assembly GCF_057382275.1). Lineage (NCBI taxonomy): Eukaryota > Metazoa > Chordata > Actinopteri > Cichliformes > Cichlidae > Copadichromis > Copadichromis virginalis. Next base: position 2,922,502 of record NC_140622.1, read on the forward strand.
ACATAACGAAGGTTCCGTCTTACTTACAAGTTTCTCCAAATGTGTTCTCCAGTCGCTCGAGAAGGGCAGCCATATTGAACAGAATTTTCTGTCAACGTCGTTCAGGTTGGAGAGAAAACGTCATGACGTCCACATGCGGAGCTCGGGGAAAAAAAACATTTACTCAAAAATCATAATTAAGAAAGCAGTATTTACTCTTAACTTCTAAGCCATGTACAATTATAACTGTTTGAATCATTAACCGAACAAAAGTTTTAAGTTCTTTCAACTTTGTGAGGAATTTCAATTGTTATAGCCACAAACTCTATAAGTCAGACTGTTGGGGTTTACAGTGTAGTTTAATTTTCTTGTGGCTCTTTGTTTCATGGTTTGTGTTTCTAGTTCTTAGGTACTTGTTCATTTAGTCTTTTGCCTTTCGTGTCCTGGTTGTCTGGGTCTTGCCTCTGTCTGTCCTCCCCAGCATCTCCTGTAAAGTCTCTTGTCTCCAGTCTTACTTGCCTGTTTTCCCAGTCACGTCTTTGTGGGCGTGTCCCAGTGTATGTGTCTCTCATCCTCTCTTGTCCCTCACTCCCTCCCCCTCTCCTGTCCATCGGTCTGTTCCCTGAGTCCACAGCTCACACACAGTGCTCCCTGACATTGTCATGTGTTCTGCTGAAAAGTAATTTGGCTACTCACTGCTCAAATTGGATAATATTGCCCACCTCACAGAGACACAAACATTATAAAGGACTCATCACACCCCGGCCATAATTCCTTCCAGTTGCCACCATCAGGCAGGTCATTCATCCAGACTTAGAGTTTGGAGCCACTTTGATCCATCTCAACACTATCGTACACTGTACAGTATCCATTTTAAGAGATGCTCATTTTTTCGTGTTACTTATTATATATTATATCAGTTTACATTTGTGTGAATGTTGTGATTGTGTCTCTTGTATCCACCAGATGGTGGAGCAGCACTCCTAATTTCATTGAAGAAGTGCTGTTTCAGTGACAATAACGGGAATAAAATTCTATTCCTATTTCTACTTCAATATCTACTTTAAAGTAACATGTCCACCACTTTTTCTTACAAATAGTGCGATTCCTGCAACTTTGTTATTGCCACTGGGAACAACTTTTGGCTTCACCTTACAACATCAAAGCTCATTGAGGTAACTCCAGTTGTGATTTGGTGCTAAATAAATTTGAATTGAGTTGAACAGCTTCTGGTACTGTTACACTGTGGTGGAAATATTAGTTCAACAAGTAAAACACATGATATGGTATTCCCACTGGGACCAAACCTTTCCATCTTATTGCCAAAGAAACTCGTATTGACCATGATGACAGCAGGACAGATGGTTATATTTCCCCCTTTAAGCTCTGTGCTGCACCCGTCATGATCACAGGTCTCCTTCCAAATAGTATTAGCAGTGTACTCAGCACCGTTAATTGTTCATGTCAACAGCGCAGCTGTCCACTTGCATTGTTGCAACAGACTGGTGCCATGACATGTAAGACTATGACCAATTTGATAAATGATAAATTATGTAACAGTAAAATATCACACATCATTTGTAAATAGACTCTCCAGTGCAGGGATCGGTTTGGGGTGATTCTGTTAGCATTACTGAGACTAACATTCAATCAAATGTGAACAATGGCTCAATCAGGCTTCTCAGAAACACAAAGCTGGTATCAAATCACACGTTTGGGTATTAAACTTATTGCTGCTATGTGTGCTGACTTTATGTCCAGTACTCTGTGTTTGCTTCCTTCCTCCCTCTGTTCTAAAAGAAGGAAAAAAGTTTTTAGCGCAGATGCCAACAAAGAGGAAAGCCTAGTGTGTCAAGGCAATGTGGCATGTTTGTGCTGGGAATAGCAGAACTGACTGTTTGGCTTGGTTCCTGCGCAAGTCTTTTTTGTCAGCACGAGTTTCCATCCTGATGTGCTGCGGAGGGTTTTTTCCAGCCTGTCAAATCTTTACCGAGGCTCCTGAGCACCACCCCCTCAGCCCCTAGCTGCCCTGTGGCCTGTCACACTGCCTTGTCTTTGTCACCACGCACACATTCACATGTGTACATGTAAATGCTTTCTTTCTTTTTTTCACTTTAATCTTACAATTATATAGTAAAACAGGTGCATAAAATGAACAGTGGTTGAACCTCTACTTTTACAGTTTACCGGTCATAAAAATGATATTGTAGAAATATGACATTCATAAAATGTTCCTCTCTCTCTCTCTCTCTCTCTCTCTCTCTCTCTCTCTCTCTCTCTCTCTCTCGCACACACACTTACAAACATTGCCACTGAATAAAAAAAAAATGGGAGTGTTTGGTCATTTGATAATTTCCCTGCCACAGGGCATTGAGTTCAATGTTTATGATTGTGACTAATTTATTGTGCAACAATGAGGAATCGAAGTGGTTCTTCATCATTTATTTTGCTGCATATTATACAATCCTAATGGATGTTTGTGTTAGTGTACAGTATTTGGCATCTTGCACTTAGGTCTCATTGGGCAGTCATGAGGGCTGTAGAAGAAAACCAACAGTTGGAGGTTTTCAATTCAATTCAATTTTATTTATATAGCACCAAATCACAACAAAATTCGCCTCAAGGCGCTTCATAGATACAGAGAAAAACCCAACAATCATATGACCCCCTATGAGCAAGCACTTTGGCGACAGTGGGAAGGAAAAACTCCCTTTTAACAGGAAGAAACCTCTGACAGAACCAGGCTCAGGGAGGGGCGGGGCCATCTGCTGCGACCGGTTGGGGTGAGAGAAGGAAGACAGGATAAAGACATGCTGTGGAAGAGAGACAGAGGTTAATAACAGATATGATTCAATGCAGAGAGGTCTGTTAATACATAGTGAGTGAGAAAGGTGACTGGAAAGGAAAAACTCAATGCATCATGGGAATCCCCCAGCAGCCTACGTCTATTACAGCATAACTAAGGGAGGATTCAGGGTCACCTGGTCCAGCCCTGACCTTGTAGTACCATATCACCCTATTAGAGCACTTCGCTCTTGCTCTGCAGGCCCACTTGTTGTTCCTAGAGTATTTAAAAGTAGAATGGGAGGCAGAGCCTTCAGTTTTCAGGCCCCTCTTCTGTGGAACCAGCTTCCAGTTTGGATTCAGGAGACAGACACTATCTCTATCTCAAGATTAGGCATCAAACTTTCCTTTTTGCTAAAGCATATAGTTAGGGCTGGACCAGGTGACCCTGAATCTATGAATAAATAAGCTTTTTTAAGCTTGTTTTTGAGCGTTAGAGCCCTCATTCAGGAAATGAGGCTAGAGGTTTTATTTTGATTTTATTAAGATGCCAGTGGCGTTTCCTGTTTTTGCACTTTTGCTTCGTCAGTGAGGAGAACCAAAGAAGGTATAAACCATCATATCTTGAGTCTGAGGGTGCAGACACAAATTTAAATGTCCCTCCACTGCACACGAACACCTTCAACTTCTGTCTCTATCAACAACATATGTAAAATGCGATTTGTTGGAAAGGAGTCCTTGGCCACAGCATTCAGAGATGCGCTGTGGCAAGCCCAGTTCATCCAGGTAAGAAGACGTAAACAAAAACAAAACAACCCAAATTTCATTCTTGTTTCTTTTTAATGCAACTATTTTCTGTCTTTAGAGGAAGTTGGTAGGGGTACGGCAAAATGTTCGATAGACAGATTCCCCTCTGTAATAATGTGATACTGTTGATCTGCATATGGGCTTTACTGTATTTGATGGTGAAACGGGACAAACAGTCCTGCGTATTATTCACTGCCAAAGAATAACAAAATCTGCTCTGATGTCTTGTCTGAACATTGTGTGAGATTACTTTAAACTGTAAGCTACTCTTTTCACAGAAAAGATCTAAAATTAATCAGTGGGCTGTTGTACCCTCTTAAGGCCATGATAAGAAGGTTTTGTGCATGGGGAGGGAAACATAAGAGGCTTTAGGGGCTGCTTTTATTAAAAGGATCTGACATCTACCTGCCCTCGCAAATGGCGGGCAATTTTGACACTTCTGGCACGCAAAGCAGTCATACAAAAATAACCTTGTCTCCTGGGCAGCAGGCTTACTCTGTTTGGATATTGTTTACCTTTAAGGACGATATGAAAAGCGTTGTAAATGAAAGGCCTCTTCACAACAAATCACAGACTAATTTATTTGGCAGCTTGAATGTCTACACGTGGGCTGCTTTCTGTCTTCGTTTTTCATTTTCCTGTTGTCATTATCCACATATATCATGTCAGCGATGGCTTGATGGGCTCAGTGTGTTGCAATGCCTTGGTCTCACATCCATATTACTGCAGAACTCCCCACAGCACAGCGGCAGCCTGTCAGCACTAAGATTCGGGGCTAGTTCTCACTGTGATGGTCAGTTGGAGGTTCTTTTTATTTTGATACACTTATCATTTTCCATTTCCACACTTGATTGGAGCTTAAAAGCCAAAGCAGCTCAGATCGTGCCAGCATAAATCTCCAGGCCCATTAATCTGTCCTGGTGTCATTTCTCACACAGAACTGTCCAATCGTGTCTAGATATTCATGGGGAAATTAAATGAATGATTCTAAGGCAACTCACCCACACTGCAGATGGGATGTTAAAATAGGTAGGCTGCTTTGTGTCTTTGCTCTTGATTACTTTTACTATATAGGATGTGAGGGAATAGTCTTTGTGGAGGTAAAGAGCATGCATTTCCTCCACTCGAATAGTTCCTTTTCATTTTTATTGCGATGATAGCCTTTAAAATAGTATTTACCAAAACAACGACCGCTGGAGTATATTTCGTGTTTGATATTTTAAGGAATAGAAAGCTTTCTTGGAAACACACTATAATGAAGAATGTAACTAAAAATCCCTTTGTTACTCGGAATGTATGAAAATGCTAGCATTGTTTAACATTACACCATTGAATCTGCCCTCACCAATGGAAATGTCTTCAGTCTAAAGTGTAGGCATTGATTCATTAATTGTTCCTCTGATGTGAGGTGGCATACACATACCCAGCAGATATTTTTGTGTTCTTATAGTGAAAGTTCCACATAAAATCCAGTCCAGACTTCACAGAGTCAGAATTAGTTTCAGTTGATCTTAAAAAAACACATTTCAATCACATCACACAGATTTTAGATGTTTAAGCACACGGCTTTTTTCATACACTGTCTGTTCATATGCAAAAGATATATTTATATTGAAATTATTTAACATTTGTCTCTAAGAAATTTCTGGAATGGACGGGACTAGTCTGGCCACTCAAAGCACTTTTACATATTTTACATATTTTACATATAACAGCAAAAATCAGAGACAAGCTAATGTAAACAAAGTCACATTAAGCTCTGACTCTTTGTTCTTAATTCAGTTTCGTTTCAGTGTCAGTTGTTTAAAAATATGTAGCTTTTGTTTAGTCTTTTGATTATTATTGTATGGATCATATATGAGACAATATTTTTTTTAAAAATGCACTAACACAACTTTTTGAAATGCAATTTACCAAACTAACAAAAACTACAACTAAAGCTATTTCGTATATTAATTTATTTTAAATTGTTTTCTTTTCCAAGTTCACAAAATCATTTCAGTCTTTCAAAATTCTAACTTTTATTTACATTTTGTGCATTTGTACTTTTTTACATCCTGTTTTAGTTTAGTTTTAGGTAACTACAATAACTTTGGTCTTTAATTTACAAAATAAAGCCCCACGCGATAACAATTGTTGTAAAGTGTTACTTTAAAAAATCATAAACTAATTGGATTTAACCTCCTAAGACCCGAACTCTTCCACGGCAGCATTTTTAATTTCTCTTTGATATTTTGACATATTGGGACCTGATGAATGTAAAAACAAAGAATTACCTGATTTTTGTTTCTAAGAAAAATGAGAGCCACATATGAGGATATTCGTTTAAAATTTCGATAGAACAGTAGCAGCATAATCTCCTCGTAAGTGGATATCAGGCCCTTGTAGAGGAAAATTTATTATTTTGGTTTAAATAACCCAAAATGTGACGTCCACATGTGGACGCCAGGTCCTAGGAGGTTAATGGATTGCCCAAATAAATTTTTATTTATTTTGGCAGAAATACATTTAATTTCCATAGTTATCACATGATCCCGTAAGTGCTGATATTATGAAGTTATTTATTTCTGCACTCGTCCAAATGCTTTAAACAAACTGATGATGAAGTCATCACAGTGAGCATTTGGATCACCCAGGGATTAGATGGACCTTGTTCTTACCAAAAACCTTGTTTTCCTCATATTCTAAGAAGGATTTCACCCCCACATCACCCCGCCACTCCCCAACACGCAAGCACCCCCATCCCCCTCAGTCCCTTCCCGTCTATAGATTAATTAAGAGATATCCTGTCCTCTTTTAATTTGGAATGATATTATATCTAATCTCCTCGAATTTAGTCATAGCGTTCATCTTCAGCTCTGGATTTGATTTTGGTCAATGCAGCTAAATCTCCTTCAGGGTGGTACTATAAACGCTCAAGATGACTTTAATCCACAGAATTAATCTAAGACTCTGTGTCTTAAGAAAATGCTGCTGTGGAGCAAGTCAGGAGGTCATGGGCACAGATTAACAAATATGGATTTTGTTGTTATTTCTTTCACTTTGTTTCTTCTTTTCCACCCTCCTGGGTCACATTCTTACAGTTCACAATGTGAATTCACATTGAAGACAAAAATAAATGAGCTGTAAACGTCTTTCTACACTTTCCAATGACTTTTATTTAAATCTTCTTGGCCTCAGTGGATTTTTCAAGAAGGCAGAAGGTGAACCCCCTGTAACATCACACATGGAGCAAAAACACTTTGGGAAATAAATACCAGGTCCATGCAATTCTTACATACAGTATGATATGTAACTCAAGGTAAAGAACACAACTGAGAAAAGCAAAGTTGTAGGAAACTTCATTTCTTGTCGTCCATTATAAAAATGACGATTAATTCCCTCATAGATCCTGCAATAGAGCCTTGGGGACATATAGGAAACTTGGTTTATCAAGAACAAACAACAAATGGCAAATAAATGGTATTATTTAAACATATAGTCGACTAAAAAAAGATTTGCTCTAAAATTTAAAATGTGAAAAATGTTGAAAAAAATTGCTCTAGAAGTGTAATTAAAAATCGAACTACAAGTGTATTGCTGTACTATATGCATAAACCAAACAAAGTTAGGAAAAGCCAGAGATGCAAGGTTGATGTTCAAACTAATGCACACAGCTTGTGCTGCTCATATATTTATCTGTGGCCGTTTAACCAAATACTTAAATTACTGGCAGTGCATCATTTACTTTGTAAAGGGAAAAAAAGTGATTGTGTGTATTGTGATGACCCTGGAACTCACAAAGGGTTGTCTTCCAGTTCTACTACACAAAACACATACATACAGATATTTAACACATTATTCCTTCACATTATTTTGTGGCCACAATTTCAAGTCATGCAAAAAATCTGGGTGCACTGACAGACTAATAACATTTAGGTGTGCCTCATTTAAGTCCAACTACATATGTTGAACTGATTATGCACTCCATATTTTGTTTCATGTACTTTCTTGTTAATGTTCAGGGACCATCCATAACCCCATACTTTTATTTTATTTTATCGATTTACCCCCAAAAATAAATAAACAAAACCAAAAAGTACAATTATACTCTAACAGTACAAGCTCTCTACCAGCTCTCTGTTTGCTGCATCTGTGACATATAAGCCATTTTTGTGCAGGGCAAATACATAATAACATCATAACAGCATATTGTTTAAATTTGACATCTTGATATTTTGCTACATGCAATTTTTTTTCACTATTTCACTGTTATTTAGGCACCAAGTTTAGCAATAAAAGAAAACAGAAAGTAGCTTGCTCTGTCAATTGGTGGAAAGCCAAATCCATAATACTCTAAACTTTTAGTTTAGGAGTATAAGTACATTAACATAAATGAGCTCCTCAATTTTGGTTCACCAGTCTGAGCACGTAGATAGCATGCCACGCAGATTGACTGATAAATCAAGAGGTCAGCTCTCTCTTCACCACAACGGTCTGATGCAGCGTCAGCATCACTGCAGCTCCGGCCTACAATCTGTCTGTCAAGCTCCCTTCTTCAGTCACGTGTCAACAAGACCCCAAGATACTTAAACTCCTCCGTTTAGGGTTGTAACTCATCCCTGAATTTGAGTAGGGACCCCACCCTTTTCCAGCTGAGACCATGGCCTTAGAGTTGGAGGTCCTGATTCTCATTCCCAATGACTCACACTTGGCTGATGAAGCCAACAAGAACCACATCATCTGCAAAAAGGTGAGATGAGATTCTGAGGCCACAAAAGTGGAAGCTTTCTGCCACATGGCTATGCCTAGAAAACCTGTCCATAAAAACTACAAAGTGAGTCAGTGACAAAGGGTAGCCCTGGTGGAGTCCAATACGCACCAGGAATGAGTCCGACTTATTGCCGGCAATGCAAACAAAGCTCGTGCAATGATTATAGAGGGATAAAACAGGTCATAGCAATGGACCAGACACCACATACTCCAGGATACGCCGAGGGATGTGGACAAATTACTTCTCTAGGTCCACAAATCTCATGTAGGCTAGTTGGGCAAATTCCCACCCACCCTCAATTGTCCTTGAGAGAATAAAGAGCTGGTTCAGTGTTCCATGAAAACCACAAACACCACACTGATCCTCTTGTATCCAACATTCGACTAACAGACAAGCTCTTCTCTCCAGTCCACACTCCCAGGGAAAGTAAGGAGTGTGATTCCACCCCTGTAGTTGGAGAACACCCTCCAGTCTCCATTCAGCGTTTACTGCTTCGTTCTTGAAATCTTGTTAGGTTTTCTGTTTGTGTTTATATTCTCGGGCCTTCTTAGTTTGAATTATTTGGGTTTTCCTACTTCTTTTGTCTTGTTTTCCCTGATTAGTTCCATCTGTGTTCCCTGCTGTTTTCTATTTCTCCATTTACCTCCATTTATTTGAACCACCATTTTTGTGTTTTTGTAGGGTTTGTTCTCTATGTGTTAGACATTGTAGACTTACCACTATTATTTTTTGACTTTGTTTTTCACCTGTCAGCTTTAAATAAAGGTCCAATTTTGAACCCTGTCCTCTGAATTCACATTCTGCCCTTCCATACACCACATGACATTTAGATTTAGATTACTAGACAGGAATCATTTGATTCATACACTGAACCAAACACTTGTAATGTTGAACCTCTAACACTTGTTACAGCCTGAAAATTTGACACAGTTCCTATCATATGACACTAGCGATAGGGTTTCTAAAGATGTATTCAAATGTATATTTTTTGTTGGTGTAAAATGATTCTATGTGACCACCAGTCGTACTGTTGATAATGTGCTGAATTTCTTTTGTTGTCTCACATTTGCTGTTGGCAATTGCAAAGCATGTTTTAGAGCCTGCAAAAAACAAACCGTCACTGTCACATCCTATAACATCACATAATGTAAAAAAACATTAATTTGATTTTTTTAGTTGAGAAATGATGCTGAACCATTACAAAGGAAGAGAATTTAAATCACTTTCACATCTGGTGCAACAAAACAAGATAATTACTTTTTCATAGTCATATCATATGGAAAGAAAACTGTCATCCATATTGGTGGAAAACATTAAAAAAAACTTCTCAATGCTGTAATTTAGCTGTTTTGGGCCAGGTGAATACCAACAAATAAATATCCATATTTTCTTGCGACACTTCCATCAGACACAATGTGAATTTGACAGTGCAAAGTTCATCCTGCATTTGCAGGCAGACTTTGGAATAGACAGACACATGTATTAGTTTTACTGTTTTTCTTGAAATCACAGTATAATGGCCTAAATCACTTGAGAGTTTTTCCAGCAGAAGTGCAGAGACAACACTGTTTTTCTCAAAGTATAAACAAGAACAGAATACAAAGACTAAATAATTAAGGCAAAAGATAATTTAGGTACTAGCCTTAATTATTTGGAAATTTAGCTTTGAAGATTTAAAGTGATGATTATTGACACACTTGAAGGTGTTTAAAGATACATAATAGTATAAACATAATAATAAATGTCATAAATTTAACAGAATTGTGGAAGTATTGGCAACAGAAAAACTAAAACCAAGCAATGGAGGGAACAGGCCAAATTATTTTGACTCTATAGAAGGACTGGTGTGGACTGTCAGGCAATATACCTGACCCTTTGAAAAACACTGAAATTATTATTATTATTTCAACTCTTTTGATCTAGTTGTCGTTATCTTCTTCATCGCTGTCCTTCATTGAAATGCCTTGCATCCCTCCTTCTTTCACCGATGCCGTGGCTTCTTCCAAGGTTAGTCGGTTTCTTACAGTTTCGTACATCTTAGTGTTTAGCGTAGAGTCCAGTACCCCTTGAAGGCGGAAGTCACGGTACTTTTTCTATCTCAAAGAGAGAAATGAAAAATGATTAGCAGAGACATTCCTGGCTTCGCAGGAAATATAAAAAAAGCATGTAAGCTGATTGGGTTGGTGAGTCCCTGACTCATCCACTTAGCCTCTTGAGGTGTTAATGAAATCATCAGGTCTTGAGTCGGCCTTCAAATTAGGTAAACAAAAGTTTAGGTGAACATCAGTACATCTTATTAATATGATGATGATAGTGGTGCCCTGTTAAGCTGCAGCTGCACTGGCTGATGATAGCACCGTTAAAGTCTGCTTAAACAATAGATGTAGTAGATGCGACCACTTTGGATCTTCTACATAGGCTCGGTATACTACGCCGGCTATTTCCAGGAAGCAACTGAGCTTCGCACCAGTAACATCCGACAGTGGAGGAGACATAGAGCGGGGCTAACTGCTAAGCCAAAGGCTAACCTGTGTAAAACGCTGTCCATCTTGTTTTTTAACATTTTTTTAACGTTCGCTCCTACATAGCATATATATATATATATATATATATATATATATATATATATATATATATATATATATATATATATATATACACAGTGGGGCAAAAAAGTATTTAGTCAGCCACCGATTGTGCAAGTTCCCCCACTCAAAATGATGACAGAGGTCAGTAATTTGCACCAGAGGTACACTTCAACTGTGAGAGACAGAATGTGAAAAAAAAAATCCATGAATCCACATGGTAGGATTTGTAAAGAATTTATTCGTAAATCAGGGTGGAAAATAAGTATTTGGTCACCTCAAACATGGAAAATCTCTGGCTCTCACAGACCTGTAACGTCTTCTGTAAGAAGCTTTTCTGTCCCCCACTCGTTACCTGTATGAATGGCACCTGTTTGAACTCATCATCTGTATAAAAGACACCTGTCCACAGCCTCAAACAGTCAGACTCCAAACTCCGCCATGGCCAAGACCAAAGAGCTTTCGAAGGACACCAGGAAAAGTATTGTAGACCTGCACCAGACTGGGAAGAGTGAATCTACAATAGGCAAGCAGCTTGGTGTGAAAAAATCAACTGTGGGAGCAATCATCAGAAAATGGAAGACATACAAGACCACTGATAATCTCCCTCGATCTGGGGCTCCACGCAAGATCTCATCCCGTGGGGTCAAAATGATCATGAGAACGGTGAGCAAAGATCCCAGAACCACACGGGGGGACCTGGTGAATGACCTGCAGAGAGCTGGGACCAAAGTAACAAAGGTCACCATCAGTAACACACTACAACGGCAGGGAATCAAATCCCGCAGTGCCAGACGTGTTCCGCTGCTGAAGCCAGTGCATGTCCAGGCCCGTCTGAAGTTTGCCAGAGAGCACATGGATGATACAGCAGAGGATTGGGAGAATGTCATGTGGTCAGATGAAACCAAAGTAGAACTTTTTGGTATAAACTCAACTCGTCGTGTTTGGAGGAAGAAGAATACTGAGTTGCATCCCAAGAACACCATACCTACTGTGAAGCATGGGGGTGGAAACATCATGCTATGGGGCTGTTTTTCTGCCAAGGGGACAGGACGACTGATCCGTGTTAAGGACAGAATGAATGGGGCCATGTATCGTGAGATTTTGAGCCAAAACCTCCTTCCATCAGTGAGAACTTTGAAGATGAAACGAGGCTGGGTCTTCCAACATGACAATGATCCAAAACACACCGCCCGGGCAACAAAGGAGTGGCTCCGTAAGAAGCATTTGAAAGTCCTGGAGTGGCCTAGCCAGTCTCCAGACCTCAACCCCATAGAAAATCTGTGGCGGGAGTTGAAAGTCCGTGTTGCTCGGCGACAGCCCCAAAACATCACTGCTCTCGAGAAGATCTGCATGGAGGAATGGGCCAAAATACCAGCTACTGTGTGTGCAAACCTGGTAAAGACCTATAGTAAACGTTTGACCTCTGTTATTGCCAACAAAGGTTATGTTACAAAGTATTGAGTTGTATTTTTGTTACTGACCAAATACTTATTTTCCACCCTGATTTACGAATAAATTCTTTACAAATCCTACCATGTGGATTCATGGATTTTTTTTCCACATTCTGTCTCTCACAGTTGAAGTGTACCTCTGGTGCAAATTACTGACCTCTGTCATCATTTTAAGTGGGGGAACTTGCACAATCGGTGGCTGACTAAATACTTTTTTGCCCCACTGTGTATATATATATATATATATATATATATATATATGTGTGTATATATATATATATATATATATATATATATATATATATATATGTATATATATGTGTGTGCGTGCGTGCGTGCGTGCGTGTGTGTATGTATATTCTTTTATTCTCCCTTAATTGATACTCTATAGAACTTGACTTCACGCTGAGGTGGCAATTCAGCCATTTGATTCCTGTTACAGCAGCTCATGAATGAATGAACATGGTGAACTAAAAATATGTTTAGAAGTACGTTTTTTCAAACATGCTACTTCACTTTTATTTACTTGAATAGGGTTGGGGGTCGCGACCTAAGCATGCAATCAAGTTCTATAGAGTCTTGCTAATGACCTACTAATTTTATTCAGGTGTGTTGCAGCAGGGACACATGGAAAAGTTTCAGGACACCAGCCCTGGAGGACTGGAGTTTGATACCCATGCCCTATGGCAGGTACCCTATTCAGATAAGTCAAATAGGGCATGCTTTAATCAGACACCAAGCGAACACTGCAGCAGGGTCGAAGTTTTTTCATGGGCACAACCAATAGGCTCAATTCTGTCGTTAACCCACAAATACATTTTCCTTATAACTGTTGCAATATTTAAGGGAAAATAAACAGGCTAAGAGGATAAGATCTATTGGCTAGAAGCAGTGTTACAATGAAGGAAAAATTAGCCAAACACAAATTTCCTTACTTTTTTTGCTGAGTTTATAATAGCAAGTAATTCTCACCTTGACAATTCTAATGAGAACCTTCAACTGATAAACATGGAGCTGCAGGTCCACACGGTCAGTCAGCCATGTTCCTATAAGGGTCATTGTGCTCGTGTACCATTGCTGTAAAATACACACAAACATACACCACTGTAGTGTCAAGTGATTCTCTGTGAAATGCACAATTTTAGCTCTAAACAATAACTTGACCTCTGTAGAGATTATTGCGATGGTGCTTTTGGCTGAAAAAAAAGGATAATTTCATCCTTGCTGTGTACCATTGAGAAGGCGTTTACACACTAGACGTGTAAAATCTATTCAAATATTTTGTGTTTTGGACTTACCAATTCTTAATGCAGCCGTTGACTCTAGCTGCGTAATTTCACTGAACAAATTTCCTGCCCTTTATTTTTGATTGCTGGAATCCAAATACACAGATCTGACGACTCAGGTCACTGCATTTTCAACAAGTGCAGTGATAAATAATCCTATTTCAACTCAGACACACAGCTACTCTACTCCAGACCAGTCGGCTCTCTGAAACGATTTCTTTGCCTCTTTAGATGAGGTCCCACCTCTGCTAACTAAAGTCCAAACTGCCCTCCTGAAATACGTATGAAAGCGGCAGCTTCAGCTCCTGGATGAAACAGTGAAATTCTCCCTGCTGCTGCCTTCTTCTTGGATGCAGAATCTCAGTTTCTTACTTTTCTTATTAATAAAACATCAGAACCAGTTCATCATACTTAATGTTGACTTCCCCATATGGAAAAGATATATATAAATCTTATAAAGTTTGTATCTGTCTTGTGTGAAACTTGTATAAAAAGCATACAAGAGTGAAAACAGATATAAGATCCATTGAAAAATTATATAAGTGAAACTTGTATGTTTTGGATACTTACTAAAACAATATATGAAAGTGGCCACTTTCATATACGCCTTATATGATTCACTATATGAAGTAGGCCACATCTGATGCAAGTCTTTTATAAGTTTTTTCTATTTCTTTTCCATATGGGTATGAGGTGATTTGGTTCAATGGGCCTGATTATTTAAGACCTTGTATGTGAGGAGCAGGATTTTGAATTCTGGATTTAACAGGAAGCCAAAACAGGAGAAATCTGCTCTCTTTCTAGTCCCTGTCAGGACTCTTGCTGCAGCATTTTGGATCAGCTGAAGGCTTTTCAGGGAGTTTTTAGGACATCCTGATAATAATGAATTACAGTCGTCCAGCCTGGAAGTAATAAATGCATGAACTAGTTTTTCAGCGTCACTCTGAGACAGGATATTTTTAATGAGCAAATGAATAAAGGCTGCCTTACATATTTGTTTACTGTGTTTGCTGAAGGACATCACTACATAGCCAAAGGTATTCACTCACCCATCCAAATAATTTAATTCTGGTGTTCCAATCACTTCTATGTCCACAGCACAGTGTGAGCAGATGCTGAGGTGCATAATGCACACAGGTTGCCAACTTTCTGCACAGTCAATTCCTTTAGAGCTCCAGCCTTCAGATCAGCTCAAGAACAGTGCATAGAAGGTTTCATGGAATGAGTTTCCATTGCCAAAAAGCTGCATTTAAGCCTTACATCACCAAGCGCAATGCAAAGCACTGGATGCAGTGGTGTAAGCATGGCACCACGGGATTCTAGCGCAGTGAAGAGGTGTTCTCTGTAGTGACAAATCATGCTTCTCTGTTTTGCAATCCGATGGATAATTCTGGGTTTGATGAGGAAGAGGCCAAAGGAACAATGTTCCTCGACTTGTGGTAGCAACTTATCCCCTTCCCGGAGTGCTCCAGCCACCCTTTTCTGGCTGAGAATCATGGCCTCAGACTTGGAAATGCTATTTGTCATTCCCACTGCTTCACACTCTGTTTCAAACAGCCCCAGTGCAAGCTGGAGACTGATATCTTAAAAAGAGCTACATTATCCACCAAAACAGAGAGGCGGTTGTGAGGCCACTTGGGTATAAATGCTATATAAGTTAACTTAAACTGGATTTAATGAAACCATTTAGTCAAATCCACCTCTCAGGACTGCTGAGCCCCCCATTATGATTGGTGAAAAAGGGCTACTGCAAAGACCAATGTGACTGATTTCTTAAACTAAATCAGTTCATCAATTTCCTGAGAGCCCAGCAGCTCTTTTCTAGTAGTTTGTACATGTGAATTGTGACTGTAAACTGATGGGAGAGCAGCATGCGAGGCAAGCTGCCACTGGCTCAGCTGTTACTGTTCTGAGATCAGTTAGACCTACACTTCGTATAGAAATGCAGCTAGCATTAGAGGGTAAATGAATTACAGTGATTTAGCATCGTAACGGAAAAGTTTCCCCCCGCGAATCATGTGGGTAACGTGAGGATGGTCTTTGAAAAAGTTCTTAATTATTCCTTTAATACAACAGCAAGAAACCACGATGGAGAGGGGACAGGAGTTCTAACCATGGCCATAAAACAGGCAAGTTGAACAGGCTTGGCAGTCATCTTAGCAATTGGTTCTACTTGCCTTCCTGTAAAAACAGCACACAACTGGCTAGACCAAGGTCGTGTCCAAATTCATGGGCTGCATCCTCCTGAGGGCCCGGCCTTCGCGGTCTATGTGGGCCGGGTCCTCAGAGGGTCGGGTAGGCCGGAAGTAAACGGCCGTGAAATTGGACGGTCTAGCCTTCTGATTAGCGTCACCGCTGTCTCGGTGGAGTTTAATAAACTGGCCGTCTGCTCCTTGCTGTCTAAAATATAACAGGACACTGGCGTAAACTCTCGACCGTCTCATACTACTGTTTAATCAGTTTTCTGTTTGACGTTTAGTCAGCTGTGTGAAAACCAAGGTGGAACCCACCCGGGGGATTAATAAAGTTTTATTTTATCTAATCTAATAACTTTAATCTCAGCCAAACCGATTTACTCACGAACAAACAAAACACTGAAAAAAGCCCAACAATAACATTTTTAGGTTGTCTAAGTGACTTATATATCACGTTTAACCCGAGCAGCGAAAGTCCGCGGTGATCTGAAAATGATGTGCCGGGAGTTGTGCCGTTCTCGGCGGCTCCAGTAACCCTCGAGCTCCCGGCTAGCTATCGAGCTGGTGGGTAGCAGACGTCTCTGAAAATGTCGAAGCACTTTAGCAAATATGCGATATCTTGATAAACCGAGCAGATGTTTGATGTTTACACAGCTACTTTCTCACCTGAAAATATGTTAAAAGTTTATTTTGTGACCCAGAAAGATTAGTATGAGTAATTTTAAAACTTAGTAGCGGCCGCCATTGTTGGAAACTGGAGTTTGGCTGGGCCGCGCTATGAATTCTGGGATATGGTAGGCCACGAAGGACACACCCGACCCATCCTTCAAATTCGGGGAAAAGGAGGACGCATTTGTCGGCTGCATTCAGAGGAGTCTACGAATTTGGACCGCCTTCGGCGCGTCGCTGTGACGTAATCGGTCTAGAAATGCGGCCTCAGGAGGATGCAGCCCATGAATTTGGACACGACCCAAGAGCTTAGGCTGGAAAGAATGAAGAGCAGGTTTGGGTGATTAAGGGTAGAGGTGAAAGTGTATGTATGTATGTATGTAATGAATGAAAAGAATGTGTTGAGCAGATGGACGGAATACTGACAAAGAAAGGAAATGAGCGAGAGAGAAAGAAAGGGTGGATGGATGGATAGTAAATCAGGAATGTAGAAAAATATTGCCTGCTCTGATGAATACCAGTTTCTGTTGGATGCTTGGTAGGGTTAGGTTTTTGACTAAAACCATGGCTACCTGCCTTGTAGCAGTGCCTTTGTGGTTGTCTAATGGTGTGGAGAATGGTGCTTTGTTTCATGCTAGAGTCTCCTTACTTCCGACAGGAAGCATAAGTTAGCATAATGATTAGCAGCTATTAGTCATTTCTGATAAAGCCTTCTAAAGTAATTTTAATGTACTTTAATACCTAACCTGCAGTAACTTTTCTGGGGGAATACTGTCTGGCTTCCATTTACATTTCTTTGCTTTCATGTAATTAAATTAGTCTTGGTTTGTTCTGTGATGTCATTTACTACGTTAGTAATGATTTTAAAAATAGCACACCAAGATGCATCCCAATCAAGACTAAGAAAACCACTGGTTGTAGTATTTGTTACTTTAGCCATAGCATTCCACATCATGTAGTATCAAGGTACCATCCATCGACCAATTAGATCAGTATTTCCATTTTCAAACTAGCATTGACTCCTTGGCTTAGACAAACAGTAAGCTCTGTGAGGCACAGTGCGCTCCGAGCACAGCAGCTGCAGATGTTTCTCTTTGGGCCCTTGCTGGTGTCAGCCTAATTGATGGACAGTGATGAGTGTAGGGTGATACTAATACAAGCCGACTCACTTTGCACAGTCAGGGTCACAGCAGAATGGATGGGAGTCTGGAGAAAAAAGGGAATGAAAATGAAGGGGGAGGGGGTATATGCATGTTTAGAGGGAGGAAATGTCTATTGAATATGATAAATTACTTGATTTGAAAGACGCATAAAGAAACTATTTGGAATGTAATGATATATTAAAATGACTATGAAAACCCAGCCAGGGTTCAAACCATAAACCGTCTTGATTTCAGCCAATAGTACTAACCACTACACCATCACGCCACTCACACAATCTAACATGTCTAAAATCTCCCATAGCTTTCACTCTGGCAGGGCAGCACAGTGGAGTTTGCATGTTCTGTGTTTGTGTGGGTTCTCTCCGGGTACTCCGGCTTCCTCCCACAGTCCAAAGACATGCAGTTCGTGGGGATAGGTTAATTGGTAACTCTAAATTGCCCATGGGTGTGAATGTGAGTGTGTCTGTCTGTATCTGTTATATATAAGCACTCTAGTTATAACAGTTTATGTGAGGGGGTTGGATGTGTGGTGTACTAAGAGTATAGCTCCCCGCACCCCCAATTAATTTTGTATTTGTTTATTTCTAATGATAGACATTGAATATCCCAACGTATATGTTATTTTGGACTAATTATTTTACTTTATACAAAAATTATAATGGTACAAAGGACAATCTGTATCTGTGAAATTGTTGCTCAGAGAACTACCATAGATGGTCGTGGTTGCTTTAATGTTCAGTATGTAAGCAGGTGGCTTGGTGCTACGTGCTGCATGCTGGATCTTTGAATGGTAATAACTTATTAGGTTCTGTTTCTGCCTTATTACCCTACTATTACCACTTTATTACTGAGCTGTAATAGACAGTGCTGCCACAACCCATATTTGCTTAATCTAGCATGAAAGTTGGATTCAATTAGCGTTTTTCTTATGTCATTCCACATTAGGGGAAAAGAGTGTCCCGTTAAAAGGATTCTAAATGCTTCATTTTACAGTATTGTCAAATTCTAGTATTAACTATTTAGAAATAGTCACTCGTTGTCTTTTGTGGTTATCTTACCATAAAGCTGACTCAGCACACATGAGATGTGCTGCTGGTTTCAGCAGGACAGGTTTGGGTGGGATTTTGTTTTTCTTCTCTTCCTAACTTTTTTCCCTATGAGTAATTTTTCAGATGAAATTGCTGGGCTAACTCTGTGTGTGGAAACTTCCCACACTCTCATTATCACCTACCTTTCCGAGTCCTGTAATGTAAAGCCTTATACCTTGTGCCGTCAGTTCTCTGATGACAGCACTCCATATTCTGACACCATAATGTTACTCTCTTGTGTGATAGCTTGACTTGCCGAGTAAATAAAAGGTCCAAGTAGCATCCACGAACCCTGACCCCAGCCTTGACCCCCTCAAATGTTTATATGTGCCACCCTTAATCTGACAGTGCTATCCTCTGAAACTGCTCAGCGCTGCTGCAGCGAGAGCTCCCCCTTACCTATTCACAACCTGCCCACTCTGTCCCTTGTCCACGCTCTGCCTGCTATAACACATAATACAAAACCAGATTAATCCCCGACTCATCATTACAATATCTTCACTAACTGCCACACTCTTCTCTAGCAGAGCTCCTGTGATTTCATCACAGGCGTTGAGGCCCTTTTTTGTACCCTGGCACCAGTTTACCAACAATTTCCTATTCTACGACATAAGATCTCCAAATAGACAGCTGCATTGCTGTTTGACTTATTAGAACACTGTGGACCAACCACCACCAGAATCAGCAGAGGACATAGCACCACAAATCATCACAGACTCTAGAAACGTCATACTGGACTTAAAACAACTTGGACTTCTTGTTCCAGACTCTTGGATCTTGGCATAGTGGCTCTTGATCTGACACTAGCCTCAAACGTTTCTTTCGCCATGCTGCTGTACATATTTTCCTACAAAATACATTAATTATTAATTTACTTAAAATCAACATATTGAGAGACTGGATTTCTGATTTTCATGATCCATAAGCAGTACTGAAGACATTAAAACAAAAAGGGTTGCCTATAGAATATACAAAAGATTGCCCTTTGGAATTAAATTATGAATGAATGAAGAACTTTTTAAGATGCCTTTTTTACATTGGTGACTGGGTTAGTCACCAATGAAATAAATACATATAAAAGCTTAAAGCTTAATGTAAAAGTTTATTTGGAACCATAGGATATACCACATTACCATGTTTTCTCCCATTTCCCCAGTTATTATGTGCCACTGTTGAGCGTGACCCGCAGAGCCACAATACACATAATTATAGAAAATGTAGATGTGACAGTAAGCTAAGATATTATTTTATCTATCAACGATGACCTCGATGAGTAGCACAAAAACTACTCCGTATGTATCCATTTTTGAACAGAACAAAGCAGACCATAACCTGCTTTGGTGTTCAGACTGGCTGACACGATGAAGACACCAGGTCTACATGTAGGTCAAGCTCCGTAAATGAGGACATGGGTTACAGAAAAGATGATTGTGCTGAAGCAGTGCTGGGGTGAATAAGTGAGGCAACCTGGTGCCAACAGCTTCCTATCTGTTGCTGTGTGCCTGTGAAGGCATCAGGGAGGCAGCAGGCCTGTGATCTCGCCCCAAGCACAACCCCCCACCGAGAGGCCAGGCCTGGAGTGACTGATCCACTGACTGGCTGCTCTTGCCATCACCCGCCCCTCCTTCACTTCTCCCTTTGAAGAGACTTTGCACAGGTCCCATCTGCAGCCATTTTTGCAGCAGCCATTTTGTGCTTGCTCTGTTTTAGTTTTCTTAATGTTATATAAAAAAAGGACTTGACAGTTACGTCACAAGACTTCTTGCTGCCATGACTAGCATTTTGGAAGCCTGTCAGGGACATCTGGTGTACACATAATGCCTGCGAGTTTCATCAGATTTAAAACCTTTTTTAATGCCAGTTTGAATTTAATACCAATTTTATAGTGCAGACCAACAGTGAGTAGTTATAAGTTGCATAGAGAAAGAAAGAAAGACCCAAACAAACATTTATCTGTGTTAAAGTCGTATGTTGCATCAGTTGTAAAGCCATTTGTGTCTCAGGTGCTACAGCAGGTCCACCACCAATCTAACAGGCCTTTTGCTCCTACTCGGCTCGACTCAATGCAGCTCGAGGCAAGTGAATGTGATTTCATTACAATGGAGTACCACCTAACATATGCTGAGTAGGCACTGAAAAAGTACCTGGTACCAGGTACTACGATGTAATGAAAAACCCTAAAAACCAAGTAGAGCCATGCCAAGCCAATCCAAGTAAGTACTAGTGGAAAAGGACTATCCTTGTGTAGGCTACTGGACCCCAAGATTGTTTGAATGTTAGGTTAAAAAGGGCGCTTATATCAATGTGTGAATGGGTGAATTGTTCAAACGGAGAAGAAAAGTGCTACAGAAGTACCAGTCCAGTTAGCATCTAGTTTGTCTTTAGAAATTTTCTATAAAACTCTGTAAAAATGGTGAGGCTCTTTTATAAGACATGGTTAGTAAGAAGATGTTCAGTATTTATTGGAGATTATGTATCGGGATTTCAGGAGCGGGACCACGCTTCCAAACATGCTCCTTCCGGTTGTCATTTATCTCTCCCCAGTTCTGCAAACTGTTCATTCTCGTTTACGTGCCCCACCCTCCCTCCCTCCTTGTTCTCAATTCTTTAACTTCTTCACTCCTATTTAGTACACGGGGATCTGCCAGGCCGCTGTCGCCAGTCCCCTTCGAGGCCTTCCCCAAACCGCAGCTCAAGTCATGTCCAAGCATCACCTTTACCTACCAAAACGCTGTCAAACCTAAAATGAGGGCCCAGCTAGTGAATAGAGCTTATTTAGAACAAAGGAGGGTGGGTTTTAAACCCCCCCCCCCCAAATTTTAAAACTTGTTTTCAACAAGTGTGATAAATCCAAAAGTGTAATAAAATCTAAACAAATTCAGCGCTATACTTGACAGTATTCAAAGTAAAACATGCTGTGTATTGTGTGAAAGAAATTGGATCATAGGAACATTTCAGACAAGGTGAAAACAGCTTTGTCCACAAAGTGCTAGGTGTCTGAGAACTCAGTGTACACTGGACATGAATGCCTGTACAGCTGGCAGACACCAGCAACCATACTAGACTCCAGTCTGAGAGTCTGTTTGCCAATAATTTTCATTTAAGTATTAAATATAATCCTTCTGTTATATTAGATTGTCCAATTAACTCTGAAAAATGCAGAATATATATCTAAAAAAGTACTGGTGTGGGAAAAAGTTCTGTGATGCTACTGTGAAGGGCTGGAGACTATCTGAGCTCCCGTAGGGAGACCTGGAGGGAACCCATACAGGCACAGGTGCCAGGCAGGCACCTTGTGGAACAGTAGTGCCATCCACTGCACCACCATACCACCCATAATTATTGAAAAGATACATACATGCATAAGTAAACATACTTTTCCTGTTAATTAACAACAACTTCTGTTTAAAATTTGGGCTCTATGGGCCCATTTCAAATTTGTGGAGAAATCTCTTCACTTTCTCTAAAACGCAGCTATCTGAGCTACAAATATTTCAAAGCCACTTTACTGTCAAACCATGCAGGAAGAGATCTGACTTTTTCAGGATAGGGTGAACAAATTGTGGCATCCACAAACTTGAAAATCACTTTGACTAAGGTTGTCAAATGAACAGTGTTGGCCCCTCTCGCTTTATGTCTGGAGATAACAAAAGAAAAGCATGAGAAAAAAAACAAATTCTCCCAAGCTCTCTTTTTTAGGCTGCATGGGGATCAGCAGGGGGCTAGCTCTTGCAGACAGCCAAAATAAGCGTAATATGGCTCTGCATACATAATGCCATAACCCCACAGGGATCAAAATCTGTGACATTCTAACGAGTTCCATCTGAATCATGGGCCCCGATTTGCTCGACAGCCTTGACTGTGTTAGTGCATTTGTGTGTGTTTTGTCACCTCACAACAGTCTGATGAAGCTCTACCTACACTTGGGCAACATGCACACCCTGTACAACACTAAACACACACACAAGCACACTGCCTCATACACATGTATAAAATTGGTCCATCCCTCTTTGAGCAAAAGATGGGCGATAGAGCAACCTCCTGCCCCCATTTGACACCAGCTCTTGCCACTGCTACATGCAAACCTCATGCATGTTCACACCCCAGTCTTCAGATGGTGCTTGGCAGTGGGGGGCACTGCCACCAGCAGGATTTGCAGTACACCTCTAAACCCCCGAAACCTTCCCCAACTACCTACTCAGCTGTTTAATGAAATTTTTTGCATTGAAGATTATTATATTGCTGTCATCAGCAATATAATAACTTGCATTAATGCAACAACGTAAAGAAATTACACTATAAAACAAGCGAGATTCAGGGTCATGTGATCACCAGCCCTAACTATGAAACTATAAAGCTTTAGGTGTACAGTGGTCCCTCGCTATAACGCAGTTCACTTTTCACAGCCTCGCTGCTCCGATTTTTTTGCATTTTTGCATGCTTTTTTTTTTTTTTTTTACAGCGCATTGTATTCTGCATGCTGACCATTGTCAGGATGCAGGCTGTAGACCATTGTCAATCAATCTCCGTATCCTGTACAGTACAGAATGCGTTCTGCTTGACGGATTTACATAAATCTTCGATCCTAGCAGTGTGACTCTGAAGTGCTGTACTGTATGTTTGTAAGTTTTCTCCCCATAAAACACAACAATGTTGATGAAACGTTTTGCACCATCAAAGGCACCTGCAGCAGCACCCAAAAGGCAGAGGAAGATGGAAAACTTGAACTTCTGGACATGCTAAAGGAAGGTAGAAGTTACTGTATTTTTCAGACCATAAGGCGCATCAAGCGAAACAAAACAGTCAGATATGTCAAACGTTACTCAACTCATTCTTCTTGCTTCCTCCACTTTCATACCATTGATTCATTAATTCCCATGTTCTGGACCTGAAAACAGGGTTTGATCTTTGGTTTCATTCTTATTTTTCTATGAAGGTTTGAACTTTGAGAGTTTAAACAAGAGAGAAAAGTGTGAAAATCTTCGTGCCTGTCTGAGAAAAGTGTATAAAGTGTGTGGTGAGGGGTTTTACAGCCTTAAAATATCTGTAATGATTGTAAAAAATGAAATTGGCTACTTCACGGATTTCACCTATCGCGGGTTATTTTTAGAACGTAACTCCTGCGATAAACCAGGGACCGCTGTAATCTTAAAAGTAAAGAGGGTGTCAGCCTCCCTAATCCAAACTGGGAGCGTGTTCCAGAGGGCCTGAAAGGAGAAGGTTCCACTCCACGCTAGTAAGCTAGCAGTCTGAGAAGTGCTTTATTGGGGTACTACGGTACTATGAGGCCTTTAAGATAAGATGGGGCTTGACTATTCATGTATGTGAGGAGCAGGATTTTAAATTTGATCCAGGATTTAACAAGGAGCCAATGAAGAGAAGCCAGTATTGGAGAAATATGCTTTCTTTTTAGTTCCTTTCAGTATTGCCAAATCCAAAATGCTATGCCAGCATTTTGGATCAACGGAAGACTTTTCAGTTAGTTTTATAACAACCTGGTAATACTGAATTACAGTAGCTGAGGCTAGAAGTAATTAATGCATGAACTAGTCTTTCAGCATCACCCTGACAGGATAATCCTAATTTCAGAGATATTTTTGACAGTTCTGAAACATGTAGGACTGACTGACTTCAGGATATCTCACAGTGTTATTGGAGGCCAAGATAATGCTATTCAGAGTAATCATGTGGTTAGACACTTTAGACCTTCTAATTATACTGCCTGATGGAGCACGTATAATGGAAAGAGAATTGGTCCCAGCAAAAAAGTACCCTTGTGGTACTTTATAATGAGCTTAATTGTGTGAAGAAGACTCACCATTTAAGACTTGAGCTCCACAGAAGTGAAGACATTACTTGGATGAGCCTTACAATGCTTCTAGATGAGAAAAATCTTGAAAAAGTGATATGTTTCATAGGAGGTCTTTAAGATAAGATTTGGCCTGATTATAGAATAGAATAGGATAGCCCCTTATTATCATTGTACATGTGCAATTAAGTTGTAGCTGCTCCACACCAACTGTGCTTGAATAAAATATAAATACTGCCCAGCAGGAACATATAGCAAACAGCAGAAATATATACAGTCCAAATGGATACACACACAACAAGCGAAATATATACAAAATAAGAAAAAGGATTGACGACTGACATTGCAGGCATGTGTTGCAGGAAGATGCAACAAAAACGCATTAAAAACACAAAAAGGTGCACAGGAGTTGGGTGCTGCATAAAAGGGTTGCATATGTCTCTACGCACCACCATTTTATTTAAGACCTTGTATGCAATGAGAAGGATTTTAAATTTCGATTCAGATATATAGGATATAGTACAGGAGAAATATGCTCTCTCTGGCTAGTCCATGTTAGTACTCTCACGACAGCATTTTGCCTGAAGGCTGTTCAGGGAGTTTTTAGGACATCTTGATAATGATGAATTACAGCCAAGATGTACTAAATGCGCAAACTAGTTTTTTTTTTTGAGACAGTTTCTTTCTAACTTTAGAGAGATTGTGCAAATCCTACATATTTATTTAATATGCACATTGAAGGATATGTTAGGATAAATAGAGCTGGGTGTCATCAGCATAGCAGTGAAAATGTATGCTAAATGTATGATACTTCCTAATGGAAGCATGTATAACGTAAACAGAATTGGTCCTAGCACTGAACCCTGTGGGACTCCATAATTAACCTCAGTGTGTGAAGAGGACTCTCCATTTACATGCACAAACTGGAGTCTATTAGATAGATATGATACAAACCACTGCAGCATAGTAGTTTTAATACCTACAGCATGCTCTAGCATGGCATTGCTTAAAAGCTCTAGCTTGTAAGTGATGTTTAATTGCGGCCATCTTGAAGGACTATGTTGAAATAAACTGATCATATTTAAGCCTGGACCAGTGATTAATGTTAAGACCTCTTTAAGCAGCCTTGTAGGAGTGGGATCCAATAGATATGCTGATGTTTTAAGAAAGTTCACTCAGAAAGATCAAGGTGCTGTATAAATGAAAATGAATTGAACTGACTAGATGATGGCTCCGAGGCATCTAAACATTTTCAATTAAATGTGTATTGCAACAGAATCACTGAGTGATGTGATAAGTGAAATAATATACCTAATAATGCCTAACCTAGTGACCTGTCTGATGGCTTGCATCACTATAAACCAGTGTTATTGATATGGTTAGACATAGCACTTCGCTTTCTTCACAGCTTTGACTTTAAGAAGTTTCTGGTTACTGGCCATTATAAAATCCTTTTATTTCACAGTAAGGTTTGCTAGATGAGGGATGATGCTAAATGTGTGATATTAACCTCAAACTGGTGAAGCAACTGACTTCTTTAGTTTTGCATATTTAAGTCTGATTACCTCTTTATAACTACAGATGACAGTAGTTATACTGATTTCTCTGTGAGTGAAAGCAGCTAATAAATAATTATTCAGACTTTGAAATACCTTCAGAATCTCTCTCCAAATACCCTGCTTACATCAGATTATGGGGGGCTCTGTGTGACTGTTTTTCAACACATGCAATCCAATATTTAAACCCACTTCATGTCATAATTTGCTAACTGTACATAAGAACTTCTCAGAAAAGATGTGCAAAAAGGCCTTATTACCCTGTTTATTTAAACGATACCAAAACAATGACAACTGCATTTTCACTCAGCCCTCCACTGTGTCTCTAACATAGTCAGAAGTTGTTCAACCAGACCATAAATCAGCCCTTATAAACACCCACACCCACCCTCACACACACACACACTCAGAAAATCTCAAAAAAGCCAACCAATTTGTTAGGTCAGAGGCCCTCCTTTGTGGGGCTATTCATGAGCCTTTATGCTGCAGAGTGACAGGAATGTTGAAGCTGAGTAGGGGCCACATTATGGTGGGTACAAAGAGATTACAAGGAATCGGGGGACTTTGCCTCTTTCTGCCTCTTGTGTGTGTGTGTGTGTGTGTGTGTGCAGTAAATACAACCTTGAACAAAAACACATGAGAGAGTACACATTTCACTATTTATTTATTAAACAATGATTTTATTATTTAGTACTCAAATTATCTAAAAAGTAAAATTATAGTCTTACTTCTTTGTTATTTATTTCAATGCTTTCAGTGGTAATTTGGTCAGTTTGTTAATGTACTTAAAGTAGACATCACTGTCAATATGTTGTTTGGACCAAAACATTTTGCACGGCCTGCTACCTTATTTGCTACTTTTAATTTTATTTTGATATTAGAATACTGTGTTTTGTAAGAAATACAGTAGTTCCTGGAGTCCAACTTTATGCCTACTCGTGCAAACCTCTAACAAGCTTTGCTATTAGGTAATTCCACCTGAGACCTTGCCTCAGCACCCTGAGACAGATCTGAATGACCACTGACTAATTAGGGGGTGTGAACTGCCTGATATTGGTGCCTATAAAACCCCGTTGCATATGCTCTGTCTCTCCTTTTGAACACAGCAACGTACTGAAACAAGGGAGTCACACAGCCTCCAGTTAAAGGTCTTTGTATTACTCATAGAACTGTTTCTATTCTGAATGCGCTCTGGCCTTAACACTGGCCACTGGTAAACACCAAGGCTTATATATAAATTGCTGAAGTTCATAAAAACATGGTGGATGTTCTTCTGAAAGAGTTACGGCTGTGTGGGGGACAGAAGGGGGGATGTGCTGCGTGGAAAGCAGAAAAAGGGTCCTGATCAAAGCCGCCTGCTTTTACTTAATTTACTTAATTAATTTGTTCTTTCAAGATTTGGTGTCGTTGTATTTTGAGTTAAGTTGTACAGCTTGCCAAATAGTCTGGACAGGGGATTTAATTCTGGCAAAACTTTCTGTTAACGTTCTGTTAAACTATTTGTCTTTTCGTATTTTATTGCAAGTGTCTGAAGAGGAAACCATGAGAGTGGGAACATTGTGTACATTAATTTAACTTATAACATTCAGATATTATTCTAACACACTAATACAATCCTGTTAAAAGCTGTATTAAACAGACATATGTTATGTTATGGTGCCTGTTGAAAGTAAAAGAAAGCAACATGAATGTAATGAACGCAAACACTGGAACCTATCTGTCTCACTTTAAAAAAGGAAACAAGATGTATCTTTGTATGTGTTTTACGTTGGGATTCTCTTCCTCTCACAGTTCACTAAGTTCACTTCTGTTCTGTTGTGTTTCAGTAAAGTCCCAGTGTTATAGTGGAGCAGGAATATGTGGGAGTCAACACTCAGAGTGAGGAGTGAATAAAGAGGGACAGGACAGGGACAAAGATTTGGCAGTGTGTTCACAGCTTAAACCATCAAGCCACGCTAATTATGCAGGTGTTCTGTTTCTCTGAGACAATGCAGCACATAACAGCAGGGTGCAAGATGCTAGCAGGCAGGGCATACATGGAACGCCATAACCAAGTGGCCGGCATAGTGTACAGGGACATCTGTGCTGAGTATGGGCTGGAAGCAATGGCGTGTCCAGCGGGGTGGCCTGGGGGGGCACAGGCCACCCCCCAAACCAGACTGGCCACCCCAGGTGCCACCCCAAAGGCAAAATAATAAAATTCAATCAAATATCAAATGTCCGATTATGTTTTCACGGTGACGCTCAGATATCCGAGTGTAAGTGAATGCAGCATCGCTTCTGCGCTATGTGCATCACGTTAGCAAAGGTAGGAGAGCCAAGCACAAAGACGGCACTGCAGGAAACAATTTTTCGGTGAAAGAAAATGAGGACAGAATAAATGTCCCGGTAAGTAATATTAAGTTTGTTGAGTTTAGTAAACTTCGGTGAAATTAGAATACCAAGGAAAAAATAACACTTAAAGAATTATTGCAGCCGTGGAATATTTCAGACAGTATGCTACTGAGGGCAGCTAACATAAGAGTTATGAGTTATAAGATGTAATCTAAGTCGTAACATTGCTGTATGGAGCTGCAGATTTGGTTGCAGGTTAACATAGCTGGACTGGCCATCGGGCATACCGGACATATCCCCGGTGACTTATTTTTTATTTTTTTTTGTAATGGCATGAACAATGAGAGGTGGTGGATTGGCCAGATGCAGGTCGATGTGTAGAAATAACTCCGTTGTTTGGTGGTGGCTATGGCGGGGCTTCCACAGAGGCAGCAGGTGGATGAGGGAAGGGGAGGCAGGAGGAGAGACCCGAAGCAGCCGCCAGTCCGAGTGTCAGGTGAACTGAACTTCAGGTAAGAAGTTATGACCTGCAGTCTATCTGGGTCAGATATAAACCAAGTTTAGGTGGAGTTTATTTTCATGTTGCTGACTTTTTACTGTCAGTTGCAATAACTCATACTGCGTTCTAGCCAGTTTGACGGAGTTTTTATACAGCTGGGTGGGTGCTATGATGTTACTGATAGTGAACTTTATTTTATTCATAAGGTTAGTAGAGTTGCCAACGGCTCCTTAAAAAAATGGAATGGTCCCTCATTCAGAGAAAATATTACGCGTTTCGTATTGAGCTGAGAAGAGACGCAGTTTGTCCCGAACTTCAGCTAGAATGGAAAAAGACACAAAGCTGGATTTATTCTGTCGTTACGCTGCACAGCTGCCTCTTCTTCTCTCATTCTCTCCCCCTCCCTCTCCTGTTGCTACTTCAATCATGAAACTGATCAATGATCAGCTGATCGTCTTTTCTCTCTTGTTTGTTTATCGCCCACTTTGTGCCAGAAAGAGGAAACCAGCGGATGTCGCGCTAAACAACAGCAGCACGTTTAAGCTTGATCAGCTGTTGTTAGAATGTATTTAATATTAATTTCTAGTATCAGCTGATGTTTGCTGGAGCCACAGCTGTAAAGCTGCTGGTCATGATGTTGGTTTGGATATGTGGTGAGAGGGAAACATGAAGATG
Source organism: Copadichromis virginalis (assembly GCF_057382275.1). Classification (NCBI taxonomy): domain Eukaryota; kingdom Metazoa; phylum Chordata; class Actinopteri; order Cichliformes; family Cichlidae; genus Copadichromis; species Copadichromis virginalis. Next base: position 2,952,138 of record NC_140622.1, read on the forward strand.
AAACCAGGAGATGTCCTTACTGGATCATCAGAGCTGTGATGGAGAAACAGGTTTACCTTTTAGGTGACATGAATGAGTTGAAGTTATGAACTGTTTCTGAGAGACAAATAACACCAGGATCCTTTTTCTACGTAGCTGACAGCTGGTAACTGTGCAGGGGCGGGTCTAGCAAAGTTTTGCCAGGGGGGCAGGTAGGGCATTAACAGGGAAAGGTGGGCACAAAGAAATACTTTTCTTTCTTATTCTCATTTAAAATACCTAGTTTTTATTAAATAATTATCTAAATCTTACAACCAAAGTTTTTATCTGACGTAAAATGTATAGAAATCATACATATACCAAAAAGACTGTACATCACTGTCACAACAGCATTTGTTTTCATTCAAAGGCTTTATGGCTTTAATACCTGGTGGGTCGGTCTGTAGTAAAAATGCCCAATTTTTTTGTCCCAGTCCAGCCCTGCAGGTTAATACTGGCAGTGTCACCATGCCAGCTGACTGCATTTCATCATCAGCCAGTGTTGTTCTTTATCAATATTACCAAAGTTTATCATAACGCAGCATAGAAAGTATTTACTTGCTTTCAGGTTTTATTCAAATGTTAGTCTTTTCAGTTGTTTCCCCACTTTTTTCCTGTTTCAAAATCAAACACCAGTTTGTGAGAAGATTATCTTCTTTTTTTAACAGGCAGATAAAGTTTTGCATTGGCATTGGCTAATTTGCCAATTGTATGTTACAAATGTTCGTATTTTAATTTTCAAAAATGTTTTTGCCCAAAACATATGTGCACTACATGTCAGTAAAAATACTATGCAAATATTGATGTCCTTGAATGCTGAGTAAGCACTGACAAAGCACTGATTGTATCTCTTGTACTTTATCAACGCAGTATCTAAAAACTTTGCACCGTAGTGGTTAAAATCTCATTCTAATAAGAGTTAAAAGTGCATTTGGTTATTAGGTTTATAGGATTATTGAATTATGGTTAAGGGTTGGTAGAATTTTTTTTTTTAAACATTATCTGCCAATTAAATCTGCCACCCTTCTCCAAATCTGTGCCCCTACCTGGCCCCCCCAACAAAAATTTTCTAGACACGCCACTGGCTGGAAGTCCTGAGGTCAACATGGGAGACGCCCCCAGGATGGTGGAGAATGACCGAGCTAAGATCCTGTGGCACTTCCAGATACAAAATGGTGGTGGCTAACCAACCGGACATAGTGGTGGACAAACAGAGGACGATGATACCGAATGACATCAAAATCAGGAAGAAGGAACAGGAGAAGTACCAAGAGCACAGAGAAGAGGTGGAGGGTGAAGGTAACAGTGGTCCCAGTGGTAATTGGAAAACAGCAAAGATACTGTGCAGGACCCTCAAGCTCCCAGGCCTCTGGTAGAGGACCCGAGCCTGAAGGATAGACCGAGGGGAGAGGGGAATTTGTTTTTAATAGTGGTTTCTTCCCTTTAGTCTTTGTTAATTTCTTTTTTCCTTCTTCTACGCTTTTGTAGTTGCAGCTTTTTTTCTTCCCTTGGATTTCTGATTTTTTCTTTTGTCCCATTTTTGCAACAGCCCAATAAAAAGCTTGCATTTTGTTAACCTCATTATCTGTATTTTGAGTCACTTACATCAGACTCCACACAGTTTGCATAATCGGCAGACTGTGACGGAAATTGAGGCGAAAATGTTTCAACTTCTTTGATTTAATTGCTGTGAAGATGTTTTTAACATTAAAGAAAAAAATGTGGAATATTAATAACTTATATTTTTGTTAAAATCCACAACTACTCATTAAGTACAAGCTAATTTAAATTTTGAAATACATTGAAAACACATCTTGTTCACAGTTGAATTGGTGTCAAAAAAGAAGTCATAATAATATAAATCGCTGTTGTTTGCTAAGTGACCATTAAGCAGACCACTGGACAAGTATGTCTGAGCCGTAGTCTGCGTAGTACAGATGAAAAATTTGTGTGCAATTTTTGCACTATTTTAGAGCGAGAAAGGCAGAAAAAGTTCAACACGAGAGAGAAAGAGAGCGTGTCCTGCTGAGACCCAGCTGTGCCTGCAATTAGCAGGAGGCATGGAATGATGATTGCTGGTGCGGCAACACTAATGCCAAGTGACAGGCTTCCTTGTGAAGGAGAGGGGAGGCCGCTGAGTGCCGTAAAGCAAGACTACTTTTTCTTCTTTTTCACTTTGACAACACACTTGCTTACACTAGTGTACACACATAGCTCATATAAGCATACTCGCACAAACAAAGAAACAAATAAGACTAAGGTGGTGGGGGTGGGAGGTCTTTAAATCTGACTGCAAGACATTATGCACTTTACACAAAGGGCTTGTCTAATCCTACCTGCTCTGCTTTCCAGAGCCCACTGCTGGTCTATTCTAGTCCGGCTCACTAGCTCAGCAGTGAGGGTCCATTGATGACGACACTCAATTACCATAGTAACTCAGACAGTAGGTCAGAGCACCTCCCCTCTGCCCACCCTGCACGGCCAAGCTTGACCCTCAGCGAACATGTAAAACCTTTCACAGAATTAAGGATGTTCTTGTACAACATGGAATTCCAGAAATCACTGATGTGAGTCTATTTCTTTAGATATTGCTCAATGATTTAAAACCTGATATTCCGATGACGAATGTGGATACTAATGGAAAGCTACTTTCACAATTTAGCAATGATGATAAAAACAACTTTCTGATGTCTTCAGTCCAGTGATCAATTATTTTATGAATTAGTACAACAGGGGACCCCCCAGAGCTGGGGAACTCCCAATCAAAATGTTTTGACTGCAAAGGTATCCAAACATTCTAAAAGGTCAAATTAATTTTCACAGATTTAATTTCCTATTTTTTGTAAACAGTGATATATTCCCCCAAATGTCCTGCTATGAAGTAACACAAGCAATAAACATTATGGGAACAGTTTGTATGTGGCCAATGATTTTGGAGCCAAGGGTCTTCTATAGAGTTAGAAAAGTTGCTGCTAATGTAAAGCAGGCGTTTGGAGAATGTGAACCATTTTTCTGTGATTAGGCTATTGGTGCACAAATACAAACATCACCTTTAGTATAAAAAATGAGCTTTTTACATAAACTCCGTGAGCCACAGCTCATGTTTGGGTATGGCACAAATTGCAGCTGACCATTGACCATAGTCATAGCTGGGACAGCCATAAAAAGAGCACAGTGGGCGCTTCATGAAGAGAGCTGGTTAAAAAGTTAAGAAGAACAGCTAAATGCATCTCCTTCTACCTGCAATTCAGCAGATAAGAGAGAAAATACGGCGCAGCATTATAAAAACACGGTGGCTTGGAGAAGGGATTGGTGTATATTTGGGGTGGTGGGTGAAATGGGTTGAGGGGCCATGTTGTGAGGAACTAAACAGTTGGAATTACGGTCAGCGACCAGTCATTGAGTAAACATACAAAGAGCGTCAGAAAAGCTCTGTGGCAGACAATAAAAAAGAAAAAAACCCGGCAGCTTCAGGCCCTGAGAAAAGTGAGCCATTCTACTTACAAAGAGCCGCTTAGGGGAGGATTGAGGGAAGAAAAAAGAGGGCTAAAACACTTGTGGGCTCAGAGAACTCTATGAGGGGAGTGAAAATGGAATAAGCCAGCAAGCACTTGAGGGTCCTGCCGAGCACCTGAATGGGATAGAGGGGTGGAACACTGGAGGGGGGTCTGGGGAAGGTGAATGGCCTTCTTTTTGGGTCCAATTTGTCTCTTTTCACCCTGCTCACCCTGCTCAGGCTCTGACAGATGTACAAAGAGGGAGCGGCGCTGGGCCACTCATCCACATACACACATGAGCAGCTGTCACTTTTGTCAGACAAGTTAATCAAACAAATGCCACCGTACCTCCCTTTATAACAAAGCAGAAGGAAAAGGGGCTGTGAAAGAGTGATAGAGACCTGAGAGATGACATGCGTGTCCTCAATCAATTGACCCTGTTGGTCATCATCAATAAACCAGCAGGACCCGACAAAAGAGAAGTCTCCATTAAACTTGTATTTCCCTCCTCTCGGGATGATCGTGGCTTTAGCATCCTTAGCCGTTTCCTCCCAACACCATGGAGCTGGGTATGCTCACAGAGGATTTAGGCCAAAAAGAAACCAAGCAGGGAAACAAAATGCTCTCTCTCCCAGTAATTATTGAGAACTCTAAGCTGCTTACAGACTTCATTAAACAGAAGTGAAACCTTTCAGAGCATGTTATGAAAAAACACAGTCAGTGTAACATATTCTGCCTGGCTGTCCTTCGTTCTTCGTAACAACAACAACAACAACAATGATAATAATAATAATAATAATAATAATAATTATTATTATTATTATTATTATAATGATGATAACAAGAATAACAACAATATTAATAACAATAATAATAATATCATTATTATGATTATGATTATGGTTAATATTACTGATATGACTGTAACCATGACTCCCTGTTTGCTTGTGTAATCCTTTTAGTGTCATTTAAACAACAGATTACTCGGTAGCATAAAAAACAACGAGAGGATCAGTGCAGCATCGCAGTCATGTTGTTGTGGACGGGGTGAGGACAACTGATCTTTCTCTATGAGAAGTAAAAAAGTGGATTTGAAAGACGCAATTCTAAAAACGTTAGCTCTGTTGATATGCAGTGCCCATTATTGTGGGGTGTTCTCCTTACAACATAAAGAGCTTTGAGGTGTTTGTGATTTGACGCTATATAAATAAAACTGAATTATATTTGCTGAGATCAGAATAAATAATAGATAAACACTTTCAGTTTTTTCACCACAGTACTTCAAATAAAACTTTCAGCCAGTCAGATAAGGACAGCAGTTAAGATTGCATGGTGTTGATTAAATTGTTCACTTAGCCTGGCAGCTCATGACCAGAGATGGCAAAGTGGTGACAGCCAATTGGTATGACGGTATTCTCTGTCACTGCTAACCCCCCCCCCCCCCTCCACACATACACACACTGCACTCCGCACACACAACACTAACACAAACCCACCCGCTGTGACCAAAGTACAGCAGTGCAGACAGCACCGATCTTAAATCCCACAATCTACAGCTCAGTTTGGCCCGTGCCCTCACTCCACTTTACTTCAGCCCTCCGGCAGTTGGTAAACAGAGACGGCAGAAGCAGCAGCGATTAAAAAGCTCTTTATCTTTGGTCGTAGAGGAGTGCAATTTCACCATACTTGTGAATCTGACAACTACCCAAGGTCAGCGGAAATGCTTCAAATCAATCAATGAGCCGTGCTCCTAATCCCCTGTGAGCAAAGGCAGATTAAGTGTATAATTGACCCATGTAATCCCAGTATCTGCAACTCCAACCTTGGGGTTGGCTAAAGATTCGGTGGCTCAACAACTCTATCTTTATTTTCCTGCTCGCCTCGTGCCTGGACTGGGTACAGGGAGTGTCATAGTCCACAAAGCTGTGGGGTATCATTGCAGGACTGGATTTGTCTCAAGCTAAAGACATGTTTTTTTTTTAATCAATGATCCCCAGGCGGCGCCAAACTAAGTCCTACTCCAGTATTATTTCAGCACATCTGTTTTAATCTATGCCTCTTCAGCCAGTCTTTCAAGAACCAGGGAGGGTAGAAAGGTTGCAAGGAGCCAAATTAATTTCTCCCTCATACATATAAATACAATCTCATAATACCTTAAAAAATCCAGCAACTCTAGGAGCCTTTTTATAGTGTGAGTTAGAGACTGCAGAGCTTAAAGCTGAACAAAATACTTTATATTGTATCTGCAGCATGAAGACCTTTGGAAAAATAATTAATCATATTTTGGAAAAGCTGTAAGTTTAGTGCAAAGTAAAGGCACACAACACACCACAACAATGCTTTTCATATTCTCTAAAGTCTGTATGTGAAATGGGTTGTTGCATAAAAGTGTTTGGTTTGTGATATAGCCCACATCTATGGGTCTAATTCCCTTAACATAAAATGACAAAGTTGGCAGTGTATTGCCCAAGGTGACTTATAAAGAACAGGTCATTAGAATGTTAATTATATGTTATTGTGGTAAGGCATTGTAGCACCAGAGAAAACTAAAACCAGAATTAAATGAAATAATTAACAAAGGAGCAAAATGCATTTGGAGAACTTTCAACATGGTAATAAATCTGGGAAATAGGTACCGTCTATAGGTCTAATGCAGGGGTCGGCATGATGACGAGTGCATCTAAAATTTCCTCAGAGGTCAGTGTGCCATATGACTGCATTAGCAATAAATATAATAACGCTCTATATTAACAGTTACACACTATATAGAACAACTTTATAGGATTATATTTGTTCGCAGATGTTGGCAGCTATCAGCGAATACTTATCAGCTGTTTGGAAACAAAAAAAAGACTTTTTATCCATAACAGCAAATGAACTGAACAACAGAAAATACAAATGCTATTTATGGTCTCCTCACAACAATGATAAGAAAAATAAACTGGGCCAATATGACATGTTTGTTGATACAGAGACACACATGTTAATGTGATCTCTGGTCTCCCAGTGTCCAGCATTCAGAGGCTACCTGAGGACTCATGTGAGAGAAAACCTGCTCACACAGACGTGTGGAGCCAAACACTGTCAATAAGGCCTCTGCAATGTTCTGAAGACCGTTAAACCTGTCAGGTAGTGACGTCCAGCAGGTGAACATGCAGCTCCATGAACACGCACAGCTGTGGATTCCAGCTGCGTCTGTAGTTCTGCAAACTTTGACCCCACAGAGTCGAGCTTTTCAGTTCAATCAGCTGCATTTCGATGTCCTCTGTGTCGAGCCAGTTAATGCGAGACAAATCCAGCTGACAAACCTTTCTGGTTTGATCAGAAAAGAAAACATTGGTCTAAACACCTGAAAGTCCCGAAAACACATTGTGAATTCTACGGATGTATCCGTGTTTTTCCGTGGTGCTGAAAAAAATCATCGGCCCGTCCAGCTATGCTTGTGCCATCAGTTAACTCTTCGCGTGCCAGCTGGGGCACGCGTGCCCAAGGTTGCTGACCCTTGGTCTCATGTGTAGGTGGCCCAGTGTATATGTGGAAAATATAGGCCCAAGGATATAATTCTGTGGAACTCCAGAAAATATTTATTTTTAGACGTACAGTCTGTACTTGAATCTGTTCAACCGAATTGGGGTTGCATAACAAAGTAAAGACTAAAGAGAATCCATCCATGTTAATTCAAGATGACAACCCCTACCCCAGCACTCACGTGCACACACAGCAGGCCCTTTGATGTGGTGGACTGTAACTCTGGCTGATGGTGGCTCATGTTTCAAAATAGTAGCAAATTTCCTACAACAGTTTTACAACAATTAATGTCAGCGGCTTAAATTTTGGAACCAACCACCTTTTGAAGAACGTGCCAGTGATTTTCCATTTATTTATTTATTTGACACAAGGAACCTTTCTAAGTGTGGCGTATGCACTGCATTATTGCACAAAGCTAACAGAGAGAAAACAGGGTTTTGTTTTGGGGGGTTTTGTTGTTGATTTTTTTAAAGACTGAGTGACAAGAAAAGCACAACAGAGCTGTAGGCAGCAGCTACAGACACCTTCACTGGCCCTTGTAATGCTGCAGGGAGAACTGATACAGACTGACAACAGAGGAGACTGCCTGAGACAAATTCCATTAGAAATGCTCTTGTGGAGGAGAACAGGATGCATGGCAAAGTAACAGATCAAGCTGTAGAAACAAACAGCAAACATCTAGCGCCAGACATCTTTCTGTCAGCCTGTGTGAGGACATACAGACAGAGAGATCACAGAAGAAGGAATAAACCTAAAGGCTTTGATTTAACACAATGCTACAGGCAGGTAGGGCCAACTGTACATATCAGGACACAATAAAGAAATGGGCATGCTTGACTAAGATTCTTGTTCTGTGATCCAGTTTAGAGATAACCCAGCAAGGAGAATTTTCAGGCCCTTGTGCTCTCAGTTTAGATTATGGAAACAGACACTCTCTACTTTTAAGATTAGGTTTTAAACTTTCCTTTTCGAGTGGATCCATCCCTTAGTCATGTTCTTAAACAGCTCTATTAGCTTCCAGTTCACCTATAAGTGATATTGATAATGGAATCAGAAAGGCTGTGTACTTTCTCCTCCGCATTTCTCCATGTACACTTAAAAGCCGCACCTCCAGACACCAGTCCGTCAAACTGAAGCTTGCAGATGACACCACAGGTGCAGGTGGAGATGAGTCGGCCTATAGGAGCGAGACTGACAGTCTTGTGACCTGATGCAGTGCCAGCAATCTGGAGCTCAATGCTGCCATAACAGAGAGATGATAGTGGACTTCAGGTTGAAACCAGCCTCCCCAGATCCCATCTTCCTGTATGCCTGCCCAGTGGAGACAGTGAAGGCCTTCTTCTTCATGGAATCAGCACCTCCCAGGACCTAAAGTGGGAGCTTAACATCAGCTCTCTCATAAACAAGGCATAGCAGAGAATGTCCTTCCTGCACCAGCTGAAAAAATACAACCTGTCAAAGTCAATGATGGTGCAGTTTTACTCCTCCATCAATTAATCAATCCTCACCTCCTCCATTACCATCTGGTACACAGACTGCAGTGTGTCTAAGAAGGTGATTGGCTACAATCTGCCTTCCCTACAAGACCTGTACAACTGCAGGACACTGAGGCAGGCAAGGAATATTGCTGGGGACCCCTCACACTGGACACAAACTGTTTGTGACACCTCCCCCTGGCTGCGGTCCATCAGAACCAACACCTCACGGCATAAGAATAGTTTCTTTCCCTGGGCTGTCAGACTACAACAACGGCCCCTCAGATCACTGCTCAGTTAACATGTTGCAATAACACACTTATTTACTCTGGCTATAAAAACTTTGCACACTGGATTCAGTGAAAGCATTTTGCACATCATGTCCCAGTTATATTTCGTCAGTTCATAATATCATATATTTCTTATTTTCTATATGTATTCGATATCTGTATCTGTTGTTAGTTAGCATATACAGTGGTCCGTCGTGTGAAAGGTGATAGGTGAAACCCGTGAAGTAGCCAACTTTATTTTTTACAATTATTATAGATGTTTAAAGGCTGTAAAACCCGTCACTACACACTTTATACACTTTTCTCAGACATTTTCACATTTTTCTCTCTTGTTTAAACTCTCAAAGTTCAAACCTTTATAGAAAAATAAGCCCAGTATTATAGAATGAAAACAAAGGCACACGCGGTTGCCTTTGACGGTGCAAAATGATTCGTCGACATTGTTGTTTGTTAGGGAGAAAACGTACAAACATATAGTACAGCACTTCAGAGTCACACTGCTAGCAATTTATGTAAATTTGACAAGCTCAACGCATCCTGTACTGTACAGGAGACACGGCACGAGATTGGCTGTAGACTGTAGATTGTCAGTCAATCAGGACGCAGAACACAATGCGCTGTTAAAAAATAAATAAACGCTTGGTGTAGATGGACAGCAGGTCAGGGAGCTCTGATTGAATGATGCGTTCTGCCGAGCGCACCACCCTTTGCAGATCTCGTCTGTCCTGCTTGGTGCTGTTCCCAAACCAGGTGCAGATGTTTGCCGTCAGGACGCTCTCGATGGTGCAGGAGTAGAAGTTCTTGAGCACCTTCAGTGGCAGATGGAAGTCTCTAAGTCTTCTGAGGAAGAAGAGACGCTGACGGGCTTTCTTAACCAGGGAGTTGATGTGACAGGACCATGACAGGTCCTGAGTGATGTGGACACCGAGGTATCGGAAACTGTCCACTCTCTCCACTGGTGTGTTACTGATGACCAGGGGCTCATAATTCCTCGCCTGCTTTGTAGTGAAGTCCACGATCAGCTCCTTAGTCTTGCTGATGTTTAGGAGGAGGTTATTCTCCTGGCACCAGGTCTCCAGGTTCCTAATCTCCTCCAGGTAGGCCGTCTCGATGTTGTCGGAGATCAGGCCCACAACAGCAGTGTCGTCAGAAAACTTGAGAATGGAGGTGGTGTCGGATGTGGCTACACAGTCATAAGTGTACAGTGAGTACAGCAGGGGGCTTAAAACACAGCCCTGAGGCACTCCAGTGCTGAGTGAGATGGAGGGGGAGACTTGTTTTCCCACCCTCACTGATTGGGGTCTGTCTGTGATGAAGTTGAGGATCCACTGACACAGTGATGAGCTGAGTCCTAGATCCTTCAACTTGGTGCTTAGAGGGAATTATTGTGTTGAATGCTGAACTGTAGTCCACGAACAGCATCCTAACATAATTCCCTCTGCCAGTGTCCAGGTGACTCAGGGATGTGTGGAGCAGGTGAGATATGGCATCGTCTGTGGAACGATTAGTCCGGTAAGCAAACTGAAGTGAGTCAATGGTAGCAGGAAGTGAAGAAGTGATGTGATCTCTCATCAGCCTTTCAAAACACTTCATCACAATTGAAGTCAGTGCTACTGGACGGTAGTCATTGTGGCAAGCGGGCTGTTGTTTCTTTGGAACAGGAACAATAATGGACCGTTTGAAGCACGTGGGAACCACAGCTTGGGCCAGGGAGAGGTTGAAGATCTCTGTGAACACCGGTGCTAGTTGATCAGCGCAGGCTCTAAGGACCCGGCCAGGGATTGCATCTGGTCCTGCTGTCTTCCTGGTGTTCACCCTCCTGAAGGTGTTCCTCACGGCATGCTCTGTGATGATGAATGCATTTTCTTCACTGGTGCACTCCGAGCGCGCGCAGCCGTTTGTTGTTTTAATTGCTGTGGCGTCGCAGCGAGCATAAAACGTGTTCAGCTCATCATCCAGTGAAGAGTCGGCATTCATCATTGAAGAAGCTGGTCGTTTATAGTCCGTTATAGTCCGCAGTCCTTTCCACAGGCTCCTAGAGTCGCACTATGAGCTGTGACTCTAGTTTTCCCCTTATCTCCACTTTGCCTTTCTGACCGCGCTGCGCACGTTGTAGGACGCAGCCTTGTATAGGTCCATATTACCGGAGACGAGCCCTTCATTGTAGGCAGCGGTGCGTGATCTCAGAGCGTCGCGGATGTTTTTATCCACCCACGGCTTCTGGTTGGGAAACGTTCGGATGATAGTTCCTTCTGCTGTGTCGTCCGCTAGTTTCCCGATAAATCCCTCAACCGCTTCCGTAAACATGTTGATGTCATCAGAGCTGCGCCGAAACATGTCTGCGTCATCCAGTGCGTCCTGCAGCGCGGCCACTGATTGGTCCGTCCAGCGAGCGACCTCACTCCTGATTGGTGGTTGCTGCTTTAGCCTTTGTTTGTAAGCAGGCATGTAAGGTTTGTAAGCAAAAAACATATCAAGGAACCAGGATCAGTATTTAACTAAACTGTCAGCAACCAATAAAACAGATCCACATGACCCCACAACAAAAGACTGCACTCCTGGCCCGTGGCCATTTCACAAATGGTTAGGCGCAGGATATGTTCATATCTCAAATTCAGGACTGCAACAAGTCATTAAGTGAAGTTATTAGTAATTATCAAGTGAACTGTAATAATGTAGACAGTCAAACAATTGATGGAAAGATGGAAAGGACAGTGTGTAAGTCTTTAACTGTGCACATGTATCAAACATCATCCTGTTACTTCATTATCTGTGGTTCCAAACTATAATTGGGCGGTGCTTTGGCCGGGCACAGTGTACAGCGGCAGCCTTTTGGTAGCTTCGTCATCTTCACACAGAGGAATCGTGTTCACAGGAATAGTTCCTTTTAACATTTTCTACCTCTGACAAACAAGAGTATAAAAATCTTTTTGTTTGATGAAGTTGGATAAAGTGAAAAATCTCAGCATCTCTCTCGACTTAACTTTTTTTTACGTCGGTCCTCCTTAATTTTTCTAACAGGATGTAAATTTTTCTCTATTAATGCACGGTCTTTCCTTCACAATACAAAGCACCTAGAGACAATTATTATTGTGATATGACACTTATATAAATAAAGTTATATTCCACTGGATTGAAATATTTGTGACATAGACAAAACCCAAAAGTTTGTTTTTAAATGAAATTCTATCAGTAGGTTAGGCGAGTGACTGTGCAGTGTACCTATACAATTTATGACCAGTGTTGGGCAAGTTACTTTGAAAAAGTAATTAATTATAGCTACTAGTTACTTCTTCAAAAAAGTAACTCAGTTAGTAACTGAGTTACAAGATTCTAAAAGTAATTAATTACTTGAAAAGTAACTATTGCGTTACTTTAAAAAAATGTTTAACCCTCTGGGGTCTAGGGTATAATGGCCATTTTTTAACTACTTTTGATGTTTCCTCCACAGTTTACCTTTAAAAACTGTTTACTTTGCCTTGCTTGGTCTCATTCTTTTCAGCACAACCTCACGTGTCTGAATTTACAGTTATGTTTTAATTTTGACTACTGTATTAACGCAATTGATCTAAAATCAGACAAAAAACATAAAATCTGAGTAGAAAAAGTTATATATAACTTTAAATGCAAATATAAATTGTCAATTTTGAAATCATATGCACCAGTTTTGCAAACAACAAAGTTATTTGCACCCATTTACCTTTTATCCTTTTTTTTTATTCAAACGACAATTTATTTGAAGTATCTTCGAATTTTTGAAGGCGATGCATGTTTGTTTTTATATTATATTTTTCACTGTACATTCTTGTAAATACATGTTACTTCTTTCTCTTTGTGTTTTATAAAAAACTTTGACTTGGAAAGCAGCCGTATGTCTCTTTTACTCACCAAATGAATGTTTTTCCCTTTTTCCTGGTGTTATTATCTCATACAGTAAAACTATGAACACTGAGAAAACCTGTTTTTTCTTTATTGACTAATATATATAACACCTGACTACTATATTTAGAGAGTTTAAGAATATGTGTAAATATATGTTTTATTAGAAGCAGATATCGCAGTATTGCAATACATTTAAACTCAACAGAAATTTGTAGTTGCCCAGATGGAAATCTTTTCTATTGTGGTCTAATGGAACAAAGACTGAACTATTTGGTCACAGTGACTGGAAGTGTATGTTTAATAAGAAAGGAAGCCAGGCCATTAAATTAAACTCTGCCAAGAAAAGTAATCAAATATGACACCTAAAGTGCTATGAAACTTTTTGGGATAGTTTTCAAATCATCAAACAAATTGTGACACTAAACAAAGAAGTTTATTAAGGGGAAAAGCTCTTCAAATCTAACTGTGATTAGCCACATTTTTCAGAAAGCTTCAAACACGAGTGAAACATCCCAGCAGTTAAATAAGTTGAGAGCAAAAGAAGAATTGACAGCTGTGAAAAACTATTTAGAGCACATTAACAATGGGGAAATACAGAAAAAAATCCAGACCTCACACAGTGATGCAAATGACCCATCAGTTAATCCATGTCCTGTTTCTCATTAGATTTGGTCTCATTGGAAGGACGGCTGTCCAGAAGCCAATCTTAAGGAACAGAATCATCAGAAAAGGCTGAAGCATGCCAGACTACACAAGAACTGGACTTGAAATCAGCAACAAGTCTGAAGGGGTTAACAATTCAATTCAATTTTATATATATAGCGCCAAATCACAACAACAGTCCCTATAAAGGTGCTTTATATTGTAAGGTAAATACCCCAAAAGAATACAGAATTACTCCAGCAATCAGATGACCCTCTATGAACAAGCACTTTGGCGATAGTGGGAAGGAAAAACTCCCTTTTAACAGGAAGAAACCTTACAAAGCTCATTGACCAGTTTGGGTGAGGGGAGGGAGACAGGACAAAGTTGTCTCTTTCTCTATGTTAGCCCTGGGACAGCCTGGTGACCTGTCTAATATTATGGCCTGTTTATGGTAGTTGGGATAGGCTTGAGCTCCTCAGCAACCTTGAATTGAATAAGTGGAAGAGAATGGATGGATAGCAGCAACTTCATTTTTCAGAATAACAATGACCCCAATCAAAATATCAATGCAGTGAAAGCATACCTGGATAGAAAAACACATAATGGAACATTATCTGTCATAGATTCACCTCCTAAGAGCTTGGACCAAATCATTACTGAAGCCGTGTGTGATCATCTTGATGACAAACAAACATAACAGAGGGCAGCCAACATCTAAGAGCAACTTTGAAATGTCCTTCACGAAGCATGAAGAACCTTTCTTGAGGAGTAGTTACAGAAATTACAAGTGGGCTTGGACAGAGTTCAGATGGTGTTGAAGAGTAAACTTGGTCATACCAAAGATCGACTTTCAAACAGAATACAAACTCTGCCTTTACAGTGTTTTATAAACTGTATTTCCACGTATGTTTGAACATTTCAGTAAATCACTGTACCTATATTTCATTTTTCTATCAAAATACAAATAGAGGTTAGATGGCTCAAGACTCTTGAACACTACTGTAAATTTTTAAGGTTTGTCTTAATGCACTTTAATTTAACTGTAATGCATGAAAGTTAACCAGAGGTTTTTAAACTAGTACTGTCCGCTGCCAGTGCTACCCCTCGGCTTGCCATAGAAACACCTATGGCATCAATTCAAAAATCTACTTCCCCTCATTCTCAAATTAGCGCATTCACAAGATTTTCAGAAAACTTTGGCTCTCATGAATCTCATTGACCTTTGACCTTACGGTTGAGGTCAATGAGACCTTCCGAGATTTTTAATAGATGCACTGAGGTATCAATTTCAAACTCCTACATTGCCTCATCCCTGAGTTATCACATTCACAAACCTGGGTGTCAATGTCAATGTCTTGCATTTGGCTTCTCTCCTCTCCTGTGAGGCAGTAATTGAAATATACGTCAATGCACTCTAAGCTATGGAGTAGAGTGTTGACTATGGGAATTTGTATCACCTGTTAACAAAAGCCCTGAGCTCTGTGTACTCTTCAGAGTTTACAAAACATTAGTAACTGCCAGTTTTGCTTGTTTGCTTATTTTTTTTTTTGTCTTTTTATTAAAAAAAAACCTGTGTACTGTTTTAATAAGACACTGTGACCTTTCCACTTTCTTACAGTCTCTGAATGTCCCTCTGCGCATTGCTGAGTTTGTGAGCTTCATATTGAAATATCAGCTGCTGTATGTTTTCCTCCCAACATCTGGACATTTTGGGTTCCAGCAGCATTCCTGTTCTATCCTTGGCCTCCAAATCTCTATAATAACTCTGTGTACTTCTTGCGAAGAGGCCTTAGTCATGTCAGGCTTTGTGCCTGTTACATGATCTTTACATGGCACTTTTTGTAAATATATCAACTCACTCATTGTGTATATCACATGCAGAAAGAGCGAACTTTTTTTTGTACACTTTTGTGCAGGCCTTGGATCCTCCTGGAGTTATCTGCTTGCAGTTGTTAGCATTTGTTCTTGTCCAGCAGTAACAAATAACAAACAGCCAATCTCGTTGCCTACGTTTGTTATTTGGAATCTCTGTTACACTGAATGTAAGAACTGCAGTAGCTTAAAGTGCTGTGTGTTTGGTTTGTTTAACTCACCTCCAACTATACATTAATTTTAAAAAAACCCTTTAAAAAAAAAACAAGCAAACCTTAATACTTGCGAACATTTACTGTTCTCTTTTCACTTGCAATGATGTGAAACTAAATATTTACCTGACAGCTGCACATTAAGCGCAAATGAAGTAAATGAAACTTTGGTGTTACTCTTTGATTTGGAGAAAAGAGGCAATGCTGTAGCTTACTTACATCAAATATTCGCTCTACATACACCTCCTCATTGACCTTCTCCCGCAGCATGTCCTGGGAATGACGGACAAATGTCACATAACTGTCAGCTACATCCATCCCTGGCTTCTGTAAATAACCCGGAAAAAGGAGAAAAAGACATCAAATAAAAATTGTCTTTGCTTAGAAAAACAGTAAAAATGACAAAGTGTATTTTGGAAGGTACATGATTTACTCCTCATGGTGACACTTTATAATGACTATACACTTAAAAGCTTTAGTAAAGCATTAATGAATAGTTAACTCGCTGGTATGTAATTTATAAACATGGATAATTAATGGCGTAATACGCTCATACATGTTTAATAATAGCATTTTTATGAAATTTTATGTCATCTACAAAAAAGTTATTAAACAGCTGTTCATAGTTCACGGTATCATTTAGCAACTGATGAAAGAAGAACTTAGATGAAAATGTATGCATATATGAAACTAGTTGGTTGAGTGTGTACTTATTTTATTAGCTGTTAGCTTTAGTACTTTGTGTGATCTCAAATTAATTGAGGTCACACAACAAGGTTTGCCTTACAAAGCATTCACAAATGAAAGTGAAAGGTCAGCCGGATCTCAAGTCTCAGTTATCTTCACAACAGAGAAAGGAAACAGACAAAGCTCATAGTGATACAGAAAATACAAATATTTATTGCATGATGCAAAAATACCTCACTTAAAAGCAGAATATCGAAATGGATGTTGGACCGTAATGTGAGTGCATTTAGGTGTGTTTAAGATAGAAAGAGGAACAATATTATCTTAACCTCTTAAGCCCCAGGGGGGTTTCTGAGCTTCCTGCTCGAAAATGTAATGCCCAAATTTTATTGATTATTTCTCTGCAATTACAAACTCTGTCCTTACAATCTTGGTATCAAAATAAAGCTAACACTTGGGAAATTTCATCAGAGGTGTAAATATTGAAGCAGATATTACTGTGTCAAAGTTACTGAGACTGGAACACAGAAAAAGTAAGTAGATTTTATCCTCGCCTAATTCTTTTTATTTTTTTTTTATTTTAGCAGATAACCCTTTTAAAAATATGCCTCAGATCACATTTGGTTCCAGAAATTCAGTAACCAACATATAAACATCATCTGTGCAAAGATTTATGTTTCTAAAGTGAAACAGTGAAAAATTACAGCCCTGTCAATACATGAATATCCAGACGTACAAAAATGTCCAATTTTGGCACACAATTGGACACCATGCCAGTTGATTTTTTTAGGTATTAAAGAGCAGATTAATAATACATTTTATTAACAGGCCTAAAAATGCTTTTTTTAAAAATAGATTTTTGAAGAATTAACCACACATTTACATTGTAATGGCCCTTTTCTGCAGTGCGCATGAAGCGTTTAATTGGTCTCTGGCCCTTTAAACTCCGAGGGCCTGTAACTTTGGTGTCTTTTGGTCAATTTGCATGATTGACACCTCTTTTTAATCGTTTGAGCCAATAGATTCACAGTAATGATGTCACGTTCACGTCACTTCAACCAATCAGACGTTGTAATGCCAAAACCCACGTTTTTACCAAATTTACTGCATGTGGCGTCTGTCCAGTCACGTAGGTGGGTCTAAAATGGAGGTTGTTGACGGAAAACAGCTCTGATGTGGCTAGGTAGGCATGGTAACTACTGGTAATCACGTGGCTACCGGCTACCGGCGAAAATAATGGAGGAACTCGGGACGGTAAGCCAATTTCTGTCCTAGCGCATTTGCGCCACTGTTTGTTTTTGTGGTCTTCTTTTGCAGCTCATTCAGTGAATTTTGGTCTGATCGTGGTGAAACTTGGTGTGTGGAGTCAGTGATAGCCCTGGAAGCTAACCAGCCTATCTTTAGCCGGTTACATGAAGTCTGAAGAATTTCTGGTTGGGTTTTGTTTGTTTAGCGGACTTCTGTGCATTTACATAACTGCTCGTTTAATCACAGCTTGTTTTCGGTGTGTTTGGTAGTTGTAGAAATGGTTTATATGACATTTTAGCTGAGATTCTGAGGTTTCTGTGGATTCCGCACATGTCTATATTTATTAAATATAATAAATACTAATAAAAAGCATGTAAACATAAGTTTAACTAATATGTGGATAAATGGTATAGAGGCAGGACTTTGTCCTTTAGGCTACGTTCACACTGCAGGTCTTAATGCTCAATTCAGATTTTTTGATCAAATCCGATTTTTTTGTCTGCTCGTTCACACTACAAATAAAATGTGACAGCAAACGCGCTCTAGTGTGAACGCTCAAAGCAGCCCGCATGCGCAAAAGAAGACGTCACACACAACGCGCTCTGTTTAGACCCAGAGCAAACAATATTGTTTGACTGATGGCCCTTAATATAAAGACTTCGGACTTCACGTTTCCCAATTTTTGCTTTAAGTTATTTTGTTATTTACATAATAATGTAAATAACCTAATAATGATCCTTATTGCTGTTTTAGAGGAGCGCTGCTTCAAAGGATAGTTGCAGATTTCTGTCAGAGTCTGCAGATTATACAGTACAAATAAAATGTTCACGTTTCTCCAGCTTTGTCTTCCCAGCAGTTTCACCGGATGGCCAGGAAGCGTTCGCGATGTCTTCTCGGGCGCTTCTCCGGAGCTGATAATTGGCGTCTGTCTTGTGTCAGTGACGTAAAAAGACGGATTTAATGCGACTTGAACGTTCAAACAGCAGTCGCTTTCTGAAACATCGGATATGTATCGGATTCAGTACCACATACGAAAGTGACCCAGATCGGATTTGAAAATATCGGATTTGTGCCGTTCACACTGTCATACCATGATCGGATATGGGTCGCATAGGGTCAAAAAATCGTATTTGATGCGCTTTCGCCTGCAGTGTGAACGTAGCCTTAGAGTGTGTTTGTTAGATCCACTGAGCAACCACTCATTGGCTGGTCTGACCTTCCCCCAACCTGTGTGCGCTGCTTGGACACCTGTGTGTGCCTTCGTGTACCAGTCAGATACGCCAGAGACAGAGACGGTGAAAGATCCATTACCCGTGCGGTGAAGAAGCTAACTGGAAAGTAAAAGTCCTTCTTCGCTGAAAATAATGAGAGTGATAGTGTGTTCCGAAGGCCGTGAGCCAACGTGAGCACTGTGAAGCCCCGTGTAGCATTTGTTGCTTTACATGGTCAGGTTTTTTTTCTTTGCTTACTTCGATTGGATTGGTTTTGAGGACCTGAGAAGAATCGAGGATCCCTTTTCCAGTACTGGATGGCGAGCCCAGCCCAAAGAGCCGGATGAACTGGTAGATTGTAACCCGACTGGTTACAAACACACTGAGTGACTACTGAACATTGAGAGACTGCAACTGACTTTTAAAAAAGGACACAAAAGACAATATATCCTTGGGTCGACTATTTGTGGGGTGTCACGGCCTGGGGGATCAGCAAGGGGCTGATCATTATGCTCCTATCTCTCGGTCTCTCTTTCTCTCTCTTTGTTTCTCTCTCTCGCTCCTGTTTTGCTGGGGTGGAACTCATGGTGGGTTCACGCTCTCGGCCCACGCCTCCCTGCATTGGAAACACCTGGACCTCATCAAGACCAGCTGGTTCTTAAGAGGTAAGAGGTCTGTTGTTCAGCGGTGGATCGTTGTTAAACTCTTGTCAGGTTTCTCGTGCCTGCGTGCTAGATATTAACGTGTGTATCTTTGTACCTAGATTTCCCGGACCCATCCCTGTGTTTCCTCGAGCGGTGTGTGGAAGGAGCAACTGGTCACTAGTAGAGAGAGAGGTCGGAGTGGAGCGTGTGTGTGATTCCCCTTTTCCCCGGATCCCTGGAGCCCTGCCCCCTCACGTCTTGTACAGTATATACCACTACCCCAGCCTGTAAATACACTCGGTGAAGAAACTGTAAATAAACTTTTATTGTTAACTTGCAAATCAGGAGTCCTGCGTGTGGATCCCCAATGGCAACCTGCGACCTGGGGTTTATTTTATTCAATTTTGTTTCCACGAAGCGCACTCTACTTTTGTTAAATGTGCACAACCTGCTAAACGTTGATAACTGTTAATAAATGCAATTTTGTTTGTTTTTTTACACCTACTGTGTAGAAGTCCTCTGTTGTCAGACACCCTTGGCTCCTACGAATCTAGAACCTCTCCGATCTGGCCCATATTTCCCCTCTGTCCTCATACTGTGGTTAAAGGTAACTATACTGCCTGTACTACATGCAAAAAAGGCTAGAAGTAGCACTAACAGGTCTTACATGCCCACTAGTATTGCACCACCAGTGCTACATAGGGGCGATCGTGGCTCAAGAGTTGGGAGTTCGCCTTGTAATCGGAAGGTTGCCGGTTCGAGCTCCGGCTTGGACAGTCTTGGTCGTTGTGTCCTTGGGCAAGACACTTCACCCGTTGCCTACTGGTGGTGGTCAGAGGGCCCGGTGGCGCCAGTGTCCGGCAGCCTCGCCTCTGTCAGTGCACCCCAGGGTGGCTGTGGCTACAATGTAGCTTGCCTTCACCAGTGTGTGAATGTGTGTGTGAATGGGTGGATGACTGGATATGTAAAGTGCTTTGGGATCCTTAGGGACTAGTAAAGCGCTATATAAATACAGGCCATTTACATAGAATAAAAAGTGGCGAGCCAGCCAGGAGCCTAGAGTGTTGTGTGACAACATTGGAATCCTTTTTGCCCTTTGATCAGACAACTCGCATACTGTGAAAATGGATTTTGACAACAAGTATGCCATTAAAGTACCAAATGCCATAATTTTTAGCGGTGTTGCAGATAGAGAGATAGACAAAGAGGTATTTGAGTTTCTAGAGCAACATGGTACTATTCGTAGAGTACTCGCTGTCGATGATGACTCTTCTGCATTCCACAAAAGTCAGATTGTAGAGTTTGAGTCCAGTGCAGCTGTTGAAATATTAGCACCTAAGCTGCCTTACCTCTTACAGTCCACTGAGAATCCAAATGTCAGTTACCGCATTCGAGCCTTAACTGACGTCTATACCAAGACCGTAGGGGGCAGTGTTACTGAAGCTTATATTAGCAACCTGAAAGGTTTAGCCAAGTTAACTGGGAAGGATTTCAAGGAAGTGTTGCGGGAGGCCATGTCCACAATAGGGAAGACCATTAAAGCTGCTGAGACAGCTGAAATAAACCCTGAAAATGACACTGCTGATCAGACTTGCCCTGTGGTAGGATCCACACAACTTGGAATCTCACCTTCAGTTTTAACTGAACTGGCTCACCCTCCTGAACTCATTCAGGGCACATTCCAACGCCCCATAAGACCAAACTTGACACCTCAAATATTGAGTCCAACTGACCTCGGCCCACCAGAGGTTCAGAAAATAGTAGTCGAGCATGTTGTCAAGAGTGTTGAAAAGGCATCACATGCTCACTCTATATTAAGACTCAGAGCTTTATCTGGCAAGATGCCCAGAACTTACAGTGAAGCTGACTATGAAACATGGCGTTCTCATGTTCTAAGGGTTGGCTCCCGACAGCCCTAAACAAAAAAGCACAACAAACCCGAGCACCAGACCAGGGCGGGCAGAGGGGGTCCAGGAAGGAGGGTCCAAAACAAAAAAAACAAGGAGCACAAGAGTCCGGATTAAACCAAAAACAGGACAACACAAAACAAGACTAGTCATGAGGCCACAGTAAAGTCTGGGGGTCGACCCGGAGGCCGACAACACAAGAGCCAAGACAGATCAGGGGGCCGAGCGTGCACACGGCAACGGCGGTGACGGGCAAACAGCTCCAGGGGCAGAGCGTGCACACGGCAACGGCGGCGACGGGCAAACAATTCTGGAGGCCGACCACTTGGAAGGCAGTGGCGGCCACTGAGCAGGTCTGGAGGTCGGCCGCGATGCCGGCCGCGACGGGCAAACAGTTCTGGAGGCCGACCACTTGGAAGGCAGTGGCGGCCACTGAGCAGGTCCGGAGGTCGGCCGCGATGGCGGCGGCGACAAACCCTTTCCGGAGGCCGTCCCCGAAGGCCATGACGCCACCTTAGAGGCCCGGAAAACGGCCGGCAGAGGCGAGGCGGAACGGGTCGAGCTGGTTCTGACGGTGGCGTGGCAACCGCAGGACCAGGCGAGGCAGGACCAGGCGTGGATGAAGACACGGAGGCAGGACCAGGCGTGGATGAAGACACGGAGGCTGGACCAGGCGTGGATGAAGTCACGGAGGCTGGACCAGGCGTGGATGAAGACAGCGGGACGGCTGCAGAACCTGACGGCAGCGGGACGGCCGCGGAACCTGACGGCAGCGACGCTGCAGGCGGTAGGGCTGCTCAATTAATCGAATTTTAATCACGATTACGATCTGGGCTTTCAACGATCATTAAAAATGACTGAGCCGATTATTAGCCCCTCCCTCATTTATCCGCGACACCTTAAAGGCCAGTCCGTGAAAATATTGTCGGGCATAAACCGGTCCGTGGCGCAAAAAAGGGTGGAGACCGCTGATTAAGAGGACCCGAGGGAAGCTCAGAAAGCTAAGCAGAAGTTATTTGAAGAGGAGAGTGACTGCTGTTGGTTGAAAAGAGAGGTAAAAAAACTTCAGTGGTGTTGCACACTATTTTATATTATTTTTTAAAGTCATTATTCAATACGTTGTTATTGTTAACCCTTTAAAGACGGTCAGAGCTGCACACTCCATTTTGTGTAACTATTTTTAAATCCCTGTAGAACCTGAACCGCGTAAGCTAGCGCAATAATTTGTTTTGCATATGAAACTGGAGGAGTTGTACTTACATCTTATGCCATCAGCTTGTCCTCAGTCACGGTTTCCTTCCACATAAAGCTTTGCAAAAATTGCATAAAAAGCGCTTGCAGGAACAAAAACATAATATTCCAGAAACACGCTTTGCCGATCCGATCAGCTGTTTATAATACTTCCCACAGTGAAACAGAAGTCAGCGCGAACTATCGCATGACCGCCATTTCCTGGCCGAAACCGGAAGTGACGTCATTTTCGCGGAAATGTAGTTTTTTATTTGTAGGCCTTAAAAACCTATACTGGTCATGTTTGACTTTTCTGAATAGTTTCTGGGATGCTTAGAACTCGAATTGCACTGCTGGAAATAGTTTATTTTGATGCACCTGCTGTTTTCTTTGCAAATTTGCATCATAGGATTGTTTTTTTGTTTTTCCTGCAGTATATAAAAATTGGTGTATCTCCAAAATAAAACTATGAAGACACTCAAAATAAATTTCCTGTTGTTGTAAACTATTTTTTGCAACTTTTTTGTATTTAAAGTTTTGAGGGATAAACCTCTTAAATTTCTCCAAGTAGAAATATATGTAAAAAAACAAAAACGATTTTCAATTTTTTTGTAGTTTATTGCACTTTTTTGCAATTAATGTAGTTACTGTGGACTTAATGCATACATATTATTAAAATATGGGCTATAACAGTTGTATAGCAACTTGAAATGCTCCCACAAATGGCACTACAACATGTAAAAAAATTATATAAGCTCTGGCGGACTTGGTTCTATAGTAGGTCTTAAAGGGTTAAATAAATATCGTCAAATAATCGTGATTATCATTTTTGCCATAATCGAGCAGCCCTAGCAGGCGGTGATGCGAATGGTGATGATGTGGAAGTCGGGGGGGATGATTCAGCAGATGACGGCTGAACAGACTTCCCCGGACCGTCAGCAGATGTGAGGATGTGCTGGGCAGGCTCCTCGGACCCTCCAGCAGACGTGACTGGAAGCTGGACGGGCGGCTCGGGCCCTCCAGCAGACGTGACTGGAAGCTGGATGGGCGGCTCGGGCCCTCCAGCAGACGTGACTGGAAGCTGGATGGGCGGCTCGGGCCCTCCAGCAGACGTGGCAGGAGGCTGGACGGGCGGCTCGGGCCCCCAGCAGACGAAACTTGAGGCTTGCTGGGTTCTCCCGAACCCCCAGCAGACGAAACTCGAGGCTGGCTGGGTTCTCCCAAACCCCCCAGCAGACGAAACTCGAGGCTGGCTGGGTTCTCCCAAACCCCCAGCTGACGAAACATGAGGCTGGCTGGGTTCTCACGAACCCCCAGCAGACGAAACCTTAGGCTGGACTGGCTCCTCAGGCCCTCCAGCTGGAGCAGAAGCAGGACCAGAGGCAATAGGGACCCCTGACTGAGGGTGAAGATGAGTGACTGACTTAGCAGATGACAAAGCTAAGGATTCCTCCACTAACTGCGCTACTGACTGGGCTATGGACTGTAACAATGTTTGGAGAAGGTCTGATTGTGGTAGAGCCTGAGCTATGGGTAGCCGGGGTGAAGACTGAACTACGGGTGACTGAATTTGAGATGAAAGCGGTGGAGTAGGTGACAGGGCTACAGGTGGATGCTGAGCAGGGGACACTGGACACTGAGCTACATGCGGCTGCTGAGCAGGAAACACTGGACACTGAGCTACAGGCGGCTGCTGAGCAGCAAACACTGGACACTGAGCTAAAGGTGGCTGCTGATCAGCTAACTGAGCTGAAGGTGGCTTGGAGAAATTCTGCTGTGGCTGCTCCTGCTGTGGTGTGAAAATGACAACTGCTCCAGTCCGTACCACAGGAGAGAATGGAAGTGTGGTTGGATGATGATGGTGAGGGCTGCATTTCTTCTTTAACGGTGGATCGAACGACTTGGCAATGAACCTTGGCAAAACATACTGCTGACGTCGAGAGCACCAAGTGGCGAGGGCCTCCAGGAGAGCAGCTGAATCCTCCTTCCCTGGGCCGCCCATGCCAAACAGTTCAAAACAAAAACTGGCTCTCAGAGCTGTTACTATCGTTTTTAATCCGTTAATGTCCAGAAAGGTATGGCGAAGGTAGGGGATGACAAGAAGTTGTCTAGAAACACTACCTCTAGAAGCCTCTTGTAGTTATCCACAGCGTGAATTATGCGCCAGCAATAATCCCACAGCTGTGCGAGGTACTTTCCCTCTGAGGCAAAAGGTGAGTCCGCTGGATCCATCTTATGGTCGCGTCGTTCTGTCAGGGCTCTGTGTGCGGGCAGGCGGAGAGGAGGATCCAAGCGCAGGACTCGAACACAGAATTATAAATCAGAACCTCAGCTTTTATTGCTGACATGAAAACCAAACGTCAAGTGACATGAATACAGAAACCAAAGAAACAGTGACCATGAAGTGACCATGGAATATGGAAAACCGAAACACACAGGCATAATCTGAGGGTACGACGCGACACTGAGCACAGGAAAACACAGGGCTAATATACACAGGGTGGTAATCAGCGAATGGGCAACAGGAGGGAGACACAGCTGGGAGAGATCAGGGTTAACGAGACGGGGGGAACAGAGCTGCACACACTAACATAAGACAAAGACTTTCACAATAAAACAGGAAACATGAATTACTAAACAAGCATGCAGACTTTACATTGAGAGACAGACAGAGAATGACACATGGAACCTGAACTAAACTAAACGTGAGATATAACTGAGAACAAATCCTTAAGCACGAATAAACAGAAACAAGAAATAATCATCATCATCACTATGAGAATAAGAAAACAATCCATGAAGCAGAATTAAACCGAAATATAATAAACTCAAAATACTGGGTCCAACGGACCCAGAACCGTGACACCAATGCCACCTCCAAGGCTTACCTCCTCTCTGATCTGGACATCGGGTCAGTTGGAGGCGCAGTTGAAAGATTGCAGCGGTCCCAGATCAGATGTACACACTGGGACTCTTTCCCATGTTGCTGTCTGTGTTTATTGTGCTATGGTGTGTTGATATCTGTGCATTCCTGTATTATCCTTTTATGTTACACATTTCAATGTTTTTTTTCCTCGCTACCTGGCCTGACCTGTCTCCCCAATGTGATGTTTGTGTATTGTATGTACGGTCGGCAAGGTCTGTCATCTCGTTTGTGGGCAAAAGACCTGCAACTGACAAATAAAGGCCATTTCATCTCATCATCTCATCACCTGGCCTGTGCCCCGTGATGTTAAACAGCTCCGCTCATTCTTAGGCTTTTCAGAGTACTACAGGCGGTTCATTAAGAACTATTCGAGCATTTTTAAGCCCCTCACTAACATAACATCAGGCTACCCTCCTTTGCGCAAAAGCACAAAGCCTAAAGCTAAGTCTGTCCAGTACCATGACCCCAAGACACCTTTCGGTGAGCGATGGACTCCCTCTTGTGATCTTGCTTTCAAAACCGTCATTGAAAAGTTCAGTACTGCACCTGCATTGGGTTTTGCTGACCTTAAACTGCTATATACGCTCCATACTGACACCAGCACTACAGGGCTTGGTGCCGCACTCTATTAAGAGCAAAATGGCCAGACCAGGGTAATAGCTTATGGAAGCGGTGGGTTGTCTAGGAGTGAATCTTGTTATTCTGCCCAAAAGTTTTTATGGGCAGAGTTTTTAGCCTTGAAATGGGCAGTGACGGAAAAGTTTGCTACAGTGCTACACTTGTCTAACTAAAGCTAGCTGACTACAAACAAAAGGAAAACTGAACTTGAGGAACAAAGTAAAGAATTTCCAAACTCTTAAACATTTCAGAGACATTACCATGCACTGCTTTATTAACAGAGAGGAATACTAATACTATTAATATGAGGAATACTCTGTGGTGTTCATGCTTGATTTTTAAGCATATTCACTGATGATTTGTGATAACAATATTGATGTTTTATTTTGAATGAAGGTGCTTCATATTCCACTTAAAGTACGCTGTGACTCCGGATGCTCAGTGTGTCTCTCCCATCCTACAAACTCACACTGGTCCTCAGTATTTTGTTAACCTTAAGGGTGTGCATCTTGTTGTGAATCTGTTCTATATCATGTTGTGCTTTGTTTCCTTTTTCTGTTAGATAGCTGAGGATTGTTTGGTCCTGCTGACCTTTCAGTTTGATTTGTTGAAGCTTTGTGAGGTATAGCTTGTCTCTCATTTTAAATGTGGTTAAACAAAATAGTTAGTCAGCTATTAGTAACTGACTGAATTTAACATGAAGTACAATATGAAATAAGCATTTATAAAAACCTTTATGAACACACAAAAGTAGTTCATTTTGTAATCTTTATGTGTATCACTGTTCATCTGAATACTTGCCTACTATTGTTCTGATACCTATTTCCTATACCACAAACCATTAACCTTTGCTTCTAAAAAACGTGTTTGGTGCAATAATACTATTAAGAAATTGTAATTTCATCATTTATAAATGATGAATGAACTATTAACTGAGACCTTACTATTGTATACTAAAGTGTTAACCTCTTTATTTCCCAAGTGGTCACCACAATCGATGCATTGGCAATGGCCAATTGGCCTGGCAATATTGCAAAAGCCAATAAAGCTGGCCAGAGGATCACATTGGTTTCAATATATAACATTCAAGCTGTAACACTAGCATACCAGAACCAGGAGCTACCTTGCTTTTTACATTATGGTATGGGACGTCACACTATTCACAATGAAAGGGCCAAAGTTTTTAAAGTGAGGGGCTCACATGCACAACATCCAGGTGCTGGGATAGCTTTCAACACAAGCAAAAGCCGCGTGACATTTGTCTCAGCTGCAAAGGTTTTGTAAATAGATGCTAGATCTAGATTTGGAATTGATTTCAAGTGTTGAGCCTGGATTTGGCAGCTGGGAGTTTTAGGACCCTGTTACCCTGTTTCACAAATCTAAGTGTAATATTACTTAGCTTAACCTAAATGCAGGTATAACTATTGTTGATGAAAGAAATTGTTCTTACTTTGATATAACTTTGGTAAATAAGTGGTAATAACTTATCTCCCTATCATTCCCTTCTTGTTTTCACCATAATATCCGACTATCACATTATTGATGAGCTCTGATAGAAAGTGCTACCAAATATTCTCTAGTGCCCACAGCAGAGCAAAGTTTTCATCAGTGTATTTTAGTAAATATTAAGCTACTCCACTAGGTTCCTCCGGGAAATTCAGTTCAACCCACCAGTCTCACTGTCTGTGTGGGTTGTGATTTTTTGCAGTCTGCTGATCAGTCTGCTGATGTGCTTAAGCACAGTAGTATTAGCAGTAGTATATTAGTTGTCATACCTGCTTAGCAGCAGCATTTTCACACTGCCACCATAAACATATTGGCTTAGTGATGATCACAGTATGTTGATTTACTGTCTCAGCTGTCAGCAGTTGCAGAACCATTAAAATCAGATAAGAAACCGTATTTATTGATGATGAGATCTAACATGATAAATTGTCTCATAATCAAGTGGAAGCCAGCTCTACTACATTCGAGCCGAGATGGTTCACAAATCGTTGAGGGTTATTTTGGAAAGGAGGAACATTCGGTCATTACAGGGTTGCACACCAAGCTCTTGTGACGGAGTTGAGATTGACTGAAACTAGTCTCTGCAGTCTGGGCATGTGCAACGTGAATGGGGAACTGTCACTTGGACAACAGCCTGTTAGGAGGCCCGCCACTCTGATATCTGAAATATCAAAAAAACAACTAAAAACACATCTTTTTAGAATTGCATTTTGTTAACTTTTGTCTGTTTTTGTTTTATACCTTGTGAAGCACTTTGTGATCTTTTATCTAGAAATGTGCTATATAAATAAAAATTTACTTACTTACTTACTTATATTGGGAGGACATTGCAGTTGTTGGCACCTTAGCTGTCTTTCTAAGAACAACATATTTTCCCATTTTCATATTTCACAAAATAACACTCTTTTAACCTTTTGTGCTTGAATTTCATTCATCAGGACTCCAAAAAGTCATCCAAACAACTCATTGCCATCTCTCACTAAATGTGGATAACACATCTGCAGTAATGCCTACAATGTGTGAATGAGTCTTTTTTTTTGCCATTTTTAACCAGCATAACTCAAATGTTGTACGATGAGAACACAATTAGCATGCTGGTCCAGAAACTGTGACCCTTGCCAGCGTACACAGTGGCTCTTCAGATTTACTGACAAGGCATTAATTTGATATTTGGCATTTTTCAAGGGCCAAAGTGTTGGCAGCTTATCTAGAACTGACGCGCAACACAGACACATGCAAACACCACCGCCGCCAACCTGACAGCAGAATGGGCATGTGTTGTACAACAAGGACTCACAATGTATGCGGCACAGAGATGGATGCATGAGGCACGGATGGCTGTCAGTGTCTGGCCACATACATATGAATGGACATTTGGGGAAGGAAACGTGGGGACATTCAATGTGGAAATACAACACCCAGGACCATCTGGATCATGATGGTAGATGTGAAAGTATGGTCAAATATTTGTAGATGAACAAGAACACACAAACAAACATTCTCACATCACCAGGGAAGCAAAATGCTCCATTTAAATTCATCAAAAATAGCAGACATTATTTTCATAAGTAAGATCTAGCACAATATGTTATGATATTGCTATGGTTAAGACAATATCAAATATAAAGCATTATATATATATATATATATATATATATATATATATATATATATATATATATATAGCCAGGGATGGGTATCGTTTAGGTTTTATCCAATACCAGTACCAAACCGGTACTTTTGAAACGGTTGCAGTGCTTGAATGGTGCTCG
The DNA here is from genome assembly GCF_057382275.1 of Copadichromis virginalis. Taxonomy (NCBI): domain Eukaryota; kingdom Metazoa; phylum Chordata; class Actinopteri; order Cichliformes; family Cichlidae; genus Copadichromis; species Copadichromis virginalis. The sequence continues at coordinate 2,981,306 of NC_140622.1, forward strand.
AACCGGTGCTTAAAGACTGAAGAACACAAACTTTGTCCAAAAACCTCTCATTTTTAGCTGTTTTCCACTTTTTCTTTTGTCATTTTAGCCTTTTTGGCCAGGGTGAAGGGAGTATCTGCCATCAAACAAGAGGACAGCCGCATGTAGCTATGATGATGTAATAACTTGGTTAGCCTACTCAACGTAAATTACACACGAACAACATTAAGCTACTCACGCAGAGAAGAACGGCTGCTGCTGCATCCTCATCATTTCTGCTACACTGGCAGGGCTAGGGGCCGGGACTCTCCTCTTTGGGTTCTTGGGGGATGTTGTTAACTCCGGGTCCGATAACAGGCAACCCACCCGCAGTAGATGTGCTCGGTGTGAGGTCTCGCAGCAAGCTATCAAATACGGTGCATTTCTCGGCTTTTAACAAAATGCTATACGTCGCCAGGTGTTTCATCAGATTCGATGTGCTACTTCCTTTGCACAGTATCACAGTATCACCTTAAAGCACTTGTTGCAGGCTGCTGAGTTTGCATCTTTTGCTGTGAAGTACAGCCAGACTTTGACCGCTTCACCTTGGGCATTTTTAATCTGTAGCTCTGCTCTAAAAGAACGTACGTACCTGGGCCCGCCTACTATGCTTGCAAAGGTAAAATGATTGGCTAGAATCCAAAGTGTATGATATCTTAGGAAAAAAAAAAGCACCAAAATAAAGCACCGAAATGTGCGCTGCTTTTTGGTCTGGTTACTACCGTTTATATCAGAAAATCATGGCACCGGATACCGGTACCCATCCCTATATATAGCATTATAAAAAATTAATATAACAGCGATTTAAGTCAGATTTGATTTAATCACCATTGAATGACAGAATACACCATTTAAGTATGCTGCAGAACCACACACACACACACACGCTCTACACTGGATCCCTTCAACACCTCCAATCAGCAGTGGAATTAGGGTTGCCAACCGTCCCTTGAAAAACAGAATCGTTCCGTATTTAGAAACAAAAGTATTGAGCTGAAAAGGGTATGCACTTTGTCAAATGGTTAAAAAAATAATTACACACACAAATACAAGAGCTACACTTCCCACACTGGGAAGGGTGAAGACAATTGGGTCGCCCAGCCCTGGCCAATTAGGCGTCCCTTTTTTTTTCTTCAGGGAGTTGGCAACCCTAACTGGAATGGTTGGATGGATGAATAGACAGATGGATGGAATTTCAGCAAATGGAAATCCCGACACTCACTGTATACATCATATAAAACAGCAAATGTCATTTTAAAGTCAAAGGCAGAAATTTTCTTTGTGAGAACTTTGTGAGAGGGTGATGACTCATCGTGTGTAAGCTGAGGCTTCGGGGGAGATGTGACCAGTAAACAAATTATCTCTGAATGTCACGTCATATTATTTATCGAATATGAACTATTAGGTTTTCTATGTCATTTTTAAAATATCAAAATATTTACACATGTCATCATGTAACTCCCATATGAAGTGGATTTTCAAATTCTTTTCATGAAATGGAATCAGGAATCAGGGATGGAATTATATGTTGAGTGATACAATACAAAGGAGTCTTAACAGCACTCACATGCATGTGAGTCATGCAAACACAACAGGGACTGGGATTAATGATGACATTTTGAGGCCAAACAGTCACCAAAACTTTCAGAATTTAGATTTAGTACTTCTTAGTGCTCCAAAATATATCTGATGAGCAAATCAAAACTCGATAAAGGCACAATGACCCATACTGTACACACATACATTACAACAGCGGAGATGTAAAATGAATACTTACAGGCACGTCCACATACTTCGAAGCAGCTTTTACCTTGACAAAGATAGAAAAACACTGAGTACAGCAGCTGAACAAAAGTTGTCCAGGTGAGACATAGCATCTTATATCTTCTCACCTTCTGAACTAGAAACACTGATTTGTGGTGATATTAGCTGCACAAATGCACTCATTGTTATTGCATTCATAATTTAACAGTTTAGCTTTTGTAGTGTTGTGGAAATTTAGGGGCGCTAGTGCCAGAGAAGCTCACCAAAAAATCTACCGTAGTTTCACGACCATAAGGCGCACTTAAAAGTCTTAGATTTTCTTCAAAAAGTGTGGCGCGCCCTATAGCGCAGTGCGCCCTGTGTGTTGTAAGAAGGACGTAGTAGAGAACACCATGAGAACGCTAAAGGGTGAAGTGTGGGCGTTGATCGTATATACCGGACAATCGCACATACCTGTATAAAAGGACAGGTATGTGCATTATGTGGAACATTGTTGTTTTAACAACCCTGAAAATGGCAAAGAGACACGCTTATGAAGCACAGTTTAAACTGAAGGCCATCAGCTATGCGGAGGAACATGGAAATCGAGCAGCGGCGAGAGAATTTAAGATTAACGAATCGATGGTTCGCAAATGGAGGAAGCTAGAAAACAAGCTCCGGCAGGTCAAGAAAACGCAGCTGAGTTTCCGCGGACATAAGGCGAGGTGGCCCGAGTTGGAGGAAAGACTCAAGCGGTGGATCATCGAGCAAAGAACGAGCGGGAGAAGCGTTTCGACGGTCACCATTCGGCTAAAAGCAGTTTCACTAGCTGAAGAGATGAACATTGAACATTTCCAAGGAGTTCCGTCTTGGTGCTTTCGTTTTATGAAACGGTGCCATTTTTCCATCCAGACCGGGACTACGGTAGCGCAGCAACTTCCAGCGGATTATAAGGAAAAGCTGGCCATCTTCCGCTCCTACTGCAGCAAACACATCGGCGACAAAAACATCCAGCCCAGCCACATCACAAACATGGATGAGGTCCCGCTCACTTTTGACATCCCGGTGAGTCACACTGTGGAGAAGAAGGGGACCAGCACGGTAGCGATACGCACAACGAGGTATGAAAAGTCGTCTTTTACTGTTGTGCTTGGCTGCCATGCTAATGGACAGAAACTGCCGCCTATGGTGATTTTTAAGCGAAAGACTTTGCCTAAAGAGAAGTTTCCAGCAGGAATCATCATTAAGGCAAATGAAAAGGGCTGGATGGATGAGGAAATGATGAAAGAGTGGCTGAGGGAGGTGTATGTAAGGAGACCAGGTGGTTTTTTCCACGCATCACCATCGCTCTTAATCTGTGACTCCATGCGTGCCCATCTCACAGCCGATGTGAAAAAACTAGTGAAACAAATGAACTGTGAGCTTGCTGTCATTCCGGGAGGCCTGACAAAGGAACTCCAGCCGCTGGACATCGGTGTGAACCGCCCGTTCAAAGTAAGGCTGCGAGCGGCCTGGGAGCGATGGATGACCGATGGAGACCACAGTTTCACCAAGAGTGGAAGGCAGCGCCGGGCGAGTTACGCCACAATTTGCCAATGGATTGTAGATGCTTGGGCTAACATGTCTGCTGGCACTGTTGTTCGAGCTTTCGCAAAAGCCGGCATCATTTCCGAGGAGCCGCACGGCACGGAAAGTGACTCTGACGGTGAAGAAAGTGAACTTGGCATGTTTGATGGAGATTTAGCGCAGCTGTTCAATTCAGACACAGAGGATGAGGACTTCGATGGGTTTGATGATAAAAATGTGAGTACCAAACTTTGTTTTGCTCCTGCTTTATTTTTAAATATGCACACTTGTATGCTTGTGTGTTGTTGATGATGACGATTACCGGTAATAGAAATGGGAGTAAGGTACCGAACTCAGGTTTGCTCCCGCTTTATTTTTAATATACGCATACGGTACTTGTATGCGCCCTATGGTCCAGTGCGCCTTATGTGTGTGTTAAATACAGTAATGGCACACATAACTGAGACTGCGCCTTTTAGTACAGTGCGCCTTATGGTCGTGAAAATACGGTAATGATATTACAGTTAGCATAAATGATTAACATAAAAACTATAACAATTTCAATGAACTAGTGAGCATAGAAATACACATATCAAAACAGATGATTATAATATGATGCTATGAGAATTTATATAGTTGCACACCATTGTAATTTACAAATGCATACAATGTGGGGAGTTTTATAAAATATTTGTATACGCACACTCAGTGCCAATGCAGTGTTTATGAAAATGGTCCACTTGTGTATGAGGAGATACATACATACATAGAGTATCAGTATAGTGAGATAAATGGATGCTTTTTCATTAAATCAAATTTAAACCCCTTAATTTACCAGAACAAAAGGTAGCTTTAGAATTAATAACAAATTTCCTACATAGGTGCGCTTTCACTGAGGAAATGAAGATGTCTGTTAAAATTGTTCATTACATTCAAAAGTTCAGTTACAGTAGAAAAGCGTCACACTATGATTTACACACTGCCATTTACAGACCAAGTAAATTATTAGTGAAGTATTCTTATTCTGATGCATCTTTATTAAGCTATGTCTCTGAGTGTGTTAACTGAGTGTAGCCAAGTACAGGATAGGGTAGGGGAAATTAAAGTAAGATGGAGAGAATGGGCCAATAGCTAGATTCGTAGGAGGGATAAAGTGAGTTGCGTGGAGAAGAATGACTGGAGCCACAGGTAAAGTTGCTATGAATTGTATTAAACTATTTAGCAACAATTTAACAGCATTTCATGAACAGGAATGAAATCATAAAATAAAATACAGTGACAGCAATAATAATAACAATCAGAATCCTATCTGAGCTCAGATATGTCAGTCTTGCCGGCTTAATAGTCAGTGTTCAGTCAAGTCAAATCCAATAGGTTGTGATTGGTGCGATTTCGTCCTACCGCACTGTTGGAATTGTTCGTGAGAGAAGAGCAACCTGCCCTTCTGGGCCAACTCGGAATGGCTGTGGTTCGGTTCAAAGGGAAAGGCTCGCCATCTTCCTCGTCAGGAAGAGATCCAGGTCTCACGATCCCATAAAAAAAAACCTAGCCAGCACACTTCTAATGTTCAACTCTCAGAGAGGATCTTGTCCACTTCATCCGCTCCCATGCAGATCGCGATGGTTTCAAGGTCCGAAATGTTCACAATAAATCAGGTCCGTTTCTCCAAGGTCCATGCAGATCTCCGGTATGGATATTTGCTCAATTTATCAAGTTAATAGTTATTTTCCAGCGAAAAGCTTGGCGGTGAAAATCAGCGATGGTCTCGTGCACCTCCGTCTCTCTCTGTGTCTGAGCACGTGACGGTACAGAGCAGGGGAAGGCGGGGCTTGTTCCTTCCTAACCAGTAGGGGTGTTAAATATACTCTTTGGGTTTTATTCTTATATTTATAGTATTTATCTTTTATTATTGATTCATTTTTGATCAACTCAGTGATTAACAGAGTAATGATAAATCCCAATTAACAATAACATGTTGTAGTGCATTACTGAGTCGTGTAAACTCACTGGGTTACATCCTCCCCCCTTAAATCTCATGCACGTCCCCGTGCATGGCTCTGGTGGAATAGGCAACATCATTAGCAAGGGAGTCGATGAAAGCTTTGTTCAATCCTTGAAAGAGTGATTTAACCACTGTTACTAGTGGGTTACCTAGCTGAGGATAAGTGAGTCTTTGGGATGGTTGGCGAATTCTTTCAGATCTTCTGATCTGTGTTTCTGTTTGCAAGGTTTCAGGTTCATCATCATTTTCAACTTGTCTTTCAGGTGAAAGTTGATGAGTTGAGTTCTCTGACAACGGTGAATCTGACAGACTGGTCGACAAAACATTTTTGTCTTTTCGAGTGTCTGTTTCAGACTCACTTGGTGTGTTGTTTTGTAGGCTTGTGTCACTTTCACTTGGTGGTAAGTTTGCTTCACTTTCACGTTCTGTCTGAGGTAGGTCTGTTTCACTGTCCATTTGAGGTAAGTTGGTGTCAGTTGAACTTCCAATTTCGCCTTCAGGTAAGTATGTTTCAGTTTCATGCTCAGGTAAGTCTGTCATGTCCGGTAATGTGTTAGGTTGTTCATTATCATTTACAGGATATTTGTTTTGTTTGAATCCTTGTGTTGGCGGTATGGTACATACTTGGTAAAAATGTCTGTCTTTCACTTGTGGAGGTTCAGGGTAATAAAACTCATCTTCCTCTTCTCAAATGTTTGGTCGGAGTCAACTTCCGAAGCTGAACTTTGTCTTGTGCGTGGTCTGTTAGTTTTTGTGACTCACTCGGGTTTATGCTCTGTTGGTGAGAGAAATCCAAAGGGAAGTAACAGATCTCTGTGGAGCGTTCTGTTGGGTCCATCTCCGTTTTCCGGTTTTACAGTATATACTGGTAAGTTTTCCATCTGTTTGGTAACAATATACACCGTTTGCTCCCATTTGTCCGCTAATTTGTGCTTCTCTCTCAGGCGGAGATTTCGAACCAAGACTTGGTCTCCCACATGTAGTGTGGATTCACGGATGATTTTGTCAAACTGTTTCTTGTTTTTGTCAGCTATTTTCTGGGAGTTTTTGATGGCTATTTCGTAGCTCTGTTCGAGGTAGCTTTTCAACTGCTTGACGTATTGAGAGTGAGTCAGCTGTGGCTTGTTTGGCTGTGGCAGGCCAAAGGCAATATCAATGGGCAAGCGAGGCTGTCTACCAAACATTAACTCATAAGGAGAATAGCCTGTCACATCACTTTTTGTACAGTTATAAGCGTGAGTAAGTGGTTTTACGAAGTCACGCCAGTGATGTTTCTCGGTGTCTTTCAAGGTACCAAGCATACTGAGTAACATGCAATTGTATCGCTCAACAGGGTTGCCACGAGGATGATAAGGACTTGTTCGGACTTTGCGGATACCGAGCAGAGAGCACAGTTCTTTGATTGTACGCGATTCAAAGTCTCTCCCTTGATCGCTATGAAGTCGCTCTGGAAAGCCTTAATGAACTAGGAAGTTCTCCCATAAGTTCTTTGCAACGGTGGTGGCTTTCTGGTCTTTGGTTGGAATGGACACAGCATACTTTGTAAAATGATCCGTGATCACTAGGACATCTTTAGTATTTTTACTGTCGGGTTCTATTGAGAGGAAGTCCATGCAGACTAGCTCCATGGGCCTGGAAGTTTTAATGTTTACCAGAGGAGCAGCCTTATCTGGCAGGGCTTTTCTACGGACACATCTCTCGCAAGCTTTCACTTTCTTTTTGACATCAATTGCCATTTTTGGCCAGTAGAGACGTGACCGAATGAGTTCCAGTGTGCGTTCGACCCCTAAATGCCCCATGCTGTCATGAAGATTAAGCATAACTGTAGGGCGTAAGGAATCACGAAGGACTTACTGCAACAATGGCCCCAACTGGCGTTTCCGGTACAGTAAGTCATTTTGGAGGTCAAGACGTTTCCACTCCCTTAAAAATAAGACTCAGACTTAGTAGTGGCTGGTGGACGTGAGTCAGCTGCCAGCAGCTTGATGACTTTACTAGGAGATTGTTATCATTGCCTTCTTCTTGAAACATGTCTGGAATGGCAACTGCCGACATGGCAAGTGACTGGACTAGAGCACAAGAGGGTTCAGTCTGATCCATGGCCATATGTCTTTGACAGGCTGCCATCACGGTATCGGATTGAAGTTGGAGCTCGACATCTTTGACTGAGGACAAGAGATGGGATCTGAACTTGTCAATGCATTGACATTCCTCAATAAAAACTGGATCGTCTTCAGGTTTGTCATGTGGTTTCCTAGATAGTCCATCTGCATCAAGATTTTGTCTCCCAGCTCTGTACTTAATGTCAAAGTTATAGGTGGACAATGCAGCAAACCAACGATAACTCGTGGCATCAAGCTTTGCTGTGGTCAGAAGGTAAGTCAATCAATCAATCAATCAATCAATCAATCAATCAATCAAAGCTTTATTCGTCACATGCAGGTTGCCCTGCAGTGAAATGGGACCCCCCCCCCCCCGACCTTACACATATAGCACAAACATTACATGGGGATACAGGTCGGAGATTGGTAGAATCAGAGAAAAAAACATTGAAATGTACACTACAATGGGGAAAGTAAAAGAGGAAAAAAAGAGACCCCTACTCATGCTGTGCTTCCATGGTAGGACAGCATGAGAACAGGAAACAAAAAAACTCCTCTGCACAAAAAAGCACATAAATGTCCACAGCACAACATTGTGAAGATATGACAAGCCACAGGGGTGGGTGGGGGGTGAGGAGTAATCCGAAGCGAACACAGCAGCCGCCCTGCACAGCGCTATCATTCCAGCGCGGCACACAGACCCGCTGTGTTCCCTCGCAGTAAACAAGCATCGAAGGCGTTGGAAAGGGAGGGGGGATGAGTGAGTGCCTATCAGTGTAAGTGTATGTGTGTGCGTGTCCATAGTTCAGCTGAAACAGTGTCCTTCGGCCTATCAGGCTAAGTAAACAGTCCTCCAGCCAATCCAGGTGTTCTTGCATGGGATGGGAAGAATAGCCGTAACACAGTCGTTATCAGGGAGTGATTGTTCGGCTCCAGCCTTGGGCCTGCAGCTGGCGCCGTGATGGGGATCCGCAATGTTCATGTTGATTTTGTTAATTTCCATGCGAGCAGCCCAGGAGAATTTTCAGGCTGCTCTTTAACACTCCGACGCTGGTCTCTCAATCTCCCGTTGGAGAGTCGCGAGCCTCCCCATGATGGTATCAAACTTCTGTTCCATGGTGTTATCATTCTTTTGACTCTGAGACCTCACAACTGCAGTGATCCGTTCCGCGATGTCTTCCAACTGTCGCTCAAGGGTCTCATTTTGAGCAGGCCTCTCTCTGATGTATCCCCCCATACGCTCAATGGTGTTGTTTTGAGCCTTCACAGCAGCTGCAAGCGTCTCCAAGGTGTTGACCATATTACGTTCGTTGTGAGAGGTTGCGCCTCATTCCATTTCGATTCCAGCGGGCAGCCTTGGGGGGGTTTGAACAGCCGGTTCCGCTCTCTTATTTCTCCGATAAACCAGGGCTAAGCCAACTCCGATCAGCATGAACCCTGTTATCACGGTTCCGAATAGATAGATATCTTCAGCATCCTCGATCGACAGTCCCCCTAGGCACATGATCCTCCAGTTCTGCCACCCGTCCATCGTGTATCCGGCAGGGAAAGTCCCTCCAGGGCACTCAGGCTCTCCCGAGCCCAGATTTCTCGTTGAGAAAAGGGTGTCAATAGCATTCAGAGACCAGTTGATCAAATCTATAATTCTCTTTTAGGTTTTAGAGAACGACAGTGGGAGGCTATTCCAGGGAAAGTAATGCACACAAGACAAGACAAGGACATAGAGGCTAAGCAGGGAAGATAAGGGTGAGGAGGAGAGGAGAAAAGTGTGACCGCCTTCGCTGAGAGCTGAAGCAAGAAAAAAAAATGGGTTATTGTCGGTGATGACTGTGAATGTGTTCCCATATAAATAGTCATGAAACTTGTCAGTTATGGCCCACTTTAAAGCTATAAATTCTAACTTGTGGGCGGGGTATCTAGCTTCACTACGGGATAGACCACGACTTGCATAGGCTATAACATGTGTGGTTCCATTCTGCACTTGATAAAGAGCTGCCCCAAGTCCGGTTGTACTGGCATCTGTGTGTACCAGGTAAGGTAGCTTTGCATCAGCATACCCAAGGACTGGTGAGGTGGTGAGTTTTTCAATAATAGTCTGAAACGATTTCTGGCACTTTGGTCCCCAACGATTACCAAAGGGTTCTTTGGGGTTAAGATACTTTGGATCACTGGGTGGGTTTTTACAATGCTTTCGTCTCGGAGGATAGCCAGCTGTGAGGGAGGTGAGGGGCTTGACAATTTTTGAGTAATCTTTGACAAATCTCCGGTAAAAACCGGTAAAACCAAGAAACGATTGGAGTTCTTTTAAGGTTTGGGGTCTCGGCCAAGTCTTGAGTGCTTCAGTTTTTTCGTGGTCAGTCTTTACGCCGTCTCTATATACAATGTGGCCTAGATAATGGACTGCTGTTTGGAAGAAAACGACATTTGTCGGGCGAGAGTTTCAGCCCGTACTCTCTGAGTCGCTCAAGAACATGAATGAGTCGGGTCTCATGATCTTCAAGGGAACTGGGAAAGACTATCAAATCATCCAAAAAGACTAACACTTCTTTCAGATTGATGTCTTTCATACACTTTTCCATAAGCCTTTGGAAAGTGCTTGGGGCATTTGTTATTCCCTGGGGCATACGATTGAATTCGTAGAAGCCGAAGGGGCACACGAAGGCTGTCTTTGGCTTATCTTCTTCACACATCTCGATTTGATAGTACCCTGACTTAAGGTCCATCACAGAGAACCACTGAGATCCTGCAAGAGCAGAAAATGACTCCTCTAAGTTTGGCAAGGCATAGGCACCGCGGATGGTCTGCAAGTTAAGCTTCCTAAAATCAATGCATAACCGCACATCACCATTCTTTTTGCGGACCACCACTATCGGTGATGAGAATGGAGATTCAGATTCTCTGATTATGCCTGCATCTAAGAGGGCTTGTAAGTGCTTTTTAACTGCCTCGTAATCATGGGGATGAATCGGGCGAGATCTCTGTTTGAAGGGGGTTTCGTCTTTTAAGTTGATGTGATGTTTTACATGTGTGGCATGCCCAAAGTCCAGATCATTGTGTGAGAAAACATCAGAGAAGGTGTTTAGCTTTTCAGCTATCTTCTCTTTCCACTCTTCAGATAGTGGTGATTCACCAAAGTCGAAACTGAGAGGGGGTCTTGAGGTTGAAGTCTGCTGCTGAGAGTTACACGTTGCAGACACCTTTTGGTCACCTTTCTCAGGCTCAGGACATGGCATGACACAGTCAGGGGCAACTAACTCAGCAATTACACAGGTAGTGGGCAATGTAATGTCATGGTTAGTCTCGTTTCTCAGCAACACAGGAACTTTATAAGGTCCGTGCTTTGGCAGAGATATAAGGCAACAATCTACAAACACACCACCAGGTAGGGAGCCGGTAGTGGGCTGTTCAATAAGTGCACACTGTTCAGGCTTAGCGTGGCTAGCATGCATAAAACCTTCCACTAGTAGCTTTTGATTTGCAGGAAGGACTTCTTGGGTTCTACTTTGAAGTTTTACCAAGCCGATCTTGCCACTGTCAGTTTGTCTTTTTCTGGATGCTATTGTATTTAGCACTTGTTGGTATCCATAAGGGAGTACCTTAAAGTCAGGTAAGGTGCTCTCACAAAGATGCTCATATAAGGGGTCAAGTGTATTTGTGCCAATTAGTAGAGGTGTGTCTGAGTTTAAGCGAATGTCAGGGACAACTAAGGCAAGAGTAGATAGTTCAAACTCTGACTGATCGAGATCTTTGGGGAACATGATACTCGTCTCAATGTATCCCAAGTAAGGGACTGTCTGACCATTTGCACCTTCGACCTCTAGGAGATCACTGATGGGTTTTATAGGATGATCAGGTAAGTGTTCTTGATAGAAGGATTTGGCAATAGTGGTTACTTGAGAGCCTGAGTCAAGCAAGCAACTACATTCAACGCCGTTGATAACAACTCTGGCTGTGCATTTTCTACCCACAAGTCTTTTGGGAAGTTTAGGCACTGAGTGAACATTAGGCGTTTCACTTTGGGCTTTTGTTGTCTTTTTCTTAGTGGCTTTTACAGACAAAAACATGGCTGTGCCATGGGCTCCCCCGTGTCACCTGTTGTAGCCAACCTTTACATGGAGGAAGTGGAAAGGAAGCCTCTTGGCTCTTTCAAAGGAAGAGTACCCAGCCACTGGTACAGATATGTAGACGACACCTGGGTCAAAATCAAGACACAAGAAGTGGAATCCTTCACTGCGCACATTAACGCTGTGGATAAAAACATCAAGTTCACCAGGGAAGACACAAAGGACAACTGTTTGCCTTTCCCGGACTGCGCGGTGCACATTGAAGAGAACGGCAACCTCAACATCGAAGTTTACCGGAAGCCCACACACACGGACCAGTACCTCAATGTGCTCACCCGAAACCCTGGCTGATTGGGACCCACAGCCAGTTTCACACCTTGGCTCAGGCAATTAGAGGATCATCAGGGGGTCCTTTTGTGCCTCTGTGGGGGGAAACTCCCACTAGGTTTATATCTGGGACTCTCCACCATTTGACTTTAAAACTGAAGAAGCTTCTCGGATGAGAGGTGAAATGTCTTCAAGTAACTTAAAGAAGTCCAGACGCTTTTCTTTGCAAGCTCCTTTGACTACGATGACCTGGATGACTGAGAACCTTCACAGACATTTCTTAGTGGGACTTGGTTCAGGTTTAGCACCCATCTGTCCTGCGACAGGGGCTCCTTCTAGTTTAAATTAAAGGACTCATCAACTGGTCTGGATATTTCCCATTCTCGCTGCTTTTGTCTGAGGGCATTCCTTTTAGCTGCTACTAATGCTGGGTTGGGATCATTACTACTGTCATGGTCCTGGGCCATGTGGGCCCAGTATTCTTAGTTTTCATGTATTTTTGTATTTTGTTCTTTATTTAGGCCATGCTTCCTGGGTTGATCTGTTACGTTGTTCCTTATGTGTTTTCCCTTCGTGACTCTTACCCCCTGTGTGCCCCTCTGTGTATTTATGAGCCCTCGTCTCTCTTTGTGTTTTATTCTATGTTTTCCCCAGCCCGTTATGTCTGCGTTCTCCCCGTGCTCTCTCTCCTCCTGTTTGAACCTCTGTGTACTTCCTGTTTTACTTTGCCCATCTCCCATCAGTGTTACGTTCACTCCTGCCGTGTCTTGTTATGATTATCAGTGTCACCTGTGTTCCCCGTGTGCATCCACTTCCCCTGATCATCCCTCATGTGTATTTAGTCTCTGTGTTTCATACAGTCTGTGTCGCGTCGTCTGTGTTCCCACCCTCTGTGTTCCGTATTTCCAGCCATAGCCTTTCCTTAGTTTGTCCAGTTTAGGTTTCTGTTGAGCTACTACTCATATGCTGCCTTCACTCTGTTTTGTTCCTTTCATCAGCCATAATAAAAGGCTCGCTTTTGTTTAAATCCACTCCTGCATCCTCGCTTGTGTTCGCACCTGGGTCCACCATACACATTCCCGCACGGTCTGCCTCCGCAGACCGTGACAACTACAGCTGGAAGCGATATGACCATCTTCTCCACACTTGAAACAGTATCCAGGTTTGGGTTTGGCTGACACTGCAGCAATTTGTGGTATCTGTCCCGGCTTGTTCTGAGTTTTGGTACTTGTGTTCCTTTTTGTTTCCTTTTGAAGTTTCTGCGATCTTTTCTCTGTTTTGTCAGCTCTGAGCTGTGCGATTTGAGACCTGAGGTCTGCAATTTGCTTCTGGAGGTCAGACGAATTGCTGTCCATTTCATGCTCATAATCGTTCCTACCTTGAGAGCGTGTGGTTTGCACGTTAGAATAAACACGAGTCTTTTGGATCCCCAAATGTTGTGTCATGCGGGTTGCTTTACTTGCCTGTTTGTCCTCCTCGGTGCGTAGGTGGAGGAGTAGCTCTGCAAAATGAGGTGGGTCGTCTTTCTTTTGTTCAAGTTGAAGGTTTGCAATCAATGAGCTGTCCCAACACCCTCTACAAAACTGTCTCAGGAGCTGTTTATTGATGTCACTAGAAGCAATTCCGTCTCTTTTTATGACTAGGTTTAACACTGTGTGCAATCTTTGCAGGTAATGTGAGGGTTTTTCACCTCCATTTTGATTGGTGTTTAAGAAGCGAGCAAAGAGTTCGTCACCGTCCTCTACAGTTGCATAGGCAGAATCAAGATGTTCAAGGTAAATTTTGGGGTTTGCTTTTGGACCAAGAGCTTTCACCAGGTCCGCTGCAGGGGGTGAAAGACTTTCAACAATCTTTCGCACAACTTGAGTTTCGGTGAGCGAGGGACCAGTCAAGCAAAACTCTACGCTGCTGCGCCAAGTGTCATAGTCAGTTTCGAAAGGAGGATGTGGAACTCTCCCTGAAAAAGGTTTCAGTCTGTATTGCGGTATTGCGAGTTTGGTGGGGGAATGACTTCACTGCTTTTAACAATGTGCTCTACAATAACCCGCTGCACTTCAGGTGTGCTTAAAAGGTCGGTGGGAATCTGAGGGGTTTGTTTCTCGGCCTCTGCCGGTGGGTGAGTATTCAAGGCACTCACATGATTGCTATTGGGTGTTAAAGGGGGAGAAGGTAGGGCCTCATCACTGTGGGGCACTGGCTCTTGTTCAGTGGAAGGCTCAACTGTGTGGACATCCCCTCCCAATGACTTGCCAATTTTAGCTAGTTCATCCATCAAAAGGTCTTTAAACGATCGGTTGCTTCGTGCTCAATGACTATCGCCCTGTAGCCCTCACCTCAGTAGTGATGAAGTGCTTTGAACGCCTGGTCAGAGACTTCATCATTTCTTCACTACCAGACACACTGGACCCACTACAGTTCGCTTACCGTCCAAATCGTTCCACAGACGATGCCATCTCTCATCTCCTCCACACATCACTCACTCACTTGGACACTAGAAGGGGGAATTATGTTAAAATGCTCTTCATAGACTACAGCTCTGCATTTAACACCATAATTCCCTCCACACTCACCACCAAGCTGGAGCATCTGGGACTCAGCTCATCTATGTGTCAGTGGATCTCCAACTTCCTAACTGGCAGACCACAGGCAGTAAGGATGGGCGGACATGTCTCAGCCTCCACCACTCTCAGCACTGGAGCCCCCCAGGGGTGTGTTCTGAGCCCCCTGCTGTACTCTTTGTACACATATGACTGCGTGGCCACTACCAGCTCCACCACCATCATCAAGTTTGCTGACGACACCGTCGTGGTGGGCCTGATCTCTGATAACAACGAGACGGCCTACCTGAAGGAGATTAGGAATCTGGAGAACTGGTGCCAGAGGAACAACCTCCTTCTAAACGTCAGTAAGACAAAGGAGCTGATAGTGGACTTCAGCACTAAGCAGGAGAGGAACTACCAGACCCCCGTCATCAACGAGTGCCCAGTGGAGAGAGTGGACAGCTTCAAATACCTCGGAGTTCACATCACGCAGGACCTGTCATGGTCCTGTCACATCAACACCGTGGTGAAAAGGCCCGACAGCGTCTCTACCACCTCAGACGCTTGAGAGACTTCCAACTGCCCTCCAAGGTGCTCAGGAACTTTTACTCGTGCACCATAGAGAGCATCCTGGCGGGAAACATCTTAACCTGGTTCGGGAACAGCACCATGCAGGACAGACGAGCTCTACAGAGGGTTGTGCGGTCAGCTGAGCGCACCATCCGCTCCGAGCTCCCTGACCTGCACTCAATCTACAGCAGGCGGTGCTGGACCAAGGCCAGGAAGATCGTGAAGGACCTCAGCCATCCCAACAACAGACTGTTCTCTCTGCTGAGGTCAGGAAAGCGATTCCGCTCCCTGAAGACCAACACAGAGAGACTGAGGAGGAGCTTCTTCCCGCAGGCGATACGGTCTCTCAATCACACCACCACACAGTACTGACCCACACATACAGTTCTTACACACACACTGGACTTTCTGGACTTTGGTTTTGCACAACACTGGTCACTATATTCTTCATTTCCGGTTAATACTTGTACAGCTGCTGTTATTGTGTATATATTTATTTACATTTATATTTCTTCATACATTCTTATATAGTTCTATATTGTGTATTTTGTATTTTGTTGTACAGTTATTTTATTTTCAACTTTAATTTATATATTTATCTTTATCTTATTCTTCCCAGTTAAATTTACCCTTCATTCTAATTTGTGTTGTACAGTTATTTCATTTTTAACCTTAATTTATATTTTATTCCTTCTTAGTTAAATTTACCCTTTTTAATTTTTCATATTTATTTCCTATCTTATTCATAGCCTTTTCCTTTTTTGTTCTCTTTAGGTCACGAGCAGTTGTCCAAGCATTTCACTGCATATCGTACTGTGTATGACTGTGTACGTGACAAATAAATTTGAATTTGAATTTGAATTTGCTGCCACATCTTTAAGCTGTGACAGGTAAGTTACAGTAGCTGATGAGCTGATTTCAATGCTATACGCACTGGCTAGGTCTCGAACGTGATAGACAACTTCAGGTTTCACAGTGCAAGGTCTGTCATAAGGCAAATATCTTTTCTCTAGTTCTTTAGCAGTAGCCTCATGTTGAAATTCCACAATAATCTGACCACCAGTTGGTAGCTTAATCTGCCTACTGACAGGACCGAAAGCTTCTAAGAACTCAATTATTTCTTTATCAATGTCTGTGTTAGTTAAACCACTGACCAAGACAGCATTTTGAACTTTAACATTCTCTGTTTTCACAACTTCCATTGTTAGGACACGTAAAAGTACCAGTAGAAAAAAAAAACAAGTCACTGTGAAGCTCCAAGCACTCTTAAATGTTTTATTAAATTTTGGGTGGACTAACAACTCTGCAAACCCTCGCCACTTTCTATAGCCAAGTACAGGATAGGGTAGGGGAAATTAAAGTAAGATGGAGAGAATGGGCCAGTAGCTAGATTCGTAGGAGGGATAAAGTGAGTTGCGTGGAGAAGAATGACTGGAGCCACAGGTAAAGTTGCTATGAATTGTATTAAACTATTTAGCAACAATTTAACAGCATTTCATGAACAGGAATGAAATCATAAAATAAAATACAGTGACAGCAATAATAATAACAATCAGAATCCTATCTGAGCTCAGATATGTCAGTCTTGCCGGCTTAATAGTCAGTGTTCAGTCAAGTCAAATCCAATAGGTTGTGATTGGTGCGATTTCGTCCTACCGCACTGTTGCAATTGTTCGTGAGAGAAGAGCAACCTGCCCTTCTGGGCCAACTCGGAATGGCTGTGGTTCGGTTCAAAGGGAAAGGCTCGCCATCTTCCTCGTCAGGAAGAGATCCAGGTCTCACAATCCCATAAAAAAAAACCTAGCCAGCACACTTCTAATGTTCAACTCTCAGAGAGGATCTTGTCCACTTCATCCGCTCCCATGCAGATCGCGATGGTTTCAAGGTCCGAAATGTTCACAATAAATCAGGTCCGTTTCTCCAAGGTCCATGCAGATCTCCGGTATGGATATTTGCTCAATTTATCAAGTTAATAGTTATTTTCCAGCGAAAAGCTTGGCGGTGAAAATCAGCGATGGTCTCGTGCACCTCCGTCTCTCTCTGTGTCTGAGCACGTGACGGTACAGAGCAGGGGAAGGCGGGGCTTGTTCCTTCCTAACCAGTAGGGGTGTTAAATATACTCTTTGGGTTTTATTCTTATATTTATAGTATTTATCTTTTATTATTGATTCATTTTTGATCAACTCAGTGATTAACAGAGTAATGATAAATCCCAATTAACAATAACATGTTGTAGTGCATTACTGAGTCGTGTAAACTCACTGGGTTACATCCTCCCCCCTTAAATCTCATGCACGTCCCCGTGCATGGCTCTGGTGGAATAGGCAACATCATTAGCAAGGGAGTCGATGAAAGCTTTGTTCAATCCTTGAAAGAGTGATTTAACCACTGTTACTAGTGGGTTACCTAGCTGAGGATAAGTGAGTCTTTGGGATGGTTGGCGAATTCTTTCAGATCTTCTGATCTGTGTTTCTGTTTGCAAGGTTTCAGGTTCATCATCATTTTCAACTTGTCTTTCAGGTGAAAGTTGATGAGTTGAGTTCTCTGACAACGGTGAATCTGACAGACTGGTCGACAAAACATTTTTGTCTTTTCGAGTGTCTGTTTCAGACTCACTTGGTGTGTTGTTTTGTAGGCTTGTGTCACTTTCACTTGGTGGTAAGTTTGCTTCACTTTCACGTTCTGTCTGAGGTAGGTCTGTTTCACTGTCCATTTGAGGTAAGTTGGTGTCAGTTGAACTTCCAATTTCGCCTTCAGGTAAGTATGTTTCAGTTTCATGCTCAGGTAAGTCTGTCATGTCCGGTAATGTGTTAGGTTGTTCATTATCATTTACAGGATATTTGTTTTGTTTGAATCCTTGTGTTGGCGGTATGGTACATACTTGGTAAAAATGTCTGTCTTTCACTTGTGGAGGTTCAGGGTAATAAAACTCATCTTCCTCTTCTCAAATGTTTGGTCGGAGTCAACTTCCGAAGCTGAACTTTGTCTTGTGCGTGGTCTGTTAGTTTTTGTGACTCAGGCACCTCCGTCTCTCTCTGTGTCTGAGCACGTGACGGTACAGAGCAGGGGAAGGCGGGGCTTGTTCCTTCCTAACCAGTAGGGGTGTTAAATATACTCTTTGGGTTTTATTCTTATATTTATAGTATTTATCTTTTATTATTGATTCATTTTTGATCAACTCAGTGATTAACAGAGTAATGATAAATCCCAATTAACAATAACATGTTGTAGTGCATTACTGAGTCATGTAAACTCACTGGGTTACATCAGCTTTTATAATAACTTAATATCTCAGATCATAGCTAGTTTAGGTAGCTGCCAGCTACTAATGCAAAGGCCAGTAGAACCTTGCATGTCAATTGTCTTTGCAATAGAAAAAGGAAACATATACAACACTACAGTAAAAGATGGTTTTTAGGAGGTTAAAACTACCATCCACTGGTTTCTGATGTTTTCTTTAGAAGCTCTGAGCAATTTTGCCATTGCTGTTTGGTGACAGAGGCACAGAGCTCAATGCTGATGCATGCTCTTCTACTCACAGAAGTAAATCAATGAGTATGTCTAATGAAGTCAAAATAGAACTAGAGAATATATGTTTTCATAGAAAAATAAAACACCTGTAGCTCAGGTGGCAGAGCAGGTCAGCCACTAATCAGAAGGTCGGTGGTTTGATCCCAGGCTGCCTCCTGGCTGCATGCCAAATATCCTTGGGCAAGATACTAACCCCGTGTTTGCCTACTGGTGGTGGTCAGAGGGCCCGGTGGCGCCAGTGTCCGGCAGCCTCGCCTCTGTCAGTGCGCCCCAGGGCAGCTGTGGCTACAATGTAGAGGGGTCAAAGCTTTCAAAGAAAAGCGTCTGGACTTCTTTAAGTTGCTTGAAGACGTTTCACCTCTCATCCGAGAAACTTCTTCAGTTCTAAGGTCAAATGGTGGAGAGTCCCAGATTTAAACCTAGTGGGAGTTTCCCCCCACAGAGGGACAAAAGGACCCCTGATGATCCTCTAATTGCCTGAGCCAAGGTGTGAAACTGGCTGTGGGTCCCAATCAGCCAGGGTTTCGGGTGAGCACATTGTGAAACCTGGCCCCACCTTATCATGCGAATTCCTGAGGTCAGATGGCCCAGGATGTGAGTGGGCGTTAAGGCATCTGGGGAGGGAACTCAAAACTGGATTATAGATGGCTTCTTTCACTCCTCTTTCAAACCATCTGTCCTCTCTGTCCAAAATGTGAACATTGGCATCCTCGAAAGAGTGTCCTTTATCCTTAAGATGCAGATGGACTGCTGAGTCTTGTCCTGTGGAGGTGGCTCTTCTGTGTTGTGCCATGCGCTTGTGAAGTGGCTGTTTGGTCTCTCCAATGTAGAGATCTGGGCATTCCTCGCTGCACTGTACAGCATACACCACATTGGGCATGTGTTTTGGCGTTTTGTCTTTCGGGTGAACCAGTTTTTGTCTGAGCGTGTTGCTGGGTCTGAAATGCACCGGGATGTCATGCTTGGAGAAAACTCTCCTGAGTTTTTCTGATACACCGGCTACCACCGGCTATCAGAAAAACTCAGGAGAGTTTTCTGGGCTGCCCCGGACTCTGTGGGGCCGGGTGGTGCTGCTGTGGGCCCCGGTCTGCATTAGCCTGGGCCCCCTTGCCCTGGTGGGTTCCAGAGTGTGGGGGTGTCTACTGCCCTACCCTCATTTTTAAATGCATATAGACACTGAGGGTTTTCGGGAGGAGACGTGCTGCTCTCTGGCAGGAAGCACCATGCCCTCGTTCTGTTAACCGTCAGGGCTGGGGGGCTGGGAGGAGGTGCTGGCCATCGGATTGGGGTCTGGGATGCGGGGCCTCCCCGCTACTGTAGATACGGAGGCGGTCTGCTTTGCTCCACCCCAGACAGATGGGTTACATCTCCTGGGTCTGGGTACGGTTTGCCCCTCTGGGGGCAGGGGTACCCGGACCTGGGATATAGAGTATGTTTGGGGAGTGTGAATGTGTGTGCAGTGTCTATTTATATCTGTCTGGAGGTGGGAATGCACGTTTGTGTCTGCGTGCGCCTGTTCGTCTGTGTCTATATGTCAACTTGGGTCTTAGACTCCACCTCTCTGGGAATATCTCAGGCTCTTCGAGGTATGGAGGCCTATCTCCCCTCACCACAGGGTCTATTTCCCCTCACCACACTCCCTGCCGGTGGCTGATGCCCTCAGACGTTGGTGTGTTGGTGGTCCTTGGTGTCTGGGGCTGGGCGCTCATGTATGTGGCCGATTGGCGGGGCCTGGCACCTGTGACCCGGCTGGACCCCTTCCGGGGGGTGGGATGCCCTCAGACCTCTGGCCTCTGGGCCTGAGGCCCGGTCCTCTCTGGCACAGCTGGCTGCCGGCAGAGCCCGCGGGCACGTCACTGTAACCCCCTCTGGCCTCTGCTCCGTGGCTGCTGGGTGACCTCTTATTTGGGGCTCTCCTCAGCTCTTCGCAGGAGGGTGGCATGGTTGCCCCCCTGGTGGTCCTCCTTGGGTCCTATTCTGGGGCCTCTGGATGTCTGGGCCTGGATCACCTCCATACCTTCTTCATGCCCTGGGGGACGGGGCTATGACTCCCCACACTCCCTAGCAGATCGTTACATGGAGAAACCTTTTGAATACAAGCGTGCTGATCCACACAGGTATGCACACAGGTGTACACACGGGTGTTCACGGACACAAACTACACCTTTCTTGGCTGCTGCCTCAAAGCACATTGTGCGCTGTCGATCTTGCGTGCTGCACAACAACATGTAATATTTAGTATCTACTGTTATCTACTGTTAGCTAGTTTATTGTGATGGTGTTGTTTTTATTATGTTGCTCTTTCTTGTTTGTTTTCTCTTCTGTTTTTTCTTCTCTCCATACAGGTGATCCAGGTGTTGTTTGTTTTTCCTTTTTTTTTTCTTTCTCCCTTTCTCACCGTCTCTTCTCCCCTCTATTTTTCTTTCTCTCCCTCCCTTTTTTTAAAATTCTTTCTCCCTGTCCTATCCCCCAGTCATGTCTGTCCCGTCTGTAACAACCGAAAACCAAATAAAATAAATACATAATCATAATAAAGGTCAATCAAATGGACCAATATGGTAAAGCCATGATGATCCAATTGGTAAAGTAAATCTGCTTGGCATTTTTCTTGGCCTTGAGACAACAATTCTGATGGCTAAAGATCCAAACGGGACAGGCAAAAAAACCCCAAAAAACATCACAGTTCAACACCAGTTCAATCAGATTCAGGACTGAGTTCAGGACTTTGACTAGGCCACTCCAAAGTCTTCATTTTGTTTTTCTTAAGCGTTTCAGAGGTGGACTTGCTGGTGTGTTTTGGATCATTGTCCTGCTGCAGAACACAAGTGCACTTTAGGTTGATGTCACATTCTCCTTCAGGATGTTTGGGTAGACAGCAGAATTCACAGTTCCATTTACCATAGTAAGTCTTCCAGGTCCTGAGGCAGCAAAACAGAACCAGTCCATCATAGTAAGACAACCATATTTTACTGTTGGTATGCTGTTCCTTGTCTCAAATGCTGTCTTACTTTTACACCAGGTGTAATGGGGACGCATCAACATGTTTTCTGGAGAAATGATACGAGTCTTTGTATTGCTTTTGGCTTTCACTTTGGAACCATTTTTGCCCAGCTTCTTTATTATGGTGGAGTCATGAACACTGACCTTAACTGAGGCAAGTGAAGCCTGCAGTTCTTTGGATGTTGTTATGGGGTCCTTTGTGACCTCTTGAATGAGTCATCACTTTGCTTCCGGTTAATGCTTCCGCTCCTGGGAAAGTTCACCACTGTTCCATGTTTTCTTCATTTATAAATAAAGGGTCTCTCTGTGGTTCGCTGCTGTCCCGCAGCTCTAGAAATGGCTTTAAAACTTTTTAATGCTGAGAGATCTCAATTACTTTGTTTTTCATTTGTTCCTGAATTTCCTTGGATTGTGGCATGATGTCTGGCTCTTGAGGATCTCTTGGTGTACTCCACTTTGTCAGACCTTTGCTATTTAATCCAAAGTTTTAGGTCCAATTATCTAGCTCTTGAGCATTGCCGCAATCTAAAAATTCCAACAGTGCCTGAAAGCATCAACTCTGTGCTTTTTCAGTGATATTAGGGTGATTATGGTAATCCCAGGCAGGTCGACACATCAGAATCTAAGCAAATACAGAAAACAACAAAGCAAACAGCAAAATAAAAATAAATAAAAATAAAACTCCAAATATCCGAAAAAAATGCCTGTTGTCTGTACAGCCCCACCACATTCGTTCACTCTCTCTTCTCTGAAACAACTTTCATTTTCACAGGGCTGCTGTGACATCATACCTCAGGTGACTCTAATATCACTTAAAAGCACAGAGCCACTTTCAGGAACTGCTGGAATTCTTTTAACTCTTTAAAGGTTAAATGATTTCGTTAAAATATTTGGTGGGGGTAGGTTTAGGTTTTTTTCTCCCTAGTCATATACACTTTCATTTAGAAACTGCATTTCGAGTTTACTTGTATTATCATTGTCTAGTAGTTATTTTTTTATTTGATGACCTGAAGTATTTAAGTGCGACAAATATGCAAAAGAATACAAAATCAGGAAGGGACAAACTTTTTTTTCACAACACTGTATAGTTTGTTTTCTTCTGAAAAGGAAACTCTTTGAGGTTTTAAGTTGAGCACACCATTATAATGTAATATGATGTAATTGATGTAGTGCAGTGGAAATATATCAAACAGGAAACTACTAGAAGGCCATATATATATATATAAAACACCCAGCACGCCCCTGCGGGCGGTTTATCCTTCAAGCTCGGGTCCTCTACCAGAGGCCTGGGAGCTTGAGGGTCCTGCGCAGTATCTTAGCTGTTCCCAGGACTGCGCTCTTCTGGACAGAGATCTCCGATGTTATTCCCGGGATCTGCTGGAGCCACTCGCCTAGCTTGGGAGTCACCGCACCTAGTGCTCCGATTACCACGGGGACCACCGTTACCTTCACCCTCCACATCCTCTCGAGCTCTTCTCTGAGCCCTTGGTATTTCTCCAGCTTCTCGTGTTCCTTCTTCCTGATATTGCTGTCATTCGGAACCGCTACATCGATCACTACGGCCGTCTTCTTCTGTTTGTCTACCACCACTATGTCCGGTTGGTTAGCCACCACCATTTTGTCCGTCTGTATCTGGAAGTCCCACAGGATCTTAGCTCGGTCATTCTCCACCACCCTTGGGGGCATCTCCCATTTTGACCTCGGGACTTCTAGGTTATACTCGGCATTGTCCTATATATATATATATATATATATATATATATATATATATATATATATATATATATATGTATACATACACACACACACACACACACACACACACACACGTACTACTTACTGTGAAAGACAGGAAAGAAGAGAAAAGTGTTCCCTCATCATATCTGGAAAGCTTGGTTAACACACTCTCTAGAATGACGACAAACTAGGAAAGAAGAGAGGAAAAAGAAGCCTCAGAGAAATGACTTTACATTTGGGAACATAAGCTATCACAAATTGTGAGTCGTATATAAAATTGGATTCTTGTCGTTATCATCTCATCTCATTAAGTCTTTATGGTGCTTTTGAATTTTTCGTGTCTTTTGGTGACTTCTTTAGCCTCAGACTAAAGAGCTAACTTGGATGAGTGATGAAACATCTCTTCCATTGAAAATCCTATGTCCAGATGAGTGATGATTTCTTTACCCGGATGGCTAACCATGCATTCATACATTTAAATGAAATTGTAATAGTTTAAAATGAGCCTTTTTGTTATATTATGTCTCTCTGTAGTTGTTTTGAATGCCTGGTTTAGGTTTTATTGCTGTCATTTGTTTGTCTTTTCAACAAGAACTGAAACCATGCTAGGAACATGTAGTGTACTTTTGTACCTTAGCTACTAGCAGAGTAATCATCTCCTTCACCGTCTCCTCAATTAGATTGTTGATTTGGGAGTGATATTGCCTCTGCAGAAGAATAAGAGGAAGAAAAAAATGTTAGACTGTTCACCCTCAGTAGATTACACTTGGTAACCTCTGTTTGACACCAGCCACTGAAAAGAAACACTGGAAGTTTTTACACTAAATAGTATTTAATTATTAATTTGCCGTGGCATAGTTATTATATATAGCATGAGCTGCAGATATTTTTAAGACTGGACTGACTGCCTATTCAGGAGTGAAAATAAATTTTTCATAGCATGTCATCTCTAAAACCTGTGTGATATTCTTCTCATGAAAGTGAGTTAAAAAAAAATACTCCTGTCCAAAACTTTCAGTAAATCCAGCATCTTTTGAATGTCAAAAGAAGGCTTTCAGCCGCTGCACATGAGTAAATCTAGCTCCAACCTATCAAGGTATATTTTGTACAGCCTGGTCTTGTTTATATGACCTGCAAACAAAACAAACAAAAACCACCAATGAAAACACTGAGGTGAATTAAGATTTTGCAGGATTCTGGAGTCTATCATCTCAATATTGTAGTTTCAAAATGCAGACATCCAGCATCACATTGTTGGGTGACTAGTGTAAGGTCGTTCAAATTCTGTGTTAGGTTGTTTCTGAACAACCTAACGATTTTCTCTCATCTCAGAGTGAAAGTTTGGGTTTTCTTTGAAACTTTGGCAAAGTGGTGATACATCCAAAGAACTAGTACTTACATACAATTGTTTGAATTAGTGGTCTTCAGTCTTTTAGAAGCAACTTCAAGAGACCTGTAAATCTACAAGACTGACGTCTTTGGACTTTACGATTGTGCCAAGTAATATAAATCCTTATGGTGGCAAAGAAAAACTACCAGTTGTCAGTTAGTCATGATCACTAATAAGAAGTGAATAGTCCTGGACCTTCAAGTCAAGTTAAAATACACTGTAGAACATTTAGCTCTAGCTATTAAAAGATTTAAGCTCCAAATTACCATGACATTCAAACTTTTGACCTCAAGTGTATCCAAGATTTAAATTGTGTGATGTCCAATATGAATCATTTTAAACTGGAGGGAAATCCACTCTGAAAGCAAGTGCGTTTACGGGAGATATTTAGTATTTCCTACCTCCTGCCCCAGGTCCATGGCACACAGCTTGGCTGACTGGACCTTGGCGTCCACCATGACATTAAACATGGTGCAGATGGATTGAGGCACTCGGAAGTCTG
Organism: Copadichromis virginalis; assembly: GCF_057382275.1. Taxonomy (NCBI): domain Eukaryota; kingdom Metazoa; phylum Chordata; class Actinopteri; order Cichliformes; family Cichlidae; genus Copadichromis; species Copadichromis virginalis. The sequence goes on from NC_140622.1 coordinate 3,006,398, forward strand.
TGGTCCGGCTGCTCCTCTGAAGCTTGGCCTCAAAGGCTGTCCTTGTCCTAGTGAAGGAATTTTCCAGGCTATAGCCATTTAGAAGTGTGACCCAATAATGACCCAAAGTAACAATTATATCGGAAATCTAATCATATGAACATGAAAATAGCCCAGTTACAGAAGTATTTTTACTTTTTCTGACTACCTTTTAGTACATTTGTTCAGTTATTAAAAAAAGAAAAACTTTTCTCACTCATTTCTTTTATATTTTTCCCTCTCTTCCTCTCCCCTGACACAAAGTATAGTTCCCTAAAACTGTAATAGTAATTCTTCAAACATGTTACCAGTCATGTATGGGCAGAAATCTGTGCCATCAGAAACTGAATTTGAATCGAATTGAATCTGAATTGTAACTTGAATAAATGCTTTTACAAACTGAATATGAATTAGCCTAATTTGAAATTCAATTTATTGGTCTGAAAATGATCATCACTAAATTGAAATTGAATTTTATATTTTGAAAATGAATTCATTTGCTTTGCTTTGAAACTGTATTTTATGCTTTAAAAATTGTAGCTCTCGAATAATTTCAGATTCACCTTTCATTCATAAAAAACGAATTAAGCATGCGCTCAGTACCCTAAGAATTATTATGGTAGTTATACACAGTGATAGTTGTATATCATATTATACCACTTCAAACAGAGATGATCCAGTAATGCTGCACTAATGAATTACACTAACTATTCACTTTAGCTAAAGTTATTAAGTCAGCTAAAGAGTTGGGATGCTGTGTAAGACATAAATAAATCTAAAACACAAAGGTTTGGACACCGTTTTGCATGTTTCCCTACTGTAGGGGTCTCTGCAAGCATACAGAGGGGGTACTCTGAGAGGGTCCAAGATGACAACTTTGGAATTCTACTAGAAACAGTCGATCATATTTGTTGTCAAAGCTGAATCCAGGGCAAACTACGCTAAATTAGTGTTTTTAGCTAGCAGCTACAATAAGCATAAAAGTTACTGTATGGCTATCATTTGTTAACATGACGCTTGTTCTTATACATGTAATACATTTATTACCAACCTGAGCGTTTATCCGCTGGTCATTCGACATGACGAATGACTTCTGAAGTCTTAATCTAGCTCAAGATGCTGTAGATTCCCGTCGGTAACACTTTCGGTCCGCTAGTAAAACGTAGTTCTATTAATCTGCACTCGATTACTCTTGAACTGGAACCGGATGTTAGTTCCAAAAAACTGAATTTTGGAACTGAAACTGAATGGTGAGAAGTGAATCTGAAATTATTCGAGAGCTAAAATTTTTAAAGGATAAAATACAGTTTCAAAGCAAATCAATTCATTTTCAAAATATAAAATTCAATTTCAATTTAGTGATGATCATTTTCAATAATGTAATAATGTAATAAATTGAATTTCAAATTAGGCTAATTCAAATTCAGTTTTTAAAAGCATTTATTCAAAATACAATTCAGATTCAATCTGAGCAATTCAAATTCAAATTTAACTTATTCAAATTCAGTTTCTGATGGCACAGATTTCTGCCCATAGTCATGTTTCAAACCCATTTTCAATTCAAATATCACTACTACAATATATACACTACAACTGTTTTCTAGCAGTCACACCTCATCTTACCGTTTGACACAGGATTCTATCATGTCACTAGACATCAGCTTCAGTCGGGTCTCAAGGTGTTTTCCAAACTCTTCTTCTGGCCAGTGGAGATCTCTGATGAATGTCTGCAAAGCATCAAGCTTCCAGAAGAGATCTTCTGATGTCCCTGAGCCATTACTGTAGAAAAATTAAACACATTTTTAGACATTATGTGTATATTCATGCAAACAAAATAAAAGACAAAAATCACTTTTATGGTAACTTCATTTACAATTCATTTACAATGCATAAAATAGTAATAAGACAAAAGACTTATCATGAATTGTATGTCTGTGGTCATAACTGCGTAAATTTGGGGTTCAAACTCAAAGCATTTTTGGGCTAATTTCAAGAACATAGTAAAGGACATTAATTGTGACTTTGAAGTGATTTAAAACCAGGTTTTCCAGAACTAATGAAATCCTCAATTTCCTGATGACAAAAGGGCCTTTTTTGGGGGAAAGCAAGGACTGCTTGGACCAGGATGAGCAGCACTCCCACTTATCACTGACCACATTATTAACTTGGTAAAGCCAAGTACATCATATTTGATACACAAGCTTTAGTGAGTTTTTGACACTTGTACATGATTAGTGTGATTCTCCAATATGTGCCTTTCTGTTGATTGTATATATTTCTTATGTTTGTTATTTATGCTGTCTTACTATTTACATTTTATTCCTGCACAGTCGGTGTAGAGCACAATAATGGGCTATTCTATTCTATTCTATTCTATTCCAAATGAGAAAATCCAAGGGCGATTGTGGCTCAAAGAGTTGGCAGTTTGTCTTGTAATCGGAAGGTTGCCGGTTCGAGCCCCGGCTTGGACAGTCTTGGTCGTTGTGTCCTTGGGCGAGACACTTCACCTGCCGCCTGCTGGTGTTGGCCAGAGGGGCTGATGGCGTGATTCTGTCAGTCTGCCCAGAGCAGCTGTAGCTACAACTGTAGCTGCCTCCACCAGTGTGTGAGAGTGAATGAATAGGGGCATTGTAAAGTGTTTTGAGGGCCCCAAAAAGCACCATATAAATGCAATTTATTATTATTACATAACCAGTACTTACACAAGCTAAGTTATTTGTATTTAATTCTAAGTATATGTGGTGTAGTCCAGCATTTATTTTGTAATCTGTGCTAAATTATGATTATTTGGGTGTTTTCTTTGGCACGTCTTGTTGTGTGCGGTGAACACCACTCTCATTCCATTTTCTGTCTAGAAGAAGAAGAAGAAGAAGAAGAAAGTGTGTACTTTATTGTACTTTATTGAGCCCCGTGGGGAAATTGCTCTCTGCATTTAACCCATTCACTTAGTGAAGCAGTGGGCAGTCTACGACAACTTCTTAACCATCAGCAGATGATGTATGCCGATATTTGGCCAATTTACTGTTAGTCTTTGGGAGGACTGCATGCAGTCTCGGTTTAGCTGTTTGACTATTCCTTTTCTGGCACTTATTGGACTTTTTTTTTGACTGAGAATCCACTGTTTCATATCAGGCCAAATAGTAAACTAACTAGAGTAGACAGATTCAAAGATCTAGATCCAGGCAAGCAGATGTAACAGTAAATGTTAAGATGCTGGTGTTTCAGCCTTTAGCAGAAAACCTCATCTTGTAAATCCTAAATGCTGAAGTGTACACAGCGGCTATTCTTAGAACATATTTTTCCACACTGAATAGACCTTGCATCTGTGGTATACCTAATGTAGAACAGGGAAAATAGTATAAATCCATCCATCCATTTTCTTCAGCTTATCTGAGGCTGGGTGGGAACAGCAAGCTAAGCAGAGAGGCCCTGACCCTCTTCTCCACAGCCACCTCCCCTAGCTTATTAAATTGAATGTGCCCGTATCACTTCAACTTTCTCCTTTCGATATTGAGGAGTAGCAGCTCTGCTTGAATGACTGAACTCTGACTGAAGACTGATCACTAAGGGAGATAGGGTAGTCACACTATGCCATGACATTTACATGAACATGGCTCTGGGACTATATAAAACCCAAGCATCAGCAACAAACTATTTTTATGCAATTCTAAACATGTGGGGGTTTTTGGGGGGTAGGGTGAGGGTGGGAGTGAAAGAGTTGCTAACTATGAAGTGAAGATTGAGATGCAACTCTCAGCACTTTTTTATAGGGCTGGTATTTTTGAATGTGTATCCACAAGATCCCAGATGTGGGAATAAAGATGGATGTGCTGCAGTGACAGCGTCACACTCTGCAGGATTCGGCGCCATATGAAGTAGGTTTCACACGTTTGAAATCCGTTATCAGTGCAGACAACTTATAGCTTAATTTTTCAAAGTGCTATTGATGATGTGTGAATAGTATATTGTTACATCTAGGTCTTTTAATGGTAGCACTAACATGGCATATTAATAGAAAACCTGAATGGGTGGTGAAAATACATTAAAGTTGCACTTTAGTTATACTGTCCTAACCACTCCTGAGGCCAAAAAATTCTGCCAGCTTACTACATTCATTAGCAGACAAGAAAATACTAGCATCAAAAAGAAAACCACTACACAGTTATGTGCTTTGTTGATGGACATTGCTTCCCACAAGGCAGCACACAGATGTAATGATGAGGAAAGCACAGGGAGAGACTGCTTTCATTTTGCAACTATCTGTGAAATGGAATAATGACTACTTTCCCGAACACCATGTTTTGTTTTTCACTCTTACCACATGTAAACAACTGCTCAAAAGTTTTACAACACCCCAATTTTTCCAGTTATTTATTGCAATTCAAGTTGTTCAAGTCCAATGAACAGCTTGAAATCGTACAAAGGTAAGTGGTGAAGTGCCAGAGGTAAAAAAAAACAAAAAAAAGGTAAGGTTACTCAAAACTGAACGTACATTTCAGAATAATACAAAAAAGCCTTTTTCAGTAAACACAAAATAGGTTAACAATTTAAATTGTTCTGTAGCAATGGAGGTTGATCAAGCCTTGGAAGCTGCTGCTAATTCCTACATATACTGGCACTGGACACTTTCATAGACACAACTTGCTACAGAATTGACCCCCTCATGCTTTTCGGAACAACATTAATTGTTTACAGCATAGTTTGTTATATATTAATATGATCATGTCCAGAGATGGGCGATAATCTGATCACTTTCTTCAAGTAACGAGTAAAGTAAGGGATTACTATTGCAAAAACCGTAATTAGATTACCGTTACTTTCCCGTAGGAACGCTGCGTTACAGCGTTACTAAAATTGTGATTGTTTTGCGAGAATGTCTCATGTAAGCGAGTGCGCTGTTGGTGACAACAGCTGTGTGCAGATCAACAATGGATCACATATCGATTGTGGGAGAGAGTATGAGCGTGCAGCGTTTAAAGCGTGGAAGTACTGACCTTACTTTGAGTTTGATTCCATAAAAAGTGAAAAAAACATTAGTGTCCGTTGTGCTTGGGAAGAAAACTTCTTTTTACAGCGAAAAAAAACCCTAAACTTCCAAGCAAGCAAAGAGTGCGCTACGACGTGACGGGAAACTCACAGAGAAACTCACGAATTCTTCAACTGACCGCGGCACACCTGCACCAGGGTAACCCTCCGCCTTCCCCACTCCTGCTTTACAGGTGAAAATAGAGCAACAGGACCGCTGAGTCTTTGACTTTATTTATGTTCTGCTGTGTCTTACTTGTATCTATTTGAAAGACTGAGTGTAAACACAAAAAATATTTTATTTTATGTGCTGGAATGTGCAGAAAATAGGTTTTAACTTCGGAGGTGGGGTGCCCCCGGCCTCTCGGCCTGGGGCTCGGTCACTCAGGCACGGCTGGCTGCCGGCGGAGCTCACGGGAGCGTCACTGCAACCCCCCCTGGCTTCTGCTCCGCGGCTGCTGAGTGAGCCCTCATCTGGGACTCTCCTCAGGTCTTTCTGGGACAGTGGCGCGGCTGCCCCTCTGTTGGTCTTCCTTGGTCTCTTGTGTTCTGGGGGCCTCTGGATGTCTGGAGTTTTGATCTCCTCCATACCTGCTTCATGCCCTGGAGGATGGGGCTGTGGCCCCCCCACACCCTCTAGCAGATCATTACATGAAGGAACCTTTAAAAAAAAAAAAAAAACAAGCGCGTCCATGCTCACAGGTGTACACACGGGTGCTCACACACACAAACTACACCCTTTTTGGCTCCTACCTCAAAGCACACTGTGTTCTGTTGATCTTATGTGCTGCACAATAATGTTTAATATTTAGTATTTACTGTCATATTCCCATATATCATTGTGATGTTGTTTATTCTATTACTCTTGTTCTCTTCTGCTTGTTTTCTTTTTTCTTTCTCAGCAGGTGATCCACGTGATCGATATATGCATTTTTTTTCCTTCTTTTTTTTTCCTGCTCATTCTGTTGGTTTTTGTTTTTTGCCCTTCTCCCCCGTCCCTCTTCTCAGCTGTTTCTCTTTCCCTCTTTCTTTCTCCCCTTCTTTCCCCCAGTCAAGTCTGTCCCGTATTCAGTAAGTAAAAATAAAATGAACAATAAAAGGTGAATCAAGTGGACCATTACGGCAAGGCTGGGATGGTCAATTTGGTAAAGTAAATCCGTTGGGCATCTTTCTTTGCCTTTAGACAACAATTCTGATGGCAAAAGAGCCAAACGGGACAGGCAAAAAAAAAATAGGTTTAAAATGTTAAACTAATTTATTCAAGTCAGAGAATGTTGCATATAATTAAATATTTGCTTGATGCATAAAGTTAAAAGATTAAAACTGCTAAAACAAGTTTTAAAAAGAGACTTTTCCATTTGATTACATTTTGTATGATGGATTATGTAGAAAAAGTAGAATTGGGCTGAAAGATCTATCGCTTTATCACCTCTTCAGGTTGTAAATCGTGTTTTTAAAAAGTAACTAAGTAACTAATTACTTTTGAAAATAAGTAATCAGTAAAGTAATGGGATTACTTTTTGGGGAAGTAATCAGTAATTAGTTACCGATTACTTTTTTCAAGTAACTTGACCAACACTGGTGATGAGCTCTGAAACCTGACTGAAACTCTTCAGTACTCCTAAGTACTGCTTGGCTCCTCAATCTGTAGCCACATCATCTCCTTGCAATGGGTTGGCTGAAGGGGTTGATGCATATGCATCCACAGTGGTGGGGACAGTGGATCACTTTGGTATATTCTGAACTCCTGAGCTGGAGAACTCAGGAGTGGACCATCACCTCACAACATGGATACTGGACTACTTCACCTACCGACCACAGTATGTGAGACCTCAGGGCTGTGTGTCAGACAGTGTTGTCTGCAGTACGGGGGCCCCACAGGGAACGGTTCTGGCTCCGTTCCTCTTCACCATCTACACTGCAGACATCTCCCACAACTCCACCCAGTGCTTCCTGCACAAGTTCTCTGATTACTCTGCAATAGTCGGCCTCATCACTGATAGGGGACGACAAGGAGTACAGAGGACTGACCCAAGACTTTGTGGACTGGTGCCAGCTGAACTACCTAAGAATCAACACTTGAACAACCAAGGAGTTGATGGTAGACTTCCACAGGCACAAACATCCTCCACTGCAACCACTGAACATCCAAGGTATGGACATTGAGACTGTGGACAGCTACAGGTGCCTTGGTGTTCATCTGAACAATAAACTGGACTGGACTCATAACTCAGACGCCCTCTACTGGACAGGGCAGAGCAGGCTGTACCTGCTGCAGAGACTCAGGTCTTTTGGCGTGAAGGGCCCACTCCTGAAGACCTTCTATGACTCTGTGGTGGCCTCAGCCATCTTTTACGGTGTGGTCTGCTGAGGCGGCAGCATCTCTGCTGGGGACAGGAAGAGACTGAACAGGCTGATCCACAGGGCCAGCTCTGTTCTGCCCTCTGGACCCAGTGGAGGTGGTGAGTGACAGGAGAATGGTGGCTATGCTGTCATCCCTGTTGGACAACATCTCCCACCCCATGCAGCAGACTGTGACAGCACTGAGCAGCTCCTTCAGTGGCTGCGGCACCCATGGTGTGGGACGGAGAGATTTCGCAGGTCTTTCCTTCATACTGCTGTCAGTCTACAACATGGTCTCTGCAGACACACGTGCAAACAGACACACACATATCCAATATACCATGGTAGCCTTTGTCTAGTCTCCCTTAAGTGCAATATTACTAAGTGCAATTTTTCTGATGCAACATAGTATTTTATTCTATGAAAGAAATGTTATGCGATGAAAGTTATGCATGCAAAATTACATTAAGACATTAAGAGCAGCTCAGGCTATTCCTAATGTCTTGATATACTTCTCTCTCAACCAGTAGCTGGCACTTTGACCATCTAGTGTTGTTTCTAATATCCATACACGCAATGGCGGTCCTAGCCTTTATGATGCCCTGGGCAAACAAGGGGGCCGAATACTTTTGCAAGCCACTGTATATATCAGAATCAGAATCAGAAAGGGTTTTATTGCCAAATGTTGAGCGGGTTTACAACATTAGGAAATTGCTGCGGTGCTTCAGTGCAAACATACTTTTAGAAATACTGTTATAAATTAAGCTTAAATGGACATGAAAATAAAAATGAGAATAAGAATTAAAAGTGCTAAGTAGATAGATAGATATATACATGATATATACATGAGTGCAGGTGGTGATCAGTGCCAAACATGGAATGATGCAGTGAACACAGCGTAGGGTCATGTGTTAGTGGTGGGAACAGTCATAAGGTTATTGTTCATGTGTCCAACAGCAGAGGGGAAGAAACTGTTCTTGTGGCGAGAGGTTCTGGTGCGAATGGACCGGAGCCTCCTGCCTGAGGGGAGCAGGTCAAACAGACTGTGTCCAGGGTGAGAAGGGTCAGCTGAGATCCGAGCTGCACGCCCCAGTGTCCTGGAGGTGTACAGGTCCTGCAGAGATGGGAGTCTACAGCCAATCACCTTCTCAGCAGAGCGCAAAACACGCTGCAGTCTCTGTTTGTCCCTGATAGTGGCTCCAGCGTACCACACGGTGATGGAGGAGGTGAGGATGGACTCGATGATTGCAGTGTAGAATTGCATCATCGTCCGTGTTGGCAGGTTGAATTTCTTCAGCTGCCTCAGGAAGTACATCCTCTGCTGGGCTTTCTTAATATTGGGCTTTCTTAATATATCTATATCTATATAATATATTAATATCTATATCTCTCTCTCTCTCTCTATATATATATATATATATAGAGAGAGAGAGAGAGACAGCGAGTACACATGGAATGCAAACAGCTAACAAACAACCATTATAATTCGTTATACAATGAGAACAGGCCAAATCAACAATTGACAATGACTAATTAATATTGTGCTGAACACAGTCCAAAAGATTCAGTAAGCTACATCAGTGTCTACTGTTTACTATCATAGCCAAGTGACTAACAAACATAAACAGAAATTTTCACTATCCCTACTAACTAATGTTATGTTGTTGTGTCTCTGTTGTGGTCAGTGCTATCCTCTCTGCTATTGCATGCTGGGGCAGCAGGTTGAGGGTCACACATGCCAACAGACTAAATAAACTGATCCACGTGGCCAGTAATGTGTTGGGGATGGAGCTGGACTCCGTTAGGGTGGTGTCTGAGAAGCAGATGTTGTCCAAGATAAGGACAATCATGGATAATACCTCACACCCACTCCATGACATACTGGCTAAACTGAGATTACCAAAAAGCACAACTGAACGACACAGGAAATCATTCCTTCCTGTGGCCATCTCACTGTACAACTCCTCCGTGTAATACACTGTAAAAACTGCAATAGTTACACCCTTTTTACACACGCTCTTTTCTACTCTGGAATGTTTTTGACGTTGCTAGCTGGCAGTCTTTTCAAGCGATGTTGAAATTTCCACATTTCGACACTTCAAATACTTCAGGAGCTGTCCGCTCAGCGCAGCATCAGCACCACGGATACATCTGTAGACTCGAGACAGAATTCACAATGTGTTTTTGGGACTTTCAGGTGTTTGGACCAATGTTTTCTTTTCTGATCAAACCAGAAAGGTTTGTCAGCTGGATTTGTCTCGCATTAACTGGCTGGACAAAGAGGACATCGAAATGCAGCTGATTGAACTGAAAAGCTCGACTCTGTGGGGTCAAAGTTTGCAGAACTACGAACACAGCTGGAATCCACAGCTGTGCGTGTTCATGGAGCTGCATGTTCACCTGCTGGACATCACTACCTGACAGGTTTAACTGTCTTCAGAACATTGCAGAGGCCTTATTGACAGTATTTGGCTCTACATGTCTGTGTGAGTCCTCAGGTAGCCTCTGAATGCTGGACACTGGGAGACCTGTGTCTCTGAGTGGGAGACCAGAGATCACATTAACATGTGTGTCTCTGTATCAACAAACATGTCATATTGGCCCAGTTTATTTTTCTTATCATTGTTGTGAGGAGACCATAAATAGCATTTGCATTTTCTGTTGTTCAGTTCATTTGCTGTTATGGATAAAAAGTCTTTGTTGTTTCCAAACAGCTGATAACTATTCGCTGATAGCTGCCTACATCTGCAAACAAATATAATTCTATAAAGTTGTTCTATATAGTGTGTAACTGTTCATATAGAGCGTTATTAAATTTATTGCTAATGCAATTATATGACACATTGACTTCTGAGGAAATTTTAGATGGCACTCATCATCAGAAAGGTTGCCGACCCCTGGTTTGGAGTTTAGTTTGTTATTGCTACTATTTTTACCATTCTTGGAGAAACTGTAACCCACATAATTTCCTTAAGGATTAATCAAGCATTCTGATTGTGTTTGTTTCAGGATACATAACCTGCCATTATCCAATCACACATCTGCTTACCTGTATCTTTTGCTCGTTTCTCCTCCTCTTCTTTTCTCTTTTTTCTAATCTGAGCACCTGATGGCTTTGAACTTTTCTCGTTCTTCTTCCATTAGTTTTAATTTTGCACTCCAGTATGAACACCCATCCCCCAACCCGAGGATCACCACAACATAACCTAATAGACCAACACCTTAGTTCACAGATTTGTGTTGTCTAGGGTTTATTTCTGGGATTTTGCACAATCCAGGATTTCAATCATGAATACATAATGTCCTTGGATTTACAACATTATGAATGAAATGTGCTCTATTTGGAACCAGCCCCCTCCTTTCGACAGGTTGTGTGTGAGACTTTAAATCATCAAACTGTAAATTATAAACTTTAAATTGTTATTGATCCCTTTACCCCGAGTCCTAAAGTGTATATTTATTTTCTTACTCTTCTTATATTTATTGTTTGTTTACTTGCACTGCTGTAACTGGATCCTCATCGTCTCGTCTCTCTATACACTGTACTGTATATAGCGGAGATGACAATAAAGTTTACTTTAACTTCAGCAGCGAGCAGGCACACCGACGGCTCCCACGCTCACTTTTCACGTATAGAATTAAAAAAAAACATTGGTGCAAATTATAAGTCTGTATCATAATGTCTGGTGTTTGTTGGTTTGTTTTTATTTTGTTTTATTTTGGAAGTTGGTTATTAGATGGTGCTCCAGCCAGCCAGAGAATCCCCCTCCGCCCCGCCGTCTCCTTCCTGTGCCGCAAGCAGCAGGCAAACGGAGGGCGCCCTTACTCCCAGCAAATGGCATAAGAACACAGATCGGTGCCTATGCCATCCCCAAAATGCGCTGGCATGATGTCGGGGCAGCATGAGTATGAGCAACTTTTTTTGCCAATACCCGTGATGCCGCCCCCACCACAATGCCGCTCTGGCTGGTTTTTAATATGTCGCCCATATCAAAAAACGCTACTGCATACACGTCAATACTGTTCCTTTGAGCTGTGGCCTATTAAGCTCCAGCTTTTCTATATCTAATAAAATAGCATGATATAATAAAATAGTATATTTTATTAGATATAATAAAATAGCTAGCTACATTTACAGCTGCTCAAAAATTAACACAGCCTTGCAAAATTTATAAAATAATAATCTGTTTGCGATTTGACATGCAGTAGAATCTTATACATATAAATACATGTAGACATTACGATTAAACTCATCTCCACTGTGAGTAAGATGTACTTCATCTTGTGTGCTCTTTGAGTGCTGGCAAATGTTAAAAATAATGATGCTGATACTGTTGCGTTTCTGAGCAAGCAATTAATACAAATAAGTTAATTGTTTTTGCCTCAGCTGATATCAAGAATGTATCCTGTGTCCCTGTATATCCTAATACATAAACTGAGTTTAGTGTTACTTAGCCCACAAATTTTGAGGCATGTTACAATCTTCTTACTCATCTCTGTGCTTGTCCTGCTAGACCTCAGTGCAGCATTCGATACTGTTGACCATAATATCCTATTAGCGCGATTAGAGCATGCTGTAGGTATTACAGGTACTGCACTGCAGTGGTTTTTATCATATCTAATAGACTCCAATTTGTTCATGTAAATGGAGAGTCTTCTTCATACACTAAGGTAGGGCTGTGCGATATGCAGCAGCCTAAGCAGAGAGGCCCAGACCTCCCTCTCCCCAGCCACCTCCTCCAACTTATCCGGGGGAACACCAAGGCGTTCCCAGGCCAGCTGAGAGATATAATCTCTCCAGCGTGTCCTGGGTCTGCCCCGGGGCCTCCTCCCGGTGGGACATGCCCGGAAAACCTCACCCAGGAGGCGCCCAGGAGGCATCCTTGTCAGATGCCCGAACCACCTCAGCTGGCTCCTTTCGATGTGGAGCAGCAGCGGCTCTACTCCGAGCCCCTCCCGGATGGCCGAAATTCTCACGCTATCTCTAAGGGAGAGGCCAGCCACCCTTCGGAGGAAGCACATTTCTGCCGCTTCCGTTTCCGCGATCTCGTTCTTTCGGTCACTACCCACAGCTCGTGGCCATGGGTGAGGGTAGGGACGTAGATCGACCTGTAAAATGAGAGCTTCGCTTTTACACTCAGCTCCCTCTTCACCACGACGGACCGGTGCAACGTCTGCATTACTGCAGCTGCAGCCCCAATCCGTCTGTCGATCTCCGGCTCCCTTCTCCCATCACTCGCGAACAAGACCCCGAGATACTTGAACTCCTCCACTTGGGGCAGGAACTCATCCCCGACCTGGAGTGGGCACTCCACGCTTTTCCAGCTGAGAACCATGGCCTCAGATTTGGAGGTGTTGATCCTCATTCCCGCTGCTTCACACTCGGCTGCGAACCGTTCCAGTGCGAGCTGGAGGCCCCCACCCGATGAAGCCAACAGAACCACATCATCCACAAAAATCAGAGATGAGATTCTGAGGCCACCAAAGTGAAAGCCCTCCGCCACTTGGCTGCGCCTAGAAATCCTGTCCATAAAAATTATGAACAGAACCGGTGACAAAGGGCAGCCCTGGCGGAGCCCATCACCCACCGGGAACGAGTCCGACTTATTGCCGGCAATGCGAACCAAGCTCTTGCAACGGTTGTATAGGGATCGAATGGCCCATAGCAATGGGCCAGACACCCTATACTCCCGCAACACCTCCCGCAGGACACCCCGAGGGACACGGTCGAATGCCTTCTCCAAGTCCACAAAACACATGTAGACTGGTTGGGCAAACTCCCATGCACCCTCAAGTATCCTGGAGAGGATAAAGAGCTGGTCCAGTGTTCCGCGACCAGGACGAAAACCGCATTGTTCCTGCTGTATCCGAGGTTCGACTAGCGGACAAACTCTCCTTTCCAGCACCCCGGCATAGACTTTCCCAGGGAGGTTGAGGAGTGTGATCCCCCTGTGGTTGGAACACACCCTCTGGTCTCCCTTCTTAAAGATGGGGACCACCACCCCGGTCTGCCAGTCCACAGGTACTGCCCCTGATCTCCACGCAACATTGTAGAGGTGTGTCAACCAGGACAGCCCTACAACGTCCAGAGCCTTCAGGAACTTGGGGCGGACCTCATCAACACCAGGGGCCCTGCCACCAAGGAGTTGTTTAACTGCCTCAGTGACCTCGTCCCCGGAAATTGTCGGGTCACTCCCCTTATCCCCAGACTCTGCTTCCTCCTCGGAAGACATGTCAGTGGGATTAAGGAGGTCCTCGAAGTATTCCTTCCACCGCCTGACAATTTTCTCAGTCGACGTCAACAGTGCTCCGCCAGCACTATACACAGTGCAGGTAGAGCACCGCTTTCCCCTCTTGAGACGCCTGACGGTTTGCCAGAATCTCTTCGAGGCAGTCTGAAAGTCTTTTTCCATGGCCTCCCCGAACTCATCCCACACCCGAGTTTTTGCTTCAGCCACTGCCCGAGCCGCATTCCGCTTGGCCTGTCGATACCTGTCGGCTGCCTCCGGAGTCCCACAGGCTAACAAGCCCGATAGGACTCCTTCTTCAGCCTGGTGGCTCCCTTCACCTCTGGTGTCCACCATTTGGTTCGGGGATTACCACCACGGCAGGCACCAACCACCTTGCAACCGCAGCTCAATGCAGCAGCTTCGGCAATGGAGACGCTGAACATGGTCCATTCGGACTCAATGTCCCCAGTCTCCCTTGGAATGCTGTTGAAGCTCTGCCAGAGGTGTGCGTTGAAGATCTCGCGGACGGGAGCCTCTGCTAGACTCGGCGCATAAGTGCAGATGACAGTCAGGACCCGTTCCCCGACCCTAAGGCGCAGGGAACAAACCCTCTCATCCATCGGGAAAAACCCCAACGTACCGGCAGCAAGTCGAGGGGATATTAGAATACCCACCCCAGCCCGCCGCCTCTCACCAGGGGCAACTCCAGACTGAGACAGAGTCCAGCCCCTCTCCAGGAAACTGGTTCCAGAGCTCAAGCCATGCGTAGAGGTGAGGCCGACTATATCTAGCCGGTACCTCTCAACCTCACGCACTTACTCAGGCTCCTTCCCCACCAGAGAGGTGACATTCCATGTCCCTATTGCCAGTCTTGGCAGCCGGGGATCAGTCCGCCAGGGCCTCCGCTCCTGGCCGCCACCCGGCACACAATGCACCCGACCCCTATGGTGCCTCCTGCGGGTGGTGGGCCTGCGGGAGGATGGGCCCATGTCTCCTCTTCGGGCTGTGCCCGGCCGGGCCCCATGGACTAAGGCCCGGCCACCAGACGCTCGCCCTCGGGCACCCTCCCCGGGCCTGGCTCCAGGGCGGGGCTTCGGTAACCCTATCCCGGGCAGGGTAAAACTGTTCCCTCGATGTTCTCTTCATAAGGGTCTTCACCAGAAATCTACTTAACAGATTTTATAATTTACTTTAATTTCACCACTCCTGAGCCAATTTAAGGATCTTCCATTCGGCAAACAGATCATTTAGAATTCATCCAATATGCACAAATTTGCGTTTTCCTTGAACAGCTTGTGCTTACCTTTAAATCTTTTAGACCGGTCTCCTGTTCGCCTCATATCAGATCCCACCTTAAGCCAATCTATCCTCTCAGCCGCAAAAGAATCCGGGTCACGGCACCAATTATTAAATTTAGTTCTTTAAATTCTTTTGGCGAAAAAAGAAAAACTGGACCCAGTGTGGTCAAAACATTTACGGAAATGGAGAACTGCAGCACGAGCACACATCCGCAGCTCTGACAAAATCACAAGGTGAATGTGTATATGTATAGTTTGGCTACGTCACACGCTAAGTTTCGATCAAAAAAACTCCTTGTATGGTACCAGTTGCTCTTTCTTTGTGTCTTACTTCCTGTGCAGCTCTGCACTAAACTTCCCCTTCTCTTTACTTCTCCTTTCTAAAGTCTGTTGCCAGGGCAACTTGTCACCCTCTGACCTAGTTCTTTGTCAACTCTGGGCCTTGTTTATAAAGGCCTCTATTATTAAAATACATAAAACAATATAGTCAGTAAATAAGCATTAAGAATATATATTTATTTCTTAACACAATCCATTTACCATTCCAGTGTGGCTTGTTCCTTGTGCAGCCATAGCCTCCGCATCCTGATATTCCTCTGTTACGGCCCTGGCCGAACAGTGTTTCTGCAAGTCTCTCCCCTGATTGGTTGAGCTAGTCTAGCCTCAACGCGTCAACTTTACCTTCAACTGTGAATTTGATTCTGGTTTTGGAGAATGGAAGAGCAAGACCTTAACCCTTAACCCACTCTTAACCTTTATTATTGTACTTTCTTGCCCCTAGATAGTGGCATATAAAGCGTCTCTCTTCTGCTTTGCTCATTGTGTTTTCCCAGAGCTTAGAAGGCTTCAGAACCAGTGGAACCCTTGTTGAGCAGCCCCAGCCTGAGGAGACTACATGCCGTGTGATGCAGTCCCAGTTGCTGGACCCTGAGCTTGTGAGTACCACACTACCTGAGCCTGAGCTGTAGGTGTTATGTTGCTTGAGCCTGTGGGTCTCGTGCCACCTGTCTACTAATACCTCAGTACACTTAATATCATAATCTGTAGATTTTGCAGACTGAGTGCAATACCTGACATGAACATGCCTGACCGTTTGCCAGAAATACAGAACAAGCTTTGCATTGCATTCATAAGAAGGCATGTAATTTCCTAACAATTGTGGTCCCCCAATGTTAAAGCACAGCTTCCTAACCCCTTCATTGAAAAGGGGGACTACTGCTCCAGTGTGACATTTAAAGGGTACTATCTATATATTCCACTTAATATTGCCAAGGTCTGAAGATCGTGATTAAAGAAAAGAACCCTCTGATGATGAGAACAAGGAATCAGGAAACCTTGCCTGAAGTACACATACTGGGGCCTCACCCTGAAGCAAGGCCCAGGGTAGGGCCCATGTTGAGCCCCTACCCCAGCCCTTAATCCATGGGCTGAGCCTAAATGTATGTGGAGTCTACAAGACTAAAATTCAATAGACGCATAGTTAAAACTTTTATCAGGAACATACACAGTAATGTGCAGTTCTGCTTAGGGCTTAAGGTCAGAGTTTTACTGTCTTGCCCTGAGTTGTCTGCATCATTTCACACTGACATTTTTGGCCCATCAACATAATTGCCCCGTCCTTCATCTACTACTTGCTAGCCTTGGCTCCCTGGAGCATCTTCCTGTTCCATAAAATAAGATTCAAGGTGATGAGTTAAAACTTTTGACAGTGGTGGAAATGTGGTGCAGATAAGAGATGGTCGTTACTGGTGTTACACAATAGAATTATAGGGAGAACGTGAAGTACCGTATCTGTGGCAGGAGTGTGGAAAGAGACATATAATTGCATAAGGCACTTGTGGGATAAGCAAATCTGAAATCAGGTTCAGACTTGTTTCTGTGAGCATAGAAACAGACGAAATTTTCTGTATAAACTCAGTTGTATATGTATTATGGATTAAATGAATTTTATGTATTAAAAAATAAGCATGTTCTTATGCTACAAAAGTTGCTGACAAGGACTACAAAGCAAGGCTAATGGATGTGTGCCAATCAATATGGTTTGATCCTCAAGAAAAAGAAAAAATTAGCAAAGGTAAATTAAATAAAGATGTCCTTACTTAACCGGTTCCCATGATTCTCTTTCAAAGCCTCTGTGAATAGACTGAGCAATGGAAGACTCCATCAGGTCAACATATCGGACTACCAGGGGGGCATACAGGTCTTGCAAGTGTTTGTGGAACTTCCCATTGCACAAGTTATCTGAAAGAGAGAGAAAAAGGGAGAGAAATAGACAAGGAGGTGACAAAATAGCATAGAACCTGACCGGTTTATTGGATTTCTACAGGGTGGGCCATTTATATGGATACACCGTAATAAAATGGGAATGGTTGGTGATATTAACCCTCTGGGGTCCAGGGTATAATTGGCCGTTTTTGACTACTTTTGATTTTACCTCTATATTTCACCTTTAAAATATGGTTTTCTTGCCTTGTTTGGTATCATTATTTTCAGCACAACCTCAAATATCTGAAATTTGAGTTATTTTTCCATTTTGGTATACTATATTAGCACAGTTGATCTAAATTCAGACAAAAAATTCAAAATCCAAGTAGAACAAAAGTTATATTTTTTACTGTAAAACCCACAAACATGTTTAATGAATCATTTTCATAACTTGAAATGCAAATAGAAATTGTACATTTCTAAACATTATGCACAAGTTTTGCAAACAACAAAGTTATATGGTACTATTTACCTAAAAATGCAGCCAAGGCCTCAGGCGTTTTTTATATAACCATTTAAATCTATTTACAGAACAATCAGGTGTTCTACATCAAATAAGAAGGCACACAAATTATTTGTGCCAGTCCAAAAAATGTAGTTTGTGTTCAGTATAAGACAGAGGAGCATACCACAGGCCTAAACCCTGCAGGTCTGACAGCAGGAGGTGCATCAGTCCAGTTTTCCATGCGGGAACAGCGTTTACACTAATCTTCCTTTGACGGCTTTTTGAAAGCAAATATGAAATTCAGCAGTCTACCTGACACTCAATACAAGACAATAACTACACAACACACTAACTACAGCCTCCAAACACGCTAAACATCACTAATGTCTCACATATGAAAACTCGCTCTCTCTCTGTCTTTCGCTCGCCCGCTTTCCGTCACGGGTGTCACTCCTAAAAACTTTCCCTTCTCCCTTAACAACCAAGTGCCACATGTTGCCTTATCATTTTTTTGATTGGCTGACATGGTAAACTCTATCACCAATAGGGAAGGGGTGTTTTTTTTTCTTTTTTCGCTCGCAAAGGGAGCGTTTTTGCTAGCGCTGTCTGTAGAAAACGCAGTTTTTACCGTTCTTCCCACTGTAAACGCCACTGGTTTGTTCAGAAAAAAACAGCGCGTGTATTTTTTATCATAACTCTGGTTTTACGTGGCCCATCGACACAATTCAGAAACTGCTATATAGTTTGAAGTCCGTACTTTCGACCCAAGTTGAAATGGAGACTCTGACGTGCTGCATCTTGTAGCTGTGTCGTCTTAAATTGGTCATGTGATTTTGACCCCAGAGGGTTAAAGTCCTGTTTGTGGCACATTAGTATATGTGAGGGGGCAAACTCCTCAAGATGGGTGGTGACCATGGTGGCCATTTAGAAGTCGGCCATCTTGGATACAACTTTTGTTTTTTTAATAGGAAGAGGGCCTTGTGACACATCAAACTTATTGGTAATGTCACAAGAAAAACAATGGAGTGCTTGGTTTCAACGTAACTTTATTCTTTCATGAGTTATTTACAAGTTTCTGACCACCACCACCCTGTAGTTTGATGGAGAGATGACCAGTGTTGGTTAAGTTACTTGAAAAAAGTAATCAGTAACCAATTACTGATTACTTCCCCCAAAAAGTAATCCTGTTACTTTACTGATTACTTATTTTCAAAAGTAATTAATTACTTAGTTACTTAGTTACTTTTTAAAAACACGATTTACAACCTGAATAGGTGATAAAGTGATAGATCTTTCAGCCCAATTCTACTTTTTCTACATAATCCATCATACAAAATGTAATCAAATGGAAAAGTATATTTTTTTTAACTTGTTTTATCAGTTTTAATCTTTTAACTTTATGCATCAAGCAAAAATTTAATTATATGCAACATTCTCTGAGTTGAATAAATTAGTTTAACATTGAAACCTATTTTCTGCACATTCCAGCACATAAAATAAAATATTTTGTGTGTCTACACTCAGTCTTTCAAATAGATGCAAGTAAAACACAGCAGAAAATAAATAAAGTCAAAGAGTCAGCGGTCCTTTTGCGTCAGGTGGAGGTTTACCCTGGTGCAGGTGTGCCGCGGTCAGTTGAAGAATCCGCGAGTTTCTCTGTGAGTTTCCCATTACGTCGTTGCGCACTCGGTGCTTGTTTAGGGGTTTTTTTCGCTGTAAAAAGAAGTTTTCTTCCCATGCACAATGGACACTAATGTTTTTGTCACTTTTTATGGAATCAAACTCAAAGTAAGGTCAGTACTTCCACGCTTTAAAAGCTGCACGCTCATACTCTCTCCCACAATCGATATGTGATCTATTGTTGATCTGCACACAGCTGTTGTCACTAACGGCGCACTCGCTTACGTCACTGTCATGAGACATTCTCGCAAAAAAAAATATCACAGTTTTAGTAACGCAGTAACGCAGCGTTCCTGCGGGAAAGTAACGGTAATCTAATTACCGTTTTTGCAATAGTAATCCCTTACTCTACTCGTTACTTGAAAAAAGTAATCAGATTACAGTAACGCGTTACTTGTAACGCGTTACTGCCCGTCTCTGGAAACGACATGGCTGAAAAAATCGAGTGCAGAAAAGCTATAAGACATACAATGTAAAAATAAACCTCCCACTGCTGACTCATGTTGACACTTCGCTCAAAATGTAAAAGAACCCACCCACCACTTTAATCACATTCTGGATCTTGTTCTGACATATGGCATAGAAACTTAACAGTGTTTCCTGAAAACCTACTTTTGTCTGATAATTCTTAATAACATTTAAAATTACAATAATGGATTATAAAGCAGTGGGAAATACATTTCTTTGCAGTATATTTCTTTGTGAAAGTACTTTAGTTCAATTTTAGGATATAATTCCTGCACTTTTATCCTTTAGCTTCAGATCAGAGATACTTTACTACGTGGTATAACTCTCAAATGCACATTTAAAGCAGATACGTGTCTTTTAGACCTCATTCCTACAAGACTGCTCAAAGAAGTCCTACCATTAATTTTTGCTTCAGTAACTTAGAGGGACTAGAAAGAGTAGACTAGAAAGAGAGAGCAGATTTCTCCTATATTGGCTTATTGGCTCCATGTTATATCCCAGATCTAAAGGAAAATCCTACTCCTCACATATGAGGTCTAGAATAATCAGGCCCTGTGTCCTCTTAATGACCTCATAGTACTGTATCACCCCAATAAGCACTTCGCTTTCAGACTGCTTTACTTGTGGTTCCTACAATATTTACAAGTCGAACTGAAGGCAATGTCTTTAGCTTTCAAGCCTCTCTTCTGACACCCAGTTTGGATTTGGGAGACACATACTATTTTTATATTTAAACATTTAAAAATAATTATAAATTTTATTCTTAAGATTAACCTTAAAATTTTCATTACTTAGTTATGATGCAATAGGCCCAGCCCACTAGATGTTTCCCATGATGCACTGAGTGTTTCTTCTTCACTCACATTTTTTTCACTTACGCTTATCACCAATCTGCATTTAATTATTCGTTATTATGGTCACACTTTCTATTACAGGTAAGGAAGGGTAACAAGACAGAAACAAGAACATAATAATGTGTAATAATTTCTAAATTACTACTACTTACCAAAGTAATCACACTTAATATCCGAGTAATATTGTGCCAGCAATACTGGTTGCAGTTGAGTGATATTATCCAATTATATCAATTTCAGTGTAATAAGGGCCCAAAAACTGGTGGCAATAATGTGTAACCACAGCTTGGTAATAAAGTGGTTATAATAGGTTAACAAGGGAGAAACAAGAATGTAATAATAATTAATTCACAAATTGTAATGTTCATTTTATTTTTTATTGTATTATTATTTTTTAAATAGGACAGTTTGCATCTGTGAAATTGTTGCTCAGTGACCTGCCAGTGATATCATGCTTGCTTTAACACAAATATATTTCAAATTTTTTGAATATCTTCCTGCAGGAGAGACTGGATTTTTGGATGGTTTGAGGTCAACCAGTGATGAAGGCCTATGAAAATCTAAGGTGTTCATAAGTATTATTCTTTAAACCTTAATTATTAGCATTTTGTGTTTATTGTTCATTCCAGACTCAGTTATCAGTACCATGGTATTAAATTCCTGCTTAGAACACAAAACCCTGCGGGAGAAAGACACTATCTCTACTTTTAAGATTAGGCTTCAAACTTTCCTTTTTGCTAAAGCATATAGTTAGGGCTGGACCAGGTGACCCTGAATCCTCCCTTAGTTATGCTGCAATAGACATAGGCTGCCGGGGATTCCCATGATGCACTGAGTTTTTCCTTTCCAGTCACCTTTCTCACTCACTATGTATTAACAGACCTCTCTGCATTGAATCATATCTGTTATTAACCTCTGTCTCTCTTCCACAGCATGTCTTTATCCTGTCTTCCTTCTCTCACCCCAACCAATCACAGCAGATGGCCCCGCCCCTCCCTGAGCCTGGTTCTGCCGGAGGTTTCTTCCTGTTAAAAGGGAGTTTTTCCTTCCCACTGTCGCCAAAGTGCTTGCTCATAGGGGGTCATATGACTGTTGGGTTTTTCTCTGTATCTATGAAGCGCCTTGAGGCGACTTTTGTTGTGATTTGGCGCTATATAAATAAAATTGAATTGAATTGAATTGAATTGAAAAACACCTGCGGCAGTTTCTAAGTTTGTATTTAAAAGGTTATTAATATGTTATTAAATAGAGATGGGCAGTTTTGCATTTTGCATTTCTGTTTCCTACTTATTACCACTCAATTACCTGTGGTACCTTCTGTGTAATAATTTCTTAATTAAGCACATTACTTTCTTGTTTCTACCTTGTTACCCTACTATTACCACTTCATAACCGAGCTGTAATAGAAAGTGCTATCATTAATATTACTCTCTCTCTTCTACAACGTGTCTTTCTTCTTCCCCTCAGCCCCAACTGGCCGTGGGTGGATGGCTGCCCCTCCCTAAACCTGATTGTTGAGGGTTTCTTTGTATTATTTGGTGTATTTACGTTACTTTGCAAAGTATAAATCAAACTGTTTTTGTGATTTGGCGCTATATAAATAAATATATAAGTAAAATGAAACTAAACTGAATAAAAGATGCCATGATGTTTCAGCCATGTCTGTTATTGTTAGGGCTTTCGTTTTGTTCTGTTGACTGAGTTTATGAATATAGTTTCTCATGCATAGTTCTTACTGCTCCAACGGCATTATTCTTCCCAAATATCTTAAAGAGTTCCTGCACGTCTCTCCATTATTATCTATCATTCTTGATATTTATAATTGAGTGATTTGTATATATTTGTGCTATTTCTTTAATTTGTAAACTGTGTAACATATTGTATTATTTAATTAGTTTAGTCTGTTAATGTTACTGTCTTTGAGAAACTGTAACCCACGTAGTTTCCTTAGGGATTAATAAAGTATTCTGATTATCAGTCTCTTTGAGTGTTAATAACAAACTGTATGTATAAAACACTGTAACAAGATGATTATAAGATGCAATCAGCACAATTTTATACAAAATTAAGGTGTCGTTAAAGTCCCAGTATTATCAAGTTTAAGCATCTCTTTTTCCAAGCACACCCAACTACTTTACATCACAACAGGTTACTCCAACTACGTTTCCCACAGAAACAATATAAGGAATCTTAACATCTGTCAGTTTCTTCACAGGAAAAAAAAATGTGGGCTTGGGGTTGACACAAACTAAAGCAGGACTATGTGCATAGGATGTTCCGAAGACAGCAAGTGCAGTTGTACAGGCCAGGTGCCAGTGCATTGGGAAAAAGTGAACATGCAAAAACAGAAAAGGAGCTCCATCTGGCTGCATGTCAGTGATATTGGAGACTTCAAAGCTAAGTGCAGAATTTGTAAAATGAGGAATGGGACATATACTACAAATTTTTTTCAGAGAGCATTTATTGTAGAATGCCAAGTTTGCAAAATGTTGTCCAGGCCTTAAAGCCAATGTATGTTCTCCCCAGTAGCAGTAAATGCATAAAAATAAGGCTTTATGACAACACTGGATTAAAAAAAAATCATCTAAACACACAAACCATTCATAATTGAATGGTTAGGCTAAAACAGAACAGCCAGCTCTTCTAAGGATGCCTAGACCAGTGTTTCCCAACTACTGTGCTGCAGCACATAGGTGTGCCGTGAGAAATGATCATGTGTGCCGTGGAAGATTATCTGGTTTCACCTCATTAGTACTCTAAGCGATTGGCGTGAGTAACAGGCAGAACAATTACATTCTCTTCCACTAGAGGGCAGTACAACTACCCGCGCTAGTTAAATGGGTTGCCAACTGCAAGTAAAACAGAAGAAGACGAAGAAGAAATTACATAATAGTCATGCTGTGAGTGAGACATCTATTGCTATTAAGCGCTTCATTAAGTATTTGAAAAGAAAAACTAATCCATCTGACCTGGTTCCTGGAGAAAACCCCGACCCAGATGAAGGCCCTAGCATGAGTAGTGGTCAGAAGAAAGCGAAACTAGGGACAAACTGAGCCAATGCTATGCCTGGTGTGCTGGGAAAAATGATCGATATGTGACATTTTTGTTTGGTGGTGTGCCGTGTGATTTTTCTAATGTGAAATCTGTGCCGTGGCTCCAAAAGGTTGGGAAACACTGGCCTAGACAAAAGAGCCAAATCTTTTAAAAGAGCCCAATCTCTATAGAGTAGTGATCCATGGTGCTAATTAGGCTTGAACTGTTTTAATAAATATTAATACAGCCAGCATTTCATCTGCTTAAAAAATCCGCACTGGTTTGGACAATTACAGACCCATTTCGAAACTTCCATCTATTTCTAAAATCCTCAAGAAAGTTGCTGCCTATCAGCTACTTGGACTGGTTGAGGGTAACACTATATTTGTTCCAATCCGGTCTGCAAAAACTATATTTTTATCATTTTTCCATATTAATATTTTAATATTATATTTTTACACACTTAGAGAAAGGCGAATATTTTAATTCTGCTCTATTTATTCTCGTTACTGGTGATCACGCCATTCATCTTGAAAGATTACAAAACTGGATTAATATTTCTGCAACCGATCCCATCATGCATATCTGACAGACACCTCAGAATGTAATATTACCTAGATGTCGCTGTCATAACTTCAAATATGTGAGATGCCTCAGAGCTTAGTCATTGGTCCAGTTCTTCTTTCTTATTCTACACGCTATTGCCAAAAGTATTTACTAATCTGTCTTCACATGCATATGAAGTTGATACTGTCAGCCCAGTCTTAATCCATAGGATTTAATGTGCCCACTCTCTGTAGCTATAACAGCTTAAACTCTTCTGGGAAGGCTTTCCGGAAGGCTTTGGAGTATGTTTATGGGAATATTTGACCATTCTTACAGAACTGCACAATGATATTGGCCAAGAAGCCCTCCCCTACGATCCCACACTATAATCCAGCCTCCACCAAACTGTAACTTTGTCAGCTTGCAGTCAGACAGTACTGTTCTGCTCAGCTTCAGCTACCAACTCCAGACTCATCCTTCGGGTTGCCAGATGGTGAGGCATGATTCGTCACTTCTGAGAACACATCTCCACTGCTTTAGAATCCAGTGGTGGTGTGCTTTACACCGCTGTGTCCCTACCTTTGTATTACGTTTTAGATTGTGGCTCCTAAACTTTGAAACAACCTTCCTTGTTGTCAGCAGACTCTGAACGCTTTTAGCAGCTCTTTGAAATAAACCATAAATCTCCCTTCTTTAAATTTAAATCTCCTTTCTTCTCCATTCTGATACTCAGCAGGTGTTTTCATCAGGTCTCTCTAGCAGGTCTGTATGCCTAAATGCAATGAGTTGCTTTCATGTGATTAGCTGATTAGATAGTTGTGTTAATGAGCACAGATGTAACTACAAAGTGGCTGATGAGTGTGTACCTGTGGTTTAATCACTGCAGACTTCCTCAAAGGGATTGTAAAAGCTCCCATTGTCACTATTGCATTACTGTTTTTCTTTGTTCGCAGGATAGATGCAAAGGGCACAGAAAGCAATCATAATCCCTGATAATGAATAGTGACAAAGGAGGTTGTTGTTTGTGCACTTCAATAATGGGAATGACACAGCATTTTCAATCTTTCTAAACAAGACATTGGAATCCAAGCCACATTTCCCCCGCTCTGCTGGCTCCCAACTGGTAAAAAGGCAACACTGACAAAGACCACAGGAGATAAAATGGAGGCCAGTGTGTGCTAATGTGATGCCTCACGGCTCCATGCAGTGTGCCTGCTTTTTCTCTCCCTCTCTCTCTTTCTTTTTTCTCTCCCCCTCTGAGAATGTGTGTTTGTGTTTGTGTGCATTGGCATTGGAGTCAAGGTCGATGATACACAGTAGGTGCAATGTTTGTTGTGTTCCCTGATTGCCCCTCTCCCAATTAGCCACTTGAGCGGCTGCTGTCCATTTGGATGTGTTGTGTCCAGGAGTGTGTTCGCAGGGCTTGCCATGGTCTAGCTACGACGACTTTAGACCTCATTAACTTCTTGAATGGCAGCCTGACTTTGGCACCTGACTAATGTAGTTTTTTACTGCTCCATAAG
Source organism: Copadichromis virginalis (assembly GCF_057382275.1). Classification (NCBI taxonomy): domain Eukaryota; kingdom Metazoa; phylum Chordata; class Actinopteri; order Cichliformes; family Cichlidae; genus Copadichromis; species Copadichromis virginalis. Next base: position 3,032,126 of record NC_140622.1, read on the forward strand.
TGCACCGCTGTGGGGCAAAAGAACAGATGACCTTCTGCAAAAACATGTCACTATAATCATATACTTTTCTAACGTGCGTTTGTTATGCTGTGTGGGAAGCAGGCCTTCTGGCATGGTATATTACAAAGCATCAGGCCACATTGTCTTAACAGCATTTTGCCCTTGACACCCACAACAACCATCTTCTGTACCCAGCAGTGAACCACCCTTTCTTTTTGGACCATCATCAAACCATGTTTAATCTTTCTGAGGAACTCAGAAGGGGACCTTTTTTATGGAAGTCCAATTTAGTCAATGAAACCTAGTATATAATATCTTCTAACCAGTAGTGTTCTATCAGGACCAACAGGGCAAGCAGTGCTTGCTTAGTTAACTCTAAAAACAGACATCACTTAGAGAAATTGCTTCCACTCTGAACCCATTTCTTTCTAAGCTGTGTAGATTGCCATGACCTGGATGAATGAGAACCTTCACATTCATCCATTTTCTTATCACTTATCTGGGGCCGAGTAGCAGGGAAACAGCCCAAGCAGAGAAACCAGACCTCCCTCATCCTAGCCACCTCCCTCAGCTAACCTGGGAAACACCTCCCCAGGCCAGCCAAGAGATGTAATCTCTACAGCGTGTCCTAGGTCTGCCATCGGGCCTTCTCGCTTCAAATTTTCCAAAACAAAAAACAAACCCCGTTGGATGGACTATGACCTTTTGTGTTACAAAGGGGTTCAAATTTATAATGTTTTTTTAATAATCATAATTTAGTTCATAATTTGTTTGACCAGCTATGAATGCACATAGAGAATGCATAATTTTTTTTTTTTAGTCAGTGTATTATTGCAAGCAAGCTTTCTTTTAGTGTTTCCCAGCGTAGCTATGTTCATTGCTATGCACTATAATTGGAATTCGCACACAATGACACGATGTAGCAAATGAGAAGGAGGCCAATTTCATGACACTAACAAAAGAGCATGATAATTTTTTTGTGCTCAGGTCACTTAAGCTGAATAAGTGGACAACATTCTATCTTCTCCTTGACTCCCAACTGACACAATGAAAAGGGGAATCTTTCCCAAGGGACAATTAGCAGATTGAGTCTGCTTCGTGAAGTGTATGTGTATCTTTTGCATGGACAGTGTTCCTGCAGGCAAGTGTATGCAGTTCATTAGAGAGATGAGTGGCCTGCAGCAACCGTCGGCAACACACACACACACACACACACACACACACACACACACACACACACACACAAAACTACTGTAAATATATGTACATGTTAAAAAACGTTTGGGCTCAGTAGTGTGGAGATGCTTTTTTTGCTGTTTGTCACTGATTTGTCAGTGATGTTAGTGCCAAATGAGGTTTACCTACAAAGATGCAGCAGTTGAATGTAAGAGCATTTACTCACGTAATGTACATGTACATGTACAATGGTACTGTCCTTGATTTAACTGATTATTAAGTACATTTGAAATATGCAGTGTAATTCCTATTTAATAATGCCCTCATCTTTACCTATGACCAGGGATGGCAAGAACAAATTGCAACATATGATGATTATATTCAACGTGATGCACTACTGTCAATTAAACATGCCAACAATATGAAGTTATTTAAGTTGGTCAACCTTAAAAATAAGGCAAATGTACAGTAAAGTAGTAGTGGTAGTAATATGAATGAAATCATCATAGGATGGAGGGAGCATGGTACTGCACATAGTCGTCAATTTGATTGTGGTGGATTTTTAGTCTGGACTATATTGTTGTTAATTCTTAAATGTAGTGTTTTTTTCTGAATAGGGATAAATTGAGTACAGAATTTAGACTATCACAGAGGAACTAAAATCAGGATTAGTTTTAAAGTTTCAGGTTGAATTTTTTATTAAAATTTTTTTTTCTTTAGAGGCAGTAAAAAACTTTCATTAAATACTGCCCAACCAAAATTTACATTCAGTTTTTCCTGGATAAATACAGAAATATTTTAAAAACTCTTAAATACGCTGTCACAAAGAAGGTATGTGCAGTCTACTAAATAGACTATTTGTACTACAAACTGAAAAAATCTTCAGCAATTAAAAACTTATCTTCATCATTGCTTAAACAGAGCATAATGCTCAGAAGGTCTAATCCATGTGTGTATTTACTGTGTGTAATTAAGGATGTTCCCTTAGATTACACCCTTCAGACCTCCAGCCCTAGCAAAATCACTTCATCAGTCAAAGACCACTACTCCAGGGTCCATACTGACATCTGAATATACTTTTTTGAATAGCCATACACTCACAGTCCATCCTCAGAAAGTCATTGAGCAGCTGGAAGAGAGGGAAACTGTCCCAGCTGTCAGGTGGCTGAACTTCAAGAGCTGCATCCATCTCGGTCGAATAGAGACACATGAAGGTCTCAGCATGTTCCACCATCAGATCTGACCACCATGCAAAGGCCTTCAGATGGAAAGAGGGGAAGAGAGCGGGGAAAAAAGTCAGAGGTAAGTATGGAGCTGAGAGTGTAAGAAGACAGTTAATGCAGTATGAGCGACCCCACTGGACACATCTTTGAGAATTTGGAGATTTATTTCATCTTTAGCCTCTACAGGAAATGAGATTCAAAGGCTCTCACACACTTTTCATCATATGAAATCAAGTTGTTGCCTCAATGACTTTACTGCACAATCTCCGGGGAGGGATTCTTCACCACTCGGAACAGAAACACCAAGAGTGTGGAAAAAAAATCACATGCTTTCTGTTGTCCCACAGAGGAAACAGCAGCAGCTCCTTGACAGACTTGGCAGGGACCTACTTAAACACTCACCCGCAGCTTCTTCAGCAAGTCAATCAAAAGAAAGGAGCTGTTGAACTGTGCCACACTTGTATCTCCCCATCAAATATGTGCAGTGCAGTGACTGGTCGCAACCTGGCTACTCTCATCAAATACACTGAGTTTTCTCCAGGCACCCTTACTCTTGCCAGGCCTTTTAAGAGGGACCCTGAGGATCCAAACTGTTTGTCTATTCACACCAAGCTTTTAACACTGTCATTTGAATGTTCTCTCTAGTACTGGAAGTGGTGTGGGAGGGTGGTATACTGGGAGCAGTTAGCAGCGGATGAATCACATTCAGTTAGTGCCAGTCATTGTTTTTGTAATCATCAGTCTTGTTATTACAATAAAAAACATTCCCCTGCAAATTTTGCAAGCTTACTCACTTATAAAGAAATGCACAGTCTCTAATTTTGTTTGTTTCATTTTAATGAGGAGAGACAGATTACCAACCAGAAATACTACGAAATAAAAAAATCATTTGCATCTCATTGAGCCAAGTAAGTGTTTGATTCCCAACAAAACATAACTTAGTAATTGGTGGAGAAACTTGGCAAGCACAGTGGTAGGACATTTACTGTAGTTGGTCACCAAGAGGGGATTTTGACCCACTCCTCTTTGAAGAAACTCTCTAAATCCTTTAGGTTTCTGGGCTGCTGCATGGGAACTCAAAGCTTAAGATCCCTCCACAAATGTCCTACAGGAGGTCCTCCAAGACGTTTCATGCCCCCATCCATTGGCCCCTCAAACTTAAAAACGAACCTGGTGGGCCCCCACCTTTCTCATGATCATCCTCAACTAATGAGGCAAGATCTTGCATGAAGCTGATCATTTCATATTTTTGTCATTTCCAGATAATTGTACCAAAGTTGTCACTTTCTCACCAACCTTCTGCTGATGGCTCGTGCAGGTCTACAGTCTTGTTTCAAACAAACTGCCTTGGCTGCTCCAAAATGCCTTGTGTAGATGAGCTAGTGAAACAAACTGATGAGCCTTTGTGTCTTGTGATACAACATAGATACTCTTCACTACACAAGGTTGTAATCATCGATATCCTCCCATCCGTCCACTGCTAGAAATTTCTTTTTGAACAAATCCACTCTTTCACATTTGCATGTTTTTTTCCTTCTGTCCAGATGCAGCATTGTGCACCATCCTTTCAATTCAATTCAATTTTATTTACATAGCGCCAAATCACAATAACACATTGTACAGTAGATCGTACAATAATACATACAGAGAAAAACTCAATCATATGACCCCCTATGAGCAGCACTTTGGTGACAGTGGGAAGGAAAAACTCCCTTTTAACAGGAAGAAACCTCCAGCAGAACCAGGCTCAGGGAGGGGCGGGGCCATCTGCTGCGACCTTTTACTTATAACCACATGTTAGCACAGTGTTTATGTGCTAATAGAGAAATAATTTCCTTGTAACTAAAACAGATTCTGAAGAAGAATGTAAGCATCTACCCAAGGCATTTTGTGGAGGGTATATAACAGCTGTGGCAGTTTGTTTGAAACAACTGCAATCTCCACATTTCAACTATTTCAACTATTTCAACTATTATATCATTTCAACTTTTTTCACAAAATAGTAAAGAAAAAAAACTGTTGCAGTTTTACAATGATTTTTATAACTTAATTCCAGTTATTAGGATTAGAGTGCAAAGTCTAAGTCAAGTTAAAGCTGGTGATTACATGAGAGGAAAACCAACCCCAATTCCAAAGCAAGGGTGCTGTGTAACATATATTAGTAAAAACAGAATGCAACATTCTTCAATGTCATAAACTTATATTTTATCCACAAAATAACATGGAAAACATATCAAATCAACATGTCTCAATAAAGCTGGGAGACAGGCGTGTTTATCACTTTAGCTTCCCATCTCCTTTTAACAACAGTCAGTAAACATCTGGGACCTCAAGAGACAGATTTCCGGACTTTTGGGAGGGGAATGTTACGCCATTCTTGTCTGATAAGATGCTAGGAAGCATATGGCAGCGAAAACATATAAACTAACAAACAAGCAAAAAGTTCCTGACTTTAACTGATTTAATTATATGTACATTTTTCATATAATAGTAAAACGTACAATGTGAAATGTTACATTTATTATAATCTGGCCACATTAAATGTACTTGACTGGTATATATTCAGTTTAAACCAAGTACACTTTTCTTAATGATTCATTATTTAAATCAGTTCACTTTGCTTGGTGTTTATTGGGGGTAAAGAATCAGTTTTTGAGTGACCGCTATACACTGTGGATATACCTTCAGCATTGATGTCCAAGCGGCTGTTGCCATGGGCAATAATCTACTCCCATACCATCAGAGATGCAGACTTTTGAACTCCTCACATATAATAAGCCATTTGGTCCGTGTGCTATTTTTTCCAAGAGGTTGAGGTGCCCACATTTGATGCGTCTGACCACAGAATAGTTTTCCAGTTTGCTTTAGTCCATTTTAAATGAGCTCAGGCCCAGAGACTTCCTGAATCACTTTATTTCTGAAAGTGCTTGCCTGAGACCTGAAGGCCATGGTTAGCCAATACTGATTTTTGGCCTTAAGCCTCTAAATGTTTTAATGTTACTGTATATTCAACATTCTCACAATTTAGAGTATTATATTTTAAATTTACATTTGACACAGTATCCTAAATTTTGAAGAATTAGGGTTGTACATGGATAAACCAGGATCAAAAACTCAAGAGAAAATAAACTGTAACAGAATATTTCAACACGTTTGGGCTGGAGTCATGTACACTGGTTTAAAGTTTCACTGGAGCAGCAGGGAAAGGAATTTTGCTGAAATGCAAGGGGCATGGTCATAGTGTGAAAGATGGCTCATATCCTCCATTATGTGTGCTGAAAGGTCCAAAGCAAATTTGTTTAAAAAAGGAAGGATGAGAAACACCCTCACCAAACTTACTTGGTGGATTTACTGAAAAGAACATGTACATCTCCATGATAGATGAATTACTGAGTAGGATAAGTAAATGTCAATGACTAAACACAATAAACATGCTGTTATATTCTGGGATGATTTGTGGTAGGCTCTTAGAAAGCAAAGTACATCGTTAGAATATAGGAAAATCTGTTTTCCCCCTTGCTTTCTCCAAACATACTAGCTTAATGCTTTGGACAAATAAACACACTGCCTAAGTACTTGTGTCTGCTCTTCAATAATGAAGGCAAAACTGTTGCAAGCTTCGAATCTAACGAGCACCTCTCCAAGTACTTGAATGGCAGTGACAACAAGCTGAAATGGGTTTGTGTCATTGTTGAAAAGGGAAATATTAATATTCCTCAACAACAATAGCTGTGTCAATAAGTGCATGCACAGGTTCTATGGGTATATTGAGGGTAGGGTAGGGAATGGGGTATATGGCACCAAGACAATCACATACCTCTTTTCCCTGTTCAAACAATTCCCCGCAAAACAAATAAGTGATTGGAATAAAAAGTAGAGAAGCAGTAAGTCAGCTTTGTTTTAGTTACAGAAAAGTGACAAAAATGTAGCTAAACAGCACAGCATACACAGCAGAGCAAAGCGTTTCCCCTGCTTTTATAAACCTACTTGCACTTTAGAATATGTACTTTGTGGCCTATTGTGCAGATAACATGGAGAATGATAGTTTAACGCAGGTAGGTAGCAGTGAGAAGCTTTGTATTTATCATTCAAGTAAAGTTATACAACTACCTAACTTCAGTCTGCAACGAGACAAAAAAACGTGTTCAGTTTATCTTTGAAAACAAATGTTGAGGAGCTCTGTAGACCTTTTTATTTTAACATTGCATTGGAGACAAATATGTAGAACGTATACAATGGAGTAGGGACATGGTGTGGCTATATGCATATGTACCAGCACACTGACCTCAGCATGATGTTCCTCATTCTGCTGAAGCACCTCAATCACCAGCTCAGCCAAACGGATCGTGTCCTCCAGTTTTTTGGCAGGGGTGGCAAGCCTTCCCACATTTTCTGAAGCACAAAGGTCAAAGATCAGTGTGGATACCCTCTAGGTGTGATCACAATCTGTTCTTAATTTCATAAGCCTCTATCCATGCAACCCAAAGTGTATGACACTAGGCAGTGCTATAACAGAGCTTTTCCATATTTACTAATAGTAAATCAGCTTTATTCTTAATCAAAGCTATAAATGAAAGTAGAAGTTTGATTAATAACTTATATGAGAAATGGGTCCCCAATAGGAAGGACTTTTGTCCAATTGATCTTCCTGACTTAACTTCAGTAATTACTTTCTCCCAACCATATCATCTGCCCCATTCCTATAAGACTGCTCAAAGACGTCCTACTCTTAATTAATGCTTCAATCTTAAATATGATCAGAAATCATTCCTGCCTGTGGCCGTCTCCCTGTACAATTCCTCCATCCACTACACTGTAAACACTGCAATAGTTACATCCTTTCTGCACATACTCTTACTTACTTGGTAATATTGCTGTCAATTTCCGTGATATTTATTTCTAATTATATCTGCCAACCCTGGATATTTATTATTTGGTGATTTGTATACGTTGTGCTATTCCTTATATCTTAACATATTGTCTTGTTAAATAGGTTGGTCTATTTTTGTTAATGTTACTGTACTGGAGCAACTGTAATAGCTCACATAAGTTCCCTAGGGATTAATAAAGTATGCTGATTCTGATTCTGATATTAACGGGCTGTTTACCAAGGGCCTTTAGGCTAGCAGTACTACTTTTAAGATTAGGCTTAAAACGTTCCTTTTTGACAAAGCGCATTGCAAGGGCTAGATCAGGTGACCCTGAATCATCACATCATGGGAGTCCCCCAGGAGCCTAGGCCTCTTGCACTATAATTGATTGTTTCCTACTTCACCTTTTTCCCCACTTACCATGTGTTTATACACCACACATCATTTAATCAATAGTTGTTATTAACCTCTGGCTCTTTTCCACAGCGTGTTTTTGTTCTATGTCCACTTAACAATATCCAGTTGTTGTAGATGGCCACCCCTCCATGACCCTGTCTACTTCCTGTTAAGAGGGAGTTTTTCCTTCCCACTGTCACCAAAGTACTTGCTCATATGGGGTCATCAGATTGTTGGGCTTTCTCTGTATTTTTGTAATGTCTTTACTTTAGAATATAAAGAGTCTTGAGGGAACTGTTGTTATGATTTGGCACTATATCACTAAAAATGAAGTTGAATAATAGCTTTGTAGGAATAAATATTAGGAAGCTGCAGGCATTGGCACCATGACGTGGCACTGAAGAATATTACAGTGAATAAATTATTCAATTTAATTACAGCACATCAACTATATTGTTTTTTTCCCGGTATTGTTTTTGAAATCTTTGCATTTATCATTTCATTTTTTATTTTTAGTTTTTGCAATGCAAGTTATGCAATTTATTTATTCAATAATTTTAAAGACTTGTGTATACTTCCATAGACAGCCATTTGTACACGCACGGCCAAAGTTTCATAGTTTCAAATTGTCATTTGTTCCAGTATGAAAAAATTCAGGTACCAAAAATCAGATTTTTGAGTGTAATGTTTGTATGTCCAATTTATGCACAAATCTGTGCATAAATTGGACATACGCTCTATAAGTTCAGAACAGCCATTGTCTGATGCATGAGCCAGTTTCAGCCAAGCCTTAGTTCTTATGTCGTCACTCCTATATAAACACTATGGAAAGCTGCTCCTTTCTGACTTTCTCTTTGTACAAAATTGTTTACGTTTCTTAAGTCAGACTTTCTCGCAGATTGCATGCAGATTGCACACACCTACTGGTTCAGAATAATTATGATTTACAAACATATGAAAAACAGAAATAGTCACATGCTTCATAAATGAAATAACTTTGCATACACAATTGTTTTTTTACACAGGGTAAGAACAGTTCCACAGACATATTGGTAAATAAAGTCCAATGATCCCAAACACACCAACAGAATGGCTGAAAAAGAAAAGAACACAGATAAAGGGATGGCCCAGTCAAAAGTCCAGACCTCAGCCTATTTGAAATGCTGTGGTGGGAACTGAAGAGAGCTTTAACAAATGCCCAAAAACCTCAATGAACTGAAGTGATATTGTACAGATGAGTGGACCAAGGCAATGTGAGGGACTATTAAATTAACACAGAGAAGAATTTGTTGCTAAAGGTTGTTCTAAAAGCTGAATGATTAGGTGCACTTCTTCACAGATTGATTCTTCATTTTGGCTTTATTCTTCTTAAATAGTGAAATGGTTTCATACCTGCGGTTAGATTAAGGACAAGATCTTTTTAAGATCTTTTTTAAATGATGCCCTGATATGGAAAACATTTTTCGACATGATTGTACGTTATCTTCTAAGAACAAAGTTTTTAATCGACATCTTCTTACTTTATTCTTAGCCCTGTTTGTTTTTTCAGTCTTGTGTAAAGTACGGCTGTTTCAAGATATAAAACAGTCTTTCAAATATAACACACACCACAACCTCGATAACCTTTATCTTCATGGAGCTAAACAAACCTACAATTGTGTATAACCAAACCCATCTTCCTACATGGAGAAACCAATAAAACCCAGGCTTACTGCTGTGGAGTGTCTCATCAACGAAGCTGCATTAAAAGATCAGCTTGTGCACCCAGTCTGAAACAATGGGTTTACCACCTTGTTCTTTACCACCAACATTAAATAGGTCTTTATTAGCTATACTTTTGTTACTTTCTGCACATTTGGTTCTTGTTTCCCAGCCTCCTGCTTTATGCCTGTGTGTTGTTTCCCAAAATATTTGCTGACTTTTTTGTTAAAGAGACTGAAGAGCACAGCTGGCTTAACTCATTAACCCCTTATAGCCTGAAATACAAAATCATTGCAAGAAATTTCTTTTTTTAAATGGAGAGTTTATTGTTAAAAGAAAAAATTATCTCCATGTATGACTTTTAATTTGTATCGTATTTGCTATATCTGCCTTTTTTTTTAAATGCTTATAAATGTATTGTGCAATTTATTTTGATTTTTCAGGAGGGAAAGAAATCATACTGGTGATGTAATAGAAGTCTCAAAAAAAACCAAAACCCTGTATCTATCGAATATTATGGAGTTAAGGGGTTAAATCCAAACAGAGAACTGCTACAACAACAATAACAAGGCCGTCCCAGTAGCCCACCTCTCTGCCCACTCTCCATCAAATCCCTCTGTCTCTCCCTGGATTGCTGCTTGCCAATCCAATGCCCCTAAAAGTCATCTACTCTGGAAAATAACTAGGAAGACTTCAGAAACACATCAGCACACACTTGTGTGCTTAAATCTTGCAATCCTAAACTTCACTTCATTAACTTCCTTTCTCTTCTCCTGCAGACCTCCTTGCTTCCAACCAGTTGAGATTATTCATCCTAAGCCATTAACCAATCTTTGATTGTCAGTGGTTTTAGTCCTCTCAGTCCGCTGCTGCTGCTGCTGCACATCCTCAGTAACATCTCTTAATTAAATCAAAACCAGAAATCCACAGCATCTTGACCAGTGTTAGCTTCCAGTCTTTTCTTCTGTAGACCTCTCTCCTCTGCACTGGTTGGCATTATTCCATCTAAAGTTGGTTAATAACATCATTATAATTAAATGTCATGTTTATTCCCTTAACTTTCTTTTAAAACAGTCATCGGGTTGTTTGTACGGAGCCCCGCAGGGGACATGGGAGAGAAAAAAATTAAGACGGACTTTTGCGAGATCTCGCAAAAGTCCGTCTTAATTTTTTTTCCGTATGTTTGAGTGCTGCTCATTTTAAAACATTTTGTCAAAGGCATCTTTGTGTATCTATACTTGAGAAACATTGTCATTTATTTTAACTAATTAAATTGTTTTCAAGGAAATCGTAAATGTTTAGCATATAGAAATAGAAGATATGGTACACTCAGTAGTGTAATTCTGCTGAGAACATACACATGACACAGAAACTGCTTTAACTTGAAAATGTCACCGACTCCACTCAGACCACGTGCTGGTAGAGTTGTGGCTCAGTGATGAACAACACAGCAAGCTGATGAGAGATAGCATTTGTATAACAGCAGACTAACATGGCTGAGTCTGCAGAACACTGTGACAAAGTGGAGAAGCAGTTGTAATTCTCTCCATTTGTCCCATATGTGTTTACCTTTTTTTTGCACATTGTACACATCTGTTTCTATGTATTTGCTATGATTTGCTATTTGTCAAGTAACATTGCTTCACTCACTATCCCGGGTTTGTTTGTGTAAGCGTTTTGTTGCCGGCAAATCAAACATTCTGCAAATTAAGACAAATACTAAGTTATGTTTCTTTATACTTTATTATGTTACAGATTAAGTCATTTGTTCATACTTACTCTGTTTGTCTTTTCAGTCATCATGAGTGTCAGGTGTGGGGAAACGCCCGCTTGGCATTTCCTCATTTTAAAGTCCTGATCATGTCACACATGACATCATCAGGTCAAACCATGTGGAGGGGTTTCTTTTTCCAGAGAGATGCTTCCTTTTGTTTGTGTTAATGTTTAAAGGGATTTGTTGAATGTTTTTCCTTTTGTTAATACTGCCATTTAGTTGTGTAAATGTGCATATTAGAAGTGTGTAGAGGTTTTGTGTTTTTAGATAACCTGAGTAGAGTTTTAGATCCCTCAGTTGAGTGAGTGGTACTGGCTGGGCAATTGGAGGGAAATTGATGGCCCTATTTAAAGCCAGTCTCTACCAGATGCAGGAGAGAGGAGAGGTGAGCTGTGTCACCAGAGCCATGTTATGTTGAGTTTTGTTAAATGAATTGATTTGGGGAAAGTTTTGTTAAGTTATACATTAAATTAAGTTCACTGCAAATAAATTGCTCACCTTGGAAACCCAAAATGTCTGCATAGTCTGCTTCCCTACCACCTTCCTTGACGTTCGAGTGTGACTACTTCACAAACACCAGTTTTATTAACATATTCTGGGTCGCATACTTTCACTGTAATGAAAATGATGTGCGACAGCTGAACAACAAGCACTCAGATGAGTTGTGTTGAGTTTTCACTTCTAAAGCATAAACGTCAGTCCAGCCCAAATAAATGGGTAGGACTGCGTCAGGATACTGGTCCATACTGGTCTGTCGAGGTCTGGGATAAGAATGACAATGCTGTTGGATAAAAGGGTGCCAGTGGAAACTGTGCTACTGTTGGCTAAGAACAAAGGAAGGGGGAAGCCATGTTTGCATGTTTAGAATCAGCGAGAGAAAAGGAAAGGTGGGAGTTTGAAGGTAATAATAGGCGCTTCACATCTAGGGACTATGACTGGCAAAGGGAAGAGCTGGCTGATATATTGAAGAGAACAACAATAGACATATTGTGTGTGCTGGAGGTTGGGTGGAATGCCAGGAGCACTGGAGATGGATTCAAACTGTTCTATTATAGGAACCAAAACTGAGTATGAGTAATGTTGAAGCAAGAGTATGTGGAGAGTGTTGTGGAGGAGAAGAGAATGTCAGAAAGTTTGAAGCTGGGAATCAAAGGGGTAATGTTGAATACTGTCAGCCCACAAGTTGGATGTCAAAAGAGAGAGAGGAATTCTGGAGTATGTTGAATGAAGTGGTAGAGCATGTTCTCAGGGGGAAAAGATTGGTGATTGGAGTAGATTTTAATCGACATTTGGGTGAAGGGAACAGAGGTGATGAGAATCTGTTGGGTAACTATTGTGTTAAGGGGAGCAATGCAGAAAGACAAACGGTAATGGATTTTGCCAAAAGGATGGAAATGGCTTTGATGAACACGTACTGCAGGATAGAGAAAAAACATTGGATGCTATTCAAGGTATTAAAGGGAAAGTGAGGATGAACCAACAATGTGGAATTTGAAGAAGGAAGAACGTTGTGCAGAGTTCAAGGAGTTGAAAAAGGCTCTGGGTAGTAGGGAAGAGTTACCAGATGACTGGTACAGCTGAACCGGTGAGGGAAACTGCCAAAAGGTGTTGGGTGTATCCTCTGGAAAGAGAAGTGCAGTAAAGTATTCAAAGGAGGACGTTAGCAATGAAAAGGTGGGGGCGTCAAAGAAAAGGGCTTATAATGAGTTGTTTGTGAGGCCAAACACTAAGGAAAAAGGGCTATCATCAATTGATTAGGCAGAGAGATTGAGGTGGAAAGGATGTGCAGGTGGTCAGGGTGGTTAATGACAGACATGGATGTATACTAATGAGTAAAAAGAGTGTGTTAAACATGGAAGGAGCACTTTGAGGAGCCGATGAATGTAGAAAATGAGAGCAGAGAACAGATGGAGGACAGCTAGTGAATCAGGAAGTGCAGAAGATTAGCAAGAAGGAAGTGAAGGTGGCTGTGAAGAGGATGAAGGATGGAAAAGTGGCTGACGGGTGACATATATGGATATTTTGGAGAGAGGGCAGTGGACTGCTTAACCATATTGTTTAAAACATCTTGGAGGGTGACAAGATGCCTGAGGAATGGAGGAGAAATGTACTGACACCGATGTTAAAGAACAGCAGTGATATGGAGAGCTGTAGGAACTACAGAAGGATAAAATTGATACCATGACGCTATGGGGAGAGTTGTTGGAGCTAGGCTAAGAAGAGAGGTGATTATCAGTGAGAAGCGTATGGGTTAATGCTGAGAAAGAGCATTAGAGATGCAATATTTGCTTTGAAAATGCTGATGGAGAAGAACAGAACAGAAGAACAGGGAAAGTCAGAAGGACTTCACTGTGTCTTTGTGGATCTATAGAAAGCAGTGCAAAGACAGGAACTGTGACACTGCATGAGAAAGTCAGGAATAGGTGAGAAAGACATGTATGAGGACTGCAAAATAATGATGAGCTATGCGGTAGAAAGAACAGATGGGTTTAAGGTGGGGGTCAGGGATCAGCTCTGGGGCCCTTCATGTTTGTCATGGTGATGGACAGGTTGACAGATGAAGTTAGCAGGAGTCTCCATGTACTATGATGTTGATTGTGATCTGTGGTGAGAGTAGGGAGCAGGTGGAAGAGTCCTTGGAAAGGTAGAAGTATGCTCTGGAGAGAAGAGGAATGAGAGCAGCAAGATCCGGATATATGAATGCAGGCAGGTGAAGTGTGTGGAGACCCAGTGGTCTTCAAGGTGACTTCAGTCAGTGGTTTTACTAAGCTATGCCTTAACAAGCTGCACATATAACACGTGTTCCCCAGGAGAGAATCTACTTAAAACATGCTGTGAGTAAAAGACTCTGAATGCATGGCACTTCCAGCCTGTTAAAGTGAAATCAATGTGATATGAGGTCAACAAGTGCTCAGTAGGTGTCCAATTTTAGGGTCAGATATTACCACTTATAAAATAAAATGAATTGTTTGCTGCCAACATTTAAAAAAAAAAAGCAAAAGCAATAAAATCTATATTATTTATTACTGGTGCTCAATAGGAGAACAAAGACATTTGACACCATTAAAACACTTTAAGCCCTCCTAGGTCTGAGGTCCACCACCCACAGATTAATGTTTTAAGTCAGGCTTGAAAAACTGAAAACTTTTTAACTTGTTGACCTTTAAAATATAAAATATAGTAACAGAAAGCAATGGTTCCCTCATTTCTCATTAGTGGTGTGAAACATCTTAAGATGACTGTCTTTGTTTAGCACACAGTTACTTTTCTTCTGGCCTGCTTTCCCAATGAATATTTCATTATTTGATTTTTGTACTCTTTTAGTTGAGGAAATGCATAATCTGCTCATAATACTGCTCCACAGTATCTCTCTGAACTTCTGCGCATGTCAAGAGACCCATTCATACTGTCCGACATCTTTAACAGTGACTCTCTGTCAGTCTCTTTAAACTCATTACAGATTTACAGGTGGAAGATGATTTTGTTTTTTTCTTTCTGGATTTTAATACTTCTGTTTAAGGTGACTCTTTTGAAAGGTACCTAAAATAATATTTATCATTTTTATATTTAACTGGCACTCACTTGATATTTTCTCTATTTCAGAGCATCCTTTGGTATGGGAAATTGTGCACCCCTGCCAGCTCACTACTATGTGAAACGGTTATCTCAAAAGCTGCAGAAATTATTATCTAAAAGAGAAAGTGAGTGAGGACTGTACCATCATTTGAAAACGCTGCAACAGTTTTAACATAAACATTGCATGTCCCAAGTTTTTTTTCTTTTTGTTTTGTATTACATAAATTAACCTCCATTACCATGACCCACATATTGATCAGAAACAGATTAAATTGATGAATGAACGACACAAAATCAATCATGGTTTTATTTCTAGGCCTGGCAGAGATTTCCACGCTGACACTGTTGGTTGAAATAACGAAAAGTTTCGACCTACAGGAGCAGGAGTTGTCTTGTGTCAATGAACAAAAGATGAACCATTATTTAGGTAACACAGACAGTCCAAAACGGCTGAAAACAGATGAAAACAAAATCAAGCCTACTCACTACTCAGGAAGCAAACAGTGCAAACAGAAAACAATATGACGCAACAGAAACCTAAGACAAATTTAGGGCTTACATACACACATTAGGGAAATGGATTCAGGAGGATGAGGAGAGATAGCTGAAACAAATCCATGATGATGAGACAAGGAAAGTAAACGAAATACTACATACAAAGGAAAAAGACTATTACAATAAAACTGGAAATAATCAAAACACTGAGTCAAGGACACTAAAACAGATTTGACACAGAAGACAGCACTAAGAAAAATAACAAAACCAAAATATTAAAAAGTATAATATTAACTGAAACCCATTCAATAAGACCAATAACTCAGACTAAAGAGAATGTACACAAGCTAGCTCAGAACCCAATGAAGCATTAAATGATAATGAAGGATTCAAAAGTCAAAACCTGAAAAATCCATAATGATGACTAGGGATGGGTATCGTTACCCATACCGGTGCCAAATCGGTACTTTTGAAACGGTGCCGGTGCTCAAACGGTGCTCAAACCGATGCTTAAAGAATGGAGAACACAAAATTGGTCCAAAAACCTCTCATGTTCAGCTATTTCTTGTAAAAAGATAACAATGTTAGCCTTTTCTGCAGCTATGGGGCATATATGGTATCATTCTTGGCTGGAAGCAGTGCTTAAACAATGGAAAAAACACAAACTTTGTCCAAAAACCTCTCATGTGTAGCTGTTTCCCTCTTTTTCTTTGGTCATTTTAGCCTTTTTGGCCAGGGTGAAGGGAGCATCTGCCATCAAACAAGAAGACAGCTGCATGTGACTACGATGGTGTTTGCTAGTTCACCTTACATGCATTAATGTAATAACGTGGTTAGCCTACTCAACGTAAATTACAAGAACAACATTAAGCTACTCACGCAGAGAAGAACGGCTGCTGCTGCATCATCATCCTCATCATTTCTGCTACACTGGCAGGGCTAGGGGCCAGGACTCTCCTCTTCGTGTTTTTGGGGGATGTTGCATAACAGGCAACCCACCCGCAGTAGATGTGCTCGGTGTGAGGTCTCGCAGCAAGCTATCAAATACGGTGCATTTCTGGGCTTTTTTAAAAAAACGCTATGCGTCGCCAGGTGTTTCATCGGATTCGAGGTGTTACCTCCTTTGACAGTATCACAGTATCAGCTTAAAGCACTTGTTGCTGCTGAGTTTGCATATTTTGCTGTGAAGTACAGCCAGACTTTTGACCGCTTCGCCTTGGACATTTTTAATCTGTAGCTCTGCTCTAAAAGAACGTACGTACCTGGACCCGCCTACTATTCTCGGAAACGTAAAATGATTGGCTAGAAGTGTATCACAGCTCAGGAAAAAAAAAGCACCGAAATAAAGCACCGAAATGTGCGCTGCTTTTCGGTCTGGTTACTACCGTTTATGTCAGAACCGGTGCCATCATGTCACCGGACACCGGTACCCATCCCTAATGATGACTCACTTACATTATCTTTCTTCCTTATTCTTCCTGACACTCAGTTTGAAATTCACAAGACTGTCTTGACCATGTGTACATGTATAAATGCAATGACATGCTGTCATGTAATTGGCAGATTAGATATGTGTTAAGAAGCTATTGAACATGTATACCTACTGAAGTGGCTGGTAAGTCTAAGTGCAATATATGGAGTCTAAATCAGCATTTCATGGGCTTTTCATTCAAAGGCAGACATATTCACAATCAGACATGTTCCCTTAAAGGACTGGGAACTGACAAGATATGCTTTTAACAACAGCTAGATTTGGGGGTCTTCCTTGTCTGTACCATGGCCTTAAAAACTTATTTTACTTAATTTACACATAAGCAAAGTAAAAATGCATTCAAATTGCAGACAGACAGAAATGGTGGTTTCAGGCAGTACAGCAAAGTAGATTACAGAAAGAATAGAAGGTGTTTTAGTAATGAACAAGGGCTTGGAGCACAGTATAACAATCAATGTTACAGACCAAAAGGATGACAGAGATGACAAAAATTTGAGGTTGCTTCTGGTGGTTTACGTGCATACTGACTGTAATAATAAGAAAACAAATTAATTGAGGCTGGGGAGGAAGGTACTCACGAATCGTTAAATCCATCACTTGAGAGGCCAAGCAGAAGACAGGATGCTCATACATCTCTCTCTTTTTCCCTATAGAGAAAGAGGCAGGATACCGAGGCATGCGAAAGGCCAGGGTCAGCGCAAACGAACATAATGGTCACTAGGGTTTGACTAATATAAAGTTTTTTGCTACCACTACCTCACATTTTCTTGCAAGAAAATCAGAACTTTAACCACACATTGTATTAAAAGGTACAATATGTATCATTGTGAAATTTGTACATGGAACTATGTTTAGCAGATTTTATGGAGTTAAAAGATTAAGGGACATCCTCTAGTTTTGTTTGTCAAATTGATTTCAATTTTTTGTGTGCTTACATGAAATAGAGAAAAAATAAATGGGTAGCAAGGTGGTGCAGTGGATAGAACATGTCCATTGTTACGGTACTATCTGTGCATGTGTGCAAGTTTCCTCCCACAGCTCTTGTTAGGTTAACTGGCAGTTCTAGATGGACTGAAGGTGTGCATGGCTGCTTGTCTTTCTGTATTATGACTGCAGTGAACTGGGGATCTTTCAGGGTTTACCAAACCTCAGATGTCAGCTGGGATAGGCTAAGTTCTCTATCATATCGAGACTGTCTTTCCACTCCCTGTCGTGGCATGTGGATACTTCTGTAAGACACTCCTGCTAGCCCTTAGTCACCAAGGCTAAGTCATCCTCCAGCCAGCCTTCACAATGCAGGATGGCTTGGTTGGGTCTGTGGGCAGACCCTTGAGTGATCTCCTTCATGACCCAGGGCTACCGCCCGCAGATTTGCCACAGACCCCCCATAGCGAACATCCCGACCTTCCCCTCAGTAGGCAACCTCCAGCAGGCCTTTCTGCAGGAAGAACTGCCAGCCCTCATGACAAAGGCTATCATACGGGAGGTGGAAGCTGCCCATGGGGGTTTTTCTACCACTACTTTCTACTCCCCAAAGAGCATGGGGGTCTCCATTCAATTCTGGATGTCAAAGACCTCAGTTGCTATCTCTGGCCCCTGAGGTGCAAGATGCTGAAGGTCCCCAGTGTATGTCAGGCCATCATTGCAGGGAATTGGTTTGCCACCATCGATCTGAAGGACGCTTACTTTCAGGTCTTAATCTGGCAGGGGCGGTGGCGCTTCCTCAGATTCTGGTCCAATGGGCAGGTCTTCGGAGACTTCCCCTTTGGCATCTCTGTGGCCCCCCAGACCTTCCTGAGATGCAGGATGCGGCCTTCACTCCTATGAGCCTGCGGGGCCTCAGAATCTTGAATTACCTGGATGACTGGCTGGTCTGTGCCTCTTCAGTAGAACAGTGTTGCAGCTACGTTGCAAGCAAGCAATGTATTTATATAGCGCTTTCAGATCAGCCACCAGCTGAGCACAAAGTCCCTGTACACTTGACATGTCAAACATGATACATCCATCCATCTTCATCCGCTTTGTCCGGGGCCGGGTCGCGGGGGCAGCAGCCTAAGCAAAGAGGCCCAGACCTCCCTCTCCCCAGCCACCTCCTCCAGCTTATCCGGGGGAATACCAAGGCGTTCCCAGGCCAGCCGAGAGATATAATCTCTCCAGCGTGTCCTGGGTCTGCCCCGGGGCCTCCTCCCGGTGGGACATGCCTGGAACACCTCACCCAGGAGGCGCCCAGGGGGCATCCTTATCAGATGCCCGAACCACCTCAGCTGGCTCCTTTCGATGTGGAGCAGCAGCTGCTCTACTCTGAGCCCCTCCCGGATGGCCGAACTTCTCACCCTATCTCTAAGGGAGAGGCCAGCCACCCTTCGGAGGAAGCTCATTTCTGCCGCTTGTATCCGCGATCTCGTTCTTTCGGTCACTACCCACAGCTCGTGGCCATAGGTGAGGGTAGGGACGTAGATCGACCGGTAAATTGAGAGCTTCGCTTTTACACTCAGCTCCCTCTTCACCACGACGGACCGGTGCAGCGTCCGCATTACTGCAGCTGCAGCCCCAATCCGTCTGTCGATCGCCGGCTCCCTTCTCCCATCACTCGCGAACAAGACCCCGAGATACTTGAACTCCTCCACTTGGGGCAGGAACTCATCCCCGACCCGGAGTGGGCACTCCACCCTTTTCCGGCTGAGAACCATGGCCTCAGATTTGGAGGTGCTGATCCTCATTCCCGCTGCTTCACACTCGGCTGCGAACCGTTCCAGTGCGAGCTGGAGGCCCTCACCCGATGAAGCCAACAGAACCACATCATCTGCAAAAATCAGAGATGAGATTCTGAGGCCACCAAAGCGAAAGCCCTCCGCCACTTGGCTGCGCCTAGAAATCCTGTCCATAAAAATTATGAACAGAACCGGAGACAAAGGGTAGCCCTGGCGGAGCCCATCACCCACCAGGAATGAGTCCGACTTATTGCCGGCAATGCAAACCAAGCTCTTGCAACGGTTGTATAGGGATCGAATGGCCCGTAGCAATGGGCCAGACACCCCATATTCCCGCAACACCTCCCACAGGACACCCCGAGGGACACGGTCGAATGCCTTCTCCAAGTCCACAAAACACATGTAGACTGGTTGGGCAAACTCCCATGCACCCTCAAGTATCCTGGAGAGGATAAAGAGCTGGTCCAGTGTTCCGCGACCAGGACGAAAACCGCATTGTTCCTCCTGTATCCGAGGTTCGACTAACGGACGAACTCTCCTTTCCAGCACCCTGGCATAGACTTTCCCAGGGAGGCTGGAAAGGAGAGTTCGTCGGTGTCCTGGTTGCGGTGTCAACCAGGACAGCCCTACAACGTCCAGAGCCTTCAGGAACTCGGGGCGGACCTCATCAACACCAACATGATACATTGAGCATGTTAAAAAAAATGAGAAAAATAGTAATAATAATATAAGATAAGTAAAATATATATAAAAAAATAGAAAAAGGAAAAAAAACACATTTAAAACAATAAAATCAGCACATTAGATTAAAACAATAAAATCAGGGTCAGACTGTGTCATAAGCCAAAGAGTAAAAATAGCCCTGCAGGCACAACGGCGATGGGTCTTTTGTGCATGCCCAGACCACTTCGGCCTCCACTCTCTACTGAGCCGGGGGCTGTGCCTCTCCCTCACGGGTCTGATGGCTGCCACTGTGCACATCAATGTGCTGGATCCGTCTTCCTGGCACTTCGGGATTTTCCTGCCTCGACTGCAGTGGTTTCATGTGATTGTTGGGAAGGACAGCACAGTTCTGGTGGCCTATGTCAACAAGCAGGGGGGCTTGGGCTTATTTCTCCTCTGCAGGATAGCCGCAAGGCTAAAGCAGTAGGCTCTCCTCCATTTCTGCTCCCTCGGGGCTGTGCACGTGCCACTGAATACAGAAGCAGTCATCATGTCGGGGGGGGGGTGGAGTGGAGGCTCCACCCGCAGGTGGTTGAAACAAATCTAGCACTGTTTCAGAAGGGCAGAGGGGGACCTCTTTGCCTCCAGGGAGTCAACACACTGCCCCCTGTTCTTCGACAGCCCTTTCCGGGGGTGGGATGCCCTGGTGCATCCCTGGAACCAGGCTTTTTTGTATACCTTCCCTCCTTTCTCTCTCCTCCACTTGGTCCTCTCCGGGTCCAGGCTGCAGAAACTAGGCTTGTCCTGGTGGCCCCTTTCTGGCCCAACATGCCCTGGTTCTCAGTGATCCAGCCTCTCCTCGACTCAAGACTCTGGGAGCTTCCGGCCCAGAGGAACCTCCTTTCCCAGGCGAGTGGATCACTTTCGAGCAGGTCCACCCCTTACGCTGTGACCCTGCATTGAATGGTGATAGCGATTAAGGCCATTCACCTCTGTCGCTAAGCGCTTAGCGAGGCTGAGCGCTGGCTCTATACGTCAGGTATCCCCAGCTGATTTGGACAACAGACCAGGGCCCTATTTCAGGAAGCCGGTTTAGAAAACTCAGAGTTAAAAACGATACTCAGGGTTGAGTAACCCCGAACTGTCCAACTCGGAATATTCGGTTTCAGAAAGGCTGATAACAATTAGTTCAGTCAACGCGGAGTTGCTTTAACCCCAAGTTAAGCGCGCGCACGAGGATACATAAAGCCCTGATTAGTGGAGCACAGATTAAGCGAGTCACCATGGAGACGGAGGGAAAGAAGGCGCGGTCAATGTATTTCACAGCGCTTGAGGCCGAAATTCCGATGACAGCATATGCCGATAACATGCAAATTCCGCGGAAAAAAAGTAACACAGCCTCAGCTGCAAAAGAAAGGGAGCATGCATGGCAAAACATAGCCGACAGAGTCAATGCATGAGTGTTAATTTAAACATTGATCTAGGGATTTCCACCCATTTAACACGTTATTTTATTATATTTTATTTTATTTTTTATTTTATACATTTTATTTTGTGATGTGAGCGCAGGTGCAACCCAACAGGCCCCAAACGTTCCTGGCAGAAAGTAAAAATGAAATATAAAAATATAGTCCAAACAGGTAAGGTGTAATTGTATTATGAGCCATAGTGCTTGGTCTGTTTGTCCGATGTAAATCAATTGCAGTTAGAGGCTACATTAATTTTCTTTCTGTAAGCACTTATTGAAATTATCTGAGCACATTACAAGTACATATTTGCTTACTCTGTATGCTCAAATGTGACCCGTTATAGCCAACAGAAAAAAAAGCGGAGGCCTGAAAAACAGGTGGAGGTCCTCCACCACCACCACTCACAGAGGCTGAGCAGTTGGCTTCCACATTTGTGATAATGTTGGCAGCATCACATATGATCTTCACAGTGCAGAGAACACAAATTAGCATCCATTACTATAATGAAATAATTTGTTAGTTTGAAATGCTACAGGGAACTATGTACCTGTACATTAATGCTGTGGAAAGACTTCCTGTTCACATAGTCTCCTTCATTTACTGAAGGAGCAATGATTGGAATGTGAGTGCCATCTATACAGCCAATCACGCCTGGGAACCGTGAGAATAAATGTAAAATTTAAGTAGTAGTCCAAGTATCACCACATCATGAATTAAGTTTCGTTCATCCTGCTACCTGCAATTTTGTGGCATCCCTCTTTGATAAATCTTGTGGGTCTATGACCGGGGAACACCACAAACGAGTACAGGAGACGTTTCAGTGCAACTGTAACATTCCTGACTGCCCGACAGACGGTAGCCTTGGAAACGTGCTCAGCGTCACCAATATTATACAGAAAGCTCCCGTTTGCAAAAAAAAACCGAAGTGCGATACAAATAATATGTACAGAACTGAGAGAATGTCCGCGATGTGTCACATGAGCAATATTAGGCCTGAGGATGTTATTCAAATAAATTATAGATTGTGCTGAAAAACGGTAACGTTCACACAGGAAATCATCAGGAAATGATAAAATGTCCAAACGCGCTCTAATCACTCTCTCCCGGCGGAGAGAATTTGGGCTTCAACATCTACTGGCTCTTCAAGGAAGGGGCACGCCATGTCTGACACTTCCTACAGTCAGGTTTCTGACAAAGAGGCGGAGAAGGTCAGGGTTAGTTGAAGTAAACCTGCTAGGGGGCAGGTTAGCTTCACGGAGTGTGTCGTCATAGTAACTCACTCAGAATTAATCTAAACTCGCTTTGTGAAACCGAAAACCCAGAGTTTTCGTTAACTCAGGGTTTACTTACTCAGAGTTTGCACTAAACCGGCTTCCTGAAACAGGGCCCAGCTCTTAATTGCCTTCCATCCTGGGCAGGCACTTGTCAAAGTCCCGGTTGTCCTACTGGGTGGCAGCCTTATGCCTCTAGGTTCCCCTAGAGGCATAAGCAGGTGCTAGATGCCCCTCAGCTGTAACCTTTGTCTCCTTGATCAGCTTGCGGGCCAACCATGAGCGGTCCTTGCATCTTGACTTGCTCAGGCCAGTCTTGCATCTGGCAGACTGATGTTTGCCCCCCCCCAGGCAGGGCCTTTGCATCTGGTGGGGCCTTGACTGTCTCCTTGTGGGGTGAGTTACCCCGCACATATGGAAATTGTAAGTACTTGTAAGTAACTGTAAGTCTCAATATGGTAACATACGGTTACACTGTAAGCTTGCTTACTTGGTTTCCCCCCCTTGACATGATGTCTGCTTCTTGGAGTGAGAGACTGTCTCCAGCTTCAGGCCGCTTGGAGATGTGTTCCAATCAAACCATCACTGGTTTCACATCTGCGCAGCTGTTTTATATCTAAGCTGTGGGGCATGACTGAGGTAGCCATATATATATAAATATACTGCTCAAAAAGATTAAAGAAACATCTTTTAATTAAAGTATAGCACCAAGTCAGTTAAACTCCTGGGATAGTTTTTCATGCTACTGTGTGAGGCAGGCAGGCAGACCCAAAATGTAGACTCACAAGCAAGACTATACTTGAAAGAGTTTACTTAATTTAAGGTTAAACAACTAAACTGGGAATGCTAAGTTAGAGAAACTAAACAAACAGAATAATACAGGGAAACACAGTACCGACAGGACACACAGCAAGATGGGATATCACAAAACTGGACAGAAGGAGATACAGACAATATATACACAAAAGAGGGACTCAGGGAGGAGAGGAAACGCCTGGGGAACATGGCTGGACATAATCTAACTGTCGAGACAGGGGAAGTAAAACTGAACATGATGCACACAGGACAAGAGACTATCAACATAAAACACAAGAAACACAAACTGAGACGCAGACTGGCTAAATATGGGGAACAGAGGGATGAGACAGAGACAAGACTAGGAAGACACAGAACAAGGGTGACGGAGCGAAAGGAGTAATAATGAGTCAACTGCAAAACAGGAATGGTTTTACCTTTTGTTGGTGACATCTTTTTCCCTGTTTTTTGCTAGTTTTATATATGGCTAGGGTCAGTTTCACTACTGGTAGCATAAGGCAATACCTGGACCCTACAGAGGTAGTAGGATTTAGGTACTGTAGCTCAACTCCTCCAGGACGGCACATCAATACATACCATTTCCAGAAGGTTTACTGGGTCTCCCAGCACAGACTCAAGAATGTAAAGTTGTACAATATCTTCAAGCCATCACCAGGACGGGTATCTGCCCCTTTGCGCAAGGACGAATAGGATAAGTACTGCCAGTGCAGTACAAAATGACCTCCAACAGGACACTGATGTGAACGTCTGCCCAATAGCCTCTAGAGGTACCAGTGGTCACTGCTAGGCAACGGCACCTGAATAGATATTGGGTTTAAATCCTTGGAACCATTGTCAGACCCTATGCTGCTGCACTGAGTCCTAGGTGCTCCTGGTGCATGACATGCACGTGTATCATATGGCAAGAGCATGCATGCATGCAGCGCCTGGAGGATTAAGGAACTGATAACATAGACTGGCCCCCAAGCTTGCCAGACCTAAATCCAATAGAGGACCCTTAGCACACTATATTTCAGTCCATCCAGTACCACCAGGCTGCATCTCAGACTGTCCAGGAGCACAATCTGTTGAGTCATTAGGAGTATGCCTTCTCATTAGGAGCAAGTACATTCAAACAACTCGCTTTGAGTTGCTACAATGACGTTTCAGCAACATGGACTAGTGTGCCACATTACTTTTTTTGGTTGATTTTTGAGTGTCTTTGAAATTAACCTTTTGTAGGTTGATAATTTGCATTTTCATATCCAGCATTATGTAATTTCTCCACTGAAACCTAATTTGTTTTCAAAGAATTTCTAATTTTTTTGAGCAGCATTCTATTGTATCATTGGGCATTTTCACACCTGTAGTTCATTTACTCTGGTCTGAATCAGCTGATGCGGTTCTAGTCAGTTTTATCGTTTCCCCATGTTTGGGTTTGTTTTTACTCAGAGAAAAAAAATCCAAGTGAATCAAAATGCGTCACTACAAACCACGTGAGAAGATTCAGTCTGCTTATTCGCCAGAGCTGTCTGGAGTGGAAGCAACAAAAGTAAATACAGGAAAAAGGTCTTGTATTCTACTTGAACAAGAATTTACATTCATTTCACAGCTAGTTGCTAGCCCATACAGACCTTTGCACACCTAAAACACTTTGTGTCGCAGAGTGCGTGGAGTTGCAAACCCAAAATGCTAACACTATAAACAGTACAACGCGACAAAGAGCTATGGAAACTGAGGGCTTGAACACACACATGAGGTAATCAGGGAGATGGAACACACCAGGGAACACATCTGAACTAAATCAAGGAAATGAGACAGAGGGAAGCAAAACTGAAAACAATGCATTTAGGACAAAGACTAACAATATAAAACATGAAATAAACACTGACTAAGACTACGACACATAAACTGGACATAAACAAAAAGTAAACAGATAAGGATCATGGAAACTGTTACGGTCGCTGACCTCTAGTGGCTGGGGGCCCCCACCCCAGACAACACTTCATTTTTAAGTGGGGCGTAACGGAAACCTTGCCACATCCTAGAATACAAAGCATATGTACAGCTTTTTTTTTTTTTAGTTCAAACTGATTACAACTAGTTGTTATACGTTGTAAACCAACTCCTCTGGCGTTCATTTGGAACCATGCCAAGACCACCTCCTCCAGAGTGCGGTTGTTTTGGTCCAAGCGCAATTACTGTGTTCATATCTGCCCAAACGAGTCACACCAAAGGGCAAAAACAAACCAGAGTTAATTTGAATGAATTACACACCGCATGTGTGAAAACACCCTTAAATTCAAAGCAGTTAATTACTTGTCTTATGTGTATTACATGACTCTAATCAAACGTGTCAGTTTGAGTCTGTTAGAGTTGATTGTCAAGTATGAAAAAGTTCCAGAGAATAATGACATCTGTTCCTAAAACAGAGAAAATATTGGTGCTGTATATGTAAAGTCTATTTCAGAAGACAAGAAAATAGCTCAGCTGTTATATTGAACATTAATAATCTTAATGTCAAAGGTTTAAGGTCACACATATAGTAAGTTCAAAAGATATTAAATTTACATATTCACATGTCAAATCTGAAGAATTATCACACATTAAAAGAGGTTAGTGTTCTGACACAGTTAATAAGTCATTGTTTCAGGGGCCTACAGAATGCTTGTTGCTGTTAAAGAAAACCTAGACGAGGCAAGAAACAAAAGTAAAATAAAATCCTGGCACAAAAGATAGTCTCATTGTGTCTTACTCGCCCACCTGCTTTAAAACAGAGGTTAAAAGCAGAAAAGGCCAATAGATAAGGAAAACAGAAGGATTAGTGTGGAAGTCATCAGAACACAAGGAAAACCCAGAACAGGAAACAAAGAGAATCTTCTCAGTTACCAGGCAAGTCAAAGGTAAACCAAGGCAGTGTAAGACTCGGCTGAACGAGAAGCTAAAGCACGGTGGAAGAAGTCAGCAAGATTGAATTGAATGCATTTTTACTGTAATTATCTTAGTAAAAAAATGATGAAGAAAAACTAAATAGTTGCTGTCATTTAAAGTACTACCATACAGTTTTGCTTGATTTTATCCATTTTGATACTAGACATTATTTGAAATGTTGTTCTAGCATTTCAAATATTGTCTGCAAAATCTATAGAGAAATAGACCCCTGACTTCATCGGTTTACTACTGTTTCAGTTTATTAATGTTTGATTGGTCAAATTCGGTGAAAATATTTACTACTTTTGCATTTCAATTTTCTGTGTTTTACAAGCTTATTAAACATTCTCATATACTGTCACCATAATTTTAAATAACCTCCCCACTAAGATTAGAAAATCCCCTCTGCACTTCAGATCTTTCCCATCTGGTTCTGCATAGCATATTAATTGGCATTTGTTTTTGTTAAGGTATGCAATGTCTATAACTGTAATGTGTTCTTCATTTGGATATATTTATCTGACAGTTCCCATAAGATGGAAATGGAATTTCCAAAAAACAATAAATGTCATAACAGCTTTTACTACGACTACTACTATTGCAGCTACCACTAGCACTATAGCAAGATTGCGTTCACACAAAGGAGCAGAGTAATAACGTACCTTCCAGTTTTGCATACTCTGACAGACGCTGGTAATTGACCTGAGCTGCCTGCTCCAAACACTTACGGATCACACCTTTGACTTCCTCTTGTGGGACTGGGGTGACAATATCTTTCATTAAAACCTTATACAAAAAACACAGCAAAATTATTGTTATTTATTTATTTTTGCAGTACCTTTTAATAAAAGATGTAAATAAATATTGTAAAAACATGTCCTCAGGCTTAAATGAAAAAATTACTCTATAGCCTCCATATGTCCCATTAAATCTTTAGGTTTTGTTGTCCTCATGTTAAGAGTTTTATTACTTTTAATTATTGTTGTTTTGTTTGGTTTTGGCATGGAAATATTATCATTAGTTTCAAGAAAAGATGACAGTTTGAGCTAAAGTTTAAAGGTAGAGAGCAGAATTAAACAGGTTTCAGTTTGCTCCGCATTGTTTGTTATAAAAATCAACTAACTCTTTCCCTCCAGTAAATAAAAAGAAACCTGACAAACCTAGCAAGTAGTAGCAAAATCAACAATGATAAAAAAGAAATAGCAGCGTAGTATTGTATGACTGGACATATAGTCCTTCCCAAAGAGCCACCAAAAACAGGTAGGATCAATCTTATGTTTTATCCTGTGTTACAACAGTCTTACCCTTTCGAGCAGGGACAGAGTTGCCTTCAATGCCCCTTCAGGTCTTCCAAATGGAAAACAGTACCTGTTTAGAAAAGAGGTTTGTTTTGTTTTTTTTTTCAAACTTCAACAGTCCAATTGGACAATGTGTCATTGTGTAGTTGTTGCAATGGGTCCTACCGGAAGTGTGTAATCTGGTTTTCAAGAAGCACCCGTAGCCTCTCCTTGATTTCCTCAAAGCGCTCTTTCTCCTCAACAGTGACTGTGCCGATACCGTCGGGCCTGAAACACAGAGGCATTTGAAAAAATGCACTCAAAGTTTCTGTTGAACCTTTCAGCACAAATGTCAAAATACCCATATTTTCCACGGATAATGTTAGCATTTGCTTATACCTCAGATTTCGATCTAACGTATAATTCATATTTTTAAAAAACTGTTAACTTTTTTAATAAAGGAAATGGCAATATTACTTACTTTTATTAATTGAAATGTAAAATGCATATCTTCTGTTCTTTATTAAAACTGTGGTGTTGAAACTGGAATTAATCAGTAAATTAAAATTAAAATTTTCTTATCAGGGTCACTCCATATAACATCCATCCATTCGCTTCCTCTTGTCCTTTCCAGGGTCGTGGGGGGCGCTGGAGCCTATCCCAGCTTGTCATAGGGCAAGAGGCAGGGTACACCCTGGACAGGTCGCCAGTCTGTCGTAGGGCCAACATGCAGAGACACAGACTCACATTCACTCACAGATTCACACTTATGGGCAATTTAGATTTGGACTGTGGGAGGAAGCCGGAGTACCCAGGGAAAACATGCGAACTCCACACAGAAAGACCCCGGCCTGATGGTGGAATTGAACTCAGGACCCTCTTGCTGTGCGGCAACAGTGCTAACCACCGTGCCACCGTGCTGGTGGCACCAACATAATCTGAAAAAAGTTTCAGTTTGCCCCCTGGAGAATGAGTTACAGGCTCTCACAGCACATGGGGTGGGCCAACATTTCTTTGTAGAGCCTTCATAATGTCTTACATATAGGAGACATTATGAAGCATCCAACAGCAAACCAGGATCAAGTAGTTGTGCCTATAACTGAAGGAGGCATTGTAAGTGGAGGCATGCACGCTGAGATGGTTTAATTATATTTCAGATTAATTAAATTATTTAAATATGCAAAATTCATACAAAGTATTCAACATGCAGATTCACATAAACAAAACATTTGTTTTTGTGGTAACACTTTATTAGTCGGCAAAGCACTTGGTGAATCCATGACCACATTATTCACCTATTATGTTATTAACTAACAGTGTTTCCTCAACAACCTCAAATTACTGGTTAAGATGAGATAAGATAACCTTTATTAGTCCCAAGCATGGGAAATTTGTTGGGTTAAGGCTGCTGACCTTTGCCAGTGCCATCTTACCCTTCCGACCATACATTCATTACAACATCACATGGGGAAGACAGGTCAGAGGGGTATAACAATGGAAAATGCACAACATGAGGAAAGACGAGGAGAAAAAATAACTCCCCCCAGACTGAGCTCCAACCGGGAGATCAGTTTGAGAACAGAAAAAAGCACCTCAGCACATGAATCAGCACATGTCACGACATAGAAGACATAAGCTTCGAAGGCATTTGGAGGGGGTGGGGGTGAGTGTAGGTCTGTGTCAGTGTACATGCATATGTGTGCGTGTGAGTGTGTGTGTGTTATAGAAAGTAACGTCATTATACATGAATTATAGTTTCAGTATTCTTTCTGCTTCTGCTTTCCTTGACATTTTCTTGCAATTTCTGTATAGAAAAGAGGTAAATTTTTAAGTGTTGTGATTATCTGTCTCTCTTCTATTGTTAATTGCCTTTTTTCTCACCATTTTGTAGCAACACACTACTTTCTGCAGTGCAATACTGTTCAACTGATGCTCACTAAGGTATGGTATCACAGTGTGTTCCATCACTGCATTTATGCAGACAGGGGGTTGTAAGTAATCCAGAAAAATTGAAACACCCATAGGCATTAGTAACAGCAGCTTTCAAGGCTTGATCAACCTGCAGGACAGCTTTAAATTATTAACCTATTTTGTGTTCACCGAAAAAGCCCTTTTCTTATAATTATGAAATGTTCATTATTTTTCAATTTTGGGTAACCTTACCTTTTTTTTTAACCTCTGGCAGTTCAACACTTACCTTTGTACCATTTCAAGCTATTCATTGGACTTGAATGACTTGAATTGCAATAAATGACTGGAAAGATTGTTGTAAAATCTTTGGGCGGTAGTGTAGTTGCACCACTAGTAAATAAATTTACTTTTTAATTTGAAGAGAGTCCACACCCGAGTCCTGCTTCTGCCTAGCAGCACATTGACTGATTCTGTTTGATTATGGAATTGCCCTAAATGAGCAAGCAGGGGTGGGTATACTTGTATCCTCCCAGTTTGCTGCCTGTATGTTGAAGTTTTCACCAGTGGATGAGGGGTTGCTTGCCTGCACCTTAGGGGGAACCTTAGGTCCTGACTGTCATCTGTACCCGTGTGTCAGCCTTGTTGGATTCACTGGGTAGGGTGCTGGAGAGTGCACTCTGGTACACACCAGGACACAGCGGTTGATGATTGATTTTGTAATCATATCATCAGATCTACGGCTATATGTCTTGGACATGCAGTTAAAGAGAGATGCTGAACTGTCAACTGTTGGATCTGGTGGTTGGGGAAGATGCTGGGCATACCTGGTGCATCCAAATGTATAATGAGCTGGCAGAGGCACCATTCCACGACATCTTCAATTCCCACCTCTGGCAGAGCTTCGATTAGATTATTAAGGGTGCTCTGCAGATACTGATGCTGAGTGAACCATGTTCTGCATCTCCATTGCTGAGCCTGCCCCAGGGAGTTGTGGCTGCAGGGTAGTTCGTTCTTGGTGTGGGAATAATCTGAGAACCAGATGGTAAAGATCGGACTTGGTCTCCAGTTGCAGCTGACTGCTAAGCCAAGGAGAGTGAAGCTCAGGCAGTGGTTGATGCAAAAAACTGTGTGGGAAGAGTTTGGTGAGACCATGGATTAAGGCTTTCGGTTTGCCTCAGAGCAATTCTAGCAAACAATTAGAGGAGTCAGGAGGGGGAAGCAGTGCTGTATTCACAAAGCATCCCACTACCATTGTGGTGGTTGAGGTCTCGGGCATTGCCTCTGGATTGGCAGACTGGGGGTGATGGTTCCCTTGTTTAAAAGGGGTGAGGGAGTGATCCAATTATTAGGGCATTACACTCCTCAGAAAATCTATGCTAGGGTACTGGAGAGGACAGTCTGTCCATTAGCTGAACTTTGGATTTAGGTGGAACAATGCCGTTTTCCTCCTGGTTGTGGGACACTAGACCATCACCTTGGGGATATTC
This sequence comes from Copadichromis virginalis, assembly GCF_057382275.1. Classification (NCBI taxonomy): domain Eukaryota; kingdom Metazoa; phylum Chordata; class Actinopteri; order Cichliformes; family Cichlidae; genus Copadichromis; species Copadichromis virginalis. The sequence continues at coordinate 3,063,345 of NC_140622.1, forward strand.
AAGGGTGTGTGGAAGTTTGCCAAACCAGTGTACTTTTTTGCTTAACTTTTTACTTCATTTTGTGGGCAAGGCATTCAATCTCAACCCTCAAAGTATCATGTGGGCGATGCTTTGGGAGTATGGAGTGTCTGGCTGTTGGCCGTTCACTCCCTGTACAACCATAGCGCGGGCTTGGTTCATATTGCCGGCAGTAAGTTGGACTAGTTTCTGAAGTTTGATTCAGCTCACACAACTCCTCCCGATCTTTCAGCTGTGCCAGAGAATACCACAATTTACAGGAAGTGTTCACTAAAGATAAAGCCCTATCTCTGTCTTTGCACAGAACCTATGACTGCACCATCAATCTTCCCTTCAGTTGCCTTTACAACCTGTCACGGCATGGGAAGGAAGTGATGGAAAAATACAATCTTTGGCCGCTTGAATCATCTGTCCGTCTTCCTCCCTTGTAGGTGCTGTTTATTTGTTTGTTATTAAGAAAGACAAATGCATAGACTATCGTGGACTCAAATAACGTTCAAGAACAAATATCCACTGCCCCCAATCACTTCTGCTTTTAAGCCCCTCCCGGGGGTCACTGATTTCACTGAACTCAATCTCCGTAACGTCTACCACTTAATACACATCTGGAAGGGTGACGAGTGGAAGCCTTTGACACATATTGGACACTTTATACCTGGTCATACCCTTTGGATTAACAAATGCATGCGCTGTCTTTCAAGCTCTGGTAAATGATGTGTTGAGAGACCTTTCTTCCTTCCATCTCAGAAGCTGGTACAGCATTTCCTCTGCTTTTCATTTTATTGATGCTTCATCCGCAACTACAGTCAGGTAGCTACAACTCTCACACATCTCACTTCGCCTAAAGTGCCCTTTGTTTGTTACTCAGAAGCTGCAGCAGCCTTCACTTAATTAAAGGAACTGTTCACCTCAGCACCAGTCCTCATGCAACCAGATACCAAGCTCCAGTTCATCATTGAGGTAGATGTGTCTGACTCCAGGGTGGGGGCAGTTCTCTCGCAGTGGTCAGGCCTCCAAGGTAACCTGCAACCCCGTACCTTCTCCTTCTGGTAGCTGATCCCCACTGTACTCAATTATGATGTAGAGCATCACTGGAGGTGTGATGCCACTGGCTGGAGGAGGCCGAGCAGACTTTTGTTATCTGAACAAATCACAAGAACCTCAATTACCTTAAAAGTGCTAAAAGGTTAAATGCTCATCCAGCCCACTGGTCTCCATTTTTCCTGACATTTCAATTTCAATGTTCTATCACTCAGAGTCAAGGAATGTCAAAACGGACGCACTCTCTAACGAGTACTTGGATGACACCAGCCTGCTGGACCCTGAATGAATTCTCCATACTTCATGCTTCATGTACTGTTGGATCACTGAAATGGGATTTGTAGAAAATGAGCCATCAAGCTGTTCAGGATGAACATGATCCTTAGGTCCCCCTAACTACCGATAGGATTCCATCACTGACCATTCTGTTGTGATCCACTGGACTTACACTGGCCACCCATTTCTCTTTTCAAACGTTACTTCTGCTTGGTCATCATGGAGGTATGTCAAGGACTATGTAGTGGCATGTGCCATCTGTGCCAGAAATAAAAGCAGTACTCAGTGTTGATAATGACCCACACCTTTTTTTTACACATTGGCTCATGTAATGAGACACATGACCTAGAGTGGGTTAACAGCCCGGTGTGACAGTAACCTTATCTACCATTGATAGATTGGCCTGTAAATGGCTTGTATTTTGTATAGAGCTTTTCTAGTCCCTAAGGACCCCAAAGCGCTTTACACAACCTGTCATCCACCCATTCACACACTTGGAATGTGTGTGAATGGGTTCTTAGATTCTCTACAGCAGCTCAATTTCTAGTCCTTGAGAAATTACCCATGGCCTCAGACATAGCCAAACTACTTGCTGTTCATGTTTTTAAGTTACACAGAATCCCAGTTCATCGCCCAAGCTTGGAAGGCATTTTGCAATGCCCTCGGGGCCAACACCAACAGACAAATGGACAAACTGAAAGGCTCAACCAGGAGATTGAGATCTCCCTCGGCTGCATCACTCCTCAAAACCCCTCCATCTGGTCCTCTCAACTGTCCTAGGTTGAATACACCCAGAATTCACTCACCTCCTCTGCTACAGGCTCTGTTTTAGGCATCTCTGGGCTATCAACCACCACTCTTCCCCATTCTACATCAGGGCACTCTCTCCCTGTTTGGAAGTGCGTCTTCTATCCTCAGATTGTACTTGCTCTCTGATGTATCCATCAGCAAATGAATGTGTGTGAATGTTAGAAAAAAAGGACTGAGGTACAAAAATCTTAGAAAAAATGCTTGGGTGAACAGGTGAATGACACAAGTTATATCAAGCGCTTTAGGGCTACTGTGACTGCACTCTGTGTCCTCATGATGGCATGAGTCACTGCAGGAACTGCTGAAGCACAAGGAGGACAGTGCTTAGCTGCAACACTGGGTTACCTGGTTGACAGTTCAGTGGCAGTTGACCGTTCAGCCCTTGTCGACAGAATCCCAAATGATGGGGTTGCGTCTGGGAAGTTCAAGCTGACAATGAATCACTGACTACACTGCAGGACCCTGCTTTAAGTTAAGTTCCCTCCACCGGTGGAGAAGGTAGGAGAAATACCCAGCCAGACAATTTCTGATGTTCTCTGGAGTTCTTCCCCTAGTATCTGAGCATGCTAAAGGAGGTCTGAGGCCCCATACCAGAACCTCAGGTATGTGTTGAGGTGCAGAGGACCAGACTCTCCTTAATCCAGAAATGCACATGAACAGGCTCCTTGATATAGCTAAACAGTCAGAATACACTTGCACATGTACGACGTAGAAGAATCTCGACAATGCCAACAAAAACCACTTGAGTTAAAGAAGTTTCCAGCTACACCGAACAGCTTTGCTCAGTATATTCAGTTTTTAGGTTATATGTAAACACTGTATGTGGATAAGTAACAAATTACTATCTAGTGAATAATTTTAAAAAAAATGTACCGCATTACTTTTAAGAAGACTAATGCATTATTTATTTATTTATTTATGTATTCAGCTATCGATCCCACCCCTGCTGGGGTTGGCTGAAATATACACTTCCTAAGACACACTGATAACCAAAAGTTAATCCCTTGGAAGATTAATTTAGGTTCTAATTTAGTCTTAGAGTAGCTCTAAATATTTATTTTCCACTGGGCTCAGTTTAAAACAATAACTAATATTAAAAGTCTTTGCATGCTGCTATGAGTTATGACAGCCCAAATGTGCATTTTAATCTTATACTATACTCAACCTTATGTGTGAAACCAACCTACTTGTCAAATAGATTTTTTTTTTTACTTGAGTACTTTTAAGTACTTGTTTTACTCGAGTTGCTGATAAAACTGCTAATTCTTGAGTAAATGTTAAATTTTCACAGAAACTCATCTTGTTTGTCAGTAAATTTGTTTCAGAGGTAAAAGCTGATCTTCACTCTAAATCTAGAACAATGCAAATCATGATAAAAACACATTCTTATTTCACACATCATGTATACTTCTTATGTAAAAGTCTGGAGAAATAAGTAGATATTTTCACCATTTTAGATTTTCATAAACTAGAAAAAAAATCTATTTCCATAGATGCTGTGGGTTGTCCACCATGTATCGCACCCACGTTGACAGGAGAAAATTACCCGTCATTTCTTGGCAGAGTGCCCAGACCTCACCAGCGACTGATGCCAATGATATGAGACTGCGTCATGAGAAAACAAGCTTTAGTTACTTTAGTTAAGAATTATGCAAAATGGAAAGATTGAAATAACATGAAAGATTGTGCACAGGACTATTATGCTCTATTCTTCATATATTAATATATAAGATATAAACAGCTTTACGTGTGTGTGTGTGTGTGTGTGTGTGTGTGTGTGTGTGTGTGTGTGTGTGTGTGTGTGTGTGTGTGTGTGTGTGCGCGTGCGTGCGTGTGCGTGCGTGCGTGTGTGTGTGTGTGTGAGTGAGAGAGAGAGAGAGAGAGAGAGTTTATCGTTTGTGACATGGTTGGGTCTGGGTAGAGTGTGAGCAGAGTGCATGTGACAGAAGAGGCGCTGGACTGGAGCCATGACAGCATGTTGAGAAGCAGGAGACATGACACTCTTCCTCGCTCTCCCTCTTTCTCAAACTTCCATTTGACATGTCTTTCAACAGACAGCAAGAAACTGTGTGTTAGAGGGAGGTGGGGGGTACTTGCTACACTACTTCGTGAGTGCCGTGTTAGATTAAAGGATTATCAAGTTGCTCAGCAGTTCGCGTCTCATCCAAGCTCCCCTTTGGTTTTATGGACATTTGAACAGACACTATCAGTGTGCTGCAGTCACCTGTAGGGCTCTGTTAGTGGAAAGCATGACACTGATGAGGAGATGACTGCATGGTGTCTTTGTTGCTTTGACCTCATCATTGGTTTATCTCCCAAGAGTTAATATTACTGAGCATTGTCTGAAAAAGACAGTTACAATTTTGGTGGGCTGGAAAGAACAACAAGTAGTAATTAAAGCATCATAATAAATGTGTCATTGAAATTGAAATAAAGAAATAAATAAAATACCAGCTAATGAAAGCTTTGGTCCTAGTGGTGAATTTCCGTGTGAGTGCTAAGCTTACTGTTTTCCTTTGTTATGCGACTGGTGCTTAATTTTGCTGTGTGCAAGTGTAAAAGTCTAAAACCAAAACAGGAGAGGAATTATCACGGCTAAAATTCACTGATGAGAAGCACCTCAACTTCTTTACTGTGACAGAAAATAAAAGAAGGAAATTTCACACTAATTAGGTCCTGAAGGGCTTTCATGTGTTCTCTCTTTCAGCCACATATCATTCCTTGGCAGCTTCCTCATGTTTGCTTGACCTGATGATCTCACAGCTATGATGAAGACAACAAGCAAATAAGCCTTCTGTGACAGACAGAAAGTTGGCAGCAGTTTCACATCTGTTTTTCTGTGCAGTCACCACCACATCCAGACCACCATGGAGCAAATTTGCCATTTTCCCTTCAAACTCGTTTTTACAAAATCTAAGAAACTGAGTTCTGAGTGGAAATTATACCTTTGGAGAGAACATTGCTGTTCCACCAAACTGTGTTCACACAGTGATTTCTGGAAGTGTTCCTGTGCCCATGCAGTGATTTCCTTCACAGAATCATATCTATTTTAATGTAGTGCAGCTCAAAGATCACGATCATCTATACTAATTGATGCTTGTCCTTGTTCTTTGTGCACAGTAATTTCATTTGATAATATTATAAAGCATTGCTAATATGATATTCAAATTCTTTTTAATGTTGCATTGATGAACATTATTCTGAAATTGTCCGGTGATTTTGTAGACACAGTTATCTTTTCTCCTAATGACCCAAATACTTGATGTTCCTTCAGTTATATCTTTTTGGTAGTACTTACTTTTCCAGCCTTTTGTTGCCCCGTCCCACATGTTTTGATATGTGTTGCTGCCATCAAATTCAAAAGTAGCTAATATGTTTCATGAACAGAGATGGGCAGTAACGCGTTACTTGTAACGCGTTACTGTAATCTGATTACTTTTTTTGAGTAACGAGTAAAGTAAGGGATTACTATTGCAAAAACGGTAATTAGATTACCGTTACTTTCCCGTAGGAACGCTGCGTTACTAAAACCGTGATTTTTTGCGAGAATGTCTCACGACACTGACGTAAGCGAGTGCGCCATTGGTGACAACAGCTGTGTGCAGATCAACAATGGATCACATATCGATTGTGGGAGAGAGTATGAGCGTGCAGTGTTTAAAGTGTGGAAGCACTGACCGTACTTTGAGTTTGATTCCATAAAAAGTGACAAAAACATTAGCGTCCGTTGTGCGTGGGAAGAAAACTTCTTTTTACAGCGAAAAAAACTCCTAAACTTCCAACAAGCACCGAGTAGCTACGACGTAATGGGAAACTCACAGAGAAACTCGCGGATTCTTCAACTGACCGCGGCACACCTGCACCAGGGTAAACCTCCGCCTACCCCAGTGTTGCTTAATAGGTGAAAATAGAGCAACAGGACCGCTGAGTCTTTGACTTTATTTATTTTCTGCTGTGTTTTACTTGCATCTATTTGAAAGAGTAAGTGTAAACACAAAAAATATTTTATTTTATGTGCTGGAATGTGCAAAAAATAGGTTTAAATGTTAAACTAATTTATTCAAGTCAGAGAATGTTGCATATAATTAAATTTTTGCTTGATGCATAAAGTTAAAAGATTAAAACTAATAAAACAAGTTTTAAAAAGAGACTTTTCCATTTGATTACATTTTGTATGATGGATTATGCAGAAAAAGTAGAATTGGGCTGAAAGATCTATCGCTTTATCACCTCTTCAGGTTGTAAATTGTGTTTTTAAAAAGTAACAAAGTAACTAAGTAACTAAGTAATTAATTATTTTTGAAAATAAGTAATCAGTAAAGTAACGGGATTACTTTTTTTGGGAAGTAATCAGTAATTAGTTACTGATTACTTTTTTCAAGTAACTTGACCAACACTGTTCATGAAACAGTAAAATATTTCAGTTTCTATATTCAGTTTCACTTTTTTCTAGGTTCTATTGTGAAAACAACAGGACTTTATAAGATTTGCAAATCATTACATTCTGTTTTTATATATGTTACATGGAGTACATTTTTTTCTACCAAAAAATCTCTTTATCTAAAATAAATATGCAAAACATCTCAATACACCTTTGCATGTCTCTGAATACACACTATCTAGATTAGTATTTACTAGTAAACATTTCTATACAGTGCTACACAAAGACTGATTATTTATATAATAGAACTTAAACTCAAAAAAGAAAAGTAAAATATTATTTTGCATTGTCAGGTTTGACAGTACAAAGTGACATTGATGTCATTGAAAAAGATGCCAGATGTTTCTGTGAAAACAGCTGTGTGAAAATAACTGCAATAATGTTCAGTTTTCTTTCAAATGTACCAATTAAACACAAATACAAAATCAACTGCAGCTGAAATATTATTTATCTGTTTTAAAGACATTTCACTGGAGCTGAATGGAGTTGACATTTAGTTCTACAGAAGTCAAATCCTGACTCTTTAGCAGGTGACCGGGCAGTTGCGTCTAACTTGATGCACCAACACCTCCAGGCTGGCAGGCTATTAGAAGGCAGTAGCGGTGGTGTGGTATTTATGTGTTGGGGGGAGGGGAGGGTTGGTCTGGCCTAGGATGAGGTGTGTGCATATGGGCACATGCAGCAGCTATGGCTGCAGAGACATTCAGCCATAACACATGACAACCTGTCAACATGTCATGACTCAACCTCCAGGCACGATGGCTGGACTGGCAGATTAAGTCTCTGCCTCGTGTCTGTGGACGGGACTACATAAAGATATAATTATTTTTGGATTTTAAAAAAAATTCTACTCTTTTTTTAGATATTTATTCACTTGCACAAACATTTTTCTATGTGTAAAGTCTGTTATGATACTAAATAAAGTGCATGAGCCTATCATTTCTAATTCCAAAAATTCTAGCTGGTCATATTTCCCCCTGTTCTTTCCCTCTCTTTCTGTTAGAGTGACTGCTATCCATCTGTCCATAGTGATCAAAAAAGGCCTCAGTCCTCCGTCACTATTTGTCACAGATAGATGAAAAGATTGATAGATGGATGGATACATACAGGAGGGTTAGTTGGAGAAATGATGCAGGTTGGAGGTGGGGGCACTGACAGACAGCCCTCCCTGACCTTTGCCCTCAATGCTGGAGTGGCCCTCGTCTATCTTTGTTTGGCTTCAGCTGCCGACAGCTGACTGTGATGTTGACAGATATGATGGCTGATCACATCACAGCAGATTAGACAAGAGGTAAATAGTGCAACTTAGATAACAGGCTAGTGGAATAACATGCAGGGAACTCATCAGTCATAGCCAAACAACCTTCAACAGAGGACACAGTTTGATCCGACTGAAAAGCACAGCCACAAGTTTTATATCCCACTCTGTGAAAATTGTTTATTTGCTGGTGTCAACATCACACACACAGATTTCACACTCCAAACCATCACGTCCATTAGTATATGGAAAATGTAATTTGTTGATTCTGAATGAACTAATCAAGGTGTGCTTTAAGTACTAACTGTAATTCAAGACTTTTAAAGAAAGAACATTAACTACTGAGGACTTAAAGCTTCTTTCAGACGCTACTTCTATAAGGGGCGATCGTGGCTCAAGAGTTGGCAGTTCATCATGTAATCAGAAGGTTGCCGGTTCGAGCCCCGGCTTGGACAGTCTCGGTCGTTGCGTCCTTGGGCAAGACACTTCACTCGTTGCCTACTGGTGGTGGTCAGAGGGCCCGGTGGCGCCAGTGTCCGGCAGCCTCGCCTCTGTCAGTGCGCCCCAGGGTGGCTGTGGCTACAACGTAGCTGCCATCACCAGTGTGTGGATGACTGAATGTGGTGTAAAGCACTTTGGGGTCTTAGGGACTAAGTGAAGCGCTTTACAAATACAGACCAATTACACACCAACATCATTTTAAATAGTTTTTAATATTTGGCTGAGTTGTTCTTTACTCCTTTAAGTTCCTGCTTGATTTTTGCCATTCACTGAGGAAATATCCTAATGACCGCTGGTTAGCACTATATGGATTTGCATGCAACACAGTTCTATTATAATCAATAAAGAGCCCTGATTTTCAGTGAGCATTCCCTCAGAAGGGACAAACGGACCCAAACTTTGCAACTTTGTGTAGGGATCAAGTATTCAGGATTTGCCTTTAATTTGTCACAGCAGAACTGGGATGATTATGTAATGTAAAGTTTGTTCCATAGGCTGACATCTCAGCACAAGCACACCTGGCTCAGATCATCTAGAAAAACACATCACTCATACTGAATAGTTCCTGGAACTGTTGTAATGACATTTTAGATAATGGGTTAATTTGATAAAATGCAAATTATATCAGGTAGTAGTGAGTTATGTCAGTAGTGATGGACAAGATATATGCTATTATGGGGAGACACCAAATGTTTCCTTTTGAGGAACAATCAGTAAAAAGAGGGGTAGAAAAAGTTTAAAAGGAAACCTCTGATAGGGCAGGAATCGGACCCACCCAACCTGACAAAACTGACAAAAACTGTAGTAAAGGGCTGTTTCGTCTACAAGTTGCAAAAGAATTGTTCCTTAGAGTAAAACTGACGGCAATCTTCCAACAGACAAACACGCAGAAAGTCTCAGGCTGGATTCAGATTTAAAGTTTACCTTTGATAAGCCTTTTTTTGTCTGTGCTGATGATCTTTCTTTTCAATGGCAGAAACATTTAGCCACACCTACACTGGCTCTAGGGTCAGTCAGTTATCAACAGCTAACAAAGCTGGATGTGAAGCTGTGATACTCCTTTAGTGATATGATGGGAATAGGTTACTGTATACCTCTCGTTTGATTCTTCAGTACGTTATCTGCTGAGTGATGAGTTGAACACCTCAGTTATCGAAACCTTTGGTTAGAAAAATGTTTTGTGGAAATCTTACCATACAGCCAAAGTCTTTTTTTTATCATGAACTCTGTGGTTTTCAGTTTCTTTTAGCAGTTTGGGAAAGGATCTCAGGGATAAAGGGTAAAAAGGTTACAAGATACTGGTAAGTGCCAAACACACTGGTCTGTGCAGGTTTTAGGGTCTGTGCAGGAAGGGTAAGTCACAGTGTGAATAAGGCAAGAAGGTTATACAAAGCACAAAAAAAAGAAAAAAAAATGGAAGAGTGAGCATGAAAACAACATGCAAAATCAAACTAAAATCAGCCGCTGCAACCAAATCAAACCCAAAGTTACATATTACATATCCACATATATGTGGTCTGCCCCTGTTCCAGTTTTAATTATTAGTTAATCCTCTCGAGGCAGGCGTTGCCGATTTGCAACAGTTGAAAACTAACAACCTGATTACCCCACATACATATTTGATGAGTTTGTTTTACTCAGAAGTACCACTGCAGGACTTGGTTGTGCATTAGCAACAAAAAGTTTAATTTGAGCCTGAGAGGGTTAACTGTTCAGTTCAGAGTTCAGTTATTCAGAGTTTCAGTGATTTCTGCATTGACAAAGGAGGACTGGAGCATTTGGGGCAAATAAAGGAGACAGGAGTTGATATTTACCTGTTTCCATGGACATGGGATGCACAGAAGGCGAAGCTGTAGTGCAGCAGTGTGGGATCAATCATGGCTCCATTCTCTGCCCTCTCCAGCAGATCGCTCAGGTAACATAGATGGCGATGGCAGCCTCGAACACCATAACGAGCACAGTACTCATCCAAGACAAACACCTGACCAGGACTAAACCAGCCCTGTTGGTAACACACAGAAACACTGTTGTCGGATTCCTCTGATGAAATAAGTGATGTTTATATGCTATAACACTCTGTAATAGCACTTAACAATAGTATCATGCGAGCATATTAAACCACATCTTTACTGATAGTAAGACTTTGTTATTATTAAGACACTACGGTTGCTAAGATACAGAATGCATTCCTGTGTTCACTCCATAAGACCTGTTGCCACTGATTTTCAGTACTTTTCATGTGAAATTTGGCACACCTCAATCGTTTCTCTTTGTTTCCCTCTCAACAGCCACCATTGTTGCCGGTTTTTCTATCAATTATAGGTTTTAGACTCTTTCTGGATTTTGATTTACTTACCAAGCAGGAATATGAGTCATTAAGCCTGTGGTCCAGAGTGAGGCGCTGGACAAGCTCAAACAGCGAGGCGTGGTCAAAGTTACAGGGGTTAGCTGAAATAAACTCGTCCATGCCATGCTTCTGGGCTCGATCAGCATCTGTTTATGCCAGATTATGCATTCGACGATGCGGCACACAGAGAGAGAAAGACATAAAAAAGGCAAATGTCATGTGTCGTATTCATGTTATGCAGTCATTCATAATTTGCATGATTGGCAAAATTTGTGCATTAACTCTCTTTACATGAGCTTAAACACCATATTGGCTGTGATTATACTTACTACAACAAGAGAAAGTAATAATAATCATTTTCCCAGTGAATGCCTTTTCTACATTTGTCAGAAACACAAAAAGGGCATCATTCTGATGCCTCTTCACAGCATTGGCAGTGGCCCCCAGCTCTCTAGTGTGGCCCCATTTAACTGTCACACTAAATACCTGAGAATGAGCAAAGAATGAGGACTCACAATAATCTATTTTACTCATCAAAGTAGAGGGGTTAATTAATGATTCTTTGAAATCAAAGTGGTATATTGAAAGTAGAACAAATTTTAGATAAAAATGTCGTTATAATTGACAGTATGGACATGATGTCACTGACGTCTTTGTGTAGTCTCATGTAGAAGATTTTTCCACCAGTGTCATTTTGGATGCAGAAAAACAGATGAAACCACACGCTCACTGGCTGATGACTGGTGATTGACAAGTTGTTAACCACTGAGCATGCAGTTTCATGTCATGATTAATGCACCATTTTGAAACCTTAATTTTTCAAACCCACCCATGTTTATACTGTCAATGATTATAACACAACTTTGCAAAATAAAATTTGACCAATTTTGTCATTAATTTAAAAGAAAAATTGGAATGCTACACTAAACATGTGGCTGTTGCTTTGTAATAAATATGATATTTCCTCCTGAGAACCAAGGAAAAATGAATGTTCCCATTGAACTTTTTTGTGATTTCCCTTCTCTTTGTAGCTAAAAGAAGCCAACCAAACACATGAGACATCAATGGAGAGCCCAGAATGTCCTCTATTTAGTACATCAGGACTTCAAATGAGTCAAATTACTTATAGACCAAAACCAAATGTGCATTACAGAGGGCATAAATGAATAGGCTGGTTCTCAGGAGGCTTACACAAAAGCCACCGTAGAGTATGCCCAACAACAACCTGCTAAGAAAAAAAAACACATTTTAGTAAAGTAAAATCCAGTAGTTAAAAAAAAGAACGCACACCCCTTATTTAAAGAAATTTGAGTTATTTCAAAGCAATTTTATAGCTTCTTTATATAAAAAGAATATTGAGCTTTGTATATACTGAAGGAAGGGAAAAAATGTCCTTCCAATGATTTCGCATATTTTTAGTGAAATTTCATATACACACAACTGTATTTAAGGCATGCTCCCTAGCAATAAAAATCATTAGCACACAGAATACTTAGAGTCATTATTGACAGACACATAACTCTAATGTAGCTTCCAAACATGTTTGTAGACACAAAGGATATTTCATGTTCTGTTACAGGAAAGCAATCCTAAGAGATGAAGTTGTTATCCTCAATATAATAACTGGGACAAGTATTGTTTAGCCCAACATCTCAAATAAACAGCACATGTTTTGCTTGCTAAAAATGGGCTACAACCAGTGCAATCAGTTCTTTCCCACACATAATAGCAGAATATTCTCAAAGATGTAATTAAATTTGATGTGTTTAAATAAATCCACTAAAATGGATATGAATAGAAGTTATAGTGAGCTACCCAACAATCGAGAGATTTGTCAGGCAACATCCTCTTTACTGCCAATTGAAAGCACCTCAGCTGTCAGTCAACAAACAAAACAAAGAGTGGGATGCTGGGAGCTGATTGTGTTCCCTCAACAAGTCCCCACCCCCACAACCTCCCCCAAATATCTAAAAAGGTGACATTGAGGTGCCCCTTTGGTCCATAGCTGGTGGCCTGTCAGGTCTGTTTGATGTGAGTGAGCAAGAGTGGAGGCGGGAGGGCTGGACAGTAACATGCAGTGACATTAGTCACTCCCATCCGTCTGGGCTGGAGAAAGACGGCCCTGACAATGACTGATGGCTGCTATTCATTTTTAGATTCAAAGGAGAGAAACCGGGAGGCAGTGGATCCAGTGCTGGTGCTAGCCATGGTGGTCAAAATCATTTGGCACTATTTAGCACATGGCTTGCTTTGGTTGTGGACTGACCGTGAAATGTGTTTAGGTCCTCTGGTATACTGCACTGACTTCCATACCCAACCTCATCACTACAGCACATGGCTAATTATGAACAGGTCATCTAATGTTGTCACAGCTTCCAGTAGCCACTGTGTATCTCAATAAATTCAATTAAAATCATCATCAGTGAGTTATGATTAAACCTCCACATGTTTGCTGTAGTCGTAGTAGTTCATAAGTACTCCACGACTCTTGTCTGCACTGAGTAGGAGATGCTCTGTATCTCATTTTACATGTGTATAGTGACAATAAAAGGCACTCTATTCTATTCTATTCTATTCGAGTCTAGCCTAGTCTATTCTATTCTAGTAACATGGAATGTTACTAGAAGACATGGAATGACATTTCTGTTAAAACCATTAATAAAATAAAATAAACTCTGATTTAATAGAATCGGACACTTATTTTTATATCTTTATATATTTAAAATAAGTACCTTGATCAATGTGCTACTGGCAGATGGCATCCCAAAATATAAGATGGAAATTGTACAGTTAGACATGGTAATACCTCTGAGAACTAATGCAGGCCCCAGTTAAGCAAAACAACACAAAAGTCACAATGTTCATCATCATTAGTGAGTCTGTTAATTCTGTTACTGTTGCATAATGGATTTCTTTTTTAAGACAAATGTGACTTTTACTGGTGATGGGGGATGAGTGATACCACCCTAACCTTTTTGACTCCATGAGTTGTTGTTTTTTTCTGAGATTTCTTTCTGAAATACAAACTTGCATTGATAGTGCCATCGATAAATGTTCTCTATTCTTACCTGCTGTCTCGTTCTGAACACTCCCATCTATTTGTTTCACATTTGTCACTATGCAGTTTCCCTGTTGTAATTTTGGCCAAAATCATGGCCAAACATGAGAGACACCAGGTTATCCAAATAAATTAATTCTTTGTTCTACTCTAGACTCACAGAAGGTTTTTACAACTCTTATTGCCATGGGAACAAGGAACCTCCTGAACTGCTCAGATCTTCAGGAAAATCCTATCAGCAATGACACGTTCTGTCATTGCTCTTTCGCCCAGCTGGGAGGCTATGAAGAGAGTTTTTGCCGTTGTTCTTTCAGTTTGTTCAATGTGTCCATATACACCACAGTCTTAAGTGAGTCAAGTCTCCTTCCAAACACTGAGCTGGATTTTTTGTCCATCAGGATGCACCCTCAACACACATCAGCACTAAAGAGAGCACTGGCCACCACACTCTGATGAAATGTATACAGCATTTCACACCACTGTTACCTTCACCTTCCACATCCTCTCGAGCTCCTCTCTGAGCCCTTGGTATTTCTCCAGCTTCTCGTGTTCCTTCTTCCTGATATTGCTGTCATTCGGAACCGCTACATCGATCATTACGGCCGTCTTCTTCTGTTTGTCTACCACCACTATGTCCGGTTGGTTAGCCACCACCATTTTGTCCGTCTGTATCTGGAAGTCCCACAGGATCTTAGCTCGGTCATTCTCCACCACCCTTGGGGGCATCTCCCATTTTGACCTTGGGACTTCCAGGTTATACTCGGCACAGATGTTCCTGTACACTATGCCGGCCACTTGGTTATGGCGTTCCACGTATGCCTTGCCTGCTAGCATCTTGCACCCTGCTGTTATGTGCTGGATTGTCTCTGGGGCATCTTTACACAGCCTGCACCTGGGGTCTTGCCTGGTGTGATAGACCCCAGCCTCTATGGATCTTGTACTCAGAGGTTGTTCTTGTGCTGCCATGATTAGTGCCTTTGTGCTGTCTTTCAGTCCAGCTTTGTCCAGCCACTGGTAGGATTTCTGGATATCAGCCACCTCCTCTATCTGCCGGTGGTACATACCGTGCAGGGGCCTGTCCTTCCATGATGGTTCCTCGCCTTCCTCCACTTTCTTGGGATTCTGCTGCCTGAGGTATTCACTGAGCACTCGGTCAGTTGGGGCCATCTTCCCAATGTATTCTTGGATGTTTGTTGTCTCATCCTGGACTGTGGTGCTGACACTCACCAGTCCCCGGCCCCCTTCCTTTTGCTTAGCGTACAGCCTCAGGGTGCTGGATTTGGGGTGAAACACTCCATGCATGGTAAGGAGCTTTCTTGTCTTTATGTCAGTGGCTTCTATCTCCTCCTTTGGCCAGCCTATTACCCCAGCAGGGTACCTGATCACGGGCAGGGCGTACGTGTTGATGGCCCGGATCTTGTTCTTACCGTTCAGCTGACTCCTCAGGACCTGCCTGACCCCCTGCAGGTACTTGGTGGTTGCAGCCTTTCTAGCGGCCTCTTCATGGTTCCCATTTGCCTGCGGGATCCCCAAGTACTTGTAACTGTCCTCTATGTCTGCAATGTTGCCTTCTGGTAGTTCAATCCCCTCAGTTCTGACTACCTTCCCTCTCTTTGTTACCATTCGACTACACTTCTCCAGTCCGAACGACATTCCAATGTCATTGCTGTATAGCCTGGTAGTGTGGATCAGTGAATCGATGCCTCGTTCACTCTTGGCATACAGCTTGATGTCATCCATGTACAGGAGGTGGCTGACAACTGCTCCGTTCCGTAGTCGGTATCCATAGCCAGTCTTGTTAATGATCTCACTGAGGGGGTTCAGGCCTATGCAGAACAGCAGTGGGGACAGAGCATCTCCTTGGTAGATCCCGCACTTGATGGTGACTTGTGCTATGGGCTTGGAGTTGGCCTCTAGTGTTGTACGCCACATCCCCATTGAGTTCCTGATGAAGGCTCTTAGGGTCCCATTGATCTTGTACAATTCTAGGCATTCCAGTATCCAGCTGTGGGGCATTGAGTCATAGGCCTTCTTGTAATCAATCCAGGCAGTGCACAGTTTGGTCAGTCTGGTCTTGCAGTCTCGGCTGACTGTTCTGTCTACCAGTAGCTGGTGTTTTGCGCCTCTGGTATTCTTGCCAATTCCTTTCAGTGCCCCACTCATGTATTGACCCATGTGCCTGTTCATCTTAGCCGATATGATGCCTGACAGGAGCTTCTATGTAGTACTGAGGCAGGTTATTGGTCGGTAGTTGGAGGGGACCGGTCCCTTCTTGGGGTCCTTGGGGATCAGGACCGTCCGACCTTTGGTTAGCCATTCCGGGTGTCTCTCGTTAACTAGCAGCTGGTTCATTTGTGCTGCCAGACGCTCGTGGAGTGCAGTCAGCTTCTTTAGCCAGTAGGCGTGAACCATGTCGGGCCCTGGTGCCGTCAAACTCTTCATACTGGAGACCCTTTCTTGGATATCTGCCACTGATATGTGTGTGTATATATATATATATATATATATATATATATATATATATATATCGGAGATCTCTGTCCAGAAGAGCGCAGTCCTGGGAACAGCTAAGATACTGCGCAGGACCCTCAAGCTCCCAGGCCTCTGGTAGAGGACCCGAGCTTGAAGGATAAACCGCCCGCCCCGACGAGCCCTCATCTGGGACTCTCCTCAGCTCTTACTGGAACAGTGGCGCGGCTGCCCCTCTGTTGGTCTTCCATGGTCTCTTGTGTTCTGGGGGCCTCTGGATGTCTGGAGTTTTGATCTCCTCCATACCCGCTTCACACCCTGGAGGACGGGGCTGTGGCCCCCCCACACTCCCTAGCAGATCATTACATGGAGAAACCTTTGGAATGCAAGCATGCTGATCCACACAGGTATGCACACATGGGTATTCACAGACGCGGACTAAAGCTTTCTTGGCTGCTGCCTCAAAGCACACTGTGCGCTGTCTATCTTGCGTGCTGCACAATATCGTTTATTATTTAGTAAATATTGATATCTATGACTAGCTAGTTTATTGTGATGGTGCTTTGTTTTCTCTATTATTATGTTGCTCTTTGTTGTTTGCTGTCTCCTCTGTTTGTTTTTTTTGTTTGTTTGTGTTTTTTCTCCATACAGGTGACCCAGGAGTTCTTTTTTTTTTCTCTCTCTCTTCCCCCCCTTCTCACCGTCTCTTCTCCCCTTTGGTTTTCTTTCTTTCTCTCCCCCTCTTTCTCTCATTCATTCCCCCTGTCCTATTTATTAAAAAAAAAAAAAAAAAAAAAAAAGACAAAGGATGAACTGAAGCTCTGCCATCACGTAATGTCGCATACTGCTGTTTCTGATGTCATTTAAAAAAAAAAAAAAAAAGATAAACCGCCCGCAGGGGCGTGCTGGGTGTTTATATATATATGTCCTCTACAACATATATTAATCTATCACTATGATTAATCTGATTAAAAGTTTTTAATTTAATGTCTTTATTAACCCATCTGAAGTACACAATGACTCAAATCCCTGTTTCGAGCAGTTTGTCCAAGTAGAGTTAACTTCACACACGCGCAAATAAGGGATGGGTACCGGCCATTATGCCATTATGGCACCGGTTCTGACATAAACAGTAGTAACCAGACCGAAAAGCATTGCACGTTTCAGTGCTTTATTTCAGTGCTTTTTTTCCTAAGATGTCATACACTTTGGATTCTAGCCAATCATTTTATCTTTCCAAAGATAGTAGGTGGGCCTAGGTACGTACGTTCTTTTAGAGCAGAGCTACAGATTAAAAATGCCCCAGGCGAAGCAGTCAAAATTCTGGCTGTACTTCACAGCAAAAGATGCAAACTCAGCAGCCTGCAACAAGTGCTTTAAGCTGATACTGTGATACTGTGCAAAGGAGGTAACACCTCAAATCTGATGAAAGACCTGGCGACGCATAGCGTTTTTTTTAAAAGTTGAGAAATGCACCGTATTTGATAGCTTGCTAGCTCACACCGAGCACATCTACTGCGGGTGTGGTGCCTGTTATCGGACCGGAGTTAGCAACATCCCCCAAAAACACGAGGGGAGAGTCCTGGCCCCTAGCCCTGCCAGTGTAGCAGAAATGATGATGGATGATGGCAGCAGCAGCCGTTCTTCTCTGCGTGAGTAGCTTAATGTTGTTCGTGTGTAATTTACGTTGAGTAGGCTAACCACGTTATTACATTAATGCATGTAAGGTGAACTAGCAAACACCGTCGTAGTTACATGCGGCTGTCTTCTTGTTTGATGGCAGATACTCCCTTCACCCTGGCCAAAAAGGCTAAAATGACCAAAGAAAAAGTGGAAAACAGCTAAACATGAGAGGTTTTTGGACAAAGTTTGTGTTCTCCATTCTTTAAGCACCGGTTCGAGCACCGTTTAAGCACCAGCACCATTAAAAAACTACCGGTTTGGCACCAGTATTGGATAAAAGCTAAACGATACCCATCCCTAGCGCAAATGGGCAGTTGATCTGGGAGAGACAGGCAGCAGAACCAATCAACTCAATATGGAAGATGACAGCACAACACGTTGGCCCTCTTGATGCCTGAAAGATGAACAAGCGAATGGCTCAATACATGAGTGGGGCACTGAAAGGAACTGGCAAGAACATCAGAGGTGCAAAACACCAGCTACGTGTTAGACCGAGCAGTCGCCCGAGACTGCAAGACCAGACTGACCAACCTGTGCACTGCCTGGATTGATTACAATATAAACAGGACCCTAAGAGCCTTCACCAGGAACTCAATGGGGATGTGCCGTACAACACTAGAGGCCAACTTCAAGCCAATAGCACAAGTCAGCATCAAGTGCAGGATCTACCAAGGAGATGCTCTGTCCCCAATGCTGTTCTGCATAGGCCTGAACCCCCTTAGTGAGATCATTAACAAGACTGGCTACGGATACCGACTACGAAATGGAGCAGTTGTCAGCAGCCTCCTCTACATGGATGGCATCAAGCTGTATGCCAAGAGTGAACGAGACATCGATTCACTGATCCACACTACCAGGCTATACAGCAATGACATTGGAATGTCGTTCGGACTGGAGAAGTGTAGTCGGATGATGATGAAGAGAGGGAAGTAGTCAGAATTGAGGGGATTGAACTACCAGAAGGCAACATTACAGACATAGAGGACAGCTACAAGTACCTGGGGCCACTAGGACATCTGCAACGACCAAGTACCTGCAGAGGTACCGTGATCAGGTACCCTGCTGGGATAATAACTTGGCCAAAGGGGGAGACAGAAGCCACTGACATCAAGACTAGTAAACTCCTGACCATGCATGGAGGGTTTCACCCCAAATCCAGCACCTTAAGGCTGTATGCTAAGCAGAAGGAAGGGGGCCGGGGACTGGTGAGTGTCAGCACCACAGTCCAGGATGAGACAACGAACATCCAAGAATACATTGGGAAGATGGCCCCAACTGACCGAGTGCTCAGTGAATACCTCAGGCAGCAGAAACCCAAGAAAGAGGAGGAAGAGGAGGAACCATCATGGAAGGACAGGCCCTTGCACGGTATGTACCACCAGCAGATAGAGGAGGTGGCTAATACCCAGAAGTCCTACCAGTGGCTGGACAAAGCTGGACTGAAAGACAGTACAGATGCACTAATCATGGCAACACAAGAAAAAGCTGTCAGTACAAGATCCATAGAGGCTGGGGTCTATCACATGAGGCAAGACCCCATGTGCAGGCTGTGTAAAGATGCCCCAGAGACAATCCAGCACATAACAGCAGGGTGCAAGATGCTAGCAGGCAGGGCATACATGGCACGCCATAACCAAGTGGCCGGCATAGTGTACAGGAACATCTGTGCCGAATATGGTTTGGAAGTCCCGAGGTCAAAATGGAAGACGACGCCTAGGGTGATCAAGAATGACTGAGCTAAGATACAAATAATAAGGCGTAATTAAGACAGCATATATAATTTAGACAGCATACAGGGCGGAGGTAGACAACAGAAAACAACTTGAAGCTGAATGTTCTTAAAACAAAAGAACTCATAATGGACTTCAGGAGATCCACTCTTCTCTCAGTATAAATGAGAACAGGTGAAATCTGTCTCTACCGTTTCTAGTTATAAAAATCTGCTGTTAATTTTTGATTATCTCAACTGTGTAATGTTTTTTTTTAAAGTGACTTCACATAAATATTATTTAATTAATAGGTCTTAACAGTTCAGCCAAGAGAGATCAAAAACAATAAACTTAGAATATGCCCTATAACGGTCGTAGCTGGTGGGCATGTCTCTACTACTGTACATTTTGTACACAGTATATTTTAAAATCTTTGAATAATATCAAAACTTAAGCAATGAATTAGGAAATAAATAATGGCTACGGGGAATTAATGATCACTTAAATATTTTAAAATATCCTAGATTAACCTCAAAAACTCAGGGCACGGTTAATCTGTAGTGAATGTACTCAGACTGCAAAGTGACCAGTAAGAGCTTGTAGGTTGTTGTCCATCTTCCTGTTTGTTTACCTCAGCTGTCAATGCTGGGTGAGAAGCATCTATCTTTATTTAGTTTTGAAGAGGAAATAAAACTTTTTGAAAGGAGTCTGATACAAGTTGATGAGCCAGTAAAGCTCACTTCTCACAGATGACAGTGACACTGACGTGAGTTGTTAAAAATATTCTTAACTTTTCTGTCAGTGAGCACTGTTGTTGTTGCCACTCTTAACCTTAGTTAATTGCTGTTAGTAACTGCTAATTAGGGCGCAGGCACTAAAAGTGTGAAGGCCCTATTGCATCTGTTCCACTTCTTATTAGGGCACAAGCACTAACAGCGCAAAAGCTGTATTGTAATTGTTCAGTTCATATTATCAGGCAAATGTATTGGAATTTGGGATCCTTAACATGCTCAAAAACCCATAGATTTTGCATATGTCTCAGGTCCAGTGAAAAGTTATGTATTTTATTGGATTCAGACAAGGGCGTTTCTAAACTGCTCTACAGTGCCACTTATATCAAAATCAGAATCAGAATACTTTATTAATCCCAAAGGAAATTAGGGTTACAGCAGGCTGCACGCTAATGGCGCATGCGCACTTACAAAGGAACCTTCTGACCAAACTTACACAAACAGCACATTGGGAAGACATGTCAGAAAGGTAGGCTGACAGGAAAAAAACAACGAAAATACATAACATGAGGTGAGAGGAGGACAAAAAAACTCCACTCAGACTGAGCTCCTAGTGGGAGAACAGTTTGATAACAGAAAAAACACCTCAGTACAAAAAGCACATGACTATCAATACACCATAGAAACACAAGGTAAGCAACAGGGGCGGGTAAAGGGTAAGAGAGAGCCGGTGTAGGCAGCGCATCCGGTCCTGCAGCATGTCTGCGCTGGTCCAGTCGACCGCCATCTTCCCCGGGAGGGCACAAGCATCGAAGGCTTTTGGAAAGGGAGGGGGGATCCGTGTGTATCAGTGTATGTGTGTGTGTGCGTGTCCAGAGTTCAGCTGAGACAGTGTCCTTCACCCTGCCAGGCTAAGTAAACAGTCTTCCAGCCAACCCAGGTGGCCTTGCGTAGGATAGGAAGAACAGTCTAAGCACAGTCTGTTATCAGGGAGTTGTTGTTCAGCTCCAGCCTTGAGATCACAGCTGGCGCCGAAGTGGTAGCCGCATGAAGTGATGATGGTTTTTACTTTAGTGCGAACAACTCATATGAATTTCAAAGCTGTTCTAACAGTCTGACACTGGTCTCTCAATCTCCTGTTGGAGAGCCGCAAACTTCTCCATGATGTTATCAAACTTACGTTCTGTGATGTTGTCCTTCTTGTGCTCAAAGAGCAGATTCTGAGAACTCACGGCCACAGTGAGCTTCTCCAAGATGTAATCAAATTTTGCTCAGAGGTTTTATTCTGAGTGTTCACAGCAGCCGTAAGCTTCTCCAAGATCTTATTCGTGCTGCGCTCAGTGAGCCCATTTTGAGAACTCACCACTCGATTGTCAAAGGAGCTTTCAAAGAAAAGCGTCTGGACTTCTTTAAGTTACTTGAAGACGTTTCACCTCTCATCCAAGAAGCTTCTTCAGTTCTAAGGTCAAATGGTGGAGAGTCCCAGATATAAACCTAGTGGGAGTAACCCCTCACAGAGGGACAAAAGGACCCCCTGATGATCCTCTAATCGCCTGAGCCAAGGTGGGAAACTGGGCGTGGGTCCCAATCAGCCAGAGTTTCGGGTGTGTTCATTGTGAAACCTGGCCCCACCTTATCATGCGAATTCCTGAGGTCAAATGGCCCAGGATGTGAGTGGGCGTTAAGGCGTCTGGGAAGGGATCTCAAAACTGGATTATAGATGGCAGAGAGTTGGTGTCGTAAACCCCGCCTCTGTTCAAAGATGGTCGCTCACAGTGGACATAGATGGCTTCTTTCACTCCTCTTTCAAACCATCTGTCCTCTCTGTCCAAAATGTGAACATTGGCATCCTCGAAAGAGTGTCCTTTATCCTTAAGATGCAGATGGACTGCTGAGTCTTGTCCTGTGGAGGTGGCTCTTCTGTGTCGTGCCATCCGCTTGTGAAGTGGCTGTTTGGTCTCTCCAATGTAGAGGTCTGAGCATTCCTCGCTGCACTGTACAGCATACACCAGATGTGGTGACCTGGATGACTGAGAACCTTCACAGACATATCACCACTCGATTCAATCCCAGCGGGCAGCCTTGTGGGGTTTTGAACAGCCGATTCCGCTTTTTTTAATTTTCAATTTTTCAAGTTTTTTTGTGGATACCATGTGGGTACCACATGGGCTTATAAAATGGGGCCATTATGGAACCCACGGACAATCCCACTTAAAACCCACTTTTTAGCCTATCTCGGTGTTACATTGGTAAAATCTGGGAACTAAATGGGCCCCAACTGAGCAAAGTACACAGAGACCCACCCGGGCCCCATCTTTCAAGTTCTTAGTGGGTACAACATGAGGACAACGTGAGCTAAAAAGTTGGAATGGCATTATCAGTGGGTTCTGTAGTTGCATTTCACTTCTAGTTTGAATTGGCTCATTTCTGGCACCGGGTGGGCCCCATGTAGTAAAACAGTCACCAAATCAATTTAACAGACGGCCAATACGGGTTCTGTGACACAAAGACACCAAATATATTAAAGCTGACTGCAAACAAAAATATAACCATTAACCATTGTAACCATTGTAACCATCCATTGTAAATATAACTATTACAAAAATCACGAGGATACACAAAACAACATTTTTCACATTTTTTTTATTTTGTCCAAAGTGCGTAAACTTTTGAAAAACTAGAAATGTCAAACTACATCAAAATTCCTTAGATATTTGGAACTGAAGCAACATGGGGGAAAGGTCAGATGGAAGACTCAAAAGCTTATCTTGAATCAGCAGGGTTTCTGTTTTGTTTTTTTACATAGCCGTAAGTCTATTTTGTACCCTTGCATCCCTCAGTCCTCCTCTGTCTTTAGCTCCAGTGAACCACTTGGACAGAGCCTTCTCTGCTTCTTGCAAGTTGACTTTTGATGTTCAATATTTTCTTCAGTGCCTCTGCAAATGAAGAAGAAAAATGGGAAAGCCAAAGTAAAGTTAACCTTAGCTTACTTCATTTGGTGATGATTTGCAAAGAACAATGTTTATTTCACTTTATTGCCTCAAAAAATATATAAAAATTGCATGATAACCAATCTCAGTTGCACTTTCAAACACTTTATTAAAAAAGTTTATTTTTCTAAAGTTCAAATGTCTCAAGTGAAACTAACTTACCATACACAACATTAAAAAGATGCAAATCCCTGAACTTTTTTTCCCCATGTCGGCCAAGCATGTTGTACTCCACAGCCAGCTCAGGTGATATGAGGAATTTCATCATCTTTCTTGTGGCATCGTCAACACTTGTTCCCCCTGTATCTGCTACCATGGGAACCTGAGGGGAACATACAAAAAGGACAGATTAGATACTGGCATCTGGTTAGGATGCCTCCCTGGGGAGGTGTTTTGGGCACCTCCCACCAGGAAGAGACCCAGAGGAACACCCAGGACATGCTAGAGGGACTATGTTTCTCAGCTGGCCTGGGAATGCCTTGGGATTTCCCCGGAGGAGCTGGGCCAAGTGCCTGGAGAGAGTGAAGTCTGGGCCTTTCTACTTAGTACCGGATTGGGTCGCAGGGGGCCGCCTAAGCTTAAGATAATGGACCAAGAATGGAGGATACATGGACGCTTTACATATTGGTTAATGTTTACTGTGTGGTGATAACAAAAAATATGGTTGTAAACACAAGCTAAACTATAAAAATTAATTGCAGTTCCTTAACCCTTCATCCCCCATAATGATACGCAGGATAACCGGAATTATATATTGTTTTAGCTGTAAAAGTGTCATAAAATCAGCTGTGAGTGTGTGTGCTTTTTTCGCTTTTTTCAGCATTACTACTACTTTACACATCTGGTGTCATGGTCCTGGGCCATGTTGGCACAGTATTCTTAGTTTTTGTGTGTTTTTTGTATTTTGTTCCCTATTTATGCCTTGGTTCCTGGGTTATTTAGTTAAGATGTTCCTTATTTGGTTACCTCCTGTGTGCCCCTGTGTATCTGTGAGCCCTCGTCTCTCCTTGTGTTTTATTCCATGTTTTCCCCAGCCTGTTATGTCTGTGTTCTCCCTGTGCTCTCTCTCCTCCTGTCTGAACCTCCGTGTACTTCCTGTTTTACTTTGACAGTCTCTCGTCAGTATGCGTCATGTTGTGTTACTCCTGCCCTGTCTCGTTATGATTATCTGTGTCAGCTGTGTTCCCCGTGTGCTCCCACTTCCCTCGTTAACCCTCTGTGTATTTATGTGCATGTCTCCATCAGGTCAGTGTCGCGTCGTCAATGTCTCTTCCCCAAACCTGTGTGGCTTTCTGTTCCCTCGGTCTTTAGTTTATATTCCCGGTTTTGTTCTGTTATTTTGCACTTCTGCAATAAAGCAGCATTTTTGAGTTCAGTTCCAGTCTCCGTGAGTTTTGCGTTTGGGTCTTCTCCTGCCTCCACACAGCCAGTACATGACATCTGGTAGTTTTTTTTCCTCTACTGTATACTATATGAGTGTAATCAGGGATTAATAAGAGACAAAAAAAAAAGAAATTGAAATTTTGCCATTTTTACTAAAGGCGATCAAAATGTACATGAATAAAAGATTTAAATTAGTCAATTCGAATTAATAACTCTAAAACACTGAACGAAATCAAGTATTTGACCCTGTGGTTTATTTTTGGACACTTCTTTTCTTCTAAAAGTCCAGGCATGTTGGGCGCCTGGTAGAGCTCAGGTTTGACGAGACAGGTTTGGAAAAACCTGTCGCTGACAACTTTTTGGGGGCTAAAGGTTTCAAATAAACAGGAATTGCCCAAAATTTGTATAAACTATCAAAGCAGAAGAAAAGTAAAAAAAATCTTTATCTGTTATCAGAATCAAACATTTGATTAGAATAATAAATTTAACTTTCTGGAAGATTTCTCGTTACATCTGTCATAAAAGTAACAACATCTCAGAAAAGAAACATGATAGCAACAGAAAAATATGGTAGCAGTGTGATGTGATGGTCCCTGGCCAGATTTTTACACATATTATAAGCCCTGTGACACAAAAACCACTGAACTCGGATACGCACAGACTGTTTTCCTTCGTGGTGATGAAGGAAAATGCTACTCTGGTATGTAAACGGGAATTTATTCTTCCAGGACCTGAAGCGCCGTAAAGCAGCCAAACCTATCTGTTCTTGATTGTCTTGATGCATGCTCAATCATCCAGGTAAGTAAATCTCCAGAAGTTGATTCTGTTCATGTGGAGGTAGCGTTTTCAGCATTTTCTCCCACTGAAAATGCTACATCCAGATGAACACAATCAACTTTTGGAGATGTTCTCTGATTGGATTGTTAAATTTGTGATTGACATGAAATTGACCAATCAGCTGAAAGGAAGAACAATAGGGTCAAAATTTGGATGTGTAAGTTTAAATCCACACACAGCCAGGAAACCTGAGCGCAGAGTTGTTTGTAGCACCACTTCAGCCAGAGTGGAGATTTTCCATCCATCCACACTGTAAAGTCTGTAGACCAGCAAGTGATAAATGATCAGTGTTGTTGGTATTTTCTAAAAGAGTTGTATGCAATGGGAATTGCTGTTTATAGTCCTCCTGTATATCTGCATGTTGCCTCCCAATTAAAACCTGTGATAGTGGAGATTCATACCTATACCAACAGTTATCAAGTATCCGGATCTACCTTTACTGACGTGCTTAAAGGAAAATTGTTATTTCCATGCATTTTCCTGTTCTGCCTTCAATTTTTCCTCCCACATTTCTAGTTGTGACAGTGCACCTACAACAAAAAAATCTGCTGTGATTTACATTTGTTGAATGAGCAATTTTGTAAAATAGTCTGTTTTTGTACGCACGGTTTACAAATCTGTCCTGTATGGCATGGCGTGATTGCATGCTAAAAAGTTGTTGCTTAAAAATAAAACAATAAATTTTTAATTGATAACATCAGCAGAAAGCCTTGTTATTAATTAGATGTACAATTTCTATAGAATACGAAACAACTCAGTTCATTTTTGATCATATCAATACCAGCATATTACACAACTCCAACAACCATGATGAAAAACGCTCATCTGCTTCCATCACTATCAGCTGATTAACATTGAGCTGCTGCAGTCAACACCATCAAACTCATTTAGTGTTTAATGTTATGTTATTTAATGCCTTTATTTTTAAATCTTTACCAGAGCTGAAAGACTGTAGATGTTCACACCTGCTGTTAGAAAACCAAGCTCACAGCAATATTTTTATTTATAACAGGAAATTTAAATTTTTATTGGTTACTGTGTTTATTACCACTTTAATCAGTAATGTACTTCCTATAAAATATAGATTTTATAAGTTACCGGTTTATTGAAATCAGCTAGTGAACACATCAATCACTTTATTGAACTACACGCCTTACACTCTTGTGAGCTCACACTTGCTCTCAGCAAGTGTGAGTGTTTGGAGTCCAAAACGCAGATAAAGATTAGAATAACAAGGCGATGTAAAATCAGTTTAATGCAGTTGACAGTAGTAGCTCAGATGGAAATCAGCCAATTGCGGGGCAGCAGAGGACCAAAACTGTCAGAGTTGTGGGACAAGTGAAGAGAACACTGTTGGCATTATTGTTAGCATACAAGATAGAAATTTAAATATATATATATATATATATATATATATATATATATATATATATATATATATATATATATATACTGATTACCAGTAAAAAATACAATAAAATTAAGTAATGCACTACTTTCAAGGATGCCCCAAAGACCATCACTTTTCAAAATAATCTGTGCAAGTTATTGAATATGGCTAATAAGTAATACAAATAATATGAAAGTTACTTACTTGTCAAAGATGGTGTTTGTGATAAGGAATTTAAACGTGATAAGGAAATGAAAGAAAGTGCATGAGAAAAAAATACAAACATTTTCATTTTTTCCCAGGATAATTTAATATAAAATATTCTCTTACTAATGCACAAAATGAACAGTGTAATTAAAAGTTTGAAAGGCACTGCATGTGTTTATATGGTTAACTGACTAATTCAAGCAGCAAACACTAGCAGTGCAAAATGTATCTAACTAGCTGACAGACTTTAAAGTCACAGGAAGATATATCAAAATGGTGACTTATGCCAGAACAAGTGACTTGACAGATATAAATCCTAAATTTCCTATAAGTAAACAATTGGTGACATAGTAAAAAGTGGTCCCTAGTGGTTTTCAAATTTAAACAATCACCTCATACGCCTCATGTTTTACACCACTATAAGGTGAGCTTGCTACACTGCACATGTATCTTACGTGACATGGTATAACTAGCTCATGTTCAAACATTTAACATACTGTTCAGCCATTTTGTTTACTGGGTAATCCATAATGGCCGAGTTACCTGAGCGGGAATCCACTAAAACTAGCTAAAGATGTTATGCTTATCCCCCTTATACTGTTTAGGACAACTATAGAAAGTAACTAAAATAACCAATGATAAAAACTTATCAAACTTTCAGTATTTACCTTTGTCATAGTTTTCGATTCTTTGGTATCCTTTTGTCCTCCATGTTCTCAAACACCAGTGAGAAAAAAGGCTGCAACTGACGAAAGACCGCAAAGAGTAGTTGCTACGCGGTGCAATCTGCTCCTCCCTCATTTTAAACGACGCGATGGGAGCTGCTCACATTAAAAACAACTTTATTTAAAAAGTCATTTTACACCTGATACAAACAATTTAACAGTCAAACAATGCACAAATTTAAAAGAACAATTTTATTTTTAAGTTTTTTATTAAGTATAGGTAGGGCTGCACGATTAATCGTTAGAAAATCGCGATCTCGATTCATACTTACGTGCAATCTCATTTCCAAATGACAACGATTAAAAAAAAAAAAAGACGACGATTGTACCGCATTTTGATCCGGGACGTAATCTGCATGAAAACAAGCGCTCCCTCTTCCTGCTCAACAAATGACAAGGGCGGAGCCTTATACCACGTGGTACAGAAGCTGTGCCGTGTGATGCTAAAATTAGCAGGAAAAAACATCGGAGACCACGTCAGGGATGACGAGAAAGTGACAAGAGAAAATCCGTCCCGGTCAACCACCCAAACATCAATAACGAGAACCTTATACAGCGCTTCACGTCGAACTCCCGCAGGCACAAAGAAATTACGGAGGCTATCACTTATCACCTGACCAAAGATATGGCTCCCATCAACACTGTGCGAAACGAGGGATTTAGGAAAACGATCAACACCCTAGACCAGGGGTGTCAAACTCAAATACACAGTGGGCCAAAATTCAAAACTGGAACAAGGTCGCGGGCTAACATTAATATTTATTGAAAAAAAAAATCTTCCTCCAGATTTAAGAATGAATCTCTTCTTATGGACTCAAACAAGTTTTGCTGAAAAACTGAATATGGAACAAGCAAAGCTTAATACTAAAGAATATATATACAGTGGGGCAAAAAAGTATTTAGTCAGCCACCGATTGTGCAAGTTCCCCCACCTAAAATGATGACAGAGGTCAGTAATTTGCACCAGAGGTACACTTCAACTGTGAGAGACAGAATGTGAAAAAAAATCCATGAATCCACATGGTAGGATTTGTAAAGAATTTATTCGTAAATCAGGGTGGAAAATAAGTATTTGGTCACCTCAAACAAGGAAAATCTCTGGCTCTCACAGACCTGTAACGTCTTCTGTAAGAAGCTTTTCTGTCCCCCACTCGTTACCTGTATGAATGGCACCTGTTTGAACTCATCATCTGTATAAAAGACACCTGTCCACAGCCTCAAACAGTCAGACTCCAAACTCCGCCATGGCCAAGACCAAAGAGCTTTTGAAGGACACCAGGAAAAGTATTGTAGACCTGCACCAGACTGGGAAGAGTGAATCTACAATAGGCAAGCAGCTTGGTGTGAAAAAATCAACTGTGGGAGCAATCATCAGAAAATGGAAGACATACAAGACCACTGATAATCTCCCTCGATCTGGGGCTCCACGCAAGATCTCATCCCGTGGGGTCAAAATGATCATGAGAACGGTGAGCAAAGATCCCAGAACCACACGGGGGGACCTGGTGAATGACCTGCAGAGAGCTGGGACCAAAGTAACAAAGGTCACCATCAGTAACACACTACAACGGCAGGGAATCAAATCCCGCAGTGCCAGACGTGTTCCGCTGCTGAAGCCAGTGCATGTCCAGGCCCGTCTGAAGTTTGCCAGAGAGCACATGGATGATACAGCAGAGGATTGGGAGAATGTCATGTGGTCAGATGAAACCAAAGTAGAACTTTTTGGTATAAACTCAACTCGTCGTGTTTGGAGGAAGAAGAATACTGAGTTGCATCCCAAGAACACCATACCTACTGTGAAGCATGGGGGTGGAAACATCATGCTATGGGGCTGTTTTTCTGCCAAGGGGACAGGACGACTGATCCGTGTTAAGGACAGAATGAATGGGGCCATGTATCGTGAGATTTTGAGCCAAAACCTCCTTCCATCAGTGAGAACTTTGAAGATGAAACGAGGCTGGGTCTTCCAACATGACAATGATCCAAAACACACCGCCCGGGCAACAAAGGAGTGGCTCCGTAAGAAGCATTTGAAAGTCCTGGAGTGGCCTAGCAGTCTCCAGACCTCAACCCCATAGAAAATCTGTGGCGGGAGTTGAAAGTCCGTGTTGCTCGGCGACAGCCCCAAAACATCACTGCTCTCGAGAAGATCTGCATGGAGGAATGGGCCAAAATACCAGCTACTGTGTGTGCAAACCTGGTAAAGATCTATAGTAAACGTTTGACCTCTGTTATTGCCAACAAAGGTTATGTTACAAAGTATTGAGTTGTATTTTTGTTATTGACCAAATACTTATTTTCCACCCTGATTTACGAATAAATTCTTTACAAATCCTACCATGTGGATTCATGGATTTTTTTTTTTTGTCACATTCTGTCTCTCACAGTTGAAGTGTAGCTCTGGTGCAAATTACTGACCTCTGTCATCATTTTAGGTGGGGGAACTTGCACAATCGGTGGCTGACTAAATACTTTTTTGCCCCACTGTATTAGCTGTATAATACCAGTAGGCCAGCTCTAATAATAATTTGGTATGGCTTTGCGGGCCAAATGTAATTAGGCTGCGGGCCAAATTTGGCCCGCGGGCCAGAGTTTGACACCTATGCCCTAGACAAACGCTACACAGTGCCGTCCCGCAACTACTTTTCTGTTGTTGCACTACCTGCTCTGTACACGCAGTGTCGAGCAACGGTGGAGACGGAATTTCAAGCAGCACAACATTTTGTGGCAACAACAAAACGTGAGACATTTGTTGTTTTTATGTTTATTTATTGTTTTTATGTTCAGTTTCAACTGTTGCGAAGTTGATGTGCAGTTAATAAGTGCAATAAATATTTATACTGGAAAAGAAAATCGTGAGAGAATCGTGATCTCAATTCTAAGCCAAACAATCGTGATTCTCATTTTATGCAAAATCGTGCAGCCCTAAGTATAGGGATGATCAATATGTTTTAAAAAATTCATATATAATATTTGTCACCCAAATCAACATCATAATAAAAATGTAATTAATAAAATATATAATAATGATAAGAAGAAGAATAACAACAGAAACAGTTTACCTAAAAGCTCTTCTAACATTAGGCTGCTTTTGAAAAGTTTCAACAGTGTCAATACTTCATAAAGACAAGGGAGTTTCACAGTTGAAGTGTGACTGCTTGAAAGACCCCATCCCCTCTCCTTTCCACTAGTTCAAAGAAAATGTAAATTATTTCTGGTTATATAATTTGAGGGCACAAGTTTGAAGAGTAACATTTTAACAGATCAGTAATATACTTCAGGAGCTTTACTGGATCTGATTAACCAAAACTTCCAACTTCCATGTAGCTAACTGTCTTTTCTCTAATACAGTAGAGTGTGTCTGATCTACTAAAAATCCTCAACTGTATATTTGCTCAAGTAAATGCCAAATCTGGATTTTGTCTGTGTAATTCACTTTTATCTTAGGTTTTTTATTTGTATTTTTTGCTTTTCTTTTTTTCTACTCTTGCGTCCGTTTTAATCACTTATTATTGCCGCTGTGACAAGTGAATTTACCTAAGAAGAATCATGAAGTCCTTATTTTATCTTATCTGAGCCTCACCATGCAGCCTACCATGCAGAGCGCTGAAAGTTCACATTAAGTACTTAAAATGAAATCTAAAATTAAAACGTAACCAGTTTTAAACCAGTTATTTGGAATAGTGTGCGGAGTGTTTTGAGTAACATTGAATGTTCAAAAACAAGTTCCTATGGTCTCACTTGACAGCTGGGTTGTAGTGTCTGATAACACATAACATCCTGAGGTCTCAACGTGGACTTTGAGTACATTCGCTAGCCAAGGTTAAATACTGAGAGGGTCAAAAATGAAGGGTAAAGAACATCTGACTGTACCTAAGGATAGCAAAAGTGATAGACTGAGGTTGTGCCAAATATGTTAAAGTTAGGGTGATTTGTTAGAGAATGGTACCCCATGGGTGCCGTCTGCAGGTTATAAAAGAGAGTTATGTTGATGCTTTCTTTTGAGTTTCTTTTTACAGTTTGACTTTCAGACTTTCAGAACTCCCTGGGTTGTGTGCAATCTGTGATGGGCTTGTTTGGAATAAATCCTCCTTTATTCAAATAACACTTTCTCTGGCTCTTCACAGAAGAAGAATCCTCACATAAGCATGTGCTACCATTTTGGATCAATGTACACATTTACCATCACTGACCCAACTAGGACCTACATTGGATGCCCACCCAGATGGATTTAATGTTAGAAACCCAAGTGGGTCCCATATATACTAAACAATGTTGAGCCCATGTAAAATATATGCCCATGTTAACTTAACATGACCCATTTGGGGCCCACATAGACATGTTTTCCGGGTCTGACTTGCATTTTCCCCTGTGTGACCCATATAGTTTGACCAGGTAGGCCCCACCTGTGTCATCAGTAATAAAAATATATATTGATTACCTCACTTTGCCCCATATGGGGCACACAACAACAGCTTTTCTTTAAATGACTATGTTTGCCCATGTCTAACCAAGGTGGAAAACCCAAGTAGGCCCCATACAAAAAGCCCAGTTTGAGCCCATGCCCACATGGTACCCATCCAGCCCGAGCAAAAACCAGGTGGGGCCTATGTATATATAGGCCCCACCTGGTTTTTTTATATACATGTTGGCTGGGTAGGAATATATCATGTTCTATAAAATCATTTAAAAAAAATAAAGTTACATCAAAGAATCTCCAGAGGGGTCATGTCTTTTGCATCTTTGTTCATTTTAAGTTTGTATTGTATCTCACTTTGTTTTTCATAATCTAATTCTCAGTTTTGGTTGTATCCTCTTTTGTTAATTTTTTCCAATTAACTATAAACTATAAATAAACGGAGAAACTCCCTTTTAACAGGAAGAAACCTCCGGCAGAACCAGGCTCAGGGAGGGGCGGGGCCATCTGCTGCGACCGGTTGGGGTGAGAGAAGGAAAACAGGATGAAAGACATGCCGTGGAAGAGAGACAGAGGTTAATAACAGATATGATTCAATGCAGAGAGGTCTGTTAACACATAGGGAGTGAGAAAGGTGACTGGAAAGGAAAAACTCAATGCATCATGGGAATCCCCCGGCAGCCTATGTCTATTGCAGCATAACTAAGGGAGGATTCAGGGTCACCTGGTCCAGCCCTAACTATATGCTTTAGCAAAAAGGAAAGTTTGAAGCCTAATCTTAAAAGTAGAGATAGTGTCTGTCTCCTGAATCCAAACTGGAAGCTGGTTCCACAGAAGAGGGGCCTGAAAACTGAAGGCTCTGCCTCCCATTCTACTTTTAAATACTCTAGGAACAACAAGTAGGCCTGCAGTGTGAGAGCGAAGTGCTCTAATAGGGTGATATGGTACTACAAGGTCATTAAGATAAGATGGGGCCTGATTATTTAAGACCTTGTTTGTGAGGAGCAGGATTTTGAATTCAATTCTGGATTTAACAGGAAGCCAAAACAGGAGAAATCTGCTCTCTTTCTAGTCCCTGTCAGGACTCTTGCTGCAGCATTTTGGATTAGCTGAAGGCTTTTCAGGGAGTTTTTAGGACATCCTGATAATAATGAATTACAGTCGTCCAGCCTGGAAGTAATAAATGCATGAACTAGTTTTTCAGCGTCACTCTGAGACAGGATATTTCTAACTTTAGAGATGTTGCACAAATGGAAGAAAGCAGTCTTACATATTTGTTTAATATGTGCATTGAAGGACATGTCCTGGTCAAAAATGACTCCAAGGTTCCTCACAGTGTTACTGGAGGCCAAGGTAATGCCATCCAGAGTAAGAATCTGCTTAGATACCATATTTCTAAGCTTTTCAGGGCCGAGTACAATAACCTCAGTTTTATCTGAATTAAGAAGCAGAAAGTTAGCGGCCATCCAGGTCTTTATGTCTTTAAGACATTCCTGCAGTTTAACTTTTGAAAAGTATTCTCATTTAAGCTGATTTCGCAGCCCAGTGGTACTCGTTTCAGTCATTATGGTGTGACTTGACTGATTCTTATATAGCGCTTTTCTACTCTCCCGGAATACTCAAAGTGCTGTATACAACATTCACCCAATCACAAGCACTTTCTCTATACGTTATTTCTAACTACATTCACACTCCGATGGATGGATCGGAGAGCAACTTGGGGTTAGTATTTACCAATTAATTTTCCAGGAATCGAACCACCAACCTTCCGATCAGTCGGTGACCTGCTCTACCTCCTGCGCAAAAGCCGCCCTCATTACTTTTGCAGCAGCACAGCCACCCAAGCAAGCTCCTCACTAGTCTTGCCACCCAGGTTAGCCAGAGACTGAGGCCAAGACAGCAAACCCAGAGACTGAGTACCCTGAACAGTCCCAGCTCTGAGGGTGAGGGGAGCCTGGCCACATGCTGAAGACCTGCCTCCACAGTCAGCTGTATGCCCACTCTGTGCTGCCTGAGAATACTGTGCAAACTTGAGAATCCTGGGCCCCATGCACAGGGCATCCTGTATAGCCTGGGATAGCTTCTCTCCATTTCTTTGCCCTCATGAGCAGCCCCAGATTTTGAGCCTTGTTAAGCCTCTGTAACAGGCCACTCCCCAGAACTGTTCTGCAGCCAGAGTTTCTGGCCCCCTTCACCCACTAAAGTTAATTTTAACTTTTCTTTGGAGCATCCGTTCCACATTAAATAAAGGTTCTTTTTTAAAAAAAAAAAATCACTCCGTCTGACAACTCTGCAGACAGAGTAAGTAAATCGATATTATTTATTACTAATGTTCATTAGGGGAACACAAAGACATGACCTACTCTCCCCACAGATGTTCTTTCAGAAATGGTGATATATTCTGGCTATATTCTGGAGAATTGATTGGACAGTAGGTGTTGAGTTAATACTTGTTAATCTCTTATCTAGAACTTGACCTACTTGACCAGGTTAATCTCACAACATAATTTACTATGGTGATTTACCCTGGTAAGAAGGGATCCAACTTCATAGTACAGAGAATCCGGGTTAACCCTGAAGTTATCTGGATAACCCAAACCCCTGCTTGTCAGTACAGGCCTCAGTGACTGTATTTCATTCTAAAGTGATATGAAAAGTGAAGAGTAGGGTAAGTTTTTTTAACATGTTGACCAGTGACAGTCTCAATCCAGCATGCATGCCAAATGATGCAAATCTATTCTATCTCTACTTTTAAGATTAGGTTTAAAAAGCATATAGTTAGGGCTGGACCAGGTGACCCTGAATCCTCCCGTAGTTATGCTGCAATAGGCGTAGGCTGGCGGGGATTCCCATGATGCATTGAGTTTTTCCTTTCCACTCACCTTTCTCACTCACTATGTGTTAACAGACCTCTCTGCACTGAATCATATCTGTTATTAACCTCTGTCTCTCTTCCACAGCATGTCTTTATCCTGTCTTCCTTCTCTCACCCCAACCAATCACAGCAGATGGCCCCGCCCCTCCCTGAGCCTGGTTCTGCTGGAGGTTTCTACCTGTTAAAAGGGAGTTTTTCCTTCCCACTTTCGCCAAAGTGCTGCTCATAGGGGGTCATATGATTGTTGGGTTTTTCTCTGCATGTATTATTGTACGATCTAATGTACAATATAAAGCACCTTGAAGCAACTGTTGTTGTGATTTGGCGCTATATAAATAAAATTGAGTTTAAAATTGAAGTGAATATTCACCGTGGCAACCCCTTTTGGAAATAAACAAGCTGCCAAAAGAAAACAATTCACAAGTACACAAGATGGGTGGCTTTGAGGCCATTTATGTATTACTGGTGCAGGATCTGAATCCTGAAATATTTCTGACAACAAGCATATTCAACTCAATTCAGTTTAATAATAGATAGAAAACCCCAGCAATCAGACCACCCTGTATGAGCAATCACTTAATGAACATGGGAAGGAAAAACTCCCTTTTTCCCTTGTTCCCTTTGTTTCCCCAGTTGTGTCCCTTTCTTTGTCCTGTCCCACTGTGCCCTGTAGTTTGTCTCGTTTTCCCGAGTCAGTCATGTCTCCATGTTTGTTTCCCTCTTTGTCTATGTCAAGCTGGTGTGTCATAGTCTCTGTCTGCTTTTCCTGTTTATTGTAATAGTCTCTTGTCCTCTGAATTGTGTTCAGTTTTGGTTTCCATTATGTGATTAAGTGTATTCAGCTCAGCTGTTTCTCTCCGGGTGTCTTCACTTTGCCCTGTTCCTTTTTGTGTATTTAAACCCTTTGTTTGTTTGTATTCCTGTATTCCTCTGTGTTTCCTTTCCGTTCCCTTCACTTCCCTTGCTTGCTCTGCTCCGGTTCCAGCTTTGGTACTCTGTTATCTTCTGCAAGTAATCAGCAATAAAGTTAAAATCATTTCATGTCTCAACTTGTCCCGATTCCTGCATATTGGGTCCAAAACCTGACAGCAGCACAGCATTACACGACAATAGAGATGAATCCATTGCCAAATAGTCCATAAGAGGATTATTCATAACCTTCACTATTACGTCTATACTGTGATGAATACTGAAACCTGATTGAAACTCCTCAAATAAACCATTAATCAGCAGATTATCTGTCAGCTGTTTTATAATAACTCTTTCAAGATTTTTTAAATAAAATGAAGGTTGGACATTGGCCCATAATTAGCTCAGACAACCGGGTCAAGTGATGGATGTGGAGACAGAATTATTTATGAATAGTGAGACTTCTTTCATTCTTCATTTAATGGGGTCTAATATACATGCTGACAGTTCAGAGGAAGTAATTATTAAACTTAACACGTTTTTTCAATATTCTGTTGAAGGGCAGTGAATGTTTATAGATATTAGGCATTGCCGCATCTTTTTCTGTGTTATTTGTCAAGACTAATAAAGACAGTAAATTATAATTAATTCTAAAGCTAATGTAAACATAAACAAAATCATTGTTTAGTTATAGGCAATAAAAAGAAATATGGGTTTAATGTGGGCCAGAACAATCTCAAATGGCATTCCAGGATTTGAAGTTATTGACAAATGCTGAGATGTCAAGGTTAGGCTTTTGTAATGATACTAAGCAAGTTCTTTTTGTCATCTGCTGCACCCTTTAAATACATCCTTCATTTGCCTGTCATGTTTTCAAGCATTTATATTTGCATTTCAAACAGCTTAGCTAATATCACCAATGAACAACTTTGTTACAAGCTGTTTTCTCCAGTTTCCCAGTAGGTACAAGAAAAGTTGCTGGATCTAAAAAAATTTTAAAAAAAACCCCAAACAAACCAGTGTTGTGATTGTGACTATGTCATAACTTGACTCTTCTGGATGGAGAAACATATTAAAATGTGAATGCAAGTGAGGAGAATGAAAGATTATTCTGCAAGGAAGGACTTCTCAGCAAATGATCTTTCACAAACCGGAGATTAAATACTAACATGTAATTTTCTTATTTGTGTTTTTGCACCAGTACACCCGATCTTGGTTTTCTCCACCTAATTCCACTGGGGGGTGACAAGATGTTATATTATTCATTACTCCGTTCCAGGTGTGAACTGGCAAATAGCTATTTGGTAACATTGACTGATTGCTACCCAGTTTAATTGTGCAGTAACCACACTGTATTATTCATAGTTTGGCACTTATACCTTGGTAATTACCAGCTGCTGGGACTCAGTGGGAATCCAGTGGTTGTGTCAGAAACAACTTGCTCAGTAAATTTACTTACACTTCATTAGGTGTATTGGTCTCAAACCAATTTTTTAAAAATGGTAATTGTTTTATGCTATATTGAAATCTTGCTGAAGAATTATTTTTGTGTCTGATTAAATGTTCCATAACAGGGCTTTTGTTTAAAGTTTCTTACTAACCACAGATTATAATTTTGTCTGTGAGGACAAACACAAATACGTTGCTGATGAAAATTTTATTTGACTTTAGTGCAATTCTACCTAAACTTTGAATGCAGAGTGTTCTTCAAATTCCTCTCAACACTACGTAGACCTTTCACAGAATGATTGTGTAACAGTGAAATTGTAGATTCTTATTGTTCATTTAAAATGAAATTGAAATTAAGTTAAAATTCCACAAATAATGGCTCTTTGTAGCACTTGTAAAATCATGTTGACAATTTTAAAATCCACATTCACAGATTTGTAAATGTTTCCATAACAAACTTGGAAACAAAAACGCAAAGGAAAAAGAACTTGTTTTTTACTAGGCAGTAAAGAAGGTGAAGAGGAGGAGTGATGGAGAATAGGATAAAGGAAACGTTAACGTCAGATTGGTATTTACTATTTGGAAAGCTTCAGTGCTGACAGCCAGCTGAGATTACTTCTATTCGATGAGTAATTCACAAACCCTACCAACAGTATTTTTATGTCTTTATCACACTATTGAGATTTGTGTATCTTAGAAAATTTAAATGCGGCGTAACTGCTTCTGCTTACTGACAGCTAATATGTGTACATGCAGAAGAGAAGACCCCTTTTTTTTACCATGTATGAAAACGACACCATACATTTGTATGATAGTCAAACTAAGGGGAACTGCAGTGATCGTGAAACGGGTTAGACAAGAAACTTGCCACTATATTGCATGTACCTTATTGGAGGTGATAGACCCCTCTAAAATATGACTTCCATAATATTGATATTTAATAATTTAATAGGATTGTGAAAATTTGTAAAAATAAAAGTACAGGAATCAATGTTTGTGGATCTTTATATATAGAACTGTAAAGTCTACATGGAGCTGAGGGGACAGGGATCAGCCTACCCTCTGCCTCTCCTGCTTCAGGGTTTAAATTCAGTGGACAACATGATTGTAATTCTTAGAATAAAGCACCGAATGAACATGCTGTGATATATGTGAGCTTGTGTATAAGTTAATACACAAAGGCTCGTGTGAAATACAGTGGTGGGATAATACCCACTCATCCTAGCAGACTACAGTGTCTTTGATTATTTGACATGACATGGACGGCTGAAAGTTGTAGTGATAAGTTTTTCATTACAGGCATGAACATCGTGGTAAGTTTGACATTTAATTATTTCTTTGAACTGTTCTTTTTCCTGAGTGGAATGATTGTATACCATAAATATGTAATTACTTTAAAATAAGAAGTAAGTGAACAAGTTTGAATTCAATTTGAAGTTTCTCTAGTTCAGAGGGTCAAAATCCTATAGAACGGCTTAAACATATCGACAAACACCCCACTAATATTTGATTATGTGTCCCATACCAAGTTGTGCCTCAACCAGATGCTTTTGGGTAGCCATCAATCAGCTTCTGGCATAATTGTGGCTGGATATCTGACCAGACTTCTTGGCTGGTCAAATATCGAATCCCCTCATCTGGGACTCTCCTCAGCTCTTTCTGGGACAGTGGCGCGGCTGCCCCTCTGTTGGTCTTCCTTGGTCTCTTGTGTTCTGGGGGCCTCTGGATGTCTGGAGTTTTGATCTCCTCCATACCTGCTTCATGCCCTGGAGGACGGGGCAGTGGCCCCCCCACACCCTCTAGCACAGGGGTGCCCAATCCCAGTCCTCGAGAGCTACTATCCTGCAGCTTTTAGATGCATCCCTACTCCAACACAGCTGAATCAAATGGTTTGACCTCTTCAGCATGCCATCATGATTGGCAAAGGCCTGATAACAAGCCATTCATTTCATTCAGGTGTGTGGGAACAAGGATGCATCTAAAAGCTGCAGGACGGTAGCTCTCGAGGACCGGGATTGGGCACCCCTGCTCTAGCAGATCATTACATGAAGGAACCTTTTAAAAAAACAAGCGCGTCCATGCTCACAGGTGTACACACGGGTGCTCACACACACAAACTACACCCTTTTTGGCTCCTACCTCAAAGCACACTGTGTTCTGTTGATCTTATGTGCTGCACAATAATATTTAATATCTAGTATTTACTGTTACATTCCCATAGATCATCATGATGTTGTTTATTGTATTGCTCCTTTTTTCTTTCTTCTGCTTGTTTTCTCTTTTTTCTTTCCCAACAGGTGATCCAGGTGATTGATAGATGGATTTTTTGTCTGCTTATTTTGTTGTTTTTTGTTTTTTGCCCTTTATCCCCGTCCCTCTTCTCCGCTGTTTTTCTTTTCTTTCCCTCTTTCTTTCTCCCCTTTCTTTTCCCCAGTCAAATCTGTCCCGTATTTAACAAGTAAAAATAAAATAAAATAAACAATAAAAGGTGAATCGAATAGACCATTACGGCAAGGCTGGGATGGTTTATTTGGTAAAGTAAATCCATTAGGCCTCTTTCTTCGCCTTTAGACAATAATTCTGATGCAAAAGAGCCAAACGGGACAGGCAAAAAAATAAAAAAATAAAAATAAATATCAAATACTGATAGAATTCATTTAAATTGGTTGATCGGGCTTTTAAGAATAGTCCACTAATTTTTATGGTTGAGTTCGGGACTCATAAGGTTCAGAACCTTAATGTAAGCCTGCTTTATCCATTCCAGAACCTGTTTGTTTTTTTTTCGGGGGGGGGGGGGATCATTGTCCTGTTGGAACACCCAGCTGTTTCCAAGGTTCAACTTTCTAGCTGCTGATCTAAGGTGAGGTTAGAGACCTCCTTCTTCATCTTCGTTATTCTGTCTGCTATTTACTTTGTGCAATGTACCAGTAACACTGGCAGAAAAACTGCCTCAGAGCATATTACCATTAACATTGCACCAAAAATCGCACCTTTACTCCTCGTCATTGTGCCCAAATAGGTCAATCTTCATCTTTTCTGATCAAAACGCTTTTCTCCGTTTGAGCAGCTGGAGCTTGATTCTTCCTTGGTGTGGCACCATCTCAGTCCATAGCCACATAAAACTTACTTCCCTGTGGACAGTGAAGCTGGTGTTCAAGCAGTTTCAAATCAGTGGCAAGCCTCGATGGTTCCTGGACATCCTAACCGATTTTCTCATTCTGAGGGCAACAGTTTTGTTTGGGGTCTTATTCCAGAACTTAGCATAGTGCATAAGTAACTTTTGTACACTTATTTGAAATACTTCATTGTCCACAGTAGAGACTTGAACCCATGAGACTAAGATTAAGAGTCGGTTGCTCTTCCAACTAAGCCAACCATTCAAACAGTTCAAGCAAATCATTTTAAACCCCAAATTACCATGACACTTGTGCTTATTATGAGTGTATGTCAACTTCTGGGCACAACTGTGACTGCGTATAATTCTGAAACTTTGACATGCATTTTATTTCCTGTTGATTAGGTAACTCGTTTATAGGTTGTTTGGTATAATGATAACTGTTGAATATTTCACAGTCAGTTTGAATGGCACACTGCTTAGATCTTCATAAAGTGCATTTTAGTTGCTGGGAATAAACTACCAGATTTCTAGAGACATTTCTTTATGTTAGCCACTCGTCACATAACAACTGAATGTTATAATACTAAAACAGGTCAATGTCACCAGTGTGAGTCTGACTGGATTCAGTAAATTGTATCGAAATGGAAATCTGTAGAAAACTCGTAAGTAGTACAAACATAAACACATGATAATGGATGTGTTTACGCATGTTTTCTCAACTCATACAAAAATGTACTCACTGCTTCTGCTACCATGTCTTTAGCACAGACTCTGCATGAATGAATTAATTTATGCTTTCATTTGCGCCCCCTCCAATCTGACATGGCCCCAGCTGTACTAACTAATTTGCATAACGTTAAAAAACACAATTATCTTTTACAGTCAACATCTTTGTTTCTTCTGTTATTGCTTGTTTCTAGGCAACCAGGATCTGAGGAGAACACAAAATGATGCAGTGTACTACAACATCTGTCTATGTTTTTATGGCTATGCCAGAGGATATTTGCACAGTATCCAAATGTTGTCCACATTAGGAGGGTTTTTTTGTACTGTAATGAAAAGGCTACTAATACAATTCCTGTTAAGAACTAGACACACTTTTATCTCCATTAAAACCAAACAATAAAAAACATACAAAACCTGGTCTGTTGTGCAACATTCTTGTAGCCTGATCCATCCACTGCCTCAAGATA
This sequence comes from Copadichromis virginalis, assembly GCF_057382275.1. NCBI lineage: Eukaryota > Metazoa > Chordata > Actinopteri > Cichliformes > Cichlidae > Copadichromis > Copadichromis virginalis. The sequence goes on from NC_140622.1 coordinate 3,105,180, forward strand.
ATAAACGTGAACACAAAAGTAGAGGCAAATCATCTGATTTCAGCCTGCAGAAACGTGATAAGAAGACTGCGTTCTAAAAGCAGCAAGAGTGATCAGCAACAAAAATGAGAAGGAGACAGAAAAGGGAAAAAGCACTTACCACTTAATCCAGCTAAAAGTAGGGTCAGGGTTTTAAAGGATGAGAAGAGAAGGAAAAAGGAACAGAGAAACATAAAGACACACAGCAAAGCCACCAACACTTTTACAAAGAGCCAAGCAACATGCAGCTAAACAGTACCCAAATGGACTAAAGGTAATAATTTTGTTGTTTAGAAAGCATAATGCTGTGAGGACAAAGACAGAACAAGACATGATGCAGCTAAGACCAAAAACCCCACAAAATAAAATCTGTTTCTCATCTCATCTCTCTCTCTCTCTCTCTCTCTCTTTGAATTTGAGTGATTAAAAAAAGAAACTTGACAGAGCCAGTATGAGTGCCAGAAAATCAAATCATGAAAAAAAAAAAGTGGACCGTGAAATCCTGTTTTTGACCAAGAATTTGTTAAAAACTTAAAGGCAAATACAAATATGAGAGCTGAAAACTTACAGAACTGAGATATAGGTGCATCGAGCTGTGGTGTTGTGCCTCCCCTTGCGTTGAGTTTCTGGACCTGGGTCGGAGGGACGGGCTTGTGGGACTGACCAGTGGCCCGGTACATTGCCTGCACCCATAGGATACGGTCTTGCTCGTCATCACTGGCAAAGATCACAGTATCACCCTCTTTTACTGCATTGAAAAATGTTCTGCCACCGTCGAGACCTGAAAAATAAACAAGGGAAGAACACTTGGTGTGGAAACCAGTTAACATTATAAGAAGATTACAAATATTTACCAGTAGCCCAATTAACCTAAACCCACTAACTGCATGTCTTTGGACTGTAGGGGGAGTACCTGGAGAGAAACTACATGCAAACACAGAAAGGCCACAGACAGATCCTGGATTTAAACCCAGGACTTTTTGTTAATCACCTCAATATCATGCTGCCCCAGATATTACTGTCATAATTTTAATTACTATTATTATTTTTTTCACAGATATGGGATAGACAAAGTATCTTTTTTCACTTCTGTTTTCTCCCTTTCTCTTCCCAACATAAACCAAAAGCAACAATTAGTTGGGTTGGTCTGACCTCTGTTCAGAATGAAGCTAGGTGGAGCAACACTATCTTCAATGTCATGCTGCTCTGTTGTATCTTAATTGCCCCTTAGGGATAAATAAAGTCTTTCTGATTCTGATTCTGAACACTTGGAATTATGTGAATTCTATTTGTTTTATGTGCAAATAAAACCATGATTTTCCTTTCATATCCACGGATAAATCCATCAATATTTCTGAGACTTATCTTTGGCTCCACAGACCTAAGTGAACACTGTTGGAGTTTTCAGTCATGCAGAGTTTGGATCTAATCAGGCAACGTGACCTTGGGACTATGGGTATGTCAGCCAATTTGGAAGTCAAACTGTGAAATTAGTCCTTGGACATTGCATGTTATCATCCACTGTGCCGCTGTGTGTGTTTGCAACGTTACCTGGCTGGGGGTCAGTATAGTCCACCGTGTAGCCCTCCAGCTGAAGGAGTTCTACAGGCTCGGCCTTCTTCTCTCTGTAGCTGCACATGGCAAAGGTGTACTGACTTACCTACACCAGTCACAATGAGAGGAAATATTCAGTTATCAGAACATGCTAAGAGTTGAACACAGGAAATCCAAATCCTCCTCAAGTGTCAATTAATGTACAGTAGACTCCTGTCAACAAAGGAATATTTCTTCACATGACCACATAACATATAATGAGTGGTGGAGACTGGCCAATATAAAGGTCTGGAATTTTCCTTTTAGATGGTTTTATTCCCACTGTATATACAGATACAGCCACTTAAAATGGCTGTCTCATCCCTGACGGTGAATGGTGGATGCTTAACGGATTCCCGACCAATTACCCACCGGTTGTTGGGCAGCCGTAATGATATCCCCTGCCTGTCACGTGGATGATGCAACCACGAGTGGTAGTGCCCCTGAGCAGCATTTAGAAATGTGGTAGAAAAGTGGTAATGTCTTGCGGCTCCACTAGGGGGAGCAATGTGAAGGCGCATTCATTTACAGGGTGTGAATTAGGCTACTTTTGGTGATAGTACATTAAGTAAAACTAAAAATTTGGCATGATGTTAAAAATACAGAAATTGTTACGACTAAGCTGTTAATAAGAGATTAACATAAATGTGGACATTAGCGCAATCCGGTTGTTCAGTGATGACGTGACGAATCCTACTTCCGGGCCTAAAGTAGTCTGCGTTTAATATGGCTTTTGTGTTGTTAACATGTTTAATGTTTTGTATTTTCTTCTATTTGATCTCAAAAAGCTCCTAAAACAGTCAGTGATCACTGTTGACCTCCCTCGGCTTTTATTACCGCTAATCATTTATTTAAGCTCAGTTTTTAAAACCTTAGGATGTAACTACAGCCCAGCCCATGCAGCAGTATATGAATGACTAACCTCGTATTGTGGATGGATTATCTCAGTTGTTCTCCTGGCTGAAGTTTGGTCCATCATGCCATGCAATTACATTTGTTCCTGACCACCGAGAACACTCACGTTAACTTTTATCGAGTGGAAAAAAAGTTAGCTTGTTTATATTATGCTAACATAGCTGTGTCGCTAGCGGTCACGTAGCACATCATTATATAGCAGCTAGCCCAACTTCAGTAACCCTACAAACGTCACTGCTGTTTAGTTTTCTGTCTTCATTTATGCTGGAAGTGATAACAGAGCTGTACGTTTTAATTTGTTTCCAAAACCCCGCAGTCAGGACATGCTATATTGTATTTAGATAGAAGCTAGCGAGCTAACTTCCTGCTAACTTCTAACTCCGTTAAATGTCATAAATTCCATTTTCATGGATGCCTGGATGTTAAACTCAATTGTTACACCTGGTAGAGCAGAACGCTGATCATTTTATTAAAGATGAAAGACTTTAGACACGGCTAGTGACGTCAGACTGAACAATCGGATAGCTATTTAAGACACAAACTCCTACCCTTGTGTGTGCGTGCCCTTATCATTTCACCTTGTTAAAGGTGGGTGGGTGGATAAAACCATCCGTGACGCTCTGAGATCCCGCACCGCTGCCTACAACACGGGACTCACGACGGGGGACATGGACCCGTACAAAGCTGCGTCATATAACGTGCGGAGGGCGGTGAAAGAGGCGAAGCAGCGCTACGGGAGGAAACTAGAGTCACAACTCCAACAGAGTGACTCTAGGAGCCTGTGGCGGGGACTAAGGACAATAACGGACTATAAAGCACCAACAACCGGTATGACGAACGCGGCCGTGACTCTGGCAGACGAGCTGAACACTTTCTATGCTCGCTTCGAGGCTGCAGCTAAGGACTCCAACGATGCTAGTGCAAGCGGCGCTAACGGCTGCAGACAGGAAGATACTGCCAGCACCGGAAACGTGCTCGTCATCTCCGAGCATGAAGTAAGGAGAGCCTTCAAGAGAGTGAACACCAGGAAAGCAGCAGGACCAGACGGCATCCCAGGTCGTATCCTCAGAGACTGCGCATACCAGCTAGCTCCTGTGTTCACTGAGATATTCAACATCTCTTTATCTCAGTCGGTGATCCCCACATGCTTCAAAGAGTCCATCATTGTTCCTGTTCCGAAGAAACCCCACCCTGCTTCTCTCAATGACTATCGCCCTGTAGCCCTCACCTCAGTAGTGATGAAGTGCTTTGAACGCCTGGTCAGAGACTTCATCATTTCTTCACTACCAGACACACTGGACCCACTACAGTTCGCTTACCGTCCAAATCGTTCCACAGACGATGCCATCTCTCATCTCCTCCACACATCACTCACTCACTTGGACACTAGAAGGGGGAATTATGTTAAAATGCTCTTCATAGACTACAGCTCTGCATTTAACACCATAATTCCCTCCACACTCACCACCAAGCTGGAGCATCTGGGACTCAGCTCATCTATGTGTCAGTGGATCTCCAACTTCCTAACTGGCAGACCACAGGCAGTAAGGATGGGCGGACATGTCTCAGCCTCCACCACTCTCAGCACTGGAGCCCCCCAGGGGTGTGTTCTGAGCCCCCTGCTGTACTCTCTGTACACATATGACTGTGTGGCCACTACCAGCTCCACCACCATCATCAAGTTTGCTGACGACACCGTCGTGGTGGGCCTGATCTCTGATAACAACGAGACGGCCTACCTGAAGGAGATTAGGAATCTGGAGAACTGGTGCCAGAGGAACAACCTCCTTCTAAACGTCAGTAAGACAAAGGAGCTGATAGTGGACTTCAGCACTAAGCAGGAGAGGAACTACCAGACCCCCGTCATCAACGAGTGCCCAGTGGAGAGAGTGGACAGCTTCAAATACCTCGGAGTTCACATCACGCAGGACCTGTCATGGTCCTGTCACATCAACACCGTGGTGAAAAAGGCCCGTCAGCGTCTCTACCACCTCAGACGCTTGAGAGACTTCCAACTGCCCTCCAAGGTGCTCAGGAACTTTTACTCCTGCACCATAGAGAGCATCCTGACGGGAAACATCTTAACCTGGTTCGGGAACAGCACCATGCAGGACAGACGAGCTCTACAGAGGGTTGTGCGGTCAGCTGAGCGCACCATCCGCTCCGAGCTCCCTGACCTGCACTCAATCTACAGCAGGCGGTGCTGGACCAAGGCCAGGAAGATCGTGAAGGACCTCAGCCATCCCAACAACAGACTGTTCTCTCTGCTGAGGTCAGGAAAGCGATTCCGCTCCCTGAAGACCAACACAGAGAGACTGAGGAGGAGCTTCTTCCCGCAGGCGATACGGTCTCTCAATCACACCACCACACAGTACTGACCCACACATATAGTTCTTACACACACACTGGACTTTCTGGACATTGTTTTCACTTCATCACTTAAATCACTTTAAGCATATTTGCACTGCACAAGACATAATGTGGATTGCACAACACTGGACATTATATTCTTCATTTCCAGTTAATACTTGTACAGCTGCTGTTATTGTGTATTTATTTATTTATATTTCTTCATACATTCTTATATAGTTCTATACTGTGTATTTTGTTGTACAGTTATTTTATTTTCAACTTTAATTTATATATTTTTTCTTATTCTCTCCCAGTTAAATTTACCCTTCATTCTAATTTGTGTTGTACAGTTATTTCATTTTTAACCTTAATTTATATTTTATTCCTTCCTAGTTAAATTTACCCTTTTTAATTTTTCATATTTATTTCCTATCTTATTCATAGCCTTTTCCTTTTTTGTTTTCTTTAGGTCACGAGCAGTTGTCCAAGCATTTCACTACATATCGTACTGTGTATGACTGTGTACGTGACAAATAAAAATTTGAATTTGAATTTGAAATGTTATGTGATCCATTTCTACCTCATGTAGCTAAAATGAGTATTACTAGCATCATTATTATTTTTTTACTGTGTTATACTAATGTTATAGTATGCATTTACACCAAGAAATGGATAGTGCATTAGTAAGACTATTAAAAAAGTAAAATGGGCTGTTTGTTTAACCTAACACATTTGTGCTGTAATATGTAGTGTAATATGACACTGACTAGACAGTGTAATGCTAATAGTGCTTTACACTTTGCAGTCAATAAAAGGCCAGTGCTAACCCATAAATCAGTGTATGAGTCTGGTTAAAGATAGTGGCTGTGGTTTTGTCATTGTTTCCTGTGCTGCAAACACGAACTGTAGTGACACCCTGTTGCTTGCTGTAGCTGGCCTGCTGTTATTGTAGCTGCCAGTCATACCAACTTGTCGTCACAAATCACCATGCCTGGCCAACAGACCATTGTCACCACTCCTCCTGTTGCAAGTGGCAGCTCTGACTCTATCTGAAGGTTCATTCTGAGCACGCGCACGTGTGTGTGTGTGTGTGTGTGTGTGTGTGTGTGTGTGTGTGTGTGTGTGTGTGTGTGTGTGTGTGTGTGTGTGTGAGAGACAAATGACAAATGCCCACTACTGATGAGCACTGATGAGACCTGAGGCCAAATAAAGAATGGAGGGAACAGCAGCTCCAGCAGCTCCAGCAGCTCCCTGGCCTCCAGGACACCACAACAACTAATCAGAATCTAAAGTACAGACAAGACACCACCCTTCTTTTCCATCCCAAAATGTTCTCTCACTCTCTCTCTCTGTGATAGGTTGATAGGATACATACACTGCTAAAAAAAATAATAATAAAAGAACAGAGCCATAGCAGTTCCTTAACCAAAGACTACATCAGCAGGACCCATATCTGCTCGTTTGCCGTTGAACAAAGGCAAACAGGATGAGCACTTCGTTCTGGAAAGGGCTTGGCTGTTTGTGTGTGTGTGCTATGACATGAATGCCATGAATGTTGTTAAAATTATTAAATCTTCATCAGGGACAGACAAATGTTTCTGATTAATCTGTGGACTTCAGGATTGTGGCAGCAGAGTTGGCTAGAGTCGTACCAGACTCCAAGTGACATTTCTTCATAGATCAAGAGAGCATGAAAAATGTGTCAGGTATATTAGGATAATCAGCTGCATAAATGGAGCAAAACAGGAGATAATTTCCTATGCTATTTTGGCATCCCACATTTCCATCTCTTTACCTAGAAGTTGCCATGCAGAAGTATTCTCCCTAGAGAAGATCAAGATCAAGTCTCTGGAGAAGAGACATGTTGGTCTCTGGAGGAGGCCAGATTAACTCCTTCATGAGTCATGAAGAACACTGACTATCTCATACTGAACTGAAAAGCCATTTTTTGGATGTGTTTCTAGAGGTATAGGTAATGTAAGGCAGCACCTTCTGTCAGCTTAATTACATCCAAGCTCCTGTCAAGCATCTACAGCAGTGACATGAGTGCCACTATTGTTGCTAAAATTCTTAAATCTACGAGGTCAGTTCCTTGATCATTAATATGCAAATTGTCGTGACCATTAATCAACATCTACTGATTAACAACCACTGATCAAAGCATTTCAGTCATTATGCAAATGTTCTGTTTATAAGGTTGGGGAAACCTGCAGTCAGCTGAGACTGAAGAAGTCATTTGGTTGATTGACGAAACCTTTCTCCCACTGAAAACATCCAGATGAACAGGATCAACCTTTTGAGATTTACTTACCTGGATGATTGAGACTGCACCAAGACATTTAGATGGTAGGTGGTTCGATCCATGGCTGCTCCCGTTTACAAGTCAAATCTCCTTGGGCAAGATACTAACTCCCAGCTGATCTTTGATGCATCCATCAGTGTGAATGTCTCTGAATGGGTGAATGGGGATGTTGTATAAAGTATCAAGCAGATTGAAGGCATTACTGCACAGAACACTCAGCTTCTACATATGTCTTCTGTCCAAGCTGTGCAGGTCAGTATTTTTTTAGTAAAGATCTAGCTCTGTCACGGACCCGGTTCCAGGGACTCGGGGTCCGTGAGCAGTGTGGACTATAATTATTATTATTATTATTATTTGAGGGTTGTGCCTTCTGCACTGCTGCTGTCCTGTGTTCCTTGTTTGTGTACTGGCAGGTGTGTATGGGTGTGTGCGTGTGTGTGAGGGTGCGGTCGTGACAGGCACTTTCAGGGCTGGTGGGTGTGGCCCTGCCAGCTGACCGGTCACACCCAAGAATCTCCACACACACCTGGTGCTGATCAAGCCTCGTCAGAGGAGCTACCAAACAGTGTGGCTGAGAGCTCCTTGATGCTGGATCGTTGAGTGACTTCCTGTCAGTCTCAGTAATATGTGCAAGGTTAGTGCCAGTTTGCTAAATACTCATGGCTGCCTTTGTATGCGTGTTTCCCCAGGAGGATTTGTGAAAATCAGGAAGCATACGGACGGTACACAGGGAACGGAGACTGAGCATGGAGCACGGGAGTAGGGGGTTCTCATTCCTCTCATCCCCACGGTCTGCCACACCTACCACGACAAGCTTCTTCTCTGCCTTCTCGATCTAGGGCGATCTTGGCTCAAGAGTTGGGAGTTCGCCTTGTAATCGGAAGGTTGCCGGTTCGAGCCCTGGCTCGGACAGTCTTGGTCGTTGTGTCCTTGGGCAAGACACTTCGCCTACTGCCAGAAGGGCCGATGGCGCGATATGGCAGCCTCGCTTCTGTCAGTCTGCCCCAGGGCAGCTGTGGCTACAACTGTAGCCTCCACCAGTGGATGACTGGGTGTGTAAAGCGCTTTGGGGTCCCTAGGGGGGACTAGTACAAGCCCTATACAAATACAGGCCGTTTACCATTCTCATCATCCCTGTCTCTATGCTCTATAGACAGGCCTTTTTATGCTCTATAAGAACCTTCTAAACTCTACAATTTTCCAGACTTGAACATGACGCCATGGAGTAAGATATCACTGACTCAGACAGCAGAAATTATCCAGATTTTTCTTTATGGCAAAAAAAAAAGACAAGAAATTTTGTTCAAAGGTCTTGAAACTTGTAATGAAAGTTTGTTTAAAGGTCACGAAGCTCATGGACAACGTTTCTATAGCTGAGCAACTGCATTCAAGCCCTATATCACCAAATGCAATGCAAAGAGTTTGATGCAGTGGTGTAAAGCACACTGCCACTGAACTCTAGAGAAGTGGAGACATGTACTCTGGAACGGAAAATCATGGCTCTCTCTCTGTCAATCCACTGGCCGACTCTGGGTTTGGTGGTTGGCAGGACAGTTGAGTGTGGCAGATGACCTATTCTCCTAAAATCCGCATATAACAGCTAAAATAAGCTATGTATATAGTTATGCAATTTAATATGCTACATCAACTTCATGTGCAGTAGACAACAGTGAGGGTGCAATTACTTGGAAAGAAAGCAACTGGACTTCTTCAGGTTTCTCGAAGATGTTTCACCTCTCATCTGAGACGCTTCTAAAACCATGGTGGTGAGTCCCAGGAATTTAAACCTTAATGGGGGTTGTCACTTAAGAGAGTTGTTGACCGACCACTGATCATGTTATCAAGGTTTGAAAAAAGGCTTGGGTCATTTTCACCAGAGGTTTTGGATTAAACCATTGCACAACCTTGCCTCACCTGAGATCACCTGATGCAAGATTTGACTGGGGAAGGGATCTCAAAACTGCATTGTAGGTGGCAGACACTTGGTGTCATAAGCCCCCCTGTTCCAAGATGGTCACTCATAGTGGACATAGATAGCCTCTTTTCACTGCTCTTGCAAACCATCTGTCTCCCTTTTCAAAATATGAACATTACATGCAATTACGTGTGCAAAAATTACAAAATGTACAGTTGCAAATTGAGGTAGTCCAAGGTTATAAATTCCTGTCACGTGTTTATGAGTCTAACAGTAGTGGGGAAGAAGGATGTCTTTAGTCTACAAGTCCTAGATTTCACACTTTGTACCTTTGTTGAAATGGTAGAAGTGTGAACTGACAGTAATGCGAGAGGGTAGAGTCTTTGGGGAGGTAACTATCCTGTGGACTCATGTGCATGACAGCAGATGTTCTATTGAGAGTGTAGTGGACTCCCTTTGATCTTTTCATCAGTTTTTACCACTCTCTGCAAGCATTTGCAGTCCATATCATTTGCTTTGCCGTACTACATGGTGACGTAGCTGGTCAAGATGCTCAACCATTGAGCTGTATAAGTTGTTGAGGATCTGGGTGACATGCTAACCTACCTCAGCCTCTTTAGAAAATATAGCTAGTGTGGAGCCCTTTTAACCAGCTGTGTGGTGAGATACTCACTATGTAGAATCCCAGCTATTTAAAGCAGACCACCCTGTTGACTTCAAGCTCCTGAATGCATGGTGGAGTCTCCTTTCCTTCATCATGTCCACTATCTCCTTCGTCTAGCCCGCGTCCGCGGTGAGGGTGAGGTTGTTGTCCTCACACTTTCAAATCAGTTTGACTCATATACCTCCAAGTCACGACAACAGTTGCCTCAAGGTGCTTTATATTGTAGAATAAGCAACCTAAAATAACATAAAAAAGCAGAAACAACCTATATAACCCCGCTAGGTACAGTGGGAAAGAAAAACCCCCTTTTAACAGGAAGACTGCTCCAGCAGAACCAAGGTCAGGGACAGTCTGCCATCTGCCCGTCCCTGGTTAGGGTGAGGGGATTAAAGCAAGAAAAATGCATACTGTGGAAGGGAGGCAGGGATTAACAATAAATAATGATTAAATATAATATAGCTTATAAAGAACTAGTGAGTGAAAAAGGTGAGTGAAAGAAACACTCAGTGCATCATGGGAAGCCTAGACCTATTGCAGAATAACAAAGGGGGGGGGGGGGGGGGTTCAAGGTCACCTGGTCCAGCCCTAACTATATGCTTTAGCAAAAAGGAAAGTTTGAAGCCTAATTTTAAAAGTAGAGATAGTGTCCGTCTCCTGAATCCAAACTGGAAGCTGGTTCCACAGAAGAGGAGCCTGAAAACTCCCATTCTACTTAAAATATGGAACAGGGAACAGTAACCAATATAGCGTTCCCAGGCCAGCCGAGAGATATAATCTCTCCAGCATGTCCTGGGTCTGCCCCGGGGCCTCCTCCCGGTGGGACATGCCTGGAACACCTCACCCAGGAGGCGCCCAGGGGGCATCCTTGTCAGATGCCCGAACCACCTCAGCTGGCTCCTTTCGATGTGGAGCAGCAGCTGCTCTACTCTGAGCCCCTCCCGGATGGCCGAACTTCTCACCCTATCTCTAAGGGAGAGGCCAGCCACCCTTCGGAGGAAGCTCATTTCTGCCGCTTGTATCCGCGATCTCGTTCTTTCGGTCACTACCCACAGCTCGTGGCCATAGGTGAGGGTAGGGACGTAGATCGACCGGTAAATTGAGAGCTTCGCTTTTACACTCAGCTCCCTCTTCACCACGACGGACCGGTGCAGCGTCTGCATTACTGCAGCTGCAGCCCCAATCCGTCTGTCGATCTCCGGCTCCCTTCTCCCATCACTCGCAAACAAGACCCCGAGATACTTGAACTCCTCCACTTGGGGCAGGAACTCATCCCCGACCCGGAGTGGGCACTCCACCCTTTTCCAGCTGAGAACCATGGCCTCAGATTTGGAGGTGCTGATCCTCATTCCCGCTGCTTCACACTCGGCTGCGAACCGTTCCAGTGCGAGCTGGAGGCCCCCACCCGATGAAGCCAACAGAACCACATCATCCACAAAAATCAGAGATGAGATTCTGAGGCCATCTTTTTGGGTCAGCTGGCTTTTTAGTTAGTTAGTTATAACTTAGTCTAGCAGTCCAGCCTAAAAGTAATAAATACATAAACTAGTTTTTCAGTGCCAATTTGAGATGGGATTGTGGTGTGAATGGTCCAGAGAGTGTTGTTTTGAGCCATTTTATGTACCTCACCTGCACATGCCGTGTAGGTGAGCCCGCACAGCACCGCCGACCACGACTCACCACATACCCCCATTGCCTGATTGAGGCTGGGAAGCCGTCCGGCCAAACCTACTCCCCTTAACTGGCTTCCAACCCAGCGATAGGGCCGTGTCCCTTCCAGAGGCCGGCCACGCCTCCAGCGGTGGCAGCAACGCTGGTCTGGAGACCGCCTGGTCGTGTCGGCTCGCCAGGTGGCCAAGTCGACATGACCCTGCAGGCACAGTCATGAGCTCCTGCTCACAGGCGGCTGGGCCGGCATCCGTCGGTCCAGATCAGGTCGTGCCCTGGGACCCAGATCGAGCAGACTCCCCTTGCACGGGGACCTCCACCTCCCCACACAGTTCCTCTACTGCTACCAGCTGGAGCGACTCCTCCACCGCTCCCTGCTGGAGCGGACCCTCGTGGACTTCCTCCATCCCCGGCTGGAGCGGCTCCTCCACCGCTCGTGGCAGGAACACTCTTTCACCCAGCTGTTCCCCCTCCTCTCGCAGGCGCGGACCCCCACGCGCCTCGTCCACCACCTCCAGCTGCCGAGGTGCCCCACATGGTTCCTCCACCGCCAGGTTCCACCTGTGGGGTTGGCGGCAGAGGTGTTGACTACGCCTGGAGCAATGTCGCCAGCTCCGCGATTCAGCCCAGGTGGCACTCAGCCTGGTCCCGCAGCTCTTCCCACCGGCGGCGCACCTCTGCCGCCTGCTCCCTCTGGGTGGCCGCTATTTCGGCCAGCATCTGGGTTTCGCCACCACTGTAGTGTGAATGAGACACGGCAGGTCCAGAGAGTGTTGTTTTGAGCCTTTTTTTTTACCGCGACTGCAGCTCACAAGCTGCCAGCCGCACATGCAACACACCACAATACCGAACAACCCCTGCTTCCCCGTGTGTTTGACATGGTGGGCACCGCCGACTATGCGTCGCCACAGGGATGTTTCTAATTGTAGAGATATTGGGCAAATGGAAGAAAGCAGTCCATATCGTGGTCAAAAACGAGTAACTGAAAATGCATGCTTCTAATGATACTGCCAAACAACGCAGGAAGAAGAAAATTCAAATAAACACAGGAAACAGTGCACAGGGTCAAGCTGGTCATGAAGCAGGGCTTTCGAGCAGTTCTGATGACCAGTCGGCCCACGCCAGGGCTGCAGTTCATGAGGTCAGTTGGTTGGCCCACAGCAGGGTCTAAGTAGTTCAGGGAGTTGGATGAGTGGCCAGCGGAAAAGGCTAAGAATCTCTGCTGCCTGGCTGGGAGGCCCCTAGTGAGGCGAAGAAACTTTGGGGGCCGGCTGGGTGGCCAATGCCAGAGATGAACCAGCTCAGGTGGCATGGCAGGAAGCTGCAGACAATGGCAGTCAGACAGCCCAGCAGGAGGCCATAAATAACAGCAGACACCCTCCAGGTCCTTGGAAAAAGGTACTGTGGACCCTCAGTTTGCTCAGGCTCTGACAGGGAAAAAATCCATGGTCTCAGTTCAGGTGGGGGAGGCCCCAGGTGGAACAACAGTCTCTGGGGAGGCTTGGGTCCAGGGGTTACAGAAACTGAGTTGAACAGAGGGCCTTTTTGCATAGGCTAAAAACAAACATGCTTGAAGGTTGTCTGAGATGCAACGAATACCGTCCTCTCATCAGAAAGCTTAGAAACAGAAAAATAATTTATTGAACTGGATCAGACATCTGACACTTAATGTGGGCATTGAGAAGCTTGTGAACACAAAATGGTGTCTTTATTAACAGTTTCAGAAACAGAAAAACCATTATAAATAAAAACTCAGCAATCCCTCCAATGTCTTTCAAGAAACAAGGCTAAGCCTTTGAAATCAGGGGCTCTGTCCCTAAATCATAACATGACGTAAATCACAGTTGTGGGAACAGAATGCTCCGATGAAAATCTGCTGCCTTAGAAACAGCCGCTTAACTTAACTTTATTGTCAACCACTGAAGTCCCTTTATTTGTGAGTTCAGCCGGTAAAATCAGTGTTTTTAAAACTTCAGGTCCAGACACTGACCACACAGTATTGTGATTTCTTTGTAGAAAGGTGAATGTACTGAGGTTCAAGCATAACACAGCAGGAAACAATATTTTTACTCAGTGTAGGAGCAACTTCAGAAAACCCATTTTCATCGGATGTGGGCCAGGACACCACATCAGCCGACATGGGCAAATGCAAAATGCAATTTTCCAAATGCAAACACATGTTATATATAAACAATCTATGCTATATCAGATTTAGATACTTTATTGTCATTGTCATTTCCACAACAAGAAATTAAGTGCATCTTCTACAGCACAAAAGAATAGAGCAATAAAAATGAAACAACTCAATAATAAGTAAGTAAAGGACCACAATAAACCACAGTCACAAACTCATAATTGTGCATAGTGTACAATCTTCTGTTAATTTCTTTCAAAAAAATGAACCTTAGTGCATTTGTATTTTTTATACTACTGGGAAATTATCATTTCAACTGTTCTGCCAAAACAATGTCAGACTCTGTAGTTTTCTCTCCTACCCAATTGGACCAGGATTGACATGTTTAGCCACATGTTACATCCCTTGGCTAGTTTAAGGGATAAAAAGGACTAACATAAAGTTAAATAGTGAAAGAGGAGTCCAAATGGCATTTCAAATGTTTACTTTCTGCTAGTTTAAAACTCTGTTAGGCTTAGACTGACATTTAACTTCAAGGAGAGCTAAGGCCTATACAGCAAACAAGGTTCAAGGTTCAAGGTTCTTTATTTGTCACATGCATAGTTATACGAGTATAACACACAGTGAAATGTAACCTGACGCGCTCCTCGACATGTGCAAAAATTGGGGGGGGGGTAGAGGAAGAACACATATATATATATATACATATATATATATATATATATATATACACACATATATATATATATATACACACATATATATATATATATATATACACATATATATATATATATACACACACACACACATATATATATATATATATATATATATATATATATATATTACCACGGTGGTCCCCGTGGTAATCGGAGCACTAGGTGCGGTGACTCCCAAGATAGGCGAGTGGCTCCAGCAGATCCCGGGAACAACATCGGAGATCTCTGTCCAGAAGAGCGCAGTCCTGGGAACAGCTAAGATACTGCGCAGGACCCTCAAGCTCCCAGGCCTCTGGTAGAGGACCCGAGCTTGAAGGATAAACCGCCCGCAGGGGCGTGCTGGGTGTTTTTATACATATATATATATATAGAACACGAGAAGCTGGAGAAATACCAAGGGCTCAGAGAAGAGCTCGAGAGGATGTGGAGGGTGAAGGTAACGGTGGTCCCCGTGGTAATCGGAGCACTAGGTGCGGTGACTCCCAAGCTAGGCGAGTGGCTCCAGCAGATCCCGGGAATAACATCGGAGATCTCTGTCCAGAAGAGCGCAGTCCTGGGAACAGCTAAGATACTGCGCAGGACCCTCAAGCTCCCAGGCCTCTGGTAGAGGACCCGAGCTTGAAGGATAAACCGCCCGCAGGGGTGTGCTGGGTGTTTTTTTTATATATATGTAGTATATACATTGGGTGAATGTGCAGTAGTAGCAGCCAGCAGGTGAATTCTGTACATTAATATGAATAGACATCTGACTATTTTACAGGATAGACAATATAAACATATTTAAAATTAAAGGAATTTGAAATGTACATTGTTCCTTGGTTTAGTGTCTGGAAGAGTCCTGTCTCAGTCAATTATAGATGATGTGAGAGGGCGGGTGTGTGTGTTTAGGGCCCGGATGGCTTGGGGATAGAAGCTCCTCTTGAGTCTCTCTGTCCTTGCCCGGAAGATGCGGAACCTTCTACCAGATTGCAGAAGTTGGAACAGTTTGTTGCCAGGATGGGACGGGTCCTTCAGTATCTGCGCTGCTCTAGTCCGGCATCTCCTGGTGTAGGTGTCCTGAAGCGGGGGGAGAGCAATCCTGCAGCAGCGTTCTGCTGTACGGATCACTCTCTGGAGAGCTTTTTGTTCCTTCACACAGCTGTTCCCAAACCACGATGTCATGTTCTGTGTGAGGATGCTCTCCACAGCGCCTCTATAGAAAATCCTGAGGATCTTTGGAGAGACCCTGAACTTCCTCAGTTGTCGTAGGTGATACAGGCGCTGCCTAGCCTTTTTGGTCTGGACCTGAATGTGGGCAGACCATGTCAGGTCTGAGGAGATGTGGACACCAAGATACTTGAAGGACTGCACCCTCTCCACTGGAGCTCCATTGATGATAATGGGCTTGTAGTCTCTGTGCTGACTCCTTCTGAAGTCCACCACCAGCTCCTTGGTCTTGCCGACGTTCAGCTGGAGGTGGTTGTCCTGGCACCAAGATGCCAGATTCTTCACTTCATCCATGTAGGCCGTCTCATCGTTGTTGGAGATGGCACCCAACACCACTGTGTCGTCAGCAAACTTCACAATGGTGTTGGAGCCATGGGTGGCCACACAGTCTGAAGTGTAGAGGGAGTAGAGCAGTGGCGAGAGGACACATCCCTGAGGTGCCCCTGTGTTGATGGTGATACTGTTAGAGATGCATCTACTCACCCTCACCACCTGAGTTCTGCCAGTGAGGAAGTCCAACACCCATGCACACAGACGGCTGTTAAGTCCCAGATCCCTGAGCTTTGTGAACAGTCTGCAGGGCACTATTGTGTTAAACGCTGAACTGTAATCAACAAACAGCATTCGCACATAGTTACCCTGTTTCTTCTCCACATGGCTGAGAGTGGTGTGTAGGACGTGGGCGATGGCATCCCCTGTGGATCTGTTGGATCTGTAGGCGAACTGCAGCGGATCTGTGGTGTCTGGGATGGAGGAGGAGATGATGTTCTTCAGCAGCCTCTCAAACACCTTCATTACTACCGAGGTCAGTGCAACTGGCCGGTAATCGTTCAGGGATGAGGGCTTGCTGTTCTTGGGCACAGGGATGATGGTGGATCTTTTGAAGCATGTGGGGACCACAGACTTCGCCAGGGACTCGTTGAAGATGTAAGTGAACACACCTGCTAGCTGGTCAGCACAGCAGCGCAGCAGATGGCCGGTGATGCCGTCTGGCCCCGCCGCTTTCCTTGTGTTCACTCTCCTCAATGCTGCTCGGACGTCATGCTCCGTGATGCTGGTCACCGGTCTCTCGCTGATGACGTCACTGTCCTCGGTAGTCAGGCGGTAGATAGCATTAGCCGCCTGGCTAACCTCGAAACGGGCGTAGAGCTGATTCAGCTCGTTGGTGAATGCAGAGTCGGAGTTGATCAGCGCAGTGTCCCTGGCTTTGTAGTCCGTAATGGTGCGTAGTCCGTGCCACATACTCCGTGTGTCGCCCTGGTGGAAGCGGGACTCCACACGTTCCCAGTACCTGCATTTGGCATCTCTCACCGCGCGCCGCACGCCGTATGAGGCCGCTTTGTAGGCGCTCATATCGCCAGTGGCGAGACCCGCGTTGTAGGAGGCGGTCCTGGCGTTCACTGCAGAGCGGATCGATCTGTCCATCCACGGTTTCTGGTTTGGGAATGTGGTGACTCTCGCAGTGGGGATAATCTCCTCCGCTAGCATATTGACGAAGCATACTACTACTTCCATAAACCGTTGATGTTGACTGCGCATGCTCTGAACATGTCCCAGTCGACGTCGTTGAGTGAGTCCTGTAGCGTAGCTCCTGATTGGGCAGATCACCGTTTTACCTCCCTCGTGGTCCACGTAGAATCTCTGGCGGCCAAGAAGGGTCGGGTTTAAAAGTGTCCAAGATTAGATGTGCAACCTTGGCACCGATGTTTACAAGTGATCCGCTGTCGCATACTATAAGACTAGAGGATTTTGGGATGTAAACCAGAGCAAAAAATAAGTAAAAAACAAGAAAAGTGGATAGTCAGAGCAGAGCGGTCAGGAAGGCGTCTGGACGTGGCCGCGCCATCTTGTCACAAAACACAAAACATCCCTAAAAGGAAATAATAACTCCAAGGAAAACAAAGTGTACAGCCAACAACAATAACCTATCTAACTAGCACATGAAGAGGAAAAACTGAGGAATAACAAAAAAAGGCAGCTCTCCCCTTACAAACACAGTCTAAACAAAGTCACATGAGGTTGAAATATAAGTCAAAGGCATTTAAGCCTGCACAACGCAGTGAGTACGGCAATCAAAGTAGCCAGAAGGCCCAGAAATAGAGCTCTACAGACATTATATAGGGCTTTGCTGATTAATAATTGACTTGATTAAGGCAGCAGCACCCAATCAGGACAGAGGAGGTGGAGCCTAGACAAGACACAACGAAACTAATATCCTTGTTAGGGATTTAACCCTACCGCATGTTCTCCTTAAATTGCTGTTTGTCTGAGTGGTGTCCCAGAAACGATGTGGGCTTCATAGATAATTGGCAAATCTTCTGGAGGAAACCTGGTCTTGTTAGGAGAGACGGCATCCATCCCACTTTGGATGGAGCAGCTCTCAGTTCTAGAAATCTGGCCAAATTTATTAAACCACCCAAAAGTAACTATGCAGAGTTGGGACCAGGAAGCAGAGTTGCAGTCTTACACGCTTCTCTGCAGCTTCTCTCCTCCTGTTACTCCCCAAAAACCCATCTCCATAGAGACTGTGTCAGCTTCCAAAAAGACAAAAAACAAACTAAAAACCAGCAACAAACAAGTTAAACATAAAAACTCACAAAGAAAGAACAATACAGTATCCACATCTGAACCAAAGAGTAAAACAGTGAAATGTGGATTATTAAATATTAGGTCTCTCTCCTCCAAGTCTCTGTTAGTACATGACTTAATAATTGATCAACAAATTGATTTACTATGCCTTACAGAAACCTGGTTGCAGCAGGATGATTATGTTAGTTTAAATGAATCAACACCCCTGAGTCACGCTAACTATTAGCATCCACAAATCAGAGGCCGAGGGGCGGTGTAGCAGCAATTTTTCACACCAGCTTGGTATTCAACCAAAGACCAAGACAGACTTTTAATTAATTTGAAAGCCTGATGCTTAGCCTCGTCCACCCCAGCTGTGAAACTCAGAAACCAGTCTTACTTGTTATCATCTATCGTCCACCTGGGCCTTACACAGAGTTTCTCTCTGATTTCTCAGACTTTTTATCTGATTTACTGCTCAGCTCAGATAAAATCATTATTGTGGGTGATTTTAACATCCATGTAGATGCTAAAAATGACAGCCTCAACATGGCATTTAATCTGTTATTAGACTCAATTGGTTTCTCTCAAAATGTAAAAGAACCCACCCACCACTTTAATCACACTCTAGATCTTGTTTTAACATATGGCATAGAAACTGAACATTTAACAGTGTTTCCTGAAAACCCTCTCCTGTCTGATCATTTCCTGATAACATTTACTTTTACAATAATTGATTACACAGCGGTGGAGAGTAGACTTTATCAAAGTAGATGTCTTTCTGAAAGCGCTGTAACTAAGTTTAAGAATATAATCCACCCACTGTTATCATCTTCAATGCCCTGTACCAACACAGAGCAGAGCAGCTATCTGAACGCTACCCCAAGAAAGGTCAATTATTTTGTTACTAATTTTACCCACCTATGTCTCATTGCACTCTGAAATAAAAGCATAGTACAAATAAGCAATTAAAGTTAAAAAAAAGAAATCATTGAATCAGTTTATACACTAAAATGTATTCTAAAGTTTGACTCATCAAAGTAACCAACATTTGGCAGATATGACAGCTGAACACACCCGTGGCATTCTTTCTACAATAGAAATCAAATATTCTCCCATATCTGTTGCAGATGTTCCCATAAATGTGGACCTTGTAGGCTGCTTTGCTTTCACTCTTCTATCCAGTTCATCCCAAACCAGCTCGATGGGGTTTAAGTCTGGAGACTGTGCCGGACACTCCATGTTTTCAAGCTTACCTTCTTGTTCTTTTTTCCTGAGGGTAGTCCTGGTATAGCTTGGACTTATGTTTTGGGTCATTACCTTGCTGTAGGATGAACCCTTGACCAACTAGGCACATACCAGAGGGTACTGCATGGAACTGCAGAATGCTGTGGTAACCATTTTGGTTCAGGGTGCCTCTCACTCTGTACAAGTCACCAACTTGAACAGAGTGTACATTCCAACTTGTACATTCCACCAAAACTGCCCCTGACCATCACACTACCTCCTCCATGTTTGACAGTTGATGCCACTCACTGCGTAACCATCCTTTCACCCTACTCAACACAGTACAAAGATCCTGCGTGATGAACTGAGTAGTTCAAATTTCAATTCATCAGTCCATAATACCTTCTTGCACTCTTCAGTAGTCCAGTGGCGGTGTGTCATGGCCCAGACAACCCTCTTTGTCTTATTCTGACATTTTAGCAATGGCTTTCTTGCTGCAACTCATCCTGTCAAACCTGCAGCTTGAAGTCTTACTACTACCACTGCTTACTATGACCATTAACTCAAAAGCTGGAGAGGAAATGGTGAATCACAAATTTAAAAGATCATCATCTAGCCTGGTGAAATATTTTGCTGCTTTATAAAAAAAAGCCCTCCATAAAGCCAGAACATCTAACTACTCATCACTGATTGAAGAAAAACAAGAACAACCCTAGGTTTCTCTGTAGTGCGGCACTGTAGCCAGGCTGACAAAAAGTCAGAGCTCGTTTGAGCCACCCATTCCATTACCATTGACTAGTACCGACTTCACTAATTTCATCACAGATACAATTTGAACCATTAATGAAAAAATTACTCATAACTGTGTCACAGACATAATATTATATACAGCTGGTTTCAGTACCATCAATATTTATTTAGTCATTTTCTCCAATTGATCTTTCTAAATTAACTTCAGTAATTACTTACCCCAAGCCATCAGTGTGTCTTTTAGACCCCATTCCTACAAAACTGCTCAAAGAAGTCCTGCCATTAATTAATGCTTCCATCTTAAATATGATCAACCTATCTCTAATAATGTACCATGGGCCTTCAAGCTGGCAGTAGTTAAGCCCTTACTTAAAAAGCTATCTCTTGACCCAGCTTTCAGTCTCCAACCTTCCTTTTATCTCAAATATTCTTGAAAAAGTAGTTGTCAAACAGCTAACAGATCATCTGCAGAGGAATGGTTTATTTGAAGAGTTTCAGTCAGGTTTCAGCGCTCATCACAGCACAGAAACAGCTTTAGTGAAGGTTACAAATGATCTTCTTATGGCCTCTGACAGTGGACTCATCTCTGTGCTTGTCCTGCTAGACCTCAGTGCAGCATTCGATACTGTCGACCATAATATCCTATTAGAGCAGTTCGTGTAAATGGAGAGACCTCTTGAACCACTAAGGTCCAAAATGCTGCAGCAAGAGTCCTGACAGGAACTAGAAAGAGAGAGCAGATTTCTCCTGTTTTGGCTTCCTGTTAAATCCAGAATTCAAAATCCTGCTCCTCACATACAAGGTCTTAAATAATCAGGCCCCATCTTATCTTAATGACCTTGTAGTACCATATCACCCTATTAGAGCACTTCGCTCTCGCTCTGCAGGCCTACTTGTTGTTCCTAGAGTATTTAAAAGTAGAATGGGAGGCAGAGCCTTCAGTTTTCAGGCCCCTATTCTGTGGAACCAGCTTCCAGTTTGGATTCAGGAGACAGACACTATCTCTACTTTCAAGATTAGGCTTCAAACTTTCCTTTTTGCTAAAGCATATAGTTAGGGCTGGACCAGGTGACCCTGAATCCTCCCTTAGTTATGCTGCAATAGACGTAGGCTGCCGGGGGATTCCCATGATGCATTGCGTTTTTCCTTTTCAGTCACCTTTCTCACTCAACATGTGCTAATAGATGTCTTAGTTGAATCACACTTTCCACAGCAGTCTTTATCCTGTCTTCCTTCTCTCATCCCAACCGGTCGCAGCAGATGGCCGTGCCTCCCAAGAGTCTGGTTCAGTTGGAGGTTTCTTCCTCTTGCCAAAGTGCTTCCTCATAATGGGTCATATGATGGTGGTCATATGGTCATATGTTGGGTTTTTCTCTGTATGTATTATTGTAGGGTCTACCTTACAATATAAAGCGCCTGGAGGCGACTGTTGTTGTGATTTGGCACTGTATAAATAAAACTGAATTCAAAAATTGAATTGTTTGTAGTGGACATTTTTGATAGCAAGATAAGGACGATGAGTTTAAAAAGGATGGTACGGTTGACTGGTTAAAGACTTTGGTCAAGACCCCAGCCAGCTGGTGCCGCCATGATATCAGTTTCTGTACATTTGCTCAGCATTTACCTGACTAGACACTCATCCGCTGTGAGTGTGTTGGAGTAGCAGACAGATAGGTGTGATATGGGTCAACATCTATGAGGCTTAATTCCTCTGCCTATATTGTGCCCCATCACCAGACCTGAGTGCAGCCCTTTAGAATCTGTCATCTAGGTGTTCCAATTGGAGTAGGCCCATTTAAACAACCATAGTTACGGTGTCTGAGCAGAGTTCAGAGTTTTGTATTTCCATCGTCTAGTCTGTGCTGTCTTGTTCAAAAAGGCCTCGCTCGCTCTCTCTCCTACATATGCACGCACACACACACACACACACACACACACACACTCTATTGAATGTGCACTCGCTCTCTCTCCCCTTTTCTCTCTCTCCTACATACGCACACACACACACAAACACACACACATGCGCGCGTACACACACACACACACACACACACTGCACATTCTATTGACCAATATTTGTCACTTGCTATCTATTTAGCTGGGAGCAAGTGAGAGGCTTCAAGTTGGCGGCACTCCGGCTTTTTTAGCTGCGAGTGTTAGGCCAGATAGTGTTCACTCGACTTTGTCAATCGCTTGTCAACTTGTACCTCTGAGACATATCCTCTCTAACACACAAGAGACAGGCATCCGCCCAAAGCCCCCACCCCTCCTGCCTGCTGCCCACCTCCCAATGTAGAGCAACCAGGAAATGGCCGCTACCTCCTCTTTCCCTCAAACATACACCAACCCCCCACCTCCTGACAAAAGCCTGCTTGGCCTCTCCATCAATCGTCTGACAGCCGAGGGAAGACAGCTTGGCTGCATCTCTCTTTCTTGTAGCACACACAACATGTGGCCTGTGAAAATATTATTGTCATAAAGCAAAGCTTATGTTAAAGGCTGCTCGTGCTCCTCTGTTGGGTGCCATCAGGTTGTTGAGCTCAGAATTATTTATATATATATATATATATATATATATATATATATATATATATATATTATTTATTTTATTTTTTTGGCAAGCAGAGAAATTAGCTCCTGTTTGCTACTAAACAAAATGAACTTGCTGGTATAATTATTATATAATTTTTTATAACTTTTCATTCTCAAACAGGAAAAATTGTTCTTTGGAATCAGTAGCTAAATATATTCAATTAATGTAATTGATTATTATTAGAGCTGACAAAGGAGCAGCATAACTTCTATCTAAAAGTCAATATTCAAACAAACAGATTACACAATGCTACACTTCATTTATCTTAAAAAACCCTCTATCAGAGCTCAGTCTTGAAATTCTGCACTGACCTATATGCACAGGATTATACTACGAGTCCTTTGAATTAAGGTTACCATTTCTGATGAGTCCCCAGTCACTGGCACCTTTGTTGTTTTTATTTGTGCTTGTTCTCTTTTTCATTTGATTTCTTCTTTGACTTATCTTGTCGGAGCTAAATAAACCCAATGAACTGGCTGTACTTACCTGGACTAGCACGAAGAATCTTTTCTTCCATCTTTTCCATACATTTTTGCCAATGGCCCAAAGGTACCTGTGGGTAAAAACACTCTTAATTATTTCAAAGAAGACTTACATAGATTTCTCAGTGTGACCATCTTTTTTGCTTCTTTCTTCAATGCCATTATTCACAGCTAAAATTTCATGCACCAGCCTGAATCTGTATTAAGGACACATGGATCTTTATTCAAGAGCCTCTACTGACCTCTCCTGTCAAAATGTTTTTACTGCAGCCAGACACAGCATCCTTACAGTGCTTAAAATGACAGGTATTTGTCATAACAGAAAAACTGCAAATATAACTGATGGCACAAATAATGAAAATATTCCAGTTAATTGGATCTGTAAAACATCTCAGAGCCAGCATACAAAAGTCTGCAGAACAGCAAATTGACTGAGGATTAAGGATGCAAGAATGAAATCTTGGATTTTTGTCAAATCAAAAAGGGAATCTCATCTTAAATAAAATGCAAATATGATGTGGTCCCAATATTTTCTCATTTAGCTCATTTAGCTGGAGAAAGCTAAATAAGAATAAATCAAGTAAACAAATGAATTTCCAAGTAAAACTCGCTTTAATATGTGCGTCACACGTTGTAGATTAAACAATCATTCTGAACTCTTAATATGAAAATAAATAAATATGAGTAGAGACATGTTAAATAAGAACTTGAGACCTGCACCTGGTCTTCGCTGGCCCACTTACACTGTCATGCATTATACTGGCTCGGTGACCCAGCGTTTTGAGTTTATTGTTATTATTTTCTAGTTTCTTCTGATTTTGTGTTAGTTCTTAGGTTTTGGTACTAGAGATGGCACGATACCACTTTTTTATGTCCGATACCGATATCATAAATTTGGATATCTGCCGATACCGATATGAATCCGATATAGTGTTTTTTAATCAACAAAACTGTTTTTTAATATCTTGCTGCATTTTGTATAAGTTCATACTCAAGTTTAAAACAACAACTACACTAAAGCTATTCTGTTATACCTGTATGCAAAAAAAAAAATTTCATAGTTCAGCAATACTGATCAATCTAATAAACTTAAACCTACACCATCCTCTCTATTCTGGTATTTTAAAGAGTACTTAGCATAAATATTAAGCAACCTAACTAATAGGGTTCCAACTCCCAGCAACAACAAAAATAAATAAATAAAAAATAGGGAACCACCCCTCACGCTCCACCTCGTGATGCTTAATCGACGTAATCAACCTTAATTTGATGCAGTGTGAAAAAAAATGCACAGAAATCAATTATTTTTCAAGAAATATTAAATAGATTCAACATCTTTCTTCAACAAAATTGCAGACTGCACAGATGGTACCTTCCCAAAGGAAAAAGTACTATAGCTTACTAGGGTATATATATTAGACTTAATAGTCACTATATACAGCAATTGACTTCTATTCATTTTGCATCAAATTAAAACTTTGGGTGTCAGATTCAGATAATTATTTATTAAAAGCTAGACATTTTAAACGAGAATAAGAAAGAAAAGTATGTCTTTGTGCCCCTTTTCCCTGTCCATGCCCTATCGGCCCCCCTGGCTAAACTTTGCTAGATCCGCCCCTGCACAGTTACCAGCCGTCAGCTAGAAAAAGATCCTCGAGTAGAAAGTAATATTAAATAAATTCTAACAGCTTATCAAGCTTAAACGTGCTGCTGTTGTTCAGCCGCTGGTTTCCTCTTTCTGGTGCAAAGTGGGCCAAAAACAAACAAGAGACACGGACTCGCGACAGAAAAGCCGATCAGCTGATCATTGATCAGTTTCATGATTGAAGTAGCAGCAAGAAGAGGCAGTCGCTTGTTAAGCTTAACGCAGGAATGCTTTACAAACATTCAGAGATGGACTTACACACTTGCTTTACTTCTCTCGGGGATAACTTTGTCGGAGATGAAATGCCGGGTTGCTAGCGAAGCTCCACATGCTATCCAGACCACCGACAGGTCCCGCATGCCACAGCCGCTCTATCACGTGATGCATACTGCTCCGACGTGCTAACGTTCTGAGGCGAGTTACGGCCTGTTGCAAGTTTTGTGAGGTGCTTTCGTGATATTTAATGGATCGGATTACATTTTTTATTTTTCTCCGATATCGGATCCAGTAATTTAGGTCAGTATCGGACCGATACCGATACGTAATATCGGATCGGTCCATCTCTATTTGGTACTGACATTCAGTTTTTTATTATTCCTACCTGTGTTCTTCCCCTCCGTGCTCTGTTCGTGTCCCTGACTTTGCATTTGTAAAACAGTTTGAGTTTCCTGTTTTACTTTGTAGATCTGTCTGTGACTTAAATATGTTCAGCTTGTGTTTCCCCGTCATCTTGCGATTAGGATCAGCTGTGCTTCCCTCCAGTGTGTCATTTCCTAATTACCTTGTGTGTGTATATATAGTGGCTGTAGGTCTGTGCTTATGGTTGGTTCGTCTGTGTTATTTGGTGTTACTTGGGCATCTCTCTGCTCCACATTCCCCATGTAACCTCCTTATAGTGATGGGCAGATGAAGCTTCATGAAGCACTGAAGCTTTTCATCCAATTGGTTCACCCCAGCACAAAGCTTCTTGAAGCTTCATTTGCTCTAGTAGGACACCTACTGGACGTAAAAATATTAGTTGGCATGAATTTGAAGAGTGTGGCCTTTTGCACACAGCCTGTAAATGTCAACAACAAAAGGAGTGTGTAAAACATGTATATTGTAGTGATGCAGTATACTGTGTATATTTATACTGGCAGTATGGAAAATGATCATTTGGAAATGCTTAAAATGGAAATGATCCTTTACTGTGAGGTGAGGTGTGGTTGGGGTGTGGACAGTGGTTGTGCTTTTGTAACGTTGAGGTATGGACAGCTACACACTGAGGCTTTGAGCCTCAGTCCTGCCTGTTCACATTTTATTCTGTAAAAACTACATTTTCACTGCTTTTATGACCTTTTTAGTGGGGAGAACATAGCTAGGATTTAATGATTTAACAAATCTTTTGAATCCTTTGTCCTCCACAATGCTAAATGGCTGGGAGTCCTCAATCACCATGCTAACCAGGTCTTCATCTATTGGAGATTGTTCTCCTGAGGAAAGACAATAAAGACAAAGCACAGATATAAATATCACACACGTAACTTATTACAGCTGTATAATATTGTTATATCATTTAGTAACATTACAGCATGCTATATTATCATTGCATTTGATGGCTCACCTGGTCTTGCTCCACAATCGGTGTTCCCCTTATTCTCATGCAAAGCTCTGTAGTGCCTAAGCATGGATGAGGTGTTGTTATATCCCAGCTCCCTGGCACATAGCAAACACTTCACCTTGTACACAAGTAACGACAGCTTAACATAAATTGTATTGCACCATCAGTATTATGAAAATACATCTTCTGTAGAAATGTACATACCTTTATGGGAGGAATAAGATCAAAATGTTCCCACACAGGGGAGGACATCCTCCTCTTCTTAGCTGGCTCCATTCTCTCCTGACTTTCTCTCCTCACTCTCATAAACCTCCAAACTGTCTCCAAACTCTCACTAACAACTCTCCATCAAACACCCACATTTTAAATGAAGTCTGAGGGGTTTATATCGCTGTCATAGCTCGCGGCAAAGTTCGAACCACTTCATGAACCAGTCACGTGGTACAGCCGGGCAGCGAGGCTTCGGACGTCATCATTTTCAGCTCCTCCCATAAATGAAACAAGCCTCGATACGCGCATCGTGGAAACGCCCCTCAATTACTCGACACAAGCTTCGAAGCCTCGATACAGAACGTCACATCACTACCTCCTTATGTTTTCCCCTATGTGTAGTGATGGCCAAATGAAGCTTTCTGAAGCATTGAAGCTTGTATTGAAAAACGGTTCATTACTCGAAGCTTTTCAACACAGTCCTCTCTGGTGACATCTGGTGGCCAAAACCATTAAGAGCAGCTTGAATCCACAAAATAAAACCAACCGCTTCATTAAAATTGCCCACTCTACAGAGTGGGATTCTGTCTGGCCGCCATTGTGTTGCTTTGAACGTGTATTTTTTGGTGGCTAAAAAATGTGTTTTATTTGTTTAATAAATAATTTTGACCAGTAAACATGTTCAAACATGCACCATGGTGTGGTCTTTCTTTGCTTGTGACTTCTTGATGTTGGTAAATACAATAATTGAAAAATACCACGTTACATATAATATACATATGATAATGTACAACACATTATGGAGTATGCTTCTGCTGTGAGGTCCTGCCTCCATGCACTTGTGCAATTAACAGGGTTTTAATAGTTTTGCAATTTTCATTAGTTTTTATTTTTATTTAGTTTTGACTTCAGATTTTCAATTTTATATCAGTTTTAATTAGTTTTTACCAATTGTTTGCTAGTTTAGTTTAGTTTTTATTTTTTTGAAAATCCTTAGTTTCAGTTTAGTTTTGATTAGTTTCAGTTATAGTTTTAGTTGTGTTTGCAATAATTAAGTGTAACAAAATCCCAGTTTCATCATATC
Source organism: Copadichromis virginalis (assembly GCF_057382275.1). NCBI lineage: Eukaryota > Metazoa > Chordata > Actinopteri > Cichliformes > Cichlidae > Copadichromis > Copadichromis virginalis. Next base: position 3,132,825 of record NC_140622.1, read on the forward strand.
AGTCATGCTCCTCTGCTTATCCTTGGGTATGTTGCTATTCCAGCTACCATACCCTGCACCCTGCACAGGTCGCCTGTCTGTCACAGGGCTAACACGCAGAGACAGACAACTCACATTCCCACCTATGGGTTCTTTAAATAAATACATAAAGGCAGATGAACAACCATTGATACCAGGCAACTATAAAATTTATATCTTGGCCCCAATGAGACTATTAACTCTTGCAGCACCGGGTGTTCCTAATTTTGGTTCAAGTGAATTGATAAACTTTTTTTTTTCAACATTATGTTTATTAAAGTTTTACATATATACATATATAAAGTACATACACAAACAAATTTACACAATAAACGAAACACAAGGTACATTCAATGAAAGCACTTGAGTCCATGAGACCTCTGACAGATTTTAAAGAATAATTTTCAGATTGCAGCATATGGTTGTGGTCCTGTACAGGGAATAGCTAGGCTGTCCCTGTCTCACACAGTAAACCAGATAGATCTTTATTCCCAATATACTGGATGTAGCGCCCCCAAATTTTCTGGAAAATTTCTTGTTTATCTTTTAGAGTATATGTAATTTTATCTAATGGTAAACATAAAGACAATTCTTTGAACCAATGTGAAATACTTGGTTTGCCAAGACTCCTCCACGTTAGAGCTATCACTCTCTTTGCTTGTAGTATTCCCATGTTTATGAAGATTTTTTCAAAATGATCTATGTTACACCCTACAGGATATAATCCCAGTAGGAAAAGTTTGGGATCCATCACAAGTTTAATTGACAAAATCTCTTTTATCATTGCTCCAACCTCTTCCCAAAACTCCTTTATTTTTGGACATGACCATAAACAGTGGAGCAATGTGCCCTTATCTTCTTCACATCTATTACAGATATCAGGAATCTGCATATTAAATTTGTTAAGTTTTTCTGGTGTTATGTACACTCTCATCAACCAATTAAATTGTAGCAATTTTAGACGTGTGTTCCCTGTCTGTGTTTGGGCTAGCTTACATGCTCTACTCCATTGTTCCACTGTCAAGTCCTCCTGTAAGTCATACCTCCAAGCTTCAAGCTTAGCAGCAGATGAATCAGGAGAGGATGTCATCATCAAGTTATATAATTCAGATATCATCCCTCTACCACTGGGGTTTTTGGTTAGGATTTTCTCTAATGTGGACAGCGGGGGAATATGTGTAAAATCATTATGATAAGACCTGATAAAACTCCTAAACTGTAGGTATTTGAAAAAGTGCTTTCGGGGAATATTAAATTTAGAGATTAGTTGTTCAAAACTTAAAAGTCTTCCATCACCCCCGAAAGCATCCTTCACCAGTCCCAGCCCCGAGTCTGCCCACATTTTAAAACCACCATCCGCCCTACCTGGGGCAAAATAATTGTTGCCCCAAATCGGGCTAAAAACAGAGAGGGGAGATTTTACGTTTAAATATCTTTGAGTGACATGTAAGATATAAATCATGTTTTTAACTATAGGATTAAGCGTAATGTCTTTGAGTTTATTATATTTATCAGAGTATACATATGTAGGAAGTGGAAGCCTAAGAGAGAGAGACTCAATAGTTCTCCATGCGGGGGGCTTTTCTGCAGCATAATAGAACATTATAGTTCTTAACTGGGCTGCCCAGTAATACCAAACCATGTTAGGACATTGCAGCCCTCCTGCATCAAAGGGCAAGTACAAAAGTGATAAGCGAAGTCTGGGACGTTTGTTATTCCATAAAAACTGATTAAACTGTTTTCTTATTTTAAGGAAAAAGTCTGAGGGAGGTGGCAAGGGGATATTCTGAAACAGATACAGAAGCTTAGGGAGCACGTTCATCTTTAGTATATTTATTCTACCAATCAGTGAAATTTGGAGACTCGACCATCTCTCCACTGATTTGGATATGTCAGTCATAATTGGACTATAATTATGGTTCACCACCTCTTCCAATTTCGGGACAATCTGAATACCTAGATAAGTAAACTGATTCACATTTCTAAAATGGCAGGTGTATTTAGGTGGATTCATCCTTTCTTCTGAGTTCAAAAGCATTATAGAAGATTTTGATTTATTGATTTTATAACCAGAAATATGTCCAAATTTTCCAATTAGGTCTAAAATGGCTGGAATAGATTTTCCCAGATTTTTAAGAAAGAGGATCACATCGTCAGCATAAAGAGCTATTCGATGGTCGAGCCCTCCGATCTCTATACCCGTGATCACACAGTGTTCTCTTACAGCAATAGCAAGTGGTTCAATTGCAATTATAAATAAAAGGGGGGATAGGGGGCAACCTTGTCTACAACCTCTTCCAATCTCAACTGGTTTTGAGATAACATTATTGGTAATTATTTCTGCATATGGGTTATTATATAGAAGCCTGACCCAGTTACAGAATCCCACTCCCAAACCAAAGCGACCAAGAACCTCAAGCAAATAGGGCCATTCCACCCTATCGAAAGCCTTCTCTGCATCTAGTGCCAAGAAAGCTGTATCTGGAGACCCCCCTTGCTCGTGTAAAATATTTAACACTCGTCGAACATTGTGGAATCCCTGACGCCCAACCATGAACCCATTTTGATCTTCCTTGATGATGTCTGGCAAAAGGCCCTCCAGTCTCTTTGCTAGAATTTTACAGAGTATCTTTAAATCTGAGTTTAAGAGGCTAATTGGCCGCAGGTTTTCACATTTATCATTCGATTTTCCAGGTTTGGGAAGAAGTGTAATTAAGGCCCCTCTCAGAGTGGGTGGGAGTATCCCCTTTTGAGCAGATTCAGAAAACATTTCCAAAAGGGGTGCCTTTAATTTGGATACAAACTTTTTATAGATATCAATTGGCAGACCGTCTGGCCCTGCAGCCTTTCCATAATTCATTCTCATTATTGCCTCTGAGATTTCGTCCAGAGTCAATTTAGCCCCCAGTCTCAAGGATTCCTCTTCTTCTATTCTGGGGATATTCATATTGTCAAGAAAAGAGAAAAAATTGGGGTCACCTGGGTTTAAGTCAGAACTGTATAACCTTTCATAATAGGCCTTGAAAGAGTCACTTATTGCAGCAGGGTCAGAGATCGTTTCCCCTTTATCATTTTTAAGTGCAGTGATTGATCTTTCCAATTGGAATTGTTTTATACGCCAAGCCAGAATTTTACCTGATTTCTCCCCTTGATCAAAAACGGACTGCTTAAGTTTTAATAAGTTAGCTGTAGCTTTTGAAGCTGAGATTTCATTATATTGGGTTCTTAATAACAGCAAACTTTGGTGCAGCTTGGGACAGGGGTTCTTAAAGTACATATCCTAAGTAGCTTTAATTTTTGATTCCAATAATTTCAGCTTTTGTCTGGCCTTCTTAGATTTTGAGCTTGTGAAGCGAATTATTTGGCCTCTAATGAAGGCTTTGAATGCTTCCCATCTAATACACGAAGATGTTTCAGAAGTATTGAGCTCAAAGTAATCAGTAATTTGTTTGTCAAGGTACGCCAGTAGGTCTTTGTCCTTTATCCATTTTTGCTGAAATTTCCATTTTGGGGGATCTCGTACTAGCCCTGGATCCAAATAGACCAGACTGGCTGGGGCATGGTCTGAGATAAGGACACTGCCATAATCACAACCATTCACTTGATAGGACAGACTTGCTGAGATCAAAAAGTAGTCTATTCGTGAGTATGATTTATGTGTGCTAGAATAACATGAATATGTCGATACACCAGAATTCCTGTCTCTCCATATATCCATAAGATTTAATTCCTTAGCAAACTGAAGAATGGTTTCCCTACTCTGGCTATGAGATTTGTCTAAATGTGATGATTTATCTATACTTGGGTTCAGAGTGCAATTGAAGTCTCCCGCTAAAATATATTGACCACTGAGTGCTGACAGCGTGCAGAACAGGTTATTAAAAAAAGATGGTTCATCCTTATTTGGGGCATAAATATTAACTAAAATCAGAGGTTCTGTATAGCGAGTACCCTGAACAATCAAATACCTTCCCATCCTATCTGCAATCACCTTACAAACATTAAAGGGGACGGACTTGTGTATTAGAGTCAAAACCCCTCTCGCTTGGGAGTTAAATGGTGCTGAAAATACCTCTCCCTGCCATCTCCGCTTAATCTTTAAGTCCTCTTTTCCAGTAAGATGAGTCTCTTGGAGAAAAATTATTTTGGAATGCATATCTTTTAACCTTCTCATCACTTGTTTAACTTTTTTAAGTTTTTGCAGCCCTCTACAGTTCCACGATGTCATCTTAATTTCTAAAACATTGGACATAGCTGCAATTTTCAGATGATCTTCTCATGCTAGTATATAGAAGTGTACCTTTAGACAACCAAAACAATGCAGACAACACAGATGCTTCTAACTGCATCAACCATTGAACACAACCCCTCTGACCTAAGGGCCAGTTTCCCCTTCTCCTTACTACACACTCCGGTAATGCTAATGACCAGTCCACAGTTATTGAGGAATGATCCAACATTATTGATATTGACTTATCCTAAACCTAAACACTCCCTCCATTGTTAGCTTTTACATACAAATAATAATTGCTTTGCCAGGAATTTATTGCTATCCCAAATATACTCATGTAAATAAATTAAATGTTAGGGGTCTACTGTGCTTTAACTCTATTTAAATGTAACTATAACTCAGAGAGTCCTCCTGGAAAACAAAAAGTAATCGATCCCCCACCCCAAAAAAAAGAAAAAAAAAAAAAGAAAAAAAAAAAGAAAAAGGGGGGGTATACTCACAATGCAGGTAATCACCAGCGTCTTTAACCCCCGTACAAATTAACGGAGGCATGTACAGATGTTCAGTGTGAATATATTTCAATGATCAGTTCACAGTAGCCCCAGGAATTAGCTGCCAAGCAAAACGTTCAATTATTTTACCAACTTTATCCGTATCGCTATTCATCCCGCTCTGCTTGGATCCGCGTAACGAAAATCTCTGCGTCCTCCGGTTTGCCAAAAGTCAGTGTTTTATCCTTGTAGGTCACCAGGAGCCTGGCGGGGAGAAGCATCCCGTGTCTTATCCCCATGCTGCGGAGCTGTCGTCTCACGGAGTCGAACTCTTTCTGCATCTTATGTATGCCGGCTGCCATGACCGGGTAGAAACGCACCGGTTTGTCCTCGTAGAGTATTTGCTTTTTGATTTTGGTCGCTTTCAGCACCATTGCCTTATCCCTATCGCTCAGGAATTTCATGATCAGTGTTCTTGGGGGGCCGTTTGGGTCGTTTCTCGGGCCGATTCGATGCGCCCTTTCCAGGAATGGCTTTGATTTCAGCAGAGGGATGTCCAGCGTCTCCGGGATCCAGGTTTCCAGAAATGCGCAAGCATCCGTTCCCTCCACCTTCTCCGGTAAATTCACCAGTCTCAGGTTAGCCCTCCTGGCCCTTGTTTCCAAGTCCATTACTTTGTCCTCCATATCTCTGGTTTTCTTTTCGAGACTCTGGACTTTTCTCTGAAGGCTATCGACCGTGTCCTCAGTGTCGGAAATGCGTGTCTCGACATTTACAATACGCTCCTTACACTCTCCAACCTCGTTTCTCACTCCCTCAATTGCAGCCATTATTCCGTCAAACCTGTTGGAGAAGTCGGTTTTCAAGTCTTTGATAGCTTCAAGAATCGGAGCGTGACTTGGTCCTTCCTCTTCAGCGCTAATTGACTCTTCCGACATGGCGCTAGCTTTAGCTTTTCCACTTTGTTTAGTTGGTCCGAAATCAATTTTAGGTTGTGAGGGTTTACCACGACCCCTGCCCGATTTACCTGGTGCAGACGACATAAAAGAGTCCTAAGCGCGGATACCGTTAGAGTTTAACTTCAAAAGTTGATATTACGTTAGGTGTCTTGGCAAAGATTCACGGAGGAGGGAAGTGTGCGTCTAGCTAACGCGCCGCCATTTTAGGAGTCAATTGATAAACTTTTTGAAGGCAATTGACTCACACAGTTGTGTAGATGTCCCCGTCCTGGTGTCTCGGGATGCATCACGCTGCCTTGCCTGGGGTTAACTTCTGTTTCTGGGGATGAGGGTTGAGTGTGCTCCCTTCTCAAGGTAAGCTAGGATAGCCTTCTTGTGTGAGCTTTTCAAGTGCACTTTAAGGTTTGTGGGATTTTTTCCCTTAGAAATGTCCCTCATAATTTGTTTCTTTCCACTACAAGACACTTGCTTTATCCAAAACACAGTCATATTCAAAGTAATCCCAAATTGGACTCTGGCGCTTTCTCCCGACCTTTCCTGACATGATTCTGCGCGTGGGCGGAGCAGCAACACAGACGACTCGACTAACGTGCTGCCACCTGCTGGCATAATGAGACACAGCAAGAAAAAATCTGGAAACTAAACTTCATTTTCACCCTCAACTATTGTATGACACACACACATCAATGAAAACTAAACACATTTTTGCTATATCCATCCATTCGCTTCCGCTTATCCTTTTCAGGGTTGCGGGGGGCGCTGGAGCCTATCCCAGCTGTCATAGGGCGAGAGGCAGGGTACACCCTGGACAGGTCGCCAGTCTGTCGCAGGGCTAACACATAAGGACAGACAACCATTCACATTCACACCTAGTGGCAATTTGGATTATCCAATTAACCTATCCCCACAAGTTGCATGTCTTTGGACGGTGGGAGGAAGCCGGAGTACCCGCAGAGAACCCACGCAAACACGGGGAGAACATGCAAACTCCACACAGAAAGACCGGCCTGATGGTGGAATTGAACTCAGGACCTTCTTGCTGTGTGGCAACAGTGCTAACCACCGTGCCACCGTGCTGCCCATTTTTGCTATAAATTCAGTTAATTTTAGTTAGTTTTGTGAACACTCATTACAGTTTTAGTTAGTTTTCCTTTTTTTGTTTTTATTTTTATTTCCGTTAACGAAAATGTTTTTTCACTTCTAGTTTTCTCCAAATCTCTCAGTGGAATGATCAGTAGTGATGTGACGTTCTGTATCGAGGCTTCGAAGCTTGTGTCGAGTAATTGAGGGGGCGTTTCCGAAAATTGCAAAACTATTAAAACCCTGTTAATTGCACAAGTGCATGGAGGCAGGACCTCACAGCAGAAGCATACTCCATAATGTGTTGTACATTATCATATGTATATTATATGTAACGTGGTATTTTTCAATTATTGTATTTACCAACATCAAGAAGTCACAAGCAAAGAAAGACCACACCATGGTGCATGTTTGAACATGTTTACTGGTCAAAATTATTTATTAAACAAATAAAACACATTTTTTAGCCACCAAAAAATACACGTTCAAAGCAACACAACGGCGGCCCAATATCAGACAGAATCCCACTAGCGTGGGCAATTTTAATGAAGCGGTTGGTGTTATTTTGTGGATTCAAGCTGCTCTTAATGGTTTTGGCCACCAGATGTCACCAGAGAGGACTGTGTTGAAAAGCTTCGAGTAATGAACCGTTTTTCAATACAAGCTTCAATGCTTCAGAAAGCTTCATTTGGCCATCACTACACATAGGGGAAAACATAAGGAGGTAGTGATGTGACGTTCTGTATCGAGGCTTCGAAGCTTGTGTCGAGTAATTGAGGGGCGTTTCCACGATGCGCGTATCGAGGCTTGTTTCATTTATGGGAGGAGCTGAAAATGATGACGTCCGAAGCCTCGCTGCCCGGCTGTACCACGTGACTGGTTCATGAAGTGGTTCGAACTTTGCCGCGAGATATGACAGCGATATAAACCCCTCAAACTTCATTTAAAATGTGGGTGTTTGATGGAGAGTTGTTAGTGAGAGTTTGGAGACAGTTTGGAGGTTTATGAGAGTGAGGAGAGAAAGTCAGGAGAGAATGGAGCCAGCTAAGAAGAGGAGGATGTCCTCCCCTGTGTGGGAACATTTTGATTTTATTCCTCCCAACAAGGTATGTAAATTTCTACAGAAGATGTATTTTCATAATACTGATGGTGCAATACAATTTATGTTAAGCTGTCGTTACTTGTGTACAAGGTGAAGTGTTTGCTATGTGCCAGGGAGCTGGGATATAACAACACCTCATCCATGCTTAGGCACTACAGAGCTTTGCATGTGAATAGGGGGAACACCGATTGTGGAGCAAGACCAGGTGAGCCATCAAATGCCATGATAATATAGCATGCAGTAATGTTACTAAATGATATAACAATATTATACAGCTGTAATAAGTGACGTGTGTGATATTTATATTTGTGCTTTGTCTTTATTGTCTTTCCTCAGGAGAACAATCTCCAATAGATGAAGACCTGGTTAGCATGGTGATTGAGGACTCCCAGCCATTTAGCATTGTGGAGGACAAAGGATTCAAAAGATTTGTTAAATCATTAAATCCTAGCTATGTTCCCCCCACTAAAAAGGTCATAAAAGCAGTGAAAATGTAGTTTTTACAGAATAAAATGTGAACAGGCAGGACTGAGGCCTCAGTGTGTAGCTGTCCATACCTCAACGTTACAAAAGCACAACCACTGTCCACACCCCAACCACACCTCACCTCACAGTAAATGATCATTTCCATTTTAAGCATTTCCGAATGATCATTTTCCATACTGCCAGTATAAATATACACAGTATACTGCATCACTACAATATACATGTTTTACACACTCCTTTTGTTGTTGACATTTACAGGCTGTGTGCAAAAGACCACATTCTTTAAATTCATGCCAACTAATATTTTTACGTCCAGTAGGTGTCCTACTAGAGCAAATGAAGCTTCAAGAAGCTTTGCGCTGGGGTGAACCAATTGGATGAAAAGCTTCAGTGCTTCATGAAGCTTCATCTGCCCATCACTAATGATCAGTGGTTCGCCATCTGTCACCATCAAAACACTCCACAAATCCCGCGAATGATTCGCTTCCTTATAAACCATTGAATCAGACACCGAAGCAGTTAGGCTCTAAATGAAGCTTCAGACGTCACTGATCATGTGACTCTGGCCGAACGAATCAAGCTTCGACACAGTGCTTCTGAAGCAGTGTGTTGATTTTTTTGACACATGCACCGGAGCATCAGCTTCAAGCGGACGATCACTACTTATGTGTAACTTTGTGTGTTATGGCTTTGGGTTTTGTTTATTATTAGTTTTCCTCTGTTTAGGTTCATGTTCAGTTCTGCCCTCGCCTTTGTTATTTATTGTGCACTGTAAATGAACTCACTCACATCACCACCCCCGCTGTCTGCAACTTGGGTCCTCCTTCACTTCCACACACGACTGCTGCCCCAGCCATGACACCCTCAGAGATCTTTGGTCATTTGCAAAAGACTCACTCTAAAACGTAATGCTTTTACTGCTTATACCCAATTTTGGTGACAATAAAGACGATCTCGATTCTGGTTCTAAGTGGATCAAAGCTGCTTTATTTTTTGTTTGTTTTTTAAGTTCCAATCAGCTCATTTTTCAGGGGTTATTTGGGGTGGGGGGTTGTACTGAAAGCAGTGTGTCACTGGTAAAGGACTACCTTAATATTCACTCACTTGTTGTTTTTTTTTTTGCTATAACTCATCCATGTGGACCCTTTTCCTCACATCCATTGCCAGTTTAGAAAGACCATTCAATCTAACATGTATGTCATTTAAAGGACGATGGAGGGAACACGTGGAGGCACAGGGCTAACATGTGAACTCAAATCAGAAAGGCTCCAGCAAATAATTAAAGCAGGAAGCTTCATGCTGTGAAGGAACAGTGCTGAGCACTACATCATCCTTCCAGGTAAACACTGATCAGCTACAACTTCTCGTGGTGACACACCTGTTGCAACTTGCTGTTGGTGTTCTGATAAAGTATTTTATCACTTCATCTTTTTAATGTTCTTTCTATTGCTGTTAGAGTTGTATTGTTTATTGTCATTTATGCTTAGAAATATTTAACCATATATGCTTAGACGTGTATAATCGATTGTGTAGTGATAGGATGTGTGATCCTTAGTTGTCTGCAAAGACTTTGTGTGCATTCCAGAGCATTCTGGCATTAACACCCACATTCTGGGAGCATGGGAGAGGTCGTACCTTCTCTTATTGTTTTATGGTAGGATAAACGTATCTATATCTTTTTTGGGTTAAGTGCCTTTTGTTTAGATGAACTGCTGGACTTCTAGACCAGCAGGTTTACGGAAGTCATTTATGGGGTCACACTCTGAACCCCCCCTCCCCCCCCACACACACACACACACACAAACACACACACAGACAAGGTATTCTTTGTTCACATGTATACCTATGTAAGATGTTATATGTTAATGAACCTATGTATATTCATGTAACCAGAGGTGGGCAGTAACGCGTTACTGTAATCTGATTACTTTTTTCAAGTAACGAGTAAAGTAAGGGATTACTATTGCAAAAACGGTAATTAGATTACCGTTACTTTCCCGTAGGAACTAAAACCGTGATTTTTTGCGAGAATGTCTCACGACAGTGATGTAAGCGAGTGCGCCGTTAGTGACAACAGCTGTGTCCAGATCAACAATGGATCACATATCGAGTGCAGGAGAGAGTATGAGCGTGCAGCGTTTAAAGCGTGGAAGTACTGACCTTACTTTGAGTTTGATTCCATAAAAAGTGACAAAAACATTAGTGTCCGCTGTGCGTGGGAAGAAAACTTCTTTTTACAGCGAAAAAAAACCCCTAAACTTCCAAGCAAGCACCGAGTAGCTACGACGTAATGGGAAACTCACAGAGAAACTCGCGGATCCTTCCACTGACCACGGCACACCTGCACCAGGGTAAACCTCCGCCTGACGCAGTGCTGCTTTACAGGTGAAAATAGAGCAACAGGACCGCTAGTCTTTGACTTTATTTATTTTCTGTGTTTTACTTGCATCTATTTGAAAGAGTGAGTGTAAACACAAAAAATATTTTATTTTATGTGCTGGAATGTGCAGAAAATAGCTTTAAATGTTAAACTAATTTCTTCCAGTCAGAGAATGTTGCAGATAATTACATTTTTGCTTGATGCATAAAGTTAAAAGATTAAAACTAATAAAACAAATTTAAAAAGAGACTTTTCCATTTGATTACATTTTATATGATGGATTATGTAGAAAAAGTAGAATTAGGCTGAAAGATCTATCGCTTTATTACCTCTTCAGGTTGTAAATCGTGTTTTAAAAAGTAACTAAGTAACTAAGTATTTAATTACTTTTGAAAATAAGTAATCAGTAAAGTAACGGGATTACTTTTTTGGGGAAGTAATCAGTAATTAGTTACTGATTACTTTTTTCAAGTAACTTGACCAACACTGCTTGTCACCACAATAAAAGGAGTGCTATGGGGAACCTGGCTGAGAGTCTGACGGAGGTCAAGTGGGTGGAACGACACTTGGCTGCAGGCAGGTCTCCCTCATGCATGAGTAACACGAAGAACTTTGCCTACTTGGTGTTCAATGCTTTTGCTGTGTAGTTAAACTGTCTCGTTCCAGCGGTGGGCCTGTGCTAGACAGACCCAACAATTGCAATCCACTACTATACTGCTAGCTGATATTTTAAGCTTGATAAATTATAATCATTCATAAAGCGACTTATTTCACATTGTAAAATCCTCAGTTAATGATAATTAATTAACCCAACACAAAACTACTGCAAACAAACCTGTTGTTGCAATAGCCAGCTAGACTGCTGTAGGCTGTGTGGGCTAGGTGGTGTTTAGAAAACAGGATGGGCTTCATAAATATTTGGAAACCTTTACGGAGGAAACCTGGTGCAAAAAATAAAGATTTATCTATGTTTACGTGCCCCACCCTCCCTCCCTCCCTCCTTGTTCTCAATTCTTTAACTTCTTCACTCCTAATTAGTACACGGGGATCTGCCAGGCCCGGGAGCCATCGCCAGTCCCCTTCGAGGCCTTCCCCAAACCGCAGCTCAATTCATGTCCAAGCATCATCTTTACCTACTAAAACGCTGTCAAACCTAAAATGAGGACGTGGGCCCAGCTGGTAAATAGGAGGTTACTGGAACTGCAGAAGAGAGCTGAGCAGGAAACCCGGCAGCTGGAAATCTCCACAAGCAGTCAATAGAAAAGAAATTGAAATAAATTATCACTGTTATCGTAATATTATGTACGTCCCAGGTCCTTGTTGTTACAGTGGTGCCAAAAAACCAGTACAGCCAGTGGAGGTACTGGCAAAGATGCTGGTAGAGCAAGCTGCCATGCACCAGGAGAAGGCAGCAGTGTACCAAGATCAGCTCAGCTTGGTACAGGGCCAGTCCAAACGCCAGACAACAGTGTTGGAGGACCTGGTTGTTTAGCCTGCGCTTGGAAGCTGAGTGACGTGGCAGCCAAGAGAGGCAGGCTCGGCTGCTGGACATACACAAATATCCCATAGTGCCACTTGAAATGATATAAGATTGCGTTCACGATCAATAGAGACTTGTAGTGTTTGTGCTGCACTCAGTGGTTGTCCAACTCTGACTCTGGGGAGGAGGAGACATCGGGGGCTTCTCGGGAAGTCCAGTGATTTACTCCAGTGAAGATTTCGCTCTAGGGCAGTCTTGGGACAACACTCAGTGCTTTGAACAGGCGATCGATAGTTCAACAATCAACAGTTGAACAGTAGACCCTGATGTAGCACTGACATACCTGCATTTTGTGTTGATTAGAGACAGACTCTATTAAGTGAGTCGTAAAAGTCACACAGAAAAGGAAAAGACCCAGTTGTTGGTGCCAAAAAGCCACCAGCAAATGATTTTCCAGGTGGATTCCTTTAACCCCATGGCAGGGATATGACAAAACTCTGGAGTGAATAATGGCCCAATTCTATTAGCTGGGCATCCAGGGGGATGTGTGCCAATAGTGTGTAATGCCCAGAGTGTCAGGCCATGAACCAACTAGCAATTCCAAGAGCACCTTTGTGCCTGTTACCATGCTGCCTTTCCAGGCCCAGAAACAGCAGCAGTGCCTGTACAAGAGAGACTTGGCTCGGACAATTTTCACTGGGAGATAAAGCGCTTGTATCGCTCACTTCTTCTAGCTCAAAGTTACCCTTTGGCAAGTGGGGGACATTGACCACAACATGGTGCCATCACACAGGTGAGGAGCCATAGAGGTATATCACCTTGTGTGGTGAAGAAAGATGGGTCTATACGGTTCTGCGTGGAGTACCACCAGCTGAACGAGGTTTGATGCTTATTCCGTGGCCTGGGTTGACAAGCTCTTGGACCGGTTAGGCACTGCTCATATGTTCATAATGCTTTAACCAAGGGTTAGTGGCAGATTTCTCCACAGTATAAGGGAAAGACAACCTTCTCCACAGAGGCACAGATTGTTTTTAACAGACAACCTCATGCATTTGTAGTCACCATATTGTTGTTATCCCTTCTTTAACCCTCTAAACCTTTAAGATTTAATGAATATTCCTCATTTTCATCAATTACATAAAAAATGTTAATCGAGTGCTTTTTATTTTGCATCACGTAAGAACTGATGTTAGTGGAAATCTGGTACTTTTGAACCTGCTGTATTTCCCATAAAAGTGGCGATTGTGCCTGATTGTTGTGCTAATGTTGCTATCACTACCTGCATTGCAGAGATTCAAGGAGTTAAGAACTCACATAAAATGGCATACACATCAGCCCCCCAAAATGCTCAAAATAATCATGATTTTACTCAAAGCATTCATGACACGTTTCCACATCAGGATGCAAATAAATATCCAGACAGACTGGCCTGATCTTGGCTGGTTCTGTGCTTGCCCCAGATATTTATACTTTACATTCTGTATTTTAAAGGGTGGGCAACTGTCCTGTTTATCAGCTGTCCCCAACCCCTGGGCTATGGACCAGTACCAGTCTGTGAGTCGTTTGGTACCGGGCTGCGAGAGTTAAGGCCCGGGTGTGAAATTTATGGTTTTCAGGGGTTTTATCGTCAACTCGGTTTCCCTGGGTCTTTCCCGTGTTGTAGTTGTGCGTCTTATTTATTACCATAGCGACCAGAGAGCATTAAGGGGCAGAGAGGAGGATGTTACTCTCAGTGTTGTTGGCGCATTTCAGGAGCACGCTGCTATTAAAGGTACACAATTACATAGTGAATTCACGTTTATTATTATATTTACAAAATACGACAGTTTTTGTCTTGGTCGTATCATTTTATTTTGTTGCATTTATCTGTAACACCTTAAAGGCTGGTCCGTGAAAATATTGTCTAACATTAAACCGATCTGTGGCACAAAAAGGGTTGGGGACCTGTATATGGCATTCTATTGAATCTTTCCCAGCAGAGCTTATTCATTCAAACCCAGTCACCAGTCTGCTGCAGGAAAGTTTTGTTTTTGTCTTACTTACTATATTTAGTTGTACTATTGAGAAATATAGTAAATGATGAACTGACTGGTTCTTACAGAGCACTTTACTACTCAGAAAAGCAGACAAATCCATGTATTCTACCAGAGAACTTAAAGCACTATATACAGTTTGGTGGGGGTGTGGTCTGCAGAGGAGCAGTGGGTTCAGTGGGCAATGCCAGAAGGCTGGCAGAGCAGCTGGGACTAATTGCTGTGATCAGTCCTGCCTATTTAGTTGCAACCTGGAATGTCTTATGCTGGGCTCACACTGTGCGATTTTTGGCCCATTTTGAGCCGATTTTTGAGTCGTGCGACCGTTTTGGCGATCGGCCCGGTTTTGGCCTTCATCGTGCGTCGTGCATTGTGTAGTATACGTGGGGTACCGAGACGCGATTAACACCTCACGACCAGCTCCCGATCATCAATCGCTTGGTCGGGAGGATTTCAAATCCTCGCGACCGTCGTGAGGGTGTCACCGCAGTTTGTCACACTGCGCACGCGCAAACACAAATGTCAGTGAAAAAGACGGAGCAGCACAGCAGTGCAGCGTGTGATCTGGACACAAGCGACGGAGGCACAACTTGTAGAACTTTGGAAAGCTCATCCGAGCCTTTTCGATGTGGCCTCACAAAATTATCACGACCACAACAACCGTGAAAATAGTTGGATTTACACTGCTGCTCAATCACAGCTGATCATGTTTTTCATTAGCAATTTAGCAAAGTTGGTGGTGGTGGTGTGTCTGTGTGAGTGAAAGACAGAGAGGGAGAGCGAGCGACAGAATTTCTGTTATAACCTTAATGTTATGGACGCACAGTGTGAGCACTCAGGTCGCATCAGAGCATCGGGCGGTATAGTGTGAGACCTGCATCGTGACCTATGAACTTCTAACCCCTGCGAGTCAATCGTACAGTTTGAGCAGGAGCTGAATCACGCGACTGAAAAAATCGCACAGTGTCTGCCCAGCATTATTTACAACTGTTTTTGAAGAAAAAGTTATAAATAAAATTTAACCAGCCCATTAACATATATATGTTTGAGTT
This sequence comes from Copadichromis virginalis, assembly GCF_057382275.1. Lineage (NCBI taxonomy): Eukaryota > Metazoa > Chordata > Actinopteri > Cichliformes > Cichlidae > Copadichromis > Copadichromis virginalis. The sequence continues at coordinate 3,148,137 of NC_140622.1, forward strand.
CTTCGTGTCACATCAAGCTTGCCTCATTCAACCGTCAACCATGGCGCCAAGCTGCTGTTTCTTTGAGAGGTAAGACCACTTTTTTCTTTGACTATGTTGTGTAGTATCTACATGTTGAGCATGGTTATATTTTGCGTTTGTCTTACGAGACATGTTATATAGTTTGCGTATGCTTGTGCTACATTAGTTTTACTGGATCCTGGACAAGTTAGATATGTCTGCTTTCATCCTGCCAAACCTTGCCATCCTAACACGGGAACCGTGAGACCACTGGACAGTTGGTGTGTATAGTTATACACTGTAGGGATGGGTATCGTTTAGGTTTTATCCGATACCGGTACCCATCCCTAATACACTGTGTTCGAGATTTTTGGTAACAGATGAAGTAAGCCCCTCACAGAGCAAACCTGGGCTTAAGGTGAAACATAATATTACAAGGGATGAGATTTAGTGTGCCTGTTTATCTCAGGCTATTGTCAACAACTATTAACTGCTTATATGTTAACATGCTTATTTTTGTGGAATGTGTAAGAAACATTTTTATTGTTTATTGTTTTTATTTTATTAAGGGATTAGCTACAGGCGTTCATGGGGTTATTTTTTCAAGGGGTTGTTTTTTTCATTTGCTTTCTTGGGATTCCTCTACTGTAATCCAAGAGTCTCAATTATCGAATAGGATAGGATAGCAAGAAGTGACATTTAAAATCTAAAAAGTCGAGGGTGAAAGCCACTGTGACAACATTGTTATGCGCTGTCAGTAATCTGTATTATATAAAAATGGTCTGTAAATAAAGCATGTTTCAACATAGTTATAAATTAGAGTTTGTTAAATCACACACTCAAATTTTTAAATAAAATTATTCACAGCACATGAGTGGACAGACAAAGGAGGTCGACAGACCTGGTGATAATTGCTTCTACACTGTAAAATGTAATATTGTGTTTAATTAAAAATATTAAATAGGCTGAGCTCAGTTTTTATCAATTTGTTATTAGAACTCGATTTAAATAAGTTACCAGTACTTTTTATGCAAAAACGCTGATAAACTTGTTTTAAATTAGAAAAACTAAGGCCCTTTCTCAATTCTCAAGTATGCGAGTCTGTACTCCCGAACGCACGGGAGTACAGACTTTGTTTTACGATTTGTACAATTGGAACACCAGCGTACTTGATGATGTCACAGGTCCGGAGTTTTTACTGCCGTCCCCTCTTAATTGTGTGCATTGTAAAGGTAATTGCAATACATGCTAAAAATAAGGGTAAGTTACGAATGCAATGTATATTTTGCGGACTATTAAAGACAAACAATTGTTTCCATGTTAAAATGTTTGCAATTCAAGTTTTTGCCCATACACTGGTAAAAGAACTGTTGACAGTGGCAAGTGTTAAATGGTTACCGTTGTGCTGCTGCAAAAAACTGAAAGCTGACAACCTGTTTTATTGTTAGACCATAATGTTGGCATGTTTTATTAAAGTTTTATTTGGGATGGTAATATAATTTTGTTTGATTGCTAATATCAGTGCATTATTTTTTATTGTTATTATTACATTTTTTTTTTTTTTTAATTGTGGCGGTTGAGGTGGACGCTTCACTTTTCACTGTTAAAGGAAAGCACTTCATTGGCGTTGTGTTACTGGACTGACCCTAAGCAATCATTGCAAATAGCAACGTTGCTATCCATTTTAGACACTTAAAAAAAAAGCACTCCACAGACCTTACTAGCATCACATGTGCATAACTCAGGTGTCATCTTATCAATGTGTTATCTGGTCTTCAATGTTTTTTCTTCTACAGACATTAGACATTTAATTGAAAGTCTTGATGTTGCATCTGTCTACATAGTGTTAGTTACTAACCATAATGGTAAGTGACCTGTATTTATATAGCGCTTTATTAGTCCCTAAGGACCCCAAAGTGCTTTATATATCCAGTCATCCACCCATTCACACACTAATGAGCCGTTGTGTTTTGTTTTGGACTTGGTTTACACAAATGCTCACTGAATGTCAATTCAGTTCAATAAAACTTTATTGATCCTGAAGCAATGTTCCCTCTAATGTTTCATGTGTCTGAGCGAACACACAAACTCCCTGAGCGTCCCTTGGACCACTGTGAGTGACATCAGGCGTGTGCACTGTGGTCACGCCAGCATCTAATCCATCCAATTTACATGGTTTATTAAAATAATCAAATTACAGCATTTACATTTATGTTAGACTACTTTTAATTAACTGCTTTAGCCCACTTACAATGAAAATGTAAAAAAATCTGTTTCATGACCTGTGTAGTATGTTAACACACTAACTAACACTAACATGGAAGTAAAAATAACTTGAACTCCAATTTTAAAAACACAACTTTCTTTCTTTCTTTTTTAATAAAGCTCTGACTTGTATTATGAGTCTGTGGTCTGGGAGAGAGTCTGTAACTCTCTGTCTGCAAAATACTATAATGACCAATGTTGGGCAATTAATTATATAGTTACTTCTTCAAAAAAGTAACTGAGTTATGCAAACAAAGTTTTTTGCAGCTGTTTACCTGAACAAGCAGCCAAAGTGTTTTTAAACAAACATTTCAAACTATTTACAGAACAATCAGCTGCTCTGCATCAAATTATTTGAGCTGCTTCAAAGAATAATTTGTGTCCACTATGAGATGAAGGAGAACAACAGCCTGATACCTGCAGGCCTGACAGCAGCAGATGTATCACTGCTGTAACACCTGTAACACTCAGCAGGCGCCTCATTGTTCTGACACACAACAAAACTATTGACTACACTACACACTAACTACACACTAACTACACAAGACAACACACTAACTTTAGACTCCAAACACGCTAAACGTCTCAAATCTCTCACATCTCAAACACGCCGTCACTCCTAAAACTTCCCCCTTCCTAAACGACTAAATGCCATGTTGCCATATCATTTTTTGATTGGTCGACATGGTACATTTTTCCACCAATAGGAAAGGCTGAAGGAGGGGGGCTGTTTTTGCTCACAGGCTTTTGAGCGTTTTCCTTATAAAACGCCATTTTTACCGTTTCTTCCCGCAGTAAATATGAACAACGGCAGTATTCAGGAAGAAAACCAAACATTGCAGATATTTTATCATAACTCTGGTTTTACGTGGCCGATCAACACAATTTAAAAACTGGTATAAAGTCCTCACAGTTGTTCCGTCTGTCCTGCTCACATCTCCAATGGTTGTACACGTTGTCATTAACGTGGCTTAACTCCTCATCAGACGCTTTGCTCGCTAAAACACCGGTGTCGGCACATAAGGACGCTGTCATAGGCTGTCAACCACGTTGATATACGAATGTGAATCGCGTGATTGGCTGGACTATGGGATAAGGTGGCATCGTTCTAAACACATACAGGAGCAGCCAGTCACTGACTAACACTGCAAAACAGAATTGTTAACGTATTTATTTTAATTTCAATTCAGGTTAGATTTTTTTTTTGTGTGCAACGCAGATTTTCTGTGCGCAGAGACGTGCCAGCAGTGCGCAATTGCGCACGCGCGCAGCTTAGAGGGAACGTTGTCCTGAAGGTTGACCTTCAGGATATGTTGGCAATAAAGTCAACGTTTCATTTTTTCTTTTTGAGTGAACTTGTTTTCATTGCCTTTTTTTTTTTTTTTTTTACTAATACACTTTTTATAACAAATTGAAATATTTTTTTCTTTAATTAAAAGTATATGAAAGATTAAACAAAACTAAAAGGCAGAATTTGAATGAGCGGTTTTAATACAGTAACTGCAACTAAAATACTATAATTAGAGTACAAGATACAACAGTAGTAATAGATAAATAAATTTAAGTAGCGAGAAATAATTGTCTTTAAGTTTTAGCTATTTTTTAAAAATTAGACTCCAGGAAATAAATAATTTATGTGAATTAATGATTTTGAGTAAAGTAAACTTAGTTTTTCTACTTCATCGGTTTCTGCGTTGATACAAATTCACGTTGTACAAAAACTTAAATGGTTTAAGGCTAACTAGTTTGGGCACATTCAAGTAATTTCAGCCTGAAAGTTTTTATTTCTAATGGGGGTCATAATAGAGTGTGATATTTCAGGTCCTGTGTGGATCTGCACATAGTCACATTCAGTGGTAGCAATAACCAGTAACCACAAGAGGGAAGCAAAAGATTATCTTTTGGACAAAGCACCCTAGTGGCTCATCAATTACACACCCAAATATTAAGTGTATCACACTCTAAATTAACTCTACAAGGGTTATTTAGAATTAACATTTTACCACCTGATTAAGATCAGATATACCGTTATCTATGTATTCACATGTTGGTTATTTAAAAAATAATCATAAAATTGGGTTGTAAAGACTTAGAAATAATGAAATAACCATCAATATTAGGGAAGTTACACTTCAGCATGTGACGTAACAGATCCAAATGCTTACCTCCGGCACGTTTTAAAAATATAAAATTAACAATAAATTAATTAACAATACATTTCTGTTTCCCAAGTTTTTAAACTTAGAACTTCTTCTATTTACGTTTTCTATTTAAATACCTTTGGGTAGTTTGATGTTTAGCAAAGCCTCTCATTCAATAAGCTCTTAATACACTCATCTTCATCAGTATTTGAACACTAAGAAAAAATGTTGTAATTTTGCCTATGGAAATCACAGTAGATCTTAAATTGAACAAGAAAGATATAATAGAAGAGCAGACACTAAAGGTGGCTGCGGTAAACACCTGACAACGCATCTCAAGGTGGGAAATATAGGATTTGCTAAAAAAAATCCCACCTTGTGTGAAGTAACTCATGACTAACTGAGAAAAAATACTCCAATAAACAATGTTTCCTGTGATTTGTAGTCAGAAGTGGCGAGTACATCTCTTAATAACTAAAAGCTTGCTGTACTCTATCTTTGCCTCCAGTACTATTGTAAGGAAATTGGAGTCATTTTAACAAGGACTTTGCCTTTAACTTGTACATTAAACAAATCTTGACTGCTTTCTTTATAGGCGCAATATTGTCAAAATTGGAAGCATCCTGTCTCAGAACCCACTTAGCCCATGTATTTTATATTTCTATATACTCATTCTTTTGTACTTTATTGCTCTAAAAACTGAAAAACTCCCTGAAAAACTTACACTTTATCCAAAATACTGATAGAGACTAAAAGGAGAGATCACATTTCTCCTTAATAGCTTTTCCAGAACCGGTCTGCTGAAATTATTCTGATGTACAAACTAAAACAGTAACTATTTTAAAGCAGCTACAGTTTTACACTGAACCATGATAACTCAAGTAGCTTTATATTGCCACAAGAATGTTTAATCTCACAGTAACTTACCCACAATGCTTCATGTTCTGTGGTTTGTCCATGCGAATGGCCAGTTTGATCTTGAGGTCACTGTCTGAGCAGCCTTTACACACTGTCATCTTATGGAGTTCAGACTGCTTAGGACTGTTGGGAGTCGGGTGGAGAACAACCTGGGAGTGTTCCCACCATTAATGTATATGTTGTATACAAGTTATACAAAGGCAAAGTGACCAAAATGAAGCAGAATGATTTCTTACCCTCCCCAGCTCCTTATCTTCCAGAGCTAACACTCCTGTGCTCTCAGTATACAGCTTCACCTTCACAGCAGGCAGTGGCTGAGTGGTGGTGAAGTCGCCCTGGGTACCCCAACTGCACACCAACACAAATATAGACACAACCACATATAAACAAAGAAAGACTGTTAAACATTATTATGACTCCTGAACTACCAGTTAAGCCTTGAAAGTTGTGCAAGTCTATGTTTGCTGGTGAGAAGCAGGGAGATGGGTGCTTTTGGACTATGGGAGGTACAAGAATAGAAACTTTCATAGCGTAATGTACTCAAAATGTAACAACAGTGCAAAACACAGCTCTAACAGGCTGTCACAGTCACACAGTCACTTGACTGTCACTATACTGTAATGTGACAGTCAAGTTTTTGTCACATGCTTTCATTGTCTTCGTCTTCCTTTCACTCCTCAACCGAGTGAAAGGAGATGGCCCCGCCCCTCCCTGAGCCTGGTTCTGCTGGAGGTTTCTTTCTCTTAAAAGGGAGTTTTTCCTTCCTACTTTTGCTAAAGCGCGTGCTAATAGTGGGTCATATGGTTGTTGGGGTTTTCCTCGTTTTCTTTGTATTCTTTGTATTATTAACTATATCTATCTAATAGACTCAAATTTGTTCACGCAAAAGGAGAGTCTTCTTCACACACTGAGGTTAATTATGGAGTTCCACAGGGTTCAGGGCTAGGACCAATTCTGTTTACATTATACATGCTTCCCTTTGGCAGTATCATCAGAAGACATTGCATACTTTTTCACTGCTATTCTGATGACACCCAGATCTATGAGCTCAGTTTGGATTCGGGAGACAGACACTATCTCTGCTTCCAAGATTAGGCTTCAAACTTTCCTCTTTGATAAAGCATATAGTTAGGGCTGGACCAGGTGACCCTGAATCCTCCCTTAGTTATGCTGCAATAGACGTAGGCTGCCGGGGGATTCCCATGATGCATTGAGTTTTTCCTTTCCAGTCACCTTTCTCACTCACTATGTGTTAACAGACCTCTCTGCATTGAATCATATCTGTTATTAACCTCTGTCTCTCTTCCACAGCATGTCTTTTATCCAGTCTTCCTTCTCTCTCCCCAACCAATCACAGCAGATGGCCCCGCCCCTCCCTGAGCCTGGTTCTGCCGGAGGTTTCTTCCTGTTAAAAGGGAGTTTTTCCCTTTTAACACTGTCACCAAAGTGCTGCTCATAGGGGGTCATATGATTGTTGGTTTTTTTTTCTCTGAATGCATTATCGTAGGGTCTACCTTACACTATAAGGCATCTTAAGGTCTTGATGTTGTTGTGATTTTGTGCTGTATAAATAAAATTGAATTGAATTGAATTATAAATCTTAACTTGTTTGATCTGCTGCTCACCACAAACAAGCACAATCAGAATCAGAATCAGAATACTTTATTGATCCCTGGGGGAAATTATTTTTTTGTTACAGTGCTCCATTATAAACAAACATTAACAAGACAGACAATACGCTAACTAAGAATAGTACTATATATATATATATATATATATATATATATATATATATGTATATATATATATATATATATATATATATATATATATATATATATATATACACATATATACATAAAGTCGCTTATTATTAAATAGCTGAAGAAGAAACATGTGTAGTTGTAGCAGTAGCCAGTGTGTTAAGTGGATGCGTTGTACAGGGAGATGGCCACAGGCAGGAAATCCTGAGCATTTTCTGGCAGATGTTGAAGGACCTCAGTCGCCTCAAAAAATAGAGACGACTCTGGCCCTTCCTGTAAAGTGCTGTGGTGTTTTTAGCCCAGTCCAGTTTATTGTCAATGTGTACTCCAAGGTATTTATAGTGCTCCACAATGTCCACACTGACCCCCTGGATTGAAACAGGGGTCAAGTGTTTCCTGGTCTTCCTGAAGTCCACGATCAGTTTCTTGGTCTTTGCCACGTTGAGCTGCAGATGATTCTGCTCACACCACGTGACAAAGGAGTCGACCACAGCCCGGTACTCTGTCTCATCATCCCTGCTGATAAATCCAACCACCGCAGAGTCATCAGAAAACTTCTGAAGATGGCAGGTCTCTGTGCAGTGGCTGAAGTCTGTGGTGTAGAGGGTGAAGAGGAAGGGGGAGAGGACAGTCCCCTGTGGTGCCCCTGTGTTGCTGATCACCTTGTCAGACACACACTGTGGGAGACGTACATATTGTGGTCTTCCTGTCAGGTAATCAACAATCCAGGACACCAGAGAAGCATCCACCTGCATCGCTGCTAACTTATCACCCAGGAGGGTCGGCCTGATGGTGTTGAAAGCACTGGAAAAGTCAAAAAACATGACCCTCACAGTGCTCGCCGGCTGGTCCAGATGGGTGTAGACACGATTGAGCAGGTAGATGATGGCGTCCTCTGTTCCGAGACGAGGCTGATAAGCGAACTGAAGGGGATCCAGGTGTGGTCTTACTATGGGTCGCAGCTGGTCCAGGATGAGCCTTTCCAGGGTCTTCATGATGTGGGAGGTCAGTGCCACGGGCCTGTAATCCTGGGGGCCACTGGGACGTGGCGTCTTTGGTACAGGGACGAGGCATGATGTCTTCCACATCACCGGGACCCTCTGCAGACTCAGACTCAGCATAAACAGTTTATGAAAGACTCCACACAGCTGGGGGGCACAGGTCTTGAGGACAAGGGGACTCACTCCGTCTGGTCCAGCAGACTTGCCTGAGTGAAGTCTCCTCATTTGCATCTCAACCTGGTATTGAGTGAAGGTGATGGGTGGGGGAGGGGTGTCAGGAATCTCACAGGAGGCAACATGTGAAGAGAGAGGCTGGCACAGTGGTGTGGCTCTGGATTCCAGGCTGACTGCAGGTGAGGTTGTGGGGGTGGGAGCAGACACTGTGGTGTCGAATCTATTGAAAAACAGATTCAACTCATTGGCTCTATTCTCACCTCCCTCAGCTCCCCTGCTGTTGGTTGGCCTGAATCCAGTGATGGTCTTCATGCCCCTCCACACCTCTCTCATGCTGTTCTGCTGGAGTTTCCACTCAGTAAGTCCATTGATGTCCTCGGCGTGAGGCTCACAGAGTGTTTCCCAATCGGTCACCTCGAAACAGCCCTGTAGTTCCACTATTGCCTCCTCTGACCACCTCCTGACAGTCCTGGTGGTCACAGGTTCCCTCCTCACAATTGGCACATAGCGGGGGGTGAGGTGAATCAGGTTATGATCTGACCTACCAAGTGGGGGGAGGGAGGAGGAGCTGTATGCATCCTTGACATTAGCATCTAGAATTTTTTCTCCTCTGGTCGGACAGTCCACATATTGTCTGAATGTTGGTGTATTGTCCAGTGATACATGGTTGAAGTCACCCGAGATTACAATTAGAGATGGACCGATCCGATATTACGTATCGGTATCGGTCCGATACTGACCTAAATTACTGGATCGGATATCGGAGAAAAATAAAAAATGTAATCCGATCCATTAAATATCACGAAAGCACCTCACAAAACTTGCAACACGCCGTAACTCACCTCAGAACGTTAGCATGTCGGAGCAGTATGCATCACGTGATAGAGCGGCTGTGGCATGCGGGACCTGTGGTCTGGATAGCATGTGGAGCTTCGCTAGCAACCCGGCATTTCATCTCCACAAAGTTATCCCCGAGAGAAGTAAAGCAAGTGTGTAAGTCCATCTCTGAATGTTTGTAAAGCATTCCTGCGTTAAGCTTAACGAGCGACTGCCTCTCGCTCTCCGGCTGCTACTTCAATCGTGAAACTGCTTAAATGATCAGCTGATCGGCTTTTCTGTCGCGAGTCCGTCTTTGTTTTTGGCCCACTTTGCACCAGAAAGAGGAAACCAGCGGCTGAACAACAGCAGCACGTTTAAGCTTGATCAGCTGTTGTTAGAATTTATTTAATATTACTTTCTACTCGAGGATCTTTTTCTACGTAGCTGACGCTGGTAACTGTGCAGGGGCGGATCTAGCAAAGTTTAGCCAGGGGGGCCGATAGGGCATTAACAGGGAAAAGGGGGCACAAAGACATACTTTTCTTTCTTATTCTCATTTAAAATGTCGAGCTTTTAATAAATAATTATCTGACACACAAAGTTTTAATTTGATGTAAAATGAATAGAAGTCAATTACTGTATATAGTGACTATTAAGTCTAATATAAATACCCTAGTAAGCTATAGTACTTTTTCCTTTGGGAAGGTACCATCTGTGCAGTCTGCAATTTTGTTGAAGAAAGATGTTGAATCTATTTAATATTTCTTGAAAAATAATTGATTTCTGTGCATTTTTTTCACACTGCATCAAATTAAGGTTGATTACGTCGATTAAGCATCATGAGGTGGAGCGTGAGGGGTGGTTCCCTATTTTTTATTTATTTATTTTTGTTGTTGCTGGGAGTTGGAACCCTATTAGTTAGGTTGCTTAATATTTATGCTAAGTACTCTTTAAAATACCAGAATAGGGAGGATGGTGTAGGTTTAAGTTTATTAGATTGATCAGTATTGCTGAACTATGAAATATTTTTTTTTGCATACAGGTATAACAGAATAGCTTTAGTGTAGTTGTTGTTTTAAACTTGAGTATGAACTTGCAGACTTGCAAAATGCAGCAAGATATTTTAAAAAACAGTTTTGTTGATTAAAAAACACTATATCGGATTCATATCGGTATCGGCAGATATCCAAATTTATGATATCGGTATCGGTATCGGACATAAAAAAGTGGTATCGTGCCATCTCTAATTACAATAAAGGCTACACTCTCAGTATTCCCTCTGACTCCGTACCAGTGCTGAGAGCTCGTCGATTTTATTCGATAACGATCGCACATTTCCCATTACGATAGATGGCAGACACGGTTTATACCTCCTCCTCGCTTCAAGCCTCCGACCCTAACTCTAATTCTGAAAACACAACTTTATTATTATTTTTTTTTTTTTTTGTTCTGACTTGTATTATGAGTATGAGTCTGTGGTCTGGGAGAGAGTCCTGTAACTCTCTGCCTGCAAAGTACTATAATGACCAATGTTGGGCAATTAATTATATAGTTACTTCTTCAAAAAAGTAACTGAGTTTTGCAAACAACAAAGTTTTTGCTGAAGGGGATCCAGATGTGGTCTTACTATGGGTCGCAGCTGGTCCAGGATGAGCCTTTCCAGGGTCTTCATGATGTGGGAGGTCAGTGCCATGGGCCTGTAATCCTGGGGGCCACTGGGACGTGGCGTCTTTGGTACAGGGACGAGGCATGATGTCTTCCACATCACTGGGACCCTCTGCAGACTCAGACTCAGCATAAACAGTTTATGAAAGACTCCACACAGCTGGGGAGCACAGGTCTTGAGGACAAGGGGACTCACTCCGTCTGGTCCAGCAGACTTGCCTGAGTGAAGTCTCCTCATTTGCTGGAGTTTCCACTCCAGCAGAACAGCATGAGAGAGGTGTGGAGGGGCATGAAGACCATCACTGGATTCAGGCCAACCAACAGCAGGGGAGCTGAGGGAGGTGAGAATAGGGCTTTGGAGCGTGATGTCACGGGGGTGGGCGTGGAAAGGATTTTGGCCCGATCCGCCATTTTGGGGGTCTAAGTAAGGAGCGAAAGCATAGCCATGGTTCGTACTTGCTGTGTGGTCGGCTGCAATGTTCGATCTTACGACCGGCACGGGAATAAGTTTGGATTGTCTTTTTATGCTTTCCCAACCTGGAAGCAACATGAAGGAGCTCATGTATCGGATATTACCAAACGAAGGCGTCTAGCCTGGATAGCAGCCGTGAGACGAGCTGATATCAAGTTCTGTTACGTCTCCAGATATCAGTTGGTGTGCTCAAGACATTTTCATTCCGGTAAGTTCTAAATATGTTCACATCACACTTTATAGCTGAATAATATCATCGTTGGTGGTCTCGGAAGTTATAGAAATTGCGATCAAACATAGAATGGAGTGACTTGATTGGTTGATGTAAAGACAATAAATGAAATGAGACAGGAAGGACACAAATTGGCGTTAATAATTTACCCGATTATCAATGTGTTAACTTGCATGTACTTTACAATTACGGGCATATAATATGATAACGATATTTTAGCAGTTCAATGATAAATGTGTAACATTAATTATGGTGGGGGGTGGAAAATGGCTATTTCACTCGATGCACTCCAGCTGACTTACTTTGACGACGTACTCAGAGTTTGGCGGCTTGAAAATAGCCAAATCTTGCACCCAGCCATTTGTAAATTGGATGTGCGCCTCCAGTGACTTGTAATTACGAAACTGGTTCGCTGTGTAAGTGCTTACTCCACAAACAAGATACGTGAAGATATCGGGGTAGGACAGTGGCGGTAAGTCGTCTGGGTCTTTACTCCACTGCCGTATTTCATATGGGTCCAGATTTGCGATGCACTCTATTTTTTTCAAGTACCGCTGCTTCGCCTCTGGACGCAATCGGTCTCTATACCGTCCGTTTTCTTTTGAGCTGCTTTTAAGCATGTTTCTTGTCGTCGTCGTTCCAACACAGTGTGTTTGTTTTGATTCGTAGACCCCGAAAATGGAGCTGCGCTCCCACAGTGCATTGCGGCGTGACGTCAACTCCAAAGCCCTATAGAGCCTACGAGTTGAATCTGTTTTTCAATAGATTCGATACCACAGTGTCTGCTCCCACCCCCACAACCTCACCTGTAGTCAGCCTGGAATCCAGAGCCACACCACTGTGCCAGCCTCTCTCTTCACATGGCGCTGTTGCCTCCTGTGAGAGTCCTGACACCCCTCCCCCACCCATCACCTTCACTCAATACCAATACCTCAAAATGCAGCCAAGGCGTTTTTAAATCAACATTTCAAACTATTTACAGAACAATCAGCTGTTCAGCATCAAATCTGATGCCACACAAATTATTTGTGCCACTCCAAAAAATAATTTCTGTCCACTATGAGATGAAGGAGAACAACAGCCTGATACCTGCAGGCCTGACAGCAGGACATGTATCACTCCAGATGTAATGTTAAAAAAAATTCTACCAACCGTTAACCATAATTCAATAACCCTATAAACATAATAACCGAATGCGCTTTTAACTCTTATTAGAATGAGATTTTATCCACTATGGTGCAAAGTTTTTAGATACTGCATTGATAAAGTACAAGAGATACAATCAGTGCTCTGTCAGTGTTTACTCAGCATTCAAGGACAGCAATATTTGCATAGTATTTTTACTGACATATAGTGCACATATGTTTTGGGCAAAAACATTTTTGAATATTGAAATACGAAAATTTTTAACATACAATTGGCAAATTAGCCAATGCAAAACTTTATCTGCCTGTTAAAAAAAGAAGATAATCTTCTCACAAACTGGTGTTTGATTTTGAAACAGGAAAAAAGTGGGGAAACAACTGAAAAGACTAACATTTGAATGAAACCTGAAAGCAAGTTAATACTTTCTCTGCTGCGTTATGATAAACTTTGGTAATATTGATAAAGAACAACACTGGCTGATGATGAAATACAGTCAGCTGGCATGGTGACACTGCTAGTATTAACCCTCTCAGGCTCAAATTTAACTTTTTGTTGCTAATGCACAAGTCCTAGCGGTACCTGCAGTGGTACTTCTGAGTAAAACAAACTCATAAAATATGTATGTAGAGTAATCAGGTTGTTGGTTTTTAACTGTTGCAAATCGGCAACGCCTGCCTTGAGAGGGTTAACCTGCGGGGCTGGACTGGGACAAAAAAAATCGGCCCGGGCATTTTGACTACAGACCGGCCCACCAGGTATTAAAGCCATAAAGCCTTTGAATGAAAACAAATGCTGTTGTGACAGTGATGTACAGTCTTGTTGGTATATGTATGATTTCTATACATTTTACCTCAAATAAAAACTTTGTTCGCAAGATTCAGATAATTATTTAATTAAAGCGAGACATTTTAAATGAGAATAAGAAAGAAAAGTATTTCTTTGTGCCCCCCTCTCCCTGTTAATGCCCTACCTGGCCCCCTGGCAAAACTGCTAGACTCGCCCCTGCACAGTTACGGTACCAGTTGTCAGCTACATAGAAAAGGATCTGGTTTCAATCCAGTTTCATGATTGAAGTAGCAACAGGAGAAGGAGGGGGAGAGAATGAGAGAAGAAGAGGCAGCTGTGCAGCGTAAACACACAGAATAAATCCAGCTTTGTGTCTTTTTCCATTCTAGCTAAAGTACGGGACAAACTGCGTCCCTACTCAGCTCAATACATGTAATATTTTCTCTGAATGAGGGACCATTCTGTGTGTGTGTGTGTGTGTGTGTGTGTGTCCGGAAGGCTGGTTTACAGGCACCATTAGGCCAAGAGGAGTTCCCACACTGAAGCTAGCCACACCTGTAGCTCATCAGCCATCGCCAGCTGTAGCTGATTGCCTTCACCAGGAGCTGCGCTGTTTAACAGTGTGGCTGGGCTTCAGTTGGTGGTCGATAATTGAGTTAACCCCATTTGTACAGCCGTGGATAACTTTGATATTTGAAAAACCCTAGCTATCAGGAGATTGGCGAGTCATCAGAGTGTTCTGTTTGTCTACACTAGGAATCGGGAGCAGAGCGGTGTTTTCACTGGAGCAGAGCCTGGGTGTTTTTCGAGTTGTCACCTTTTACGATTTACAAACACAGGCACTATGTGGGGATTCAGGGAGAATCGCCACAGGAACCACAGTGCTGAGTTTCATAAATAGTTATTTTACATTTCATTGTAAATAAAATCGCTGTTCTTCATCAGAGTCCTCTGTTTGGGTCCTAGTTCTTTCCTGGAACTTCATGGTCTGCCACCGCAGTCCGTGACAGACTAATCCAGCCACAATGGACTCAGCGGGCTCTAACCTGCCAGAATGCTGTGAAGAGATGACGCAGATTTGTGAGCATGGAACATGGGCCCGTAGCTGGCTCTGGACCTCCAGAGAGTTTGCAACCAGAACTCCCAACTTTGTTACCTCTGTCCTCTGCAGAGAAATCAAGTGAACTTATTCAGCCATCAGTGTACTTCAAAAAATGTTAACTCTGAGTCTGTTGTTCCAGAGTTGGGGAGCTCAGAGCACACAGCACGCAGAGCCAGGTGACTTTTTGGTCCGGTCAGGCCACATGGAGATGGAGATTCTGCCCAGGGCTTCCCCAGAGGCTGAACTTATGGCCTCTGGCACCTCTGGACCTCTTAGAGATTGTAAAGCCTGGTGTTCCACCCTCTGCTCCACCATCTGCAGCTGCCACACCACTCTCTACTCCACCATCTGCAGCTGCTACGCTGTCGCCTGGACCTGCTCAGTCTGAGCTGGAGGTTGCTGCATCGCCTGCATCTGATCTGCCCGAGTCCGAGGTCTACACGCTGGAGGGACCCGCTCTGCCCGAGTCGGAGGTCTGCATGCCAGAAGGACCTGCGCTGCTCGCACTAGGGGTCTGTGAGCTGCCTGCACCTGAGGACATCACACCACCTGGTCCTGCTTCGTCTGGCCCTGTGTGCCAGCCATCTGCCAAACTGCCAGTGATTCTTCTGCCACATCCACGTCCAGGACGGCCTGCCCATCCACATCCCAGGTCACCTTCTATGCCATGTTGCCGCCACCAGACCCGCGGCAGGCCACCAGAGCTGCAATGTCGCTGCTGGATCCGCAGCAGGCCACCTGAACTGTTTCACCTGAACTACTTCCCTTCTGCAACTCCACAATCTCCCACTGCAGTCCATGACAAAACTCTCACTGAGGGAATGTGAAGAGCCATAGCCAGGAGCTGAGGGGAATGGACTTCAGTGTTAAGTACCTGTTTCCCAAAGAAATCGTGGAATGACGAAGGTCCTGTTCCCAATCCATATAAAGTTCATTCAAAGAGGCTCCAAAGCCATCATTACGGTTGATAAGCTGTATGTCAACAGGCAGCTTTATTGTGATCAGAACATACCTCTCTGACTGTAACGTTCCTGAGTCAGTTGATTTATATCCAGACAAAGACGTTTTTCTAGCTGCAATTCACTACACAGCCATACACCACAGACAGACACAAACGCAAACACAGACAAAAACGTCCAAGTCTCCATAAGATAAATCATATTATTAGGATTAAGAAAATATATGGTTTAGTTAAGTGTTAGCTATGACTAGTGAATATAATAATGAGGTTGTCTGTGAAGGTTCTCAGTCATCCAGGTCATCGTAGTCAAAGGAGCTTGCAAAGAAAAGCGTCTGGACTTCTTTAAGTTGCTTGAAGAAACTTTCACCTCTCATCCGAGAAGCTTCTTCAGTTCTAAGGTCAAATGGTGGAGAGTCCCAGATTTAAACCTAGTGGGAGTTTCCCCCCACACATGATCCTCTAATCGCCTGAGCCAACTGGGTGTGGGTCCCAATCAGCCAGAGTTTCAGGTGAGCCCAGGATGTGAGTGGGCGTTAAGGCCACAATGCCATAATGGCCATAATGAGTTGTAATGAAATACACCCTGAATTGATGTGCTTGTCTTGATGTGTTGATGATGATGATGACATTAGTCATAATGCCCAAAAAGTGTGTTTAGTGTAATGGAGGTCCTGTTTTTCTTTTCTTTTTTCCATGTCTATTCATTGTGTGTGTGTGTGTGTGTGTGTGTGTGTGTGTGTGTGTGTGTGTGTGTGTGTGCTCATTCTTTACATACATGGGTTTTGAGGCCTCAGCCTGATCTGTCTGCAGTTTATGTCCTCCCTCAACCTCCATGGTGCAGTAAACAATCCTGTTTGGAGCCAAAGACCTCAGACCCTGCACTTCCATTATCACCACCTACAACACAAACATGCAGAGGTTATTGATAAAGAGATCCTTTTAAAGCATTTACGTTATGCATGGACAGCAACTGCTAAAATACATTCAGCAGTAACTTATCCAGTAAAAAAATCTCTGTCTCTCTGTCTCTCTCTCTCTCTCTCTCTCTCTCTATATATATATATATATATATATATATAGATATATATATCTATCTATATATATATAGATATATATATATAGATATATATATATAGATATATAGAGATATATAGATATATAGATATATAGATATAGATGTATAAAGGATAAGCGAAAGCGAATGGATGGATGGATGGAAGGATGGAGATATATGTATATATATGTCTGTATATATATATATTCATTAAGGGTGCAACGATACTCGTATCGATATTGAACCGTTCGATACAGTGCTTTCGGTTCGGTACACATATGTATGAACAATACAAAATTTTTAATTTATTTTATCAACTTTCCTTCTGACGATGCTGTCTGTGTTGAGCGCTCAGTGGATCTGCGCTCCACAGTGCAGCCTAGGCGGAGTAAATGGTAAATAAATGGCCTGTATTTATATAGCGCTTTTACTAGTCCCTAAGGAACCCAAAGCGCTTTACATATCCAGTCATCCACCCATTCACACACTACAAGAGTAGTCGAACGCAGATTCACTGAGCGCAAGGCAAGCTAGCGAGACAGAAGTTGAGCTCTCCTTCCAACATGGCAAATTGAACCTCCCCCGTTACTTGTAACGCGTTACTGTAATCCGATTACTTTTTTCAAGTAACGAGTAAAGTAAGGGATTACTATTGCAAAAACGGTAATTAGATTACCGTTACTTTCCCGTAGGAACGCTGCGTTACTGCGTTACTAAAACCGTGATTTTTTGCGAGAATGTCTCACGACAGTGACGTAAGCGAGTGCGCCATTGGTGACAACAGCTGTGTGCAGATCAACAATGGATCATATATCGATTGTGGGAGAGAGTATGAGCGTGCAGCGTTTAAAGCGTGGAAGTGCTGACCTTACTTTGAGTTTGATTCCATAAAAAGTGACAAAAACATTAGTGTCCGCTTTGCATGGGAAGAAAACTTCTTTTTACAGCGAAAAAACCCCTAAACTTCCAAGCAAGCACCGAGTAGCTACGACGTGATGGGAAACTCACAGAGAAACTCGCGGATTCTTCCACTGACCGCGGCACACCTGCACCAGGGTAAACCTCCGCCTACCCCACTGCTGCTTTACAGGTGAAAATAGAGCAACAGGACCGCTGAGTCTTTGACTTTATTTATTTTCTGCTGTGTTTTACTTGCATCTATTTGAAAGAGTGAGTGTAAACACAAAAAATATTTTATTTTATGTGCTGGAATGTGCAGAAAATAGGTTTCAATGTTAAACTAATTTCTTCCAGTCAGAGAATGTTGCATATAATTAAATTTTTGCTTGATGCATAAAGTTAAAAGATTAAAACTAATAAAACAAGTTTTAAAAAGAGACTTTTCCATTTGATTACATTTTGTATGATGGATTATGCAGAAAAAGTAGAATTGGGCTGAAAGATCTATCACTTTATCACCTATTCAGGTTGTAAATCGTTTTTTTAAAAAGTAACTAAGTAACTAAGTAATTAATTACTTTTGAAAATAAGTAATCAGTAAAGTAATGGGATTACTTTTTGGGGAAGTAATCAGTAATTAGTTACTGATTACTTTTTTCAAGTAACTTGACCAACACTGTTGGTGAGTGATGATAATTTGTGCACCAATTCCTCTGACATCGTCTTATCAATCGTTAGCTTACTATGCAAACATGACAAGTGAAATCTCCCGCAGCTTAAACATGTGAGAGGTTGATCGCGCAGAGAATCGCTGAGCTTATGTGAGTGCGTTGTTAGGTGACGGCTGTGTGCGGACAGGGATAGGACCCAAGATGCAGACTCCAAACTTTTTTTTTTTTTTTTTTTTTTTGGCCTGTCCCGTTTGGCTCTTTTGCCATCAGAATTGTTGTCTAAAGGCAAAGAAAGATGCCCAACGGATTTACTTTACCAAACTGACCATCCCAGCCTTGCCGTAATGGTCCATTTGATTCACCTTTTATTGTTTATTTTATTTTCACTTACTGAATACGGGACAGACTTGACTGGGGGAAAGAAGGGGAGAAAGAAAGAGGGAAAGAGAAACAGCTGAGAAGAGGGACGGGGGAGAAGGGCAAAAGACAAAAACCAACAGAACGGGCAGGGGAAAAAAAATGCATATATCAATCACCTGGATCACCTGCTGAGAAAGAAAAAAGAAAGCAAGCAGAAGAGAACAAGAGTAATAGAATAAACAACATCACAATGATATATGGGAATATGACAGTAAATACTAAATGTTAAACATTATTGTGCAGCACATAAGATCAACAGAACACAGTGTGCTTTGAGGTAGGAGCCAAAAAGGGTGTAGTTTGTGGGTGTGATCACCCGTGTGTACACCTGTGAGCATGGACGCGTTTGTTTTTTGTTTTTTTAAAAGGTTCCTTCATGTAATAATCTGCTAGAGGGTGTGGGGGGGCCACAGCCCCGTCCTCCAGGGCATGAAGCAGGTATGGAGGAGATCAAAACTCCAGACATCCAGAGGCCCCCAGAACACAAGAGACCAAGGAAGACCAACAGAGGGGCAGCTGCGCCACTGTCCCGGAAAGAGCTGAGGAGAGTCCCAGATGAGGGCTCACTCAGCAGCCGCGGAGCAGAAGCCAGGGGGAGTTGCAGTGACGCGCCTGTGAGCTCCGCCGGCAGCCAGCTGCGCCTGAGTGACCGAGCCCCAGGCTGAGAGGCCGGGGGCACCCCACCTCCAAAGTGGCCCGAGCGAGCCCCAGGCTCCAGGCCCCGATAAGCGGCCACCAAGGAGTGAGCCAGTGTGTACCTGGACGCCCATCCCCGGACACAAAGAACCACCAACGCACCGATGCACCGATCTGAGATCTCTAGATCGGTGCAGAGTGCTTGTTCTACATCTAGCCAAGGTTCATCTAAGGTTCATCACATAACACAGACTCACCTGCAGGCACTACAGAGGGAACAGAGACGTGGGACCAGGGCAGACACAAACACTGACTGAACACGGGGATATAGGAACTAAGGATACACAGAGACGCGAACTAGACAAGGGGATACAGGTGATAGGGAAGACAGAGCAACTAAAGAAGACAGAGACATAAACCATAAGACAGAACTCAAAGAAACCAAAGACTAAAAAGTATAAATAATATAATAAACTCAAATACCCTGGGTCAACGACCCAGGCATCCTAACAGTACCCCCCCCCCCCCCCCCCCTTAAGGGCTGGCTTCCAGACAGCCCAAACCAAAACACCAAAACAAAAAAAACCCAACCAGGGCGGGCGGCGGGGGAAACAGGATGGAGGACTCGAAACAAAACCAAACAAGGAGCCAGAAACAAAAAAAAGAACAAACAATGGAGCCCGGAAAGCAACAGAACAAAAGACAGGTTCACGACAGGCGCAGGCGGCCAGGAAAAACAGTTCACAAAAAGTTCAGGGGGCCGACCCGGATGCTGACGGCCCAAGAGCCCAGAAAACAGTTCAGGGGGCCGGGCAGGCAGGAGACACCGGCGACGACGGAGTAGGTCAGGAGGCTGACCGGGCGGGAGGCACCGGCGGCGGAGCAGGTCAGGAGGCCGGCCGGGAGGCACTGGTGGCGGCGTAGTTCAGGGGGTCGTCCATGACGGCAACGACATCCAGTCATCGGCCGGACAGGACGTGCAGGACGAGCAGGACGTGCAGGACGTGCAGGCCGGACAAGACGAGCAGGAACAGACAGCATGGAGACCTCAGGAGCAGACGAAGCTGAACACTCGGAGGCTGGACCAGGCGGAGCTGCAGAGGCTGAGGCCGGACCAGGCGGAGCTGCAGACTCGGGGGCTGGACCAGGCGGAGCTGCAGACTCGGAGGCCGGACCAGGCGGAGCTGCAGACTCGGAGGCCGGACCAGGCGGAGCAGCAGAGGCAGGACCAGGCGGAGCAGCAGAGGCAGGACCAGGCGGAGCTGCAGACTCGGAGGCCGGACCAGGCAGTGGAGCCGGTGGTGGCTGAACGGCCTCGCCAGAACCATCAGCAGACACTGGGACGTGCTGGCTGGGTCCTCCCGGACCCTCAGCTGACGAGGCGGGTGGCTGAACGGGCCCCTCGGACCCTCCAGCGGAGACGGGTGGCTGAACGGGCCCCTCGGACCCTCCAGCGGAGACGGGTTGCTGAACGGGCCCCTCGGACCCTCCAGCAGGAAGAGACGGCTGAAGCGGTTCCTCGGACCCTCCAGCGGAGACAGGTGGCTGAACGGGCCCCTCGGACCCTCCAGCGGATACAGGAGGCTGAACTGGCCCCTTGGATCCTCTAGCAGGAAGAGACTGGCTAAGCCGGCGGTTCCTCGGACCCTCCAGCGGAGTCGGGAGGCTGAACGGGCCCCTCGGATCCTCCAGCAGGAAGAGACGGCTGAAGCGGTTCCTCGGACCCTCCAGCAGAGACGGGTGGCTGAACGGGCCCCTCGGACCCTCCAGCGGAGACGGGTGGCGGGTGGCTGAACGGGCCCCTCGGACCCTCCAGCGGAGACGGGTGGCTGAACGGGCCCCTCGGACCCTCCAGCGGAACCAGTTTGCAGAACAGATGAAGTGGGTGTGATGTCAGAATGTCCAGAGTCAGAATGCTCAACAGTTCTGTTGTGGCGGCGGCCAGAACGCCGTTTCCTTCGGGATGAGGAAACAGGAACCGTGGAGAAAAAGAGACCTCCTCCTCATCCTCCGACCACATAGCTGCCAGGAAAAAGGCAGGCGAACGAGAACCCAGCTGGTGTGGGGAGGGAGAGGAAGTCTGTGGCAATGTTGAGACAGAAGGAGAGTGTGTGTTGTCCCGGGGTAACAGTGGCGAAGATGTAGAGAGTAAGAGAGCAAGCTCACCAGCCTTGACTTGCTCTCTCCAGGCAGTAATGGTGTCGTCCAACTTAGTGTCCTTAGCAAACTGGCTAAGCCGGGGGTTAAAGCGAATGATGGCCTCCACCGCACTCAGCCCCACTGCCATGGTCCTTAAATCAGGGGACTGGGCGATGCGGTCAAGCAGGCTCACCATCCGCTCCATCTCAGTGTTGTACTCCGAGGAAAAAGAGTCTGCGGGGTCCATGTTCTGGTCGCGATCTTCTGTTAGGTGACGGCTGTGTGTGGACAGGGATAGGACCCAAGATGCAGACTCCAAACTTAAACTCAAACCAAAACAGCTTTACTGCTGAACGCAAACATAACATAACTGGGGAAAAAACTCAAAATAAACTAACACCGGTGGACTGGCAAAACACACAGCAAAATAAACGGTAGATCACGACACGGACACAGAGAAACACAGGGCTTAAATACACAGAAGGAGCAATCAGGGAATGAATAACAGGAGGGAAACACAGCTGGGGCAAATCAGAACTGACAAGACAAAAGGAAGCGTAAACTGAACACACTGAGATAAGACAGAGACCTTCAAAGTAAAACAGGAAACACATAACACAGACTCACATGCAGGCACTACAGAGGGAACAGAGACGTGGGACCAGGGCAGACACAGACACTGACTGAACACGGGGATATAAGAACTAAGGATACACAGAGACGCGAACTAGACAAGGGGATACAGGTGATAGGGGAGATAGAGCAACTAAAGAAGACAGAGACATAAACCATAAGACAGAACTCAAAGAAACCAAAGACTAAAAAGTATAAATAATATAATAAACTCAAATACCCTGGGTCAACGACCCAGGCATCCTGACATGCGTGTGTAAAAGCAGCAGGATGTATATTTTAGTTCTGCTGAGCCAAATAAGACAGGTCAGGGTGAAGAAGTGACAGCCAAAGAAAAGCTTACCACAAAACGGAAAAGTTATGACAAATCAGACTATAAGGCAAAAAGAAAGTGCAGCTTTATGGTTTCATGGACAAAAGAATTTCTGTGGCTGCAATATGACGAGCTAAATAACCAGGGCTGCACATAAGTGGTCCGCAGGTGCGCATTCACTGTCAAAATAAAATACGCGCACAAGATAAGAAGTTGCAACGAGTGTTTGCGTACATAAGATTTTCTGGAGGAGGACAGACATTTGTTTAGAACTCTTAAAGATGTCGAAGAAGCTTCTTTAAGCAATTACTGTGATGTTCCTCCACCTCCAAAGAAATGTCAGGAGTCCGAACCACAAAAGAAGCGCGTATTCTCAGAAAACTAGTTGCAGGAGGTGAGCTGGCTTCAAACAAATGATGAACACACAGAGATGTGGTGCAGAATGTGCCGTGAAAATTTAATAAATGACAAATTAAAAAGGCATGAACTTTTTTTTTTTTAATTGAAAAAATATCGAACCATGACACCAAAGTATCGAACCAAACCGTGAATTTTGTGTATCGTTGCACCCCTAATATTTTTATATACACTCAACAAAAATATAAACGCAACACCTTTGTTACTGCTCCCATTCCCCATGGGATGGACGTAGAGACCTAAAATTCATTCCAGATACACAATATAACTATCCCTCCCAAACAGTGGTCACAAATCAGTCCAAATGTGTGGTAGTGGGCACATCTGCTATATTGAGATAATCCATCCCACCTCACAGGTGTGCCACATCAGGATGCTGATCTGACATCATGAGTAGTGCACAGGTGTACCTCAGACTGCCCACAACAAAAGGCCACCCTGGAATGTGCAGTTTTTTGCGCTATTGGGGGTCTGGGGACCCAGAACCGGTCAGTATCTGGTGTGACCACCATTTGCCTCATGCAGTGCAACACATCGTCGCATGGAGTCTATCAGATTGTCAATTGTGGCCTGTGGAATGTTGGTCCACTCCACTTCAATGGCTGTGCGAGGTTGTTGGATATTCGTGGGAACTGGTACACGCTGTCGTATACGCCGGTCAAGCACATCCCGAACATGCTCAATGGGTGACATGTCCGGTGAGTATGCTGGCCATGCAAGAACTGGGACATTCTCAGCTGCCATCTGCCCTGAACAATGTGAACCATGATTCATCCGTGAAGCGCACACCTCTCCAACGTGCCAGACGCCATCGAATGTGAGCATTTGCCCACACAAGTCTGTTACGGCGACGAGCTGGGGTCAGGTCAAGACCCCGATGAGGACGACGGGCATGCAGTTGAGCGTCCCTGAGACGGTTTCTGACAGTTTGTGCAGAAATTGTTTGGTTGTGCAAACCAATTGTTCCAGCAGCTGTCTGGGTGGCTGGTCTCAGACGATCTTGGAGGTGAACCTGCTGGATGTGGAGGTCCTGGGCTGGTGTGGTTACACGAGGTCTGCGGTTGTGAGGCCGGTTGGATGTGCTGCCATATTCTCTGAAACGCCTGTGGAGACGGCTTATGGTTGAGAAATGAACATTCAATGCACGGGCGACAGATCTGGTTGACATTCCTGCTGTCAGCATGCCAATTGCACGCTCCCTCATTGCTTGTGGCATCTGTGGCATTTTGCTGTGAGACAAAACTGCACATTCCAGGGTGGCCTTTTGTTGTGGGCAGTCTGAGGTACACCTGTGCACTACTCATGATGTCAGATCAGCATCCTGATGTGGCACACCTGTGAGGTGGGATGGATTATCTCAATATAGCAGATGTGCCCACTACCACACATTTGGACTGATTTGTGACCACTGTTTGGGAGGGATGGTTATATTGTGTATCTGGAATGAATTTTAGGTCTCTACGTCCATCCCATGGGGAATGGGAGCAGTAACAAAGGTGTTGCGTTTATATTTTTGTTGAGTGTATATAGACATATATACGTATAGAGACATCTGTGCTGAGTATGGTCTGGAAGTCCCGAGATCAAAATGGGAGACGCCCCCAAGAGTGGGAGAGAATGACCGAGCTAAGATCCTGTAGGACTTCCAGATACAGACGGACAAAATGGTGGTGCCTAACCAACCCAACATAGTGGTGGTAGACAAACGAAAGAAGACAGCCATAGTGATAGATGGAGTGGTTCCGAATGACAGCAATATCAGGAAGAAGAAACACGTGAAACTTGAGAAATACCAAGGGCTCAGAGAAGAGCTAAAGAAGATGTGAAGGGTGAAGGTAACAGTGGTCCCAGTGGTAATCGGAGCACTAGGTGCGGTGACTCCCAAACTAGGCGAGTGGCTCCAGCAGATCCCGGGAGGAACATCAGAGCAACATCTTCTGGACGTCTCTGTCCAGAAGAGTGTAGTCCTAGGAACAGCTAAGACCCTCAAACTCCCAAGCGTCTGGTAGAGGACCCGAGCTTGAAGAATAGACTGCCCGCAGGGGCGAGTTGGGAATTTTTTTTATATGTATATGTATATTCGGCCCTCGCACTTAACTAGGCAGATTGATAACCATCATGACGCTTGCCCATCAATAGAGTTGGACTGTAGTGGAGTGGAGTGTAAATAAAAAGGCTGAATAGCCTTTATACAAGCACACACACACTTCTTAGCATTGCAGCTCTAATCCAGCTAATTAGAGTTAAGCTAATCCATTTGCTAATATAATAGCTAAACCGTGAGCTACCAGGAATGGGAAATACAGTGAGGAAATGGATTTGAAAATGAGAAATGGAATCGCCATTTTAAATTTCAGAAATATATCTTTGATTTGTTTTTAATTAAATGACTTCTTTTCTCTTTTTAATTGTATTTTTTCATTTGAAGTAATTCGTTTTGAAATATTGATATAAAAATATATAAATTGATTTATAAATAGTGATTTTATTTTAAATTCAATTGTTAAATAATAGTAATATTTAAATAAGTAAAATAATTGTTTAAAATAATAATTTACTAATGCATATTTTATTGCCGATAACTGATAACCAGGATAGATAGGCAGGCAGACTAACAATTCAAAGGAATTAGACTACTGGGAACCGGTTCTCTACAACAACTGGTTCTCGATTATGTGCACTCTGCTGTATTTGCACCAGTAAAATGACACAGCAAGACATCATTCTACAAACGGTTTCATAGGTCTCTCCACCTACCTCCAGGGTGAAGGACAGCACTACATCAGACTTGGACAGCGCATTCTCATCCTCCTGGCCCATGTCCATGATGGAGGTGTTGTGGCCTCGTTTTAGCTTCTGCAGCTTGAACTCTCCTCCTTTGGACACTGGCATGCTTTCCAGGTTTGCCATCAGAAGGTTGACAGAGGATCGCAGCTCCTCAATGTACATGGCCTCCATTTCTCTAGAGACAAACCGAGGGAACTTCCCCCCATACTGACAAAAATGGGAAAGCAGCCAATTAAATAATGAACATGATCCAACAATCTCCCTTGTGTGTTCAATAAAGTATCTATCTATTTGTTAAATTTTGATAAAGTCTATTCCAGCTATCACAGGGCAGGAATAAGGGTACAAGACAGGTTGCCAGTCTGTTACAGGACTAAAATGGAAATGGAGACAGCCATTTCTGCTCACACCTACTGCCAATTTTGCCAGTCAGTCTAACATTCATAACTTCAGACTGTGAGAGGACGCTGGAACATATAAACTCCACAGAGAAAGGCCCCAGCCAGCTAGCAGATTTGAACCATTACTATTACCATCTATTAATGTGGGTTCTACCTTATAATATATATAAGCGCCCTAGGATGACTGTTGTTGTGATGTGGAGCTGTATAAATAAAATTGAATTGAACCTTCCAGCTACGACATAATGGTGCTAACCACCAAACCACCGTGCTGCTCATTTCTAATAAATGTTATATAAATGTAAAAATTTAACTGAGGAAAAATGTCTGTATTTATATCATATGTTGAAATATAAAATAAGAGTCAATCCTGACCTATTATTATTATCCTAACCCTATTATTAATCTCCTCAACCATCCAAATGTCTTACCCGAGCAATCTGGTCTGCCATTTGAAGTCGTCCATCCAGCTCTCTTCTGATCTGTGCTGCCTGTTCATCTGGGTTGTCCAGCTGGGGAAACATATTACACATATTGTGCATATTGCTCTTTTTAAACAAAAAACTCCCAAGTACACTAATAAGACACAACCTCATGACCACTGACAGGTGAAGTCAATAAAACTGGCATGGCATGGCACGCGAGATATATTGGGCAGTGTGCTCTGTAGCTAGAATGTTTTCAATTTAGGAAATAATCGGTGCAAATTAATTAAATTATCTTGAATAAAGAAAACAGTGTTTGAATATTAGTTAAATGTCAGTGCTGTAGTTCAATGACTGAAAGTTTAGATGGAGAAAATAGGTGAGGGGATTTATTCAGTACTAGCTGCCTCAAAGCCCTCCAAATGTCTACCATACTTCCTCTGATAAAAGCCAGGGCCCCAGGTAACCTTGCAGGACTGGTAAATGACCTGGTAAAGGGCCTGCATTTGTATAGCGCTTTACTTTGTCTCTAAGGACCCCAAAGCCCTTTACACCACATTCAGTCATTCACTCATTCACACACACATTCACACACTGTAATCATCAGCCCCACTCGTTAAATAAATAAATGTAAATGGATTGATAAAAAATAATTAAAACAACACTGTCATTTCTGCCATTTGAAGTTTTGCTTCAATGTACAAATCACAAATATGAAATACAACAGCATGCGGGACAAGCTTTGGGAGAGGCAGTAGGAAAGTAGGAAACCAAAAGGCAGAGTAGACCCTAGAAAGATTGTAGAGCTAACACAGAGAGACAGGCAACCATTTGCACTCACATTCACACCTATGGGCAATATAGAACCAGCTAAATCCCACTAACAGCATGTGTTTGCACTGGATTATCAGACTCTTCCAGGGCAGTAGGTCTCAAAATAGTAGGAAGGTAGAGTAGGTCAATTCAATTCAATTCCATTTTATTCATATAGTGCCAAGTCAAAACAACAGTGGGCTTAAGGTGAACCCTACAATAATACAGAGAAATGCCAACAATCACATGACTCCCTTTGAGCAAGCACTTTGGCGACAGAGGGAAGGAAAAAATCCCTTTTTTATAGGAAGAAACTTCCATCAGAATCAGGCTCACTAATGGGTCATAGATTTTTACAATTTTAAGTTGTTTTTTTTTTTATTTATGTGCTCAAATATAGGACATATGCATATTTTAAGTACTTCAAAATCTAAATGACAGATTGTGATTAATTTTGACAGTAAGAAATACCACTGAAAATGTAGTTTATGAGATATTCATGTACAAACATTGCATTACATTTGGTGTGAAAAAACAGGCCTGAAAGTTGGTAACAAAGGGGTAATGGTAGAGTAACAAGGGGGAAACAAGTGGGTAATGATGTGGTAATTTCTATGTTATTACTATTCAATTAACAAAGTAATAACCATGTAATATCCACGTAATATCATGGTAGCAACAACGGTTACGGTTGAGTAATATTATTTATGAACTTTATGTAATAGGATAATAATAGCCCCAAAACTGGGGGTAACAATGTGGACATACAGCTTGGTAATAAAGTGGTAATTGTAGGGTAACAAAAAGGAAACTAGAACGTAATAATGTGGTACTTTCTAAGTTATTCCCACTCAATTACCTCTGGTAGTTTCTGTGTAATAAGCAGGAAATATAGCTGCAAAATGCAAAACCTGAGTGTTTCTATTTAATAGCATTAATAACCTGTTAAAGCAAACTAAAAAAAGTGTGTGATTATTATCTAGTAACACATGTGGTAGGTTCTGTATAATAAGCATAAATAAAAACAGCGTGCAAAGAACTGGCTGCCAGTAGGTGGCAGACTGCTGCTGTACTGGAAATCTCTTTATTTTATGTATTAAACGCATCACTAATAGTAGTAATACTTTCTCAACTCAGTGTAGAATAATCACTCTTGACACCAGTTGTATGCATGTAAAATTTTATCAGGTGGGCCACAAGGTTTATTGCCTTCTCACAGTGAACCCATTGAAGACTTAAGGGTCTCCAGACATCCTGTTGTAAAGGAGGTGACAGTTTATCTTTCTTAGACCAGGAGAGGGTCAAGGGTGAGCTGGAATGAAGAGATAAGGATATATGATCTGCTGTGGAATGTTCTTTGTTTAAGAGTGTCTGTGTCTGTGTGTGTAAGGGCAGTGGCCACAATTCAGAGATCACCCTAGTGTTTGGCTGGAGTGGGTCTCTCCATATTGCAATATGTTTATTAAGTCATTTCAAAACGCTCACTGGGTACGTTGCAGGTTATTGTTAAAATTTCCATAACACTGCCTACTGGGAGTCTGCACTTTCAATTTTATCCCTGGAGAAAGACAAAGAAGAAGTAGGGTGCCAGGTTTCCACTTTAGCCACCGTTTGCCTCCATTTTGGCTTGCCTTGTAGAGCCATGCTTACATAAACCAATGGATTATAACAATACATTTGGAATCAACTTATACCACATACCACAACTTACACCACTAACAGTGTAGCTAACAGTAGGTTAGTAGCTAAAGTTAGCTTACCTAAAAATACTTAGAGTACTTCTAAAAACTAAGGTTGCATAAAAGTAAGATTGTCGTGACCTGACCATTATTGGACAAAGTTTATTCCAACATCAAAATGGGCTACAGGGCCAGACCTTTGCCACATCTGGGTCAGTCTGACCACTTGTCACTGTTTCTAATCCCTGCATATGCCCCCCTCAAGAAAACTGCTCTTACCATCACAAAGAATATTACCATATGGCCAGAGGGTGCCTCTCAGCAGCTGCAGGACTGTTTTGACAGGACTAACTGGGATATCTTTGAACATCAGGACTTGGAAATGTTCACAGACAGTGTCCTCTGCTATATAAAACATTGCATAGACACTGTTACAGCAGTCAAACGGATCCGGGCTTATCCCAACCAAAAGCCCTGGATGACCCGGGAGGTCAGGCAGCTGCTGAAGGAGAGGAACATTGCGTTCAGGTCTGGCAACAGGGATTACTACACCACAGCCCGATCCAACCTGAAGAGAGGCATCAGAGAGGCAAAGGGGGACTATAGGAGGAGGATTGAGGACCATCTGAAGAGTAATACCAGCCAGCAGGTGTGGCAAGGCATCCAGCACCTAACCAACTATAAGATCAATCTCGGAGCTGCGGACGGTGACCTGGAGCTGGCAGAGGAGCTGAATATCTTCTTCGCCCGCTTTGAGACCAGGGTACCGGAGGTATTGGAGCCACAGCAGCAACACGCCACCCATAGCAGCACCACCCTCACCCTGGAAGAGCACGAGGTGAGGCGCATGCTGCAGGCTGTTAACCCGAGGAAGGCGGCGGGTCCTGATGGTGTGCCAGGTCGAATATTGAGGGATTGTGCAGAACAGCTGGCTGGGATCTTCACCAGGATCTTCAACAAATCCCTCGCACAGGCGACTGTCCCACTCTGCCTGAAGTCCTCCACCATAGTCCCCTTGCCTAAGAAGCCCCACATCACCGGCCTGAATGACTACAGACCGGTGGCACTCACCCCAGTGGTAATGAAATGCTTTGAGAAGCTGGTCCGCAGACACATCACAGCAGCCCTGCCCCGCAGCCTGGATCCACACCAGTTTGCCTACAGAGCAAACCGGTCCACGGAAGACGCTGTAGCCACAGCACTCCATGCTGCATTAACTCACCTGGAAGAGCATGGTAGCTATGTGCGGATGCTCTTCGTGGATTACTGCTCAGCTTTTAACACCATCCTTCCACACAAACTGGTGGCCAAGCTACAAGACCTGGGGCTTCCATACAGCACCTGCATGTGGATCAACAGCTTCCTCTCGGGCCGTAGACAGAGAGTCAGAGTTGGCCATCACACATCCTCAGCCCTGAGTCTCAGCACTGGCTCACCCCAGGGCTGTGTGCTCAGTCCACTGCTCTACTCTCTCTACACACACGACTGCACTCCTCGCCACCACAGCAACATCTTTGTGAAATTTGCAGATGACACCACAGTGGTGGGGCTCATTTCCAAGGGAGACGAGTCTACGTACAGAGACGAGGTGGAGCAGCTGACGTCATGGTGTAAGGCCAATAACCTCCTCCTCAACACTTCAAAAACCAAAGAACTCATAATAGATTTCAGAAGGAAAAAGGCAGAGATCCAACCACTATTCATAAATGGGGACTGTGTAGAAAGGGTGGCAAGCTTCCGCTTCCTGGGAGTCAATATAGAGGAGAACCTTTCCTGGAGTGTGAACACCTCCGAGCTGCTGAAAAAGGCCCAACAGAGACTGTACTTCCTGAGAATTCTCAGGAGGAATAACATCACACAGAGACTGCTGGTGTCCTTCTACAGAGCCACCATTGAGAGTGTTCTAACTTACTGCATATGCATCTGGTACACTAGCTGCACAGGGGCTCAGAGGAGAGCACTCCAAGGGATCATTAACACCGCCCAAAAGATCACTGGCTGCCCTCTCCCCACACTGGAAGTTCTACACAACGCCCACTGTTTTAAAAAGGCCCAAAACATCATAAAAGACACCTCACATCCTGGCCACTCCCTGTTCGAACTGTTGCCCTCAGGCAGACGGTACAGGGCAATCAGAGCAAGGACTAATAGACTCAAACACAGCTGTTATCCAACTGCAATAACACATCTGAATACTACAAAAAAATGTCCATCACGCCACTCTTGTGTTAATCTATGCACGGTCTGAAGCATGTGTGTGGGAATGTATGTGAATGTTTTACTGTTATATCTTATTAGTATTTTAAGTATTCTATCTATTTTATTTATTGAATTTTATTGTTTTATTTATATTTTGATATTGCTAGGGATGATGCAATGATCGGGGACCATTCTTCATTTCGTTGTTCTCGTGACAATGACAATAAAGTTTCTGATTCTGATTCTGATTATTGTAAATATGGATAGAGAACTTGATGTGGTTAGTTATAGTTTCAAATAAGACATAGATATTTGCCCAAAAATTGAATATTCCAGTTTTCAGCTGAGAGGCTTGATCTTTTGATGGTCAGGGGTCAATCAATGATGAAGGTGGATCAGGGTCATGGTGTTGCGCCCCCCACAACCCTGAAGTGAACAAGCACGAGAACATGGATAGCATCTTATTTTTGTGTACTGGACTTTTTTTTAAAATTGCACCACTTTTTTTTCCCTACCTGAAATATATTTACCATATTATTTGCTGCCATCCACGTCTAAAGTATGATGTGAAAGATGGTGCTCTACACGCCTACGCCAATCTTATGTATTCATATGTGTTGTACATTTAAATATAATTATTAACATTTTGAATATGTGTTTCCAGTACATTACAGACTTCCTGATGCTTGTTTTAATCAATTAATCAATTAATAGAAAGTGGTACTAACACTTTATGCAAAATGGAGATGGTCAAGCAGGACTGGATGATCTGAGATAAATAGGAATCAGAATATTTCAATAATCCGTAAGGAAATTATCACCCATAGTAAAAACTTTTACTATTTTCTTACTAAAATAGTTATTTCAAATATAGTTGAAGAGTTTAAGTATCATAAGAAGTTTCTTATTTCAACTCATTTACCCTCTGCATATGATTGCATTTATATATTCTAGCTTTCTTGTACAAACAGTGAGTGTGCAAAGATAGGAAAACATCTGAAAGCTATAAGCTGGGGCCGATGTCTTTATTATCAGGCTGGTGCCTAAGTGACTGTGTAAAGAAACTTCACAGAAGAAAACAATTGTGCAGACAAAGGTTGTTTGTTTATATATAATGGTGGTGTAAAGACTGCTTTTGCCGTACCCATTTGCAAAAAATGTTTTTTAATTTTTTTCAAAATCTCAGAAAATCAGTTCCAAAGCTCTAATGCTTATTTTTTCACAACAGTCATCAGTTGCAAAACCTTTTTAGGGGGTTGTGTTGTTGTTTCCTCTTAAGTGCGCCTTATTCCAGGAAACAGATTTAGCTAAAAACTCTGAAGTTGTTAACACTGAGATGAGAGAAACTTAGAGTTGATGTTAACCGTCTTTATGGATCAGAAACTCAGAGTCAGTCACTAGAGTAACAGACTGACTGTTGGCAGATTTTTTTTCAACAAACACCTCTATGCTCTATTCGAGGAAGCACGTGGAAAAAACGTAACATTAAACTCCGAGTTGATTAAATCTGAGATCAACAACCGATCCGCTGTTCAGGAACAGGAAACTCACAGACTTACTTCAGTAACTTCTGAGATTTCATTTCATTGCTCTGTGTAACCATTTGTTACACAGTAACGACAGTTACACGACAGTAAACTTGAATCTTGAATCTTGAGTTTGTTCACTCAACAAAGTGTGTTTGTGTGTGCACAGAGTAAGAAAGGATTATCATTAGCGGAGCCCTGGTACTATGATTCAACATGGTAACACATAAATAAATAGCAGAGCACCTGCCAGTGCTGACTGAATGCATGTGAGTGTTTGATGGAAACCACTTAAGGACAGAAAAAAAACGCTTGTATGAATGGGTGAATGAGGAATACAAACCACGTTGCTCGTAGTAGAAAAATGATATATAAGAACCAAGCCATTTACAGAAATGTTGTTTGCATTTAATGACTAAATCTCAATCTGTGAAGAAATTTTAAGATTAAATGTAATCAGAACACAGACTGTTACCCCGGTAACTAGTGATGTGTCGGTCGCAAATGAAACAGCTCTTTGAAGTGTTTCTTTTTTTTTTCTTTCTCTCACCCTCTCTCTCTCGCTTTTTTTTTTCACTTCACACTGCATGTGAGCCTTGTGTTTGTGATGAGCAGAGAGGGGAGGGGCGGTAGGTACACTCGCAGCAGCAGTAGCACACAAACAGAGCAGGAGGGAGAAAGGGAAAGAGCCAGGGGCAACAGCAAGAGACAACATCAACACATTAGAAAGGTATAGTAATGAAAATGAGTGACACCAAGAAAAGAAGCAAAATCTGGAACCATCTCAATTTTATTGACAATGTAAAGGCAGCGTGTAGAGTCTGTAAGAAAAGGATATCAAATAGAGCCGGTTGGGAATGGGAAGATAAAACACAGTCAGTTGAGTGTGATATTAATGAAGGTGCCAGTGTGTCTACTGTAACTGTTGCTGCTGCTTCTGCTGCAGTATCTACAGCATCATGCAGTATACCACCACAAGCACATAAACCAACCCAGAGCTTTATGAGACAGTTTTAGCAGAAGTCTTTGATCCAAGCAAGACAGAACTCAACTGATGAAGAACTGGACAAAATCATTGCACTTGATTTCCAAAAAAATTCTGTTGAGGATTCAGGAAGTTTATTCATGCACTGAATCCTATTTTATATTGTTGTTGATAATAAATTTATTAAAGCAACAAAAAAACCTGAAGAGCTGCTTGGGAGCAGAAAGAGCCGGCTCTTTTTAGAGAGCCGAGCCAAAAAAAAACCCCAGCTCTCTAAAAAGAGCCGGAATTCCCATCACTACCAGTAACTGACTCAGAGTTGAAGTTAACTCTCTTTCTGTAACAAAAAACACTGCCAGGCACTTTTCTTTTAGTGGTTGGCAGCTGTTTCTTTTAGAGAAATGAAGGCTGTCATCTGTCAGTTACTGCTGACATTCGATCACTGGGAGCTGGGAAGATTAAAGCAGTTTTCTGCCTTTATGCATTTTTATCCAATAATGGAAAAAATAATAGATTTTTTGTTATCATTGTTATTGTTATTATTATAATTAGTGTCTTGGAAATTTTAGAAAAAATATTTAAAAACTGAAATGGTCATAATCTGCTGCAGAAACAGTTTTTATTTAATACAAACTAACCTGAGGGGGATCTGTGTCTGATCTGTTTCTCCACATATGACCTCCACTTTCTGTCTACCAAATTTTGTCCTGTCTGGTTGAAAAAGATATTGAGGAAACCTCTCTGAGGATGTCATTTACTGTGGACTGGAACACGGCTAGGGCATTTGTGAGGCCAAAAGCATCAGTGGGTACTCAAAGTGACCAAGGTGGCTTTAAAAGCCATTTTCTCATTCATCACCCAGTCGTGGGGTAAACAATACTGATGATAGTGCAAACTCCAAGAAGTAACCTTATTGTTAGCCCAGTCAATAGTGGGACTATGGGTCTGGAGCAAGGGAAATTTGAGTACCAGGGGGAGTAAGGAGATTAAAAATGTGCAACATAATGTAGTCACAGTGGTTCCCAGGTAATAACAGAGGACAGATTCCATATGGGTGATGGAAGGTAGTTATTATCCATTGATACATTCTTCATATATGTGTCTTGGGTGGAGATGGGAAGGTCAAAACAGACATTTTGACGCTGTGTTGAGCTCCCAAAGTGCAGATGTTTCAGAACACTGCTCTGAAACGTAGTTTAAACCGATCGAATAAATGTTCTCAATTAAATGGATCAGTATAGCAAAAGCCACTCAGAAACTTTGGAAAACTCTCAGAGACCCAAAGCCACAGCTGAATCAGAGAGTTAACAGACAGCTCACAGGACAACAGCTTCAAGCACAGCTTAATAGTGGTCATAGTAAGCAAGTCTCATTTTCAGCTGTGAAGAGAAGATTTTGAGCTGCAGGTTTGACATGATGAGTGCCAGGAAGAAAGCTATTGTAAGATGTCAGAATAAGACAAAGGTTTGCCTGGGCCATGAAACACCTCCATTGGACTACTGCAGACTGGAAGAAGGTGTTATGGACTGATGAATCAATATCTGAAATCTTTGGTTCATCATGCAGGATCTCTGTTGAGTAGGTGAAAGGATGGTTCCACAATGTGTGGCATTAATTGTCAAGCGTGGAGGAGGAAGTGTGATGGTCCGGGCCTGTTTGCTGGATCCAGGGTTGGTGACTTGTACATAGCGAGAGGCACCCTGAACCAAAACCACAGCATTCTGGAACATCATGCTTAGTTGGTCAGGGGTTCATCCTACAGCAAGATAATGACCCAAAACATAAGTCCAATCTATGCCAGAACTACCTCAGGAAAAAAGAACAAGAAGGTGAGCTTGAAAACACGGCGTGTTCAGCAGTGTCTCCAGACTTAAACCCCATCGAGCTGGTTTGGGATGAACTGGACAGAAGAGTGAAAGCAAAGCGGCCTACAAGGTCCACATTTATGGGAACATCTGCAACAGATATGGGAGAATATTTGATTTCTATTGTAGAAAGAATGCCACGTGTGTGTTATATATACCAGGACTTCTCCAACTCTGGATACTTTTAAAACTCGTCCAAAGACCCATTTTTAATCCTTAACTTTTAAGTCTCTATGAGTCTGTCATTATTTTATTCTTATTATTTCCTTGATTTTGCTTTCATTTAAAATTTTATCTGATTATTCTATTGTACAGTACTTTGGTCAACAGTTGTTGTTTGTAAAAGTGCTACATGAATTAAATTGATTTGATTTCATTTTGATTTAGTGTATTTTATAGCTGATTTAATACATGGGTCAAAATCGACCCATTAACATACAGTGGGGCAAAAAAGTATTTAGTCAGCCACCGATTGTGCAAGTTCCCCCACCTAAAATGATGACAGAGGTCAGTAATTTGCACCAGAGGTACACTTCAACTGTGAGAGACAGAATGTGAAAAAAAATCCATGAATCCACATGGTAGGATTTGTAAAGAATTTATTGGTAAATCAGGGTGGAAAATAAGTATTTGGTCAGTAACAAAAATACAACTCAATACTTTGTAACATAACCTTTGTTGGCAATAACAGAGGTCAAACGTTTACTATAGGTCTTTACCAGGTTTGCACACACAGTAGCTGGTATTTTGGCCCATTCCTCCATGCAGATCTTCTCGAGAGCAGTGATGTTTTGGGGCTGTCGCCGAGCAACACGGACTTTCAACTCCCGCCACAGATTTTCTATGGGGTTGAGGTCTGGAGACTGGCTAGGCCACTCCAGGACTTTCAAATGCTTCTTACGGAGCCACTCCTTTGTTGCCCGGGCGGTGTGTTTTGGATCATTGTCATGTTGGAAGACCCAGCCTCGTTTCATCTTCAAAGTTCTCACTGATGGAAGGAGGTTTTGGCTCAAAATCTCACGATACATGGCCCCATTCATTCTGTCCTTAACACGGATCAGTCGTCCTGTCCCCTTGGCAGAAAAACAGCCCCATAGCATGATGTTTCCACCCCCATGCTTCACAGTAGGTATGGTGTTCTTGGGATGCAACTCAGTATTCTTCTTCCTCCAAACACGACGAGTTGAGTTTATACCAAAAAGTTCTACTTTGGTTTCATCTGACCACATGACATTCTCCCAATCCTCTGCTGTATCATCCATGTGCTCTCTGGCAAACTTCAGACGGGCCTGGACATGCACTGGCTTCAGCAGCGGAACACGTCTGGCACTGCGGGATTTGATTCCCTGCCGTTGTAGTGTGTTACTGATGGTGACCTTTGTTACTTTGGTCCCAGCTCTCTGCAGGTCATTCACCAGGTCCCCCCGTGTGGTTCTGGGATCTTTGCTCACCGTTCTCATGATCACTTTGACCCCACGGGATGAGATCTTGCGTGGAGCCCCAGATCGAGGGAGATTATCAGTGGTCTTGTATGTCTTCCATTTTCTGATGATTGCTCCCACAGTTGATTTTTTCACACCAAGCTGCTTGCCTATTGTAGATTCACTCTTCCCAGTCTGGTGCAGGTCTACAATACTTTTCCTGGTGTCCTTCGAAAGCTCTTTGGTCTTGGCCATGGCGGAGTTTGGAGTCTGACTGTTTGAGGCTGTGGACAGGTGTCTTTTATACAGATGATGAGTTCAAACAGGTGCCATTCATACAGGTAACGAGTGGGGGACAGAAAAGCGTCTTACAGAAGACATTACAGGTCTGTGAGAGCCAGAGATTTTCCTTGTTTGAGGTGACTAAATACTTATTTTCCACCCTAATTTACGAATAAATTCTTTACAAATCCTACCATGTGGATTCATGGATTTTTTTTTCACATTCTGTCTCTCACAGTTGAAGTGTACCTCTGGTGCAAATTACTGACCTCTGTCATCATTTTGAGTGGGGGAACTTGCACAATCGGTGGCTGACTAAATACTTTTTTGCCCCACTGTAAGTGATGATAACAGAAAGTTAACACATGAGGAAGGATAATCACCAGAGAATGTCACATAAAAAGAGAAGATGTGTGCCAAAGTCAGCGGTATTGGTACCCAAAGGTACAGCTTCTGTATTTCACAGGGACGTAAAAGAGTGAGAAATAACTTTACTCAGAGATGTAGAAAGATAAGAAAGACAGGACAGGAGAGGAAGAAGAGAGCTTAGATTTAAAGGTAAAGACTGCTCAGTGGTGTTCCATAATGTGCAGATTTAAAGCTTACATTCAAGTTTTTATTTCAAATATTAGGTGTGTACGTGTGACATTGTTTTTTTCATGTTGTGAAACCTGTTGCAAAACAATCTGAGGTACACTAACTGCTCTGTAAATACTGCATGAAGAGCTACCCTGCCAGATAAATAGGCTATTTTGCTGTAAAGAACAGTGTGTGACTGCTCCACATTGGCTGTAGTTTCATGGTCAGAGTTATATTACATCAAGTGCAGCAGAGATTCATGTGACTTTTAGCTGATGATGCTGCTTAAATCCAACGACTGAATTCCACCTTCATACCAACTTTATACCACCTAGAAAAACAGAAACATCTGCTCACATCTGGTTGATTTAAGTTGTGTACATCCACAAAGAGCAGCAGGTCAGCTGATCACAGCCTGTACACTAAGAAAATCTACCCCACACTGAGCCACTACAACGATTTTTTGGGTTCCCCCAATGGCTGAATCCCACTTTAACCCCTGACTGTATACATTTTCCCATTTAGAAGCAAAGTAAGACTCTCTGTGTAGGCAACAGAAAATAGATTTTTTTTTCCCCTTCAGATTCAGGCTGAGTATAATTAGAGTATAATTAGAATTTTTTAAAAGTTTGTATTCCTATCTACTGAAAATATTTTATCATTATGTTAATATAGCACAAGGTTCGGGTAGCTTTGCATGAAAATAAAAACATCCTCCAAAACCTTACATTTTTCACAGCCTGTAATTTTCTTACTTTTGAATCAGTATTTCAAACTTTACTGAAGTATTTTTTTAGAATAGAATAGAATAATCCTTTAATTGTCCCACAAGGGGAAATTTGGTTGTAACAGCAGCCAGAAAGACACATATACAAACAAACAGTACACAGGACAGAAACATACACATTTTCTTTTCTTCTTACATATTTACATTAAGGACAATGGTTACTAGAAACAGAGTACTGTACAGTTATTAACTAGTGGGAAACTAGCGGATGATACCGTGGAGACAAAGACTATCACAACGTTTCCCAACCAGAAGCCATGGGTGGATAAAACCATCCGTGACGCTCTGAGATCCCGCACCGCTGCCTACAACACGGGACTCACGACGGGGGACATGGACCCGTACAAAGCCGCATCATATAACGTGCGGAGGGCGGTGAAAGAGGCGAAGCAGCGCTACGGGAGGAAACTAGAGTCACAACTCCAACAGAGTGACTCTAGGAGCCTGTGGCGGGGACTAAGGACAATAACGGACTATAAAGCACCAACAATCGGTATGACGAACGCGGCCGTGACTCTGGCAGACGAGCTGAACACTTTCTATGCTCACTTCGAGGCTGTAGCTAAGGACTCCAACAATGCTAGTGCTAGCGGCGCTAACGGCTGCAGACAGGAAGATACTGCCAGCACCGGAAACGTGCTCGTCATCTCCGAGCATGAAGTAAGGAGAGCCTTCAAGAGAGTGAACACCAGGAAAGCAGCAGGACCAGACGGCATCCCAGGTCGTATCCTCAGAGACTGCGCATACCAGCTAGCTCCTGTGTTCAC
The DNA here is from genome assembly GCF_057382275.1 of Copadichromis virginalis. Taxonomy (NCBI): domain Eukaryota; kingdom Metazoa; phylum Chordata; class Actinopteri; order Cichliformes; family Cichlidae; genus Copadichromis; species Copadichromis virginalis. The sequence continues at coordinate 3,187,281 of NC_140622.1, forward strand.
TGAGATATTCAACATCTCTTTATCTCAGTCGGTGATCCACACATGCTTCAAAGAGTCCATCATTGTTCCTGTCCCGAAGAAACCCCACCCTGCTTCTCTCAATGACTATCGCCCTGTAGCCCTCACCTCAGTAGTGATGAAGTGCTTTGAACGCCTGGTCAGAGACTTCATCATTTCTTCACTACCAGACACACTGGACCCACTACAGTTCGCTTACCGTCCAAATCGTTCCACAGACGATGCCATCTCTCATCTCCTCCACACATCACTCACTCACTTGGACACTAGAAGGGGGAATTATGTTAAAATGCTCTTCATAGACTACAGCTCTGCATTTAACACCATAATTCCCTCCACACTCACCACCAAGCTGGAGCATCTGGGACTCAGCTCATCTATGTGTCAGTGGATCTCCAACTTCCTAACTGGCAGACCACAGGCAGTAAGGATGGGCGGACATGTCTCAGCCTCCACCACTCTCAGCACTGGAGCCCCCCAGGGGTGTGTTCTGAGCCCCCTGCTGTACTCTTTGTACACATATGACTGTGTGGCCACTACCAGCTCCACCACCATCATCAAGTTTGCTGACGACACCGTCGTGGTGGGCCTGATCTCTGATAACAACGAGACGGCCTACCTGAAGGAGATTAGGAATCTGGAGAACTGGTGCCAGAGGAACAACCTCCTTCTAAACGTCAGTAAGACAAAGGAGCTGATAGTGGACTTCAGCACTAAGCAGGAGAGGAACTACCAGACCCCCGTCATCAACGAGTGCCCAGTGGAGAGAGTGGACAGCTTCAAATACCTCGGAGTTCACATCACGCAGGACCTGTCATGGTCCTGTCACATCAATACCGTGGTGAAAAAGGCCCGTCAGCGTCTCTACCACCTCAGACGCTTGAGAAACTTCCAACTGCCCTTCAAGGTGCTCAGGAACTTTTACTCGTGCACCATAGAGAGCATCCTGGCGGGAAACATCTTAACCTGGTTCGGGAACAGCACCATGCAGGACAGACGAGCTCTACAGAGGGTTGTGCGGTCAGCTGAGCGCACCATCCGCTCCGAGCTCACTGACCTGCACTCAATCTACAGCAGGCGGTGCTGGACCAAGGCCAGGAAGATGGTGAAGGACCTCAGCCATCCCAACAACAGACTGTTCTCTCTGTTGAGGTCAGGAAAGCGATTCCGCTCCCTGAAGACCAACACAGAGAGACTGAGGAGGAGCTTCTTCCTGCAGGCGATACGGTCTCTCAATCACACCACCACACAGTACTGACCCACACATACAGTTCTTACACACACTGGACATTCTGGACTTTGTTTTCACTTCATCACTTAAATCACTTTAAGCATATTTGCACTGCACAAGACATAATGTGGATTGCACAACACTGGACATTATATTCTTCATTTCCAGTTAATACTTGTACAGCTGCTGTTATTGTGTATATATTTATTTATATTTCTTCATACATTCTTATATAGTTCTATACTGTGTATTGTGTATTTTGTTGTACAGTTATTTTATTTTCAACTTTAATTTCTATATTTTATCTTATTCTTTCCCAGTTAAATTTACCCTTTTTAATTTTTCATAATTATTTCCTCTTATTCATAGCCTTTTCCTTTTTTGTTTTCTTTAGGTCACGAGCAGTTGTCCAAGCATTTCACTACATATCGTACTGTGTATGACTGTGTACGTGACAAATAAAATTTGAATTTGAATTTGAATTTGAATTTGAATTTAAATTAAATAAAATTAACTACAGGTAAGAGGCAAACTCAGGTTGTAGTGCGAATCGGTTGATTAAATTATTGCAGTTACAGCGCAGATGTAAACATCTATGTTTGTTGGGAGCAGTTTTGATTGTACAGTCTGACAGCTGCAAGGATGAAGGACCTGTGGAAACACTCCTTCATGCATCGAGGATGCAGCAGTCTGACACTGAAGGAGCTCTGCAGTTCAGCAAAATTTACATGCATGGGGTGGGAGACTCTGTCCATCAGAGATGTTATTTTGGCCAGAGTCCTTCTGTCTCCCACCACCTGCACTGGGTCCAGGGTGCATCCCAGAACAGAGCTGGCCTTCCTGATGAGTTTATCCAGCGTCTTCCTCTCAGCTGCCGATAAATCGCTGCTCCAACATACAACACTGTAAAAAGTGACAGATGCCACCACAGAGTCATAAAAGGTCTTTAACCCTTTAAGACCTACCATAGAACCAAGTCCGCCAGAGCTTATATTATATTTTTACATGCTGTGGAGCCATTTCTGGGAGCATTTCAAGTTGATATACATCAATACAACCATTATCGCCCAAATTTTAATAATATGTCTGCATTAAGTGCATAGTAATTACATATATTGCAAAAAAAAGTGCAATAAACTACAAAAAAAATGAAAATCGTTTTTGTTTTTTAACATATATTTCTAGTTAGAGAAATTTAAGAGGCTTATCCCTCAAAACTGTAAATACAAAAAGGTTGCACAAAATAATTTCCCACCACAGGAAATTTATTTTAAGTGTCTTCATAGTTTTGTTTTTGAAATTCACCAATTTTTATATACTGCAGGAAAAACTAAAATAAATATTATGATGCAAATTTGCAAAAAAAACAGCATATGCATCAAAATAAAATATTTCCAGCAGTGCAATATGAGTCCGAAGCATCCCAGAAACGACACAGAAAGTCATAAAGTCAAACAGAAATTTTAAAAACACCAGTATAGGCTCATGAGGCCCTGATGATAAAAAACTACATATCCGCAAAATGACGTCACTTCCAGTTTCGGGCAGGACATGGAAGACATGCGATAGTTCACGCTGATGGACGTAGGAAGTGTTACAAACAGCTGATCGGCTCGGCAAACTGTGTTTCTGGAATATTATGTTTTTGTTGCTGCAAGTGCTTTTTATGCAGTTTTTGCAAAGCTATATGTGTCAGTCGTTAGAATTAGCCACCTGGCTAACCTCAAAACGGGCGTAGAACTGGTTCAGCTCGTTGGAGAATGCAGAGTGGGCGTTGGTCGGCGCATTGTCCCTGGCTTTGTAATCCGTGATTGTGCGTAGTCTGTGCCACATTCTCCGTGTGTCGCCCCGGCTGAAGTGAGACTCCACTCGCTCCTGATACAGGCGTTTGGCATCCCTCACCGCGCGCCGCACGCCGTATGAGGCCGGTTTGTGGGTGCTCATATCGCCAGTGGTGAGACCCGTGTTGTAGGTGGTGGTCCTGGCGTTCACTGCAGCACAGATCGATCTGCCCACCCACGGTTTCTGGTTTGGGAACGGTTTACAAAGCTTACTGTCTTAGTCTACGTCGTTGAGCGCGTCCTGTAGCGTAGCTTCTGATTGGGCCGACCAGCTGTGTCCGCTTGGGGTGGGATGTAGACCACTGTAGCTATTACTGAGGTGAACTCACTGTGCAGTTTGAAAGGGCAACACTTAATGCTCAGGTATTCCAGAAGTGGCGAGCAGCCGGTGGAGAGAGTAGAAATGCTCTTGGGGTCACATCACTTTCTGTTTAACAAGAAACACACTCCTCCACCTTTTGTTTTGTTCGACTCCACCATTCTGTCCGTGCGGAGCATGAAGAATGAATCCGATGGAGTTTTGGCCTGGTCCGGCATGGTGGGGGTCAGCCATGTCTCTGTGAAGGACAGAATGTTGCAGTCCCTCATGTCACGTTGGAAGGTGACTCTTGCCCTCAGATCATCTACACTCAACAAAAATATAAACGCAACACCTTTGTTACTGCTCCCATTCCCCATGGGATGGACGTAGAGACCTAAAATTCATTCCAGATACACAATATAACCATCCCTCCCAAACAGTGGTCACAAATCAGTCCAAATGTGTGGTAGTGGGCACATCCGCCATATTGAGATAATCCATCCCACCTCACAGGTGTGCCACATCAGGATGCTGATCTGACATCATGAGTAGTGCACAGGTGTACCTCAGACTGCCCACAACAAAAGGCCACCCTGGAATGTGCAGGTTTTTGCGCTATTGGGGGTCTGGGGACCCAGAACCGGTCAGTATCTGGTGTGACCACCATTTGCCTCATGCAGTGCAACACATCGTCGCATGGAGTCTATCAGATTGTCAATTGTGGCCTGTGGAATGTTGGTCCACTCCACTTCAATGGCTGTGCGAGGTTGTTGGATATTCGTGGGAACTGGTACACGCTGTCGTATACGCCGGTCAAGCACATCCCGAACATGCTCAATGGGTGACATGTCCGGTGAGTATGCTGGCCATGCAAGAACTGGGACATTCTCAGCTGCCATCTGCCCTGAACAATGTGAACCATGATTCATCCGTGAAGCGCACACCTCTCCAACGTGCCAGACGCCATCGAATGTGAGCATTTGCCCACACAAGTCTGTTACGGCGACGAGCTGGAGTCAGGTCAAGACCCCGATGAGGACGACGGGCATGCAGTTGAGCGTCCCTGAGACGGTTTCTGACAGTTTGTGCAGAAATTGTTTGGTTGTGCAAACCAATTGTTCCAGCAGCTGTCTGGGTGGCTGGTCTCAGACGATCTTGGAGGTGAACCTGCTGGATGTGGAGGTCCTGGGCTGGTGTGGTTACACGAGGTCTGCGGTTGTGAGGCCGGTTGGATGTGCTGCCATATTCTCTGAAACGCCTGTGGAGACGGCTTATGGTTGAGAAATGAACATTCAATGCACGGGCGACAGATCTGGTTGACATTCCTGCTGTCAGCATGCCAATTGCACGCTCCCTCATTGCTTGTGGCATCTGTGGCATTTTGCTGTGAGACAAAACTGCACATTCCAGGGTGGCCTTTTGTTGTGGGCAGTCTGAGGTACACCTGTGCACTACTCATGATGTCAGATCAGCATCCTGATGTGGCACACCTGTGAGGTGGGATGGATTATCTCAATATAGCAGATGTGCCCACTACCACACATTTGGACTGATTTGTGACCACTGTTTGGGAGGGATGGTTATATTGTGTATCTGGAATGAATTTTAGGTCTCTACGTCCATCCCATGGGGAATGGGAGCAGTAACAAAGGTGTTGCGTTTATATTTTTGTTGAGTGTAGTTTGTTCTCCAACTACACTCAACAGAGACAGTGGTGCACGGTGCACCTGCTGTCTCAGTCTGTTCCGAACGCCAGCGCGTTTTCTTTGTTCTGCGCCTCGGGTGAACGTCCTGTCCATTGTTGTTGGCCGCGTTGCGTAGTATCTCGGTCGGCCAGGATGGGTGGGATTTAAAAGTGTCCAAAATTACATGTGCAAACTTGTTACCGATGTTGAGAAGGGATCTGCTGTCATAAACTATAAAACTAGAAGTTCCTGGAATGTATAACAACGTAATAAACAAGTAAAAAGCTAAAAAGTTGCATAGTCCGGAGCGGTCAGGAAGGTGTCTGGATGTCCTGATGTGGCCGTGCCATCGTCTACTCTATTAATACCTACTCAGATCGACTCGGCATTGTTTGCCACAGTTTTAGGGGTTTTCCATTAGGTTTTAGTACCTGGTAAAAGGTACTGTGGTAGTATCTGCTCGGCCAGGGTTCCACACGATCTGAGTAGGTAATAAAATGGGACATCGTCAGACTGCATGCCACCGATTGGCTGGTCAGTGGTATTACTCGATGAGTCATGTGAGCCTCTCATTTAAGAAAATTAAAACCACCGTTTTTGAAATGAAGGAACTGGCTACAAAAAAACAACAACACCGTGGTCTCCAAGTCTGATGAAAAGCCACAGATCGAGCACCAGATATATCGTCACTTTGACATCAACCTTTCTTGTAGCCTTCATGTCACATATAGTGGCTTGCAAAAGTATTCGGCCCCCTTGAACTTTTCCACATTTTGTCACATTACAGCCACAAACATGAATAACTTTTATTTGAATTCCACGTGAAACCTGGTGGACAGGGCTGTGGCTCCCCACACCCTCTAGCAGATCATTACATGTAGGAACCTTTTAAAAACATTCATGCTCACAGGTAAATGGCCTGTATTTATATAGTGCTTTACTAGTCCCTAAGGAGCCCAAAGCGCTTTACATATCCAGTCATCCACCCATTCACTCTCACATTCACACACTGGTGGAGGCAGCTACAGTTGTAGCCACAGCTGCCCTGGAGCAGACTGACAGAGGCGAGGCTGCCATATCGCGCCATCGGCCCCTCTGGCCAACACCAGTAGGCAACGGGTGAAGTGTCTTGCCCAAGGACACAAGGACCGAGACTGTCCAAGCCGGGGCTCGAACCGGCAACCTTCCGATTACAAGGCAAACTCCCAACACTTGAGCCACGATCGCCCATGTACACACGGGTGCTCACACACACAAACTACACCCTTTTTGGCTCCTACCTTAAAGCACACTGTGCGCTGTCGATCTTATGTGCTGCACAATAATGTTTAACATTTAGTATTTACTGTTATATTCCCATAGATCATAATGATGTTGTTTATTCTATTGCTCTAGTCTTCTTCTGCTTGTTTTCTTTTTTCTCAACAGATGATCCAGGAAAAGAGGGGGGGGAAAGCAAAAAAAAGCAATAAAGCAGATTTTCATTGTCTTTTCTCTCTATCTCTTTTCTCCTTTTTCTTTCCCTCTCCTTCTGTTAACTTTCTTCTGAACTTTTCTTCTTTTCTTCTTGACTCCAGTCTGGCCTGATTACAATAACTTAGAATAAAAATAACTAATAAAGATCAAATAAACTATGACAATCAAGTGGACCAGTATAGCAAAAGGCCCACTTGGGAAAGTAAATCTGTTGGGCATTTTTCTTGGCCTTCAGACAATAATTCTGATTGCTACAGTGCCAGACGGGACACAAAAAAACCAAAAACAAAAGGAATTCCAGGTGAAAGACCAACACAAAGTGGTGCACACGTGAGAAGTGGAACAAAAATCAGACGTGATTCCAAACATTTTTTTACAAATAAATAACTGCAAAGTGGGGTGTGTGTAATTATTCAGCCCCCTGAGTCAATTCCAGCTGCCAGTCTTTTAGGGTATGTCTCTATCAGCTTTGCACATCTAGAGACTGAAATCTTTGCCCATTCTTCTTTGCAAAACATCTCCAGCTCAGTCAGATTAGATGGGCAGCGTTTGTGAACAGCAGTTTTCAGATCTTGCCACAGATTCTGGATTGGATTTAGATCTGGACTTTGACTGGGCCGTTCTAACACATGGATATGTTTTGTTTTAAACCTTTCCATTGCTGCCCTGGCTTTGTGTTTAGGGTCGGTGAACCTCCGCCCCAGTCTCAAGTCTTTTGCAGACTCCAAGAGGTTTTCTTCCAAGGTTGCCCTGTATTTGGCTCCATCCATCTTCCCATCAACTCTGACCAGCTTCCCTGTCCCTGCTGAAGAGAAGCCCCCCCAGAGCATGATGCTGCCACCACCATATCTGACAGTGGGGATGGTTCAGAGTGATGTGCAGTGTTAGTTTTCCACACAGAGCGTTTTGCATGTTGGTCTCATCTGACCAGAGCACCTTCTTCCACATGTTTGCTGTGTCCCCCACATGGCTTGTGGCAAACTGCAAACGGGACTTCTTATGGTTTTCTGTTAACAATGGCTTTCTTCTTGCCACTCTTCCATAAAGGCCAACTTTGTGCAGTGCACGACTAATAGTTGTCCTGTGGACAGATTCCCCCACCTGAGCTGTAGATCTCTGCAGCTCGTCCAGAGTCACCATGGGCCTCTTGGCTGCATTTCTGATCAGCGCTCTCCTTGTTCGGCCTGTGAGTTTAGGTGGACGGCCTTGTCTTGGTAGGTTTACAGTTGTGCCATACTCCTTCCATTTCTGAATGATGGCTTGAACAGGGGTCCGTGGGATGTTCAAGGCTTGGGAAATCTTTTTGTAGCCTAAGCCCGCTTTAAATTTTTCAATAATTTTGTTGTTGCTCCCAGTATTCTCTTAGACAACCTCTGAGGCCGTCACAGAGCAGCTGTATTTGTACTGACATTAGATTACACACAGGTGCACTCTATTTAGTCATTAGCACTCATCAGGCAATGTCTATGTGCAACTGACTGCACTCAGACCAAAGGGGGCTGAATAATTACGCACACCCCACTTTTCAGTTATTTACTTGTAAAAAATGTTTGGAATCATGTCTGATTTTCATTCCACTTCTCACGTGTGCACCACTTTGTGTTGGTCTTTCACCTGGAATTCCAATCAAGTTGATTCATGTTTGTGGCTGTAATGTGACAAAATGTGGAAAAGTTCAAGGGGGCCGAATACTTTTGCAAGCTACTGTACTAATTATGTCATGGGACGCTCATCAGCGTTGCTTTGAGGACAACCATGCACATAAGATAGTACTGGATTGTAATGGAGAACCAGGCGATCCAAGTTGAGTTGTGGCGATCCACGGTGAGTCGATCCGAGTAGGTACTAATGGATAAAGGGGCTCAAGTGCCCAAGTCCCAGGGGGAACAACAACCAGTGTGGAGCAGTGGGGAGGGGAATTATTTCACCCTCAATAACAATGTCAAAGAGGGACTAAGGCTCAGGAAGACCCACACCCAGGCCTAGTCCCACGCAGACAACACACACACACTCACAACTGCACAAAGAGACACATATCCTTCCACTCTCTGGGGCAGCCAGCAGCAACTCAATAACCAGATCATCAACCAACCCCAGCCCCAGAGAGGGGGCATATTACATCCTATAGATTAAGAATGAGATGTCACTCAAGTTCACATGCATGTGATGGCAGGGATGCAATAACTATCATTTTAATATTGGATCATCTCTGTATGGAAGCAATGACAGCGACAATGATGCTATGACTGTTACTTTTTTGTAATGGAAAACCAGTTGATCCGAGTCAAGTTGTGGCAATCTGTGGTTAGTCGATCTGAGTATCTACTAATGGAAACGGGACTTTAGTACAAGCTCTCTTGGTTGTCTAAACTAAAGCTATAGGAAACGTGAAAAAAACATGTTTCTTAAAAAAACTGATGACTGTGATGATGCCTGTCTGCCTTCACTGATCATGTCTTGCTTTTGTCTTGTCATTACAGCTGCCAATATTAAATTCCCAGAGAAAGAAAGACAGCTTCTTCTGGCTTACTTTTTTGTGGAGTTATTTGCATTAAGTTACAAGTTACCAGAAGTTCCAAGGCACTGTTTAAGCAAGTATCTTTTGACTGAACTACTCAACAACCTTAGTTCTCGTGACCTTATATGATCTAATTGTTTCAAAATCAGTACTTCTGTTTCCAGATCTCAAGAACAAAGGTTTTCAATTCTTTTTCTGGCATGGCCACCCTCACCAACTAACGTTCCACATTCAACAGTAAGGTCTAAACAGGTGGAAGTTAAATTATAGACAACAGCAAACTTATATTTTCCCAAAATCTGTTAATTTACTGACCTGACAGGCATTATAAAGGAGCTGGTGCTCAAACTTCTTGATACCCAGGATCTGCTGGAACATCTCATATAGTTGGTCCTTGCTAAGGATGAGTTCAGAGGCAGCACTGGTTGTTACACGCTGCTGGTGTTTCCTGGGGTCCTCTTCACCTCGGTAGATGGTGTCAAATTTAGCAATCCAGGAGCTCAGCACTGTTTCTTTGCTTAGCCCATCAATTTCAGGTAAGCTGCGCACACGTTTCTCTATGTGCTTCTTAAAAACCTCCCGAGAGTCACTAGCTGAGCAGCCGCCACTCTGCACCATCCGGGACACACGGTCACTTTTCAGGAACACCTGCAATGAATTTGCAAACCATTAGATCAGTTTGTTTTAAAGTAGGTTTTACAAGAGCACAACTTTAACATCAACTCTTGATACACACAGGGACTTCTATGTTAATTAAATAATAATTAACATAATAGAACGGGGGCGATTGTGGCTCAAAGAGTTGGCAGTTTGTCTTGTAATCGGAAGGTTGCCGGTTCGAGCCCCGGCTTGGACAGTCTTGGTCGTTGTGTCCTTGGGCAAGACACTTCACCTACCGCCTACTGGTGTTGGCCAGAGGAGCCGATGGCGCGATATGGCAGCCTCGCCTCTGTCAGTCTGCTCCAGGGCAGCTGTGGCTACAACTGTAGCTGCCTCCACCAGTGTGTGAATGTGAGAGTGAATGAATAGTGAAATTGTACAGCGCTTTGAGGGCCCTGAAAAGTGCTATATAAATGCAATCCATTATTATTATTATAATTACATGATAGGATTTTTTTCTTTTTTTATTGCAAAGGATGACATTTTTTGCCTAAACCTAACAAAACAGTGACTTAAGTACAAATCTGCACAACATGTGGACTCTTTAATATGTCATTTTAGAATTAGGTTATTTATCTATAAAGAATTAAGTTTTGACTTAATTCCAGACCTTCAAAGGTCTTATAGAGTCAAGAGCTTGCAGGTCTGTATAAAAACAAATATGTTACAAAAGAGCTTGCAAGAACTTGGTGAGAAAATTTGTAGAATAAAATATGACAATATGTAAAAAAAAATTTAAAAAAAGAACCAATTAGAACATGAGGCAGACTCTTTCTCTCTCTCACCACCTTGCACATACACCACAATGTGTTTGTGTCAAAGCTCTATTTTGGTCCATTAGATGAGATTAGCCAACTATACATATGTTCGGCTAACTAGATATCTAGCATTCCACATGCTGCTGTGACCGTAGTTTTGGCTTGGATATTTGACAGACATTCAATCTACATGGAAGCAGCGCTTATTCAGTTTTCCCCAGTGCTGGCAGTAAAGGAGGACACTGAACCATTCCCTACTTACTTAGGGATTGTAATAACCTTTAACTCTGACAAATGTTGTTTACCTGCATGCTGACTTGCCCATTTTTATAACAAAAAAACACTACGTTGATTATGTGTGCATCTCTGTTTCCCAGGTGCATTTAAAAGGAAGAATTTCCACACCAGATTTCACAGACACACTTTATTTGCACATTTCCAGGACCTGACTTGGTCTTTTATGTCTTTATTTCAGTAATTTTTGGGGCTTTCAAGAAATTTCATCTTCCACCCTCACTGAACTTGCTAAAGCACAAGAAAAACAGGTATTACTTTATATAATCATTTTAGACATTGATTAGCTCACATCTATGTGGTGGCTTTTTGACTACAACGCAGTTGTTGCTTCACAATGACTACAGTTGGTAATTGTGGATGGATTTCAAACTTTAAAACTTTCTAGCCTGATTTGTTCTTCACTATACTTATCAACCAGCTTGCTCATGAGCCATCTATCAACTGTCATTCCCTCACCTACCACTTGCCTACTATCCTTTTAGTCACAGACCGAACAACTTTATTTAATTTTCCTGTACCATGCTATCATGTATTTTACCAAGCAATTCTTCTCACACAGTCAGATATATATTTCTCTCAGTACAAGCTTCACTCATGCACCCAAAACAGGAACTATTTTCTATGTCTCCACTCATTCAACCCTCTCTTGTACTCTGTTCACATGTGAAACCAAATCATCTTTCCCTAATCTAAGAATTTGCATATTGACTCATAGCTCTCCCACTTGGCCAAACAACAGAAATGCATATTAAAAATATTACCGCAAAATTAAAATTTCTTCATACAGTAGTCACCGGTGTTGCTCAATCAGCAAAAGACCTCTCACAATTTACTATTTTAAAACTAAATTTATTGTTTGATCACTGGTTGGTCATAACAGTCTGTTTTCCTTTTCACAAAAGTCAACCTGTGTTCGTCCAACTTGCAGAGCTATTTCTCAGCGATGGATAACCTCAGCATCTGATAGCAAGTGTCTGTTAAATCTACACTATTTAGCATTTATGTGATATATTAGCATTCATGAGTGTAAGCTGATCTTCATTGCATGTATGGATTTGTATTCAGATTAATGCATGCATATTGGCGTGGAGCTGTGGATGCAAACTTTCTCTCCCAGCTCCTGATTCTCTCCAAAAATAATTTCATATGTTTCTATTTGTGTATGTATGTTTTCTATTCATTTATGTAATTATTAGTTTATTTCTTTATATCTTTATTTTATTTACCTTTCTGTTACAAGGGTCTGGACACTTTCTCAACCAGTCAGCCTCAATTTTCAACCCAATTTTCATATGCTCTCACTTTAACAACACCAGCCTTCATCTCTCATCCAAGCCCTCGTCTTCTCTTCTCACAGTTGCTTCCTGCTCCCTGAGATCTGCAGCAATGATACGCCCAATGAGCTGTTTCTTCTTCTCTGTTCGTTCTCTCTTCTTTTTTTCAGTCTCTTATTTTGCCGGTTAACTCCCAGCATGGCAAATGTGAAACTCAGACAGTCCCATCAAGTCCATCCACACAATGATGTCACCTGTAAACTCCCAGCTTGGGATTAAGAACGCATGCCTCCCTTCACCATGGTATTTGTACATGCTTCTGGACCCTTCAGAGTTTTAGGTCATTGTTGCTGTCTGTTCTCTGTTGTTGATTCTTGAAGTCGACTCGGTTGCTCTGGAGCTGCCTTTAGTCTTCAGTGAGAGTTTGACCGTCCTTGAAGCTTCTTCTCAAGATAAGCACAGGATGAAGCTGTGAAATTTTCAGCCCGTTTGTCGTTCCAGTTATGTTAATCTATCATTCTGCCGCTGTACTCATGGAGGAGGTTGAGCCAAGTCCATTAGTATTAACACACTAAGACATTTGTTTAATATCATTTTCATCACTACTTATTAACACTTTCATTCTCTAAGTCTTCTATCTACATTTTAAAACGTCTCTCTCTCACTCGTTACACACACATCAGGCAATTTCCTTTCAGACTGCATGCAGACATTTTCACTTCCTGTCACAGACACACACACACAGCGTTTTTCATGCACACACACTCTTCACATCACTGCATTTCCTGAGTTTCTTCACCCTAATCAAACTCTTGTTACAATGTTCACACACTATATACTGTGCCCTCTGTAATTCTACTCACTTTTAATATAAAACGAATGCACCCTCAGCCACGCACACAAACTGAACAGCTTCACACAAGTATATACTAACCGCTTTAGACTTGCAACCATGCACAATAAACAAACAGCCAATTACACAAACACAATCAACACAATTGCACTCAAGCAGAAGCACCGTGGGTCCCTCGTGGGTTTCTTGGCGTCCTACGCCCGGGTCCAACCTCCTATGCCCATGTCATTAATTTAAGAGGGGTTCACAACTTTTAACCACAGATAAATTTAAAAGCATCACTGGGGACTGAAACAACCAGCTCTAATCAATGCCCGGGTCCAACCCTGTCGTCCAAACTCTCCCCCTGAAGTCCAACTTCTGCTTTCCAATCAGCGCGAAACTAATCCCGAGGAATTACCGACCTGGCACCCAGTTCCATCGGATCCACTCTTGCGTCCAAGAGAGGTGGTTTGCCAAAGCTGCACTTCGCGCTCTTAAGAGTCCAACTCTCGTACTAGAATCAAATTGGTAACTTTAACACCGTACCTGCGGCCGACGTCCAACGCCTGCTGGCCTATTGTAAAATTTATTATACTTCCACGGCAACACGTGAAGACAACTTTGCAGCAGACTTAAACATCAACCTGCAGTTCTTAGCAAAAATCTCTTGTTCTAATGTTTCAACACTACTGAGCCAATTTAACAGTGAAGATCGTTAACTCAGCGAACAGATAATTTAGAATTCATCCAATATGCACACTTTGATTTAACAGGTGGTGCTTACCTTTAAATTCTATTGATTGTTGGCCTCATTTCACGATCCCACCTTGGGCCAAATTTGTCCTCTCAGCTGTAAAAGAATGCCGGGTTTTCGGCACCAAGTATTGAATCCTGTTCTTTTTATTCTTTTACTGGACAGAGAAAACACGGCTCAGTGTGGTCAAAACTTTTCAATCATTTTATTTATTCATTTCCGGAAAAGGAGATACGCACAGTGCTAAGCCCCCTGCAGATCTAAAGCATTACAAGCATATCACCTATGTTATAATCCGCTCGCTCCTCCCCTACTAAACCGTCCCTTGATCTATTTCAATACTACATGTCTGCCCTATAACTGCAAAACCGTCTGCACCCTAGCTCCTCATGTTATTTTAGTACGTCCGCGTCACACAGTTTCAATCAAAACAACTTCTTTACTTCTGCCTAGGGATGGGTATCGAAAACCGGTTCTTGTTGAGAACCGGTCACACTGTTTCAATTCCTTGGAATTGTTTGCCATTTTTGCAAACGATTCCCTTATCGATTCCAGTCGCCCCGAATGACGTCACCACGTTGCGGAGCGTCATTTACCTGGCAGGAAACACGCCTAAGCGACTTAAACGCTCAAAAGTTTGGTTATACTTTACGAGAACGGGTGACAATAGGGCAACTTGCAATACTTGCAAAGTAGATATTTCATTTAAGGGAGGAAACACTACGAATATGCAAAAGCATTTGCTCACAAAACACGCGATGACCTTAAATGAATGTCGTGTTTTTAATTCCGCTCCGGACTCGTGAATCTCAACCCAGCAGCAGCGGTAAAGTTTGCACGTCCTAGGGTTAGGGATATATATATATATATATATATATATATATATATATATATATATATATATATATATTCCTCAACAACCACCATCCAAGCTCCATTCCCTGTGCTCACCTACTCCCTGTTCAGTTTTTCCTTTCTTAAAGCCTGTCCCGTCTAGCAGCTCAGAATTGTGATCTGAACACGGTGTTGTGCCAAACCACATTTGCTTTTCCAAAATGAGCTCTATAAATGCTTTCTCTCTTGTTCATGTGTTACCTTCATATGCTATCCCTGTTCAGTTTGCATAGAGCTGCTCCTCATTTTACCTGCTGCCTTTCATTCATATACAAAGACCAAGTTTAAATATATGTCTTTGCTTCATTCCCCTCCCCCCCAGCTGGTTGCAGCAGATAACTGCCGCACCAGAACCTGGTTCTGCCAGAGGTTCCTTCCTGTTAAAAGGATGTTTTTCCATCCCACTATCGGAAAAGCGATATTGTTACAGAAAGCATTTGTTTTTCACTGAATAGTTGTCACAGTTCTGGGTCATTTTTGACCCAGTAGTTTAAGTTCTCAGGTTTTGGTGTGATTTTTGCATTATGGATTCTTTTGTCATTCTCCTGTGGAGCTTTGTTGGTTTTTGTTATTATTATTAATCTATGTTCAGTTATGCTTGTTAAGAGATTAGTTCTTAGGTTGTGTCTCATGTTTAGTGTAGGTTTAGTTCTGTGTCTAGTCTGCGTCTTTGTGTAATGGTTTCTTGTTTCCTGTTTTATTGTGAAAGTCCGTGTCTTATGTGAGTGTATTCAGTTTTGCCTCCCTTGTCTCGTCTTGTCAATCTCTTCCAGCTGTGTTCCCCACCTGTGTGTAATCTCCCCATGTTCTTCTGTGTGTATTTAAGTCGTGTCTTCTTATGTTGTAGTCGCTGGTCCGTCTGTGAATCTACTGTGTATCTACTGTGTGTTTTCCCTGCTATCAACCATCATCTACCCTCATCTACTTTCCTTCATGTTCAGGTTTGCAGTTTTGTAGTTTAGTTTTTTCCCCAGTATAGTTTAGCTTTTGTTCCGTTCTGTCATTGTTCACCCCATGCTTTATATTTTCAATAAACCACCTTCACATATCAGTGGGTGTCTGCATTTGGATCCTCCTTTATTTTTCCCCCAAACGGCTCATCCCACTCGCTGTGACAATAGTATTACAGCAGTTATTGATAACCAACATAAGAAACACATCATAGAAGACATGACTTTTGGAACAATACTTTTGGTTTGCCTTAAAGTGAATCTGTCAAACCAATCGGGCAACTCTGTAGCGGAAAGTGGTGCTCTACTCACAAGGTGTATAGTAGGATAGTAGGAGTGAGGTACTGGTGACCTCAGCTGAGGATATAGTTGAGTGGTGGAAAGAATATTTTCAGGTGCTCCTTAATCCCAATGACATGCCTTCTGTAGAGGAAGAGTTTGGGGACAAGGGGGACAACTTACTAGGTGTGAGGTCACTGAGGTAGTTAAGCAACTGCTTGATGACATAGTCTGTGGTGGACGAGGTTTGCCTCTGGATGTTGTACGCTTGGATGACATATCTCTACAACATTGCATGGACCTCTGGTGCCTTTGTATTGGCAGACTGGGATGGTTGTTCCCATCAGTAGGAAGGGGAACTAGAGGGTGTGCTCCAACTATAGGGTGACTACACACTCTACACAGTCGTCAGCCTACCTATTTCATTTCTGCTTTTTACAGAAAATGTGGTTCTCTTGGCTTCATCAATTGGTGGCCTCCAGTTCACTCTTGAGTTGTTCGCACTTGAGTGTCCAGGCCATGGTCATCAGCTGGAAAAGGGTGGAATGCCCACTCAACTCCAGAGATGAGTTGAGTCGCTCCAAATGGAGGAGTTTAGATATGTTGGGGTCTTAGTCATGAGTGAGGGGAGAAAGGAGCAAGAGATTCACAGACGAAATGGGGCCACATCCAGTCTATCAAAGTAAAGAGCGAGCTGAATGTAAAAATGAAGAGATTACATCACTCTCCTGGTCTAGAACGCCTCAGTGTTCCCTGGATAAGCTGGAGGAGGTGGATGGGGTGAGGAAACTCTGCCTTGAACGTCAGTCAAATAGCCCAGTTAGAATTGGAAAAACAAAGGTTAGAAATAATAAGATTATTTAGGCTAGATACCTAGTTAGCTAACATAGACTATGACAGCTAAAATGTATGCAGGTATATATGTTGCAAAATGTGAGAGCTAGTAGAATAAAAAGTAAGGATGTGTAGAAAAAAAATGTACTTGTATTTTCAAATTTTCACTTAAATTTTTTTAAACACACTTGTTTTTGAAATTTACATTTGAGGAACAAAATATTCAAAAATGTGGACACTGATATTTTCACAAATATACTAAGAGCCGCAACCTTTAATTCACAGCATGTAAATCAGCATGAAGGTGCTGAGCTAGATTTTGGTTTAGTGTGATTTAAAGTGATGTACTGATGTCCCTGAGTGACAGTGGTGTAGTTCAAAGTGAGGGCTCAGAGATGAACAAACAGTCCTCTTTTACTGCCAACAGTGGGACAAACTGAGTGAGGAGACACTGTTGATGTGGACTGAATATACGTCAAATATCCCAGCTAACACCAATGTCAGCTAACACCAATGTCAGGGCAGCACACTGATCAGTGTATTTATGCTTGGTAGCTAGTTAGATCACACCATTAATGTTAGCTTATGCTCACTCACTCTTGCTTTGATGCTTCCCCTTTCTGTGTGTATGTTGATTTCCTCACAGTGCTAATCTAAAAAAGGTGATTCTGTTCATCCGGACATAGTGTTTTCAGTGGGAAAAACGCTTTGTCACTTATCCAAGTGACTTCTTCAGTCTCGGCTGAATGCAGGTTTCCCCTACATTAATGAATGATACGCTTGTAATGCTTAATGAATGACCATGAGCATCATTCAAAGAGAGTTGGGGAATGGCTGCAATCACAGGATTGTAAGATTGTGAAAGATATACCCTTAAGTCACCTCCTCGATTCAGAGATGGTATTTCCCTTTTTTATGTAGATTGCTTACTTGACTTGTGGTAGGCAACTGAAAACACAACATCCACAACACGCTGGATTTTGTTGAGAAGGTGAGAGATGTTATTATGGAGGCAGATTAAACAATGGTCTCATTTGATGTTACAATTCTCTTCACTTGTGTTCCAGTTACTAAAGCAGTGCAGGTAGTTCTTACGAGATCACAGGATGACCCCAAACTCTGCATCGCGACCACTCTCAGCACAGAACAAGTGTGTTTGCTCTTGGAAATGTGTCCTCTCAGCACTGGCAAAGGTGGCAAAAGTACTTAACTTAAAAAAAGTACTTAAGTAGAAGTAGAGATACTAGTGTTAAAAAATACTCCAGTAAAAGTTACTGATTAACTTCTTTACTGAAGTAAAAGTTAAAAAGTACCAGCTCTGAAATGTGCTCAGAGTCAGAAAGTAAAAGTAGCTCCTTAAAGACCATCTATCTTCATGCATAGCTGAACTGAACCTTGTGCCCTATTAATGCAATAATAAAATAGTATTAGTAGTTTGTATTCCTAACTTTAATTGTAATAAGGTTACTCAGCATGAATCAGGTAAGTTTTTGAAGAAGCTCTATTTTCTGTTGCCTGAGGGTGACTTGTCCCTACTCATTTTTCTGTTTAGAGGCAGAGGTTAAAGTGGGATTCAGCCAGTGGGTGAACACTAAAATCAGTTGTAATAGCTCAGCATGGAGAAAAATTACACAATAATTTCTGTTGAGAGTTCCAGTAGATTTTTTAATTTACAGGCTGTGATCAGCTGACCTGCTACTCTTTGTGGATGTACACAACTGAATTCAACAAGATGCTGATTTTGTGGAGAACAGCTGGTTTAATCTGCCTTCTATCTCTCTGCTGTGCCTCTTCAAGCGCGCTGCCCAAAGCTTTGAGTTTTGTTTTTCCAAGGGCTCAGGTGTGGACAGCTTGCTTACTTTTTATTGCACCTTTCTGCATCTCCATGCTACCTTGATTTTGGCCTCAAGTCTCCTTCTCCATGGAGGGTGTTACTCCTTGTGGCTGTTCAACTTGTAACCAAGTATCTCACTAATCACTCAACACCTTACCAAAATCCTTAAACCACACAGGTGGAGTAGCAACTCTTGCAATCCTTCTTAGAACCTCGGCATGCAGACTGGGACAGACGAGGATCAAGCCACCAACCTTCCAAGCAGTAGGTTACCTGCTCTACCTCCTGATTCACTGATCCACCTCACAAGGATCTAGAGACTTCCTGTGCTTTAATGGCAAGTATATATTCAAGTGACTGTGGGGAAAATGTTGCGGCGGCGAGTGAAGCAACCATTACAGTGGCTATAATGGGGCTTTGACAGATATACAGGGCAGCCTGTATCCCACAGGGCAATAGCAATCTGCATGCCAAACATCCTTGGGTAAGATACTAACCACAAGTTGCTCTCTGATGCATCCATTGGAGTATGGATGTGTGTATGTTAGATAGAAAGCACTTACATACAAAGAGCATAGAAAAAAAGTATTTCTGTGAATGGGTATGAATGGAGGGCAGCACGGTGGCACGGTGGTTAGCACTGTTGCCGCACAGCAAGAAGGTCCTGAGTTCAATTCCAACATCAGGCCGGGGTCTTTCTGTGTGGAGTTTGCATGTTCTCCCCGTGTTTGCGTGGGTTCCCTCCGGGTACTCCGGCTTCCTCCCACCGTCCAAAGACATGCACTTAGTGGGGATAGGTTAATTGGATAATCCAAATTGTCACTAGGTGTGAATGTGCGAATGAAAGTGAGTGCGAATGGTTGTCTGTCCCTGTATGTTGGCCCTGCGACAGACTGGCGACCTGTCCAGGGTGTACCCTGCCTCTCGCCCTATGACAGCTGGGATAGGCTCCGCGACCCTGAAAAAGGATAAGCGGAAGCGAATGGATGGATGGATGGGTATGAATGGGTGAATGGGGCAAATTGTATAAAGAAAAGCACTTTATAAGAACCAGTCCATTTATTATGGCCTAGTGTGTTACCAGTAGTGTTATTGGTGACTGTGGTCCCAGCTGCATTCAGCAAGCTCCTCTCATGCAGTTTTGTGCTAATCCACTACCTTTGTCATAATCAGCCTCACCCCATGAGGCCAGATCTTGCATGGAGCTTCAGACCGAATATGACCCATCCACCCATTTTCTTCAGCTTATCCAGGGCTGGGTCACGGGGGCAGCAGCCTAAGCAGAGAAGCCCAGACCTCCTTCTCTCCTCCAGCTTGTTGGGAACACCTGAACCACCTCAACCTCAAGGTCAACCGGTAAATTCAGAGCTTAGCTTTTACACTCAGCTCTCTCTTCACCACGACGGACCTGTACAGTGTTTGTATGGTAAATGGTAAATGGCCTGCATTTGTATAGCGCTTTTCTAGTCCCTAAGGACCCCAAAGCGCTTCACACTACATTCAGTCATTCACCCATTCACACACACATTCACACACTGGTGATGGCAGCTACATTGTAGCCACAGCTGCCCTGGGGCGCACTGACAGAGGCGAGGCTGCCGGACACTGGCGCCACCGGGCCCTCTGACCACCACCTGTAGGCAAACATGGGGTTAGTATCTTGCCCAAGGATATTTGGCATGCAGCCAGGAGGCAGCCTGGGATTGAACCACCGACCTTCTGATTAGCGGCTGACCTGCTCTGCCACCTGAGCTACAGCCACCCCACTGTAGCTCAGGTGTCACTGAAGCCGCAGTGGCAATCCATCTATCGATCTCTCGTTCCCTTCTCCCGTCACTCGTGAACAAGACCCCATGACACTTAAACTCCTCCACTTAGGGCAGGAACTCATCCCTGACCGAGAGTGAGCACCCTACTCTTTTGGCTCAAGACCGTGGCCTCAGATTTGGAGGTGCTGATTCTCATTCCCACCGCTTCACACTCGGCCACAAACCATTTCAGTGCGAGGTAGAGGCCTTCACTCGAAGAAGCCAACAGAACCACTTCATCTACGAAAAGCAGAGATGAGATTCTGACACCACCCAAGCAAAAGCCTTCTGCCACTTGGCTATGCCTAGACATTCTGTCCATAAAAATTACAAGCAGAATTGGTGACAAAGGGGCAGCCCCGGCGAAGTCCATCACCAACCATCAACAAGTCTGACTTCTGGCCAGCTATACAGACCAGGCTCTTGCAATGGTTGTATAGGGATCAAATGGCCTGTAACAATGGGCCAGATACCCTATGCTCCCAAAGAACCTCTCACTGGACACTCCGAGGGACACGGTTGAATGCCTTCCCCAGCTCCACAAAACAAAGGTAGACTGGTTGGGCAAACTCCCATGCACCCTCAAGTATACTTGAGCTGGTAAAGAGCTGATCCAGTGGTCCACGACCAGGGCAGAAACCGCATTGTTCCTCCTGTATCTGAGGTTCAACTAATGGACGGACTCTCCTTTCCAGCACCTAGCATAGACTGTCCCAGGGAGGCTGAGGTGTGTGATCCCCCTACAGTTGGAACACATCCTCATCCCCCTTCTTAACGATGGGAACCAACACTCTGATGTACTAATCCAGAGATACCGCCCCTGATTTCCACGCAACATTGTAGAGGAGTGTTTAACCAAGACAGCCCTACAACATCCAGAGCCTTCAGGAACTCAAGGTGAACCTCAACCACCCAAGGGGTCCTGCCACCAAGGAGTTGTTTAAATGCCTCAGTGACATTACCCCTGGAGATAGAGAAGTCGTCCCCCTCATTCCCTGACTCTGCTTAATCCACGGAAGACGTGCTAATGGGCTTAAGCATGTTCTTGAAGTATTCCTTCCACTGCACAACAATGTTCTCATTAAACGTTAGCAGCGCTCCACCCACAGTGCAGGTAGAACACCGCTTTCCCCTCATCAGTTTCCTGACGGTTTGCCAAAATCTCTTCAAGGCAGTCCAAAAGTCTTTTTCTATAGCCTCTCCGAACTCCTCCCACACCTGAGTTTTTACTTCAGCCACTGCTAACCAAGCCTGACAATACTCCTTCTTCAGCCGGGTAGCTCCCCTCACTTCTGGTGTTCACCACTTGGTTCGGGGAATACCACCACGGCAAGCGTCAACCACCTTGTGGCTACAGCTCAGTACAGGGCTTCGGCAATGGGGGTGCTGAACATGGTCCGTTCTGACTGGCTATCACCAGTCTTTCTCAGAATGCTGTCCAAGCTCTGTCGGAGGTGTGCTTTGAAGATCTCTGGGACCAGGGCCTCTGCTAGGCATTCCAAGCTCACCCTCACTATACGTTTAGGTTTACGTTTGCTCAGCATTCTCCCCTGCCACCTGATACCACTCACCACCAGGTGGTGATCAGTCTACAGCTCAGGCCCTCTCTTTAACCGAGTGTCCAGAACATATGGCCGCAGGTCTGGTGATATGAATCGATCATCGACCTATGATGTAGGGCGTCTTATTCCCACATGCATTTATGGACACTCTTATGTTTGAACATAGTGTTTGTTATGGACAAACTGTGATTTGCACTGAAGTCCAATAATAAAACACCACTCAGGTTCAGATCTGGGACGCTGTTCCTCCCAATCAAACCCCTCCAGGTCTCACTGTTGTTACCCACATGATTGTTAAAGTCTCCAAGCAGGACAACAGAGTCCCCAGGTGGAGCACATGTAAGTACCCTGCCAAGGGTATTCAAGGAAAGCTGGGTCCTCTGAACCATTGTTCGGCGCACAAGCATAGACGTCAGTCAATACCCATTAAACAACCTGAAAGCGCATGGAACAAACCCTCTCATCTACTGGGAGAAATCTCAACGCATAGGGATCAAGCAGAGGGGATACTAGGATACTCACCCCACCCTGGTTCCAGATGTCAAGCCGTGCATTGAGGTGAGCCCGACTATATCTAGCCAGTACCTCTCAACCTCACGCAATAACTCAGGCTCCTTTCCCACCCGAGAGGTGACATTCCATGTCCCAGTTGCTAGTCTTGGTAGCCGGGGATCACTCCGCCAGGGCCTCTGCTCCTTGCTGCTGCCCGGCACACATTGCACCCGACCTCTACAGTGCCTCCTGCGGGTGGTGGGCATACAGGAGGATGGCCATATATCCTTTTTTCGTGCTGTGCCCAGCACTCCATGGACTAAGGACTGGCCACCAAAAGCCTGCCCTCGGGGACCCTCCCTGGGCCTTCCTCCAGAGCAGGGCCCTGGTAACCCTATCCCAGGCAGGGTGAACTGTTCCCTTAATTGTAAACTCATAGAGTTCTTTTGAATCGCTCATTGCCTGGTCCCTGACCCAGGACCAATTTGCCATGAGAGACCCTATCAGGGGGCAAAAGCCTCAAAACAACATAGCCCCTGCGATCTCTGGGACACACAAACCCTTCCACCATGATAAGGTAGCTATTCACAGAGGGGCGAGCGTGATTTATGTTCATATTAAATTTATTCCATAACTGCAATGAATAACAGTTATCACCTTCTCACCAAGATTCCAGTGGTTTTGTAACCCATACTGGCCTTGTGCAGGTATACCATCTTGCCCCCGCTGTTCTTTCCCAGCTCATAGATCTTTCCCATAGTTGTGGAGAGGTTGGAATGAAAGAAATTGATTCTGTGGACAGGTATGTTTTATACACATGAGAATAATCTGTAATTGATCAACTGATTGTAATCTGTGTCATATGGACACAGAATCATTCTATGGGAGCCAGAATTTAAGGGGTCAAATACTTTTATCACTCAGTGCATGCAAATCAGTTCAGAAATTTTATATAATGTCGGGTGTTTTTCTTGGTTTTTGTTATTCTGTCTCTCTCTGTTAAAATGAAACTACCATAAAAATGAAAGACTGCTCATTTCTGTCTAAGCGAGCAAACTTACAAATTCACCACGGGATCAAATAATTATTTCATCAACTGTAGATGCCACTGATGCTACACCTTAAGTGCTACACCCTTAGGCTCCATGAGGAACAGAACAAGTGATGACGAGGTAGTGGGTGTCAGAGTCATGTTCCAGGATGAATAACATAATATTCTCAAATATGGGAAGACGGCTCAGATGTCAAGAATAGTGGGATTGAAAAAGTGTGTGTGTGTGTGACACTAAGTAGCCACAAATCTAAAAGAATCACTGACTTTAACATGTATGATTTATAAAAAATTTTAAAAAAAAGTTAAATTGAGTATATTGTAATTGGCACACAGTTATAAAGAGGAAAAAGTGAAGAGAAAATATTATGTAACATAATTGACTAATTAACTGAAATATATGTGAATGTTTTTTCTTCAACAAGAAGACAAGAGGTCAGCTACAAAAGGTGGAGTGTGGCCTCTCAGACACAGCAGTTTTCATAAGCACACTATTGGAATGATTCAGTTGATGCATAATTACATTAAATATTTTTTTCAAGCCAACTAATCTAAATCAAACAGGGCAACTTACCTCATAGTAGCTCTGTACAGCATTGATGAAGGCCTCATCAGCTACAATCTGAGTTTCTCCATTAAGAAACGCCTGGAAACGCTCCTTTACTGTCTGTAGCTGCTGCTTACTGATCTGTGGAAGACATTAATAAACAAAAGAAATAATAGGATGTTGTTGTTGTTAGTGAAAAAGCACACAATTTTACAACGTATCAATTGCAGATAAACTAAACCTTATGATTAAACTTGAATTGGTTGCTACAGTCAACAGCATACTGAAAAAAACTCCAGCTTCTATGACACTAAACATGCTACCAAAATACTGTCAAAATAGAGTAAAATGGAAGACTTTTTCCAAATCAAGAAACAATGTCTGCTAGAAATTAATTTTCTATACAACTAAAAATAGTTTTTCCAGTTCCAAGGAAGATATGATATAATTTCATTTTTGGATTATCAGTAAGAACAAGGGCAACAACCTTGTCATCCTTCTGGTACACAAAGGTAGGCGCACGCTTTACACTAAACCAGACAAACTATCATCAAAAAAGTTTGTCACTGCTTAGATACAAAAATACATAAGAGTCCCTGAAACAAGATCCAGGTAGTGGTTTGTCAGGTGATGTGAGGTTTAGAGAAACTAAAGTCCCCCACTGTCTTTGACCTCACAGCTGAGAGGAGGTAAAAGATCTCAACATCCAGCCTTATGTGATTGAAAATAATTACAGTGCTGAAACAGAGCTTTCCCCTATTTGCTAATAATGAAGCATTTAATAATGCTGTTGCCAATCCAAGCAAACATGATTTTAAATGAAGGAAGGAGTATTAATGGTTGAAGACAGAACCATAATTCATATGTGATTTTGCTGATAGTTAATTATCCTTCATTCTAATCAGAATATAATCATGTATACTAAAAATGAATAGGTGTAAGTTTAACACGTATAATAGATAAGAAAATATTATCTATGTCACGGGGTGCCGAGGCAGGCCGTGTGTGAATATAAATGGACCCAAGATGCAGACTGCGTAGTAGTGAGCGAGCTTTATTAATCAAAGGGATGAAGTACAACACAAAAGAAAAGGTGGCGAGAACAGAACTGAAAATACTCTAAACTGGGAAAACTAGAACTTAAATCACAAAACCAGGGCCCTATTTCAGGAAGCCAGTTTAGTGCAAACTCTGAGTAAGTATACCCTGAGTTAACGAAAACTCTGGGTTTTCGGTTTCACAAAGCGAGTTTAGATTAATTCTGAGTGAGTTACTATGACGACACACTCCATGAAGCTAACCTGCCCCCTAGCAGGTTTACTTCAACTAACCCTGACCTTCTCCGCCTCTTTGTCGGAAACCTGACTGTAGGAAGTGTCAGACATGGCGTGCTCCTTCCTTGAAGAGCCAGTAGATGTTGAAGCCCAAATTCTCCGCAGAGCTCTCCGCTGGGAGAGAGTGATTAGAGCGCGTTTGGACATTTTATCATTTCCTGATGATTTCCTGTGTGAACGTTACCGTTTTTCAGCACAATCTATAATTTATTTGAATAACATCCTCAGGCCTAATATTGCTCATGTGACACATCGCGGACATCCTCCCAGTTCATTACATATTATTTGTATTGCACTTCGGTTTTTTGCAAACGGGAGCTTTCTGTATAATATTGGTGACGCTGAGCACGTTTCCAAGGCTACCGTCTGTCGGGCAGTCAGGAATGTTACAGTTGCACTGAAACGTCTCCTGTACTCGTTTGTGGTGTTCCCCGGTCATAGACCCACAAGATTTATCAAAGAGGGATGCCACAAAATTGCAGGTATCAGGATGAACGAAACTTAATCCATGATGTGGTGATACTTGAACTACTACTTAAATTTTACATTTATATTCACGGTTCCCAGGCGTGATTGGCTGTATAGATGGCACTCACATTCCAATCATTGCTCCTTCAGTAAATGAAGGAGACTATGTGAACAGGAAGTCTTTCCACAGCATTAATGTGCAGGTACATAGTTCCCTGTAGCATTTCAAACTAACAAATTATTTCATTATAGTAATGGATGCTAATTTGTGTTCTCTGCACTGTGAAGATCATATGTGATGCTGCCAACATTATCACAAATGTGGAAGCCAACTGCTCAGCCTCTGTGAGTGGTGGTGGTGGAGGACCTCCACCTGTTTTTCGGGCCTCCGCTTTTTTTCTGTTGGCTATAACGGGTCACATTTGAGCATACAGAGTAAGCAAATATGTACTTGTAATGTGCTCAGATAATTTCAATAAGTGCTTACAGAAGGAAAATTAATGTAGCCTCTAACTGCAATTGATTTACATGGGACAAACAGACCAAGCACTATGGCTCATAATACAATTACACCTCACCTGTTTGGACTATATTTTTATATTTCATTTTTACTTGCTGCCAGGAACGTTTGGGGTCTGTTGGGTTGCACCTGCGCTCACATCACATCACAAAATAAAATGTATAAAATAAAAAATAAAATATAATAAAATAACGTGTTAAATGGGTGGAAATCCCTCGATCAATGTTTAAATTAACACTCACGCATTGACTCTGTCGGCTATGTTTTGCCATGCATGCTCTCTTTCTTTTGCAGCTGAGCCTGTGTTACTTTTTTTCCGCGGAATTTGCGTGTTATCGGCATATGCTGCCATCAGAATTTCGGCCTCAAGCGCTGTAAGATACATTGACCGCGCCTTCTTTCCCTCCGTCTCCATGGTGACTCGCTTAATCTGTGCTCCACTAATCAGGGCTTTATGTATCCTCGTGCGCGCGTTTAACTTGGGGTTAAAGCAACTCCGCGTTGACTGAACTAATTGTTATCAGCCTTTCTGAAACCGAATATTCCGAGTTGGACAGTTTGGGGTTACTCAACCCTGAGTATCGTTTTTCACTCTGAGTTTTCTAAACCGGCTTCTTGAAATAGGGCCCAGAACACAAATGAGAGTACTTTGCGGGGAGAACTCACAGGAAGACGGCAGGAGATTCACAGACACGAAAACACCAAATAACACAGACGAACCAGCAACAAGGCCGAGGTAACACACACTATAAATACACACGCCAGGAATCAGGGGATGGGAAACAGGAGGGGAACACACCTGGAAGACATCACAGCTGACGAGGCAGGGGAAACGTAAACAGAACACACTGACATAAGACAGAGACCTTCACAATAAAACAGGAACTTACACATGCAAGGACACGGACTAAGAAACACGGACTTAACACAGGAATACATGGGCAGAACCGAATAAACACTAAACAGAGGAAGAACAGAATCAAAATCACAATAACAGAAAACACAAAACGCTGGGTCAAAAAGACCCAGGATCATGACAATCTATGCAATATGAGAGCCTGTGCAGAGTCTGACCTTGGTGTGTAGGTGTGTGTGGTGCAGAGTGGGGGTGAAAGCGACACACAGGAGCCACTGAATGTCTGACTATTTAAATATAATGATTAATAAAAGGAAATTGCATTGAATAAATGGTGACTGACAAACACAGAGTTTTAAAAAGTAAAAAAAAAATATTCCTCTGTATTTGAATTAGAAAGTAATTATGTTAGAATGAATGTTCATGTGAGAATGTGCTAAAGACAAATGTAATTGAGGTAGAATTACATAAACTGAATGGAACATGAAACGAATTATATCCATATGTGATAGAATTTTTCTTAAGTGATTATAGAGTTTTAACTTTGTGGTAAATCGTGTAAGTCAGATAGATAGCGAAACGATGATAAAGTGGTCAGGTGATTAGATGTTAATAATGTGATTGGATGTTTAGATGTCATCTCAGAAGATGTGACATCCAGTAGCAGAAGGTGGAGAATCAGTGAAGAAGAGATACAGGGTTCTTCCCTTTTGTCTTCTGTGAGATGAGCAGTTTGGCAGATTGGATCTAAGAAACCTGCAAAAATGGGTAAATCAGCACTGATGTCATTAAGAAGAATTGATTGGACACCGTCCCAGGCTGTACTTTGTATGTACTGTTGTTTGAATAAGTCTATGTTTAAATCTCCACAAACACAGACATGATGAGAACAAGAAAAGAAAGGCAGCATTGTTGACATTAAATATTAATAATACTTCTACAAATCTTCTAGAATCTTCTATAAGTGCCCAGTGGTACCTAAAATTTCCCATAGCTCTCAGTAGCCTTGTTTAAAGTGTTTATTTAAACTTGAATTGCTTGACATTGTATGCCTACAAGCCAGCAAATTTGAAATTTCTATTAATATTTCTCAAAAACTCATTCTACTGTATCTTGTGAAGAGTTAGATGACAATTAAAGATCAGTAATGGCAATTCATTATATGGCCAGATTTGAAATATGGTCATAATTTCTCCTGTTTCTGCCTGAGATATGACCACTCCAATGAAAAGACCAATAAGAGGCTCTGTCTGTGCTGGAAAATTCCATAGTCTACTCCCTTGGTAACGGTTACCATGGTCACTGCGGCAGAGGAAGCAGTATGCGATTACAGCTTCCTTATTAGGGGTCAAAGTTCATACGAATTACAGTAAAACCAGCTGTGTCTTATCCTTAAGACAGTAGTGCATGATAAGATACTGTTAAATAAGAGGTCAGATAGTTGTAAGCAGCCAATGCACAGACTATAGTTTAGTCTTTCATAGTTCCAGCAGCTTTACACTGATACACAGATATTTTGAGATATGACATCAGGCAGACATGTAAACGCATACTGTGCAGAATTGTACAGAATTGCCTTTCTGCATAGAGAGCGACTAATTTAGTGTTACATCAATGATTTTTGTGCAACTATTTTTCCTTCCAAACCTACTGACGAAATTACTGGGGAAAGGAAAGGAAGACACCAAATCAGCAAGCTTGTACAGTCTCCATGTGGGAAGTAATACTGAATTCTGGCATAAAAAACTCCCCTATATATGTGCTAGAAATATCCAGCATGAAAATGAATAGAGTAGATAGCTGAATCATTGACACTCACACCAAAGACAAGTATTCACATCTTACTCCAATCTTTGGTTTAGCCAACAAATCTTAAAAATAATAAGCACTAATTATCTTACTTCCCTTTTGATGTATGAGAAAATCATGTATGCCAAGTACCAACCCCAATTTGTTCTTCACCAGAGTGTGAATGTTAGACAGAAAGCACTTAAGCATTAAAAAAGGTGACAGTGTGAATGGATGAAGGGCTTTGATAGACTGCTCAGGTAGAGCAGAAGAAGTGCTATATAAGAGCCAGTTCATTTAGCATTTATTAAACCCACGCCTTAAATATATGCCACTTATGATACAGAGAAAGTTCAAATGTTTTTTCTGCTTGTTGATTCCAAAGTCTTCCTAATACTTGTTCCATGGCACATGTTTGTATTATTACACCTGGCACAAACAGAAAAACATCCTGATCATATCACATTGTACATATGTTTGACTTCTGAGAGCCTGTGAAGGTATATTTAATGCAGGGAACTCAACTCGCCAACAATACACAGATAGTTTTCTGATCACATTCACCCAATTTGAGGCAATGAGGTATACAAAACTGTGGCATAACATGACCTTATTCGCTTCTTTTTTTGTGTCTTTTTAAATGGTAAATGGTAAATCGATTTGTATAGCGCTTTACTCTACATTCAGTCATTCGCCCATTCACACACACATTCACACACTGGCAATGGCAAGCTACGTTGTAGCCACAGCTGCCCTGGGGCGCACTGACAGAGGCGAGGCTGCCGGACACTGGCGCCACCGGGCCCTCTGTGTGAGTACAAGAAAACAATTATTAGAATATAATGTGCTTAAATTTGCTTAGATGAGGGGGTCCAGCTGTATATCAGAGGAATAGGAAAGGATTTGTGAATGTCTGTGTTTTAGTTTGGTTTAGCTGTAGCCCTGAGAGTGTGTGTAATTGTGTTGAGGGAGAGGAATTTATTGACAATGGAGGTCTGCCTGTCATAAAAGGAGACAGGAAGCTACAGTTGGAGGATGCTAGGACTGTATGGAACAGATAGGAAAGAGAGGAGAAGTCTGTTACCTTTGTCCCTGAATGTAATAAAGGCTCATAACTGTCACAACTGTCACAAGTTTGCAGGAGACCCTCCACATGCTTAGCTGTAAAAGTAAGACAACAAGAGGCCAATGGCCCAGTGGAAACTGCCAAATGGAAGTAGAGTGGGGGTCTCAGTGCTTGTGACCTGGTAACCATGTTTTGTAGAGGAGTTTGGTGTAGCTTGGGTGAGGGGAGATGAACTTTTTATGACCAGCAGGAAGTCACATATACAGAGACACACACACAGTGCTTTAACTGTTACGACACACACACTCACACGCACACATACGCACACACAGGTATGCGCATACGCAGGCACTCACGTGCTCACACATACATACACAAACACAGTGTTTTGGGTTTACAACACACCATGTGGGTTTTATGATGCAGGGTTTGCTTCTATAAAACTGGTTGTAACAGACAAAGAAGTTGAGATCTGCAGAGAGCCCTGTACATCTCCCCTTCTAGAAGGTGCATGCGTAACTGAAGATGAATAAAGGTTTTGTGAAATAACTACTGAGTTCCGGTGTCGCCTCTGGAGGCCTGAGGAATAAAAAGATCTGGGGTGAAACTGAAAACGCAACACCTGACGGGGTTTTCCTGGAAATTTGGCAAAATCTTCTGCTTATAGTACTAATTACTGTCACGGGGGTGGAACGGACTCAGGCGCAGACTGAGGTAGCACAGTTCAACGACACTTTATTAATCACACTGGTGCGCTATATACACGTGAAGGGAGGGGGGAAACACCAGGGTCCCGGGGATCAATAGGCTGGGGAGACACTTCTTCGCACTCGCTCTGCTCCCTGTCCAAACAGTCTCCACACAAGCAGCTCAGCTCACTCTCCTACTCACGGGGTCCAGAGGTCACAAAAGGGCTGATCCAGGTAAACCTGTTTACACAGACGAGGGTAAGTCGAAGGCAAACACGGGAACAGTAGAATCGCAAGGAAGCCAGGCAATACTAACGAGAGTTACTCAATATTCCAGCGACGAATAGCTCAGAGCCCCAGCCTTAAGAGCCAGAGAACTGCAATTCGCTCGAGATCAGCTGCAGGTGCGTGGGCCAAGGGCAGGAGCCCAATCAGAGCTCCGCCCAGGCAGACAGGTAGGAGAGAGAGAGCGAGAGAAAAACAACAAACACTTGTGGCCACACTGGGCTGGCCGGGGAGGCACAGGGACCATGACAAATTACAGTACTTTGTTTGTTTTTTGCCATGTGCACCGTGTGAGTGGTAAAAAAAAATATCAGCTACATTATAGCAGCTCCACTGTGCTTTTTAATGTTTTTAAGTGTTTCTATTGGTAGTTCCTTGGTACATTGTTAAGTATCAACTTTTTGACTATGGTTGCCCAATTGTATTTAATTTTTTGCTCTTTGGGCATTTTAAAACTTTAAAATAACTCAGTTGTTGTTCTCTGCACCACTTGGGACTGCAAAACTGGAGTAAAGCGTTGGGAGCGTTAAAAAAAATGGTACAAACCATCTGTTACTATGGGAAATGTCAGATGGAAAAGCAAACGGTCCTGACTAAACTATAGTGGGAGTACTGGCAGTGTAGCTACATGCCTTACAGAGACATGGCTGAATAAATGTTCCACACACTCGCTTGTCACTCTGGATGTCTTTCAGCTCGGATGGGTGGATAGCGTGCATTGGAGCACGGTTAGAGGAAGGGATGGCGCAAAGATGCATAAAGAACAAAGATGGCACGGCCACGTCCAGACGCCTTCCTGACCGCTCCGCTCCGACTATCCACTTTTCTTGTTTTTTACTTATTTTTTGCAGAGTCGAACAAAACCAAAGGTGGAGGAGTGTGTTTCATGATAAACAGAAAGTGGTGTGATGCCAGGAGCATTTCTACTCGCTCCAGCGGCTGCTCGCCACATCTGGAGTTCCTGAGCATTAAGTGCCGCCCTTTGTATCTGCCCCGTGAGTTCACCTCGGTCATCGCCACGGCGGTCTACATCCCACCCCAAGCGGACACAGGTATGGCTTTGTTTTGGGTGGCTTGCGACCTAAAATCCAAGTACATTTGCAATGTCTTCCCATATCTTGGCAAGGACCCCAATCGTCCCACTGGGGAGAGACTTTCTGAAAATGTAGTAATGAGGCTGATGGAACCATTCCTAGACAAGGGCAGAAATGTTACCACGGACAATTTCTTCACATCGCTTTCACTGGCACAAAAACTTCTTGGACGGAAAACCACCATCCTCGGCACAGTCAACAGGATTCGCAGGGAAATTCCTCAATCCACTAGACAGACAGATCGCAATGAATTCACCACTCAGGTATGTTACAGGTCTTTTGTGGTTCTATGTTTATGTGTTTCATTGTGTGTAAAAGGGCTATGGAAATAACACTTTATCTTATTTCTTAGGTGTTTTCAACCTCTGCTGCCACGCTGACGGCGTATGCGGCCAAACGGAAGAAGACAGTCTATATTCTTAGCAGCATGCACGGCGTGGTTCAGACTGATAACACTACCAAAAGGAAGCCAAACACTGTCACCCTTTACAACAAAACAAAGTGTGGCGTGGATGTGATGGACCAGATGGTTCGGGAGTACACTGTCCGCAAAGGAACACGGCGCTGGCCAGTCGCCGTGTTTTATAACATGATTGACATGGCAGCACTGAATGCACATGTGCTGTATCAAGCATGCACCGGGACGAAGGAAAGACGGGTGGACTTCCTGGTGGCGCTTGCAACAGAGTTGGCTCGCTCTCATGTAGCTGGGAAGAAGGCAAGAAAAGAACAGTTGCTTCGGACACAACCCTCCACACCTAGCCCTGGAAAAAGAGCCACGTGTCAGGTCAAACACAACTGCAAGAACAATCATGCCACTGTGCGATGTGTTCACTGCAAAAGATACACATGTGGTAAATGCAGACTACAGATACCATGGCAGTGCCAGGATTGTGAGTGATTGCTGAAAATGTTGAAATGTACTCACTCACTTTTTATTATTATTTGTAAATATGTGTACAAATGGTTGGTTTTTTGTACTGTTTTTATCAATAAATCTCAGCAACAAAGGACATACACCCATGTGTGTTGATTTCTCCCTAAGATGGCAAACTGAAACACTCCAAGTTGGTGACTTTTGGAGATTTATTTCTCTGGATGATTGAGAATGCATCAAGATGAAACACAAAAGGAAGTGCACAGCTTTTAGCAGCTCCCCACGCCCTCAATCACACACCCCCACTCCCCTCCCTCCAGAATTCCCAGATAACGACCCAATTTACATATGAATGACTAGCCAATTTAGCTTCCACTTGGCTGAAGCTAAAGCCTAGCTAAAAGCCATTTGGCTGCTCTCCGGGTTTTAAAGGTAGAAAAAGCCAAATGGCGATCCGTGGGGGTTTAAGTGTAATGCTAAGATAAGTGATTAAAAAAGAAAAACAACTATTTTTATAGAGCAAAAAAGAGCCAAAAAATTAAGATTTCTTAAGGGAACATTTATTTATTTTTTATTTTATTTTATTAGTAAATGCTCCTTAACACTGGTTGCCAAACAAGAAGAAGAAGAAGAAGCAGTGAGCCAGTAGGGAGGGGGTGAGTGAGTGCGTGAGTGATTCGTTCATGCTACGAGGGTTAACGTGGAGTAACCCCAATGTGCTGTTAGCATGTTAGCAGAGCGATGCTACTGTGAACCGAGGAGCTGTTGTCTTGATGTGAGCTTCTACTCAGGGTTTTTTTCTTCCAGTTCAGAGCAGAAATGTTTTTGTTAAGAAACTGGCTGTTGTTTTTTTCCACACAATTTTAATTATAAGCTAGATACATTTCTACTAACGAAATGAGTTTTCTAACAGCAACAGGGTTGAGTCAGTGAATGAGTCAGTAGGGCTTGTGAATCATGATTCACGAGTCAGTAAAGTGATTTTCAAGTATTGAACGATTCATTCATGATTCGCACATCACTAGGGATTATAGTTAAAGACTTCAGGAATCCAAAATCGGTAAGGAATATTACATAAGTGTTAAAATATTTCTATTTATAATTGTTAATTTATCCAATTGCAGTCGTTTCCATGAAATCTGGAGACTTTGTTAGCAAATGCATGACATTCTTTAAAGGTAATCACAATAATTTGCTCAACCCCTTTAACCCTTAGGAGAGC
Organism: Copadichromis virginalis; assembly: GCF_057382275.1. Taxonomy (NCBI): domain Eukaryota; kingdom Metazoa; phylum Chordata; class Actinopteri; order Cichliformes; family Cichlidae; genus Copadichromis; species Copadichromis virginalis. The sequence goes on from NC_140622.1 coordinate 3,221,379, forward strand.
CTCCAGGTGGTGCTACTTTTTTATTTTCTGCAAGGGTGCAATGCTACTGAAATGTGTCTGTCGCAATTATTGTTGGATAAGCAGCTGTTTTCAGCAGCTGTGAACACACCCCGTCTGGGCCTGCTGTGTTCCTGGGCCGTTGCCTCCTCAGTTCTCTCCTCACTTGGTCTATAGTTATGCAGGGAGGGTTCTATGGGGAGGAGCATTCAGGGGGAGTATCAAATGAGGGTGTTGTGCACTACACCTACAGGACACCTACAGTGAGTCCTGGGTCTGACTGGGCCCTCCTCCCAGTAGGACACCCCTGAAATACCTCACCTACACTCAGAAAAATAAAGGTGCCAACTGGAACCAAAAGTGGTTCTTTAGACTGATGCCATAGAAGAACCTTTTTTGGTGCCACAAAGAACCTTTCAAACAATGGTTCTTTGAAGAACCATTTCTTTCAGTGGTTCATTGAAGAACCTTTACAGGTGCCCCAAAGAACCATCAAGAAATGGTTCTTTGGGGCACCTTTAATGGTTTTTCAAAGAACCTTTTTAAAAATGGTTCTTTAAAGAACCATTTTTAAAAAGGTCCTTCAAATGGTTCTTTAAAAGAACCATTTGAAGGACCTTTTTTGAGTGGTTCTTTAAAAGAACCATTTTAAAGAACCTTTTTTGAGTGGTTCTTTAAAAAAACCATTTTAAATCTTTCAAAATAAAATGCATCATAAATTGAATTTGAGTAGGGCAAAATAAATACTAGCACAGCATAGACATATATTAATGGTTTATTGTCATTTTGTAGTTACCAAAAGACAAAAAGGCATTTTAACCCTCAGCACAACATCACTACTAATACATGTCACATATTAGTGTTTTAAACAGTAATAATTAAATATATTTGCTATACTATAAATAAATATATATAAATACTATAGCTACAGATAACACAACAAATAATACATGTATTGTTTAATTAATAAAACATCAGAAAGTGATAAAACACATTAGAAATAGCAATAGCTTCATAACAGACCAATAAATCAACACATTTTCATCAGCAGATGTTTGCATGTTCAGTAAAAATATTTCAACAAGTTTATGATTAAAATGATCAATGAACTTCAGCCTTACGCTATGTAATGTACATTTCATGTTGTACTCATGGTCCTTTGTTAGTTCAGTTTAGGATAATGTCTCTGACGTATGTATCATATCAAATATATGTCATATCAAAACAAGCCCACACCTGCAGTTGTTTCAGTTTTTCACTGGTGTTTCCTGTCAGCTGGTCAACCTCACTCAGGCAGACATCCATATCAGCCAACCAAACGACAAGTTCCTCCCTTTGTGCTTCAAACCCCTCCCACTCTGAGACAAGGAGCTGAAAGAGAGAGAAAAGAGTCAATTATAAAGAAGAGAGAGAAGTGAAACCCTCCTCAGAAGGTCTGACTCGCATACCTGCAGTTGACCTGTGATGGACTCCTGTTTGGCGTTCACGTCATCCCTCGTTGTTGCCAACAGCCGAGTCTGCAGGGTGCCCTGGAAGAGCTGAGTTAATGTTCGACTCGTCCTGGTCAGGCTCTCCAGCTGGATGAGGCGAGGTCTCCCCTCTCACCGCTGCCTCTGAACACAGAAACACAAATTTCATCTGAAGCAGGAGGTGCAGATTTTTTGTGCTATTCTTTTCTAAATCCAGGCTAGATCACGTGGAGGTATTTGGAAAACTTTTTTGGCCAGTGGACGACTGTTGTCTTGCAGAAAGTCAAATCAAACATATGCGATATACAATTAATTCACAAGAACACATTATAAAAAATAAGTCCAGTTCTTGCCTGATTTCAAGTGAAATCTGCATCAAAACAGGGTGACAGAAGTAAAACGAGTGCACAAAGCCTCACTTTGTAAAAGCCTGCTATTACAGTTCTCCTCTATGCAGACGACTTTCCTGTTTTCAAGGCACAACTTGGATCTGCTGTACGAATCTTATGAATACACACTAAATGAAACAATAGTGTGCATGACTCCAGATTCTGATCCCTCATCCTAATATGGTCCCAACATAGCAACAGCAATAAAGCAAATGTTGAGGCTTCAAAATACAAAGTCCATAAACCAATGGCTGACGTGGGTTTTATCATAAGGGTGATAAATATACAGATTTCAGTCTGTCTTAGAGATTTGATGTTCATTTACCTGCAGATGCACTATACGTACCTGCTCCATGGTTTTTCACAACATTTTGCACATCACTATTTAATACAGGAAGTAGGTGAACTAAAACAAGTCATCTTTCTTTGTGAGAGGACCATATTAATGAAACAAACCTCATCATAGGGAGCCCTAAAGATGCTCCTGCTGCTTCTCTTCCTCCTCATCCTAAGCTTCCTTCTCCTTGTCCTCGCCTTCCATCCAATTGTAATTCAACCTAATTGTGTTTCTCCCCCTCCTCTTCCTCATTTTGTTGGAGCTGTGAACACAATTAATGTGAATCTGGATTAATTTGTGCAAACAAGAAAAATCTACAGCTTTTTGGTCAGAGGTGCTCTTGTGATTTAAGCCGGGTAGAGTAGATTTATCTGTTGATGCTACCTGCTTCAGCTCTGGCTGCTGAGTGATATTTACACCCTGGCTGGATTACAAACTTTAACCATGTGCTGAACTTTGGCCCAGCGTTGATACCTCTTGTTAGTATAACGACCTCTTCTTAGCTTGTATGTATGATGGTGGATAAATGAAATATACAAAAAAATTAACTATATTACAAAAGAACATCTATCTTGGAAACATCAAATGACCGGAGCATAACTTGTCAACTAGTCCGAAACTAAGTTATGCAGGAACAGTCAAAGACACCTTCTCATGTCACATTTCTATTCATTTCTATATAATTTGATTAGACAATAAAGAGTTATCTAATCGAATTATTCATTCAAAACTCTTATGCATAGCTGCATTTTATACAGCTCATACAGAATTCAAAGTACAGGTTCATGTGAGTATTTAATGTACGGCTCAGATCTACAGAATTTCAGAGTTTCTAGAGCAGACACAGAGCTCACGTCACAACAGGCTTCAGGCGCCATTTTAGTGACTTTAACAATATATTAAATTTTAATTTCGGTCTAGCTGACATTAGGTTGTGTGCGCAGCACGCAATTGAACCACATATTTTAGAAGCCAAAGGTTCAAATTAGCTGGGAGCAGCTTCACTTAATTATAACAGTGGTTTTGTTAGGAAAACCGTTGGATACTAAATTGCGCTGACCTCAACGGCTAACGTATCTAGCTAATCGCTACTGTTAGCACAACATTAACAGCAAGCTACAATGACGAGTAACAAAAACAAAACAGTAATAAGGTTTTAATGAAAATGTTTTACCTTTTCCAACAGTCCCAGAATCCACAGCTTCAAAGTCCAGCAGGTACTGAAGACTGTTATCCGTTTCGCTGTCACCGTCCGTGAGGTTTTTTTTCCCGAAAGGTCAAGGCCCGCCGCTCGCACACTCTGTCTGCGCATGCGCATCCCAACGACGGACCCCTCCGTCCGCTCCCGGGAGGTTACAGTATGACCTGTTCTGATGTCACTCTCTCTCCCTGTCATGTATTTGGCTCGAAACACATATCAACAAATTGCTCAGTGATGAACAACTACTCAGATCATTTACCTAAGCAGTGCGCTTTGTCAAAACGAAGTGTGTGTTCATTACACTGACATTCTGTTCTGCAATTGTTATTTACTTGTATTTTATAATTTGACTTTACATACTGCTGGGTGGTTTGTAAAGTTTACAATAACTAGTATTATCATTATGCTATATTTTCAAAAATATATAATAATCTCAAAAGTAATGCCTTGGAGTAGAAAATAGTAATGCTATTTAAAACTAAAGTACAGTATTTGAATGTGTGTATTGTGTCTACTGTTTGCAAATATTTCTAACTTTTATTTGAATATTCAGCTTCCTACCATCTTCTCTTAAAGGGTAATTGCCAGGTATCCCGCCCTCCCCCTTCGCACACACATGCACACAAAGAAAACACACAGTATAATTCACAGCCTCATTATAGTGAATAAATATTTATGCCATTTACACCATCAAACTTAGATTGCTAAGGATGAAGAACCTTTTGTTCTTTAAAGAACCATTTGTAATAGCTGAAGAACCATCCACAAAATAAAAAGGTTCTTTGACGTATGATGGTTCTTTAAAGAACCATGAAGACATCTGAAGAACCATTTAAGAACCATAATTTTTCTGAGTGTAGGAGGAGTCCAGGAGGCATCCTAGTCAGATGCCACTAGAGATGGACCGATCCGATATTACGTATCGGTATCGGTCCGATACTGACCTAAATTACTGGATCGGATATCGGAGAAAAATAAAAAATGTAATCCGATCCATTAAATATCACGAAAGCACCTCACAAAACTTGCAACAGGCCGTAACTCGCCTCAGAACGTTAGCACGTCGGAGCAGTATGCATCACGTGATAGAGCGGCTGTGGCATGCGGGACCTGTCGGTGGTCTGGATAGCATTTGGAGCTTCGCTAGCAACCCGGCATTTCATCTCCGACAAAGTTATCCCGAGAGAAGTAAAGCAAGTGTGTAAGTCCATCTCTGAATGTTTGTAAAGCATTCCTGCGTTAAGCTTAACAAGCGACTGCCTCTTCTTGCTGCTACTTCAATCATGAAACTGCTTAATGATCAGCTGATCGGCTTTTCTGTCGCGAGTCCGTCTCTCTTGTTTGTTTTTGGCCCACTTTGCACCAGAAAGAGGAAACCAGTGGATAAACAACAGCAGCACGTTTAAGCTTGATAAGCTGTTGTTAGAATTTATTTAATATTACTTTCTACACCAGGATCTTTTTCTACGTAGCTGATGCTGGTAACTGTGCAGGGGCGGATCTAGCAAAGTTTAGCCAGGGGGGCCGATAGGGCATTAACAGGGAAAAGGGGGCACAAAGACATACTTTTCTTTCTTATTCTCATTTAAAATGTCTAGCTTTTAATAAATAATTATCTGACACCCAAAGTTTTAATTTGATGTAAAAGGAATAGAAGTCAATTACTGTATATAGTGACTATTAAGTCTAATATATATACCCTAGTAAGGGTATATATATTAGACCCTAGTAAACAAAACTGAGGTAATAGTCTTTGGCGCCAAAGAAAAACGATTACAGGTCACCAGAGAACTTCAATCTATACATCTAAAAACCACAAACCAGGCGAGAAATTTGGGTGTAGTGATGGATGCAGACCTAAACTTAGAAAAACACATTAAGACAATAACAAAGTCAGCTTACTATCACCTCAAGAATATTTCAAGGATAAAAGATCTGATGTCTCAACAGGACCTGGAAAAACTAGTCCATGCATTCATTTTTAGTAGGCTTGATTACTGTAACAGCATCTTTACAGGTCTACCTAAAAAATCAGTCAGACAACTACAGCTCATTCAGAACTCTGCTGCTCGAGTCCTCACTAAGACCAAAAAAGTGGACCACATCAGTCCAGCTCTGAGGTCTTTACACTGGCTGCCTGTCCGTCAGAGGATAGACTTTAAAGTTCTGATGCTGGTCTATAAAGCTCTGAATGGTTTAGGACCAAAATACATCAGTGACCTCCTGACCCAGTATGAACCATCCAGATCCCTCAGGTCATCTGGATCCGGTCTTTTATCAGTTCCCAGAGTCAGAACCAGACACGGAGAAGCTGCATTCAGCTTTTATGCTCCTTATATCTGGAACAAACTCCCAGAAAGCCTCAGATCAGCTGAAACACTCAGTTTATTTAAATCCAGGTTGAAGACTCACCTGTTCTCAGCTGCATTTGAATAAAGCACCAAATCCACACTTTTAAGCTTAAATTTCAAAACTTACACTAACTACTGATCTTATCTATTTCTGATTTTATCTGTTTTGATTTTATATACTGTTTTGTTTGTTTGTTAAGCTTAAATTTCAAAACTTACATTAACTACTGATTTTATCTACTGTTCTGATTTTATCTGTTTTGATTTTATATACTGTTTTGTTTGTTTGTTTGTTTGTTTGTTTGTTTGTTTGTTTGTTTGTTAAGTGGGTTTAGAGCTCTGGGTAGCTCCCCAGCTGGGTCTAGACTGGGTCTAGAGAGTATTTTAAATTCAGGGAATTTAAAATAGAAAGTAGCTCGTCCACAGGACTGGTAGCTCCCCTTACGATAAGGGTTCTGTGATATTATTCTGTTATCATATGTTACCTTATATATGTAATCAAAAGTAGTTGAAGTATGATACTGCTGTAGCTCATATTATACCCTTTAACATAGAGTGTGTGATCAGTATGTAGTCTTAGTTTGCATTATACTTCTGACCTAAAAGAGTGTGAAAATCATTAGATCTATTGGATTGACCTGTATTACTCGACACTGTTGAATGTGTTACACTGTTTCTTGACATTTCATACTGCTGAATCATGAAGAGAATGTTGTGTGCAGAGGACCTTGTGCCGATAATAGAAGAGACAGACCACATTCCACACCCCCACCTTACAGAAAGCAGAGAAAGACAGGGAGCCGAGGTCATAACTTAGGCGCTGTAACAGAGAAAGAATGTGATGTTTTGGCTTTTACGACTAGATGGGGGCCACTAGAGACTATAAAAAGCTGAGCAACCCGTCACCATTTTGAGACTTGCTGTGACCCTCTTCAGGCATGTCTCCCCATCATGATGGTCCTTATGCTCTTAAGTGTTGAATTGTATGGAAATAAATGATTGTTGATTGAGCATAAATACACCGAGTATTGTCCTTCCTTCAGCCCAAAGATTCAAATTGGGAGATTTCAACAACTTGGTGCCGTGTGACCCGGATCTTTGGTGTGCTGAGGAGGGGAAGATTTGGCCTTTGGTGAGATCGTGAGGCGAGGTGAACAGAGGACCGGTCCAAATATAAAAAGGTAAGCACAGCCTGTTGTATTATAAATACCAAATGTGCATATTGGGCTTTCCAAATTAATCTGTTCACTGAGTTACACGTATTTTCACAGTAAATTTGTCGGTGTCTGGTTTTTGGCGCGAGATACTAACAACATAAGTTGAGGCTGAATTCCAGTGTGTTAAATAAACTGCTTCTACCGAGAAACTAATAAGATACTACGTTGAGCTAGTTGCAGCCACTTTACCTTCCACATTTAATTTTGTCTAATACTGGCTTCTGTAGCAATAATACATTAGAATTTCTTCTGAAGACGCGGCCATTAGTTCAGTACATTGAAGTCGAGGTTTTGAAGTTGTTTATGGTGTCGGTAAAGTCCTGGCTCTTGCCGGCTATGAAATAGAAGTTGATTTAAGGAAAAGCAGATGCTGGCTCACGGTGCAGTTGAACACTGGCAACGCGGAAGCGAAACACGTCCGTAGGTTTGGTTTATGATACGGCCGTGTTCCGGTGGTACGGCCGTGGAGTGCAGTAGTGGTTGGTGCTGGTTTCAGTACGTTGAATAGAGGTTTGACGGTGGTTTGTGGCGTCAGTCGAGTCTCAAGGGCTGCGGTCATAAAACAAAGTAAAATTTTACTTGCCAAGAAGTACATCAGAATCAGAATCAGAATACTTTATTGATCCCTGGGGGAAATTATTTTTTGTTACAGTGCTCCATTTTAAACCAACATTAAGACAAGACAGACAATACACTAACTAAGAATAGTACAATATATACATATATATACATACATACATACATAAGTCACTCATAAATAAATAGTTGGAAAAGAAACATGTGTAGTTGTAGCAGCAAACAGTGTGTTAAGTGGATGCGTTGTACAGGGAGATGGCCACAGGCAGGAATGATTTCCTGTGTCGTTCAGTGGTGCTTTTCGGTAATCTCAGTCTCTCACTGAACGAGCTCCTGTGACTGACCAGCATGTCATGGAGTGGGTGGGAGGTGTTATCCAACATTGTCTTTATCTTGGACAGCATCCGCCTCTCCGACACCACCTTGAGGGAGTCCAGCTCCATCCCCACAACATTGCTGGCCTTACGGATCAGTTTATTAAGTCTGTTGGCATCTGCGACCCTCAGCCTGCTCCCCCAGCATGCAACAGCATAGAGGATCGCACTGGCCACAACAGACTCATAGAAAATCCTCAGCATTTTCTGGCAGATGTTGAAGGACCTCAGTCGCCTCAAAAAATAGAGACGACTCTGGCCCTTCCTGTAAAGTGCTGTGGTGTTTTTAGCCCAGTCCAGTTTATTGTCAATGTGTACTCCAAGGTATTTATAGTCCTCCACAATGTCAACACTGACCCCCTGGATTGAAACAGGGGTCAAGTGTTTCCTGGTCTTCCTGAAGTCCACGATCAGTTCCTTGGTCTTTGCCACGTTGAGCTGCGGATGATTCTGCTCACACCACGTGACAAAGGAGTCGACCACAGCCCGGTACTCTGTCTCATCATCCCTGCTGATGCATCCAACCACCGCAGAGTCATCAGAAAACTTCTGAAGATGGCATGTCTCTGTGCAGTGGCTGAAGTCTGTGGTGTAGAGGGTGAAGAGGAAGGGGGAGAGGACAGTCCCCTGTGGTGCCCCTGTGTTGCTGATCACCTTGTCAGACACACACTGTGGGAGACGTACATATTGTGGTCTTCCTGTCAGGTAATCAACAATCCAGGACACCAGAGAAGCATCCACCTGCATCGCTGCTAACTTATCACCCAGGAGGGTCGGCCTGATGGTGTTGAAAGCACTGGAAAAGTCAAAAAACATGACCCTCACAGTGCTCGCACATAGAGCAAAACCTGGTTTATGGTATCAGTATAACTTCAGGGGACGCAGGCATCACTTTTATGATGCGACTTTGCCCCGTTGTGGCGGCCATAAGCGCAGAGAAAGGGGTATTTTGGTCTATGGTGCAGTGTGCTTTAAGAAGATCTAATAGTTGAGCTCAGAGGTTTCTGTGTAAAATTCCCGCTGAGGAAAAGTGTTGTGTGTGTGTGTGTGTGTGTGTGTGTGTGAAGGCGCGCTCTGAGTGAGTGTGTGCGAAGCTGCGAAGCGCGCTCTGGGTGCTGTCTTGTGTGTAAAGCGCGCTCTAGGTGTTGTTTTGAGTGTGAGTGAGGCGCGCTCTGAATGTGTTTTTTGTGAGTGTGAAGCGTGAACACAGTGACAGTGACGGTTGATGTGTTTGATTAGGAGGACGCTAGAGCAAAGACACATTTTAGGATCAAAGGTTGATGCCTAGTGTACCTGTGGAAATAATTTTGTTCAAGGTGTGGCGACCCTCCTGGTCGTGGACGCGCGGCCAGGCCCAGCGGCGTCTGGATGCCAAGGTGGCAACTTGGGAACTGAGGACTCCCGCATTAGCTACGGAAATAACACTGGAACGGCCGTGTAATCACGGGTTCACATTTATTCCGGACTAGAACAAGACACATTTTGCGAACAAAGGTTGAGTCTAGATTAGTAAAGAAATATAAAAAGGTTGAATTCCTCGTTTCAGTGGTTGAAATTGTTGTGTGCCTGTCCCCTGACGAGTGTGAAATTAAATAAAGAGGGAATTTGGAGCCACATAGAGATAGACGGGCATAATTGGGTGTATTACTCTGTGGTGTAATAAAAATAAAAAAATTAAAAAAGAGAGATAGTAAGAGGTGTGCAGTGGAGAATTATGGAGGAGTACAGAGAGGAATGTGTTGGGAGACTGGCGTACAGTTTACGCTGTCAAGGTAGGCGTGTTGCCTGCTTATCTGTTTAACAGTGATGAAAATGAAATTAAATAAATCTCTTAGTGTGTTAATACAGGAAGCTGCGGACCTGGACCAACTGCCCCCACAAGCACAGCGGCCGAAGCAAAATTATAGGTAATGGGAACCACACCCAGCACAAATCAGCAGCTGTGAAACAGACAGCAGCAAGGAGAGAATTAGAGGAGAAATTAAGAGAAGTTTTTAACTCATAAAATTGGGGCCAACGGACTTGTGGAGGTTGGGAAGGCGTCCGGAGCATCACAACAAAAAGGTGAAACAAAAACACACACAAGCAGAGAAATCTGAGAGAAAGGCTCCTTTTAAGGTAACGCCTAGTTTGAGAAAAGATAAAATTAACCTGCTTTTATACAAATGCACATACACGCAATGAAGAAACAGCTTACACTCATGAACACGTGAAGATTTTCCAGCAAGGCTAAAGCAGCGAAACTTAACATACACCTGTTGTTAAAGGATAAATACATTACTGACAAATAAACTCTCTGGGTTGCAGGACAACAATTTAACTTCAAAGAAAAAGACACTGGTCTGACCAACCAGTGAAGACATGACAAATTTAGGGGTTAAAAGATTCAAATTGTGACATGTTTTCTGCTGATTGATTGATACAAGTGATTACTGAATGAAAGAAAATTTCTTTTTGGGCTTTTAAACATGATATTAAGAATTTTAACAGGTGCATGTTGTCCTGTCAACTTGGTGGGTTAGGAGTTGATTATATCGGGAGAGAAAAAACAAAAAAAAGGGGGGAGAGAAGGCTGACACAGGGCCTGGTCCCGGTGTTTCTCCCCTCTCGTTGTAATACAGCCAACACAACATCATTTTCCTGTTCGTTTGCTTTTGTTTTTTGTCTGTTTTTGTTTTTTGTTTTTCTCTATATATATTTAATTACAGGCTGCTTTGCCGGCCCTGAAAGCCGAGGCTGACTGGACTCCTGCTCTCCCCCATACGTGACCCTGACCAAATGCTGCAACAGCTGGACCCACAACAACGACCTGAAAATGTCAACAGTGCTGCAGGAATGTGATCTCATGCAGCCGAGACGGAGAGCACTAAACCTAAGGCCCGTTTCACTACACGGGGGAAAATTCCCAGACTACATCAGCTGACAGAGCTATGACAAGACGCCCGCTAAGCCCGAATGAAAAGTAAGGTCGAGCAAAACAATGCTGACCTTGATAACTCTGCATTAACACTGGGCAGGACAGTGATGGACCAACACGGATGATCGGGCAGCAAAAAGGGCGTGACCGGGACAGGAGGAGTAACTGAGGACAGAAGGCACCTCAGAATGGACAAAAAAACACAGAAGAAGATGCAGGTTTCACCTGCGGTGAGCATGGACATTGGAGAAAGGACTGCCCCAATTGGGGTCAGAACCAGGACGGACTGAACTTTGAGCAGCAGCAGCAGCAATGGTCGCAAACAAACTGAAAAGGAGGAGGGCAGGCCCCCAGGGCATGCTTCAGGCCGTGGTTTACCCAGAACACCAGAACAGGAAAGTGATGAACAAACACACACACACACACACACACACACACACACACACACACACGCTGATGCAATGAAGAATGCTTTGCTTATGCTGCTATGCAAAATGCTGCACACAAACATCCCAATGCATAATTTTTATGAGGAGCCATTGATTACCATTGATTACTTAGAATGTGTTATATGTCACCTAGAAGGCATTTATGTAGATTTTAGGAATAAGGTCTAAAACAGTTTGGTTATGAAAACAATGTCTGTTTATGGCTCAAGGCCTTGACTGAATTCTTTGCTGTGCTTCACACAGCCCTGATGAGGAACAGTGGCACAGAGTGAAAAATGATGAATTAATAGTGTAAGTTTTAGGTCGGAGTACGGCATTTTCTGTGATTGAGTTTTAATTCAAGGAGGAACAAAAGGTGTTACGGCACCTGAGGTTCTCATTCCCACACAATATTGTCCCGGCAGGAAGCAAAATGTTCCTGTGAATTTCTGGTTGATTGTTTGGTTTTGTTTAGCGCTAGCTTGATTTTATCAGTGAGCTTTGGCTTGTGTTCTTTCTCGTAAGCGAGAGAGGGATAGTTTTATGCTTGGACATGTCTGCAACGGGCCCTAGTTTGTGTTATTTTAGTAGTGTTTTGTTGGTTATGTCTGTTTTCGTTTTGTTACAGTGCACTGAGATAAGAAAATCTGAGAGGTGTGATCCACCAGTGGTGATATGTTGATATTTTGTGAGTTTATGATTTAACAATCAGCTCTTTAAACCAGGCCTGAAAGATTGAGATTTAAAGCGCTATAAAATATTATTACTGTAAACAGTTGCAAAGTGTGCTTCTCCATGATTGTAATTGGCTTGGGAGAAATTCACTTATAGGGAACACTGAGAAGTTCTGAGTCTAAAAGGATTGCACCGAGTCAATCCGGCCCAAAAAACAACAAGGAATTGTTTTCCTTTAAAATGATGACGTCATCTTGCTGGTGATGGAGGCTCGAATAGGTTGCGCGTGAGACTCCATTATCAGCAATATCTGGTATGAATGTGTATGGAGGTATGCATGTGAATGGACTGTGATGGACTGACGACTAAAAGTTTTGACTGACTTGATACTGAGACAATGACTGCACCAACTTTAGGATTAGTAAATGCCAATAAACAATTCATAAACAATTCACCCAGCCGACAAGAGAAGGGTGGATGCTTCGCTTCGTTTTGTTTTTTCAGGAGCAGGAGGATAAGAGAGACTGGAGGAGGAGACTCTAGCTTCACATAAGTATGAACTGCAGACTTAACACTGTGGTTGCTGATTTTGAGTTACTGATGTTTGCATTAAGAAAACTGTGCTATATTAGCTGTGTTTTGATTAAGGTATCATGTTATATTATTGGGAATGCCAAATGCTACAGTGGAGAAAACTATTGATATCACTCATGACTGGAATATGTTACTATTAACCACAGCAGGCCACTGTAAAAAAGTCAATTAAATTTTATAGAGGAAAATCGCCAAAACTTTAACAATACCTATGAATGACTGGCCACATTCAGAATAGAGATATGCAATAATAAACATTGGTCCACGTGATTTAGGTTCTCACTTGAAATAGTAAGTTATTAAATGTAGAATATAATTGACAGGGACATTTGATAGGATGTGGTACTGCAAAAGAACAAGAGCAAAGTAGATAAAGAAAATATTGTGTTTAGTTTGGATAAATTCAAATTAAAATGTACCATTACACTCAGAGGATCAATATGAAATAAAACATATGCAAAATTTGTATGAAGTACATGACTGATAACTGTTCTGTCCTGAGCTTTTGTTTCTATAGCACCCACTTGACCACACCAACAGTTTCTCGCCACCAACAGAGGGGGTATTTGCAAAGAATAGGGAGGAATATCATCAAAACCGGGAAAAGTAAGCCCCGAAGGGGGTGATGACACCATAACTTTCACTTATGGTCAAATTCTTAAAATTTGACCCCAAACTTGAAAATTCTTCAAACATTTAGAGACAAAGTGGATAAACATAATGTCGCAAACCACATAAGGATGGAGCATTTGAATCAATAAGATGGTGAAATAACACGCAGTAAAATGTGGATCAGGTTGATTATGTTTATTCCAGTGTGCAGAGGAGTCAATTCCCTTCACAAAGTTTGTAAATTCACTTGAACCAAAATTAGGAGCACCCGGTGCTGCAAGAGTTAATAGTCACAATACCCAAGGATAAGCACAAGAGCATGACTGATATGATGGGACTGGGATTTTGCTACACTTAATTATTGCAGACACAACTAGAACTATAACTGAAACTAATCAAAACTAAACTAAACTAGCAAACAATTGGTAAAAACTGATTAAAACTGATATAAAATTGAAAATCTGAAGTCGAAGCTAAATAAAAATAAAAACTAATGAAAATTGCAAAACTATTACAACCCTGGTCCAGACTAAGATGGCGTTGGACATCTTCAGGGCAGAAAAGGGTTGGTGTGACCAAGGTGTGGTTTGGCTTGTTGTATGTACATTTCAAAATGTTACAGCTCTGGATGGACCAGTTACCAGGGCATGGAAGGATGACAGACTTTATTACATGAGGAGAAGGGAAATTTCCGGGATTGAGGATCCTCTGGGATGACAAGGCTGGAGCAACGGTACTCGAGAGAAGAATTTCTGATACTTTCTGAGATATGATGTCACTAACCTTCTCTTTTAATTGTCTAGCTCCAATGAATTGACACATGGGAGTGTGTCAAAAAGGGGGAGTTGAGTCCGAATATCAAACAATGGTTTTATGAACATCTTATGACGTTATTTCTGTGTTTAATAAATTAGCTATGGTAAAACTTAAGCATATAAGGTGTTACACTTAGAAATGGTTCATTAATTTTTGATTTCTTTTACACACACATAGATTATGATTAGAATAGGTCCTGAACATAATATTTTAAACCAAATTTGAATCATTAGAACAACAATGGATAACAATATTAGATTATCAAGGCTAGGGAGAGAGGTGTTTTGGTTTTCTGTCTCTTGCAGAGAAAGGAACAGACACCAGACGGGGACACGGAGATGTGAGGACCCTTCACAGCAGAGACAGATGTAGGGACTGCCGAGACAGCAACTGGGGTCAAGTGTCATGGCGTTTGAGCTCCTTGAGAAGATGGATCCCATAAACACAGCAATAACCATGAAGGGGTTGGCGAAAACCAGGAACACCAGACCAACGAGGTTCGAGAGGCTCTTGGCAAAAAGGGGGACACGCCGGTGACCCCAAAACACACAGATCCTTGTTTGAAATCGGGGCAGAATAATCCCCAGAACTGTGCAATGACTAAAGGGTGGTCTAACCCCGGAGGTCGAAGAAAGAAGCTGAGAATCACCCAACTGGAAAACACTGGTAGCTGCAGCAATAAAAATAAAGGTTAAAAGCTCCTTAGACAGAGGTAAGTACATTTGAAAGGTATAAGGGGGCATTAAAAAGGGGGTGGAAAACTGGAGCACCAAAATAAAGCTGTGGGAGAATTGGGGAGTGATGGGAGTGTCATCTGTAACTGCTGTTATGGTTGTAAATCTAACTTTGCTTGCATCTGAACTGCGTGAACACAGAGGTCATCCCACATATGGTCCACCCGTTAAAGGGGGACAGAGGGCCTCAGGACCAAGAAAACCTGGACCTTGCAATGCTGGAGTGTATGTTGTAAGTGATCTCTTTGAAGAAAAGAGATCAAAGGGGGAATTGTGATATTATTCTGTTATCATATGTTACCTTATATATGTAATCAAAAGTAGTTGAAGTATGATACTGCTGTAGATCATATGATACCCTTTAACATAGAGTGTGTGATCAGTATGTAGTCTTAGTTTGCATTATACTTCTGACCTAAAAGAGTGTGAAAATCATTAGATCTATTGGATTGACCTGTATTACTCGACACTGTTGAATGTGTTACACTGTTTCTTGACATTTCATACTGCTGAATCATGAAGAGAATGTTGTGTGCAGAGGACCTTGTGCCGATAATAGAAGAGACAGACCACATTCCACACCCCCACCTTACAGAAAGCAGAGAAAGACAGGGAGCCGAGGTCATAACTTAGGCGCTGTAACAGAGAAAGAATGTGATGTTTTGGCTTTTACGACTAGATGGGGGACACTAGAGACTATAAAAAGCTGAGCAACCCGTCACCATTTTGAGATTTGCTGTGACCCTCTTCAGGCATGTCTCCCCATCATGATGGTCCTTATGCTCTTAAGTGTTGAATTGTATGGAAATAAATGATTGTTGATTGAGCATAAATACACCGAGTATTGTCCCTCCTTCAGCCCAAAGATTCAAAGAATTGGGAGATTTCAACAGTTCAGATCGTGCGAACAGGTGTGGGATTAGAGCTCTGGGTAGCTCCCCAACTGGGTCTAGACTGGGTCTAGAGAGTATTTTAATTCAGGGAATTTAAAATAGAAAGTAGCTCGTCCACAGAAGGACTGGTAGCTCCCCTTACGATAAGGGTTCAGATCGCGCGAACAGGTGTGAAATGTGTGTGTTTAGTTAGTCTGTTTGTTTGCTTGTTTTAATCAATTTTAAATCATGCTTTTTATTTGTTTTTGTTTCTAATGTCTCTGTAAAGCACTTTGAATCACCTTGTTGTTGAATTGTGCTATACAAATAAATTTGCCTTGCCTTGCCTATAGTACTTTTTCCTTTGGGAAGGTACCATCTGTGCAGTCTGCAATTTTGTTGAAAAAAGATGTTGAATCTATTTAATATTTCTTGAAAAATAATTGATTTCTGTGCAATTTTTTTCACACTGCATCAAATTAAGGTTGATTACGTCAATTAAGCATCATGAGGTGGAGCGTGAGGGGTGGTTCCCTATTTTTTATTTATTTATTTTTGTTGTTGCTGGGAGTTGGAACCCTATTAGTTAGGTTGCTTAATATTTCTGGTATTTTAAAGTACTCTTTAAAATACCAGAATAGGGAGGATGGTGCAGGTTTAAGTTTATTAGATTGATCAGTATTGCTGAACTATGAAATTTTTTTTTTTGCATACAGGTATAACAGAATAGCTTTAGTGTAGTTGTTGTTTTAAACTTGAGTATGAACTTATACAAAATGCAGCAAGATATTTTAAAAAACAGTTTTGTTGATTAAAAAACACTATATCGGATTCATATCGGTATCGGCAGATATCCAAATTTATGATATCGGTATCGGACATAAAGAAGTGGTATCGTGCCATCTCTAGATGCCACCTGAACTATCTCCTTTTTTTGTGGATGAGCAGCAGTTCTACTGCAAGAACCCCTAGAATGACTAACTTGAGAGCAAGTTTCCTTCTAAATTTTCTTTAGTCTGGCAGTTGATTGAATGTTGGGGTGGATATAGTTTTCTTCTGCGGTGGGGTCGGGTGGGCTGCTTGGGCCTCTGTGGAGCTTTGCGGTGCTGCTACTGTTGGGACCGGTCTGGATGGGCCCTGGCTCGGGCCTCCTGCCCTTGGTGGATTCCAGGGAATGGGGGTGCCTAACAGGGTCAGTGGAGGAGCTGGCTCCAGAAAGGGTGGACCCCCCCCCCCCCCCCCCCCAATTCCCTCCCCATCCCCCACTGCCTCCCGCTCCATCACATCACCACACATGCAGGGCCTTGAGCTACAGGTGCCTCACTGAGGTGCAGGGAAGGCATCCCTTTTCTGTCCCCTTCTGGTTACCTGTGCCTCTAATTTATTCCACAACCTAGACATTCACATTACTTAAACATTACTTAATTACGCCGTCCAGAGGACGGTCTGTTTATTCAACCTCAACTTTGGTGCCGGTGCCCACCTCTCAATTTTAAAGACAAGTATACAATGGGACACTGGGACTGGGACAGTTTTCCAGTTTCATTGTATTATTGTAACATTTATGACTGTGCACTGACAGTAAAGTCTTATCTTATCTTATATTGAGGGTTCTCATGAGGGGAACCCTCATGAGCTGCTATCTGGCAGAGTACCATGCTCCTCCCATGTTTTAAATGCACTTTAGAACAAAGCAGGCCGAGTGAGATATGGGGGCCAGGAGAAGGAGCTGGCCGTCTGATGGGGGTCTGGGATCGTGGGTCTCTCTGCTACAGGACCAGGGGCGGTCTGCTTGACTCCACCCCAGAGTAAAGGGAAACATCTCCTTGGTGTCCGGGCAGATTACCCCTCTGGGTGTGATGGTACCTGGACCTGGGAGTATAGAGTATGTATGGGGAGTGTGAGTGTGTGTACAGTGTTCATTTCTGTTTGTCTTCACACTGGGCGAGTGCTGAGTATTTGTATATGTGTGTATGAGGGTGGGAATGCATGTCTGTGGCTGTGCTCTTGTTCTCTTGGGGGCCTCTAGATGTCTGGGACCTGGATCTTCAGGTCCTGTGGTGAGGGGGGTGGGGGCTATGACCTACTATTAGACAGTAACATGAAGAACCTTGTTAATACAAGCACGTTCAAAGATACACACTATATTGGTTGGCTGCTGCCTCTAACCATATTGTGCGTTGTCGGTCTTGTATGCTGCTCAGTAACATTCAATATTCATTATTTACTGTTACTTATGCTTATGTAGGTTGTTGCTGTGGTTTCCCTACTGTGTTGTTCTCTTTTTGTCTCTTTCCTATCTGCTGGTCTATCTGTTCCGATTGTAATAGCTTAAAAGTGAAAAAATAAATAAATGCATAATAAAGATGAATCAAGTGGACCCGTATGGTAAATCTTTAATAATCCACTTTAGAAACTAAATTGTCAGGCATTTTTCTTGGCCTTCAGACAAATATTCTGGATTGCTACAGTGCCAGACGGGACAGGAAAAAAACCCAGATTTGTTCAGTTCAGATAAAACTCCTCCAGTGGATGATTCTAACATTCATGGAGGCACTAAAAACAACAACCTCAAGACTGCATTTAATCTTTTATTAGTTTTACTTGACTTTAGTGATGGGTCGGTCGCAAACGAAATGGCTCTTAGAGCTTATGGCTCTTCTTTGACGTGAACGACGCGAGCCGGCTCCTTATCGTGAGCCGTGGGTTTTTTTTTTTTCCTTTCTCTCACTCTCTCTCTCTCGCACTTTTTTTCGCTTCACTCAGCATGTGAGCCTTGTGCTTTACGCTGGGCAGAGGGGGGAGGGGCGGTAGTTACACTCGGTAGCACAGGAACAGAGCGGGAGGGAGAGAGAAAGAGTGCCAGGGACAACAACGTCACATTAGAAAGGTATAGTAATCATCCACAACTATTTTCAGTTGGGGATGATAAAGGATTGAGAAAGTTTATTCATGCAGGTCCATATGACAGAGAATGTGCATCTTCTTTTTGTTTTCATATTTTAATTTATATTTAATTTGGTTTTGGTTTGCAGTGTTTTGTGTTGTTTCCCTTTAAATTTGTAAAAGGAAAAAGCTGAAAATTTAAATAGTTAAAAGTTGAAATGTGAATAGTTGATTTTTGTATTATATGATTTATTTATTACATTTTATGTGGAGTGAATAAAAGTATATTTACGGTGGCCCCTAGAGACAAAGCACATACAAAATCTGAAGCATGTAAAAACTCCAAAACACGTAAAAACTCCAAAACACGTAAAAACACATACAAACTCTGAAGCACGTAAAAACTCCAAAACACGAAAAAACACATACAAACTCCAAAACATGTAAAAACTCCAAAACACGTAAAAACACGTACAAACTCCGAAGCACATAAAAACTCAAAACATGTACAAAACACAACAGAAGTGCTCCAGGGTGTTAGAGGCAGTGTTGAGCTTTTGTTACCTAGTGGCTACACAAGCCAGCAAGTACCAACAACCGGATTTGGTGTGTGGTAGTAACAGGTAAATGAACATTTTTTAATTATTTGACTATATATTAATGCTTGTGTATAAATACACAAACAATACACATATGCTTTCATATGCTTTCAATTGTGTAATTTAAGTGATCTAGGTAGCTCTGTTTTGGAAGTTCAGTTCATGCTAGAAATGTGTTTTGGAGTTTGTACGTGCTTTGTCTCTAGGGGCCACCGCATATATTTATATATAAACATATACAAATCAAACCACTTTTTTTTACATTACTAATTCCTTTTGTGCATAATTTTATATTACTGTTAATAATAAATTAATTAAAGCAACAAAACAACCTGAAGAGCCGGTTCGGAGCCGAAAGAGCCGGCTCTTTTTAGTGAGCCGAGCAGAAAGAGCCGGTTCTCTAAAAAGAGCCGGAAATCCCATCACTACTTGACTTCTCTCTAATGTAAATGAGTCCAACCCCATTTTAATCACTCTCTGGATCTTGTTCTGACATGTGATATAGAAACAAATTTTTAATGGTACTCTTTGAAACCCCTGTTTTGTCTGATCATTCCTTAACAACATTTAAATGTAAGGCAATGGATTAGACAGCAGTGGGGAATAAATTTCATGACAGTAGATCTGGCTCAGGAGGCAGGTCATCTAATGATCAGAAAGTTCAATCACTGGCTGCTTCTGTTAATGCTATTATGAATGGGTGGATGAGACTTGCTGTATAAAGGACTGAGTGCTCGTATTTCAGAACTCGTAGTAGAAAAAGTGCTAAGTCTCAAACCAGAAATGCTTGACTACCTGATATAACTCACAAATGTGCATCTTAAAACAGAAAATAATGGGAGAACATGGTGTCTCACAAATTTAGAGGATCTTCATCTGAGGAACAAAGTAAAAACAACAACAACAAAGAACTTCAGGTTTCTTTTCAGCACAGTAGCCAGTTTAAGAAAGAGTCAGAGATAAACAACTCCTATAACCATAACTAGTAATGACTTAATGAATTTCTATATAAATACAATTTTATCCATTAGAGAAAAAAAATCATAACCATCCCACAGACATATCATTATGTACAGTAACCTCTTAAACTTTATTCTTTATTGATAAAATTCATAAAATACACTTAGACCTGGACCCTAATGCTCAATGTAGCCTTTCTGTCCCAACTCCCCCCCCCCCCCTTCTCACTTCCTCTCTGTTTTTCAACTTCCATCCTTAGCTGATATTGCTGATCTCATCCATAAATCAAAGCCTTCTACCTGCCAGCTCGATCCTATCCCCACTGTCCTCGTTAAAGCCTGCTTACTCCCTCTCCTTCCCCTCATATCTGCTATTATTCACTCTTCACTCACCACTGGAACTGTTCCTGCTTCCTTCAAAGTTGCTGCTATTACCCCAATCCTGAAAAAAACTGGTCTAGATCCCAACAACTTTAATAACTTTCGTCCTATCTCCAATCTACCATTTCTCTCAAAAATCCTTGAAAAAATAGTTGCTTCACAAGTCCATCTTCACCTAACTGATAATAACCTCTACGAACAGTTCCAGTCCGGCTTTCGTCCTTTACATAGCACTGAAACTGCTCTTATAAAAATAACAAACGACCTTCTTATAGCAGCTGATTCTGGTCTCCTCTCCATCCTTATTCTTCTTGACACCATCTCTCATCCCATTCTCCTTAGCAGATTAGCTTCTATTGGTCTCTCTCACACTCCACTAGCCTGGTTTAAATCATATCTATCTGATCGCACTCAGTTCATTCAATTAAAATCCTTCACTTCTCAACTTTCTCCTTTATCCACTGGCGTGCCCCAGGGATCTGTCCTCGGGCCCCTTCTCTTCATCATCTACCTTCTTCCACTCGGATATATTTTTCGTAAATATAATATTCAGTTCCACTGCTACGCCGATGACACCCAGCTCTATCTCTCTACCAAACCTGACTCTACTCTTCCTCCACCCTCCCTTATCCTCTGTCTAGCTGAACTCAATTCTTGGTTCTCCTCCAACTTTCTTAAACTCAACAGCAATAAATCGGAACTTCTTCTGGTTGGCACCAAACGACTGCTATCCAGAATTAACAATTTCTCTCTCACCATCAATAACTCGCTGGTCCCTATCTCTCCTTCTGTGAAAAGCTTGGGTGTCATTCTCGATAGCACATTATCCTTTAACTCGCATATCAATAATATTACACGTGCAGCATATTTCCAACTCCGTAACATTAATCGCCTCCGCCCCTTCCTCACACCTTACGCCACTGCCATTCTCATCCATAATCTTGTTATCTCTAGAATTGACTACTGCAACTCATTATTATTTGGCCTCACACAAAAATCTATCAACAAGCTCCAACGTGTCCAGAACTCTGCTGCCCGTATTATTACTAGGACTTCTTCTACCCACCACATCTCCCCAATCCTGAAGCAACTTCACTGGCTCCCGGTCAAATTTCGCATCCATTTTAAAATAATTCTGTATACATTCAAGGCTATTCACTCTCTCTCTCCACCATACCTCTCTGACTTATTACAGATGAAGCTCCCATCCCGCTGCCTCAGATCTTCTCTTTCTCTCTCTGTTCCCTCTGCTCGTCTGATCACAATGGGAGGGAGGGCCTTTAGTTGCTCTGCCCCTCGACTTTGGAATTCCCTACCCCCGGACCTCAGAAATATTAGCTCATTCTCTCTTTTTAAGTCCACCCTTAAAACTCATTTGTTTAAAATCGCTATTTAAATAAAATGTATTATTATTATTATTATTATTATTATTATTATTATTATTATTATTATTAAACTCTGGCTCTCTTCCACAGTGTATCTTTTGTCATGGCTCCCTCCCCTCACCTCCAATTTTTCTGTCTAGTGTTATAGGATCTTTACATTACAATATAAAGTGCAGCGACTGTTGTGATTTGGTACTAAATAAATAAAACCAAATTGAATTGTTCTTCTATGAATTTGAAATAAAGAAAAACTGAAAAAACCTTATTGAGTGAAGAGGAAGTAAAGGGCAACCCTAATCCAAGAGCTCTTCTGACATCACTGACATTGGAATTGATGGTAGTGTATCAATCCTGTATTCAAACAGCTTCAGAACATACCACCCACTCACTGCTGGCACCCGTTCAGCAGCTGGCAAGGCATTTAGTCAAAAGTTAAACTGCGCTCATCTTCTTTCTTGTTGCCAATAGACATCTAAGGCCAAACGTTACTGTGTTCTCCCATTCGGTGCCAATAAACTCACTCTTTATGATGTCAGGGAGTCTGGAGTTAAAATTAATGCTACTAATCTGTTAAAGTTTTGCTTTCTAGAGTCATGATCAGCCTGGTTTGTAGTTTAAGTTTCAACAAGTTTCAACTTGAATCCAAGATTCACACATGTATTTTTGAACATGTATTCCTTTTTAAACTACATTTTGTTCAGACACTTATAGCACTTGACTAATACTACTGATAAATGTTGGTCTACTTTAAGAATAATATAATAATTTTCACTGACTTGAGACACAAACATAATTAAAAACAACTATCTTTAACATCTCTTTGGTGACCGTCTGACCAGTCCGTATTGGTTTCATCAGTGTCCTGTTAGTTTCTAGTGAATTTATTGCCCTGTGTTCCCCTTGTCACCCTGTTTTCTATCTTATTCACCTCCCCGTGGTTCCCTGTGTGGTTGCCTCCAATGTAGGGGTGGGCGATAGAAACGATATACGATAGAAACGATATAAATTTGGCCAACGATAGAGATTTTGATTATACCGCTCTTTCGCGATAGCGCATGTTGATGATGTCATCAAGCTGCGCCTGTTTTGGTCGAAAGCCTCGCAGCGGCTACAACCATTAATCATCTGCAAATTATGCCTGGCGACAGTCATAGCAAAGAGATGAAGCACTTTTGAAATATGGGGAAAGCCAAAAACTGCACTTCCTCCACTTCCGTAACATTGATTCATTAATGTTGAATTCTCTCGCAGCTGCTCTGTTCCCATGTTGTTGCAGTATATTAATAATAGTTAATAATAACTAACCTTGTATTGTGGATGAATAATCTCAGTTGTTCTCCTGACTGAAGTTTGGCCCGTGTATAGCATCCTGCTATGCGATTGCATTTGTCCTTGCCCACCAGAATCCCTCATGTTAACTTTTATCAAGTGTAAACAAAGTCAGCGTTCATCCTCCAGCTTCACTGTGCTAATGTTATGCTAACATAGCTGTGTCGCTAGCAATCACAAAGCACAACATTATATACCAGGTAGTCCAACTTCAGTAACCCTGCAAACGTCACTGCTGTTTAGTTTTCTGTCTTCATTTATGTTGGAAGTGGTCGCAGAGCTGTACGTTTTACTTAGTTTCAAAAATCTCTTTTGCAGTTTTTCACTTTTTCCTTTTGTTTCCTGTGTTTGTTCCTGCTGCTTTTATTGGAAGCAAGCTCCTCTGCAGAAAGAAACGCAATGTAGGACACATTTAGCTTTGGAAGATGGGTGCAACACTGACTGTCCAGCTCAGCTCAAAATTCAGTGTTTAGACATTTTTCTAGCTCTCCCATCTCCTTCTTCTTCATCCTCCTCCTCCCTTGGTCTCCTCCTCGAACCGCCTGGTACTGGGTTGGGGGGCAATAGCACAGGAGCATCCTGGCCATTGTCTCCATTGTCATCACTGTCATCTGTGTCACTATCAGGAACACTTTCAGTGTCGCTCTCAGATCCCTCATCTTCCCACCACCTCATTTCGTCAATAATTGGATCTTCTTCTGCTCCATTATTGCACAAGGGTCGTTCTATTTCTAGAGGTGGATTTCTTTCTGTGTAATCTCCTGCTCCCATCTCTGCTCCATTAATGACCAATGGTCGTTCTATTTATTGGGGTGGATTTCTTTCTATGTTATCTCCTACTCCCATCTCTGCTCCATTGTTGACCAAGGGTCGTTCTATTTGTTGGGGTAGATTTCTTTCAATGCGATCGCCTACTCCCATCTCTGCTCTATAATTTTCCCAGGGTCCTGCTATTTCCTAGGGAGGATTTATTTCGATGCCTCCTACCGGAACATCAACTGCCTCCTCTTGTTGTGGCAGTTGATTATCAACTAAACCACGGAACTGATTGATTTCAATCCAGGGGAACATCCTGTGAACTGCTCTAAGATTTCCCTGTTGCAGCAGTGCCAAAACCAGCTCATTGACTGCTAGTCCTACACAAACATGGTTTTGTTCACCATCGTCATGGTTTTGTGAGCCGTCTCCTCTATCCATTTTTTGAAAACAGTCTGCTTTAATAGACTGGAGGAAACTGGTCGGTACAGCTGTCAAACGTTAGCTGATTGGTATAAAACTTTTAAAATGTCCTTGAAAAAGAGTTTAAATCTCTTTAGCAAATTGTTTAAAAACAGGGAGCAAATGTGAACTAATCGCAACTGATTGCTGTGAGGAACACTGCGAACTTACGGCTATTTGAGGATTTTCAGAGATTAAAGTCAAGACTTTGATTGGTTGAGCTTTGATCTGACTTTTGTGACGTCATCGAATTTGGTTCATTCTGATGACGTCAACGTTCTGCTGATGAAAAAATGTCGCCGGTGACTGAAACTTTTACAGGTGAAGCATTTCCCACAAAGCCTTGAATGAATTATAGTGACAGAAAGGGGACACAAGATGGCGCCATTTTTCACGTAGTAATTTGCGCCTCGGCGACGTCGTTATTTTTCAAAAAAAGAAAGAAAGAAAGAAAGAAACAGCAACAACTACTAAACAGAATTTTTGCACGTTCATTGCACATTTGTGGGAATGTTTAAATATTTACTTTTTATTAATTACTTTTCATTTTATCTTTATTTTTAAATTCACCATGGCAATGCGCATGCGCATATTTTCCTGCACGCAACGGGCTTTGGAGTTGACGTAACGCCGCAATGCATTGTGGGAGCACCATATTGACAAGCCACGAATCAAAACAAACACACTGTAGCTCAAAATGAAAAGGACGGTGTAAACGGTGTAGGTTGTGTCCAGATGCAAAGAGATGGTACTTGCAAAAAATAGCGTGCATCAGAAATGTGGACCCGTATGAAAGTGGAGTAGGCAGTGGAGTAGAAACCCTGAAGACCAAACCGCTATTGACTTAGTATGATGATCTGGGAACAACACCAACACGACGATATCAGATCGTGCGTTGGCAGTGAGACTATAGGCCCTTTATCATCAACGGGCCTCCATTGGAGAGGGTGCCGTCTTTCAAGTATCTTGGTGTCCACATCTCATCAGACCTGATATAGTCTGCCTAGTCCAAAAATGCTAGGAAGAGCCTGTACCATCTCCGACAATTGAGGAAGTTCAGGGTCTCTCCAGGGACGTTCTCTTCAGGGCTGTGGAGAGCATCCTCACACAGAATATCACATCCTGGTATGGGAATAGCTGTGTTTAGGACCAAAAAGCTCTTCAGAGAGTGATCCATGCGGCAGAATGGTGCTACAGGACATTTACACCAGGAAGTGTTGGTCCAGAGCAGTTCAGATATTAAAGGACCTGTCCCATCTCAGTAACGAACTGTTTCAACTTCTGCAATCACGCAGAAGGTTCCGCATTATCAGCCCAGCCAGACACACCCCTTAATTCTGTGAAGAGATTAGCCCATGTTTACAGTAGGCTAACAGGGCAGTGTGTAGAGGTGTTTTGACTAGAGGTGTCTTCACAGGAGGCTCCACTGAAGAGTTTTAAACTAGTGCTGTTTTGTGACGATACTCTACGGTCAACATTTGATCAGGTGATGCAAATTGATGGTCAAATGGTGGCATTTCCACATTTTGTAATAATTAGGGACAGATTATATCAAGAGAGGCATAATATTCACACATAGGAAGAGCACACCCAGTTGTTGGTGCAGCTTTCAGGAAATTATTTTTCATGCTCGTTATAACCCGATGGCTGGTCATATGGGATATGATAAAACTTCAGGGTGGGCATGCACAGCCCTGGAGATCATGGTGTATCACAGGGTATACATGCCTCTTTTAATTGCCTGAGCATGAAATTGTTAAGAAGAAATTGGCTGCTATCCTGGTGATGGTTGTGATAGAAAAGTCACAAAGTGCCTGGTGTAGCCCTATAGCTCTTGTGGTGAAGAAAGATTGGTCTATACAGTTCTGTGTGAAGTGAATGTGGTGTCACAGTATGACGCTTATCCTATGACCTGGGTTGACAAGCTCCTGGACCGATTGGGCACTGGTCAGTTTTTCATGGTGCTGGATTAACCAAGGGCCACTGGCAGATTTGGCAGGCGCAAACCACCAAACATTTGGTGTAAACCACAGAGGGTCAAACCTCTGTGGCAGCCATTTGTCTTGTCGGTAAAGAGGAACCCAACTCTCAAATGCAGCTGCAGCTCTTTTGAGGATGTGAGCTGGCAAGAGTAGGAGTTTGGCTGGTCAACCATTTGCAGAAATTTAAAGTAATTAGAGAAGTGTGAAATGACCTTTAAAATGTGTATGTGTATAGATACACATTTTGATAACCGATTCATAATGTTACACTGTAAGACCGAATAGTAATAGTTTGATAAATGAAATGAGTTCCAACTACTTAAAAACCTGTTATAAGTTCATACACCTTTATTTTTTTGAGTAGTTTGAACAATTTTGTTTTTTCAAGTTATCAGTACTTGAATATATTGATTAGTTTCTAGCATTGCGCTCAAATAATTTGAGTTTTAACACTGACGTCACTTACGTGCCTACGTACGTACCTACGTGCGCCACCTGTTTCTTTATGAAGTGCTGGCAACCATCTTGGATTCCTCGCTTCGAGTGCGAATGCCCGCTCATTACCCCGAAAGAAACTTGTGGAACGTTAATATCCGAACAGAAATAAAAACATTTGTCAACGGGTTTTTTGCGGCATTGCCTTTGACGCTGGATAAAGGAGGGCATGCTATGGTATGTTACGGACTTTTGAACTGGAACAGCTAACCCTCTGCACTTGGCTAGCTGCATTTACCGCCTTCGCGGCATCTTCAGGAGCGCTTTGTGGTAAGTTTTATTTTTTCTGAAACTATAGTTCTCCGTTGTAATATGGGTTTTTATCGTCATAAATGTACAACTCTAGCAGGCATTTAAGAATTACATGCATGCGTCGTTTTATCCATGTCGGCTTGGCCCCAAAGTGTTTGCATGAATTATGCTAATACGCTCATATTTAGTATAACACATTATTAGTCCCTGGGACTAATAATGTGTTAATAACTTTTCTAATCTCTTACTATTTTAAAAGAAGTCTTTAGAAGGCATTTCTGGATTTGCAGATTATAAACTGCCTTGTGGTTAAATTGTTGAATCAATATGCACTGCTGCGCTGCTTCACACTTAGCGCATACGTGGATATTGATATTGGCTAGCCCATTTGCTAACTAGTGGAACTTAAAACTTACGTTTAGTTCTCTGGAGTTGTGCATATTAAAACTGGGGCAGCAAAATTGTAGGCACAGGACATACTTACAAAAGCAGTGAATAATCATTACATAATTACGCGGTAGAACTTGGTTTACATTGCAAATAGTTATGTATACCAAGTTGAAATGTAGAATCTTCTGAACTGTAAAATTGTTGTGCCTGGTCTATTTTAGGTTAGCTTAAGGGTGAATCCATCAATAATATATTTACCAAACAGTTATTTTTTCGTTTTATTTTATTCTGATGCCCAGTGTTCATTAGTGAAAGACTTAGTTTTTTATCTGTCAGGGGCTGGGTCTGTGAACCAGCATTTTGAGTTTATTTTGTAGTTTTGCTTTCTTATGTTATATTGAAATGAGGTGAAGTTCTTGTATTGTTGTTATTATTAGTTATGGTTTAGTTGAGTTCTGGGCTGGTTATGTTTCATCTGTGTCTCCTTGGTTGTGTGTCTTTTCTGTTCTCTGTGTAGTCTGTCTTGTCTTCTGTGTTTTACTGTTATGTCCATGCCAGGGCAGAAGTAAATTTTCAGGGGTGAAGATGCTGTTTACCTTGACCAGCTAAGACTACAGATTGTAGATGAAGTCGAGAAAAGTGAAAAGAATCCTGATTACAAAGCTGATGCTCACAACTTTGGCCTTGCAATGCAAAGAGATCATCAATGATGACCTACCAGTAGGTCAGATCCTGGATTGCTGGCCTACTCTGAAATCCCAGTCCCAGGTAAGAATGTATATAGATGTATCTAACAAGATGTATTTTATATCAACCCCTGTTATCTGGCCTGTCTGAACAAATTATGCCTTTGGAGTGTAAGGATTTTGATGTATTTTGCAAAGATTTATAGACTAATTGAAACTTGTAAACACAAATGTATCCTGTGTGTTCAGATCTGTGCAGAATTCCACAGGATTACAAACCTCCACCTGAAGAACCACTTTTATGCTGTGCTGGACCAACATGCTCCCCGGCTCCAGAGCTTATTCAGAAAGAAAGCTGTTTGCACAGGGAACGTGTCTGATGTCCTGTCTCAGCTCTTCAGAAGCTATAATCTCCAGGTTAGTGAGTTTTTGTCTTGTTTTTTGAGCTTCATTTGATTTGATCAATTTTTCAATTTTAATTACCATTCTTGACTAGGTTAGCCAATAATTTAAAATAAAAATTTTCTTGTGATGTAGGAACAAGCTGATATCCATGCCCAAAGTGCTGGTGTGCTTCATGCCCTCTCTGCCTATTTGTACGAAGACACCTCTACCTTCATCAAAACATGGGATGTAAGTTTTGGACAAAGTTGTGAACAATATCTTAGTAGCATCCTTGTTTAGATTTCTCAAAACATTATGACACTTTGAGAGTTTGAGAAGCATCTCCATGCTTGGATCTGTCTACAACAGTGTCCATGTCACATAATGGAAACACTACATGTTTTTAATGTGCGTAGACCTTCTATAATGTTCCTAGCCCAACCATACATCACTGTACAAATGAAAAAAATATATAACTCTTATTGACTTTCTGTTGTTATTGCTACGAAGAGGTATGACTTTGCTTTACTAAAAGTACTATTTTTGTCAGTTTGTTTTCTCAAATCTTGGTGTGTTGTGGCTTTTTTGTTGTTCAAACAATTGATTTCTGAGCTAGTAATAATCCAGAAATGTGACTTGTATAGATGAAACTAAGAGAAATAGGAATGCACTAACATGTAGTAATTTTGTTTTCTGTAGATGATGCATTCTGATAGACCAGATATTAGTGAAGTGCCACTTGGACTCCTCCTGATCAGAGCCAATTCCAGCGATGCAACATTCTTCTGCCCTGAGAAGACTGCAGTTTTGGTCGAGGGTAACATGATCATTGTTTTCACCACCCTGGCTGATGCATTTCTAGTAATATTTGGACTGACTGACGTCCTGCACCTAAGCTACCCAAAATGTTTGGCCAACATTTTTGACTTTATTCAGAAAGTTTTGATGGGTCTGAAGGGTGGGAAGTTGAAGCCCAAAGTGCTGAGTCTTAAAAATGATCTTTTGGCAGCAGAATAATGTCCAGGATTCCTACACAGCCCTCAAGTGCCTGTTAAAGCAAGTAATTCAGTTTATCATGTTTCCAAGTCTGGATAAGTTTTTTATAAAAGGAGAGAATAGAATAAAGAAATCTTTGCAGACTCCGTTTCATACTTCATTATCTAAAAGCCACATCCAAAGTAAAAGGGGTGATTTTATTATTGTTATTTATTTTTTTCCCCCCATCATCACTTGTGTTTTAGTTGATTTTGATTGTGTTTTTAGTCAGATAACTGTAAATCTATAGAGAAAATGAAGGACAATCTCATTTCTGGCTTCTAGGTGGGATCTTGAATGTCACTTAAGGAACGTTCCTCCTGAACTACTCATAACTGACATAAGGCGCTAAGGAGGTTTATAACACTTTGTTTATGTCTCTAAAGAAGTATTTTTCTATTTAAAATTTTATTGCTTTGTTGTTGAGACTGTGATTGCACTCTACAAATGTGCATTTTGCATAACCACAGTACTGGCATATTAAAAAGGTTACCAATTATATTTCAGTGTATTAGCTGCACTATACTATTACTTTCATTCGGTTTTCCCACCTAATAATGCAGGATTTTCTTTTCCTTTTGTTTGTTTTTTTAATAAAAAGGCCATACTCATGTGTTAATCAAATTTGAATACTCTTAAAACATGTTGTGAAATTCTTTATTTCTAATATTGTAACCTTGTGCCAAAATTTCTGACATTCCCTATAAAATGTGGTGGATTTATGTCTTTGGGCTTTTTGTGTCAAAGTAACTCAATAAATCTGTAACTTGAATTTATATTTTCTGTCTTATGTTTTTACAAGTGTAATTATTTTGGGCACTTTTTTTTTTTTAATCAAATTCAAAACACAGTAGATTTGGATATTACAAGCATTTGTATTTAAAATTTTTGAGTTGTATTAGCTTAAAATGGTTAACATTTTGAAACTAAAAATTAATTCCTTAAAGTTACTTGAGCTAGATTTGTACTTGAAACTCAAAATATCAAGTAGAGAGTACTAAACCAAAAATGTGGATATAACATAAAAACATTTATCAATGGTACTTAAGAATATTTATCTAAAGCTAATAAATAAAGTGTGTTTATTTAACTTTTATTTTTAAGTTTTAGTTACTTAAAATATTTTATGTAATCAGTTTCACCAAAAGTTTTGAGTAAAATTAACTTATTGGGTTTTACAGTGTAGGATTATTTGTGAAAACTAATCTTCATTTTTCTTTTCCCTTTCTGGAAGGATTATATTATAGGCAGGTTTGAAACTCAGGGAAATTCAGGAGAATTTTCTCCAAGCCATCCCACTGTTCGTCAGGTCCAGCCACAACCTCAGACAAAACTGGCTTCATCCCTAGGACAAAGCTCCCAAACACAAGTAAAATAACATAGTGAATCCTCCGACTTCTACATTGGAGAAACCAAACAGCCACTTTATAAACACATGGCACAACACAGAGGAGCCACCTCCACAGGACAAGACTCAACTATACATCTGCACAAAAAGGATAAAGGTGACTCTTTCAAGGATGCCAATGTTCACATTTGGGACAGAGATGACAGATGGTTTGAAAGAGGAGTGAAAGAAGCCATCTATATCCACTGTGAACAACCATCTTTGAACAGAGGGGGTGGCTTACGACACTAACTGTCTGCCATGTTCAATCTAGTTTTGAGATTCCTCCCGAGGCACCTTAATGCTGATTCAAATCTTGTGTCACTTAATCCTGATAGGTCACATGATCGGGTGAAGCAAGGTCTCACAATTGTTTCACCCGAAACCTCTGCTGAAGCACACGATCAATAGTGAGTCAACGATCCTCTTAATTAACAACTCCCCCTAGGGTTGTGAATATAAACAATAGGTTTTTTTTTACAGTAATTACATAAACAAACAGGGACTCTCCACCATTTGGTCTTAGAACTGAAGTGTCATCTTCTCAGTTGAGAGGCGACACGTAAACTTACAGAAGTCCATTTGCTTTCTTTCCAAGCTCCTTAGACTATGAGTAGGGTTGTTGACAAGAAAATGCAAGCTTCCCCCACCCCTTCTGCTTCCTGCTTGCAGAGCTGTCCCTGTTGGCCTGAATAGTGTGGAAGCTTTCAACAGATGGATTGTCATTGGGAATATCCTTGTGATTCACTGAATCAGTGAAACACATCAGGCTGATATGCCTTCTGACTCCAGGCTAGCGCTATACCTCCTCCTGGGCAGCATCAGGGCAATCAGCTGATCCCTGGAGTAAACAAAGCATATGACATGTAGCTGCTGGGCCGGAATCCCATCCCTCAATCAAAGTTTTTTTGGTGTATTAAGAGTTTTTTCATGTGCTATGTGCAGAGGTGGTTTTTTTTCTGTTCTCAAACAGATCTCCCTGTTGGAGCTCAGTCTGGGGGAAGGGGGTTCCTTATCTTTCCTCATGTGGTGCATTTTCCATTGTTATACCTCTCTGACCTGTCTTCCCCATGTGATGTTTTGTGTAATGTATGTATGGTCGGAGGGTAAGATGGCGCCGCCATTGCGTGCAATAGGTTGGCAGCCTTATGAAATTTCCCCTATGGGACTAATAAAGGTATATAGAGGTAAAGGTAAAGGTAACAAATGCGTGCAACAAGGTGAACAAAAGCTCTCTCAACCCACATGTTTGACAGTGTCATTTAAACAATATTTGATATATAAAGCTATATGAACTAGGGCTGAACGATTATGGAAAATAATCTAACTGCGATTTTTTGCCCCAATATTGCGATTGCGATGCGATATGCGATTATTTTTTAAGGTCTTTGTCTTCTGTATTATTAAACAAAGACAAGCAATACATCATATAGTATGGCCAATACTATATTACATTAATTTTAAACCGTTCTTTCCTGGAAGACAGACCTCTGTTATGATGACATGAGGTGATGCATGAATTGATGACTGACATTTTTATTTAACTTCTTCAATCACAACAGTATATTTGAACATACACAATAGTTTATTTTTAGCTTACAAACATCTGAGCATAAAGTGCTGACAAGGAACCCTGGTGTAAACATTAAAATGAAAGTCAGTACAATGTGCAGATTGCAGAAATATACATAAAAAAAATCAGTGGCTTTACCACACTCAGTTTTTCAACATCTGTGAACTACTAGACAGTCATTCAATTAAAAAATAATATTAAATAAATAAAACTAATAAATAAAAAATACACACATCTTACTGATCTCTGCAGTCAGTAACATTACACATAAAGTGCAAACATAATAGCAATTGTATAAACACACACACAAACACGCCTTTAAAATTTAAAGGCGTGGAATTGGACGGTCTAGCCTTCTGATTAGCGTCACCGCTGTCTCGGTGGAGTTTAATAAACTCGGCCGTCTGCTTCTTGCTATCTAAAATATAACCAGACACTGGTGTAAATTCTCGACTGTCTCATACTTCTGTTTAATAAGTTTTCTGTTTGACGTTTAGTCAGCTGTGTGAAAACCAAGGAGGAACCCACCCGGGGGATTAATAAAGTTTTATTTTATCTAATCTAATAACTTTAATCTCAGCCAAACCGATTTACTCACGAACAAACAAAACACTGAAAAAAGCCCAACAATAACATTTGTAGGTTGTCTAAGTGACTTATATATTACGTTTAACCCGAGCAGCGAAACTCCGCGGTGATCTGAAAATGATGTGCCGGGAGTTGTGCCGTTCTCGGCCGCATCAGTAACCCTCGAGCTCCCGGCTAGCTGTCGAGCTGGTGGGTAGCAGACGCCTCTGAAAACGTCGAAGCACTTTTGCAAATATGCGATATCTTGATAAACCGAGCAGATATTTGATGTTTACACAACTACTTTCTCGCCTGAAAATATGTTAAAAGTTTATTTTGTGACCCAGAAAGATTAGTATGAGTAATTTTAAAACTTAGTAGCGGCCGCCATTGCTGGAAACTGGAGTTTGGCTGGGCCGCGCTATGAATTCTGGGATATGGTAGTAATTTGGACAGCCTTCGGCGCGTCGCTGTGACGTAATCGGTCTACAAATGCGGCCTCAGGAGGATGCAGCCCATGAATTTGGACATGTCCAGAGTATAATCGCAGCCTTTGCGGTTAGAAAATTGCACTTGATCATGTCGCGATATTATCGCAAATGCGATATATCGTTCAGCCCTAATATGAACACAGAGAAGTAGCCATATCAACTATTTAATTTCAAGCTTTTCATGAACTGAAACACAATATATAAGGCGAAGAGTTTGCATAATTCTGTTAGCACACATTTCAATAAATCTCTGCACCTATTTCCCATTTTACTAGCAAAATATTAAAGAAGAGGGGTGGCTAAAGACTTCTGCATATAACTTCTGGTTCTATCAGAATATTTTGGTAACCTACAATAATAGAGCTTCCTCTACAGCAAATGTTTGCAAATTGCCATATTCTGGTCTTCAAAGACTTCATAGGGCAGATTTGAACAATAAATAAGAATTTTCAATGAGGAACAGCTTTATCAAGCTTTATCTTGTTTCAGCCCACAGCATCTCAAGCATGGTGCAGTGCCACCCACTACCCAGCTGACTGGTTAATGTGTCTGAGAAGGTGTTTGAGCTCCGGAGTTTGAAATAAACAATGTCAAATCTTCATTCTCTGACTACACATTGTCTGTTCTGACATGCTGATGTGTTTTTAAATGTCCTTCCTTTGCACTGATGATGAAGGCTAAAATCAGAATGAATTTTCTTTTTTCTTCATCATGAATAAATCAAAAGTTACTCACATTGACTTTTCCTCTCCAGCTCCTGAGTCTTCTTGGTTTTGGCCATGTAATAGGAAGGGCTTGGTGGAGGTAATGATAATGGCAAATGAGAACTTTTATGTGACAGTGCTCAGTCATCATTACTGAAACTGAAATATTATTTTACAAATATAACATATTAGCATCAATGTGGCAACTACAGATTTGAACACCCTTCATTTGCTTTAATAAGTATAAACTGTGATGCCATGTGGAAATAGAAAAATAACTTTTAAACTACCATTGGTGTGTCTGTTACTTCTATGAGTTGTCGTTAAACACAATGCTTCAATAAGGAGATCATGCCATTCTCAACATTTAAGGCAGTCTGAGTTCAATGCGGGTCAATGACTGACAGACATGCAATGAAATCAGAGACCAAAGTTCTCTGCTTGTGTCACTGTCCAAGGATGTAAAATCATGGTAACAGTGATATGTAACCATGGTAACCCAAGAAAATAAATTTCAGTTAGGAATGTTCAATTCAAATAAATTTTATTTATATAGAGTCAAATCACAACGACGGGTGTTTTATATTGTAAGATAAATACTCTACAGTAAAACATAGAAAACTACTGGATCTACTGGGGTGAGGGACAAAAGGCACGCTGTGGATCAGAGACAGATACTGTACAGTATTATGAAGTCTTTAAGATGGGGTCTATTACTTAAGACGTTGTATGTGAGGAGAAGAATTTTAAAGATGACTCTTTACCACAGAGCCAAAGATAAGAAGGCAAATCTTTTGCTAATGGAGGTTTTGCTTCTGTTTTGTTTCTTTTTTTTTAGCATGTGAAATCATCATTCATCATTCTGCATATACCATGCTAGTATTACAGGTAAAATTTAATGCTTAGCACCCAATTACTCAAACTTGCCAGTGCACTACAATAAAATTATATACCACTATCATTACATACCAAGTTTCTAAGTTGAAGATATTTATAGAAACATTTATTGTTAAGTTTGTACTTGCCTGTCTGAGTATATGAGGAAATCTTGATTTTCCATTTCCACCACTACTTCCATTTCCATTTCTATTTTCTTCTAGACCTTCCTCTAAAGGTTTCCCACCTAGGACCTGCTGTTGTTTGTCATTTCTTGATCTCAAAGAATAAATCCATTTGTCTCCCCAAGTATTCTACAAATTCACATCCACGAGCGCATATTTCGCAGGACGCATCTAGCTCTGAGCTCGGCCAGCAGCCAAGCTTCCACAGCTTCAAGTGGGAATACTCAGGTTTGCCTCACACACACACACACACACACACACACACACACACACACACACACACACACACACGTACACTCCAGTCTCAGCGCCACTGTTCTGTGAGGTGATTTTTCTGAGCCTTCTTCTCTGCCTCTCTGTGCTCCTGTTCCCAGGTGACGGGGGCTAGGGCCCGGTGTTGCCGGTGCAATGTCCCTTCAGGGGGTTGCTCTGTCATGGTCTTGGGTTAGGTTAGGATACTTAGGTTCAATATTCTAATTCTCTCTGCTCATCTCACAGGAGACAAAAGCAAGGACTACATATCTCTTCTTCATCTAACTTGTCACCCTTTCTCCCCCCTCTCTTTCTGGTTGCCACATGGTTTAAGATGACATCTGGCCTCACCCACTATGACATCCAGTCACCGTGTTAACATCTAATTAACCAATGTCCAGCCACCCCTTATCATCCTTTCTTTATCTCACTTTTCCAAGTAAGGGCTTTTAAAGTTTAAACTTTGTTATTAAATCATGTAATTACATTTTCTTCTTTTCTATTTTGTACTTAACATAACTCCATTATGTATGAACATTCAATCATGACCATACCACACTTAATGTTTCATTCAGTTGCAATCTCACTTAATTTAAATTTCTCATCAGGTCATTATTAGATGAACATCCTTTGTTGTCATAATCCCTTTTAATCCAGTTATATAGAAATACTTTTTTTGTTTTTTACTTTTTCTCTTTTACAGTTTTTTCTGAATTGCTAAAACACTAAATCCCATTGTAAAAACTAAACTGCCAACTATAAAAACTCTTTCATCAAATCAATCCCACAGATGCCAAAATCTTAAACACTATTCATCTGGTTAGGACACCATTTGCAACTCTGAATCTCTCATTTACCAAAACTCTAAACACATTCTCAAACACAAAACACATTTAGCAATGTGGTGCACATATACCCAGAATGGTGCACACAGGCCACAGAAGTTAAACACAACTAACACACTGTTTTCATCATGAACACACAACCAGTCAAAATTGAAAACACATGTTGCAACCTCTTCTTCTGCTTTTTGCTAGATTGAATACAGCTTCATCCACAAAGATGCATTCATGAGGTCTAACCATTGAGTCAAGCTAAAAGATTCTCTGTACACAACAAACTAATTTTAGTTCTGTAAATGAAATAGTATGATGTATACATGTGCTATGTATACTTATAATTACAGTTTTTGCCCGTTGCTTGAACACTATAAACCCATGCTTAGACTAAAGTAACACAACTTGAAGCTTGTGTCACCATACCTCAAACACATGTACCCATACCTTAAACAAAAGCGCTGCTTTGCACCCTGGTTGCAATTATGCAACACACATGGTCCTGCATACTACACTCTATTTCATACATAAGACACTTCGTTCACAAAATGAAATTTCAGGGTGCCATTTGGAAAACACATGTATCCAAAATACAAAACACATCGGGTAATTGCAACCACTCAATACACACCTGAAGGCACTTACTTGCAAAACTGAACAACAATTAGCCAACTACAAAAAGCCCTCAGTTTAGCCAATTCAAGAACTTTGCAAGCATGGATGGAGGGAGAGCAAGAGGAGGAGGAGGTCGAAGAGGCCATGCACAGACCCATATTTCTAATGATATAAGAGCAACTTTGGTGGACCATGTCATCAACCATGGCCTGACTATGAGGGAAGCTGGGCAGAGAGTCCACCCACATCTAAGCCGCTTCACAGTGGCATCTGTAATAAGAACATTCCGACTAGAAAGCAGGTCTGTCTTCACCTCTCTAGTTTCTACTCTACTCAGATGGTTTTTATAGCACTGTTCTACAGGTATATAACCATATCAAGTGTACAGCGTATTGCAGGGTGCTAATGCTCTTTTTGCAGCCAAAGTGGTAGGTTCTGTGAAACATACCATGATTACTTATATTGAAGTACAGTGTTGTACAGTGGATGATACAATATATACAGTAAAGTACTGTAAGACAAATAAGCAAAGCGATGACAATATGTGGTTGTATTTCTCTAGAATGACTCGAAGACCTTCTGGGGCAGGACTAGAGATGGCACGATACCACTTTTTTATGTCCAATACCGATATCATAAATTTGGATATCTGCCAATACAATATGAATCCGATATAGTGTTTTTTAATCAACAAAACTGTTTTTTAAATATCTTGCTGCATTTTGTATAAGTTCATACTCAAGTTTAAAACAACAACTACACTAAAGCTATTCTGTTATACCTGTATGCAAAAAAAAATATTTCATAGTTCAGCAACACTGATCAATCTAATAAACTTAAACCTACACCATCCTCCCTATTCTGGTATTTTAAAGAGTACTTAGCGTAAATATTAAGCAACCTAACTAATAGGGTTCCAACTCCCAGCAACAAAAATAAATAAATAAAAAATAGGGAACCACCCCTCACGCTCCACCTCATGATGCTTACAGTTTTTTCTGATTGCTTAAGCACATTTTTTGTAACTATTGGCTAATTTTGCAAAACTCTTCACACAAATAAGAAAACCTGTCACCCAATAATCAAAACATTGTAGTTCTCTTGCAAAAGCAAACACAGCTAGATTAACTCTTCACACCTTCGTAAAAATGGTGTTTCCGTATCAAACAGTACACACAAGCCATCATCTACTAAGCACACAATGCGCCAACTGCACACTGATGGTATGAATACAAAACACTTTTAGTTTTGCAAACTCAGTGAGTGGTTTTGCTATAAGTCTGAATAGTTTTAGAGATTGTGCTACAGGAATCACAGTTATCAGAATCAGAATCAGAATACTTTATTGATCCCTGGGGGAAATTATTTAAGGGTTAGGGTTTAAGCATTCAGAAAAAACTGTAATCGACGTAATCAACCTTAATTTGATGCAGTGTGAAAAAAAATGCACAGAAATCAATTATTTTTCAAGAAATATTAAATAGATTCAACATCTTTCTTCAACAAAATTGCAGACTGCACAGATGGTACCTTCCCAAAGGAAAAAGTACTATAGCTTACTAGGGTATATATATTAGACTTACAGTTTTTTACAGTCGCTAACAAGCGCCTACCCATACTTCAGATACTTTTTCTAAACTCTTAACACAGACCCACACCTACAAAACACAATTGGCCAAATGGATAATATCCTTCCCAAAAATACACTTTGTTAAATATATACTAACTCCTCATTTCAAAATTAGAACACATCGTTCTCTGCACACACTAACTGTACAAAAACACTATAAATCTGACTCAAAATGAAATTAGTCTGTCAAAGAATAACACTTGTTTTCACTTCACAAGGTACATGCAGTCAATCAAAGTACACCAGGTTTCAAAATACTGGCTATTATTGACATTACAAAAACTGCATAGACTTTTATGTTTCAGTTTCACAGGTATTTGCATGCGAAACATGCAATCCACCATATTGACACCAGAAATGTCTTGGTTGGTAACTGTATGTCCACATGTACAGTAATGTTCACATTCAAAAGCATTCCAGTAAAAAGCAAACAAGTTTTTGTTTCTTTACTGTTTACCACAGGAGGTACAGTAGAAACACGGTATGATAGGACAGAGAAAGTTTTACAGTATTGCTTACAGTGAACAAAATATCCATGAAACACACAAGAGCATTCTGAACAAAAAAACAACAGCAAAAAGCCAAGATAAAAAGGGGGGGAGGGGGAGGGGGGCTAAAAAAAAGGCAAAAGATTTGCATCTAATCTCTGCGATCTTCAGGGTTAGGCCACATGTTTTCATCAACATCACATCTGATGTTATCCAAGTCGATGCACCTGGGATAAAACCGCCTGGTATGTCGGATCCACCGACATATCGTTGCAGAAGCAGAGGTTTTTATACTGTATCTAAGGTTTGGGATATTGTTTTTGCTATTGTGGGATGTTGTGTGTTAACATTCGTAGATACTACAAGAACAGTCCATAGTTTTGTTGGGAGGTATAACTTGTCTGTTAAGAAAATGTAAGCATTGTGGAAATGTGTTCACTGACTGCATATTGGGTGAACACGACATGAAATGTGTGAATGGTATGGCCACAACAGACCGATGCTGTGCTAATTGTGTTTAGAGTTTTGCAAATGTGACAACTGTTTGGACAAACGCTTGTTAGCGACTGTAAAAAACTGTAATAGTCACTATATACTGTAATTGACTTCTATTCATTTTACATCAAATTAAAACTTTGGGTGTCAGATAATTGTTCATTAAAAGCTCGACATTTTAAATGAGAATAAGAAAGAAAAGTATGTCTTTGTGCCCCCTTTTCCCTGTTAATGCCCTATCGGCCCCCCTGGCTAAACTTTGCTAGATCCGCCCCTGCACAGTTACAGCCGTCAGCTGTAGAAAAAGATCCTCAAGTAGAAAGTAATATTAAATAAATTCTAACAACAGCTTATCAAGCTTAAACGTGCTGCTGTTGTTTATCCACTGGTTTCCTCTTTCTGGTGCAAAGTGGGCCAAAAACAAACAAGAGAGACGGACTCGCGACAGAAAAGCCGATCAGCTGATCATTAAGCAGTTTCATGATTGAAGTAGCAGCAAGAAGAGGCAGTCGCTTGTTAAGCTTAACGCAGGAATGCTTTACAAACATTCAGAGATGGACTTACACACTTGCTTTACTTCTCTCGGGGATAACTTTGTCGGAGATGAAATGCCGGGTTGCTAGCGA
The DNA here is from genome assembly GCF_057382275.1 of Copadichromis virginalis. Classification (NCBI taxonomy): domain Eukaryota; kingdom Metazoa; phylum Chordata; class Actinopteri; order Cichliformes; family Cichlidae; genus Copadichromis; species Copadichromis virginalis. Next base: position 3,261,644 of record NC_140622.1, read on the forward strand.
AGCTCCACATGCTATCCAGACCACCGACAGGTCCCGCATGCCACAGCTGCTCTATCACGTGATGCATACTGCTCCGAGTGCTAACGTTCTGAGGCGAGTTACGGCGTGTTGCAAGTTTTGTGAGGTGCTTTCGTGATATTTAATGGATCGGATTACATTTTTTATTTTTCTCCGATATCCGATCCAGTAATTTAGGTCAGTATCGGACCGATACCGATACGTAATATCGGATCGGTCCATCTCTAGGCAGGACGCCAACGCCTGTTCACACAACAGCAGGAACTTGCCGTTGTGGACCTAGTGAAGGCAGACAATGCCATCCGTCTCCACCAGCTACGAAAGCAAATACTTGCAGACAGGCGAGTGTTCAACAACATAAACCATGTGAGCATCACCACCATCAGACGCATCTTGGGAAAACTCAGCATCACCATGAAGCAGCTGTACAGAGTCCCATTTGAGAGGAACAGTGACGGGGTCAAAGGACTTCGAGCTGAATATGTACAGGTACGTGTAACTGTCCTTTACATACAGTATTGGTGAAATCCAGTAGCAGCTGAATATGTACCATATCAGTACCACATGGATCCATCCTGAGAGCTACACAGGTACCTGTGTGATGGGTGAGGGTTCTGTATGTGTAGCACTGTAGTGCAGTAATATGTTCTCTTTGTTTTACAGAGAATCTTGGCCATGGATGGAGCTGCACAGCCTCATGAATTCATTTTCATTGATGAAACTGGATTCGACCTGTGTAAAACAAGATGACGGGTCGTAATGTAATTGGACAAAGGGCAATTGTGCACGTCCCAGGGCAGCGCGGGGGAAATATCACATTGTGTGCCGCCATAAGCCTTCGAGGGCTTCTGCATCATCATGCAAAACTAGGTCCATACAATAGCCAACATATACTCACATTTCTAGATGCTCTCCATGATATAGTTGTACAGAACAGATCAGCCCAGGTTTGTGGTGATATGGGATCATGTCAGTTTCCATCGGGCTGCTCTGGTCCAGGCCTGGTTCTCCAACCACAGCCAACTTGAAGTGGTATACTTGCACCCTTACTCACCATTTTTAAACCCTATAGAGTAATTTTTTTCGGCTTGGAGATGGCGTGTATATGACCGCCAACCACATGCCCGCATGCCTCTTCTGCAGGCAATGGAACAGGCCTGCGGCGACATTCAGGTGACAGCAATCCATGGATGGTTTCAACATGCAAGAGGATATTTTCCCCGGTGCCCAGCGGGGAATTATCTGAATTCATGGTACTGCAATGTACAATATTGAGTAGGCCTATTTGCTTTTTTGGTTGTTTGAAAATGTGTCTCCTGTCTAAGCATGGGTTTATAGTGTTCAAGCAACGGGCAAAAACTGTAATGGAAATCCTGTTTGAAAACACTGGTATGGACCTCATCAGTCCATTTTACCTATACGCACAGGGATATTGCTTTGTATTAGTTATAATGGACTGCACAACATGAAATCCCAAGGCAGCGACGCAATTTCAGGTCATCTTCAAAATCAGTATTCTGAAAGTGATACTGATTTTAGCCCATACAAGCCTTGTGCAGCTCTACTATATAACTAGTTCATGCATTTATTACTTCCAGGCTGGACGACTGCAATTCATTATTATCAGGATGTCCTAAAAACTCCCTGAAAAGCCTTCAGTTAATCCAAAATGCTGCAGCAGGAGTACTGACAAGGACTAGAAAGAGAGAGCAGATTTCTCCTGTTTTGGCTTCCCTTCATTGGCTTCCTATAAAATCCAGAATTCAAAATCCTGCTCCTCACAAACAAGGTCTTAAATAATCAGGCCCCATCTTATCTTAATGACCTTGTAGTTAGGGCTGCTCGATTATGGCAAAAATGATAATCACGATTATTTTCACTGAAATTGAGATCGCGATTATTTGACGATATTTATTTAACCCTTTAAGACCTACTATAGAACCAAGTCCGCCAGAGCTTATATTATTTTTTTTACATGTTGTAGTGCCATTTGTGGGAGCATTTCAAGTTGCTAAATAACTGTTATAGCCCATATTTTAATAATATGTATGCATTAAGTCCATAATAACTACATTAATTGCAAAAAAGTGCAATAAACTACAAAAAAATTTATATCGTTTTTGTTTTGTTACATATATTTCTACTTGGAGAAATTTAAGAGGTTTATCCCTCAAAACTTTAAATACAAAAAAGTTGCAACAAATAGTTTACAACAACAGGAAATTTATTTTGAGTGTCTTCATAGTTTTATTTTGGAGATACACCAATTTTTATATACTGCAGGAAAAACAAAAAAAACAATCCTATGATGCAAATTTGCAAAGAAAACAGCAGGTGCATCAAAATAAACTATTTCCAGCAGTGCAATTTGAGTTCTAAGCATCCCAGAAACTATTCAGAAAAGTCAAACATGACCAGTATAGGCTTTTAAGGCCTACAAGTAAAAAACTACATTTCCGCGAAAATGACGTCACTTCCGGTTTCGGCCAGGAAATGGCGGACTTGCAACAGTTCGCGCTGACGTCTATTTCACTGTGGGAAGTGTTACGAACAGCTGATCGGATCGGCAAAGCGTGTTCCTGGAATATTATGTTTTTGTTCCTGCAAGCGCTTTTTATGCAATTTTTGCAAAGCTATATGTGGAAGGAAACCGTGACCGAGGACAAGCTGATGGCATAAGATGTAAGTACAACTCCTCCAGTTTCATATGCAAAACAAATTATTGCGCTAGCTTACGCGGTTCGGGTTCTGTAGAATTTTTATCCCTGTAGGGATTTAAAAATAGTTACACAAAACGGAGCATGCTGCTCTGACCGGATTTAAAGGGTTAACAATGACTTTAGAAAATAATATAAAATAGTGTGCAACACCACTGAAGTTTTTTTTTTTTTTTTACCTCTCTTTTCAACCAACAGCAGTCACTCTCCTCTCCAAATAACTTCTGCTTAGCTTTCCGAGCTTCCCTCGGGTCCTCTTAATCAGCGGTCTCCAACCTTTTTTGCGCCACGGACCGGTTTATGCCCGACAATATTTTCACGGACCGGCCTTTAAGGTGTCGCGGATAAATGAGGGAGGGGCTAATAATCGGCTCTGTCATTTTTAATGATCGTTGAAAGCCCAGATCGTAATCGTGATTAAAATTCGATTAATTGAGCAGCCCTACTTGTAGTACCATATCACCCTATTAGAGCACTTCGCTCTCGCTCTGCAGGCCTACTTGTTGTTCTTAGAGTATTTAAAAGTAGAATGGGAGGCAGAGCCTTCAGTTTTCAGGCCCCTCTTCTGTGGAACCAGCTTCCAGTTTGGATTCAGGAGACAGACACTATCTCTACTTTCAAGATTAGGCTTCAAACTTTCCTTTTTGCTAAAGCATATAGTTAGGGCTGGACCAGGTGACCCTGGATCCTCCCTTAGTTATGCTGCAATAGGCTGCCGGGGGATTCCCATGATGCACTGAGTTTTTCCTTTTCAGTCACCTTTCTCACTCACTATGTGTTAACAGACCTCTCTGCATTGAATCATACTTGTTATTAATCTCTGGCTCTCTTCCACAGCATGTCTTTATCCTGTCTTCCTGCTCTCATCCCAAGCCTGGTTCTGCCGGAGGGTTCTTCCTGTTAAAAGGGAGTTTTTCCTTCCCACTGTCACCAAAGTGCTTGCTCATAGGGGGTCATATGATTGTTGGGTTTTTTCTTTGAATGTTTTATTGTAGGGTCTACCTTACAATATAAAGCACCTTGAGGTGACTTTTGTTGTGATTTGGCTCTGTATAAGTAAAATTGAATTGAACTGATGTGAAAAAAAAAAATTGTTTCCATTTTATTTTGCCTCGCTCACCTCAACCTCTATTACCTCAATGACCCACACCCGACTGCACATAAACGGATCTGCTGTTGAGATGGTGAACAGTGTGAAGTTCCTGGCTGTGCACATACAAGATGACCTCTGAACACCACCATCATCATGAAGAAAGCCCAACAATGCCTTCTTAGGAAACAGTCGAAGGCCAGTCTCCCTCCTCCCATCATTCTACCAGGGAACATTGAGAGTGCCTCTGCTGCTACAGCAGGACAGCAGAGAGGATCACTGAAGGCCCTCGCCCACCCATCTCCCAACTCTACGACAGACACATCATCTGACGTGCGAACAGCATAGTGAAAGACACTTTCCACCCCTCACATGCACTTCTCTCCCTCCTTCCATCTGGCAGACGGTTTCGCAGCATCAAAATCGTGACAACCAGACACTGCAAGAGCTTCTTCCCCCAAGCAGTCAGAGCCCTCAAGTCAATACCACCAAAGAACTGATATACACATACACCTTTACAAACACTTACAATACTCATCAAAAGACTCAAAAACACCAAAAATTTACACAAATCCATTACAAACTGGACCTGGGAACAGTATGCTTATTTGCATGCTTATAAACAGCATTCCGGTACACTGTATACTGTGTATACTGCTGTATTGACAATAAAGCTCTTGAATCTATTTAACCAGGAAGATCCCGCTGAGATTAAAAACTTCTTTTTCAAGGGAGACCTGGCCAAAATAGGTAGCAAGTATCTCACAAATACACAAATTACACAACACAGGCAACAACAACACACGCAAAAAAAAAAAACTTAAAAATTTTAGATTCAGTTCAATTAAAAGGGCAAGCAATCTAATTGAAACAGCTGCATGTTATGGAATTAGCCTCAAGGATTCTTAGCTTTGATTGAGAAGCATTTAATGAAATGAATTCTGTCATTTTCCAGTTGTTCTGCAGCTCGTTCCAAGCCAAATGTGCTAAATGGACAAAAGCTCTTTTGCCAAGTTCAATTCAGGCAAATGGAATGGAAAGCAACAAATAACCTTGTAGACGAAGACAATAACAACCAGCATGTTTCATTGAAAGCAGAGAAAGTATATATATCTGAAGGCAACAATCCGAGTATTGCCTTATATATAAAACTGTATAGATTAGGGGTCCTCCGACCGGCCAAAGCAGGCCCTCCTATCTGAGAATTTATGGTTAGTGATGAACTTCAAAGAAGCATGATGCACAGTTTCAACCATTCATATATAGAATATCTCCATAATTCAGGTAAAAGCAGGTTAAATATGTTGCAGCAACAAGCCACTTCTTTGTATTACAGTTTTTCTGAATTGCTAAAACACACTTCATCTCTTGGTCTCAAAACACTAAACAAACTGTAAAACTCAAGCTACACTCACAAAACAGTCAATTTGTCCTGCAAAACTAAACATTTCACCCAAAACTATTTTAACTGTACTCAAAATCAAGCACTACTGTCAAAAACCACACAAAACCAGCAAATGTGCAAACACAACTTAGCAACGATTACACACTACAGAAATAAATACAAAACACTGTGGGATAGTGGGAAAATATATTTACTTATTCGTTCATTTATTCTTCTCACATTTTAACAAAAAAAGAACTGTATCAAAAAAGATATTCTATAGATAAAGTATAAATTTTTACAGCATATTCAGATAATTTATTCTGCCTCAGCTTCACACCTCTGTCCTGGGTCAGGCCCCAGGACTTCATCACATCACGTGCTATGGTCTGCCTTGCAAGTGTAACAACCCTTTTGGGTTATAGCACCACTAGGGGGGGTTGCCCTACTATTGTAGTAGTTGTGGGAGTCTCCTAGTGGGTGTGGTGTTGTTAGCGGCAGCCATTCCATGCTGCTCATGTTCCATTCTCCGAGGAAACACCTTACTGTTGTAACGGCCTGGCACCGGCGACTACCGATCCCCGCACATGTATGTACGGACAGAGTAGAGCCGTGGAGACCTGGCTTGTATGGTTTTATGTTGCTGATAATGAATAAAGGTCTGTTGTTTAATTTAACTGCCTGGCTTCGAGTTATCCAGCTAACCTCCACACCACATGCCCGCTGGACCTGCTAGCCGCTCCTTCTTCGCCAGACTGCTGTTACACAAGGCAATGAGGAAAGAATCCTTTAGCATGCCGAATCCAGCACTAGCAAGATTCCAGTCCCATCTCACCACATGCTCCATTCATTGCTTGAAGTAAATTTTCCTGTGTGTGTGTAAGGGTTTCAGTCGTAGACTTTCTAGCTCCATGCCAAGAAAAATCCTTAATAGGGTTAAAGAAAAAAAAAAGAGGGGGGGGGGGGGAGGGGGGTGTACGGTGGAAGAAACATTGATAAAATGCTGCTCATTGTGAAACCACTCGCGTATTCTTGGTGAAAGCTCACATTGTCCCAAATGATACCATACATAGGATGCTCTTCCTGCAAAGCATCCTGTAGACTAGTGACGTGACGTTCTGTATCGAGGCTTCAAAGCTCGAGTCGAGTAGTGGAGGGGGCGTTTCCAAGATGCGCAATACGCGTATCGAGGCTTGCTTCATTTATAGGTGGAGCTGAAAATGATGACGTCCGAAGCCTCGCTGCCCGGCTATACCACATGACTGGTTCAGGAAGTAGTTCGAACTTTGGCGCGAGCTATGACAGCGATATAAACCCCTCAGACTTCATTCAAAATGTGGGTGGACCCAAGGTTCAGAAAACCCGTTTCTCAGCCCTGCAAGAGCTAGCGAAGCAGAAAAAAGACTGAAAGCAGAAGGTGCCTCCAATACTTCCTCTTCCTCCGCACCACCACCACAGCCATCAACGTCACAAACTGTTGAGGCTGTTTCCCACGTTACTACTGTTATTGCATTTGAGTTGCATTTATATAAACTGATTGTTGGGTTTTCCTCTGTATCTATTATTGTACGATCTACTGTACAATATCAAGCGCCTTCAGGCGACTGTTGTGATTTGGCGCTATATAAATAACATTGAATTAAAAATTGAGTTGTTAGTATCACATAAAACTCTCCTTATTGTTTAGTTAACAACCTGTGGCGTCGCCTGGATGAAAGTGTCAGGCAGACACAGACACAAAATGTGACAGCAGACGCAAATATTGAGGTCCAACGGTACATGATGGAGCCAAATATTGGAAGGCTGGAGGACCCCCTTAAATACTGGGAGAGACTGTGAGCGAGTGTTTTCAAAAGCTGGGGAAATATTGTTCAAAAAAAGAAATCGCCTACGACCTGCCACAGTGGAGAAACTGTTGTTTTTAAATAAAAACCAATGATGTGTCCCCTAAACACTAATCACTGTCCATATCTCAACCACACCTCACCTCACAGTAAATGATCATTTCCATTTTAAGCATTTCCAAATAATCATTTTTAATACTGCCAGTATAAATATACACAGTATACTGCCATCACTACAATATAGATGTTTTACACACTCCTTTTGTTGTTGACATTTACAGGCTGTGTGCAAAAGGCCACACTCTTCAAATTCATGCCAACTAATATTTTTATGTCCAGTAGGTGTCCTGCTAGAGCAAATGAAGCTTCAAGACACTTTGCGCTGGGGTGAACCAATTGGATGAAAAGCTTCAGTGCTTCATGGAGCTTCATCTGCCCATCACAACACACAGCTCACTAGCTGCAAACACCAGACACTCAGCTCACTAGCTGCAACTACTCACATGGCTCTCTGGCACCAGAGCTCACCTTTCTCTGGGCTTAAATACCTTTAATTGCTGATGGAAAGCAGCTGTACAAAAAAAGGTGGCACCTAAGGCAGGAGAGCTGGTATGACACGCCCACACAGGCAACTTCAGGAGGAGGCCCTGCTAGGGCCGTAACAATTGGTCTATAATTAGTAAAAACTGCTGGGTCATCCCCTTTTTAATAGAGGGACAACAAAATCTGATTTCCATACTGAGGGAATTTCTTCCATTGTCATGGTCCCTGTTTCTGCTCAGCCGGCCCCACAAGGCTACATGTATTTTTGTTTTGCTCTCACTCTCTTTCCTTCGCCGCTCTGCCTGGGTGGAGCTCACATCCATAACCAGTTTGAGGGTGAAAATAGTTGAGAAAGGCTCTGCCACAAAATCAGCTGGGAGTTTCAAAAAGTAAGAATCTATTAAATCGGGTCCTGAAGGTTTTCTATGATCTAATACTTTAAGAGCTTCATAGACTTCCTGTACAAAGAAAGGAACAAAGTTAAATGGCTGACCAATGCACACCGGAAGGTTTGTGCAGGATTTTACAGAGACTGGATTCAGAGAGTCAAAGAGTCAGAAGATATAAAGTGCTTGTTAAAGCAATTCATAATCTCCTTCCTATCATAAACAGGAACTGAATCCTTAAAAAAAAATTGGTGAGCTTTTCCTACCTGAAAGAGACTTAATATTTTCCAGAACTTCTGTGGATTATTTAGGTTCTCAGACAGACAATAATAATATTCTGATTTAGATTTCTTAATAGAGGAAGTACATTTGTTTCTTAGTCATCTGAAAATAAGCCAATCATTGGGCTTTGGCCCAAGCCAGGTTATGTTGGATGTCGGCCAGCTCTGGGGAGAACCTGGGACTTTTTATGACCTTTTATCCTAAATCTCCCTAATGGGGCATGTTTACTCACAATTAGCATAAAACCATCCATAAAAACTGTCCTACATCAGGGATCAATCCTATTTTCTTCCAATCATAGTTTGACAAATCATGATAAAATGCTTGTTCATTAAACTGTCCTTTTAAAAATAATACCTGAGTGACCTTAGAGGCACCTTAGTGTTTCAAATAACAGCAACAACACAGTGGTCGCTTAAGTCATGGCAAAAGACACCCAAGGATGAAAATTTATGAGGAACATTTGTCAGAAGCTGGTCAATCAAGGTAGACTTTTCAGGGGGTTTTTGGCTGTCTTCACAGTATTCTAATTTTTTGAATTAGAATACTGTTTTCGTGGGTTTTATGAGCTGGAAGCCCACATTATATACAAATAAACAACTAAGTACTTGAAATCGTTTAAGTTGTGGGCCCTGAATCTATAATCAATGAAAGTTTAATGTTTTGAAAGGAATTGTGGAAATAAATAAACTTTTCCATGATATTCTAATTTCTTGGACAGGGTCTATAGTTTAGTCTGGAAAGGAAAAGCTTTAAAGAATGCAGAGCCTCTGTAAAGGCAGAACGAGGTCTATAGCAACAAACAGCTGTTAGATAAAGACCCTTTGCAATATTCAGAGCCAGAAATTCCATTTGCTTGCTAATGTATTCTGATAGAACTATTGTGGCATCAAATTTCAACTTAACATAAGCAGCAACACCACCACCTTTCTTAAGCCTATCTGTACGATAGATACTGTATCCAGCTATGCTAATATGTTCATCAGATATATATTTAGACAACCAAGTTTCAGAAATTAAAACAATATCCCCATCTGTTGATCAAACCCAAATCTTCACCATATCCATCTTGGGTAACAAACTGCGCACATTAAGATGAACAATCTTCAGCCCAGATGAGGATTTAAATTCAGATGGTGTCTGAGTACATTGCAGCTCAGGGCCCAGGTTAGGTTGCACATTACCAGATAAGAGCAGTAGTAAGACAGTCGGGAGTCTCTGCTTTGCAACATTACCTACTGAATTTGACTTGTGAAATGTTGAAACTAAGTAGAATAACTTGCAAGGTAATAATTCAAAACAAGACGGTTTTGAAGTTGAGCTAAATCTTTGTGTAGATCAAATGATAAATGCACGGCCTGTTCCAAATACATTGGTGATTGTACAGGATGTACAGCAGCGGTGATACATGTGGACCTGAGGACCTTCTCTTCTCTAAGAAGAGTCATATACAGATCCAATATTGGATTTTAAAAAATGAGGATATTACAAGTAAGCTTTAAATTTCTATATTTACAAATGTCACTGAGCAGTCCTTCAATTCAAATATAATCTGTCATCTTCCTCAACTACAGCAGCTATACCTTTAGCTAGCAGAGACAAACTGAGTGTAGTTTGACAAACTACACTTAGATTGTGTTTGTTTGCAGATATTTGTTTATCCAATCAAAAAGTTACATTTGAAATTACCTGCCACTTAAAAAATGCTACTTCCTTGTTGTTGTGATGCTGGTGGAAAAGCAATGACAACATACAGACATCTGCATGAAAAATGCAATTCCAGACTGTTCCGGCCCACTTTAACCCCTGAGTTGAAGAGGGACATTAATTAAAAAATTTTGCCTCTTTCACCTCTTCCTATGCAATAAGCACCAATGATGGATACACTGATAGGATTAACTTTCATAGATTTTCTTGTTCCCTCCAATTGGTGCTGAAATCGGTTTGAAGTTTGAAGGCGCACACTAATGTAAGGCAAATACCTCTGCAATGAAACTTAAAACAACAAGCCTGTTTTTGAAAATGTGAGGAGTAGAAAGTGTAGATATTTGTGTAAGAAATGTCAGGAAGGATCGCTTAGAACAGTGGTTCTTAACCTGGGTTCGATCGAACCCTAGGGGTTCGGTGAGTCGGTCTCAGGGGTTCGGCAGAGCCTCCGCCATGACATGCATGGCTCATTTTGTGCACCAGTAAAAAAAATCACATTTTATTTTTAACTAAAGAGGGGTTCATATGAAGCTGGTGGGGTTCGGTACCTCCAACAAGGTTAAGAACCACTGGCTTAGAATAAAGGCCATGAGAACAATAGAAAAGATGTGAATGCCACTAAAATTGAAGCAGTGTCCCCCAAAGGATGCCACCAAGGACCAGTCCAACAACAGATAGAGCTCAACACACTCAGCATTTTTCAGTTGTCTAGCTCACCAACTTCTGGTGGAAATATCCTTGTTTATACACTAAACAGGAACTATCTGTGTTTGCAGTTCTAAGGGTCTTTATGTCTGCTTTCTGACTGTTTTATCAAAACTTACTGGTGTAAACAAGGTTCATGCTCAGAGGTATGTTCTCACCAAATGCCTTTTACTACGAGTACAGACCACTGAGGTTATGTCAGTAAGATTTAAACTCTCAAGCTCTTCATTTTTCATTTTTTAAATAAGCAGTGTTGCCACTTTTCAGCTGCACTTTGACTAAATTTGTCTTGAAGTGTGTGATTTTATGCAGTTATTTAAATATTTATTGCAAATCCACTTTTCACCATTCCTACCAGCATCTGGAATAAACACTTTTGTCTCCAGTGTGTCTGTGGACATAGTCAGAATGTTGCTAAAAGCCTGTATTATCAACATGCAACACAAGGGGTATGTCTACCTCCATTCTATTATGCACTACCAGCTCTGGCACTACCCACATAGCTTTATCACAAATAAATTGGTATTACCTTGTAAATGTAAATGCAGATTGGGAAAAAAATTGCAGACAGGAGATGTCACAGAGATTGGAGCAGATTTTCCTGCATTAAATTGTTCGTATCACCATGTTGTTAAAGAAGAAGAATATTGATGCCAAGAGGCACCTCACACAACAGATAGGAAGAAAATCAATGCTCTTACTTTTTCCTCCTCTCTCTCTCCTCTCTCTCTGTCACTCTTGTTTATCTTTCCTCGATTTGGATTTAATGCACTCCGTTGTTTTTAAAAACTGTCTTGCTACTTTCTAATGCAATTTAGCTTAGCAATCGTCATTTCAGCACCAGTGTAAAGATAAAAAAAAGGATTTGCTGCGATTTAATGTTCAATCAAAAAGAGATATGTGGTTTGAGCTTGTGGAACTGGTTCCATGTTTCTGGTAAACTGGTGAGGAAAATGTCGGCCTAATATGTGAAGGGATTCACTTAAGACTGTCGGGCTAAGCAACTGATTTCTGCTTTCAGGTAACCAGCCTTGATTGAAGCAACAGATGGTATCATTTATCTCGTAGATGACACAAGTGCAACATGGATTTCAATCACAGCTTTGAAGCTAGGTTTGGGTCAATCCTGTTCATTGCTCCCCTACCTTCTGCTGCCTCCTGGCCATATCAGTCGGTTGTTTCGCGTTAAATGGATATGCGATGCAGCGCATCACAAACACATACAGCTGGAGTCTCTTTTTCCTCTCTTCCTCATCTCGCTGCATCTTTTCCAGGTCCTCCTTTTCCTTGTCGCTGCCAACCGACGGGCTCGGGCTTGACGGTCGACCACGGCCGCTCCCGCCACCCCGTGACTGGAGCCCTCCGTTGGCTTGGCCGTCGGCGGCTCGGCCCGGTGACAATCGGGCTCCCCCGATGTTCTTCGGGGCCGCCACTTCTTTGTGCTCCACCTGCAGTATCTCTTCCCCTTCCTCCTCGCTTGAAGACGGGTCCAACATGCTGCGGTAGCTTAGATGAAGACTCTACCTGTTGCAATTGAAAAACTGCGAGAGCAGAAAACAGAAAGACGCCTTGAATGTACTAAAGCTGACCGATGAGCCCTCAGATTGTTCTTTGTCAAGAAAAAAACTGCTGCCACAGTTCCAAGCTCATCGCAAAAAAAAATAAAGTGTTATAAACACAAAGTAGCCCTGTGGTTTCGAAGCCTTTCAACTCTCACAGTCAGTGGCACATAGGAGGAATTAATGACGGGAGCAAATCTAAAGGGGAGGTGTCGCAGAGAGGTAACGCTGATGCGTTGGTGCGCTGCTGCTCGGAGAAAGAGGCAGGGCTCGGAGCTGACCATAGTACTGAAACATGATACCAGCTGCTCTGGGATCAGTTTAATCAAGCTGCGAGCACAACAGATAAAGGGCCACCTCCAGAAAAGCCGAAAGAGGACAGCGCTAGACCGGAATCAAAACAGCTTTCTTTAAAAAAAAAAAAAAAAAAAAAAGCTTTATTACTGGTTTAAAACAATCCAACAACAAGATCGTAAGCCTGCTTCATGTCCTCCTCGTGTCTGCGTAGGTTCCATCCAGGCACTCTGGCAGTCATGTATAGAGTTAGGTTAACTGGCGAGTCCAAACTGACCACAGGTGAGAATGCGAGGGTTATCCGCTTATCCGTTTCTGTGTATTTGCACTGTGACAGATTCGTCATCTATCCAAGGTGTACTCCGCCACGCGCCCAATAACAATGCGTCTGTTTATTTATATATACACAACGCACTATGTAATTTACGTTCTTCTTGTTACTAGTATTCTTGTTCTGTGTTTTGGTTTGTTTGTTTTGTCTTGTCTTATTTAGCTTTTCCAGTTCTTTCTGTCTTATCTGCTCAAATTTGGGGTTGTTTAAAATGCCTGTTTTGGAAGGATAACACGTTTTTGTTTAATACAACATGATATTTCAGCTGTGTTAATATGATGAGTAAGTCTGTTAGCATTTTAGCTTTTCTGACTGTTCTTTTCCCACTTGTTTTGCATTTGGTTGGCTCTTCTACTGGTAGCATGGGGCTATAACTGGACCCTACACTGGCTATAACAGGACTCTACAGTGGTGGCACAGATGGTCCAAGTCACACATTGATGGCACAATAAAGAAGGTTTGCTGTGTCTCCCAGCACAGTCTCAAGAGCATGGAGGAAAGTCCAGGAGCCAGTGTCTCTAGGAGAGCTACAGGGGGCTGTAGAAGGACCTTAAACCACGAGGAGGACCAGTTTCTGCTCCTTTGTGCAAGGAGAAACGGGATGCACACTGCCAGAGCCCTACAAAACTTGTTAATTAGACAAAAGTCTAATAAACAGGTTGACCAGTGGCAGGCTCAGCCAGCACATTTAAGAAGCATTTATGAGAAATCACTTGGTTCACTGAATGTAATACATTTATCCAGGTGTTTTCCTACAACTCCATCTTGATTTTTTGTGTTTATATTTTTAAAGACAGACAGTGTGGAGTCCATGTACTCTAAAAACAGATTATATATGAATATACAGAAGATTTCTGGTTTCCATTTTGTAGCCTTTGACTTTAAGAGGACTTCTATCGCACGCAGGCAAACAGTCCACTTGAAGACCAAAATCACATCAAAACAACATTTATTTTATAACAGTAATTTGGCCTTTAATTAGCTCATACTATATAGTCAGGTTTTTTTTCTTTTTTTTGGGGGGGGGGGGGTGATTAGCATTCAAATCTCTCAGTTAATATAGAAGAAAGATTTACCACAAAGCAAGAAAGTATGAGATGAGTCTAATCAAAAAGGTATTGGCTGAAGCACATGCCACATCATTTAGCAAGCAGCTCATTTACACAGGGTTTGAAGCAAAGGAGCAAAATAAAACAATAAAAACACAAACACTTCCATCTTAGATAAGTAAATACATTAAATTTCATAAGAACAGTCCAAGAAAAACAACCAAGAGTTTCAGTATTGTCATTTTAACTCTTCTTCATTCTTGATTTATATATTTTTCTAATGCTCCAGTTTTTAACATTTTTAAACGAGGAAAATGAGCTACATCTTTTTAAATTACTGTCATAACTATTCAACAAGTTAATATCTCTGCTTTTTGTTTGTTTTTATCTTGTTTTCTTTTTTAAATCTGTTCCCCTCAAATCATATCGACTCTCTCTGACTTCAAACTGCTTCTGAGCACTGCAGCAAATCATTGTGTGGATGCCTCAAAGGGCATCCACACTATTGAGTTCCTGTTTCTCTTTATACTTTATTATTGTGTGGATGCTTTAAGCATCCACACTATTGAGTTCCTGTTTCTCTTTATTGTGTGGATGCTTTAAGCATCCACACTATTGAGTTCCTTCTTGGTGTTTCCGTACACTTTTCGCCGTGGATCTACTTCCACAATTTTTTTTGCTATTTTCACCGTTCAAATTTTAAACTATTCTGCTATTTCTGCTAATGACGGCTATGTCTTTTGGTATTTTTCACTATTATACTTTTTAAAATATTAAGCTTTTTTCCTTTAATTTGAAATGAATGGGAAACTTCTGCAATTCTGCTAAAATTTGCTTGTTTTTGAAACTTAACTACTTCCTCATATTTTCACATAGAGCAACCATTCAAACTTTAAAATGTTCTCAAATTATTGGGCTATTCAGGTATAAATCAGCTTTTTCAAATCTTTTACTGTTTTACTTTTATGCCTCTTAAAGTTTTGAGTTGCAAAATTGTGATTTTTCACAAAATACATGCGTCGTTATGGTTGCTATGGTTGCTTTCTTCACTACCAGACACACTGGACCCACTACAGTTCGCTTACCGTCCAAATCGTTCCACAGACGATGCCATCTCTCATCTCCTCCACACATCACTCACTCACTTGGACACTAGAAGGGGGAATTATGTTAAAATGCTCTTCATAGACTACAGCTCTGCATTTAATACCATAATTCCCTCCACACTCACCACCAAGCTGGAGCATCTGGGACTCAGCTCATCTATGTGTCAGTGGATCTCCAACTTCCTAACTGGCAGACCACAGGCAGTAAGGATGGGCGGACATGTCTCAGCCTCCACCACTCTCAGCACTGGAGCCCCCCAGGGGTGTGTCCTGAGCCCCCTGCTGTACTCTTTGTACACATATGACTGTGTGGCCATTACCAGCTCCACCACCATCATCAAGTTTGCTGACGACACCGTCGTGGTGGGCCTGATCTCTGATAACAACGAGACGGCCTACCTGAAGGAGATTAGGAATCTGGAGAACTGGTGCCAGAGGAACAACCTCCTTCTAAACGTCAGTAAGACAAAGGAGCTGATAGTGGACTTCAGCACTAAGCAGGAGAGGAACTACCAGACCCCCGTCATCAACGAGTGCCCAGTGGAGAGAGTGGACAGCTTCAAATACCTCGGAGTTCACATCACGCAGGACCTGTCATGGTCCTGTCACATCAACACCGTGGTGAAAAAGGCCCGCCAGCGTCTCTACCACCTCAGACGCTTGAGAGACTTCCAACTGCCCTCCAAGGTGCTCAGGAACTTTTACTCGTGCACCATAGAGAGCATCCTGACGGGAAACATCTTAACCTGGTTCGGGAACAGCACCATGCAGGACAGACGAGCTCTACAGAGGGTTGTGCGATCAGCTGAGCGCACCATCCGCTCCGAGCTCCCTGACCTGCACTCAATCTACAGCAGGCGGTGCTGGACCAAGGCCAGGAAGATCGTGAAGGACCTCAGCCATCCCAACAACAGACTGTTCTCTCTGCTGAGGTCAGGAAAGCGATTCCGCTCCCTGAAGACCAACACAGAGAGACTGAGGAGGAGCTTCTTCCCACAGGCGATACGGTCTCTCAATCACACCACCACACAGTCCTGACCCACACATACAGTTCTTACACACACACTGGAATTTCTGGACATTGTTTTCACTTCATTACTTAAATCACGCTGCTGTTATTGTGTATATATTTATTTATATTTCTTCATACATTCTTATATAGTTCTATATTGTGTATTTTGTTGTACAGTTATTTTATTTTCAACTTTAATTTATATATTTTATCTTATTCTCCCAGTTAAATTTACCCTTCATTCTAATTTGTGTTGTACAGTTATTTCATTTTTAACCTTAATTTATATTTTATTCCTTCCTAGTTAAATTTACCCTTTTTAATTTTTCATATTTATTTCCTATCTTATTCATAGCCTTTTCCTTTTTTGTTTTCTTTAGGTCACGAGCAGTTGTCCAAGCATTTCACTACATATCGTACTGTGTATGACTGTGTACGTGACAAATAAAATTTGAATTTGAATTTGAATTTATGCACTTGGCTTCCAGTGTGCCACTGAAGGTTTTGCAGTCTTCTCTTAATGTCCAAACAACTTCTTGCTACTTGCTCAATTTTCACTCAACTTCCACAAATTATACATCAAAACGTAGGTATTTTTGCTGGCTTTCAGAAAGTGTCACTATTGTTGTGGGATTCAGAGAATTTTGGCAAATCTCCTCAGACCAACAGAAAGTCGGAAAACTCTCCATATAAAGTCAATGGGGAGTTTGTTCAAAATCACTGCTTGATTTCTGTAATGAGAGGCATATTTGAATCGTCATATCTCCTTAACGAAGCAAAGTTAAGACATGAGGCTTGTCCCGGTATATCTTCAGACACTCCTGACGCTCACAATTCAAGAATTTCTTTCTCACCTATTACCGTTCTGAAATGAGTTGGACTTGTTTGAGGGTAGGAAATTCGTCCGTCGCTCAGATTTCTTCAGATTTCAAACTGTGGAAATGAACCACTTTTTTCTCTCGTCATAACTTTTTGTTGGATTTCCACAGAGACCTGAAAATTTCCATGACTGTTCACCAAAGCCTGCTGTCTCTTACGGTGAAAGAATGATATCGATACTCCAAATAGATTTAGAGTTACAAAGCGTTGTTTGAGGGCAAGTCAAGGCAGTTTTTGCTTCGCTCTGCTCAGTTATGGTGCATTAGAAGTCAAATATCTTTAATAATTCATATTTTAATGATAAATTGTCAACACTGGAAGATTCCATCATCTCTTCTAAACAAAACGGTGTAAGAATGACCGTTCTAGCCCCTACGGTTAGGAAATTATGGTCATTTGTTTGAGGGGAGTCCTCACTATGAGAAATAGACTGCAATAATCCTGTGCCTCTCTGTGCTGCGTGTGTAAATAGATGCACCTGTTTTGGCGGGAAAAAGTGCACAGGCTCTCTGATTGGTGGATTCAAATTCAGCAGCTCCCAGGCTGACCTAGAAACTTACTCCTCTCTCTCCCTGTGTGTGTGTGTGTGTGTGTGTGTGTGTGTGTGTGTGTGTGTGTGTGTGTGTGTGTGTGTGTGTGACAGAGAGAGAGAGAGAGAGAGAGAGAGAGAGAGAGAGAGAAAGGCTTTTAATGGGATGATCTCATTCTAAGATTCAAATTCAATATATTTAGACTGGGTGACTGAATTGGATCTTGTGTGTGTGTCTCTCTGTGCATGTGTGTTTCCTTATGTGTACATATTTCTGATTGTGTGGCTGTTGTATATATTTTTTGCTGATTTTTTTCATTTAACAAGTATATTTGAGGGACCCTCAGCATGTTCAGCATTTTTTCAGCTGTCCATTTTGCTTTTCCGATTTTTCTGTTTAACTTATTACTATTGTGCTAAATCATACTATTTCTGCTTTTAATAGGATTTGTGCTTAATATAGTATTTCTGCTTTTTATAGGATTTGTGCTTAATATACTAGTTCAGCTTTTTATAGGATTTGTACGGTGGCCCTGAAGTGCAAATCACACCAACAAATTGCTAAACACAACAACAAAATCGAGAAACAAAAAAACAAATGGAGAATCACAAAAACAAAACTGAGAATCACAAAAACAAAATTGAGAAGCACAAAAACAAAATTGAGAAGCACAAAAACAAAACTGAGAATCACAAAAACAAATCAAGAAGCACAAAAACAAAAGAAGAATCACAAAAACAAATCAAGAAGCACAAAAACAAAAGAAGAATCACAAAAACAAATTAAGAAGCACAAAAACAAAAGAAGAATCACAAAAACAAATCGAGAAGAACAAAAACAAAAGAAGAATCACAAAAACAAATTAAGAAGCACAAAAACAAAAGAAGAATCACAAAAACAAATCAAGAAGCACAAAAACAAAAGAAGAATCACAAAAACAAATTAAGAAGCACAAAAACAAAAGAAGAATCACAAAAACAGATCAAGAAGCACAAAAACAAAAGAAGAATCACAAAAACAGATCAAGAAGCACAAAAACAAAAGAAGAATCACAAAAACAGATCAAGAAGCACAAAAACAAAAGAAGAATCACAAAAACAAATTAAGAAGCACAAAAACAAAAGAAGAATCACAAAAACAAATTGAGAAGCACAATTACATTAAGAAAACCGGAAAGGGTAGGTACCAGTCGGCAACAGGAGACATCACTGATTGGATGTCCGATCTGTTCGTCTTTGGAACCGGAAGTTACTCTGCCTGTGGCGCATTTCGTTTGAAGAAGAACGGCGGAATGTTTTGTCCTAGCTGTGGGAAAAAGCTGGTTGAGGAGTCGCCGAACTTTTGCAGCGGCTGTGGCGAGAGGCTTTATCACGCATCTTGCATCGGAGACACTTCACTCCCATTGAGTAAGTTAATAAGCATAATAAAATGTTTGTTATTTATTGATTTATTAGCCTAGCGTTAGCTGTTTCCAGCCCATAGCAGACCAGAGGGCTGTTCCACTAAGCGAGCTCAGAAAATCGAGGCTCATTTGAAAATGCACGCAGCTGTCAAAATGACTGCTCAAGACCTTTCTAGTAGTGAAGGTTTGAGGGCAGTTCTAGTGTTAACAAACCTCGCAGCTAGGGTGCCACGGACCAGACTTGTCCACAAGCATATTGCATAATGAATGAGCAGAAAGACTGCAGGTTAGCCTCGTTCCTGGAACCGAATTTGGGGCAATCGAGCCTGGATTTTCAGAGTGAGCCTGGCTTTTGGGATTAGCTTGCTTCGTGGAACAGTCCTCTGAGCATTTCCACAACTGAAACGATGATAAATTAGTTCATTTATTATGTTTGGTTAACTTTAGGAACTAACCCTATTATGTGTCTATACATTAAAACTTACTGGTGTAGAATTGTATTGGTCAATAGTATCAGTTGCATTGTCATTCCTTGGTAGAAATTTTCTAGTGAGATTATTCAGTGTTGTCCTTATTTGCGTGTTGTGTGGACAATGGAATGTTACATGAATGAATGTCTTTAATGTGTGACATTGTAGTACATTTTTCCTTTGTTTCCCTTTAGCATCACAGACTACCTCAAACTGCCCGACTCCAACCTTCAGCACCTTCATAGAATACAGAAAAAAGAAAAATGAAGAGAGGCAAAAGTTTTCTGAAGGGAGGAAGGGCTTAAAGAAAAAGGAAAAAAGAAAGGTTCAGGTAGTTTGGCTAGCTCAGTCTGAAAACAAGTTGAGGTTAATTTTCTAATGACATTCTTTTGTTATTCCTTAGGGGAGTTGTGTAAAAAATGTTCAGTGTAGTAAAGCTATCCAGAATAAGAACAATTGTTTACGAGTAATTGTACATTTAGGTTGTCAGGAAGATCCCTCTTTAGCAGTTAATAAATATTCAAGTTTGAATAGATCTGCTTAGAGTCATATTAGTATCTACTTGGCCCATTGTTCATGTGTTTTTCCTTACAGATAAATGTCGGCTTGATGACCATAAAAAAGGGTGGTTTGAAGCCATACCGTGGAAAAACTATTTTCCTAACAACAGACCCTGACGCTACTGCCACAAGTCTGCTCAATCAAGCTGTTAAAAAAATGAAGGACTTTAACAAAGATCTAAAAGATGGACCTTTCCTTCTTCTGTATCCGGATGGCACTGAGGTCATTACTGTCCCTGGAACACAAAGACCATTTACACTTGAGGCTTATAAGGCTGAAGTTGGCAAGCCTTATCAAAGAATCACTGTTTTCATCTGCTTGAAGAGTGACTTTGAAGATGGTAAGCTGCTAATGTTTGTTTTGATTTTGACACACATTCCCTTAGTTTCAACAACTGCTAATTTTGAAATTGTAAAATGATAACATTACGCATAAAGCACGCAAGTCAATAGCATACCTACATTAAAATGGTGAATGGCCTGTATTTGATATAGCAACTTCTAGGGTTCTACAACCCCCCCAAGACACTTCACAACAAAACCAGTCATTCACCCATACACATTCACACACTGCTGGTGATTAGCTACAATGTGGACACAACTGTCCTGGGACTCACTGACTGAAGCAAGGCTGCTGTACACAGATGCCACCTATCCCTCCCACTACCACCACCTGGCATGGAGGGTGAAGTGTCTTGCCCAAGGACACAACGACTGTGACAGACTGAGCAGGGCTCAAACCTTCAACCTTTTGATTACAGGGCGGGCTTTTAACTCCTCTGCCACCATTGCTGCCTAAATTAGCTTGTATATGTTATGTTTCTTCCTGGAAACATGAAATTCAGCCATTTTTGGATCTACTGAGTCATGATTTTTAAATGCTAACTTTATGCCTTTCGTATTAATCTATTATTCATGATCAAATAAAGTTTCATACATTAGTATGAATTTAGTTTGCTTAGCTTGATTTGTTTTCATGTTTTGTAGTTGGAGAAAACTCAGACTTGTCTGACTCTGACCCCGAGATTGTTATTAAAAGGCCCTCTGAGTTTGATCTTGCTGATACACTGGTAAGTACAATTTAAATTTTTTTTATAGAGTTTTCTTGTTGTTTAGCCACCACCATTTGCCTCAGTTCAGTAAAACAGTTAATAGTTATATGTGAAATACATTTTGTGTGTGTGTGCGTGCGTGCGTGCTCGCTCGCGTGCGTGCGTGTGTTTGTTTGTTTGTTTCAGCCATGGGAACTTCAACATGAAAGCAGTCCTTTACAGAAAGCGGCAGAATATGAG
The DNA here is from genome assembly GCF_057382275.1 of Copadichromis virginalis. Taxonomy (NCBI): domain Eukaryota; kingdom Metazoa; phylum Chordata; class Actinopteri; order Cichliformes; family Cichlidae; genus Copadichromis; species Copadichromis virginalis. Next base: position 3,282,804 of record NC_140622.1, read on the forward strand.
TAAGTGATATTTTAAGAACATGTAATCTTTTACTGTTTTTTGCCTAAACTTTTGTATTAATGAGATATACACTTTTGTCAAGGTTAAAGGTTCAAGGTTCTTTATTTGTCACATGCATAGTTATACAAGTATAACACACAGTCATTCATTCTGTATATGGTTTTTGGAACATGGACTACATAATACTTGTATTGCTTGTTTGTTAATCAAGATGCTTAAATATTTTCAAAGTGTCAATTAATATTTTCACAGTACACAACAATAATGCTTTTCTTTGTTCTCTAAGGAAGGGTGCTGGGGATCTTGTGCTTGCTAATGAAGTACAACAGGTAAAAAACTATTTTATTAGTAAAACAGTGCAGCAGACAATCTCCACCGCCTTTACTTTGCAATTAGATGACGATTCACTGTTTGCTTATTACATTCATTGTTATTATACAATGCATTTCACATCATCAATTTTCATACTATCAATAGATTATAACATCCACCCCTTAAAGGTACACTAAGTGAAATAATCACAAAGCAGTCTAATGTCTCAATCATGTTGGAAGGAAGGTTACATTGAAACTAACTGTGTATGACTCGTCTTTGTCATCTAGAATCTTCTGGCGCTGATCCGTAGCCATGAAACTCATGGAACGGGAGGAGGGAGAGTCACTCGTTTGTTTATAAAGATAGACTGTAGTACACAAATTTGACCACAGGATTTCTTATTTCATTCTTACTTACTGTACCTTTAGATAATCTATTGGGATAGGAAACCTAAGGTACATCCATCTACTTCCGGACCATGGGTCCCATACTGCTAAAAAAAATAGGACTCTATGAGCCAATAAAAATTATTTTCTGATCCCGTTTGATGTGTATAATGGATTTAAAATATGATGTCCGTGAAGTATATAAACACATTTTGATGCCAAAAAGTGCTTAAGCGACAGGTGGCAAAGGTTATTTTATGTTTTGTTTGAAAAGACGTGGCGAAATGTAAATGTTCGTCTCACAAAATTGACATCATCGAACCAGACACAGAGAAGAGGAAAAGCTTAGTTTTGTTTAGCGAGCTTCGAGAAAAGCTTCTGAGGCGACATCATATTTGCGACATCTGACTTGTAGTCATTTTAAGGACAAATTTTTACAAGCTAACAAATCTCAAATTACATTACAGACATAGTCGAAACACAATTATTTATTATTTAAATTGAAGTACAACATATGTGTGATTCAGAGAGTAAGGCAAAGCAGACCAGAAAATAACTTTTATAGCTCCATTCACTTCCATTCATTTTTCTTTTGTTCAGGGACCCACGAGCAGACCAGAAGGGGAGGAGACTTAGGCTCCCTATATTAAAATAATTATCAATTGGTCAAATATGAATTTTCATTCATCCTCTTTTCTGTATTTCCAGGTCATAGATTTGGAAGAAGAAAACGATACAGGCACTACTGAATGCCTCACTGTCGAGAGCTCCTGTTACAGGTGCGTTGTATCTTGAGTAATTATTCCAGAGGTTTGCACAAAATATATACACACAATTATTATAAATGTATGTAGTTTGACTCTTTTACATTTGATTCTTCAGAAAAATAAATAGTAGAATCGTTCTATAAAAGTGGAACTGCATGTTTATGCATTTGTATTTTTGCATCTACACTTTGTGTACATGTTTTCACTCTGCAGAAACTACACACAGCTGTTTGAACCGATTGTGATTGATGATGAAGATCCTACTCCTAACGAAGCCAAAGCTGAGCCCCCAGAAGAACCTGTGTTAGTAATTTAAACATTTGAATCCAATTAACCGCCATCTTGTTCTGTACAAGACATCATGCAATCATGAGAGAAGTATATACACCTTTAAAAAATAAGTTTCCCTTTTTTTTTTTTTTAGAGACACCAATTTGGAGGCACATGAAATTATTGCAAATTTGGCACTGGAACTTGACCACAAGAAGGTCAGCAGGTTCAATATATCAAGGTCAGCTGTATGGGATGGAGCTGTTAGAGGATTTCGACGCAGCACATACTCTGACAACTACGACATGTTCATCAAGTTTAATGATGATGCTGGCAGCTTTGAAGACGGTTTGGATACAGGTGGCCCGAGGCGTGAATTCCTCACACTTCTTATGGGCAGTCTGAGAAATCGCCCCATCTTTGATGGACCTCCAGAGAGCCGTTATCTTGTATATAATTCATGAGGTGGATGTTTTCTCCGTAATTATTACAATGGAAATTTTAATAAAAATTGGCTTATTTTTTTCATTAGCATATTTAATAGCAATTAACCATGATAATTATGTGCCCTGTATTACAGCTGCCAGGCAAGATGAGTACTTTTTAGCAGGAAAGATGATCGCTGTATCCATTGTGCATGGGGGACCAGCACCACATTTCCTCTCCAAGAACCTGGTCAACCACATCACAGGGAATCAGAGTTTCAGCGCCACTGTAGAAGATGTGCAAGATGAGGAGATCATAAAAGTTCTACATCAGGTAGAAAATTACCTAGGCTCAGGGAATGGGTTTACTTAGAAGACACTTGGGGCCAGTTTAAAAGATTAAATCAGGATAACAGTTATCCGTGTTGGATCATATCTTGAAAGTAGGTTCAAGGTAGATTCTGTAATCTGAAAGGACAGATTTCCACCTCCCAACAACACAAGTGAAATAACAAATTGATCATTTCTTTAATCCAATGTTTGAATGAATCGTAAAAGTAGTGAAAATTATTTTTGTTTTTCTTACAGTAAACCTTTTTTTTTTTTTTTTTTTTTTTTTTTATAGGTCCTGAAAGCTGAATCAGAGGAGTCTTTGCATAATCTTATTTTGCAAAACAGCACAATCTTCCAAACTGCTGGATGCCTCAGAAATGTCAAGCCTTGTGAGAAACAAGCATTTGTGGAGGAATACCTCAGATGGTACATCCTTGAAAGAAACCAAAGTGTCATACAACGGTAAACTCATTACTCCTTTTAAATTCAGGATGGCCAGTTGCTCATCACAGCAGCCACTGACATTTTCAGACCTTCAGATGTATATGAAAAAACTGATTCGGTAGCATCCGGTGATCTGATGAACAACAACTTAATTCCTGAGCCACTGTTGCACGCTATTAACCTTTTGACACTAGAACTCTAATTTAGTATACATTTATTGTTCACAATGACCCATAATAATCAGTCATGCAACATGATTAATTTTTCAGTTATTTATAAAAAGAGGTGATCCCTTTTTCGACACACTTGTTTATTCCAGTGTGAAAGCACTATTTTTTTTTTTAAATGCTGAAATCCCAATGAGCTCTTCTTTTTTTGCTGTCACAGTTAATTTATGAGCACTATTAATTATTTTTGTGTATGCATTTGAAATCTGTCCAAATTTATAATGAAAGATCTAGTAGGTAAAGTCATTTAAACACAATTTAGAAGACTGCAATAGTCATAGCTATAAACCAATTATTAGTTATTTGTCTATCCTTTGCAGATTTAAAGATGGACTGGAAAGTCTGAATTTTTTAAGTGCACTGCAAAAACATTCCAGTGTGCTGGCCCCACTCCTATGCTTCTCTGCAAAGGCCCTGACTGCTTCAGAACTGGAGAGCATGTTCAGACCAGATCTCAGCCCAGCAGGAAGCAACAAGCGGCATAAGGAGGTCCTAACACTTGGCTTTTGGGCAGATTATCTCCTTGATTGTGAAGGTTTGAATGGCCGTTTTTATTTGTTTATAGTTTTATGAAAGGAGAGGTAAGGAAATTCATTTTCTGTAATGTACTACAGTGTTTACTTTCTTCTTTCAGAGAAGGCAACAGCAGTGTGTCTGGAAGATTTGATGATGTTTGCTACAGGGCTGACGGCAGTTCCACCGGCAGGAATGACACCACCACCATGCATCCAGTTTTTAAGTGATTCGCCTTTTCCAGTTGCAAACACCTGTGCAAATACTCTGAAGCTACCCATCTGTGACTCATATGGCATCTTTAAGGCCAACATGGACTTTGGAATTCAAAATGCTCCAGGATTTGGATGTTCTTAAATCAGCAAGGTCATCAAGTTACAGTTACTGAGTTACCCTGTTAAGTAGTGTGCCAACGGCAGCTGAACCTAACACATTCATGTGATAAGCAACTTCCATATTGTTAAACATTTAGTTGTTTTTTCTTAATATTGTGTATGTTGGAAAAGTGACAGAAATGCTGGACACTATTTGTAAATGGTTTTATTAAAGAAAATTGTAAATGTTTCCTTGTGGTTAAATGTTAATATTTAAATTCATGCCAGTTGCTGTATATTATGAACAATATTATATTCAATTTAGCAAGAGGGAAAGGAAACACTACTAACATTAAAAAAAATGAAGGAAAAACAGAAGGGCTGGAGCACTCAAGTCCAAAGGTTTTATTAGGTGCAAAAAAAGGAAAGAAACTAACGTTTCAACACAGTGTGTGTCTTCGTCAGAGTAACTCTGACAAATGTCATTACAAACTGAAGTTCAGTTGGTATCTAAAACCCAGCTATGTCCTTCAGGGCCAAATACAGTTCTGTGGCCGATTCCCAGTCTTGTGGCTGCTGCAGTGTGTTTTGTTGTACAGCCTGTTGTAAATATTCCTCAATGTTTGGATCACCACACAATCCAACCGGTAGCCCCTCCTCGGGAAACACATCCAGTTCCCTCTCCTCAACAGCAAATCCACAGTCTCTTGAACCATATCTGCAAAATGAAAATAGAACAGTGAAGGATTTTTTGCTGACAATATGGAACTATATAAATCAACGCATGCAGTGACATGTTATAAACTGCTGTATCATACTTATGTGTAAAATTATGAATATATATTAACCAACTTAAGCAATAACAACACCTTGCATTTAGTTTGATGCAAAAGGTTAATTCATTTTGTTAAGAACTCAAATACCTGTGAGGCAAGAGATAGAGTTCGTTTGGAATCCCCCCTGGACACGATGCAAGTCTGCTTGGCCGGATCCTGTGTTTGTTCCAGAGGTCTTTGCATTCATCCAGGTCTTTCTGTAGAACCCCTCTGAAGCAGAATCTCAGCAAGCATTGGTGTTCGTGGCTTCCATTTAAGTTTCCAGAGTCTCTTAGGTCTCCAAACAAGTCCATCCAAAACTGAGACCTGGGTATATAATTAATATTTAAGAATCAATTTAGCTTTGTTCTTGGTCATTTTATAGGGTTTGTTACATTTTGGTCCCATTTAAAACATGCCACAAATGGATGTCAAACAAAGTAATGCATATTAGTTTTCCATAAATATTGTAGCGACCCTGCAGTAATGTTCTTGTTAAAAATGCTGTATTCTTTTCACTCTGTTCTGTGTGTTGATTGTGAGGAGTGGAGAGTTTGGTCTGAATTTTTCATTTTGTATTGGCGTCGTTAAATCTAGGCAAGCATGCTCATTTCGGCACAACAGCTGACAGTGACCATTTTGAGTTCCTGCAATAAAGTGACGGCTGTTAACGTCTATCTCATCCAACTTTTCAACACGTCCAGCAGGACGCTACTCTATTTTCTTAAATGCATGTAAAAAAAAAAACGATCTGATCAGCTTTCACTGTAGCTTACACCTACCAGACACAAATGTACCCACCTTCCTCTTCTGAAATAAGACCACCATGACTCGATGCGCTGATTCCCAGTAGATGATCCGTAACTGTGGCTTGACGATCCAGCATAATAGTCCGTGTGCGCGTGACGGAGGGTACACTGTATTGCTGCCATAGTCCCATTCTCAGTCCCGAAGTCTGTTCGTAATCTCATTGGTATCACACCAAGACTCTTTACACAGTTTATATAATTGTGAGCTATAACAGCCGGGTTGTTGTTTGTTGCTCCACACACAAGCCACATCAGTCTTCTTGAAAAGCCATCTATACATCCTGACAGGGCCAAGCCAAAGGGTTTCAGTTTATCATAGCCATCTACATGCCATATGTAATTGGGCCCCATGGAGTGATACGTGCGTCTTGTGAACCTCCTTCGAGTTCTCAAAGCGATTCCTTGAGGATTTAGTTGTCTCAACAGCCTCATAACTACATCACGCTTGACACGCAGCTTGTGTTTTTGTTTGAGAACTTGCCACATGGTCCGATATCCAAACAATTGTCCTGGTCCTCGAAGCTCGGCCAAAATGGCACGCCTCACCTCAGGAAGTGGAGAATAGTTGCCTCGTCTGTACAGTCCAGATTCTTTTAAATGCGTTTTCAGTGTACGCATACTAATTGCAATGTCATGATTACACTTGAGCATATCCAGTATCACCTCGTATGTATGTCCTGAATCAAAATATTCTCGAATAGCGACAGCTATGTTTGGGTCACCGCTAATGTTCATGTTTGAAAAAAATGCGCCACAGGCAGAGTAACTTCCGGTTCCAAAGATGAACAGCGCGGACGTCCAATCAGTGATGTCTCCTGTTGCCGACTGGTACCTACCCTTTCCGGTTTTCTTAATGTAATTGTGCTTCTCAATTTGTTTTTGTGATTCTTCTTTTGTTTTTGTGATTCTTGATTTGTTTTTGTGATTCTTCTTTTGTTTTTGTGCTTCTTGATTTGTTTTTGTGATTCTTCTTTTGTTTTTGTGCTTCTTGATTTGTTTTTGTGATTCTCAGTTTTGTTTTTGTGCTTCTCAATTTTGTTTTTGTGCTTCTCAATTTTGTTTTTGTGATTCTCAGTTTTGTTTTTGTGATACTCCATTTGTTTTTTTGTTTCTCGATTTTGTTGTTGTGTTTAGCAATTTGTTGGTGTGATTTGCACTTCAGGGCCACCGTACAAATCCTATAAAAAGCTGAACTAGTATATTAAGCACAAATCCTATAAAAAGCAGAAATACTATATTAAGCACAAATCCTATTAAAAGCAGAAATAGTATGATTTAGCACAATAGTAATAAGTTAAACAGAAAAATCGGAAAAGCAAAATGGACAGCTTGGTGTGATTTGCACTTCAGGGCCTCTCAATTTTGTTGTTGTGTTTAGCAATTTGTTGGTGTGATTTGCACTTCAGGGCCACCGTAGATTTTGTGCTTAATATAGTATTTCTGCTAAATGTAGTATTTATGCTTAATCATACTATTTCTATATATTTCTGCCAGGCAGCCAATCCTCTGTGAGGACTGAGACGTTCAAATTTTCAAATCAGGGCCTGCACGGTTTCCCAGCCAATCATATATGTGTCCTGAGGCATTCAAATTTGCATATTGGGGCCTTCATGGCTTCTAAGCCAGCCAATCATATCTGAGGGCTGAGGAATTCAAATCCACAAATCAGGGCCTGCACAGCTTCCCAGCCAGCCAATCATGTATGTGCGCTCCAGGTATTCAAATTTGCATATTGGGGAATTCGTGGCTTCTAAGTCAACAAGTCATCCATGTCATATATCTCTAATAATTCATATTTTAATGATAAATTGTCAACACTTGAAGATTCCCCCATCTCTTCTGAACAAAACGGTGTAAGAATGACCCTTCTAGCCCCTACGGTTAGGAAATTATGGTCATTTGTTTGAGGGGAGTCGTCACTATGAGAAATAGACTGCAAAAATCCTGTGTGTCTCTGTGCTGTGTGTGTAAACAGAAGCACCTGTTTTGGCGGGAAAGAGTGCACAGGCTCTCTGATTGGTGGATTCAAATTCAGCAGCTCCCAGGCTGCTTGACTGAGCCAGAAACTTAATTCTCTCACTCTGTGTGTGTGTGTGTAACAGAGAGAGAGAGAGAGAGAGAGAGAGAGAGAGAGAGAGAGAGAGACCCACTTTAGGGCAGCATCTCATTTTTGGAAAAACATAATATATTCAGACTGGTTGACTGGCATAGACCCTCTGTGTGTCTCTCTCTCTGTGCATTTGATGTGTAATTGTTGGCTGTTCCTTCTTGTTTTTAAATTTATTTTTATTTATTTCTTTTTTTTCACAGGTGAACAACAATTAGTTTTGAGGGAACTTAACCATGTTCTGTTTTTTTTTTATCTTGTCATTTTACTTTTCCAATATTTCTACTTCAGTTATTGCTATTCTGCTCAATCATAGTATTTGTTCTAAATCATTGTTATTATGCTATATTGTAGTATTTCTGCTAAATCATAGTATTTCTACTATATTATATATTTCTTTCTAAATATAGCATTTCTGCTATATAATTGTATTTCTGCCAAATTATAATATTTGTGCTAAAACAAAGTCTTAATTTAAAATTACAATATTCATAGTTCATCAGTGTCTCTGGTAAATCACAGTATTTCTGCTATGTTGTACTATTTTTCTAAATCATAGTGTTTCTGTAATGTTTAAGTATTTTTGGCTAAATATATTCTTTCTGTTATCTTATACTATTTCTCCTAAATTCTTGTATTTTTGAGAAGTTATGTTTCTGGCAAGTTACAACATTTCTGCTAAATTCTGCTATGCTATTGTATTTCTGCCAAGTATTATGTTTCCTCTAAGATATTGCAGTTCTGCTAAATTATTACATTTTAGCAATGTTCCTTTGCTTCTGCAAAGTTTTTACAATTTCCGCAACTTTTCAGCTTTTTCAGCTACTTTTTGCATACAGCTTCAGCTTTAAGCATCCACACTGCATTTTCGCAGGAAATGCAAATTTTTCTAGTTGTGTGGATGCCCTCAAGGGCATCCACACTATTGAGATCCTGTTTCTCTTTATTCTTTATCTTTTCTTCATCTTCAAGTTGCTTCCGTACGTTTTTCGGCGTTTTTAACTACTCCCTCAGTTTTCAGCCGATTTTCTCAGTTCAAATCTTAAAAAATTCTGCTCTTTCTGCTCTTTCCAGCTATGACTTTTGGTGCTCATAACTTCTATACTTTTTGAGATATTGATTTTTCTTTTCAATATTTTTTGCCCTTTTTTGCATATTATCAGTGGCCTCACTGATTTTCCTTGCCGGCTTGACCTGTGTTTTAGCTCAGTGAGATGAGCGTCCGTTCTCAGACTGGGAGGCCCGGGTTCAAATCCCGCTTATGGCAACATTTCTTTCAGTCAACAGTTACACTTTCTTAAGTCTTTTTAACACAAATTTAAGCTTTTTCACCCCATTTTCAGCACAATTTTCAGTTTTTTCACCACTTTTCAGCACAAATACCAGCTTTTCAGCAGAATTCTACTCATTGAACTCTTTTCACCACAAATTCTGCTGATTGAACTCTTCTCAGAAAAGTTTTTCACTTTTTTCTGCTATTTTCAGAAAAAAAACTCTTTTTAGCAAAATTCTGCTGATTGAACTCTTTTCAGAAGAAATTCTGCTGATTAAACTCTTTTCAACAAAATTTTCAGTTTTTTCTGCCGTTTTCAGAAAAAACCTCTTCTCAGCAAAATTCTGCTGATTGAACTCTTTTCAGAAGAAATTCTGCTGATTGAACTCTTTTCAGCAAAATATTCAGAGTTTTCACCTCTTTTCTGCCCAAATTCTGCTTATTCACCTCTTCTGAAACATTTTAAGCCTTTTCACCTCTTATCAGCACAATTCTCCGCCTCTTCTGCTCATTTCAGCCTAATTGTCAATCTCTCCACCTCTTCGTTGTGAGAATGACATTGGCTCAGTGAGCTAAATAGCTCCCCTTAGACCAGGAGGGCCAGGTTCAAATCCTCATCAGGGCAACATTTTTTTTTTCAACTTTTTCAGCTTTTTTCTGCAGACTGCTTTTTTCTCAACTCAACTTCCACAAATTATACATCAAAACGTAGGTATTTTTGCTGGCTTTAAGACAGTGTCACTATAATTATTGTGAGAGTTACGGTTTTTTCACAATTTGCCTCGAAGTGACACATGGTCTAAAAACTCCCCATTCAAAGTCTATGGGGAGGTTGTGAAACTCAGAGCTGAAATACTGAAACTGAAGGCATTTTCAAATCGTCATATCTCCTTAACGAAGCAAAGTTAAGACATGAGGCTTGTCCCCGTATATCTTCAGACACTCCTGACGCTCACAATTCAAAAATTATTTTCTCACCTATTACCGTTCTGAGATGAGTTAGACTTGTTTGAGGGGTGGAAATCTGTCCTCCTCTCTCATTTTTCAAATTCCGAAAATGAAGCCGTTTCTTCTCTCGTCATATCTCCGCGACGGAGATACAAAGAGCTATGTAAATCACAGTCAAAGTACACCAAAGTCCGCTGATTCACCCAGTGCAAGAATTATGCTTCTATCCCACCTAGTTTTTGAGTTACACGACGTTTTGTAACTCCAAAAAACGGCGTTTTTCACCGCTCACCGCAATCAAATTCTGACTGCTGATCACCCTGTTTTTTAAGGCGCCCCGCCCCCTTTCCAGGTGGCACGATTGGTAATGACACGGCTCTTCAGACCTAAGGTCGTGGGTTCGATTCCACCTTGGCCCACATGTTTTTTTTAACTACAAATTTATACACTATCACAGACCGGTAATTCATATTGATAATTTATAATAATTCTGCAAACTTTTATGATTTTAGCAGCTTTTCTAATATGGACCTCAGATTCTTGTTAACAGTCTGTGGCAGAAATACATACAAGTACACAGCCTGATGAAGCAGACAGAAGCAGTACCTCTGATTGGTTCAGTATTTTCACCTCTTATCAGCACAAATCTCAGCCTCTTCTGCTGTTTTCATTAGAATTTTAAGCTTTTCCACCTTTTTTTAAGTTACGTGAGAACCAGTTTGGCTCAATGAGTAGCTGAAAAATATCAGCCTCTTCTGCTGTTTTAGCAGGATTTCAGAGTTCAGCTTTTTCACTTGTTTTAAGCACAAATTTCAGTTTCTTTACCTCATTTCACAACAAAGTTCTTCCTCTTCACCTCTTTTCTGCTAATTTGAGCTTCTGCTCCACAGTGCACATTTTCCCTGTCATCATATTTTTGCTTGTGACCAGAGCTCATTTGGCTCAGAGGGTAGGGCAGCTGCCGTGAAACCCGGTGGCAGAGGTTCGAATCTTACCTGTGACAGTTGCTACACATGTTCCCTGCTTGCATGCGCTCTGCATTCTTAACACTCTCCAGTGTGTCATTACACATACAGCCATCTTCAGCAAGCACTTCTGCTTCTACACCTCTTTCCAGCTCATCTTTTTGCTTCTTTACCTCTTTTCAGCAGAAATTCTTCTGATTCACCTCTTTTCTGCCAAATGTTTAGCCATTTCACCTCTTATCAGCACAATTCTAAGCAGCTTCTGCTAATTTCACCAGAATTGTCAGTCTCTCCACCTATTCTTTGTGCAAATGAGTTTGGTGCAGTGAGTTGAGTTGTCGCCTTTAGACCAGAAGGGCCAGGTTCGAATCCTGCTCAGGGCAATGTTTTTTGCTTTTTCAGCTTTTTTCAGCCGACATCTTCAATGTTAAGGCATCCACACAGCATTTTCGCAGGAAATGCAAATTTTTCTAGTTTTATTTTGTTTTTTGTACATTATCTGTGCCATTTTATATTCAACTAAAACATAAAATTTCAGGGTACTCAAATTAATAAACATCAAATGTTAGTTAGTTCTTTATAGTTCTATTGATTTATAATTCTTAAAGTTGTTTTTTTTTTTTTTTTTGTAACTTTAACATAGGACGGGTATTGGTTTTATGCATTACCCCATATCTCTAGACAATAAGTCATATATGGAAGCAACAGAGAACCATAAAGTGTGTATAATGATTTCTTGTTCAGGACATCCTTTAATTTGTAGAGAATAGCAGCAGTTGTTGACATTTTTGTTTTCACTTTACGATTTCACATGGTTTATATGAGACTTCTAACTAAGTCTAAAAAACAACAACAACAAAGTTGTGAATTTAGTCAATATTGAGGTTTAGAATTAACATTTTTTAAAAGGAACTTTAACTTGATACTACTCTGTCCAATTACAAAGGGAGAAAGCAAGTGTAAAAAGCACAGAGATGACTTCAAAGTTCAAAGGTAACTGATGATCTTGTAGTATGCCTGGGTTTTCAATTTTATATATTTTATATATGAGATTTGCATCCACTCCTGTTCTGGACAGGCAGCATGAAAATATACACAAAAGGTGAACGGTGATTAAAAGTAAACGAGCTAGACACTTAAACTATGGAATCAGAACGATGCCACCTTGAAACGAAACTGAAAAAAAAATTGAAACTGAAATAAATATACTGAAAAATCTTGTATTGAAACCGAAAAAAAAATGATAGTGAAAAACAATTAATTGAAACTGTAATTTTTTTGTTTTCGCTTACAATTCTTTTTTTCAGTTTAAATCCTTTTTTTTTTTGGTTTCAATCCATTTTTCAGTTTCAACCTGTACTTGTGTTTTATTGTATTTTATATTTGTATTTTATTGTACAGCACTTTGGTCAGCCTTGGTTGTTTTTAAATGTGCTTTATAAATAAACTTGACTTGACTTGATGTGAGTGAAGTTCTTCAAATCCAACAAAAGTGGTATCAAACGTTTGTGCTGGTTTGTGCTGCAAAAATTTCCGTTTGTGCTGCTATCATTTTAAAGATATTAATAAAATTTTCTAGAGGTCATCAGAGGTCAACCAGCCCCCCCCACATTACCCAAATCCAACAAAATTGATGTCAAACGTTTGTGCTACGTTTGTGCTGGTTTGTGCTGCAAAAATGTTTGTTCGTGCTGCTAACATTTTAAAATTTTTAATAAAATAACGTCTTGATGCGTGCTTAATCATCCAGGTAAGTAAATCCCAAAAGGTTGATTCTGTTCATCTGGACATTTTCAGTTGGAGAAACGTTTCGTCACTCATCCAAGTGACTTCTTCAGTCTCAGCTGACTGCAGGTTTCCCCAACCTTATAAACACATGTGAGTGAAGTTGCCCCCCCTACCTTCTTCAAATCGAACAAAATTGATGTCAACCATTTGTCCTGCAAATTATTTTGTTTGTGCAGGTTATGTTTCCCTAATTTTATAAACAGTACATGTACAGTGAGAGAGATGTTACATCTGTCTTCACTTGCATCCCAGTCATAGAAGCGTTGGAGGTCGTTCATAAGAGATTACAGGATCATCCCAACCTCAGCAACAGGACCACTCTCAGCACTGATCAGTTGTGTTTGCTTTTGGAACTGTGTCTTAATTCCACCTATTTTGCATAAGGGTCAGTACAGGCAGAAATCTAGGTGTGCCGTGGGTTCCCCCAGGCCCCTGCTCAAAGTCACCAAACCAGTTCGTAAGCAGGTACAGGTGTGGCCAGAAGGGTCCTCAGAGGCACTGCTTTTCCACCACAGGGTGCCACACACGACAACACCACAGACTTTCAGGAATATACAGAAACTGTCACTGCCTACATCCCAAAATGCATCGATGATGTCACAGAGACCAGGACTATCACTGTCCGAGCCAATCAGAAATACAAGCCTTCAGAGCCGGGAATTAGGTGAGTCTAAGAACAGCAAGGGCAAACCTGTCACGTGGCATCAGCTATAGCAAAGCTTCAGCGACAGCAGAAATACTTTGAGGCAGTGGCAAGGAATACAAACCATCACAGACTACAAGCCCACTCTACAGACCGTGGTGACACAATCCCCAGACAGTGTGTGGAAGGGAAAACACAGATGTATATTTACAAAGCTAATATACACTAACTATGACATCCCTTGCCAAAATCAGTACACGCAAAGCTCCAGATCCTGATAACATCCTTGGACAAGCACTGACGGACTATGCTGTGGAACTCACAAATGTCTTCACAGACATCTTTAACACATCACTAGGGTCAGGCCATCGTTCCCACATGCCTCAAAGCCTCCACCATCATTACTGTACCCAAGAAGTCATCTATCTCCTGCTTTAAGGACTACCGTCCTGTCAAACTCACCTCCATCATTATTAAGTGCTTTGAACGGTTAGTCATGCATCAAATCAAATTATCGCTTTCCCCCAACCTGGATCCATTTCAGTTCGCATACCGGTCAAAACGCTCAACCGATGATGGAATTTCAACTGCCCCTCACTCAGCCCTCACACATCTGAACACTAGAGACTCATATGTCAGAGTGCTGTTCATAGACTTCAGTTCAGCATTCAACACCATCATTCCCCAGCAACTCATTCACAAACTGGATCTGCTGGGGATCAGCACCTTGCTGTATAACGGGCTGCTAGATTTCTTGACAGGAAGACACCAGACAGTACGGGTCGACAGCAACACCTCCAGCCCAAGAACACGGAATACGGGGGCTCCCCAAGGATGTGTGTTGAGCCCCCTTCTCTTCACTCTGCTGACCCACGACGAGATCTACTACAGGGGTGAAGTTAACCATCTGCCAGAGTGGTAGGGGAGACCGGGGATAGTTGTAACGTGGGTCAGTTGTAACACTTTTAATTTCTCCAATCAGGGCTAAGTTTCAAATCATGTGATTCACTCGGTACATGCGCAATTCAGTTCTTCCATCACTGGTGAAAAATCAGCACCCTTCGACAAACACAGACAATTTTAGAAGAAAAAACTAATTTGTATGCCAAAAAGTAAGTTTTTTGACTTTATTTCATTTTCTAATAGCACTAACTGCTTTGCAGTTAAACTCATCAAACTTAAATTATGTTATTTGTATGTCTATGGGGATATATTCTGTGCATGTCTTTAGTGCTAATGTTTTAGGTGTTAGCTGTAATGCGAACTAGATCGTGGCTATAGGAGTCTGGGTCAGTTGTAACAGCAACAGCCTGGGTTAGTTGTAACAACCACGCAAATGTTACAACTTACCCCACTATTACTTTAACTCATATTTTTTTGTTTTCTTTGAATTACAGTATGCCTAGATCATGGAAAAGACAGACTGACCGAGGGGTGCCACTCAGTATTTTGGAGAGAGCATCAAATGATGTTAGAAATCAGGGAAAGTCCACCAGATCTGTGGCAAAATTGTATGGCATTTGCCATGTCACTTTGCACCGATTTTGTAAAGAGAGGAAGAAGCTGGAAGAGCAGGGATCAATGGAACTCCCACCTGTAGGATACCATAGTGGAAAGAAGGTCTTAACTGATAAACAAGAGAAGGAATTAACAGAATACCTGATGAGAGCTGCAGATGCATTTTATGGACTATGTCCACGTGAGGTAAGCAGATAGGAAGCAATAAAGGATAAGACAAGGGAAAGTTAGAAATTTGTAATGGTAGCAATTTAAAATATAGTATATCAGAAATACTAACATATTTCGTGATTAGAATTACAGGTAAAAGAACTGGCATATCAGCTTGCAGTGAAACATGGATGCAAATATCCAAAGTCATGGGACAAATTCTCAAGGGCTGGACCAGACTGGTTCTCAGCCTACATGAAACGAAACCCAACTTTGTCCATTAGAAGTGCTGAGGCTACAAGTCTGGCACGGGCCACCAGTTTTAATCAACACAATGTAGCAATGTTTTTCCAAAAATTTGATGAAGTGCTAAAAAGACACACCTTAACAGCAAATGACATATTGATGAGACTGACATAACAACTGTGCAAACCCCGGACAGAGTGATTGCAAAACGTGGCACTAAACAAGTTGGTGCAATGACATCGGCAGAGAGAGGTTCACTGGTCACCCTTGCATGTGCAGTTAATGCCATTGGCAACACAATTCCTCCAATGTTTGTGTTCCCACGCATACGTTATGCAGACCACTTTGTCAGAGATGGGCCAGTAGGAAGTATTGGCAGTGGAAATAAGTCAGGATGGATGCAAGAAACAGAGTTCCTCATCTTTTTAAAGCACTTTGCAAACCACACCAAGGTCAGCAATGAAAGAAAAGTGATTCTTCTCATGGATAACCACAGTTCACACCTGTCAATTGCAGCCATTGACTTCTGCAAGAGCAATGGAATTGTGATGCTCACATTTCCCCCTCACTGCAGTCACAAACTCCAACCACTTGACAGGAGTGTTTATGGCCCACTGAAAAAGATGGTGAACAGTGCAAGTGATTCCTGGATGAGAATGAATCCAGGAAAGACCATGACAATATATGAAATACCAGGTCTTATCAGGACGGCACTTCCAGCAGCAGCTACACCAAAGAATATACAGGCTGGATTCCAGTGCTGTGGAATTTGGCCATACAATCCAAACATATTTGAAGACAGTGACTTTGCTCCATCACAGGTCACAGATCGTCCTTCTCCAGCAGTCCATATGGACATTTCTCCAGCTGACCAACAGTCTGCTCCTATTGCTGCTCATCTCACCAGTCCTACAGCTGACGACATGACCACTCCTCCAGATGCTCACATCTCCAGTCTCCCAACTGACCTCCAAGCTGCTCCCTCATCAGGCTGTGATGAAAACCCACAGACCTCCTTGGGCTTTAACCCAGAAGATGTGCGACCCTTACCAAAAGCTGGACCTAGAAAAACCCCTTCAACGGGAAGAAAAAGGAAACAAACAGCAATACTCACTGATACACCAGTTAAGATGGCCCTTGAGGCAGAACAGAGAAGCAGGAAAATAAGTTTTCCAAAGAAGAGGCTGTGCCAGAAAAAAGGCAAATCCACTCCCACAAACCTAAAACAATCCAAGCTTTCCACATCACGAAAGAAAAATCAGAAAATGAAAAACACTGAACAGGACAACACAGATTCCTCAGATGCTGATGAGAATTTCTGTATTGTGTGCATGGAAAACTTCAATAACTCAAAGCCAGAAGAAGCTTGGGTTAAGTGCCTGACCTGTGCACTGTGGGCGCATGAGGCCTGCACTCCAGGACAGCCATACATCTGTCACCACTGTGATTCTGATGGTGATTAAAAACTTGACAGAAACACATACAGTTCATTTGATGAAGCTGGTGCACAGCTACATTTTTTCAGGTTAATTATTATGTTCAAATGTGGCAAGAGTTGTCGGTTATAATCCCCACCGAGCCAATGAAGACTCAATGAAGGCCAACCAAAATTATTGAAAAATTCAGTTGGTGAAAAGTTTTTGTTACAGTATGTTCAAAATCTATATTTCTGCACTCTGTCACACACTCCTACACACACTCACAAACACACAAATAGCTACATAAATGTTTATAAGTGCATTCAGGTGTTGAATAAAATAGATTACATCTTAAGATTTTGTCAGTACCCTTATTTCATTGTGTTACATCTCACCCCGGGGTATGTTACAACTAACCCAGACTATGGGGTTAATTGTAACATTTCACTCTTTGTGTTTGAGAGCATACCATGCAATGGGTAATTGTGCTGCAGAGAAAATAGCTGCACTATTTAATAGCAGAGACATGTAAATACTTTGCATTAAATTTTGAATCCACTACCTTAAAAGAGCTCCAAGCTACAGACAGAAATGTCAAAAATGTTACAACTATCCCCGGTCTCCCCTACAGCAACAACAACCTGTCCCTGAATGTGGAGAAGGCCAACACCGACTCTACTTCCTCTGCAAACTGAGAAGCACAAGAGATTCAACCCCCATTATGAGCACCTTTTACAGAGGCACAGTTGAGAGTATCCTCACCAGCTGCCTCACTGTGTGGTATGACTCCTGCATTGGGTTCTGCAGGAAAAAATGACAACGGGTAGTGAGAGCAGCCGAGAGCATTGTGGGGACCTCTCTTGCCTCCCTCCCCAGGAGATCTACTGCACCTGCCTCATCTGGAAGGTCCTCTCCATTACAGGTGACTCCACTCATCCCTTCAACAGCGTCTTCAGTTTGCTGCCATCAGGAAGGATACTGAAGAGCCTCCGGGCCAGAACCAGCAGACTGAGAGACAGCTTCGTCCATTGGGCTGTCAGGATGCCGACCATCTCTGAATCGAGAAGGGGGGCCCAAGGGTACATCTTTCGACATCCTACAATGCTGTGATTGTAGCCATTCCCCACTTTCTGTGAATGGTACTCATGGCCATTGATCAGTAGGCTTTGATTAGTTGTCATTGATCAATGGTCATAAGAATTTGCATACTAACAATCATGGAACTAACCCCCCAGCACATTGTTCATTCAGTGGCGCTAGTTTCCTTCACTATGCAAATGTACTGTTTATAAGGTTGGGGAAACCTGCAGTCAGCTGAGACTGAAGAAGTCACTTGGATGAGTGACGAAACGTTTCTCCAACTGAATATGTCCAGATGAACAGAATCAACCTTTTGGGATTTACTTACCTGGATGAATAAGCACGCATCAAGACGTTATTTTATTAAAAATTTTAAAATGTTAGCAGCACAAACAAGCATTTTTGCAGCACAAACCAGCACAAACGTAGCACAAACGTTTGATACCACTTTTGTTCGATTTGGGTAATGTGGGGGGGCTGGTTGACCTCTGATGACCTCTAGAAATTTTTAGTAATATCTTTAAAATAATAGGCAAGGCAAGGCAAGTTTATTTGTATAGCACAATTCAACAACAAGGTGATTCAAAGTGCTTTACAGAGACATTAGAAACAAGAACAAATAAAAAGCATGATTTAAAATTGAATAAAACAAGCAAATAAACTAACTAACTAATTAACAAACAAACAAACAACAGTATATAAAATCAAAACAGATAAAATCAGAACAGTAGATAAAATCAGTAGTTAAATGTAAGTTTTGAAATTTAAGCTTAAAGTGTGGATTTGGTGCTTTATTCAAATGCAGCTGAGAACAGGTGAGTCTTCAACCTGGATTTAAATAAACTGAGTGTTTCAGCTGATCTGAGGCTTTCTGGGAGTTTGTTCCAGATATAAGGAGCATAAAAGCTGAATGCAGCTTCTCCGTGTCTGGTTCTGACTCTGGGAACTGATAAAAGACCGGATCCAGATGACCTGAGGGATCTGGATGGTTCATACTGGGTCAGGAGGTCATTGATGTATTTTGGTCCTAAACCATTCAGAGCTTTATAGGCCAGCATCAGAACTTTAAAGTCTATCCTCTGACGGACAGGCAGCCAGTGTAAGGACCTCAGAGCTGGACTGATGTGGTCCACTTTTTTGGTCTTAGTGAGGACTCAAGCAGCAGAGTTCTGAATGAGCTGTAGTTGTCTGACTGATTTTTTAGGTAGACCTGTAAAGATGCTGTTACAGTAATCAAGCCTACTAAAGATGAATGCATGGACTAGTTTTTCCAGGTCCTGTTGAGACATCAGATCTTTTATCCTTGATATATTCTTGAGGTGATAGTAAGCTGACTTTGTTATTGTCTTAATGTGTTTTTCTAAGTTTAGGTCTGCATCCATCACTACACCCAAATTTCTCGCCTGGTTTGTGGTTTTTAGATGTATAGATTGAAGTTCTCTGGTGACCTGTAATCGTTTTTCTTTGGCGCCAAAGACTATTACCTCAGTTTTGTTTTTGTTTAGCTGGAGAAAATTGTGGCACAACCAGTCATTGATTTCCTCAATGCATTTACCAAGAGCCTGCACAGGGCCTCGGTCTCCTGGTGACATTGTGATATATATTTGTGTGTCATCTGCATAGCTGTGATAGTTTATTTTGTTGTTGTTTATAATCTGTGCCAGTGGGAGCATGTAGATGTTAAACAGAAGGGGTCCCAAGATGGAACCTTGGGGAACTCCACATGTGATACTTGTCTGCTCAGATGTGAAGTTACCTATTGATACAAAGTATTTCCTGTTTTCTACGTATGTTTTGAACCAGTTTAGTACAGTTCCTGAAAGACCTGTCCAGTTCTCCAGTCGTTTGAGTAATATGTTGTGGTCAACTGTATCAAATGCTGCACTGAGATCCAGTAAAACTAGGACTGACATTTTTCCACTGTCTGTATTCAGACATATGTCATTAAACACTTTGGTCAGAGCGGTTTCAGTGCTGTGGTTCTGTCTAAAACCTGACTGGAAGGCATCGTAGCAATTATTCTGTTTTAAGAAGTAACTGAGCTGTTGGGAAACTGCTTTTTCAATGATCTTACTTAAAAACGGGAGATTTGAGATCGGCCTGTAGTTGTTCATTTGTGTCTTGTCAAGATTGTCCTTTTTCAGAATAGGTTTGATTACAGAAGTTTTTAGTGGTTCTGGAAACACACCTGACATTAAGGAAAAGTTGACGATCTGTAACAGGTCTGACTCTAAAGTCTTTGAGACCTTTTTGAAAAAACTTGTTGGCAGGACATCTAAACAGCAGGAGGAGGAGTTCAGTTGACCTAAGATGTCCTCCAGGTCTTTGCTGTTAATAGGTTGAAACTGTTTCATGGTGTTTAAACAGTTTTTTGGTGGACACAGTACATATCCTGGATCTGCTGTTGATGTACCAATTGCTTGTCTAATTTTTTGGATTTTGTCTGTGAAGAATTTGGCAAAGTCATTGCAGGCCATGGTCGAATGAAGTTCAGCTGCCACTGACACAGGAGGGTTTGTTAGCCTGTCAACTGTAGAAAATAAGACCCGAGCATTATGGCTGTTTTTAGTGATGATGTCAGAGAAGTAGGACCTCCTTGCATTCCTCAGTTGTAAATTATAATTGTGAAGTTTCTCTTTATAAATGTCATAATGAACCTGGAGGTTTGTTTTTCTCCATCTGCGCTCAGCTTTCCTACACTCTCTTTTTTCATTTTTCACCAGTGTGGAGTTTCTCCATGGAGACTTTTTCCTTCCAGAGATAACCTTCACCTTAATGGGAGCAATAGTGTCCATTACATTTAACATGTTAGCATTGAAGCTATTGACGAGCTCATTGACTGACCCTCTGGGCAGGTCAGGTGTTAATGGGAAGACCTGGTTAAAAATTGCACTACTGTGTTCAGTTATACACCGTTTTGTGATCACTGTTGTTGATATATTTGTGTGGGCTGAGATTTTACTTTCAAAGAAAACACAGTAATGATCAGACAGGCCCACATCAGACACAGTAACCTTTGAAATGCTCAGGCCTTTGGAGATCAGTAGGTCAAGAGTGTGTCCTCTATTATGTGTGGCCTCTGTTACATGCTGAGTCAGCCCAAAGTTGCCCAGAGTGTTACTCAGGTCTTTAGTCCCTTTGTCCTGAGGGTTGTCCACATGGATGTTAAAATCCCCAACAATAATTACACAGTCAAAATCAACACAGATCACAGACAGCAGTTCACTGAGGTCATTAAAAAAGTCTGTGCAGTATTTGGGAGGCCTGTAAACATTAAGAAACACAACTTTGGATGGGGCCTTCAGCTGTAAAGCCACATATTCAAAAGACTGAAAACTTCCAGGAGATAGCTGCTTACATTGAAATGATTCATTAAATAAGACAGCAACCCCTCCTCCTCTCCTGCTCGCCCTGACCTCACTGATAAAACTGTAGTTAGGAGGGGTCGTCTCGATGAGAACAGCTCCACTGTTACTTTGGTCCAACCAAGTTTCAGTTAAAAACATAAAATCAAGGCTGTGCTCAGTGATTAAATCATTAATTAAAAATGTTTTCCCAGCTAGAGATCTAATGTTTAATAAAGCCAACTTAAGTGTTTTAGAGGTATTACTTGTCCCCTCATGTTTGGGAGCAGTCTGTGGCACACAAGGTATGTTTACTATGTTTAAAGATCTTTTAGAGTGCAGCTCTCTGTGTTTTGACCAGGCCACATGTCTCCTGTCACCTAAAAGTACAGAAATTTTAAAACCTTCTAGTAAACAGGGTCCCAGCTTCTCCTGGGAAAAGTCATCACTGCCATAATCCTCACAGCCCGGACCCTTCACATATCACATATCAGACTGCGGAGACAGGGCATGAAGAGGAACTAAGGGGGGCGAGGCTGGGCAATGTGACTTCGATTGCTCTGTTGAGGGTGGGGCTCGATGGCGAACCTTTGGCCGCTCTGGTGGGGGGTTTATGGGGGACAAAAAGGGATTGGGACGGGGGGTAGATCTGAGCCCAGCATTGACCCGCTCCATCATCTCCTCAATAGCAGCACAAACGAAAATTTTTGCAGCACAAACCAGCAGAAACGTAGCACAAACGTTTGATACCACTTTTGTTGGATTTGAAGAAGGTGGGGGGGCCAACTTCACTCACATCTTGAATTGGCACTGTTTTGGCGTCCGGGGGCGCGCTGGGGGGGCGGGGATTCCGCCCACATGTATTTGCATATATTATAGAGGTCACTAGTGCTGACCAAGCTGCCATCTTTCTCTCTTCCTGTCTTTCAATGGCTGCTTCAATTTCAGCTTGAACCTCCAAACCGCAAGTAAGTAATAATTTTTTGTCATCTTTTCTTGCTGTCCCACTGGACTGGACATTAGTTTAGTTTTTTTAGCTACATCTGGTGAAGTTGTGGTAAAATGCTGGTATTAGCCTATTCATCATAGCAAGCTAGCCTGAAGCTAATATTTGCTAAATTTAAGGACACCCGTGTCTCTTCAGGAGTTGGAGGCCGGTGTTCTAGGAGCGGATCTCAGGATCTCAACAGGCAGTGTTGGGCAGTAATGTAATACATGCACCGGCGTTACGTATTTAAAATACAAAATATGAGTAAATGTATCCGTTACAATTACCGTTCAATAGGTGATATTGAGAATACAGTTAGTTTGTTGAAATAAATGGATTACATGGCGGTATTTTCCTGTTTCATATGTTAGGCTATGGTCTCTCTATTTTTGGTAATTCCACGCCGGTGGAAACCCAAACAAAACACGCAATAAGAGCCTCTAAAAATTATTATACAAAAATGATTTAATATGAAGGCAGAGTGTTACAGGCATCGCCCTAAACAATGTAGCCTCATGGGCAGTGTAGTCCGTGCTGCAGGGAGAATGGACTGCCATACCCGTTATGTGTCTGTGAGCGAGGGAGGGAGAGAAAGGAAAAGTAGGAGCTGTCACGGAGCAGAAACGGGAGCTGGAAGCATGTAAATATAATAATAACCACTAAAGCCAAAATGAGTGCCTGACGAGCCCAGCTGTAAGTAAGCTGTTAAGACTCGACCGACTGTACACTGTTCGTGTTTTCCTCTGAAACAATAAGTCCCGTTGGAGCAGCCTTTCAACGCCTCTCTCTGTCTCTGCTAGCAAACTTGACCCACACAACAAAGTAAAGCTAGTTTTCAGCTACGAGCCGACACGAACTCAACGTATTAGCCAGACTTTGACGTATTAGCCAAAGTCTGTATAGAGGAAAAACTTTGACCTATTAGCCACAGTATTAGCTAATACTCGACGTATTAGCTGAGTATTAGCTACAAGCCGCGGACCTGTTTTATATACGCGCTGAATAGTTTTCTACACGAGATCGCTGCAAAAAGTGCAGCCTTACCTAATGTCCACCTACTGTTACTCATTTATATTAAGATTTTAACATCTAGTTGGTGTTGGTGTGGCGAGTAGCCTTCAGTAATAGTAATAAATCACACAGCAATAGTACATTCATGTAGTTGTAAAGTATTCAGAATATGTTACTTCTTTAATCTTTGGTGGAATACATTTTAAAATTAACCTTCCCAACACTGTCAACAGGTTAGCACCTCATACCACAGTGCAGCAAAGCAGTCTCATGAGCGCTGGGAAGGACGAGCCCAGAGCCCAAAAGTCAGTGCAGGAGATGACAAGGTTAGTAATTGAATGGTGAAAATTATACTTTTAGTTATCTTGATTGGCAAAAGAAAAGTAAATACAAAATCTGCTTCTCACATATAAGGCATTTCCAAGATTTTTTTTTCAAAACTTCAATTTCTTTCATCACAGCTGTCCTGTGCCAGATGTTCTGTTGACCCACAGTGAGAGGCATCATTTCAGAAACACCAGGAAGACTGAAACTCATCGCCAGGATCAAGCAGGGCTCGTGATCTTCACCAGCAGCTCCCTCACAAGAAGGATAAACCCAGCATTTCATGAACACTGATGGAGACCTTTGCTTTGCTTTGTGTAATGTT
Organism: Copadichromis virginalis; assembly: GCF_057382275.1. Lineage (NCBI taxonomy): Eukaryota > Metazoa > Chordata > Actinopteri > Cichliformes > Cichlidae > Copadichromis > Copadichromis virginalis. The sequence goes on from NC_140622.1 coordinate 3,306,550, forward strand.
AGAAGTACTCAGATAATCCTCAGAGGGTCTGGACTTTTACATAATAGAATAGCTTTAAGTCCTGTAGAAAGTTAAAAATATGTTGTGCTCACTGGTTACTCTGGTATGAATGACTCTGAACTACTTTATGATAAATAACACTATTGTCAAAAAACAGTGAAATTCCAGATCACAAGTTTTTAGTTCAAACACAAGTAACAGCCTTTGACTTTAATCAGGTTTTATTTAATTGTGTCAGAGAAAACATGTGCTCTTCATGTAGCTGAGTACATTCAGTGTTTAAAACAGAAGTTGTGCAGGTCTGAGATCAGCAGTTTTCTGAAACACCAAACTGAGGTCCTGTTAATGCTGATGTGTAGTGACACAGTTACAGGGGTGATTAATCCTTTTGACTTTTTGTCTTTAACTTTATCAATAAAACAGCTGCAGCTTTCACTGACAGCACATGTGGTACTTTAACCTTTGTACTGTTTTCTTCAGTTAATTTTGGAGTTACTACAAAGATTGAAGATATAGGATAATCTGTCTGCTGTCACTGGGTGGTGCTGAGGTCTGAATCTGAGGACGGCTCCTGTAATCACAAACAGAACAGAATCATCACAAACTGAAATATAAAGTTTATCTCAAATCTGAAATAGAGCTGATCCTTCTCCGTTCTCACACACTCGGGATCTGAAGTTGTTCAGTCCTACAGTTCTGCCGACAGCTGTTTATTTTTTTTTATTTGTTTTAAAGGCCTTATATCAGGGGTGGGCAATTCCAGGCCTCGAGGGCTGGTGTCTTGCAGGTTTTAGATCTCACCTTGGGTCAACACACCTGAATCACATGATTAGTTCATTACCAGGTCTCTGGAGAACTTCAGGACATGTTGAGGAGCTAATTTAGCCATTTAAATCAGCTGTGTTGGTTCAAGGACACATCTAAAACCGGCAGGGACACCGGCTCTTGGGGCCTGGAATTGCCCACCCCTGTCTTATATACTAACACATTTTCTAATATCATGTTTACCTTTGAGTTGTTGATGCTTTATAAATGGACATCTGCAAAGATGAGATGATGGAGCAGGTTTCAGTCGAGGTTCAGTCTGCTGCTGCATCCTGGTCACAACATACAGAGGTGTTATCAGCTCAGTATTGAACAAGAAATATTAATGTTTCAAATTATTTGTCCTAAAGGATGCAAGCTGTACAGAGTACTGCACATGTGACTTTGTGAACATAACTCAAAAATAATTCGGACAGTTTTTTAACCTGAATATTTGTAACAAACTCAGTAAAAAAAAAAATGCTAAAAAAAATAATCAGAGGAAAAAATTAACATTTTAACTTAAGCTGCCAAGCGGAAGTAGTTGGTTTCAGTACATAAGTATCGGGCTTTGCTATTTAATCCGTAGCTATTGACTAATGAGGGGTTACTGAAGTGCCAGCTTTTTAAAAGTTGGCGGTAATGTCCTTCCACATGTGGAAAGCGACAGAAAACATGCTGCTGTTTGCACATATTTAATAATCAGCTCTGCACAGGAGCAGAAGCAGAGTCCAGCCTGTTGCTCTTACAGTATAATACTCATAATAAAAGTACCGTGGTTAGTCACTGAGCAGCCCGGTGCGTTTCTCTTGATTTCTTTAGTCAGGGTAAATTCATTCAGGTTAGCTAAACGACCTTTACAAAACAAGTTTCCCCGACAGCCGAGTGCTCATCTTAGCTGGGACCTAAATTACGGATGAGCTTACAAACACATTTAACTTAATGGTCGTGTCCAAATTCATGGGCTCATCCTCCTGAGGACCCGGTGTTCCAGATCTACTGGCGTTTAGATCAACTGGTGTTGGTCGAACAGATGTGTGGTAGTCTTGCGTTCCAGGAGCTGCTACCGACAAACCAGCAAAAAAACGCCAAATGTGTCACCTGTGACACTTGTGAGGTTGTCTCAAACACACTCCGTCAGTCGTGATGCTGTCGAACAACAAAATGTTTAAAAATGTGGCGAGTTTACCTGGTGATATCCTCATGCGCGACGCGATCGCGAAAACAGCAAACAAGTAACACCATGCCGATGTTGTTCACAGGACAGCAAGAGTAAACGATCGGGAGACTCTAGTCGTCGTTATAGTTTCCCTCGCACGGTTTATTTCTCCGGTTTCAGCGTTTTTGCTTCACAACTAAAGCGAGCAGTTTACTTTGTGCACTAACATGGACTCGAGTCAACCAACGCCACCTCTGGCCAAGTGCCACAGCCTACAGCCAGATCAGCCTGTGACACACATCTGCACCACGTTTGAATTCGTGTCATGCACATTTGTACCTTTCAATTGTGTCTGTTTGTGCGTCATGCAAATAAACCTTTGGAAAGAATGAAATGACACTAATATTTCACTAGTTTTGTAACATCACATGTCGTTAGCGTAGTCTGTCTGTGTCTTTACTCTGCAAACAAACATGTTAGAGTTGGTTGTTATATACAGTCTGCATAAGTGTGGTCAATCTAATAAACATTTGTAAGGAGATGGCAGTTACTGTGAATGTACAGCAGGTGATTAGTAATAAACAGTCAGACAATGACTCTGACAATCTCATTCAATCTTGCAGATTGAATGCACCTTCTGTGGAAAGTGGTACCACACAGTGTGTGTGGACTTTCCCTGTGCAGAAGGCGACTACAAATGTTGTGGGTGCTAAATAAACAGAAAAAAGTGATCCCTGTTGTCTTTGCTTACTGATTGTTTTTAGTGTTGACAATCCACATTGCTGCCATTGCATCTTTCAACATGTTTGTGGGTAGATTTGGATGTACCAGGGGTAAGTGCAGCCACTCAGCCTCTACTCACTGTGATCATAGCAGCAGGTGCAGATGTGTCAGTAGGCTGTGGTACTTGGCCACAGGTGGCAGCAGTGGACTGACCTCCATTGGAGACTGCTCCAGCTGCTGTGTGATAGTGGATCTGCTACAAATTGAAGATCATAAGCAAGTTTTGGAAATGAACCCTTGTATTATGTTGAAGAACAAAAACATGACATTGATGTTGTTGCGGGTCATTTGACCCGTACTGTGTAAATCCACTCAGAATTATCAAGAAACTGCAATAAAACAATAGCAACTTTATTTCCCATCAGATAAACATGTAGAACACAGACATACAACAGTTAGACTTTCCATAACTATTTTAGGAACAATTTGGTTTTTCATTCTTACAAACACGTATTTTGAACTTGCCCAACGTTCTCAGTTTTTCAATGCTCAACATTTTCAATTTTGTCCACATGATGGACAGAATGTAACGGTGTGCTTTCTGCAGATGTACTTCTTGCATTTCTCACAAAACGTGCTTGTTTTCAAACAGGAATCTTCCTAACTAAGATTTAAAACAAAAGATTTCTACGTCTCCTACAGTCTCACAAACAGATGACAAACCAAGCGACACACCTGAGTCACTGACTTTCTTAAATCCACTCACTCTCACTGGCTGTTTATTACTAATCACTGTGTAACTGCTGTGAATTCACAGTAACTGCCGTCTCCTTACAAATGTTCATTAGATTAACCACACTTATACAGACTGTATATAACTACCAACTCCCCAGCCATGTTGATGAATTGCCTATATTGGCTGGAAATATTAATTTCCAGGGAAAAGACACAGACAGACGATGCTTACAGGATGTGATGTGACAACACTAATGAAATATTGACGTGTCATATTTGTCCAAGGCGTATTTCATTGTTATGGGAAAAGAGAATATCAAAATCATGATGACCAATTGGAGTGGTGATTTCTATGACTTTGTGTATATAATTTGGAATTTTGTACAAATGTAGGCCAATAAGGAATATATGATATCATTTCATTAATTTCAAAGGTTTATTTGCATGACGCACAAACAGACACAATTGAAAGGTACAAATGTGCATGAAACGAAATCAAACGTGCTGCAGATGTGTGTCACAGGTTGATCTGGCTGTAGGCTGTGGCACTTGGCCAGAGGTGGTGCTGGTTGACTCAGGCCTCAGGTCCTCCTGTCCGGTAGTCCAATTTACTGAAGAACACCTCAGGCTGTCACTTTGAAACAGTCGGTAATGTAAACGCTGGACCTCTCAGCATCTGCCATTCCCGAATGCAAGTTTGTCCGTGACCGCAGCCGCGTGGTCAGCGTTTTCTCCAGTCATTCGTCAGCATTATAATATATGCAAATACACGCGGGTCAGAATCCCCGCCCCCCCCCCGCACTGATTATTAATACTGAATTTATAAACTGGTCTACATCAGGAAACAAGTACATTATTTCAACACTGAGTCTACCAAAGGTATCAGAAATTCACTGATCTCTTTTACTGAGTAATACTGTTCATCTTCCTGTGACAAAGTATCTGAAAACTGAGACAGTTTGTCGTCATACTTACGTACTTATACATACCTGTTCCTGTTCGCACTTATTTTCGCTTTGTGTCACTGGAGCTGGGCCTGTTGCCTCACCTTCAGCAGCATCACTTCCTTCTTCCTGTTGTTTTCATTCCCATGGTTTTCTAGATCCTGCTTATCAATGTCATTTACATTACATTCAAAGTTACCGTTTTCAGTATTGGCTGCCACAGCCTGTAGGTCCCGAGCCTACAGGTAGGTTGTCACTGACAGCGTTACCTGTCAGCTGCTGCATGTCGGAGCTACTCTCCGCTGCCTTCTCACTGTGTGGGCATGATGAGCGTATATGCTGAACATCACCACACTCAAAGCACTTTATGTTACCAGAACTCATATAAACTCTGTAAAATGTATTCTGATACATAAAATGACACCTCCAAAGTTCCAGAAGGGTTATTCAGGTAGATAAAGGCCTGTCTCCACAGAGATTGGACGTCCTGCAGTCTAGCATCTTTGCAACCCATACGAACAGTTTTAAACCTGTCGGCAAATTTTCCAAAACCTTTTCAATTAGTTTCTTCAGGTACCCCTGACACAATATCCATTGTCGATGGATAAGTCACAAACAGGTCATCTAATATTAGGCCCTTCTCAACCAGAAAATGCAGAGAATTTAGCAGCAGAGGAGCCAGGAAATTTTCAGAGGGGTGGCAAGATTGATCTGTGATCATTTTTGTGTGGCATACAAAAAAGTGCTACTTAAGGTTCACCTTTGCTTGCAAAGGCAGGAAATATGGCCGCGAAACTGGCATTTCGGTGCCGGAAGCAAGCTGCTGCATTTGCGAATGAGGGATGGAGAGAGAACCTGGCATCGGTGATGATGTTACACATACTTCGATTACACACAGGGCGACCGTGGCTCAGGGGGTTGGGAATTGCATCTGTAACTGGAAGGTCGCCGGTTCGATCCCTGGGCTCTCTGTCCTGGTCGTTGTGTCCTTGGGCAAGACACTTCACCCTACTTGCCTACTGGTGTTGGCCAGAGGGGCCGATGGCGCGATATGGCAGCTTCGCTTCTGTCAGTCTGCCCCAGCTGTGGCTACAACTGTAGCTGCCTCCACCAGTGTGTGAATGAATAGTGGTATTGTAAAGTGCTTTGGGTGCCTAGAAAAGCGCTATATAAATCCAATCCATTATTACTTCTGGTATGATGGCGCCTGTGTTTGGCTCTGCCTTTGCCGGTTGTAGTTTGTCGCGCTCTACTACTGTTGTGTTGTTTTTTTCTGCTCTACTGTTCTCACTCAGTTTTAATGATGTATTTGCGGCCCTGGTGTATGATCGCCTGGCTTTGCTATCCATCCGATCCTCTATGATGCCACACAATGTCTTGTCGTCCTCTGGCATTGTCCACCCTCCTCCATTAGCTGGATCCTCGTCAGGCGATTTCAGTGGTCCCTCTAGACCACGGAGAAGGAGAGGGAGAAGGAGAAGAGGAGGTATTCAGGTAAAGCTCAGGATGTACTGGCGGCGTGGTTTGGCTGGTAAGCGACGTCGAGCGTGCGTTGTCTCCTGTGTCCAGAAAAGCTCCATGGAGGGCGACTTGTTTTCCACGGCCCTGTTTGGATACGCTGGGCCCGGCTCTTTGAGACCGTGCCACCTCAGGAGGGTTTATCCAGACTCTTCTGCGGGCTGGCTTTTTCCTCCCTTGGTGAGTGGATTCTACGAGCGTGACGGCTCAAACCCTGTGTATTTACGTCCCTTAACTCGAGCCTCTGCAAATAATGACGAGGCTTCTAGCTCACTGAATATGGCGCATTTTAACACTCGATCTCTCTCTAATAAATCATTCTTGTTGAATGATTTTATATTATCTAAAAAACTCGATTTTTTATTCCTGACTGAGACCTGGCAGCGGGATGTAGACTACTCGTCACTTATTGAACTCTGCCCAGATGGCTATACTTTTATTACCCAGCTTCGGTTGCCTGGTCGGGGTGGTGGGCTTGCCGTGGCTTTCCAGGACCGTTTCTCCTGCTGCGCCTTGAAAACTGGACTTTTTCGTTCGTTTGAGCTGCAGCTGCTTAAAATTGGTAACAAGGACCCTTTCTACTGTGCTGTGGTGTATCGTCCACCTGGATATAAGAGGTTATTTTTATCGGAGCTCAGCGACTTCTTATCCGCTACTATGAGGCTGTCTAGAGTGCCTATAGTTGGGGACTTTAACATTCACGTTGATGATGACTCCGACCTATTCGCCAGAGACTTTATGAACATTATGGATTCTTTTCATTTGACTCAGCATGTGTCCTACACACAGCAAAGGTCACACACTGGACCTTGTTTTTACTTTGGGTTTAAATATTGATTTTATTCGCTCTGAGGACATTTTTATTTCTGATCACTATGTTATTGTTTTTAACTTGTCTTTTAATGAGCCTTTGTCCCCCGTCAGACGGATGGTTAGCTCTCGCATCTTAAACTCCTCCACAGTGGAGAAATTTGTGGATGCTTTTAACTTACAGCTATCTCCTCAAAATGGTGTTGATTTCTCAACCAGTCTTTTTAATAATTATTGCCTTTCTGTTTTAGATGAAATTTGTCCGGTTAAGACAAGAAGTGTTTCTGCCTCTAAATCTCCTCCTTGGCTAAATGACAGTATTTGTTGTCTAAAATGTGATTGTTGTAAATCGGAGCGCAGGTGGAGGAAAACTCATCTAAATGTTCACCTCCTCTATCTTAAGGACCTTTTAGCTTCTTTTAATAATGCGATCAGAGATGCGAGGGCTGCCCATTTCTCACACTTGGTTACAAAGAGCAGAGGCAATCCTAAGGTGCTTTTCAACACCATTAGTGACATTGTCACTTCTGCTCTGCCTGCGGCCCCTATTTTTTCTAATGAGGACTGTGAAAATTTTCTCTCTTTTCTGCTTGCAAAAATTCATAACGTGAGAATGAGTTTTACACACTCACCTGTTATCTCAATCTCTACCCCATGTTGACCCGCTATCTTGGATACTTTCTCTCCGGTTTCACTACCTGAGCTAGTGAAATTAGTGAATTCAGTGAAAGCATCCTCCTGTTCACTTGACATTGTACCTGCATCATTATTCAAAAATGTCTTCCAGTCTATTGGCCCATGTGTGCTCACTTTAATCAACTCTTCACTGGCATCTGGTATAGTTCCGGTTTATGTTAAAAACGCTGCTATTCTCCCACTTTTAAAACAACCTCAGCTTGACCCCTCTCTTTGGAGCAGCTACAGACCTATCTCTAAGTTACCGTTAATCGCTAAGTTTCTAGAAAAGGTTGTAGCTAAGCAGCTTATGGCAGCTCTGGACAAACACGGCATTTACGATAAGTTTCAGTCCGGTTTTCGTCAATCTCACTCCACGGAGACAGCTCTTCTTAGGGTCTCAAGTGATATCTTGATGAATAATGATGCAGGAAAATGCTCTGTTCTACTCATGTTGGACCTCACATCAGCTTTCGACACAGTTGACCATCACATCCTCATTGAAAGGCTGAAAAATTGTGTTGGTGTATCTGGAACTGCATTAGAGTGGTTCTCCTCTTATCTACATCACCGATCCTTTTCTGTGGCAGTCTCCGATTTTAGGTCATCCTCTACCTCCCTTACCTATGGTGTCCCTCAAGGGTCAGTTTTGGGGCCTTTATTGTTTTTAATTTATCTTCTCCCCCTCCAGCATATAATGGGCTCTTTTGAGGACATTTCTTATCATTGTTATGCTGATGATATTCAGTTGTACGTTTCTTTTATGCCCGAGGATTTATCTAAGCTTCAGCGTCTGAATGATTGGATGGCTGCAAATTTCCTCCAACTCAACGAGGGGAAAACCGAAGTCCTCGTATGCGCCCCTGATAGGTTTCTATCGCAGATAGTGAAAGCCCTTGGTCCTCTCTCACTCTATGTTAAATCCTCTATCAGGAATTTAGGTGTCACCTTTGACTCGAGTCTCACATTGGATGGGCATGTGAAATCTCTGGTTCGGTCTTGTTTTCATCATTTAAGAAACGTGGCTAAGCTAAGCCCGGTGAAATCAGCAGGCTATTACTGAAATACACGTGCTATGTCATAAACTATGATATAAATAGGGAGGTCCTATTAACATGTTTAGTTTTAGAGGACACCTTCCTGCCTTTAGTCTCATTCATGAGCAGTATTGGTTTTCTTCTAACCTCCAGAAGTCTGCACGATGTTTTTTATAGTTTCTAACAATCCTTTGACAGTTAAACATAACATGACCGAAACACCCCCAAAAAACCAAGCAAACAAAATCACATAAATCATATGTTAACCTAATTTAATTTTAGTTAAGTTAACTCTAAAAATTCTAACAGACAGCAGGTAATTAAAATAAGGTTGAATAACTATTAAAAAACAGATGTAATATTTCTGTGCAGGTTGCAGACTTCATGATGAACATGCTGTTGCAAACTCTGCTCCTCTCGATGGAAATGCGCCTTCTCTTTCCTCTTTCTGTAAAACTATGCTGTAAAACTATCTGTACTTCAGTAATTCAATTCAATTTTTTTTATATAGCGCCAAATCACAACAAAAGTCACCTTCATAGATACAGAGAAAAACACAACAATCATATGACCCCCTATGAGCAAGCACTTTGGCGACAGTGGGAAGAAACCTCCGACAGAACTGAAGGCTCTGCCTCCCATTGTACTTTTAAATACTCTAGGAAAAACAAGTAAGCGTGCAGTGTGAGAGCGAAGTGCTCTAATAGGGTGATATGGTACTATAAGGTCATTAAGATAAGATGGGGCCTGATTATTTAAGACCTTGTATGTGAGGAGCAGGATTTTGAATTCAACTCTGGATTTAACAGGAAGCCAATGAAGGGAAGCCAATACAGGAGAAATCTGCTCTCTCTTTCTAGTCCCTGTCAGGACTGCAGCATTTTGGATTAACTGAAAGGTTTTGAGGGAGTTTTTAGTAGAGATGGACCGATCCGATATTACGTATCGGTATCGGTCCGATACTGACCTAAATTACTGGATCGGATATCGGAGAAAAATAAAAAATGTAATCCGATCCATTAAATATCACGAAAGCACCTCACAAAACTTGCAACACGCCGTAACTCACCTCAGAACGTTAGCACGTCGGAGCAGTAGGCATCACGTGATAGAGCGGCTGTGGCATGCGGGACCTGTCGGTGGTCTGGATAGCATTTGGAGCTTCGCTAGCAACCCGGCATTTCATCTCCGACAAAGTTATCCCCGAGAGAAGTAAAGCAAGTGTGTAAGTCCATCTCTGAATGTTTGTAAAGCATTCCTGCGTTAAGCTTAACAAACGACTGCCTCTTCTTGCTGCTACTTCAATCATGAAACTGCTTAACGATCAGCTGATCGGCTTTTCTGTCGCGAGTCCGTGTCTCTAGTTTGCTTTTGGCCCACTTTGCACCAGAAAGAGGAAACCAGCGGCTGAACAACAGCAGGACGTTTAAGCTTGATCAGCTGTTGTTAGAATGTATTTAATATTAGTTTCTACTCGAGGATCTTTTTCTACGTAGCTGACGCTGGTAACTGTGCAGGGGCGGATCTAGCAAAGTTTAGCCAGGGGAGCCGATAGGGCATTAACAGAGAAAAGGGGGCACAAAGACATACTTTTCTTTCTTATTCTCATTTAAAATGTCTAGCTTTTAATAAATAATTATCTGACACCCAAAGTTTTAATTTGATGCAAAATGAATAGAAGTCCATTACTGTATATAGTAACTGTTAAGTCTAATATACCCTAGTAAGCTATAGTACTTTTTCCTTTGGGAAGGTACCATCTGTGCAGTCTGCAATTTTGTTGAAGAAAGATATTGAATCTATTTAATATTTCTTGAAAAATAATTGATTTCTGTGCATTTTTTTTCACACTGCATCAAATTAAGGTTGATTACGTCGATTAAGCATCACGAGGTGGAGTGTGAGGGGTGGTTCCCTATTTTTTATTTATTTATTTTTGTTGTTGCTGGGAGTTGGAACCCTATTAGTTAGGTTGCTTAATATTTATGCTAAGTACTCTTTAAAATACCAGAATAGGGAGGATGGTGCAGGTTTAAGTTTATTAGATTGATCAGTATTGCTGAACTATGAAATATTTTTTTTTGCATACAGGTATAACAGAATAGCTTTAGTGTAGTTGTTGTTTTAAACTTGAGTATGAACTTATACAAAATGCAGCAAGATATTTAAAAAAACAGTTTTGTTGATTAAAAAACACTATATCGGATTCATATTGGTATCGGCAATATAAAAAAGTGGTATCGTGCCATCTCTAGTTTTTAGGACTTCCTGATAATGAATTGCAGTCGTCCAGCCTGGAAGTAATAAATGCATGAACTAGTTTTTCAGCGTCACTCTCAGACAGGATATTTCCAATTTTAGAGATGTTGCGCAACTGTGTCCCAATTCAGGGTCTGCACGCTTCAAGTACAAACATCACAGGTTTCATGACAAAGTTTGTTTTCAATTGTTTATGCACTGGTTCCAACCAAAGACGTTATGTTTTATTGACAGAAAGGGCTAACTTTGTTATAATTTTGCTTAAAAAAAATTACTGGGAAAAATAAAAACACAAGAGGTTTTTGGACGAAGTTTGTGTTCTTTATTCTTTAAGCACCGGTTCGAGCACCGTTTAAGCACCGGCACCGTTTCAAAAGTACCGTTTTGGCACCGGTATCGGATAAAACCTAAACGATACCCATCCCTACTCTACCCGTGTTCTCTCCTCCCCTCCTGTCTGCGCCTCTGTGTACTTCCTGTTTTACTTTGACAGTCTCCCGTCAGTATGCATCATGTTGTTTGCTCCTACCCTGTCTTGTTACGATTATCTGTGTCAGCTATGTTCCCTGTGTGCTCCCACTTCCCTCGTTAACCCTCTGTGTATTTATTTCCACGTCTCCCTCAGTTCTGTGTCGTGTTCTCCCTCATGACTGTGTGCCCCTCCGTGTGTTTCCTCGTGAGCCAGTTCCTTTTGCATCTGACAGTTTTGTTTCTTATTATTTTGTGTCGCCTTTAACATCTGTCAGTAATAAAGCTGTATTTTGAGTTCAGTCCTGTTTCCCGTGAGTTTGCGTTTGGGTCCATTCCTGCCTGCACACAGCCGAACCATGACACAAAAAAAACTTTGGTGAGTGACTCATTCAAACTCGATTCAGTAAAAAGAATTGAATTTCCATCACTAGATTGGCCTATAATTAGCTAAGACAGCTGGGTCTAGAGATGGCTTTATAAGTAAAGGTTTAACTACAGCCAGCTTGAAGACCTGTGGCACATAGCCGATTATTAGAGATAGGTTGATCATATTTAAGATTGAAGCATTAATTAATGGCAGGACTTCTTTGAGTCATTACTAGTTAATGTTAAAGGGATGGTTGGCTCAACAGAGCTCTGACTTTTTGTCAGCCTGGCTACAGAGCTGAAGAGAAACCTGGGGTTGTTCTTATTTTCTTCAATCAGTGATGAATAGTAAGATGTTCTGGCTTTGCGGAGGGCTTTCTTATAAAGCAGCAAACTATTTCTCCAGGCTAAATGATGATCCTCTAAATTTGTGACACGCCATTTCCTCTCCAGCTTACGAGTCATCTGCTTTAGGCTACGTGTTTGAGAATTATACCACGGAGTCAGGTACTTCTGATTAGAGACCTTAGTTTTCACAGGAGCTACAGTATCCAGAGTCGTACGTAGTGAGGAGGTGAAATTATTAACAAGATAATCGACCTCTGTTGGGGTAGCGTTCAGATAGCTGCTCTGCTCTATGTTGGTACAGGGCATTGAAGATGATAACAGTGGGTGGATTATATTCTTAAACTTAGTTACAGCGCTTTCAGAAAGACATCTACTTTGATAAAGTCTACTCTCCACTGCTGTGTAATCAATTATTGTAAATGTAAATGTTATCAGGAAATGATCAGACAGGAGAGGGTTTTCAGGAAACACTGTTAAATGTTCAGTTTCTATGCCATATGTTAAAACAAGATCTAGAGTGTGACTAAAGTGGTGGGTGGGTTCTTTTACATTTTGAGAGAAACCAATTGAGTTTAATAACAGACTAAATGCCATGTTGAGGCTGTCATTTTTAGCATCTACATGGATGTTAAAATCACCCACAATAATGATTTTATCTGAGCTCAGAACTAAATTAGATATGAAGTCTGAGAAATCAGACAGAAACTCTGTGTAAGGCCCAGGTGGACGATAGATGATAACAAGTAAGACTGGTTTCTGAGTTTTACAGCTGGGGTGGACGAGGCTAAGCATCAGGCTTTCAAATGAATTAAAAGTCTGTCTTGGTCTTTCATTAATTAATAGGCTGGTGTGAAAAATTGCTGCCACACCGCCCCCTCGGCCTGTGCTTCGAGGTTTCTGGTAGTTAGAATGACTCGGGGGTGTTGATTCATTTAAACTAACATAATCATCCTGCTGCAACCAGGTTTCTGTAAGGCAGAGTAAATCAATTTGTTGATCAATTATTAAGTCATGTACTAACAGAGACTTGGAGGAGAGAGACCTAATATTTAATAATCCACATTTCACTGTTTTACTCTTTGGTTCAGATGTGGATACTGTATTGTTCTTTCTTTGTAAGTTTTTATGTTTAAGTTGTTTGTTGCTGGTTTTTAGCTTGTTTTTTGTCTGTTTGGGAGCTGACACAGTCTCTGTGGAGATGGGTTTTTGGGGGGGTAGCAGGAGGAGAGAAGCTGCAGAGAGGCGTGTAAGACTGCAACTCTGCTTCCTGGTCCCAACTCTGGATAGTCATATTTTGGGGGGTTTAATACATTTGTCCATATTTCAAAAAATGAGAGCTGCTCCATCCAAAGTGGGATGGATGCCGTCTCTCCTAACAAGACCAGGTTTCCTCCAGAAGGTTTGCCAATTATCTATGAAGCCCACATCGTTTCTGGGACACCACTCAGACAGCCAGCAATTTAAGGAGAACATGCGGCTAAACATGTCACTCCTGGTCAGTGTTGGGACTAACGCGTTATTAAGTAACGCGTTACAGTAACTACGTTATTATTGTGGTAACGAGCACGGTAACTAGTTATTATGCCAAAACCAGGAACGCGTTAGTCGTTACTGGGATTTAGATAGGCTCGTTACTCGTTACTTCGTGTGGTGGCTATCGCGGAGCTTCCACAGATTCTGTAACATTAGCAAGTGGTGGAGGCAGCAGGTGGAGGAGGGAAAAGGGACGCAGAAGGAAAAGAGACCCGAGGCGGCCGCCGGTCCAAGTGTGAACTGAACTTCAGGTAAGAAGTTATGACCTGCAGTCTTTCTGGGTCAGATATGAACCAAGTTTAGGTGGAGTTTATTTTCGTTATTCTGACTTTTTCCGTACTGCGTGGTAGCTAGCATGACGGAGTTTCTATACAGCTGGGTGGGTGTTATGAAGTTAATGATGTTGAACTTTATTTTGTTCATAAGATATTAGAGTTGCAAACCGTCCCGTCTGGTATTCAGAGAAAATATTACGCGTTTCTTATCGAGGTGAAAAGGAACAGTTTGTCCCGTAATTCAGCTACAATGAAAAAGACACAAATTCAAATTCAAATTTTTATTTGTCACGTACACAGTCATACACAGTACGATATGTAGTGAAATGCTTGGACAACTGCTCGTGACCTAAAGAAAACAAAAAAGGAAAAGGCTATGAATAAGATAGGAAATAAATATGAAAAATTAAAAAGGGTAAATTTAACTAGGAAGGAATAAAATATAAATTAAGGTTAAAAATGAAATAACTGTACAACACAAATTAGAATGAAGGGTAAATTTAACTGGGAAGAATAAGATAAAATATATAAATTAAAGTTGAAAATAAAATAACTGTACAACAAAATACACAAAGCTGGAGTTATTCTGTGTCTTTGCTGCACAGCTGCCTCTTCTTCTTTCATTCTCCCCCCTCCCTCTCCTGTTTCTACTTCAATCATGAAAACTGATCAATGATCAGCTGATCGTCTTTTCTCTCTTGTTTGTTTATCGCTCACTTTGCGCTGAAAGAGGAAACCAGCGGATGTCGCGCTAAACAACAGCAGCACTTTTAAGCTTGATCAGCTGTTGTTAGAATTTATTTAATATTAATTTCTAGTATCAGCTGATGTTTGCTGGAGCCACAGCTGCAAAAAAGCTGCTGGTCACGATGTCGGTTTGGTTATCTGGTGAGAGGGAAACATGAAGATGAAACCAGGAGATGTCCTTACTGGATCATCAGAGCTGAACAGGTGATGGAGAAACAGGTTTACCTTTTAGGTGACATGAATGAGTTGAAGTTATGAACTGTTTCTGAGAGACAAATATCACCTGGATCCTTTTTTAGGTAGCTGACAGCTGGTAACTGTGCAGGTGCGGATCTAGCAAAGTGTTGCCAGGGGGGCATGTAGGGCATTAACAGGGAAAGGGGGGCACAAAGAAATACTTTTCTTTCTTATTCTCATTTAAAATGTCTAGCTTTTAAAAAATAATTATCTGAATCTTACAACAAACGATTGATAGATTGATGCATATATACCATCAAAACAGTGAACATCACTGTCACAACAGTGTTTGTTTTCATTCAAAGGCTTTATGATTTTTCCTATAATGGTGGGCCAGTCTCTAGTCAAAATGAGAAAGAGATTGGCGCAGTGACATGAGAACCTGCCTTGAGTACCAGAAGGGCCAGGTTCAAATCATGCTCTAGTCAAAATGCCCGGTACGATTTTCTGTCCCAGTCCAGCCCTGTATGCAGCTCATCTGCAGTCTGGTGTTACCTACATCTTCCTATTCAGAAGACAGAATTTCCGAGTTCTGAGTACAATCGAAAGCACCACGACTGCAGTTTTTGTGTTGGATGTAAAAGGTGCACATGACGCTGTGACGTAGGCTAGAATCATGGCAGCAGTCAATGACGGTCCAGGCGTGGGATTTCTCTCGTGGAAATATGCACATTATCTTTTCCTTTCTATTGGTAGGTGGCACAGTGCACTGTGGCAAGTAAGCAAGCTAGAAGACTGGCAAAGTTATGGAAGAAACACATTAAGAAGAGAATTCTGAGTAAAACCAAAGTTACTTTCCCTAGTAACTAGTTACTTTGAAAGTAACGAGTAACTTGAAGTAACTGAGTTACTTTTGAGAGAAGTAACTAGTAATGTAACTAAGTTACTAATTTAAAGTAACTTACCCAACACTGCTCCTGGTCTGATTGGGGAGGGGACCAGAGGAAACTACAGAGTCCACCATTGTTTTGGCAAAGTTGCACACCGATTCAATATTGATTTTAGTGACCTCCGATTGGCGTAACCGGGTGTCATTACTGCCGACGTGAATTGTGATCTTACTGAATTTACGTTTACCCTTAGCCAGCAGTTTTAAATTTCCTTCAATGTCGCCTGCTCTGGCCCCTGGAAGACAATTGACTATGGTTGCAAGTGTCTCTAGCTTCACATGTCTTAGAACAGAATCAACAGATTACCAGAGTGTAGCAGCCCTTGGCATCAAGAACGACAGAAGAGTCTCTAACGGGTGCAGCCATTTATTTCCTCTCCACACATGGCTCATTTTCTGGACATTCTGGACAGAGTTTGACCCCGGCGGGTGTGTCGTCGAGTGGGGAAAAACGGTTAGACACGTGAACAGGTTGGTGGTGTACCCAGGGCTTCTGTTTAAGACTGCTTCCTCCTTCTGCCGGGGAAGAGCTAGCGGGGCCTACGCTATCTTCAGCTGCACCAGCTACAGGGGGCTGGCTAGCTATGGGTGAATGAAGGGCGCAAAGCCGAGTCTCCAATTCAGTAATCCTTTCTTTATACTGTAGATTGTCATGTCTCTGGAATAGTTGGCAGTAATAAGGATGATTTTCTGTAAAATCATATTGATATGATCTGTGAATTACTCGCAGATGACCGTTAGATTAGTTTGATGCTGCCGACACTTTCATGTGACCAAGCTGGGAAACTCTGTGTTAACTCAGAGAGCAGAAGATATCGTGGGTATGCTGACCTCGCTCCATGGTGTACAGGGCCGTTTACCCTCAAAATTAATATTCACAATAAAAATACCAGCCGAACATCATGAAGTCTGTGTTTCATATGTCGAACAACCTTTGTACAGTTAAACCTAGCAGTTACTACATGACCAAACCGTTTAGTGTGTCCAGGTTTCTGGTCAGCATCACTCGAGCTCCTTCAGAAACGTTCAGAGTGTCTGGTAAATCATTTCGACCTGTAAATGGTTTGTCTCTTCGTGTCATTCTCCCTGTACATTTATCCTTCTGGAAATCGTCTGCATTGATAATTATAATGTTTGAATGAAGCTTCTTTAGCGTATCTGTGTTATGAGATTCCACATTCTTGTTGGTGGCATAGATGTGTAAGACCTCAATTGGACATTCTTCTGGTAGAGTCACGGCCTTTGACAACAAATCTTTGCCGCACTGAGAAAGCTCATCTGTCTTTTCTTTGACTCTAATCCTGTTCAGCATCTCTGCAAAGGCAACATCATCTTTTTGACGCATGATCTCGGTTAGAGTGACCATCTGAAAATGTTCCTGCCATAGGTCAATCTGTTCTGGATCGTAAACACACAGAGGTTTAGACTGTCGCACTGGTGGCAGCTGGTAAAAATCTCCAACAGCGAAAACTGACATTCCACCAAAAGGTCTCTGAGTGCCTTTGATTTGTTTCAGTCTTGCATCCACATAAGCAAAAAGGGGTTTTGAAACCATCGAAATCTCATCAATAACAATAATTTCAACATTCATAATGTCAGATCTGACTTTATCCAGTTGGTTACCAAGTTCTTGAATGGGTGGTTTAAGACTCCTGGGTAGTTTGAGTAGGGAATGTAACGTAGAGCCATTAATAGAAAAAGCTGCTGTACCAGTAAATGAAGTCAGTAAAACAGTTGGGTTTGATATATCAGCTTCTTCTGCATTAGAAGGCAGTCTGCTCAGGATCTTTGATGCTTCAGAGTGAATACATTTAATCAGATGTGACTTTCAAGTTCCTGCACCATCGTTGACATAGAAGAAAAATGGAAACCACAAATGCGCTGAATACACCAGTCTCTTATAGCATAGAACACGCAGGCCTGCTTCTGGTTCAGATTCTGATACACGACCGCGTACCAAAGCTGGATCTACTGCAGATTGTTCTCCGACGGCTCTGATCTCTGTTACAGTATCAGACTGACGACTGTAGTCGGGAACATTCTCCTGTTCGTTCTCATCATCAGAATGTCTCTCAGGAAGATTCTCATCACATTGCAACCTCACAACTTCAGATTCAGGCGCAAGATTACACCATTCATCGATAACATGTCATGAAACGCTGTGTGGCAGGCAGGAGATGAGGACTCAAAATGCAGGACTCACAGACTCGAGGGATAAACTCAAAACACAGCTTTATTCGCTGGTCGCAGAAAAACGAGCATACAAAGTAAACTAAATTAAACTGGGGAATAATACACTAAATTCACAGCGAGACCCAGGGAGTCCCACACAGCATGAGGGACGACGCGAGACTGACTCAGAGAAACACAGGGTTTAAATACAATAGGAAGTAACGAGGGGAATGAGACACAGAAGGAGAGCACAGCTGGGAGAAATCAGAACTGATGAGACAAGGGAGCAAAGTAGGATACACTCACATGAGACACAGACCTTCAAAGTAAAACAGGAATTAGCACAGATGCAAACTAGACTAGGGGAGACAGAGCAACTAAGAAACACAGAGGGCAGCTACTAAATACTCAGAGAACTAAACAGAATACAAGAAAACCAAACTAAGACACTACACTAAAGAACAAGCTGGGACAACAAAGAGCACTAAGAACATAATACAAAAAACTCAGAGGCACAAGAAACTCAAAACACTGGGTCACTGACCCAGGACCGTGACATAACATGTGTGTGTGAATGGGTGAATGACTGAATGTAGTGTGAAGCGCTTTGGGGTCCTTAGGGACTAGAAAAGCGCTATACAAATGCAGGCCATTTACCATTTACCATAACATGTCCCTATTTTTGTTCAAATTCTTCCAGTGCACTCTCAATATCTTCAGAGTTCTTCTCATACTTGTCTTTATTTCTCTTTACAATCCTTTTCACAGACTCACTGTGGTCTGAACATGGAAGTCGTACAAAACCTGAGTTGTAGAAGGACTGATAGGTTTCGAACCTTTGGGGTTTCAATTCCTGTTCTGATCTATGTGGAAGATAAAGTCTCAACAGTCGTCCATAATATTGCTCAGGATCTTTTTCCTCTGAACAGTGTAGTGATGGGTCGTTCGTGAACGAAATGGCTCTTAGAGCCGGCTCTTTGACGTGAACAACGCGAGCCGGCTCCTTATCGCAAGCCGTCACGTGGGTGTTTTTTCCTTTTCTTCTTTCTCTCACTCTCTCTCTCTCTTGCACTTTTTTTCTGCTTCACTCAGCACGCGAGCCTTGTGCTTTACGCTGGGCAGAGGGGGGGAGGGGCGGTAGTCACACTCAGTAGCACAGGAACAGAGCAGGAGGGAGAGAAAGAGCCAGGGGCAACAATATCAAATTAGAAAGGTATAGTAATCATCCACAACTATTTTCAGTTGGGGATGATGAAGGATTCAGAAAGTTTATTCATGCAGGCCCATATGACAGAGAATATGCATCTTCTTTTTGTTTTCATATTATAATTTATATTTAATTTGGTTTTGGTTTGCAGTGTTTTGTGTTGTTTCCCTTTAAATTTGTAAAAGGAAAAAGCTGAAAATTTAAATAGTTAAAAGTTGAAATGTGAATAGTTGATTTTTGTATTATATGATTTATTTATTACATTTTATGTGGAGTGAATAAAAGTATATTTACGGTGGCCCCTAGAGACAAAGCACATACAAACTCTGAAGCACGTAAAAACTCCAAAACACGTAAAAACTCCAAAACACGTAACAACACATACAAACTCCAAAACATGTAAAAACTCCAAAACACGTAAAAACACGTACAAACTCCGCAGCACTTAAAAGCTCAAAACACGTACAAAACACAACAAAAGTGCTCCAGGATGTTAGGGGCAGTGTTGAGCTTTTGTTACCTAGTGGCTACACAAGCCAGCAAGTACCAACAACCGGATTTGGTGTGTGGTAGTAACAGGTAAATGAACATTTTTTAATTATTTGACTATATATTAATGCTTGTGTATAAATACACAAACAATACACATATGCTTTCATATGCTTTCAATTGTGTAATTTAAGTGATCTAGGTAGCTCTGTTTTGGAAGTTCAGTTCATGCTAGAAATGTGTTTTGGAGTTTGTACGTGCTTTTTGGAGTTTGTACGTGTTTTGTCTCTAGGAACCACCGCATATATTTATATATAAACATATATAAATCAAACCACTTTTTTCAGCCAGGGACATTTCCTCATATTCTGGGGTCTCAGGTCTGCATTTGTATTTATCACTCAAACTTGTCATCCAAATATTACAACTGTCATGTGTTGTGGTTTTCAGGTAACTCATTGGGCGACTCATTTTTACTGGGTTATCTTCTGTTGGTACAAATACAACACTGCGGGAACATTTTTTCATTTTTATGCCACAGACTCGAGTCACACACTCCTGTGCACTGATTTCTCTTTTTTTTGAGTAAGCCTGCATCACAGCTCTCATTACATCATATTTCATTGACCGCGTTGTTTGAGTTATCAATAACTGTCTTCAGGTATTCAGAAAGGCCAGATTCTTTCTTCGTTATATATTTACAGAGGTATTCTACACATGAATAGGCATTCAAAATTAATGAGACATCTAAATTAGAGTTCCAGGCTTCAAGCAGGTGTGGGTTGTAATTATTGATCCAACAGTCCTTTGGGTCACGTTTCAGAATCAGTGCCATTTTTTTTGTTTATGTCTTGGAGGCATTGTTCGTACTTGCTGTCCAACACACGAGGCTGAAAACAAAAGGCGACAAAGCTTTTGGAACTGTGGCCCTCAGATTGTGGAACTCTCTCCCTTTGAGCCTGAGATCTGTGGAATCAGTGGTCGCTTTTAAAAAACAGCTAAAAACTCATCTTTTTAAACTTGCTTTTGGTTGATTTTTATTTTTAGGTTTTAGCTTCTGTGAAGCACTTTGTGATTTTTATCTTGAAAGGTGCTATATAAATAAAGTTTTACTTACTTACTCATTCATTGTCAAGTTGCATCGTGACAGAAACTGCTCTGTGGTGAACAAAGCTGCTTCAGGTTCCTTCAGCAGGTTCAACAAAGGTCTGAGTTCGGCTTTTGCAGCTTCAATGTCTGAATCCTCATCCTGTCTCACAATCATTGTTCTTGTGGCTGGTGGTTTTGGAAACCCAAAACTACAACCAGAGTTCACACTCTTAAAGCATGTTTTTGTGTGGTTTTTGCTTTGCTTTTGTAGTTCAGTGACTTTTTTGTGCAGTTCAGGTTGTTTTTCTGGGTCAGGGAGTTGAGCTGAGATGTATCTGTCCACAAAGTCACAGACCGTTTGGTCGTCATCCACATCTACTTCTACCTTTTCTCTAATCCACAGCAACAGATGTATATGCGGACTTACCTCTGTGCTGGAACTCAACTCTGTAAAAGTAATCAATGATTTCACCAAGGGGCTGTGCAGGAGAAAAAAGCAAATCTCTGAACAAAGCCTCAACACGCTTATCAAACGTTTGCATCGTGGTTACTGGATTTGATCTTAGAATTTCACACTTTTCTGACCAGTCGAGGGCTTCAAAATCAACATCCTCGCCTTGCTGTCTCTTTATTGCTTGAATCACTTCAGGCCATCTCATCTCAGCAGCAGAGAACGTTACAAAGAACTGAGGTGTTCCTATTTGACGAAGCATACTGAATAAATCTTTGGTAGTTTTCTGCCAGTAAGCTGGAGTTCCTCTGAATGGCTGCATAAATCTGATTGCATCTTTATTTCTTACCAGCTTCTCGACTTCTGTCTTACTTTGTAACATTCCTCATGTGATTTTGCGTCCATCTTTGGTCATAGTTTTACCTTTCCTTAGCTGTATTGTCATGCTGGAATTAGCCAAGTGTATTTCAGTAACAAACTGTGAGAAAAATAGATAATTTGTGTCTTTGGCAAATCTTGCATCAATGTTGAAAAGCCTTGACTTGAAGTATGCACTCGGTGTGAGCTTGAGACGTCTCTTTTCATCCAGTGTATTCTGACCAGTAGAAAACTGCACTGGAAATGCCATGGCTTCCAAATGCAGAGTTTTGAAAAAACTAATAGGATTGTTACTTTTTGCAGGAGCCACACAATATGTGTTATCAGTGAAACAAAAAATCTCTTCTGAAATGTCTAAAGGCTGCAGACAACTTTCTAGAGCAAAACCTCCATTGTTCAAATCACTTTCTGGTTCCTCAGGATTTTGTTCTTCTGGTTGTTCATCACAGGATTGCATATTAATATCTTGTTCACTTTCAGACTCAGTTTCACACAAAAGGGCATCTTTTTCATAGTTGTCAATTTCCATTAGCTCTGCTTCATCATAACCATCACTTCCCATGCATTTGGCAATCAGATGTCTCTCCAGAATGTTGAGATCACAGTTCAGCTGGAATATCCTGAAGTTCTAAACCGTTGACAGCGGCAAGCCTCGGCATGCGTCCACTTTTCAGGGAACTGTGACACGTGTGACAGATATACTCCTTTTTTCTCTCAGCAGGAAAGCTGCAGTGATCATTACATACTTCATCACACACATGAACAAATTTACCACTTAGACACTGCTGAGCTAATTTTTGGTATTTTGAGTAATTTGTTCTTTTGCACCTGATTAGGAAAAGAAGCTTTTAGACCAGGGGTGCTCAATACGTCGATCGCGATCGACCAGTCGATCGCAAAGGTAGTATTGGTAGATCGCATGGCATTAAAAAAATAGATGCCAGCCTATCATCCATCCCGTCACTTGATTGATACAGGGAAGCCAGTCAGATGACATCGGATTTTTTCTGACGCTTAGGTCACTGCGCATGCGCAAACAGCGGCGCGAAGTGTAGTAAAACTGACAAGCTAGCCAGCAGCTAACTCCAATTTTTAGCTCTCGGTTTTTTCTCTTAAACCTAAGAAAGGGTTAAAAATGAGTGAGGGAGCTGGACCAAGTAAGAAGACAAAAACGTATCACTTTCATACAGAATGGGAGGAGGACTTTTTTTTCACGATGTCATTTTCGAAGTGCGTTTGCCTCATCTGCCAGGCTGCCATCGCAATGCCAAAGAAGGGAAATGTGGAGCGGCATTTTCGAACTGTTCACGGAAAATACGACACTACATTCCCGCCGAAAAGCGAGCTAAGAAAGAAAAAGGTGAAGGAACTAAAATCCCAGTTGTCCGGACAGCAGTCATTTTTCACACAACAAACTTCAAAAGCGAAAGCCGCCACCGAAGCATCGTTCCGGGTGAGTCACATCATCGTTAAAAACAAGAAGTCTTTTCAAGATGGAGAGATGGTAAAAGAGGCATTCGTTGAAGCAGCTGACTCATTGTTCCGAGACTTTAAAAATAAGGCAGAAATAACATCTTCGATCAAAGCTCTCCAGCTGTCAAGAAGTACAGTTACACGGCGCTGTGAAGCCATGGCGGAGGATTTAACCCAGCAACTTTGGAAGGACATCGGAGATTGCCAGTGTTTCTCACTGCAGTTGGACGAATCTACGGACGTGAGTGACACAGCCCAGGTGTGCATTTTCATTCGTATGGTGTTTACTGATATCACTGCAAAAGAAGAGCTATTAACAGTCCTGCCCATGAAAGAACAGACGCGAGGAGAGGACATATTTCAGTCGTTCAAAAACTTTATCGAGAAAACCCAGCTCCCAGTGTACAAATTGGTGTCTATTACCACAGATGGAGCACCCGCAATGGTTGGCCGCTTGAATGGATTTATTGCCAAGTGCAGGCAGGACGATGCTTTCCCGGACTTCCTAAATTACCATTGCATAATCTACCAACAAGCGTTATGCGCTAAAATGCTCAACATGAAGGAGATCATGAATGTTGCAACGAAGATCGCCTGTTCTATTCGCGCCAGATCTCTTCAAAGACGGTTATTTCGTGCACATCTGGAGAAGGCTGACTGCGACCACTCTGAGTTGTTGCTACACACTGACGTGAGGTGGCTTAGTCGAGGGAAATTCCTGCAAAGATTTCGAGAGCTCTGTCCGGAGATTAAGGAGTTTTTCCGTGTAGCTGGACAAGCAGAATACATGCAACTTAATGACGGTCAGTGGCTGTTAGACTTGGCATTTTTAACCGATCTGACAAACATGTTGAATGACCTTAATCTACAGCTGCAAGGAAAAGACAAAACAGTGATCAACATGATCAGCTCAGTTAATGCTTTCAAACGAAAGATGCAACATCTCTCTTTAAAGCTGCAGCGCCATGATTTGATAAACTTTCAAAACCTGGCGTCAGAGCTGGAGATGCAAGGGATGGCCTGTTTGCAACTTGACAGTGCACGCTACACAGAGCAGATTGACAATTGTCTGTCAGAGTTTGACAAACGCTTTCAAGACTTTTCTTTGCTCGAGCCAGTCGCTACCTTCATGTGCTATCCTTTTCGGGAAGATGCTGATGTCGATTCACTCGCATCAAAAATTGCAAAACTATTTCACCTGAACTCTTCTGGAGTGGAAGATGAGATTTTGACACTACAAGCCGACATTGAGCTGAAGTCCAGAGATCATGGACAGTTCTGGAACTTACTCACAGAAGTAAAGTACCCCAACATGAGGAAATGTGCTGCCTCTTTGACTGCATTATTCGGCTCCACTTATTTATGTGAGTCATCATTTTCCCACATGAACATCATTAAGTCCAAGTACCGTTCCACCATGACTGATGAACATTTGGAAGTGTGTTTGAGGCTGGCCGTCAGCAGCTACTGTCCGGACTATGCATCCCTGGCTGATTCAATTCAGTGCAAGTCATCAGAGTAAACTCAGGTAATGACAAAAAATTTACATTGTTAATTGTGTTGTGAAATATTGGATATTGCGGTTATGCATGTATATACATTGTAGATAAAGAATCCTCAATATATTTATAAATAAGTATATGTTTTGGATTTTTGTAGTGGGTAGATCATTTTGACTTGGTCATTTTATAAGTAGCTCACATGCGGAAAAAGTGTGAGCACCCCTGTTTTAGACAAACAGTACAAACATAAGATGGTGCTGACTTAATGTTTGATCTGAAACCAGATATGGCCTCATTCATTAAACTGTTATCTGGGTGACACTGTAAACTTTCAGCTGGCCGGTGCATCTGACGATATTTTTGTTTTATGGTCATTGCACATCTAATGTCATGCATCTGTCTGAAAAAAACAAAACAAAAAACTACTCCAGTATTTTACTCTCATTCGTTTTCTCATGTTGTCCTTGTGTTGTTGCAGAAATTGTCTGTGTTCTCCATAACGTTTAGTGATGTAAGATCGTTTTTTTCTGTTTAAATTCTTCACTCTCTTTATGCAGATTGTAAACATAAGACCTCATGCAAGCTTTATGTTTCTCTCTGAATTCAACACAAGTTCTGTAGATTCTTCTTATATGTTCTTTTTTTCTCTGAAGACAGGAGAGTCTCTATAGACGTTCTTAGACGTTCATTCTGCTTTTGTCTGAAAACGGGAGATTCTTTATATGTTTTTTTCATACATTCCTTCTGCTTTTCTTTAAATAAAGGATTGTTTTTATACCTGGAAACAGTGAAGAACTAATAACTAGTTACTATTAAATGTGAGAGATGTAAAATTATAAAAATGTTCCAATGTTTTTTTAAATATGTAAATAGATGTAAAAGGTTGACTTTATTCTAAACTCAATATAAAAGATATTCAAAGTTATCTGAAAACACTTGGGTCAGTTTTATTGTAGCTTTTTCAAAAACAGAATATTTTTACTTCTTATATTTTTAACCAGACTCGTTAATGATTAGATCTTAACTTCTGCAAATGTCAGGGCTCTGTGTGCGGGCAGGTAGAGATGTGGATCCAAGTGCAGGACTCTGAGATGGAAATACAACTGAAAACCACAGCTTTATTGCTGGCACCAACAAAACAGAAACCAAACATGAAACCACTAACTGGAACACACAGGCAGGATCTGAGGGTACGACGCAAAACCGAGCACGGGAAAACACAGGGCTTAAATACACAGGGTAGTAATGAGGGAATGGGCAACAGAAGGGAGACACAGCTGGGGGAGATCAGGGCTAATGAGACGGGGGGAACCAAGCTGCACACACTAACATAAGACAAAGACTTTCACAATAAAACAGGAAACATGAATTACTAAACAAGAACGCAGACTCGACAGTGAGAGACAAAATAACATGGAATACATACATGGAACTCAAACAAAACATGAAGCAGAATAAAACCAAAATATAATAAACTCAAAATACTGGGTCCAACAGACCCAGAACCGTGACAGCAAAGTAATATGCAGATTAAATCACAACAATCAACAGGCTATAATAAAACTATTAGCTTTTAAGTAGAGTGTGTGTAAATCTCTTAGATATCTAAAATTCAAAGTAAATATTAGGAGCTGTGGTGATGTGATCCGATGATAGGCAATGACGATTCTTCAGCTGGATGTTCTGCGGCAGTCAGGAAACAGGAAGTCTGGGTTCTCAGTGCAGCTTCTCGATGACAATTGTGACTGAACACTTACACTGAGTAACAGAAATTGATTTGTCCTTAAATAATAATAGTACAAACCTACTATATTCAAATGTTACAGTCAATGAAACAGACTAGCAAAATGTATTTGACGTTATCTAATTTAATATTTCAAAGTCAAAGTCAACTTTATTGTCGATTCTGCCACATGTACAGGACATACAGAGAATAGAAATTGCGTTACTCTCAATCCCTAGATAAATAGCAAATGAACATTTAAATATATTTAAATATAAAAGTGATTAAAAATGCAAGTAAAAATAATTAAAAAGTAAAAATTTAAATAAATACAATTTTACATATAACAAGAAAGCTATACAATATACAATATAATGGGTAAGTGACATTGAGTGTAAACCAGGCAGAGTAGTGCAAATAGGCAAATAGTGCAAATGGAGATTTAGTAGTGTGAATACAGCAGTCTGAATGTATGTCTTACAAAATAACAAGTTTTATTATTACAAAAAACCTTAAAGAAGGTGTCAATGTTATATAATGTATCAAAGTAATTGCACCTTTAAGCCAAATTATCAGTGTTTATTCCAAAGTGTTCCAAGTAAAAATTGATATTACAAATCTAGGGCTGTGCAAGTAGTTTCTACTGTACTGTAATTCTACTATTGTAATTTCAACTTTCTACTTGTAATTTCCAGCAAAAAGACTGGATGTGAGAGAGTTTAACGATAGGAAAGAAGGAGTAGTGAGAGCAGAGACCTCTCAGAATTCTGTCACAGATAGATGAAGTACTGGTAACTTCAATTCCAGTCAAAACTTGATTCCAGTCAAAACGTGATTTTTGGTAAATTAGATAGAGCTTGTGGGATTGAGTGATACAAGATAGAACGGCTTGTCAAAATAGATAGAGTGGGGAGAGTGATAGGACAGACTGAATTGCTTGTTAATAAAAGAGGGAGAGGGCTTTCTGCAACAGGTCAGCTGTAAAACAGAAAGAAACTGGAATTAGACATATTTCCAATAAACCTGGCTTTACTGTATTTTTCAGACTATAAGGCGCACTTAAAATCCTTTAATGTTCTCAAAAATAGACAGTGCGCCTTTTGTATTCATTCTGGCTGTGCTTACTGACTTCAAACCAATTCTATGTGGGACACGGCGCTGAAGAATCTCTCAAATTGTTTTAGTACGACTTTGGTAAGCTACAAAGCCACACCCACTTAATGGATTGTTGGTACTGTAGTCAGGAGCCTCGTGGTGTAATTCGCACTGTGCTTCAACATAATATAACGCTGTGTGTGTGCATAAGGACCTGGCACCTGTTAAGAGACATGCTTGTGAAGCAGATATCAAACTGATCAACCCATGAAGAATTTGTGAAAGAGGAATAAACAGAAAAAGTGAGTGTATTGTTCTGTATTTTATGTGTTACAACAATGTTGCGAGTTATTGTAAATGAGTTGAACAAAGCTTTACTTATCTGACTGTTTTGTTTGGCTTAATGTACCTTGTGCTTAAAAACAGACCCATTCATTCCCCTTATGCCTTATAATCTTAAAAATTTAATTTAAAAACATTTGGAATGAAAGCCGGGGAACTTTGGTAGCACTGAAACAAGTGGCTATTCTTTGTGACCATATGGATCACTCACATTACCATTAATTCACCCAAAGGCACCAAGTTAATAAGCCAAAAAAAGCTGTAGCAATACACACAAATATAAACAGTACTTATTGACAACTTTGCTTTTAGCCTTTAACCCTCTGGTGTCCAGGGTATAATTGGCCCTTTTTTACTATATTTGATTTGATTGAATCTTTATTTTGAACATGTTGAAAAAGTACAACAACATAGAATTAAAAGAGACAAATGAACAAAGGAAAACAAAAGGAAAACAAGCAACCACAACTACAAATAACTTTCATGTTCAAAACGGAGCAGGAAGAAGCATAAGCTTATTTAATCCCACCCCTTTTCCACTATCTAGTATCAATAGACTACAGAAATACCTCCTTGCAATTACATTATATGTCATGTGTATTTTTTTTTATTATTCTTTATATATATATATATATATATATATATATATATATATATATATATAGATATATACATATATGTTTCTATCTATCCATACATACGCATATACACATACGCACATATACACATTTTCAATAACCCCAGTAACACCTCGAAGCAGGGCTCGCAAAATTTCAAAATCCCTGGTAGCCCTTTGGGCAGGGACTCTTCAGCTTTTGGTAGCCCAAAATAAATTTAAGTAGTCCGAATAAAAAAAGAGAGCAATTTTTTGATTAATGTTTTGTTTCCGTTGCAATATTATACTTTAATGTATAATATTGTAACGGAAACAAAACATTAATCAAAAAATTGTTGAAACACAAATTACAAACATCAACT
Organism: Copadichromis virginalis; assembly: GCF_057382275.1. Taxonomy (NCBI): domain Eukaryota; kingdom Metazoa; phylum Chordata; class Actinopteri; order Cichliformes; family Cichlidae; genus Copadichromis; species Copadichromis virginalis. The sequence goes on from NC_140622.1 coordinate 3,334,979, forward strand.
CAAATACTTGGTTCTAATTGAACAGAAATTTCTATGAACTTGTAAGAACTGTGTAGGACATGAATCAGTCTGTGTCAGATCCTGAATTTGAAATTTCCACTTAAGTCACAGGTAAGAGACAAGTGGAACCAAGATCGAGGCCGTTTGCTTTTTGAAGTTTGCAAAGACTGCTAAATTTTGCCAGTGGTAGTTCACTCTTACGCTGTTCTAAACAGATTTTTCAGTTTTATTTTTAGTATGTTATTTGCAATTGGTGTTTGTTCTGGGAAAGATATTGCAGACTGAGCAATAATGCATTTCTTGCATTTCTCATGGGTTCTAATGGAGGCCTTTCTTAAAATGACTGGTCCCAGTAACAAAGGCGCTTGTCAGTTCAGAAATTGAGGGAAAACCAACAACACACCTGGCAGAACATTATGTTACTTACACGGGTGCACATAAGTGGTCCGCATGTGCGCATTCGCTGTCAAAATAAAAGACGCGCACCAGATAAGAAGTCGCAGCGCGCGTTTGCGTCCATATAAAAAGGCAGTGTTTTTGTCCTAGAGTGGGATTTTCACGGCACATTCCGCACCACATCTCTGTGCGTTCATCATTTGTTTGAAGCCAGCTCACCTCCTGCAACCACTTTTCCGAGAATACGCGCTTCTTTTGTGGTTCGGACTTCTTCTGACGTTTCTTTGGAGGTGGAGGAACACCAAAGTAATTGCTTAAAGAAGCTTCTTCGACATCTTTAAGAGTTCTAAACAAATGTCTGTCCTCCTCCAGAAAATCTTATGTACGCAAACAGGCGTTGCAACTATCTTGTGCGCGTATTTTATTTTGACAGCGAATGCGCACCTGCGGACCACTTATGTGCAGCCCTGGTTATTTAGCTCGTCATATTGCAGCCACAGAAATTCTTTTGTCCATGAAACCATAAAGCTGCACTTTCTTTTTGCCTTATAGTCTGATTTGTCATAACTTTTCCGTTTTGTGGTAAGCTTTTCTTTGGCTGTCACTTCTTCACCCTGACCTGTCTTATTTGGCTCAGCAGAACTGAAATGTATATCCTGCTGCTTTTACACAGGGACTCACATAAGCTCAGCGATTCTCTGCGCGATCAACCTCTCACATGTTTAAGCTGCGGGAGATTTCACTTGTCATGTTTGCATAGTAAGCTAACGATTGATAAGACGATGTCAGAGGAATTGGTGTGCAAATTATCATCACTCACCAATCAGTGCTGTCGCTCTCTATACACAGTTCACGCGATTGCAAAGTGAAAGCAAAAAAACAAGCACAAATTCAAACGCGATTTCAATATGTCACATATTGACAGTGGCTCACCGATGCCAATGACATAATTACCCAGCTACATTTCCGAAAGAATGCAAAAGCATTGACATATATTTTTCCTTCCTATGATAGCCCGACGGGCAGGGAAGAGATAGATTTTGGTAGCCCGACTGCGAGCCCTGAATAAACACTGCTCAAAAAAATAAAGAGAACAAAAATAAGACATCTCAGATTTGAATGAATGAAATATTCTTATTAAACATTTGGTTCTTTATGTAGTTTAATGTGCTGACAACAAAATCACACAAAAATTATCAATAGAAATCAAATTTACCAACCCATGGAGGTCTAGATTTGGTGTCACACTCAGTTAAAGAGGAAAAACATACTACAGGCTGATCCAACTTTGATGTAATGTCCTTAAAACACATCAAAATTAGACTCAGTAGTGTGTGTGTGGCCTCCACGTTCCTGTATAACCTGTCACAAACAGAAAATTGATTAAACAGAAGTGTAACATGATCGAGAATTTACACCAGTGTCCTGTTATTTTTAGATGGTAAGGAGCAGACGGCTGAGTTTATTAAACTCCACCGAGACAGCTGGTGACGCAAATCTGAAGGTGTATGAATTTGGACACCCCCAAATACTATAATTTAGCAGAAATACCCCTCGAACAAATGGCCAAAATGTCCTAACCGTAGGGGCTAGAACAGTCATTCTTACACCATTCTTTTCAGAAGAGATGGGGGAATCTTCAAGTGTTGACAATTCATAATGAAAATACGAATTATTAAAGATATATGACTTAGACAATTGGCTGCCTGAAAAGCCATGCAGGACCCCACATGTAAATTTGAATGTGCCAGTGCTCACAGATGATTGGCTGGCTGGGGACCTAGCAGCCAATTTAGTAGGAATTAAGTATTTTAGCAGGAATACTGGAAAAGTAAAATGACCACCTGAAAAAAGCTGAACAAGATAAACTTCCCTCAAAACTACTTTTGGTTTAACTAAGACAAGTTGGCACAAACTTCAGAAAAACTACAAAGAACATCCAGCAGATAGACAAAATTAAAAGTATAGGCACATAAGTAAACACAAATGCACAGAGAGACACACACATGGATCTATGCCAAACAGTCCGAATATATTCAATTCGAATCCACCAATGACATGCGGCCCAAAAGGGTCTCTATCTCGCACACAAACATGCAGACACACGCAGACACACTTACAGCGCCACGTGAACAGTGGCTGATAAGACTGTGGCCTGTGTGTGACAGTCAAACAGCCTGGACCTGCTCAATTTGAATCCATCAGTCAGAGATGCTGCTTCTTTCTGCTTCATCAGGCTGTGTAGTTGTTCCTGTCAATACAGCTGCACCCCTTCCTAACAGACAGAGACACGGGCTTTCTGATATTTATTGCTGACATGGAGCATTCACATAAATTCCTAGCAAATATTTTCTGACCTAAAAGAAACATAATAACTTAACAGAAATACTATGATTTGGCAGAAATACTATATTTTCGAAGATATACTATAATTTAGACCAAATACTATAATAGCAGAAATATTATGACTGAGCATTAAATACTTTAACATAGCAGAAATTTCATAGTATTTCACAAATACTATAATTAAGTACAAGTACTATAATATAGCAGAAATACTATATTTTGTTCAAATACTATGAGTTAGTCCAAATACTATGATTTGGCAGCAATACTATGATTAAGTACAGATACTATGATTTGGCAGCAATACTATGATTAAGTACAGATACTATGATTTGGCAGAAATACTATGTTTCTGCAAAAATACTATGATTTGGCAGCAATACTATGATTAAGTACAGATACTATGATTTGGCAGAAATAGTATGATTAAGTACAGATACTATGATTTGGCAGAAATACTATGTTTCAGTACAAACATGGCAGGGATACTATGATTTTGCAGAAATTTCTGCTAAAAGATACTATTTCTTCTTATTAGCAGAAATACTGTGCTTTGGCATAAATACTATGATTTAGCAGAAGTACTGTGATTTTGCAGAAATACTATGTTTTAGCCAAAATACTACAACATAGTAGAAATATTATGATGTGGTACAAATACTATGTTTTAGCACATATAGTATGATCTGGCTGAAATGCTATGATTGAGCAAAAATACTAAGATGTAGCTGAAGTACTTTGATTTGGCAGAAATACTACGATTTAGCAGTAATACTTTAACATAGGAGAAATGTTGATGCAGACACACATACACAGAGACTAAAGGGAACAGGAGCTGTTAAGAGTCTGGGCTTGGTATATGTAGGTCAGTCAAATTAGCTGCACCTGCTGTAATCAGCCCTTACACACACAGACACAGAGAGAGGTGTGAGTTTTCTTCAGATTCCCCTCGAACAAATGGCCATAATTTCCTAACCTTACGGGCTAGAACGGTCATTCTGACATCGTTTTGTTCAGAAGAGATGGGGGAATCTGCAGGTCTTCATAATTCAGAGATAAAATATAAATTATTAAAGATATATGACTTGTAATACACTGTAACTGAGTAGAGGCAAAGCAAAAACTGCCTCGACTTGCCCTCAAACAACGTTTTGTAACTCTAAATCTATATGGAGCATCAAAATTATTCTTTCAGCGTAAGAAACAACAGACATTGGTGAACATTCATGGAAATTTTCAGGGCTATGTTGAAATCCATCAAAAAGATATGACGAGAAAAAAAAGTGCCTAATTTCCAGAATTTGAAATCTGAAGAAATTTGAGCGACGGACGAATTTCCTACCCTCAAACAAACATAATTCATGACCAAACGGTAATAGGTGAGGAAAAAATTCTTGAATTGTGAGCATCAGGAGTATCTGAAGATGTATTGGCACAAGCCTCATGTCTTAACTTTGCTTCGTTAAGGAGATATGACGATTTGAAAATTAGTCTTATTAGAGAATCCCAGTGGTGATTTTGAACAAGCTCTCCATTGACTGTCTATGGGGGAGTTTTCAGTAGTGATGTGTGATACCACTGATTTCCTTTCCGATCCGATACCAAGTAATATTCAGGGTGGTATCGACGATACTGATCCGATACCGATACTCTGTACAAAAACTTATTTTATTAATTGTATCTCAAATTATAGCGTCATAATGATTACAGGGCATCAGATTACTTGTTCTTATCACTTAAAAACGCTTTATTTCACCACTTAGTGCGTTTCTCGCTGTTACAAATCAAATCAAATCACTTTTATTGTCACATCACATGTGCAGGCACACTGGCACAGCACATGCGAGTGAAATTCTTGTGTGCGAGCCCCACAAGCAACAGAGATGTGCAAACACAACAACACAAACGAGCAAAATACAAGAATGGCCAACCTGAAACTAATAAATATATGTACAATATATAACAGTGTATGCTTTCTGGATGTGTATACTAAATATTTTCCTACGTGTGTGTGTGTGTGTGGTGTGTGTGTGTATGCACATTTTTACAAATTAAATAGTTAAAAAAATAAATAAATAAAAAAAAAAAATAATAATAATAATAATAATAAAATATATAAAATATACAGAGTTGAATATGTGCAAAACAAGTGGCATTTATATACAGTGTGGAGTGCATAATGTTAAAGTTCCAGTAGTGAAGCTGAGGTGTCTATGACGTGTTCAGCAGTCTGATGGCCTGATGGAAAAAGCTGTCTCTCAGTCTGCTGGTACGGGACCGGATGCTGCAGAACCTCCTTCCTGATGGAAGTAGTCTGAACAGTTTATGGCTGGGGTGACTGGAGTCCTTGATGATCCTCCCCGCTTTCCTCAGGCACCGCTTCCTGTAGATGTCTTGGAGGGAGGGAAGCTCACCTCCAATTATCCGTTCAGAGCACCGCACTACTCTCTGGAGAGCTTTGCAGTTGTAGGCGGTGCTGTTGCCATACCAGGTGGTGATGCATCCAGTGAGGATGCTCTCAATGGCACAGTGATAGAAGGTCCTGAGGATGCGGGGGCTCATGCCATGCATGCATGAGAGAATGGAGTTCTCTCCCGACACAAAGGTTTTCATTATGTGAATAACTTTAACATCTTAGCTCAAAACCTATTTTCCCAGCACGGGGACCTTTAGTTCTATAAGATAAAGCCATAGACATGTGTATCCGAGTCTTCTATCAAAAGTTACACCGATTTATATGAAGTTGTACAAAAACGCTTTCTTTCGCTAAGACAGTGCGTTTCTGACGATTACATGCATTTTAATGGAGTTCTCGCCCGACACAAAGTAGTTTTCATTATGTGAATAACTTTAACATCTCAGCTCAAAGAGCTGCAAAACCTGTTTGCCCAGCACGGGGATATTGAACTCTATAAGATGAAGCCATAAACATGTGTGTCTGAGCCTTCTATCAAAAGTTACACCGATTTATATGAAGTTGTGCAAAAACGCTTTATTTCGCCAAGACAGTGCGTTTCTGACTATTACATGCATTTGAATGGGGAACTCGCACAAAATAAAGTATAGGTATTCATTTTGTGAATAACTTGATAATCTTAGCTCACACAGCTGCAAAACCTGTTTGCCCAGCACGGGGATATTGAATTCTATAAGATAAAGCCATGACTACGTATATCTGAATCGTCTATCAAAAGTTACACCTATTTATATGAAGTTGTACAAAAACGCTTTATTTCGCCAAGACAGTGCGTTTCTGACGATTACATGCATTTGAATGGGGAACTCGCCCGACACAAAGTATAGGTTTTCATTATGTGAATAACTTTAACATCTTAGCTCACACAGCTGCAAAACCTTTTTGCCCAGCACGGGGATATTGAATTCTATAAGATAAAGCCATAAATATGTATTTCTGAGTCGTCTATCAAAAGTTACAAATGTCTTTATGAAGACCATGAAAAACGCTTTATTTCACCACATTAGTGCTTTTCTCGCTATTACATACATTTGAATGGAGTTCTCGCCCAACACAAAGTATAGGTTTTCATTATGTGAATAACTTGAAAATCTTAGCTCAAACAGCTGCAAAACCTCTTTGCCCAGCACGGGGATATTGAGTTCTATAAGATAAAGCCATAAATATGTATTTCTGAGTCTTCTATCAAAAGTTACACCGATTTATATGAAGTTGTGCAAAAACTCTTTATTTCGCCAAGACAGTGCGTTTCTGACGATTACATGCATTTGAATGGGGAACTCGACCGAAACAAAGTATAGGTTTTCATTATGTGAATAACTTTAACATCTCAGCTCAAACAGCTGCAAAACCTTTTTGCCCAGCACGGGGATATTGAATCCTATAAGATAAAGCCATTAACATTTGTGTCTGAGCCTTCTGTCAAAAACTACAGCTGTCTTCATGAAGTTGTACAAAAACGCTTTATTTCGCCAAGACAGTGCGTTTCTGACGATTACATGCAGTTGAATGGGGAACTCGACCGAAACAAAGTATAGGTTTTCATTATGTGAATAACTTTAACATCTCAGCTCAAACAGCTGCAAAACCTTTTTGCCCAGCACGGGGATATTGAATTCTATAAGATAAAGCCATAAATATGTATTTCTGAGTCGTCTATCAAAAGTTACAAATGTCTTTATGAAGACCATGAAAAACGCTTTATTTCACCACGTTAGTGCTTTTCTCGCTATTACATACATTTGAATGGAGTTCTCGCCCAACACAAAGTATAGGTTTTCATTATGTGAATAACTTGAAAATCTTAGCTCAAACAGCTGCAAAACCTCTTTGCCCAGCACGGGGATATTGAGTTCTATAATATAAAGCCATAAACATGTTTGTCTGAGTCTTCTATCAAAAGTTACAGCTATTTCTATGAAGTTGTGCAAAAACGCTTTATTTCGCCAAGACAGTGCGTTTCTGACGATTACATGCATTTGAATGGGGAACTCGACCGAAACAAAGTATAGGTTTTCATTATGTGAATAACTTTAACATCTCAGCTCAAACAGCTGCAAAACCTGTTTGCCCAGCACGGGGATATTGAATCCTATAAGATAAAGCCATAAACATTTGTGTCTGAGCCTTCTGTCAAAAACTACAGCTGTCTTCATGAAGTTGTACAAAAACGCTTTCTTTCGCCAAGACAGTGCGTTTCTGACGATTACATGCAGTTGAATGGGGAACTCGCACGAAACAAAGTATAGGTTTTCATTATGTGAATAACTTTAACATCTCAGCTCAAACAGCTGCAAAACCTTTTTGCCCAGCACGGGGATATTGAATTCTATAAGATAAAGCCATAAACATGTATTTTTGAGTCTTCTATCAAAGTTTACAGCTGTCTTTATGAAGACCATTAAAAACGCCTTATTTCACGACGTTAGTGCGTTTCTCGCTGTTACATGCATTTGAATGGAGTTCTCTCCCGACACCAAGTATAGGTTTTCATTATGTGAATATGTTGAAAATCTTAGCTCAAACAGCTGCAAAACCTTTTAACCCAGCACGGGGATATTGAATTCTATGAGATGAAGCCATAAACATGTGTGTCTGAGCCTTCTATCAAAAACTACAGCTGTCTTCATGAAGTTGTACAAAAAGGCTTTATTTCGCCAAGACAGTGCGTTTCTGACGATTACATGCAGTTGAATGGGGAACTCGCACGAAACAAAGTATAGGTTTTCATTATGTGAATAACTTTAACATCTCCGCTCAAACAGCTGCAAAACCTTTTTGCCCAGCACGGGGATATTGAATTCTATAAGATAAAGCCATGAATATGTATTTCTGAGTCTTCTATCAAAAGTTACAAATGTCTTTATGAAGACCATGAAAAACGCTTTATTTCACCACGTTAGTGCGTTTCTCGCTATTACATGCATTTGAATGGAGTTCTCGCCCGACACAAAGTATAGGTTTTCATTATGTGAATAACTTGGAAATCTTAGCTCAAACAGCTGCAAAACCTCTTTGCCCAGCACGGGGATATTGAATTCTATAAGATAAAGCCATGAATACGTATATCTGAAACGTCAATCAAAAGTTACACCGATTTATATGAAGTTGTGCAAAAACGCTTTCTTTCGCCAAGACGGTGCGTTTCTGACGATTACATGCATTTGAATGGAGTTCTCGCCCGACACAAAGTATAAGTTTTCATTATGTGAATAAGTTTAACATCTTAGCTCAAACAGCTGCAAAACCTGTTTGCCCAGCACGGGGATATTGAATTCTATAAGATAAAGCCATAAATATGTATTTCTGAGTCTTCTATCAAAAGTTACAGGTGTCTTTATGAAGACCATGAAAAACGACCCGGTTCACCCTGAAACTATGGTTCAGGGTTGTGGGGAAACTACAAATAGAAAAGCAGGCTAAGACCTTGAATTGGATAGCTTATGACCCGGAGTTTGTACCTGCCAGGCTGGATGGGACCTTTAAACAGTGGACTCTGAGAGGAATTACTTCTTTTTGCTCACTAGCAACAAATGGGGGATTCCAAAGCTATAAAACCATCTCAGATACATACGGATTGGCAACGCACGACTTTTTTAGATACTTGCAGGTTAGAGACTATTACAACAAGACGTTGCTAATCAGAGATGAAAACGAATACAACCTAATTCATATCTTTCAAGAGGCATACAAGAGAAATGACTCTAAAAAGATGGTCTCGAAAATATACGGTAGTATACAAGCCTCTAAAAATCACTCTACGCTGTACATTACAGTTTTTTCTGATTGCTTAAGCACATTTTTTGTAACTATTGGCTAATTTTGCAAAACTCTTCACACAAATAAGAAAACCTGTCACCCAATAATCAAAACATTGTAGTTCTCTTGCAAAAGCAAACACAGCTAGATTAACTCTTCACACCTTCGTAAAAATGGTGTTTCCGTATCAAACAGTACACACAAGCCATCATCTACTAAGCACACAATGCGCCAACTGCACACTGATGGTATGAATACAAAACACATCTGGCTTTTGCTTTCTCTGTGCACAAGGTAGGCTATGTCAGTTTGAGCTCATACTTCTGTCATAGATCCATAAGCATAGAGGGATCCAAACTTCAAGTACTGGTGTTTATTCAAACACATCAAAACAAACACAAGTGTTCATTTCCAAGTATAGGATTATTTGCAATCGCCATAATGACTATATGGGTTACTTGGTCTGCAGTGAACATGCTTCCTCTGCCCCCAGCATCTGGTCATCTAGCAATTCTGTAAAGTAACAATTTCAGTATTTTTACATCAATGGTATTGGTGTGTTTCTCATTGGCATATGGCAGTGCTACAAGTCTTTGTGCGAAGTGACTGTACTAACCGATTCTCATTTCAAGATGTCCCTATGGTACTTGCTACAGTGTAGCGGCTCGAGTTAGGCTGGACCCGTTGGCCAGCTACCCTCAGGGTCATTCCACGGTTGATTACATGGTCCACTATTGTAGCGCTGATGTCGTCAGCAATTCTATTTCTTACTCTTCTTACCCTTCCTCTCCCCCCTCCTCATTTTCCTCTCCCCCCTCCTCATTTTCCTCTTGCTCCTCCTTGTCCTTGTCGTCCTCTTCATCCTACTTCTTCACCTCCACGTCCTCTTCCTCGGCCTCCTCTTCTTCTCACTCTTTCTGCTCCCTCCATTGTACTCCGCACACACAGCTTACCTGTATTATAGTGCTTAGGCAGATTGCAAAGTGAACGAATTATCTAAAAAAGTTTTCACATGTGAAAGTGTGCCAGACAGTTGGCAAATTAGTGTTAATGATAGCCATACATGTGTATACTTTTGCTAGGAGTGTGTTGGAAATGTGGTAATTGAGTGTTGTGCAGTGAATTGTGCCTACAGTTTTGCAAAGTGTGTGTTACAAAATTGCAAACTGAGTGCAAAGCAGTTTTTGTGCTTTTAGTTTTGCAAACTCAGTGAGTGGTTTTGCTATAAGTCTGAATAGTTTTAGAGATTGTGCTACAGGAATCACAGTTAGGGTTTAAGCATTCAGAAAAAACTGTAAACATAAATGGGAGAGGGAATCAGGCTCACGAATTTCGGAGGACAGCTGGTGGGGAATATGTGAGTCTCAGGCTACCACTGCAAATTCAAGGTCCTTAAGAGAGTTTGGTTGGAAGAATGTAGTGAGATTCTTTAACACTCCTAAACTCACAGCTCGGCAAACAGGCTCACAGAGCCAGGGCCTATGTTGGAGAGGTTGTGGAACCCCTATGGCAAACCATTTTCATGTCTTCTGGGCCTGCCCAAGGATTCAGCCATATTGGGGGGAGGTGGCCCTTGAGATAAACAAAATAATTGGGATTACAATAGACTATTCATTTGATACGTTGTATCTTGGCAAATTGCCTACGGCACTCCCACATAAAGATATTTATTTATTGAAAATACTTTTGGCTGGCTGCAGAAAGGCCATAACCCGTAGGTGGCTAAAGACAGACCCTCCAACTCGGGCCCAATGGCGTGGGATAGTGGAAGAAATTTTTGGAATGGAAAGGCTTACCTTTGTCCTTAGACTCGAGCTCGAGAAATTTAAGAAGCTCTGGGAAAAATGGGTTGTGTACTCCCCTTTGCACTGAATAAATGAATATTACCATGATGTAAGTAGATGCTATTACTGGAACTGTGAATGTCTCCCATGCTGACCTTAAGTTTTGTATTCCCATACTGTAAAATGATAAATAAAAAGTTATAAAAAAAAAGACCATGAAAAACGCTTTATTTCACCACGTTGGTGCGTTTCTCGCTATTACATGCATTTGAATGGAGTTCTCGACAGACACAAAGTATAGGTTTTCATTATGTGAATAACTTGAACATCTTAGCTCAAACAGCTGCAAAACTTGTTTGCCCAGCACGGGGATATTGAATTCTATAAGATAAAGCCATAAATATGTATTTCTGAGTCTTCTATCAAAAGTTACACCTATTTATATGAAGTTGTACAAAAACGCTTTATTTCGTCAAGACAGTGCGTTTCTCGCTATTACATGTATTTGAATGGAGTTTCGCACGAAACAAAGTATAGGTTTTCATTATGTGGATGATTTTAACATCTCAGCTCAAACAGCTGCAAAACCTGTTTGCCCAGCACGGGGATATTGAATTCTATAAGATAAAGCCATGAATACGTATATCTGAATCCTCTATCAAAAGTTACACCGATTTATATGAAGTTGTGCAAAAACGCTTTATTTCACCACGTTAGTGCGTTTCTCGCTATTACATGCATTTGAATGGAGTTCTCGCCCGACACAAAGTATAGGTTTTCATTATGTGAATAACTTTAACATCTTAGCTCAAACAGCTGCAAAACCTGTTTGCCCAGCACGGGGATATTGAATTCTGTAAGATAAAGCCATGAATACGTATATCTGAAACGTCTATCAAAAGTTACACCGATTTATATGAAGTTGTGCAAAAACGCTTTATTTCGCCAAGACAGTGCGTTTCTGACGATTACATGCATTTGAATGGAGTTCTCGCACGAAACAAAGTATAGGTTTTCATTATGTGAATAACTTTAACATCTCAGCTCAAACAGCTGCAAAACCTGTTTGCCCAGCACCGGAACATTGAATTCTATAAGATAAAGCCATAAATATGTATTTCTGGGTCTTCTATCAAAAGTTACACCTATTTATATGAAGTTGTACAAAAACGCTTTATTTCGTCAAGACAGTGCGTTTCTCGCTATTACATGCATTTGAATGGAGTTCTCGCACGAAACAAAGTATAGGTTTTCATTATGTGAATAACTTGAAAATCTTAGCTCAAACAGCTGCAAAACCTGTTTGCCCAGCACGGGGATATTGAATTCTATAAGATGAAGCCATAAATATGTATTTCTGAGTCTTCTATCAAAAGTTGAAGCTGTCTTTATGAAGACCATTAAAAACGCTTTATTTCACCACTTAGTGCGTTTCTCGATGTTACATGCATTTGAATGGAGTTCTCTCCCGACACAAAGGTTTTCATTATGTGAATAACTTTAACATCTTAGCTCAAAACCTGTTTTCCCAGCACGGGGACCTTTAGTTCTATAAGATAAAGCCATAGACATGTGTATCCGAGTCTTCTATCAAAAGTTACACCGATTTATATGAAGTTGTACAAAAACGCTTTCTTTCACTAAGACAGTGCGTTTCTGACGATTACATGCATTTTAATGGAGTTCTCGCCCGACACAAAGTAGTTTTCATTATGTGAATAACTTTAACATCTCAGCTCAAACAGCTGCAAAACCTGTTTGCCCAGCACGGGGATATTGAACTCTATAAGATGAAGCCATAAACATGTGTGTTTGAGCCTTCTATCAAAAGTTACACCGATTTATATGAAGTTGTGCAAAAACGCTTTATTTCGCCAAGACAGTGCGTTTCTGACTATTACATGCATTTGAATGGGGAACTCGCACGAAATAAAGTATAGGTTTTCATTATTTATAAGTGACTTATGTATGTATGTATGTATATATATGTATATATTGTACTATTCTTAGTTAGCGTATTGTCTGTCTTGTCTTAATGTTGGTTTAAAATGGAGCAATGTAACAAAAAATAATTTCCCCCAGGGATCAATAAAGTATTCTGATTCTGATTCTGATTCTGATTCTGACGATTACATGCATTTGAATGGGGAACTCGCACGAAACAAAGTATAGGTTTTCATTATGTGAATAACTTTAACATCTCAGCTCAAACTTCTGCAAAACCTGTTTGCCCAGCACGGGGATATTGAATTCTATAAGATAAATCCATGAATATGTATTTCTGAGTCTTCTATCAAAAGTTACAGCTGTCTTCATGAAGACCATTAAAAATGCTTTATTTCATGATGTTAGTGCGTTTCTCGCTGTTACATGCATTTGAATGGAGTTCTCGCCCGACACAAAGTAGTTTTCCTTTTGTGAATAATTTGAAAATCTTAGCTCACACAGCTGCAAAACCTGTTTGCCCAGCACGGGGATATTGAATCCTATAAGCAAGGCTGGACTGGGACAAAAAATCGGCCCGGGCATTTTGACTAGAGACCGGCCCACCAGGATAAAGATTGAAAATGTGACGTCATTCAGGGATAAAACCGCAAAGGATTCTGGGAACTTGTGGCAAGAGGTACTAGCGCACACAGGCTTTCAATTGAACTCAGTTACACAGCGATAAAAAGAAACCCAAAAAATGGCAAGAAGCTGTTTTATTATTAACTTCAATAGCCGGTCGCATGACAGCCACGGGAAGCCGATGGGTAAAGAGATCGTTTTTTTTTTTATCAGATTACGTCGTTGAAGAGAAATTTTTTAAGCCATGTTTCCGAAGTAAGAGCCGACGGATGGTCTGGATATACCAAATATAACGTCTCAGAACACTCCAGCTCACATGTTAGTCTGCTCCAAGCATTCCCACAAAGGTCAGAGTTTTTTAGTAGTTAATACGTCATTTTTCTTAACATAATTGGTGATATAGGTTACAAGCAAGTCTGGCGCTGAACAGAAATTGTCGCGCTGGTGTCGTCCATCTCACAGCTTCTGTTTTCAGAGTTAGAGTTGCAGCTTCACTGTCCTCCTGAGGGTAGAGGATCTGCTCTCTGTTGTCTGCGTCAAAACGAGCATAGAAGTTGTTAAGCTTGTCTGCAAGAGATGCAGTGGGCTGAACACTGACTGTGTTCACCTTCTTGTAGTCAGTGATGCAGTGCAGTCCATTCCACAGTCGCCTGGTGTCAAAGCTGTGGTAGCTGGACTCCATTTTGTCCCTGTAGTCCTTTTTGGCCTTTTTTATGGACATTCGGAGGTCGTACCTGGCTGCTTTATATGCATCAGCATCCCCGGAGTTAAAGGCAGAGGTCCGCACTCTTGGCGCAAACGTCTTTATTTACCCAAGGTTTCTGATTTGGATATATGCGGACAGTGGTTTTTGTGATGGTATCATCCATGCACTTTCCAATATATCCAATGACAAAGTCTGTGAGTTCATTGATGTTGCCATCAGCTGCATCCACAAATATCTGCCAGTCAGTTGTGTCAAAGCAGTCCTGCAGGACCTCCTCAGCCTCACTGTCCCATTTGTAAATAACCCTGGAAGCTGGTTTTTCCTGTTTCAGTCATTGTCTGTATGCAGGCAGCAGCAGTATGGAACAATGGTCTGCCTTACCAAAAGCTGGGCGGGGGAGGGGTTTGTGGCACCCTGGAAGCTGGTTTTTCCTGTTTCAGTCTTTGTCTGTATGCAGGCAGCAGCAGTATGGAACAATGGTCTGCCTTACCAAAAGCTGGGCGGGGGAGGGGTTTGTGGCACTCTTTGAATGGAGTGTAACAGTGGTCCAATGTTTGATCACATCTTGTGGGGAAGGAGATGTGCTGATAGTATTTGGGGAGAACCTTCTTCATGTTGGCTCTGTTGAAGTCTCCCAGCACAATAAAGGCAGCTTCTGGATTTTTGTTCTCAAGTCCAGTAATGATGTCATACAGTTCGTCCATAGCAGTAGCTTTATCAGCATGTGGGGGAATGTAAACAGCTGAGAGGAGAACTGAGCTGAACTCCCTCGGGAGGTAAAAAGGCCTGACTTTAATGGTCAGCAGCTCGAGACTCTGAGAGCAGTAAGTTTTTAAGATACACACATCTCTAGCCCACAAGGAGTTTACCATAAAGCACACCCCTCCTCCCCTTTTCTTGCCTGAGTCCTTCGTTCGGTCTCCCCGGTAAACAGTGAATCCATCCGGCATGATGGCGCAGTCGGGGACGCTGGGCTCCAGCCATGTCTCTGTGAAGGCCAGAATGCAGCAGTTCCTGATGTCTTGTTGGTTTTTAATCCGTGCACACAGCTCATCAAGTTTGTTGTCCAGAGACTGGAGATTCGCGAGCAGGATGCTGGGGAGAGGTGGCTTGATGTTTCTCTGTCGCGTTCGGCACATAACTCCGACGCATTTCCCACTCTTTGTTTTCCCTCGACGCCGCGCGAGTAAACAAAGGATCCCAGGCAGCAGAGTGTCCACGGAGTCGAAACCCGCTGTAAAGTCCGAACTGGCTGACGAACGTAGCTTAAGAAGCGTTTGTCTGTCATACCGAGTGTATGATCGCGCTGTGCGCACAGAAAATGAAAGCAGTACAAAATAAATAATAACATTTTTGCTGAGATGACTGGGAGCTCTAGTCCACATTGCACCAGGGCCACTTCTCCCTGTGAGGCCATATTCACCACACCAGGGCCTGTGCTTCTGGCTAATACCATCCTCATTTCACCAGGGCTTGTGTTGCTGGCTGATGCCATCCACATTTCACCTGGGTCACTGTTGTTGGCTGAGGCCATCCACATTACACCACTGCCAGTGCTTCCTGTGAGGCCATCATCACCACACCAGGGCCTTGTGATGCTTGCCGATACCATCCACATTTCACCAGGGCCACTGTTGTTGGCTGAGGCCATACATTTTACACCAGGGAGAGTGCTTCCTGTGAGGCGATCTTCACCACACAAGGGCCTTTGCCCTGGGCTCAGGCCATCCACATTACACCTGGGCCTGTGGTGCTGACCGATATCATGCACATGTCCCAGGGCCAGTGGTGTTGGCTTAGGCCATTCACTTTACACCAGAGACAGTGCTTCCTGTGAGGCCATCTTCACCCGACCAGGGCCTGTGCTTTTGGCTGAGGCCATCCGCATTACATCAGGGCCTGTGATGCCGACTTCTACAATCCACATTACACCAGGGACAGTGCTTCCTGTGAGGCCATCTTCACCCCACCAGGGCCTCTGCTGCTCATTGATGCCATCCACATTACGCCTGGGCCTGTGGTGCTGACCGATATCATGCACATTTCACCAGGGCCAGTGGTGTTGACTAAGGTCATTCACATTACACCAGGGCCTTTGGTACTGGCTTAGGACATTTACATTACACCAGGGTGTGGTCATGGCTGAGGCCAAATACATATCACCAGGGCCTGTATTGGTGGCTGATCCCATCCACAATATAGAAAGGCCTGTGCTACTGGCTGATGCCATCCACATTACACCAGGGCCAGTGCTCCCTGTGAGGCCATCTTCACCACACCAGGGCCTGCGTTGCTGGCTGACGACATCCACAATACACAAGGGCATGTGATACTGGCTGATGCCATCCACATTACACCAGGGGCAGTGGTGTTGGCTAAGGCCATTCACATTACACCAGGGCAAGTGGTGCTGACCAATACCATCCATAGTGTTGTTAGATGAGGCCATCCACATTTCACAAGGGCCTGCATTGCTGGCTCATGCCATCCACATAACAACAGGGCCTGTGTTACTGGCTGAGGCCAACTACATTTCACCAGGGCCTGTGCTAGTCGTTGATGCCATCCACATTATACCAGCACAAGTGGTGCTGTCCGAAACCATCCACATTTCACCAGGGCCAGTGTTGTTGGATGAATCCATCCACATTACACCACTGCCAGTGCTTCCATTTGACGCCATCATCAACACACCAGGACCTGTGGTGCTGGATGAGGAAATCCACATTACACCAGGGCCTGTGCTTCTGGCTAATACCATCCTCATTTCACCAGGGCTTGTGTTGCTGGCTGATGCCATCCACATTTCACCTGGGTCACTGTTGTTGGCTGAGGCCATCCACATTACACCACTGCCAGTGCTTCCTGTGAGGCCATCATCACCACACCAGGGCCTTGTGATGCTTGCCGATACCATCCACATTTCACCAGGGCCACTGTTGTTGGCTGAGGCCATACATTTTACACCAGGGAGAGTGCTTCCTGTGAGGCGATCTTCACCACACAAGGGCCTTTGCCCTGGGCTCAGGCCATCCACATTACACCTGGGCCTGTGGTGCTGACCGATATCATGCACATGTCCCAGGGCCAGTGGTGTTGGCTTAGGCCATTCACTTTACACCAGAGACAGTGCTTCCTGTGAGGCCATCTTCACCCGACCAGGGCCTGTGCTTTTGGCTGAGGCCATCCGCATTACATCAGGGCCTGTGATGCCGACTTCTACAATCCACATTACACCAGGGACAGTGCTTCCTGTGAGGCCATCTTCACCCCACCAGGGCCTCTGCTGCTCATTGATGCCATCCACATTACGCCTGGGCCTGTGGTGCTGACCGATATCATGCACATTTCACCAGGGCCAGTGGTGTTGACTAAGGTCATTCACATTACACCAGGGCCTTTGGTACTGGCTTAGGACATTTACATTACACCAGGGTGTGGTCATGGCTGAGGCCAAATACATATCACCAGGGCCTGTATTGGTGGCTGATCCCATCCACAATATAGAAAGGCCTGTGCTACTGGCTGATGCCATCCACATTACACCAGGGCCAGTGCTCCCTGTGAGGCCATCTTCACCACACCAGGGCCTGCGTTGCTGGCTGACGACATCCACAATACACAAGGGCATGTGATACTGGCTGATGCCATCCACATTACACCAGGGGCAGTGGTGTTGGCTAAGGCCATTCACATTACACCAGGGCAAGTGGTGCTGACCAATACCATCCATAGTGTTGTTAGATGAGGCCATCCACATTTCACAAGGGCCTGCATTGCTGGCTCATGCCATCCACATAACAACAGGGCCTGTGTTACTGGCTGAGGCCAACTACATTTCACCAGGGCCTGTGCTAGTCGTTGATGCCATCCACATTATACCAGCACAAGTGGTGCTGTCCGAAACCATCCACATTTCACCAGGGCCAGTGTTGTTGGATGAATCCATCCACATTACACCACTGCCAGTGCTTCCATTTGACGCCATCATCAACACACCAGGACCTGTGGTGCTGGATGAGGAAATCCACATTACACCAGGGCCTGTGCTGCTTGTTGATACCATCCACATTTCACCAGGGCCATCCAACAGTTGTGTTGGCCGAGGACATCCACATTACACCAGGGCCTGTGATGCCGGCTTCTACCATCCACATTACACCAGGGACAGTGAGGCCATCTTCACCACACCAGGGACTTTGCTGCTTGTTGATACCATCCACATTTCACCAGGGCCATCCAACAGTGGCGGTATCACAGGCCGGTAGAAGCCTGGTGTAATGTATCCTGGTGTAATGTGGATAAGTTACACCAGGGACAGTGCTTCCTGTGAGGCAATCTTCACGCCACCAGGGCCTCTCCTTCTCGTTGATGCCAACCACATTAAACCTGGGCGTGTGGTGCTGGATATCATGCACATTTCACCAGGGCCAGTGGTGTTGGCAAAGGCCATTCACACTACACCAGGGTGTGTGATGCTGACCAATACCATCCATATTTCACCAAGGACAGTGTTGTTAGATGAGGCCATCAACCTTACAACAGGGCATTTTCTACTGGCTGAGGACAACTACATTTCACCAGTGCCTGTCTTGGTGGCTGATCCCATCCACAATATACAAAGGCCTGTGCTACTGGCTGATCCCATCCACATTACACCTGGGCCAGTGCTCCCTGTGAGACCATATTCACCACACCAGGGCCTGTGCTGCTGGCTTATACCATTCTCCTTTCACCAGGGCCTGCGTTGCTGGCTGTGGCCAACTACATTTGACCACGGACTGTGCTACTCGTTGATTGCATCCACATTACACCTGGTGTTACGCCCCAGTCTAGGGGTACAGGAACGCAACACAAGTTTGAAAGAATTGCCCCGCCCTGGTCCCCAAAACCATACACAAAGGGAAACCAATTTCTTAGTGAATCGTGATTTATTTTTCTGCACTGCAAAAATGAAGCTCCGGGGTGAACAAAGGCCAAAATAACAAACAAAACAAACTAAGTCAGGAGGAGGTGTTATCTACAACCCTATGTGAAATCAAATATCAAACAAAAGACAAGCGCTACACCTAACTCCCTAACTGAAATAAACAGGAGAAAACAGTGCAAGGAAAAACAATAAGGCAGCTCACCCCTTCTGTTGCAGTG
Source organism: Copadichromis virginalis (assembly GCF_057382275.1). Classification (NCBI taxonomy): domain Eukaryota; kingdom Metazoa; phylum Chordata; class Actinopteri; order Cichliformes; family Cichlidae; genus Copadichromis; species Copadichromis virginalis. Next base: position 3,354,162 of record NC_140622.1, read on the forward strand.
CTATTTACAAGGCTATTTACAATGAAAACTAATGTACACACTATATACAAAACTCCAAAAAAGTCGCACAAAGTCACAGGCACAAAAGTCTCAGGTTTTGGAGGCCAGGGTCAGGTCTGCTGCTGCTGTCAGTGGCTGCCCCGGGACAACTGCTGGTGAGGGATTTGAATGAAGATCACATGGCCAGGGGACCAATCAGCAGCCGTCAGCTCATCCACTCCGGGACCTGCAAAGACTTAAAGGCACAGACAACAACAGCCACCAAAACAGATTATGGACAGGGCCATAACACCCGGGCCTGTTTTGCTGTCCGAAACCATCCACATTTCACCATGGCTTGTGTTGCATGCTGATGACATTCACAAAACACAAGAGCCTTTGATACTGGCTGATGCCATCCACATTACACTGGTGTAATGTGGATGGCCAGTGTTGTTGGCTGAGGCCATCCAGATTACACCACTGCTAGTGCTTCCTATGATGCCACAATCACCACATCAGGGCCTGTGCTACTTGTTGACACCAACCACATTTCAACAGGGCTACTGGCTGAAGACATTCACATTACACCAGGGCCTGTGGTGCTGGCCAATACCATCCATATTTCACCAGGGCCACTGTTGTTGGCTGAGGCCATACGTTTTACACCAGGGAGAGTGCTTCCTGTGAGGCGATCTTCACCACACAAGGTTCTTTGCTGTTCGCTGAGGCCATCCATATTACAACAGGCCCTGTCCTACTGGGTGAGGACATTTACATTTAAACAGGGCCTGTGGTGATGGCTGAGGTCAACTACATTTCACCAGGGCCTGTGTTGGTGGCTCATCCCATCCACAATATAAAAAAGGCCTGTGCTACTGGATGATCCCATCCACATTGCAACAGGGCCACTGCTCCCTCTGAGGCCATATTCACAACACCAGGGCCTGTGCTGCTTGCTGATACCATCCTCATTTCACCAGGGCCTGCGTTGCTGGCTCATGCCATCCACATTACACCAGATCATGTGCTACTGGATGATGCCATCCACATTACACCCGGGCCAGTGCTCCCTGTGAGGCCATACTCACCACACCAGGGCCTGCGTTGCTGGCTGAGGCCATCCTCATTTCACCAGGGACTGCGTTGTTGGCTGATGCGATCCACAATACACAAGGGCCTGTACTACTGGCCAAGGCCATTCACATTACACCAGGGTGTGTGGTGCTGACCAATACCATCCATATTTCACCAGGGCCACTGTTGTTGGCTGAGGCAATACACATTACACCAGGGACACTGCTCCCTGTGAGGCCATCTTCACCACACTAGGGCCTGTGCTGCTGGCTGAAACCATCCTCATTTCACCAGGCCCTGCGTTGCTGGCTCATGCCACCCACATTACACGAGGGCCTGTGCTGCTCGTTAATGCCATCCACATTCCCCCCGGGCCTGTGGTGATGTCCGAAACCATCCACATTTCCCAAGAGCTTGTGTTGCTGGCTGATGACATCCACAAAAAACAAAGGGCCTGTGATACTGGCTGATGCCATCCACATTACACCAGGGCCAGTGGTGTTGGCTGATGCCATCCAAGTTTCACCAGGGCCACTGTAGTTGGCTTAGGCCATACACTTTACACCAGGGACAGTGCTTCCTGTTAGGCCATCTTCACCACACCAGGGCCTGTGCTTTTGGCTGAGGCCATCCACATTACATCACTGCCCGTGATGCAGGCTTATACCATCCACATTACACCAAGGACAGTGCTTCCTGTTAGGCCATCTTCACCACACCAGGGTCTGTGCTGCTCGTTGATGCCATCCACATTACACTTGGGCCTGTGGTGCTTACCGATATCATGCACATTTCACCATGGCCAGTGGTGTTGGCTAAGGCCATTCACATTACACCAGGGTGTGTGGTCTTGGCTGAGGCCAAGTACATTTCACCAGGGCCTGTATTGGTGGCTGATCCCATCCACAATATACAAAGGCCTGTGCTACTGGCTGATGCCATCCACATTTCACCAGGGCCAGTGGTGTTGGCAAAGGCCATTCACACTACACCAGGGTGTGTGATCCTGACCAATTCCATCCATATTCCACCAAGGACAGTGTTGTTAGATGAGGCCATCAACATTACAACAGGGCCTTTTCTACTGGCTGAGGCCAACTACATTTCACCAGTGCCTGTCTTGGTGGCTGATCAAATCCACAATATACAAAGGTCTGTGCTACTGGCTGATCCCATCCACATTACACCAGGGCCAGTGGTACCTGTGAGACCATATTCACCACACCAGGGCCTGTGCTGCTGGCTTATACCATCCTCCTTTCACCAGGGCCTGCGTTGCTGGCTGAGGCCAACTACATTTGGCCACAGACTGTGCTACTCGTTGATTGCATTCACATTACACCCGGGCCTGTTTTGCTGTCCGAAACCATCCACATTTCAGCATGGCTTGTGTTGCTGGCTGATGACATTCACAAAACACAAGAGCCTTTGATACTGGCTGATGCCATCCACATTACACCAGGGCCAGTGGTGTTGGCTGAGGACATTCACATTACACCAGGGCCAGTGTTGTTTGCTGAGGCCATCCAGATTACACCACTGCCAGTGCTTCCTATGATGCCATAATCACCACATCAGGGCCTGTGCTAATCGTTGATACCATCCACATTTCAACAGGGCTTGGGTTGCTGGCTGATGCGATCCACAATACACAAGGACCTCTGCTACTGGCTGAAGACTTCCACGTTACATCAGGGCCTGTGGTGCTGGCTAAGACCATCCACATCACACCAGGACCTTTGGTGCTGGCCAATACCATCCATATTTCACCAGGGCCACTGTTGTTGGCTGAGGCAGTAGGTTTTACACCAGGGAGAGTGCTTCCTGTGAGGCGATCTTCACCACACAAGGTTCTTTGCTGTTCGCTGAGGCCATCCATATTACAACAGGCCCTGTCCTACTGGGTGAGGACATTTACATTTAAACAGGGCCTGTGGTGATGGCTGAGGTCAACTACATTTCACCAGGGCCTGTGTTGGTGGCTCATCCCATCCACAATATAAAAAAGGCCTGTGCTACTGGATGATCCCATCCACATTGCAACAGGGCCACTGCTCCCTCTGAGGCCATATTCACAACACCAGGGCCTGTGCTGCTTGCTGATACCATCCTCATTTCACCAGGGCCTGCGTTGCTGGCTCATGCCATCCACATTACACCAGATCATGTGCTACTGGATGATGCCATCCACATTACACCCGGGCCAGTGCTCCCTGTGAGGCCATACTCACCACACCAGGGCTTGCGTTGCTGGCTGAGGCCATCCTCATTTCACCAGGGCCTGCGTTGTTGGCTGATGCGATCCACAATACACAAGGGCCTGTACTACTGGCCAAGGCCATTCACATTACACCAGGGTGTGTGGTGCTGACCAATACCATCCATATTTCACCAGAGCCACTGTTGTTGGCTGAGGCAATACACATTACACCAGGGACAGGGCTTCCTGTGAGGCCATCTTCACCACACCAGGGACTGTACTGTTGGATGAGGCCATGGACATTACACCAGGGACACTGCTCCCTGTGAGGCCAGATTCACCACACTAGGGCCTGTGCTGCTGGCTGAAACCATCCTCATTTCACCAGGTCCTGCGTTGCTGGCTGAGGCCAACTACATTTGACCAGGGACTGTGCTACTCGTTGATTGCATCCACATTACACCCGGGCGTGTGGTGCTGTCCGAAACCATCCACATTTCACCATGGCTTGTGTTGCTGGCTGATGACACTCACAAAACACAAGGGCCTTTGATACTGGCTGATGCCATCCACATTACACCAGGGCCAGTGGTGTTGGCTGAGGACACTCACATTACACCAGGGCCTGTGCCAATACCATCCACATTTCACCAGGGCCAGTGTTGTTGGATGAGGCCATCCACATTACACCAGTGCCTGTGCTACTCGTTGATTCCATTCACATTACGCCTGTGGTGCTGGCCAATACCATCGATATTTCACCAGGGCCTCTGTTGTTGGCTGAGGCCATAAACTTTACATCAGGGACAGTGCTTCCTGTGAGGGCATCTTCACGACACCAGGGCCTGTACTGTTGTCTGAGGCCATCCACATCACACCAGGGCCTGTGGTGCTGACCAATACCATCCATATTTCACCAGAGCCACTGTTGTTGGCTGAGGCCATACACATTACACCAGGGACAGGGCTTCCTGTGAGGCCATCTTCACGACACCAGGGCCTGTACTGTTGGCTGAGGCCATCCACATCACACCAGGGCCTGTGGTGCTGACCAATACCATCCATATTTCACCAGAGCCACTGTTGTTGGCTGAGGCCATACACATTACATCAGGGCCTGTGATGCAGGCTTCTACCATCCACATTACACAAGGGACAGTGCTTCCTGTGAGGCCATCTTCACCCCACCAGGGCCTCTGCTGCTCGTTGATGCCATCCACATTACACTTGGGACTGTGGTACTGACCGATATCATGCACATTTCACCAGGGCCAGTGGTGTTGGCTAAGGCCATTCACATTACACCAGGGCCTTTGCTATTGGCTTAGGACATGTACATTACACCAGGGTGTGTGGTCTTGGCTGAGGCCAAGTACATTTCACCAGGGCCTATATTGGTGGCTGATACCATCCACAATATACAAAGGCCTGTGCTACTGGCTGATGCCATCCACATTACACCACTGCCAGTGCTTCCTGTAAGGCCATCATCACCACACACGGGCCTGCGTTGCTGGCTCATGCCATCCACATTACACCAGATCATGTGCTACTGGATGATGCCATCCACATTACACCCGGGCCAGTGCTCCCTGTGAGGCCATACTCACCACACCAGGGCCTGCGTTGCTGGCTGAGGCCATCCTCATTTCACCAGGGACTGCGTTGTTGGCTGATGCGATCCACAATACACAAGGGCCTGTACTACTGGCCAAGGCCATTCACATTACACCAGGGTGTGTGGTGCTGACCAATACCATCCATATTTCACCAGGGCCACTGTTGTTGGCTGAGGCAATACACATTACACCAGGGACACTGCTCCCTGTGAGGCCATCTTCACCACACTAGGGCCTGTGCTGCTGGCTGAAACCATCCTCATTTCACCAGGCCCTGCGTTGCTGGCTCATGCCACCCACATTACACGAGGGCCTGTGCTGCTCGTTAATGCCATCCACATTCCCCCCGGGCCTGTGGTGATGTCCGAAACCATCCACATTTCCCAAGAGCTTGTGTTGCTGGCTGATGACATCCACAAAAAACAAAGGGCCTGTGATACTGGCTGATGCCATCCACATTACACCAGGGCCAGTGGTGTTGGCTGATGCCATCCAAGTTTCACCAGGGCCACTGTAGTTGGCTTAGGCCATACACTTTACACCAGGGACAGTGCTTCCTGTTAGGCCATCTTCACCACACCAGGGCCTGTGCTTTTGGCTGAGGCCATCCACATTACATCACTGCCCGTGATGCAGGCTTATACCATCCACATTACACCAAGGACAGTGCTTCCTGTTAGGCCATCTTCACCACACCAGGGTCTGTGCTGCTCGTTGATGCCATCCACATTACACTTGGGCCTGTGGTGCTTACCGATATCATGCACATTTCACCATGGCCAGTGGTGTTGGCTAAGGCCATTCACATTACACCAGGGTGTGTGGTCTTGGCTGAGGCCAAGTACATTTCACCAGGGCCTGTATTGGTGGCTGATCCCATCCACAATATACAAAGGCCTGTGCTACTGGCTGATGCCATCCACATTTCACCAGGGCCAGTGGTGTTGGCAAAGGCCATTCACACTACACCAGGGTGTGTGATCCTGACCAATTCCATCCATATTCCACCAAGGACAGTGTTGTTAGATGAGGCCATCAACATTACAACAGGGCCTTTTCTACTGGCTGAGGCCAACTACATTTCACCAGTGCCTGTCTTGGTGGCTGATCAAATCCACAATATACAAAGGTCTGTGCTACTGGCTGATCCCATCCACATTACACCAGGGCCAGTGGTACCTGTGAGACCATATTCACCACACCAGGGCCTGTGCTGCTGGCTTATACCATCCTCCTTTCACCAGGGCCTGCGTTGCTGGCTGAGGCCAACTACATTTGGCCACAGACTGTGCTACTCGTTGATTGCATTCACATTACACCCGGGCCTGTTTTGCTGTCCGAAACCATCCACATTTCAGCATGGCTTGTGTTGCTGGCTGATGACATTCACAAAACACAAGAGCCTTTGATACTGGCTGATGCCATCCACATTACACCAGGGCCAGTGGTGTTGGCTGAGGACATTCACATTACACCAGGGCCAGTGTTGTTTGCTGAGACCATCCAGATTACACCACTGCCAGTGCTTCCTATGATGCCATAATCACCACATCAGGGCCTGTGCTAATCGTTGATACCATCCACATTTCAACAGGGCTTGGGTTGCTGGCTGATGCGATCCACAATACACAAGGACCTCTGCTACTGGCTGAAGACTTCCACGTTACATCAGGGCCTGTGGTGCTGGCTAAGACCATCCACATCACACCAGGACCTTTGGTGCTGGCCAATACCATCCATATTTCACCAGGGCCACTGTTGTTGGCTGAGGCAGTAGGTTTTACACCAGGGAGAGTGCTTCCTGTGAGGCGATCTTCACCACACAAGGTTCTTTGCTGTTCGCTGAGGCCATCCATATTACAACAGGCCCTGTCCTACTGGGTGAGGACATTTACATTTAAACAGGGCCTGTGGTGATGGCTGAGGTCAACTACATTTCACCAGGGCCTGTGTTGGTGGCTCATCCCATCCACAATATAAAAAAGGCCTGTGCTACTGGATGATCCCATCCACATTGCAACAGGGCCACTGCTCCCTCTGAGGCCATATTCACAACACCAGGGCCTGTGCTGCTTGCTGATACCATCCTCATTTCACCAGGGCCTGCGTTGCTGGCTCATGCCATCCACATTACACCAGATCATGTGCTACTGGATGATGCCATCCACATTACACCAGGGCCTGCGTTGTTGGCTGATGCGATCCACAATACACAAGGGCCTGTACTACTGGCCAAGGCCATTCACATTACACCAGGGTGTGTGGTGCTGACCAATACCATCCATATTTCACCAGAGCCACTGTTGTTGGCTGAGGCAATACACATTACACCAGGGACAGGGCTTCCTGTGAGGCCATCTTCACCACACCAGGGACTGTACTGTTGGATGAGGCCATGGACATTACACCAGGGACACTGCTCCCTGTGAGGCCAGATTCACCACACTAGGGCCTGTGCTGCTGGCTGAAACCATCCTCATTTCACCAGGTCCTGCGTTGCTGGCTGAGGCCAACTACATTTGACCAGGGACTGTGCTACTCGTTGATTGCATCCACATTACACCCGGGCGTGTGGTGCTGTCCGAAACCATCCACATTTCACCATGGCTTGTGTTGCTGGCTGATGACACTCACAAAACACAAGGGCCTTTGATACTGGCTGATGCCATCCACATTACACCAGGGCCAGTGGTGTTGGCTGAGGACACTCACATTACACCAGGGCCTGTGCCAATACCATCCACATTTCACCAGGGCCAGTGTTGTTGGATGAGGCCATCCACATTACACCAGTGCCTGTGCTACTCGTTGATTCCATTCACATTACGCCTGTGGTGCTGGCCAATACCATCGATATTTCACCAGGGCCTCTGTTGTTGGCTGAGGCCATAAACTTTACATCAGGGACAGTGCTTCCTGTGAGGGCATCTTCACGACACCAGGGCCTGTACTGTTGTCTGAGGCCATCCACATCACACCAGGGCCTGTGGTGCTGACCAATACCATCCATATTTCACCAGAGCCACTGTTGTTGGCTGAGGCCATACACATTACACCAGGGACAGGGCTTCCTGTGAGGCCATCTTCACGACACCAGGGCCTGTACTGTTGGCTGAGGCCATCCACATCACACCAGGGCCTGTGGTGCTGACCAATACCATCCATATTTCACCAGAGCCACTGTTGTTGGCTGAGGCCATACACATTACATCAGGGCCTGTGATGCAGGCTTCTACCATCCACATTACACAAGGGACAGTGCTTCCTGTGAGGCCATCTTCACCCCACCAGGGCCTCTGCTGCTCGTTGATGCCATCCACATTACACTTGGGACTGTGGTACTGACCGATATCATGCACATTTCACCAGGGCCAGTGGTGTTGGCTAAGGCCATTCACATTACACCAGGGCCTTTGCTATTGGCTTAGGACATGTACATTACACCAGGGTGTGTGGTCTTGGCTGAGGCCAAGTACATTTCACCAGGGCCTATATTGGTGGCTGATACCATCCACAATATACAAAGGCCTGTGCTACTGGCTGATGCCATCCACATTACACCACTGCCAGTGCTTCCTGTAAGGCCATCATCACCACACACGGGCCTGCGTTGCTGGCTGAGGCCATCCACATTGCACCAGGGCTAATGCTCCCTTTGAGGCCATCTTCACCACACCACGGCCTGCGTTGCTTGCTCATGCCATCCGCATTACACCGTCGCCTGTGCTATTCGTTGATGCCATCCACATTACGCCAGGGCCAGTGGTTTTGGCTGAGGACACTCACATTACACCAGGGCCTTTGGTGCTGGCCAATACCATCCACATTTCACCAGTGCCAGTGTTGTTGGCTTAGGCCATCCACATTACACCACTGCCAGTGCTTCCTGTGAGGCCATCATCACCACACCAGGGCTTGTGTAGCCATCTGGTGCGATCCACAATATACAAGGTTTCTGTACTACTGGCTGAAGCCATCCACATTACACCAGGGCCAGTGGTGCTGGCCAATACCATCAACATTTCACCAGGGCCACTGTTGTTGGCTGAGGCCATACATTTTACACCAGGGAGAGTGCTTCCTGTGAGGCGATCTTCACCACACAAGGGCCTTTGCCCTGGGCTGAGGCCATCCAGATTATATCAGGGCCTGTGGTGCTGACCGATATCATGCACATGTCCCAGGGCCAGTGGTGTTGGCTAAGGCCATTCACATTACACCAGAGACAGTGCTTCCATTGAGGCAATCTTCACGCCACCAGGGCCTCTGCTGCTCGTTGATGCCAACCACATTAAACCTGGGCGTGTGGTGCTGGATATCATGCACATTTCACCAGGGCCAGTGGTGTTGGCAAAGGCCATTCACACTACTCCAGGGTGTTTGATGCTGACCAATACCATCCATATTTCACCAAGGACAGTGTTGTTAGATGAGGCCATCAACAATACAACAGGGCCTTTTCTACTGGCTGAGGCCAACTACATTTGACCACGGACTGTGTTACTCGTTGATTGCATCCACATCACACCCGGGCCTGTTTTGCTGTCCGAAACCATCCACATTTCACCAGGGCTTGTGTTGCTGGCTGATGACATTCACAAAACACAAGGGCCTTTGATAGTGGCAGATGCCATCCACATTACACCAGGGCCAGTGGTGTTGGCTGAGGACATTCACATTACACCAGGGCCTGTGCCAATACCATCCACATTTAACCAGGGCCAGTGTTGTTGGCTGATGCCATCTACATTTCACCAGGGCCACTGTTGTTGGCATAAGCCATACACTTTACACCAGGGACAGTGATTCCTGTGAGGCCATCTTCACCCAACCAGTGCCTCTGCTGCTTGTTGATGCCATCCACATTACACTTGGGCCTGTGGTGCTGACCAACATCATGCACATTTCACCAGGGCCAGTGGTGTTGCCTAAGGCCATTCACATTACACCAGGGCCTTTGCTATTGGCCCAGGACATTTACATTACACCAAGGTGTGTGGTCTTGGCTGAGGCCAAGTACATTTCACCAGGGCCTGTATTGGTGGCTGATCCCATCCACAATATACAAAGGCCTTTGCTACTGGCTGATGCCATCCACATTACACCTGGGCCTTTGCTACTCGTTGATTCCATTCACATTACACCAGGGCTTGTGGTGCTGGCCAATACCATCCACATTTCACCAGGGCCAGTGTTGTCGGATGAGACCATCCACATTACACCACTGCCAGTGCTTCCTGTGAGGCCATCATCACCACACCAGGGCCTGCCTTGCTGGCTGAGGCCATCCACATTGTACCAGGGCTACTGCTCCCTCTGAGGCCATCTTCACCACACCAGGGCCTGCGTTTCTTGCTCATGACATCCACATTACACCGTCGCCTGTGCTATTCGTTGATGCCATCCACATTACGCCAGGGCCAGTGGTTTTGGCTGAGGACATTCACATTACACCAGGGCCTGTGTTGCTGGCCAATACCATCCACATTTCACCAGGGCCAGTGTTGTTGGCTGAGGCTATCCACATTACACCACTGCCAGTGCTTCCTGTGTTGCCATCATCACCACATCAAGGCCTGTGCTACTCGTTGATACCATCCAAATTTCACCAGGGCTTGTGTTGATGGCTGATGCGATCCACAATACACAAGGGCCTCTGCTACTGGCTGAAGACATTCACGTTACACCAAGGACAGTGCTTCTTGTGAGGCCATCTTCACCCGACCAGTGCCTCTGCTGCTCATTGATGCCATCCACATTACACTTGGGCCTGTGGTGCTGACCGATATCATGCACATTTCACCATGGCCAGTGGTGTTGGCTAAGGCCATTCACATTACACCAGGGCCGTTGCTTTTGGCTTAGGACATTTACATTACACCAGGGTGTGGTCATGGCTGAGGCCAAATACATATCACCAGGTATTGTATTGGTCGCTGATACCATCCACAATATACAAAGGCCTGTGCTACTGGCTGATGCCATCCACATTACACCACTGCCAGTGCTTCCTGTGAGGCCATCATCACCACACCAGGGCCTGCGTTGCTGGATGAGGCCATCCACATTGCACCAGGGCTAATGCTCCCTGTGAGGCCATCTTCACCACACCAGGGCCTGCATTGCTTGCTCATGCCATCCACATTACACCGTCGCCTGTGCTATTCGTTGATGCCATCCACATTACACCACTGCCAGTGCTTCCTATGAGGCCATCATCACCACACCAGGGCTTTTTATAGCTTTCTGATGCGATCCACAATATACAAGGTTTCTGTACTACTGGCTGAAGCCATCCACATTACACCAGGGCCAGTGGTGCTGGCCAATACCATCAACATTTCACCAGGGCCACTGTTGTTGGCTGAGGCCATACATTTTACACCAAGGAGAGTGCTTCCTGTGAGGCGATCTTCACTTCACAAGAGCCTTTGCCCTGGGCTGAGGCCATCCACATTTCCCAGGGCCAGTGGTGTTGGCTAAGGCCATTCACATTACACCAGAGACATTGCTTCCTGTGAGGCCATCTTAACCAAACCAGGGACTGTGCTTTTGGCTGAGGCCATCCGCATTACATCAGGGCCTGTGATGCCGACTTCTACCATCCACATTACACCAGGGACAGTGCTTCCTTTGAGGCCATCTTCACCCCACCAGGGCCTCTGCTGCTCGTTGATGCCATCCACATTACGCCTGGGCCTGTGGTGCTGACTGATATCATGCACATTTCACCAGAGCCAGTGGTGTTGGCTATGGTCATTCACATTACACCAGGACCTTTGCTACTGGCTTAGGACATTTACATTACACCAGGGTGTGGTCATGGCTGAGGCCAAATACATATCACCAGGGCCTGTATTGGTGCCTGATCCCATCCACAATATACAAAGGCCTGTGCTACTGGTTGATGCCATCCACATTAAACCAGGGCCAGTGCTCCTGTGAGGCCATCTTCACCACACCAGGGCCTTTGTTGCTGGCTGAGGACATCCTCACTTCACCAGGGCCTGCGTTGCTTGGTCATGCCATCCACATTACACCACGGACTGTGCTACAGGGTGAGGCCAACTACATTTCATCAGGGCCTGTGCTAGTCGTTGATGCCATCCACATTATACCAGCGCAAGTGGTGCTTTCCAAAACCATCCACATTTCACCAGGGCCAGTGTTGTTGGATGAGGCCATCCACATTACACCACTGCCAGTGCTTCCATTGAGGCCATCATCAACACACCAGGGCCTGTGGTGCTGGATGAGGCCATCCACATTACACCAGGGCCTGTGCTACTCGTTGATACCATCCACATTTCACCAGGGCCATCCAACAGTGGTGTTGGCCGACGACATCCACATTACACCAGGGCCAGTGCTACCTGTGAGACCATATTCACCACACCAGGGCCTGTGCTGCTGGCTTATACCATCCTCCTTTCACCAGGGCCTGCGTTGCTGGCTGAGGCCAACTACATTTGACCAGGTACTGTGCTACTTGTTGATTGCATCCACATTACACCCGGGCCTGTTTTGCTGTCCGAAACCATCCACATTTCACCATGGCTTGTGTTGCTGGCTGATGACATTCACAAAACACAAGAGCCTTTGATACTGGCTGATGCCATCCACATTACACCAGGGCCAGTGGTGTTGGCTGAGGACATTCACATTACACCAGGGCCAGTGCTTCCTATGATGCCATAATCACCACATCAGGGCCTGTGCTACTCGTTGATACCATCCACATTTCAACAGGGCTTGGGTTGCTGGCTGATGCGATCCACAATACACAAGGACCTCTGCTACTGGCTGAAGACTTCCACGTTACATCAGGGCCTGTGGTGCTGGCCAATACCATCGATATTTCACCAGGGCCACTTTTGTTGGCTGAGGCCATAAACTTTACATCAGGGACACTGCTTCCTGTGAGGACATCTTCACCACACCAGGGCCTATACTGTTGGCTGAGGCCATCCACATCACACCAGGACCTTTGGTGCTGGCCAATACCATCCATATTTCACCAGGGCCAGTGGTGTTGGCTGATCCCATCCACAATATAAAAAAGGCCTGTGCTACTGGATGATCCCATCCACATTGCAACAGGGCCACTGCTCCCTCTGAGGCCATATTCAGAACACCAGGGCCTGTGCTGCTTGCTGATACCATCCTCATTTCACCAGGGCCTGCGTTGCTGGCTCATGCCATCCACATTACACCAGATCATGTGCTACTGGCTGATGCCATCCACATTACACCAGGGCCAGTGCTCCCTGTGAGGCCATACTCACCACACCAGGGCCTGCGTTGCTGGCTGAGGCCATCCTCATTTCACCAGGGCCTGCGTGTTTGGCTGATGCGATCCACAATACACAAGGGCCTGTACTATTGGCCAAGGCCATTCACATTACACCAGGGTGTGTGGTGCTGACCAATACCATCCATATTTCACCAGGGCCACTGTTGTTGTCTGAGGCAATACACCAGGGACAGGGCTTCCTGTGAGGCCATCTTCACCACACCAGGGACTGTACTGTTGGATGAGGCCATGGACATTACACCAGGGACATTGCTCCCTGTGAGGCCAGATTCACCACACCAGGGCCTCTGCTGCTCGTTGATGCCATCCACATTACCCCCGGGCCTGTGGTGATGTCCGAAACCATCCACATTTCCCAAGAGCTTGTGTTGCTGGCTGATGACATCCACAAAACACAAGGGCCTGTGATACTGGCTGATGCCATCCACATTACACCAGGGCCAGTGGTGTTGGCTGATGCCATCCACGTTTCACCAGGGCCACTGTAGTTGGCTTAGGCCATACACTTTACACCAGGGACATTGCTTCCTGTTAGGCCATCTTCACCACACCAGGGTCTGTGCTTTTGGCTGAGGCCATCCACATTACATCACTGCCCGTGATGCAGGCTTCTACCATCCACATTACACCAAGGACAGTGCTTCCTGTGAGGGCATCTTCACCCGACCAGGCCCTCTGCTGCTCATTGATGCCATCCACATTACACTTGGGCCTGTGGTGCTGACCGATATCATGCACATTTCACCAGGGCCTTTGCTAGTGGCTTAGGACATTTACATTACACCAGGGTGTGTGGTCTTGGCTGAGGCCAAGTACATTTCACCAGGGCCTGTATTGGTAGCTGATCCCATCCACAATATACAAAGGCCTGTGCTACTGGCTGATGCCATCCACATTTCACCAGGGCCAGTGGTGTTGGCAAAGGCCATTCACACTACACCAGCGTGTGTGATCCTGACCAATTCCATCCATATTCCACCAAGGACAGTGTTGTTAGATGAGGCCATCAACATTACAACAGGGCCTTTTCTACTGGGTGAGGACATTTACATTTCACCAGGGCCTGTATTGGTGGCTGATCCCATCCACTATATAAAAAAGCATGTGCTACTGGATGATGCCATCCACATTAAACCAGGGCCAGTGCTCCTGTGAGGCCATCTTCACCACACCAGGGCCTTTGTTGCTGGCTGAGGACATCCTCACTTCACCAGGGCCTGCGTTGCTTGGTCATGCCATCCACATTACACCAGGGACTGTGCTACAGGGTGAGGCCAACTACATTTCACCAGGGCCTGTCATGGTCCTGGGCCATGTGGGCCCAGTATTCTTAGTTTCTTGTATTTTTGTATTTCGTTACTTATTTAGGCCATGTTTCCTACGTTGTCCTGTTGTGGTGTTCCTTATTTGACTTCCCCTTGTGACTTTTATCCCCTGTGTGCCCCTCTATGTATCTGTGAGCCCTCATCTCCCCTCCTTGTTTCATTCCATGTTTCCCCAGCCCACTATGCCCGTGCTCTCTCTCTCCTCCTGTTTGCACCTGTGTACTTCCTGTTTTACTTTGACAGTCTCCCGTCAGTGTTGTTTACTCCTGCCATGTCTTGTTATGTTTATCTGTGTCAGCTGTGTTCCCATGTGTGGCCACTTCCCCTGATCATTCCTCTTGTGTATTTAGTCTCTGTGTTTCATGTAGTCTGTGTCGCGTCGTCTGTGTTACCACCCCCTGTGTTCCGTATCTCCAGCCATAGCTTTGTCTTAGTTTATGTCCAGTTTAGGTTTTCTGTTCGAACTATTACCCTTATACTGCCCTCGCTCTGGTTTGTTCTGTTATCAGCCATAATAAAAGGCTCGCTTTTGTTTAATCCACTCCTGCATCTTCGCTTGTGTTCGCATCTGGGTCCAACACACACATTCCCACACGGTCTATCTCCACGGACCGTGACAGTACGACGCGACCATGCTGGACCCAGCGACACAAGAACGGGAGATCATCCGGACAGTGGAGTCGCTATGCGGCAAGTGGTTGTGGCATTCCAGAGAGGAGGAACGGAACGAGTTAGCCCGCCAAGTAGGGGTATGCGTGTCCGTATTCCCTTGGTTATGGGAGGCGCTGCATCCCCTCGTCATTGACTTTCTCGTCTCCTCTCTCCAACTCCGCCCGCAACTGCAGCGGTCCTGTGTGCGTGAGCCGTCGCCAGAGTCATGCGGTAGCTCTGTTTCCCCGCTGCCTCGTGAGCCCGAAGCAGTCAGAGTCGGTACGGTGAGGCTCACCGCCGACACACCCTTGGCTCACGCTCCATCGGCTTCCGCATCCTCGCCACCGCCTGACTGCACTACGCGGATCAAGGAGATGCCAGCGGCTATTGACTTCAGCGAGGAGGAGCGGCAGCAAGTATTACGGGCGTATCGCGAGGACGAGCGCCGTTGGAAGCCCTGGCTCATCCCCGAGGAGGAGTTCTCGCCAACCGCCCCGCTTCACACCTGCCGCCCGCCCTCGCCGCCTCGATCGGACTACTCGTCTCCTGCTGTCTTTCTGGCACGGATGTGGTTGGAGGACGAGGAGCCGGTCGCTATGGAAAGTCAGGTTTTGTCCAAAGCCGCTTCAAGGAAAAAACGGCATTCTCGCCGCCGTCGCGCACCGCTACGTCCCGCCTCGCCCCCCACGGAGCATCACAAGGATGCTGTGGGGATCCTGGATGTCGATCTCGAGGAGCAGCAGCACGCCGCATACGCGCAGCTAGAGGAAGAGTTCGGGAGGGAGCCGTGGCTCGCCCCTGATCGTGATGAGCGCTCTTTCCGGGGAACACGCCTGGCTCTGGGGGGCCCTCGGAGCTGCCAGGGTCTGCCACCCCTCTGGTCATGAGCGGTGTGACTTAAATAATGACACCCTGTCTGTACCCAGTGATCAACCTGACTGTTCCTCAGCTCGTTCATCTCGTGACTCTACTACTTGTTATGAATTGTGTGAGACCAAATTATTAGGTAAACCAGAGGAGAACAATTCAAAGCAGCCTCTGAGTGATGCTCTCACTCCTGTACTCAATAAGCACAATTCACCTGAGTTTTGTGTCCCAAGTCAAGAGGACAGTAATGGCAATGTGGGTTATGTTCTGAACTCTAAGAGTGAATTGTGCCCCCCCCCCAAAGAAGATGGGGGACACATGTCTGAACCACGTAGCTCCAGCACCCCGCAGGGCGCAGTGAATGCTGGGGCTGAGATCTGGGCCTCCGATACTGTCTCTAATGATCATGTTTTACCTTCAGTTTGTGTAAATCTGGAATCATGTTCTTTTGTTTCTTCTAACTCATTTCAGGATGGGGTGTTGGTTGGGAGCACTACTGATTTAGTAAGCTCACAGTCTGCACCACCACTGGCAGCCACAGCTCTATCAGACACTGCGTTAGCTGCACTTCCATTCATAGATGACTCAGAGTCTCTGTCTAAATCAACTTCTGGTGGGGGGCTAGCTGGGGAACGCAGGCCTGAGACTGCCAAATACCAGGCCGAGCTGCATGATTCCTGTCAGTCAGAGCATAATAAGGCTTCAATCCCCTCTGACAGCATCTCATTTGATTTGTTTGTGACTAATATGGTCACTGCTAAAGCTACTGGCTCTGTCAAACCAATCACAGAAGAGTGTATTCAGACTCTTGGCGTTAACCTAGTGCCAGCCGTCCCATCAGAAGGAAGTGTAACTGCTGTACATGTAAGCACAGACTCTAATGAGGTTACAAGTCCACCACATGACTGCAAAATGAATGTGAATGTGTCTTCTTTGACCAGTTGTGCCAACTTAATGGATGTCCAGGAACCTAGCCGTGAACTGATCAATCATGTTTCTAGGAACGGTTCAGTTATAAATACAGCTCATGTGGTCGAACTAGCCCCTTTGGTGACTGAAACCCTGTCACAGGTGGAGACTGAAGAAACGTCACGTTGTCTTCCTGTGACAGAGGAAATAAACAGTGCGGAGAGCCTTGGGGGTCCACCTTTCGAACAGGGTTTGTCCATAACAGTTAACTTGCTTGCTAGGAATGGCGAGATTTCCGCTAGAGATGGTGCAGAGACTGTTACTGACTCTGGGCAATATTATGGGGTAGATGCTGCCTGTGTGTTCAAGATTAATCAATGTAATTCTGGTGAGAGTGAGGCAGCCAATCTGAGTTTGTGTTTTTCTGCTTCTGAAATAAAAGAACCAAAGACTGAGAATAAAGACTCTGGCTTTATGTTTGTGAAGGAAAACCAGAATATGAATTTGGACAATGACAGGCAGACCTCTGAAAGGAACACACACCTAGTACTTGGCTGCGACACCACTTTCTCTCAGACTGCCATGGACATTTCTGTTCTGGGTTCTGAACCCGACAGTGACCAAATGAATAATGTTTTCAGGGGCGATTTGGTGGGAAATGAACCATGTGATGTTACATTAAATTCCCCAGAGAGTCAGCGGCATCTTTCTTCTGCCAGAGTAACGGCTCAGCCCCCTGTTCAGCTCTCTGTTTTGCCAGGGGTCTCCATAACTGCTCATCCTGCATCCGTAGCTGAATGCCTGGGTGTGCCACTCCGGCACCCTGCAGCAGCCACACCACTTCACGCCACGCCAGCTGGAGGGTCCGAGGGGCCCGTTCAGCCACCCGTCTCCGCTGGAGGGTCCGAGGGGCCCGTTCAGCCACCCATCTCCGCTGGAGGGTCCGAGGGGCCCGTTCAGCCACCCGTCTCCGCTGGAGGGTCCGAGGGGCCCGTTCAGCCACCAGCTGCTCCACCGGCAGCCTCGTCCACGCTAGCTGCGGCCTCCGTGTCTCCGTCCACGTCGCCGCCTGGTCCAGCTCCAGCCTGTGCTTCGCCTGGTCCGGCCTCAGTCTCAGCTCCTGCTTCACCGTCGCCTGGTCCAGCTTCGACTCCGGCTTCAGCCTCATCTTCGCCTGGCCCAGCCTCAGAGTCCTCGTCCTAGTCTGGCCCAGCCTCAGAGTCCTCGTCCTCGTCTGGCCCAGCCTCAGAGTCCTCGTCCTAGTCTGGCCCAGCCTCAGAGTCCTCGTCCTCGTCTGGCCCAGCCTCAGAGTCCTCGTCCTCGTCTGGCCCAGCCTCAGAGTCTTCGTCCTCGTCTGGCCCAGCTTCGACTTTGGCTTCTGCTCCTCCTGGTCCAGCTTCAGCCTGTGCTTCGTCTGGTCCTGCCTTGTCTGGTCCAGCTTCAGCCTGTGCTTCGTCTGGTCCTGCCGCGTCTGGTCCTGTGCCCACCGGGCCATGGCCGGCACGCCTAACACTGGAGAGCCGCCGCTGCCTTCCGCGCGGCCGGCCTCCTGAACTGCTCCATCGTCTCCTTCGCCGCCGCCGCCGCCTTCCGCGCAGCCGGCCTCCTGAACTGCTCCGTTGTCTCCTTCGCCGCCGCCGTTGCCTTGTGCACGGCCGGTCCCCTGAACTGTTTCCACGTCGTCGCCGTTGCCTTGTGCACGGCCGGCCCCCTGAACTGAGCTGTGCTTTCCTTTTTGTTTTATGTTCCGAGCCCTCCGTCCTGGGCCCCCGCCGCCCGCCCTGGGTCGTTTTCTGTTTGGTTTTTGTGTTCCTGTGTTTGGGATGTCTGGAGCCAGCCCTTAAGGGGGGGGGGGGGGGGGGGGGGGTGATGTCATGGTCCTGGGCCATGTGGGCCCAGTATTCTTAGTTTCTTGTATTTTTGTATTTCGTTACTTATTTAGGCCATGTTCAAATTCAAATTCAAATTCAAATTTTATTTGTCACGTACACAGTCATACACAGTACGATATGTAGTGAAATGCTTGGACAACTGCTCGTGACCTAAAGAAAACAAAAAAGGAAAGGCTATGAATAAGATAGGAAATAAATATGAAAAATTAAAAAGGGTAAATTTAACTAGGAAGGAATAAAATATAAATTAAGGTTAAAAATGAAATAACTGTACAACACAAATTAGAATGAAGGGTAAATTTAACTGGGAAGAATAAGATAAAATATATAAATTAAAGTTGAAAATAAAATAACTGTACAACAAAATACACAATACACAATATAGAACTATATAAGAATGTATGAAGAAATCTAAATATAAATAAATATATACACAATAACAGCAGCTGTACAAGTATTAACTGGAAATGAAGAATATAGTGACCAGTGTTGTGCAAAAACAATGTCCAGAAAGTCCAGTGTGTGTGTAAGAACCATATGTGTGGGTCAGTACTGTGTGGTGGTGTGATTGAGAGACCGTATCGCCTGCGGGAAGAAGCTCCTCCTCAGTCTCTCTGTGTTGGTCTTCAGGGAGCGGAATCGCTTTCCTGACCTCAACAGAGAGAACAGTCTGTTGTTGGGATGGCTGAGGTCCTTCACGATCTTCCTGGCCTTCCTACGTTGTCCTGTTGTGGTGTTCCTTATTTGACTTCCCCTTGTGACTTTTATCCCCTGTGTGCCCCTCTATGTATCTGTGAGCCCTCATCTCCCCTCCTTGTTTCATTCCATGTTTCCCCAGCCCACTATGCCCGTGCTCTCTCTCTCCTCCTGTTTGCACCTGTGTACTTCCTGTTTTACTTTGACAGTCTCCCGTCAGTGTTGTTTACTCCTGCCATGTCTTGTTATGTTTATCTGTGTCAGCTGTGTTCCCATGTGTGGCCACTTCCCCTGATCATTCCTCTTGTGTATTTAGTCTCTGTGTTTCATGTAGTCTGTGTCGCGTCGTCTGTGTTACCACCCCCTGTGTTCCGTATCTCCAGCCATAGCTTTTTCTTAGTTTATGTCCAGTTTAGGTTTTCTGTTTGAACTATTACCCTTATACTGCCCTCACTCTGGTTTGTTCTGTTATCAGCCATAATAAAAGGCTCGCTTTTGTTTAATCCACTCCTGCATCTTCGCTTGTGTTCGCGTCTGGGTCCAACACACACATTCCCACACGGTCTATCTCCACGGACCGTGACAGGGCCAGTGGTGCTGACCAATACCATCCATATTTCACCAGGGACAGTGTTGTTAGATGAGGCCATCCACATTTCACAAGGGCCTGCATTGCTGGCTCATGCCATCCACATAACAACAGGGCCTGTGCTACTGGCTGAGGCCAACTACATTTCATCAGGGCCTGTGCTAGTCGTTGATGCCATCCACATTATACCAGCGCAAGTGGTGCTTTCCAAAACCATCCACATTTCACCAGGGCCAGTGTTGTTGGATGAGGCCATCCACATTACACCACTGCCAGTGCTTCCATTGAGGCCATCATCAACACACCAGGGCCTGTGGTGCTGGATGAGGCCATCCACATTACACCAGGGCCTGTGCTACTCGTTGATACCATCCACATTTCACCAGGGCCATCCAACAGTGGTGTTGGCCGATGACATCCACATTACACCAGGGCCTGTGATGCCGGCTTCTACCATCCACATTACACCAGGGCCAGTGCTACCTGTGAGACCATATCCACCACACCAGGGCCTGTGCTGCTGGCTGAGGCCAACTACATTTGACCAGGGACTGTGCTACTCGTTGATTGCATCCACATTACACCCGGGCCTGTTTTGCTGTCCGAAACATCCACATTTCACCATGGCTTGTGTTGCTGGCTGATGACATTCACTAAACACAAGGGCCTTTGATACTGGCTGATGCCATCCACATTACACCAGGGCCAGTGGTGTTGGCTGAGGACACTCACATTACACCAGGGCCTGTGCCAATACCATCCACATTTCACCAGGGCCAGTGTTGTTGGATGAGGCCATCCACATTACACCAGTGCCTGTGCTACTCGTTGATTCCATTCACATTACACCAGGGCCTGTGGTGCTGGCCAATACCATCCACATTTCACCAGGGCCAGTGTTGTTGGCTGAGGCCATCCACATTACACCACTGCCAGTGCTTCCTATGATGCCATAATCACCACATCAGGGCCTGTGCTACTCGTTGATACCAACCACATTTCACCAGGGCTTTTGTTGCTGGCTGATGCGATCCACAATACACAAGGGCCTCTGCTACTGGCTGAAGACATTCACATTACACCAGGGCCTGTGGTGCTGGCCAATACCATCGATATTTCACCAGGGCCACTGTTGTTGGCTGAGGCCATAAACTTTACATCAGGGACAGTGCTTCCTGTGAGGGCATCTTCACCACACCAGGGCCTGTACTGTTGGATGAGGCCATGGACATTACACCAGGGACATTGCTCCCTGTGAGGCCAGATTCACCACACCAGGGCCTGTGCTGCTGGCTGATACCATCCTCATTTTACCAAGCCCTGCGTTGCTGGCTCATTCCATCCACATTACATTAGGGCCTGTGCTGCTCGTTGATGCCATCCACATTACCCCCGGGCCTGTGGTGATGTCCGAAACCATCCACATTTCCCCAGGGCTTGTGTTTCTGGCTGATGCCATCCACATTACACCAGGGCCAGTGGTGTTGGCTGATGCCATCCACGTTTCACCAGGGCCACTGTTGTTGGCTTAGACCATACACTTTACACCAGGGACAGTACTTCCTGTGAGGCCATCTTCACCACACCAGGGTCTGTGCTTTTGGCTGAGGCCATCCACATTACATCAGGGCCTGTGATGCAGGCTTCTACCATCCACATTACACCAGGGACAGTGCTTCCTGTGAGGCCATCTTCACCCCACCAGGGCCTCTGCTGCTCGTTGATGCCATCCACATTACACTTTGGACTGTGGTGCTGACGGATATCATGCACATTTCACCAGGGCCAGTGGTGTTGGCTAAGGCCATTCACATTACACCAGGGCCTTTGCTATTGACTTAGGACATGTACATTACGCCAGGGCCAGTGGTTTTGGCTGAGGACATTCACATTACACCAGGGCCAGTGTTGTTGGATGAGGCCATCCACATTACACCAGTGACTGTGCTACTCGTTGATTCCATTCACATTACACCATGGCCAGTGTTTTTGGCTGAGGCCACTCAGATTACACCACTGCCAGTGCTTCCTGTGATGCCATCATCACCACATCAGGGCCTGTGCTACTCGTTGATACCATACACATTTCACCAGGGTTTGTGTTGCTGGCTGATGCGATCCACAATACACAAGAGCCTCTGCTACTGGCTGAAGACATTCACATTACACCAGGGCCTGTGGTGCTGGCCAATACCATCGATATTTCACCAGGGCCACTGTTGTTGGTTGAGGCCATAAACTTTACATCAGGAATAGTGCTTAATGTGAGGGCATCTTCACCTTACCAGGGCCTGTACTGTTGGTTGAGGCCATCCACATCACACCAGGGCCTTTGGTGCTGGCCAATACCATCCACATTTCACCAGGGCCACTGTTGTTGGCTGAGGCCGTACGTTTTACACCAGGGAGAGTGCTTCCTGTGAGGCGATCTTCACCACACAAGGTTGTTTGCTGTTCGCTGAGGCCATCCATATTACAACAGGGCCTGTCCTACTGGGTGGGGACATTTACATTTCACGAGGGCTTGTGGTGATGGCTGAGGTCAACTACATTTCACCAGGGCCTGTGTTGGTGGCTGATGACATCCACAAAACACAAGGGCCTGTGCTACTGGATGATGCCATCCACATTGCAATAGGGCCAGTGCTCCCTGTGAGGCCATATTCAAAACAGCAGGGCCTGTGCTGCTTGCTGATACCATCCTCATTTCACCAGGGCCTGCGTTGCTGGCTCATGCCATCCACAATACACCAGATCATGTGCTACTGGCTGATGCCATACACATTACACCAGGGCCAGTGCTCCCTGTGAGGCCATCTTCACCACACCAGGGTCTGTGCTGCTGGTTGATACCATCCTCATTTCCCCTGCGCCTTTGGTGATGTCCGAAACCATCCACATTTCCCCAGGGCTTGTGTTGCTGGCTGATGACATCCACAAAGCAGAAGGGCTTCCTGTGATACTGGCTGATGCCATCCACATTACACCAGGGCCAGTGGTGTTGGCTGATGCCATCCACATTTCACCAGGGCCACTGTTGTTGGCTTAGGCCATACACTTTACACCAGGGACAGTGCTTACTGTTAGGCCATCTTCACCACACCAGGGTCTGTGCTTTTGGCTGAGGCCATCCACATTACATCACTGCCTGTGATGCAGGCTTCTACCATCCACATTAAACCAGGGCCAGTTGTTTTGGCTGAGTACATTCACATTACACCAGGGCCTTTGGTGCTGGCCAATACCATCCACATTTCACCAGTGCCAGTGTTGTTGGCTTAGGCCATCCATATTACACCACTGCAAGTGCTTCCTGTGAGGCCATCATCACCACCCCAGGGCTTGTGTAGTTTTCTGATGCGATCCACAATATACAAGGTTTCTGTACTACTGGCTGAGGCAATCCACATTACACCAGGGCCAGTGGTGCTGGCCAATACCATCCACATTTCACCAGGGCCACTGTTGTTGGCTGAGGCCATACCTTTTACACCAGTGAGACTGATTCCTGTGAGGCGATCTTCACCACACAAGGGCCTTTGCCCTGGGCTGAGGCCATCCACATTACGCCTGGGCCTGTGGTGCTGACCGATATCATGCACATTTCACCAGGGCCAGTGGTGTTGGCTAAGGTCATTCACATTACACCTGGGCCTTTTTCCACTGGCTTAGGACATTTACATTACACCAGGGTGTGGTCATTGCTGAGGCACACTACATATCACCAGGGCCTGTATTGGTGCCTGATCCCATCCTCAATATACAAAGGCCTGTGCTACTGGCTGATGTCATCCACCTTACACCAGGGCCAGTGCTCCCTGTGAGGCCATCTTCACCACACCAGGGCCTTTGTTGCTGGCTGAGGCCATCCTCATTTCAACAGGGCCTGTGCTACTGGGTGAGGCCAAGTTCATTTCACCAGGTCTTGTGTTGCTGGCTGACGACATCCACAATACACAAGGGCCTTTGATACTGGCTGATGCCATCCACATTACACCAGGGCCACTGATGTTAGCTGAGGACATTCACATTACACCAGGGCCAGTGTTGTTGGCTGAGGCCATCCAGATTACCCCACTGCCAGTGCTTCCTATGATGCCATAATCACCACATCAGGGCCTGTGCTACTCGTTGATACCATCCACATTTCCCCAGGGCTTGTGTTGCTGGCTGATGCGATCCACAATACACAAGGGCCTGTACTGTTGGCTGAGACCATCCACATCACACCAGGGCCTTTGGTACTGGCCAATACCATCCACATTTCACCAGGGCCACTGTTGTTGGCTGAGGGCGTACATTTTACACCAGGGAGAGTGCTTCCTGTGAGGCGATCTTCACCTCACAAGGTTCTTTGCTGTTCGCTGAGGCCATCCACATTAAACCAGGGCCTGTCATACTGGGTGAGGACATTTACATTTCACCAGGGCCTGCGTTGCTGTCTCATGCCATCCACATTACACCAGGGCCAGTGCTCCATGTGAGGCCATACTCACCACACCAGGGCCTGATTTGCTGGCTGAGGCCATCCTCATTTCACCAGGGCCTGCATTGCTGGCTGATGCGATCCATAATACACAAGGACCTGTGCTACTGGCTAAGGCCATTCACATTACACCAGGGTGTGTGGTGCTGACCAATACCATCCATATTTCACCAGAGCCACTGTTGTTGGCTGAGGCCATACACATTACACCAGGGATAGGGCTTCCTGTGAGGCCATCTTCACCACACCAGGGACTGTACTGTTGGATGAGGCCATGGACATTACACCAGGCACATTGCCTCCTGTGAGGTCATATTCACCACACCAGGGCCTGTGCTGCTGGCTGATACCATTCTCATTTCAGCAGGCCCTGCGTTCCTGGCTCATGCCATCCGCATTACCCCGGGCCTGTGGTGATGTTTGAAACCATCCACATTTCTCAATGGCTTGTGTTGCTGGCTGATGACATCCACAAAACACTAGGGCCTGTGATACTGGCTGATGCCATCCACATTTCACCAGGGCCACTGTTGTTGGCTTAGGCCATCCAGGTTACACCACTGCCAGTGCTTCCTGTGATGCCATTGTAACCCATGTGAAATACAGGGCTGCAAAATCCCTTTTTGTAATCTAAGGCTATAGCCTGTTATTGTCACAAGGGGGCGCTGTGATGCAGTCTTGTGTTCTGACGACCTTGCGTCTAGTGCGCAGGAAGTATTACCTCTCTCTTCCTGTGAGATCTTCCCTCTGATGGCGGTCAAGTACGTGTCGGAGTGCATGGAAAAAGTATCTTGGTATGCAATACTGCAACCCGGTTAATGAGACCCGATTGTTTTACGTATAAATGCTAATAAGGTACTCTTTTATTAGGCCCCGAACTCTGACCACAAAGGGAATAACGTCTGTCAAGTTATTTGTGTCTGAGTCACGTGCTTTCGTTAGCTACCTGTTAAGTTAGATAATGTATTTCACTAGCCGATTCAGCTCAGAAACCTTTGAACAAAAACCAATCGGGAGCTATGAGAATCTGGCGTGTTGTTTCACTTCTCCTGTTGTTCTTTACAGTGTGTTATAAGTGTTGAATGCTTTGAGCTAAACGATGCCGATGCTAGATGCGATGCTAGCTGCTAATAGCTGTTAGCCACCCCACCCCGCTGAAGCCATATTCCGATCGGGGAGGTATTCAAGTAGAAGCAATAGCTCTGTTTATATTAGAATGGTTATGTCTTAATAGATATGAGCATATTTCAAGTTTAATAGTATTTGCACTGAATTAAGTTACATTTTCTTGTAAGCCTTAAGGATGAATGTCACTTTCATTGCTATGACTGTTTACATTATTGTTTAAGCTGCTGATGTTCTTTGTTGTGATATAATTTTGATAAAATTGTTGATACTGGTACAAACAAGTTACTGTAACTCTTGTAACTTGGTAAAGCTAAAGGGAATGCCATTTGTGATTAATACATTTGGAAAAGAAGTTAATGAGCTCATGTTAAGAACACAAAATGGGAAAAGAAATTGATTGTTCTGCACTGTTTGTGTAGATTGGTTTTTTTGAACTACTAGAAGGATTCTGGGGAACCACTGACGGCGAGAACAGCCCAAATGAGATCCTGGATGATCGTGAAATGGTGTGGCCAGCCATGCGATCGGATTGTGGGATTTGCCTGAGAAACTGATTCAAGCAACCCTGGATTACAGATAAGCCCTATGCACTACTTTTCCTACCCGGATAATAGGGTTTGCACACTGACAATTCCCCTACAGTACACCTGTTTGGGTTTTCAACGACTTTAAAGGCCAATTCAGACTGGACAATTCAAACTTCACAACAGGAACACTTTAATCTGTTTCATTCATTCCCAAGAGCTCTGATACTGTTCAGTATAAATCTTCCATTTAAATGTCTTTATTTTGTTTTGTTTTACATGTATTCACCTTTAAAATGCACTATTAGTGTGCAATTTGGGTTATTGTGTTGTATATGTATATAAATGGTACTGAGGCAATAAAGGTCCCAGTTATTCACTTCCAAGCCAACTCCTTTTGTGAGTCCCCAAAACAAAACCTCCTCCTGAACCTAGTAAGATGTCTAGGGTCTCTATTTGAAGTGAGAGTGTACTGGTCCTGAGTAGAGGCGCTACACCATCATCACCACATCAGGGCCTGTGCTACTCGTTGATACCATCCACATTTCACCAGGGCTTGTGTTGCTGGCTGATGCGATCCACAATACACAAGGGCCTCTGCTACTGGCTGAAGACATTCACGTTACACCAGGGCCTGTGGTGCTGGCCAATACCATCGATATTTCACCAGGGCCACTTTTGTTGGCTGAGGCCATAAACTTTACATCAGGGACAGTGCTTCCTGTGAGGGCATCTTCACCACACCAGGGCCTGTACTGTTGGCTGAGGCCATCCACATAACACCTGGGCCTTTGGTGCTGGCCAATACCATCCATATTTCACCAGGGCCACTTTTGTATGCTGAGGCGGTACGTTTTACACCAGGGAGAGTGCTTCCTGTCAGGCGATCTTCACCACACAAGGTTCTTTGCTGTTCGCTGAGGCAATCCATATTACAACAGGGCCTGTCCTACTGGGTGAGGACATTTACATTTCACCAGGGCTTGTGGTGATGGCTGAGGTTAACTACATTTCACCAGGGCCTGTGTTGGTGGCTGATCCCATCCACAATATAAAAAAGCATGTGCTACTGGATGATGCCATCCACATTGCAACAGGGCCACTGCTACCTGTGAGGCGATATTCACAACACCAGGGCCTTTGTTGCTTGCTGATACCATCCTCATTTCACCAGGGCCTGAGTTGCTGGCTCATGCCATCCACATTACACCAGGGCCAGTGCTCCTTGTGAGGCCATACTCGCCACACCAGGGCCTGTGCTGCTGGCTTATACCATTCTCCTTTCACCAGGGCCTGCGTTGCTGGCTGAGGCCAACTACATTTGACCAGGGACTGTGCTACTCGTTGATTGCATCCACATTACACCCGGGCCTGTTTTGCTGTCCGAAACCATCCACATTTCACCATGGCTTGTGTTGCTGGCTGATGACATTCACAAAACACAAGAGCCTTTGATACTGGCTGATGCCATCCACATTACACCAGGGCCACTGGTGTTGGCTGAGGACATTCACATTACACCAGGGCCTATGCCAATACCATTCACATTACACCAGGGCCTGTGGTCCTGGCCAATACATCCACATTTCACCAGGGCCAGTGTTGTTGGCTGAGGCCACCCAGATTACACCACTGCCAGTGCTTCCTATGATGCCATAATCACCACATCAGGGCCTGTGCTACTCGTTGATACCATCCACATTTCACCAGGGCTTGTGTTGCTGGCTGATGCGATCCACAATACACAAGGGCCTCTACTACTGGCTGAAGACATTCACATTACACCAGGGCCTGTGGTGCTGGCCGATACCATCGATATTTCAGCAGGGCCACTGTTGTTGGCTGAGGCCATAAACTTTACACCAGGGAGAGTGCTTCCTGAGAGGCGATCTTCACCACACAAGGTTCTTTGCTGTTGGCTGAGGCAAACTACATTTCACCAGGGCCTGTGGTCATGGTTGATGCCATCCACATTACACCAGGGCCAGTGGTGTTGGCTGAGGACATTCACATTACACCAGGGACAGTGCTTCCTTTGAGGCCATCTTCACCACGCCAGGGCCTCTGCTGCTCATTGATGCCATCCACATTACACCTGGCCCTTTGATGCTGACCGATATAATGCACATTTAACCAAGGACAGTGTTGTTAGATGAGGCCATCCACTTTAAAACAGGGCCTGTGCTTCTGGCTGAGGACATCTACATTTCACCAGGGTCTGTGTTTGTGGCTGATCCCATCCACAATATACAAAGACCTGCTTTGCTGGCTGAGGCCATCCACATTGCACCAGGGCCACTGCTCCCTGTGAGGCCATATTCACCACACCAGGGCCTGTGCTTCTGGCTGATACCATCCTGATTTCACCAGGGCCTGCGTTGCTTGCTCATACCATCCATATTACACCAGGGCATGTGGTGCTGGATGATGCCATCCACATTTCACCAGGGTCAGTGTTGTTGGCTGAGACCATCCACATTACACCTCTGCCAGTGCTTCCTGTGAGGCCATCATCACCACACCAGGGCCTGTGGTGCTGGCTGAGGCCATCCATGTTTCACCAGGGCCACTGCTCCCTGTGAAGCTGTCTTCACCACACCAGGGCCTGTGCTTTCTGTCTGAGACCATCTTCACCAGACCAGGGTCTTTGCTAGTGCCTAATGCAATCCACATTATATCAGGGCCACTGCCTCCTGTGAGTCCATCTTCACCACACCAGGGCCTGTACTGCTTTCTGAGGCCATCTACATTACACAAGGGCCTGTGTTGCTGGCTTAGACCAATTAAATTTCACCAGGGCCTTTGCTACTCGTTGATGCCATGCACATTACACCAGGGCCTGTGGTTTTGGCAGTCACCATCCACATTTTTACCAGTGCCAGTGTTGTTGGATGAGGCCATTCACATTACACCAGGGACAGTGCTTCCTGTGAGGCCATCTTCACCCCATCAGCGCCTCTGCTGCTCATTGATGCCATCCACATTACAACAGGGCCTGTGCAAATGGGTGAAGATATTCACATTACACCAGGGCGTGCGGTGCTGGCCAATACCACACCACTGCCTGTGTTACTGTCAGGGGCCATCCACATTACAGGCGGGCCTGTGGTGTTGTCCGAAATCTCCACATTTCACCAGGGCTTGTGTTTCTGCCTGATGACATCCACAAAACACAGGGGCCTGTGATACTGGCTGATGCCATCCACATTACACCACTACCAGTGCTTCCTGTGAGGCCATCATCACCACACCACGACCTGTGGTGCTGGCCAATACCATCCACATTTCACCAGGGCCAGTGTAGTTGGCTGAGGCCATACACATTACACCAGGAACAGTGCTTCCTGTGAGGCCATCTTCACCACACCACTGCCTGTGTTGCTGGCAGAAACCATCCACATTACACCCGGGCCTGTGGTGTTGTCCGAAACCATCCACATTTCACCAGGGCTTTTGTTTCTGCCTGATGACATGCACAAAACACAAGGGCCCGTGATACTGGCTGATACCATCCACATTACACCACTACCAGTGCTTCCTGTGAGGCGATCATCACCACACCAGGGCCTATGATGCTGGATGAGGCCATCCACATTACACCAGGGCGTGTGGTGCTGGCCAATACCATCCACATTTCACCAGGGCCAGTGTTGTTGGCTATGGCCATTCACATTACACCAGGGTGTGTGGTGCTGACCAATACCATCCATATTTCACCAGGGACAGTGTTGTTAGATCAGGCCATCCACATTACAACAGGGCCTGTGATACTGGCTGAGGACATTTACATTTCACCAGGGCCTGTGGTCATGGCTGAGGCCAACTACATTTCACCAGGGCCTGTGTTGGTGGCTGATCCCATACACAATATACAAAGGCCTGTGCTACTGGCTGATGCCATCCACATGACATCAGGGCCAGTGCTCCCTGTGAAGCCATCTTCACCACACCACTGCCTGTGTTTTACCAGGGCCTGCGTTGCTGGGTCATGCCATCCACATTACACCAGGGCCTGTGCTACTGGCTGAGGCCAACTACATTTCACCAGGGCCTGTGCTACTCGTTGATGGCATCCACATTACACCAGGGCCTGTGGTGCTGGCCAATACCATCCACATTTCACCAGGGCCACTGTTGTTGGCTGAGGCCATACACTTTATACCAGGGACAGTGCTTCCTGTGAGGCCATCTTCACCACACCAGGGCCTGTGCTACTTGCTGATGCCATCCACATTACACCTGGGCCTGTGGTGCTGACCAATATCATGCACAATTCACCAGGGCCAGTGGTGTTGGCTAAGGCTATTCACATTACACCAGGGCCTGTGCTGCTGGCCAATACCATCCACATTTCACCAAGGCAAATGTTGTTGGCTTCCAACATCAACATAACACCAGGGACGGTGCTTCCTGTGAGGCCATCTTCACCCGACCAGGGCCTCTGCTGCTTGTTGATGCCATCCACATTACACCAGGGCCTGTGCTACTGGCTGATGCCATCTACAATACACAAGGGCCTGTGCTACTTGCTGATGCCATCCACATTACACCAGGGCGTGCGTTGCTGGCTGAGGACATTCACATTACACCTGGGCCTCTGGTGCTGAACGATATCATGCACATTTCACCAGATCAAGTGGTGTTGGCTATGGCCATTCACATTACACCATGGTGTGTGGTGCTGACTAATACCATCCATATTTCACCAGGGACAGTGTTGTTAGATCAGGCCATCCACATTACACCAGGGCCTGTGCTACTGGCTGAGGCCAACTACATTTCACAGGGCCTGTGCTACTCGTTGATGTCATCTGTTAGGTTTTGTATTGTTCATTGCCATTTATGCTTAGAAATATTTACTCATATATGCTTAGAAGTATATAATCATTTGTAGATTGAAAGAATGTCTCATCCTAGGAGGTCTGTAACAACTCTCTGTAGCATAAGATCACACACCTCCTAGGAGAGGTCGTATCTTCTCTTGCTGATATATGGTTTAGCAAACACACGTATATTTCTTTAAGTATAAGAGCCTTTTGTTCAGATGGAGCCCTAGACTCCTGGCACCAGCCTTTGGGGAGTCTTCACAGGGTCACATCTTGACCTCACACACACACACACACACACACACACACACACACACACACACACACACACACACACACACACAGTATTCTTTGTTCACATGTATACCTATGCAAGATGTTATATGTTAATGACCCTATGCATAGTCATGTAACCACAATAAAAGGAGTGTTATGGGGGACCTGGCTGAGAGTCTGATGGAGGTCACGTGGTGGGACGACGCTTGGCTCCAGCCAGATCTCCCTCATGCATGAGTAAACATGAAGAACCTTGCCTACTTGTGTCTTGCTTTGCAGTGTAATTATATTGTCTTCAACGTTCCAGCGGATGGGTTCAAGCTACAAACCTATCATTAATTGGTCCTTCGATGCCGGAGCCCTGGAATCGACATTCACCGAGGGGAGGAGGGACATGTTGACAGACTGACGTCAGCCAGGAAGTTCCTGTAGATTTACTGTCTGTCTTTTCTCCTCGATGAATGGCGATCGGCGGGATTCAAGGCTGATATTACACGCTAAGCAACACCGAGTAAGTTTAAAGAGCCCGACTCTATAACCGTGTGGTTGTGCAGTCTTCCGCCACTGTGTGAGGCGTTGAGAAGTTCGCTACTTTGTGGAGCGATACCTGGGTTCCTCGCTGCTTTGTGGAGCGAGAGGTGTTCCTCGCTGCTTTGTGGAGTGAGAGGTGTTCCTCAATGCTTTGTGGAGCAAGAGGTGAGTTCTCCGCCATTTTGTGGGGCGTTGAGACATTCCGCGGGGTCCAGAATGTGCTGGACAATAGGCCTATTTTGTGTTGTTGTCGTTGTTGTCGTTGTTGTTGTTGTTGTTGTGTGAGTGTGTGCGGAGCAGAACACGTGGTCTGTGACACTGACTGTTGTTGTTATCATGGGTTTCTAAGCAACCAAGAGTGAGTCGGAGGGAGACAGACGTTTGTGCTGGACTTTGCTCCTGGCAGCACAAAGTATTTAAACAAAGATGAGAGAGAGTGACGGCTCCACAGCTGCGCGGGTTCACGTGAGCGCGGTCGCGCGGGTTTCACGCGGACCTGAGCCGTGCGGTTAATCGCAGGCTTATAAATCGAAGAGATTCAAATGTTAGAAGTTTTCAGAAAACACACCAGCCTTGGAGAGCTGTGGAGAAGGCCAGCCACATCAGCAGCACTTAAGATGTGCTGTGGTGAATGGCTTTCCCCCACCCCCTTGCTGACACAAAATGTTTATTCTTTAGCTTGCCCTAATCGACAACAGCCTGTGTGCCAGACCATAGATTTAATTGAGGTGGATAGTTGTTAAAAGTAATCTACATTAAGCTTGTGGTTGCTCAAATTCAGTACAATGACATATGAGGTGAAGTGATATAGGCAAATATTTAAACTAATGAAGTGCATAGAGGCACTTGACCTGTGTGAAAGACTGTCGTCTTATTATGAGCCATTGTTGAGATATAGAGAACACCTGTGAAAACAACTAATATGCTGAACCCTGTATGAAACATCTAAAAGTACATGATGGAGAAGCTGAATTGAATATGAAAGTGCAAGACTTTGCCACTGTTCATAGCATCAGCATCATGTTTTTGTTTATTTGTTTTGTTGGGTTAAAAATAATTAAATAAACTGGTGATCATATTTATGGATCACCATGGTATCGTCAGCCATGTGATTTATTTATGCAGATGACAAAGTGAGTGTGAATGTGCCTGACATCACAGTGTTTTTGTGCGCTGTGTAAAAGTAATTGCCTCTGGTTGTGAAGAGCGGTGATTCTGCAGGTCACCAGCTATTGTAAAGAAAAAAAAAAAAGAGTGAAAAAGAGAAAGAATTTATATTGTAGATGAAAAAGAAAAATCATAGGAAAAAGGTTTGTGTTGATCAACCAAGAACAACTACAATCTTATTTTCTGCTTTTAAGAAAAGACTGTTCACAAAAACACAGAGAGAGAGAGAGAGATGTGTGTTGATTAAGCAGTGATGATAATAATGAACATGTCTTAGTTTGTCACTTTCAGGTGAAAAGCAGACCTGAATCAATTCTCCACGGGCAGCAGTCGGAAGAAAATTATAGGTTGAAATCATTAGAAAAAATTAGAAACACCCAGCCAGAATTTTTTGGCTGAATTGTTTTGCAGCTTCCCGTCCTCATCCTGAACAAGCAAGCTCCAAGGAAACTAATCTCTCCCTGAAGACACCGAGTGCAGTTTCAGAAGCACGAGCATGAACATCAACAGTGGACAGGAGTCCAAGAGACAATACCAGAGTTCTGAGCAGAGAGGTCCAGCAGCGCTGTGGGCAAACGGCATCAGAAAGAGAAGAACCACCATCTAGATTGGATGGATGGAGATGGGTTTCCAGCCAGCTGCAACCTCACTGTGTGTGAAGGACTTTTGAGAAGACTGTCTGAGTTTGACATTTGCCATGTTTGGAGTGAGATGGCAATAAGAGAGACACGGGACAAAGCTGAAAAAAAACTGACTGCCATTGGACTGAAAAGTGGGAGAGAAGGAAAGGAGCAGAAGAGGGCTGAGGCTGCTGTTTTAGTGTGGGGAATCAAATTAGGTTAAGGAATTCGGGGAGACAAGCGACTGCCTGGAAGTGGAGGATTGACACAGTGTCCACACCACCACAAAAGGGGGAGGAAGACAAGCACTGAGGTATGCAAGTGTACTGTTAGAAAAATGGAAAGTGACACGACACATACAGATAATATGCACCAGAGATAAAAAATCATACACAAAGTGTTACACATTAAAAGAGGGCATTTGTAGAAGGGATTAACAACACTCAGTGTGGTTGCCGATGGTAACCTGCAAGCATTTGGGGTTTAGCTGTGCCTGACTATGACAGAGTTTTTCATTTAGATGTTTCTGAAACAAAATTTGGAGTGAACGGGGTTTTGTTTCAAAAAAAAAAAAAAAAAAAAAAAAAAAGGGGGAAGGTACATGAAAGGATACATAAAAACAGAAAATGTATTAACCCTACTAATACAAACACAAAATAACTCATGAAGATTAGACAACATCTTAAGCGTGTGAGTCTGTTTATCATTTTGTCCAAG
This sequence comes from Copadichromis virginalis, assembly GCF_057382275.1. Lineage (NCBI taxonomy): Eukaryota > Metazoa > Chordata > Actinopteri > Cichliformes > Cichlidae > Copadichromis > Copadichromis virginalis. The sequence continues at coordinate 3,388,555 of NC_140622.1, forward strand.
TCACTTAGTGTGATGCAAAGACCAGTGGACTCATAGCACATTAGTTAAGAAATGATCAAATGATAGTAGAGTAGTGTGTAGGAAAGGCAGCTTTACGAACATGCTCTGCTGGAGATGCAGCTCCACAGACATGCATTAAACCTGCCTAATAACACAAACACAAATGCAATGAAAATTAGCTTGTTATCTCTCATCAGTGTTAAAATAGTGTCAATTTAGCAGACACTTGTTATCAAATACTGAATTTATTCAATGCAAAAAAATGACTCTCTAGGTTGCAGGGCAACAGTTTAACTTTCGTGGGAAAAAAGATTCTGGTTTGACCAACCAGTGATCAGACAATTGTTACACCCCGGCCTAGGCAACCGGCGTGCAACGTATGAAAATAAAAATAAGAAAAAAAACACACGAGAAAAAAAACTAAAGCTCTCCACCAAAATCCCAAAACGAAGGTGTCTCAAACGAAAATATTAACAAACCCAGTCACAGCTATTTACAACAGACTATTTATTTACAACAAAACACCAAACTATTTACAACACGGGGGAGATCGCGAACCATGACCAACTGACACACAGGGCTTAAATACATAGAAGGAGCAATCAGGGAATGGACCACAGGAGGGAAACACAGCTGGGGCAAATTAGACCTGACGAGACAAGGAAGCGTAAACTGAACACACTAAGATAACAACAGACCTTCAAAGTAAAACAGGAAACACATGACAGTCACGCAAAAACAAAACACTGACAACACCGAAACGTAACACAATAAATTTAGTTGTTGATATAGTAAATTGGGAGATGCTTTCTGCTTGATTGATGCAGCACAAGTAATTTACTGTATGAGGGAAATTCTATTTTAGTGATAACATTTTGAACATGCATTTCTGTTGTCTTGTCAACTTAGTGGGTTAATAGCTGGTATGCAAATTAGTTGATCGTTCTTAGATTAATGAAAGGTGGTTGAATTCTAGCACGAGTGAATGAGGTGTGTTGGAGTTGTTGTGTGTTGAGTGGAGACTCTAAAACACTGAGTTTCCTGTTTTGATGTGCGAGTGAATCCTGTACCTAGATACACAACTTTGAATACATAAGAATAAACGTCTTTTGTGAAGTGCATGACACATGTCACATGTTTTATGATGAAAGGAAAAAGGAAAACTGAATAAAATCTGTGGCCTAAATGAGTGAAGAGCGCAGACCTGGTGATTAAACTCATAGCTAATAGGACATTAGGCCTATGTTGTGTGTTGTGCAGCTGATGGTTGGTTTGGAGTTAATCTAGCTGATGATTTTTCTTTTGGTGTGAAGTTGAGCCTGCCAATTAGTATGATGGTATGATAAACCATGCTAATGGTGATTTACCCTCCTGAGATGAGGAGCTTGTGTCATGACTTAACGAGGCCTTTTTATTTTGATACTTTCACAGTGCACTGAAAGTTTTGTTCGATAATCTCTGTCGTTTGAGCAGATCTGCATGATTAGAACAGAAAGCGCTGTACGACACGTCGTCGAGAAATTTGTTACAAGTGAGTTTCTCCACATTAAAATGGGCTCTGGAGAAAACCGCTTATTTGGGACAATTATTAGATGAGCGTCCCTGCCTAAAAAGGATTCAGCGAGGAAATCCGATCTAAAAGTTCTTCTTTTTCTTTTTGAAATGACGTCATTTTGCTGAGAGTGAAGACTAAATGCGGCGATGGGTTCCACTATCAGCAAAGAAAGAATGAATGCATGAATGAATGAATGAAAGAGAAAAAAAACTGACTGACTGGTAAAAGCTGACAAAAGTTCACAAGACTTTATTGATGTAACACGACTGTGCGACGTTAACCCCCACTTGACAAAGGTGCAGATGAATCTATGTGTGTTTCCTTTTACATGAGCAGAAGATGACAGCAACATTCGAGGTTGCATGACGATTTAAGCTTTTAAGTGTCACTTTCTGTGTCTGTGCATCTACCAGGGGTGTTATTCACTACCTTGTGTTGCTCACAGAGGAAACTGTGAGAAAGTGTGTATACGTCTGCGCAGCGCTAACATTTGCATTTCTTTTACATTCTTACAGCATGCCAGTTCTTCATGTGAATTGATGATGCGATTTATACCAGGACAACTGGTTGATGTTTTTTCCTACTACAGGATTTCTGGGTTTATGTGTGAAGAAAACTGTGTTTACAGGTTATGAGTGGTGATGCTGTTACACTGTGTTTTTGGGAAAATGTGACGGTTACTTTGATGACATGAATAACATTTCCACAGCAATGGATGGTTGATTTTATGGTCTTTTTTATGGCACCTCTGGAACCTGTTGACCTGTGTCTGACCTGCATCTGACCACAGTCAATGTGTATTGCTAATGTTTGTTTTTCTGAGACTGCATGTAGAAGATTCAGCAGAAGCAGACAAGTGACATGAGAAAAACAGATAGGAGATGCAGTGTTTATGGAAAAGTTGAATATGGGCTCTTAGCTGGCCACTTTGAGCCCATAGTAATATATGAGTGGAGTGACTGCTTAAGAGCAGTCACCGATTACGTTAATGTTGCCTGAGTACATGGGATTATCCATGTCTGAGGTGACTTATGGAAATAATTGTAGTTTACTGATTTGAGAAAACTTGCACATGACACTTGTCTTGCTGATGTTGAATGCTTATTGCTCTTATGATACAATTGTTTACAGGTATGAAGTTTGATTTCACTTCCAGATTTTGCTTTCCAGGCCATGATGGTGTGTATGCAGGCTCCTGGGAGAGCCAGGTGTTAAGCAAACTTAATATGCAAAACACACTAACATCTTTTATTGCAGGGTTACGGAGCTACTCCAGCGGAGATGCCCTGATGTTGCCTGGGACATGATCTAGCTAACCTTTTTCTTTAAGACAGGGATCCAGGTTTGATGAGTTGACGCGTGGGAGTGTCCATGCGTCAAGAGGAGGGGTCCAGGATTAACATTAAACAATGTTTTCTATTATTGTTGCAGTGATTTGTGTGATTAACCGTTTATTTACAGGTATTAAACCTATGCAAGTGGTGCATCCATGTTCAGATGAGGCTTTGATGGCCTATAAGTGAAGTTCACTGAACTAAAGAATGTGGTTTGATGATTGTCGACATGCTCTCCAAATAGAAGTTTTTCTTCCTAGCAAGGAAATACAGGTGCAGCAGTAATCTCCTGAGAAATCTTCAGAGGCCCAGTGAGAAGCGAGAACCATTCCAGGCATAGCTGACACCCCAGGCAGTGGTTGAGGTCAAAGGTCAAGCTGGTTGGGGCCCATCATGAGATCAGACCTTGGAGCCACAGCAAGGACCATGAAACTGCGTTGGAATGAGAGCTGTGCCAAGGAGGCTTTCCAGAGGCCAACAGAGGAGATTGTGGACAACGGACGGGCACCTGAAGGATGAGGGGAGCGTGCCAAGCTCCATTGACAGCGCAGAGGGAGTCTAAGGATGGCATCATGATTCTGTGAAAGCACAGGAACCAGAAGCTATGGTGAGGTGTTTTTCTGCAGAGCATGGACAGTGGAGGATTCATAAATATCCCCCTCACAAGACGAAGGCCTGAAGTGAGGTGATGGGGGTTGGTAGAGGCCATAAAACTTGAGTGCTGAGAGGTCTGCAGCTTTGAAAATAGCTGAGACCCATGTTGACGAACAACAAAACTAACTGGTATGTTTTAATGTTTATTCTACATACATTTGGACTCTGGTCCTATGGACAATGATGGAAACAACTGGAAGAGACATTTATGATGCCCTGCAGAACTTAAAACACTCTGCAGAACTTAAAACACTCTGCAGAGAGACATGTGATTTGCACGCCCGGAGGAAGCACCACCAAGCTGAGATGTTTTTGAAAATGTCACTTTCTTATTTTAACTATCAAATTAACAATTCATTTGTTTGCTTGTAGGATGCAGTTTGCCATTGGATGAGATCAATAAGGAATGGGATGACTGCTAATACAATTGTTAAACTGTGTACTTTTACAGTAATTTAGGGTGATTTGATATATGCTGAGTATGAAAATGTTTGCATTGAAACTGTCAGACATGAGGTATTCATAACTGGGAACTTTTTAAGCATAAAGGTCAATAAAGGGGGGAATGTTAGGTTTTGTATTGTTCATTGCCATTTATGCTTAGAAATATTTACTCATATATGCTTAGAAGTATATAATCATTTGTAGATTGAAAGAATGTCTCATCCTAGGAGGTCTGTAACAACTCTCTGTAGCATAAGATCACACACCTCCTAGGAGAGGTCGTATCTTCTCTTGCTGATATATGGTTTAGCAAACACACGTATATTTCTTTAAGTATAAGAGCCTTTTGTTCAGATGGAGCCCTAGACTCCTGGCACCAGCCTTTGGGGAGTCTTCACAGGGTCACATCTTGACCACACACACACACACACACACACACACACACACACACACACACACACAGTATTCTTTGTTCACATGTATACCTATGCAAGATGTTATATGTTAATGACCCTATGCATAGTCATGTAACCACAATAAAAGGAGTGTTATGGGGGACCTGGCTGAGAGTCTGATGGAGGTCACGTGGTGGGACGACGCTTGGCTCCAGCCAGATCTCCCTCATGCATGAGTAAACATGAAGAACCTTGCCTACTTGTGTCTTGCTTTGCAGTGTAATTATATTGTCTTCAACGTTCCAGCGGATGGGTTCAAGCTACAAACCTATCTCCATCCACATTACACCAGGGCCTGTGGTGCTGACCAATACCATCCACATTTCAGGGCCACTGTTGTTGGCTGAGGCCATACACTTTATACCAGGGACAGTGCTTCCTGTGAGGCCATCTTCACCACACCAGGGCCTGTACTGTTGGATGAGGACATCCACATTACACCAGGGACAGTTCTTCCTGTGACGCCATCATCACCACACCAGGGCCTGTGCTACTTGCTGATGCCATCCACATAACACCTGGGCCTGTGGTGCTGACCAATATCATGCACAATTCACCAGGGCCAGTGGTGTTGGCTAAGGCTATTCACATTACACCAGGGACAGTGCTTCCCTTGAGGCCATTGTGGTAGGACTTGACTTAAGCGGTCAAAGAAGTGCAGGAGACTGATGCTGTCCAGTGTAGCAAGTGATTTATTCACCATTCTGTGGCCCAAGAATATTTACAAAGAAACAAATAAGAAACTCAACTCTATAATAAACTCAATTCAAATAAACATAACTGAACTTAAATCAACGGAAATTAAGGTCAAACTGCACACAGCTACACTGACCTGAACCCTTCTTCTGAAACACCTGAGTTCGTCTGCTTAAATAGTCCCCTTAATCAAACACTTTCTCCTCTGGACTATTCCATTCAGTAGGTAGGTGAGATGAACATGATTATATTCATCCTCTACTACTCCTCTTGACTGGCAACATAAACTCTGGTGTAATCAATACATATCACAACATTAAATCTATTTCTTTATAAACCCTTTAAAATCAACTTTATTAAATTATAAGAATTCTTCCCCTCCTGCCCTTGGTCTCTGTGACCTCAGATGAACCCAGAAGGTATAAAGCAGGAAGTAGAACTACATTTCCTCCTTTTGCTTCTGGAAGACAGGTAGGTAAAGGTAAGTTCAAACAATACAAATTAACAGTTGAAATAAATAACATGTTAACTTAACAAACTTGCATGAATTGATTTAAACCAAGATGTTATATTATATAATCTGTAAAAGTGCAGAACATAAACAAACCCGGGATAGTAGATGTTTGCCTATTGCAGATTACATGTGAAATATGGTTAAATCAAAACAAGAATGTTAACTAAGAATATAGACAAATGGTCTTCTCACCCACTTTGTCACAGCGATCTTCACCCAACCAGGGCCTCTGCTGCTTGTTGATGCCATCCACATTAAACCTGGGCCTGTGGTGCTGACCGATATCATGCACATTTCACCAAGGTCAGTGGTGTTGGCTAAGCCTATTCTCATTACACCAGGGTGTGTGGTGCTGGCCAATACCATCCAGATTTCACCAAGGTTTGTGTTGCTGTCTGATGCGATCCACAATACACAAAGGCCTGTGCTACTGGCTGAAGACATTCACATTACACCAGGGCCTGTGGTGCTGGCCAATACCATCCACATTTCACCAGGGCCACTGTTGTTGGCTGAGGCCATACACTTTACACCAGGGACAGTGCGTCCTGTGAGGCCATCTTCAACACAACAGAGCCTATACTGTTGGCTGAGGCCATCCACAATACTCGAGGGACTTTGGTGCTGGCCAATACCATCCACATTTCACCAAGGCAAATGTTGTTGGCTTCTACCATCCACATAACACCAGGGACAGTGCTTCCTGTGAGGCCATCTTCACCTGACCAGGGCCTCTGTTGCTTGTTGATGCCATCCACATTACACCAGGGCCTGTGCTACTGGCTGATGCCATCTACAATACACAAGGGCCTGTGCTACTGGCTGATGCCATCCACATTACACCAGGGCCAGTGGTGTTGGCTGAGGACATTCACATTACACCTGGGCCTCTGGTGCTGAACGATATCATGCACATTTCACCAGATCAAGTGGTGTTGGCTATGGCCATTCACATTACACCAGGGTGTGTGGTGCTGACCAATACCATCCATATTTCACCAGGGACAGTGTTGTTAGATCAGGCCATCCACATTACATCAGGGCCTGTGATACTGGCTGAGGACATTTACATTTCACCAGGGCCTGTGGTCATGGCTGAGGCCAACTACATTTCACCAGGGCCTGTGTTGGTGGCTGATCCCATACACAATATACAAAGGCCTGTGCTACTGGCTGATGCCATCCACATTACACCAGGGCCAGTGCTCCCTGTGAAGCCATCTTAACCACACCAGGGCCTGTGCTACTTGCTGATGCCATCCACATTACACCAGGGCCTGTGGTGCTGGCCAATACCATCGACATTTCACCAGGGCCACTGTTGTTGGCTGAGGCCATACACTTTATACCAGGGACAGTGCTTCCTGTGAGGCCATCTTCACCACACCAGGGCCAGTGCTACTCGCTGATGCCATCCACATTACACCTGGGCCTGTGGTGCTGACCAATATCATGCACAATTCACCAGGGCCAGTGGTGTTGGCTAAGGCTATTCACATTACACCAGGGCCTGTGGTGCTGACCAATACCATCCACATTACACCTGGGCCTGTGGTGTTGGCTAAGGCTATTCACATTACACCAGGGTTTGTGGTGCTGGCCAATACCATCCACATTTCACCAAGTCAAATGTTGTTTGCTTCTACCATCAACATAACACCAGGGACGGTGCTCCCTGTGAAGCAGTCTTCACCACACCACTGCCTGTGTTGCTGGCTGATACCATCCACAATACACAAGGGCCTGTGCTTTTGGCTGATGCCATCCACATTAAACCTGGGCCTGTGGCGCTGAACGATATCATGCACATTTCACCAGATCAAGTGGTGTTGGCTATGGCCATCCACATTTCACCAGGGCCACTGTTGTTGGCTGAGGCCATACACTTTACACCAGGGACAGTGCTACTGGCTGATGCCATCAACAATACACAAGGGCCTGTGCTGCTGGCTGATGCCATCCACATTACACCAGGGCAAGTGGTGTAGGCTATGGCCATTCACATTACACCAGGTTGTCTGCTACTCGTTGATTCCATGCACACTTCACCAGGGTTTGTGTTGCTGGCTGATGCGATCCACATTACACCAGGGCCAGTGCTTCCTGTGAGGTCATCTTCACCCGACCAAGGCCTCTGCTGCTCGTTGATACCATCCACATTACACCTGGGCCTGTGCTCCTGGATGATGCCATCCATAATATATAAGGGGCTGTGCTACTGGTTGAGGATATTTACATTTCAAAAGGGCCTGTGGTCATGACTGAGGCCAATTACATTTCACCATGGCCTGTGTTGGTGGCTGATCCCATCCACAGTTTACCAGTGCCTGTGCTTTTGGCTGATGCCATTCACATTACACCAGGGCCAGTGGTGGTGGCTGAGGACATTCACATTACACCTGGGCCTGTGGTGCTGAACCATTTCATGCACATTTCACCAGATCAAGTGGTGTTGGCTATGGCCATTCACATTACACCAGGGTGTGTGGTACTGTCTAATACCATCCATATTTCACCAGGGACAGTGTTGTTAGATGAGGCCATCCATATTACAACAGGGCCTGTGCTACTGGCTGAGGACATTTACATTTCACCAGGGCCTGTGGTCATGGCTGAGGCCAACTACATTTCACCAGGGCCTGTGTTGGTGGCTGATCCCATCCACAATATACAAAGGCCTGTGCTACTGGCTGATGCCATCCACATTACACCACGGCCAGTGCTCCCTGTGAAGCCATCTTCACCACACCACTGCCTGTGTTGCTGGCAGAGGCCATCCACATTTTACCAGGGACAGTGTTCCCTGTGAGGCCATATTCACCACTCCAGGGCCTGTGCTGCTGGCTGATACCATCCACATTTTACCAGGCCCTGCGTTGCTGGGTCATGCTATCCACATCCATTGATGTCATCCACATTACACCAGGGACAGTGCTTCCTTTGATTCATTCATCACCACAACAGGGCCTGTGTTACTGTCAGGGGCCATCCACATTACACCTTTGGTGTTGTCCGAAAACATCCACATTTCACCAGGGCTTGTGTTTCTGCCTGATGACATCCACAAAACACAGGGGCCTGTGGAGCTGGATGAGGCCATCCACATTACACCAGGGCCTGTGGTGCTGGCCAATACCATCCACATTTCACCAGGGCCAGTGTTGTTGGCTGAGGCCATCCACATTACACCACTGCCAGTGCTTCCTTTGATTCATTCATCACCACACCAGGGCCTGTGGTGCTGGCCAATACCATCCACATTTCACCAGGGCCACTGTTGTTGGCTGAGGCCATACACTTTACACCAGGGACAGTGCTTCCTGTGAGGCCATCTTCACCACACCAGGGCCTGTACTGTTGGATGAGGACATCCACATTACACCAGGGACAGTTCTTCCTGTGAGGCCATCTTCACCACACCAGGGAGTGTGCTTTTGGATGAGGCCATCCACATTACACCAGGGCCTGTGGTGCTGGCTAAGGCCATTCCCATTAAACCAGGGTGTGTGGTGCTGACCAATACCATACACATAACACCAGAGACAGTGCTTTCGGCTTAGGCCATCATCACCACACCAGGGCGTGTGGTGCTGGATGAGGCCATCCACATTACACTAGGGCCTGTGTTACTCGTTGATGCCATCCACATTACACCAGGGACAGTGCTTCCTGTGAAGCCATCTTCACCACACCAAGGCCTGTACTATTGGCTGAGGCCATCCACATTACACCAGGGTCTTTGGTGCTGGCCAATACGATCCACATTTCACCAGGGTAACTGTTGTTGGCTTCTACCATCCACATTACACTAGGGACAGTGCTTCCGGTGAGGTCATCTTCACCCGACCAAGGCCTCTGCTGCTCGTTGATGCCATCCACATTACACCTGGGCCTGTGCTCCTGGATGATGCCATCCATAATATATAAGGGGCTGTGCTACTGCCTGAGGATATTTACATTTCACCAGGGCCAGTGGTCATGACTGAGGCCAATTACATTTCACCAGGGCCTGTGATGGTGGCTGATCCCATCCACATTTTACCAGTGCCTGTGCTACTGGCTGATGTCATCCACATTACACCAGGGCCAGTGCTCCCTGTGAAGCCGTCTTCACCACACCACTGCCTGTGTTGCTGGCTGATACCATCCACATTTTACAATTGCCTGTGCTACTTGTTGATGCCATCCACATTACAGCAGGGCCTGTGCTACTGCCTGATGCCATCCACAATACACAAGGGCCTGTGCTTTTGGCTGATGCCATCCACATTACACCTGGGCCTGTGGTGCTGAACGATATCATGCACATTTCACCAATGTCAGTGGTGTTGGCTATGGCCATTCACATTACACCAGGGTGTGTGGTGCTGACTAATACCATCCATATTTCACCAGGGACAGTATTTTTAGATGAGGCCATCCAAATTACAACATGGCCTGTGATACTGGCTGAGGACATTTACATTTCACCAGGGCCTGTGGTCATGGTTGTGGCCAACTACATTTCACTAGGGCCTGTGTTGGTGGCTGATCCCATCCACAATATACAAAGGACTGTGATACTGGCTGATGCCATCCACATTACACCCGGGGCAGTGCTCCCTGTGAGGCCATCTTCACCACACCAGGGCCTGCGTTGCTGGCTGATGTGATCCACAATTCACAAGGGCATGTGCTACTGGCTAAGGCCATTTACATTAAATCAGATGTGTGGTGCTGACCAATACGATGGATATTTCACCAGGGCCACTGTTGTTGGCTGAGGCCATACATTTTACAACAGGGACACTGCTACTGGCTGATGCCATCAACAATACACAAGGGCCTGTGCTGCTGGCTGATGCCATCCACATTACACCAGGGCCAGTGGTTTTGGCTGAGGACATCCACATTACACCAGGGCCAATGCTCCCTGTGAGGCCATATTCACCACACCAGGGCCTGTGCTGCTGGCTGATACCATCCAAAATTTACCAGGGCCTGTGCTTTTGGCTGATGCCATTCACATTACACCAGGTTGTGTGCTACTCGTTGATTCCATCCACATTTCACCAGGGTTTGTGTTCCTGGCTAATGCGATCCACATTTCACCAGGGCCAATGTTGTTGGCTGAGGCCATCCACATTTCACCAGGGCCAATGCTCCCTGTGAGGCCATCTTCACCACACCAGGGCCTGCGTTGTGGGCTGATGTGATCCACAATTCACAACGGCCTGTGCTACTGGCTAAGGCATTTCACATTAAACCAGGGTGTGTGGTGCTGACCAATACGATCGATATGTCACCGGGGCCACTGTTGTTGGCTGAGGCCATACACATAAGACCAGGGACAATGCTTTTGGCTGAGGCCATCATCACCACACCAGGGCGTGTGGTGCTGGATGAGGCCATCCACATTACACCAGGAACTGTGTTACTCGTTGATGCCAACCACATTACACCAGGGCCTGTGGTGCTGGCCAATACCATCCACATTTCACCAGGGCCACTGTTTTTGGCTGAGGCAATACACTTTACACCAGGGACAGTGCTACTGGCTGATGCCATCAACAATACATAAGGGCCTGTGCTACTGGCTGATGCCATCCACATTACACCAGGGCCAGTGGTTTTGGCTGAGGACATTCACATTACACCTGGGCCTGTGGTGCTGAACGATATCATCCACATTTCACCAGATCAAGTGGTGTTGGCTATGGCCATTCACATTACACCAGGGTGTGTGCTACTAGTTGATACCATCCACCTTTCACCAGGGTTTGTGTTGCTGGCTGATGCGATCCAAATTTCACCAGGGCCAGTGTTGTTGGCTGAGGACATCCACATTACACCAGGGCCAATGCTCCCTGTGAGGCCATATTCACCACACCAGGGCCTGTGCTGCTGGCTGATACCATCCAAAATTTACCAGGGCCTGTGCTTTTGGCTGATGCCATTCACATTACACCAGGTTGTGTGCTACTCGTTGATTCCATCCACATTTCACCAGGGTTTGTGTTGCTGGCTAATGCGATCCACATTTCACCAGGGCTAATGTTGTTGGCTGAGGCCATCCACATTACACCAGGGCCAGTGCTGCCTGTGAAGACATCTTCACCACACCACTGCCTGTGTTGCTGACAGAGGCCATACACATTTCACCAGGGCCAATGCTCCCTGTGAGGCCATCTTCACCACACCAGGGCCTGCGTTGTGGGCTGATGTGATCCACAATTCACAACGGCCTGTGCTACTGGCTAAGGCATTTCACATTAAACCAGGGTGTGTGGTGCTGACCAATACGATCGATATGTCACCGGGGCCACTGTTGTTGGCTGAGGCCATACACATAAGACCAGGGACAATGCTTTTGGCTGAGGCCATCATCACCACACCAGGGCGTGTGGTGCTGGATGAGGCCATCCACATTACACCAGGAACTGTGTTACTCGTTGATGCCAACCACATTACACCAGGGCCTGTGGTGCTGGCCAATACCATCCACATTTCACCAGGGCCACTGTTTTTGGCTGAGGCAATACACTTTACACCAGGGACAGTGCTACTGGCTGATGCCATCAACAATACATAAGGGCCTGTGCTACTGGCTGATGCCATCCACATTACACCAGGGCCAGTGGTTTTGGCTGAGGACATTCACATTACACCTGGGCCTGTGGTGCTGAACGATATCATCCACATTTCACCAGATCAAGTGGTGTTGGCTATGGCCATTCACATTACACCAGGGTGTGTGCTACTAGTTGATACCATCCACCTTTCACCAGGGTTTGTGTTGCTGGCTGATGCGATCCAAATTTCACCAGGGCCAGTGTTGTTGGCTGAGGCCATCCACATTACACCAGGGCCAGTGCTCCCTGTGAAGCCATCTTCACCACTCCAGGGCCTGTGATTTTTGCTGATGCCATTCACATTACAACAGGGCCAGTGGTGCTGAACCATTTCATGCACATTTCACCAGATCAAGTGGTGTTGGCTATGGCCATTCACATTACAACAGGGCCTGTGATACTGGCTGAGGACATTTACATTTCACCAGGGCCTATGGTCATGTCTGAGGCCAACTACATTTCACCAGGGCCTGTGTTGGTGGCTGATCCCATCCACAATATACAAAGGACTGTGCTACTGGCTGATACCATCCACATTACACCAAGGGCAGTGCTCCCTGTGAGGCCATCTTCACCACACCACTGCCTGTGTTGCTGGCAGAGGCCATCCACATTTTACCAGGGCCTGCGTTGCTGAGTCATGCCATCCACTTTACACCAGGGCCTGTGCTTCTGGCTGAGGCCAACTACATTTCACCAGGCCCATGTTACTTGTTGATGCCATCCACATTACACCAGGGCCAGTGGTGTTGGCTAAGGCTATTCACATTACACCAGAGTGCGTGTTGCTGACCAATACCATCCACATTTCACCAGGGCCAGTGTTTTTGGCCGAGGCCATCCACATTACACCAGGGACAGTGCTTCCTGTGATTCCATCATCACCACACCAGGGTCTGTGGTTCTGGCCAATACCATCCACATTTCACCAGGGCCACTGTTGTTGGCTGAGGCCATACACTTTACACCACGGACAGTGTTTCCTGTGAGGCCATCTTCACCCGACCAGGGCCTCTGCTGCTCGTTGATGCCATCCACATTACACCAGGGTGTGTGGTACTGACCAATACCATCCATATTTCACCAGGTTCACTGTTGTTGGCTTCTCCTATCCACATTACACCAGGGACAGTGCTTCTTGTGAGGCCATCTTCACCACACCACTGCCTGTGATACTGTCAGTGGTCATCCACATTACACCAGTGCCTGTGGTGTTGTCCGAAACCATCCACATTTCACCAGGGCTTGCGTTTCTGCCTGATGACATCCACAAAACACAGGGAACTGTGATACTGGCTGATGCCATCCACATTACACCACTACCAGTGCTTCCTGTGAGGCCATCATCACCACAACAGGGCCTGTGGTGCTGGATGAGGCCATCCACATTACACAAGGGCCAGTGCTCCCTGTGAAGCCATCTTCACCACACCACTGTCTGTGTTGCTGGCTGAGGCCGTACACATTGCACCAGGGCCAATGCTCCCTGCGAGGCCATATTCACCACACCAGGGCCTGTGCTGCTGGCTGATACCATCCACATTTTACCAGGGCCTGTGCTTTTGGCTGATGCCATTCACATTACACCAGGGCCAGTGGTGTTGGTTGAGGACATTCACATTACACCTGGGCCTGTGGTGCTGAACCATTTTATGCACATTTCACCAGATCAAGTGGTGTTGGCTATGGCCATTTACATTAGACCAGGGTGTGTGGTGCTGTCCAATACCATCTATATTTCACCAGGGACAGTATTGTTAGATGAGGCCATCCACATTACAACAGGGCCTGTGCTACTGGCTGAGGACATTTACATTACACAAGGGCCTGTGGTCATGGATGAGGCCAACTACATTTCACCAGGTCCTGTGTTGGTGGCTGATCCCATCCACAATATACAAAGGCCTGTGCTACTGGCTGATGCCATCCACATTACACCAGGCCCAGTGCTCCCTGTGAAGCCATCTTCAGCACACCACTGCCTGTGCTACTCGTTGATACCATCCACATTTCACCAGGGTTTGTGTTGCTGGCTGATGCGATCCGCAATACACAAGGGCCTGTGCTACTGGGTGAAGAAATATTCACATTACACCAGGGCCTATGGTGCTGGCCAATACCATCCACATTTCACCAGGACCACTGTTGTTGGCTGAGGCCATACATTTTACACAAGGGACAGTGCTTCCTGTGAGGCCATCTTCACCACACCAGGGCCTGTGCTACTTGCTGATGCCATCCACAATACACCTGGGCCTGTGGTGCTGACCAATATCATGCACAATTCACCAGGGCCAGTGGTGTTGGCTAAGGCTATTCACATTACACCAGGGCCTGTGGTGCTGGCCAATACCATCCACATTTCACCAGGACCACTGTTGTTGGCTGAGGGCATAAACTTTACATCACGGACAGTGCTTCCTGTGAGGCCATCTTCAACACAAAAGGGCCTGTATTGTTGGCTGTGGCCATCCACATTACTCCAGGGACTTTGGTGCTGGCCAATACCATCCACATTTCCCCAGGGCAAATGTTGTTGGCTTCTACCATCCACATCACACCAGGGACAGTGCTTCCTGTGAGGCCATCTTCACGCCACCAGAGCCTCTGCTGCTCGTTGATACCATTCACATTACACAAGGGCCTGTGGTGCTCACCGATATCATGCACATTTCACCAGAGCCAGTGGTTTTGGCTAAGACCATTCACATTACACCAGGGTGTGTGGTGCTGACCAATACCATCCATATTTCACCATTGCCAGTGTTGTTAGATGAGGCCATCCACATTATAACAGGACCTGTGCTACTGGCTGAGGATATTTACATTTCACCAGGGCCTGTTTTGGTGGCTGATCCCATCCACAATATACAAAGGCCTTTGCTACTGGCTGATGCCATCAACATTACACCAGGGCCATTGCTCCCTGTGAATGGATATATGAAGTTGTACAAAAACGCTTTATTTCGTCAAGACAGTGCGTTTCTCAGTATTACATGCATTTCAATGGGGAACTCGCCCGAAAGAAAGTATAGGTTTTCATTATGTGAATAACTTGAAAATCTTAATCAAACAGCTGCAAAACCTGTTTTCCCAGCACGGGGATAATAATTTCTATAACATAAAGCCATAAACATGTGTGTCTGAGTCTTCTATCAAAAGTTACAGTTATTTATATGAAGTTTTACAAAAACGCTTTCTTTCGCCAAGACAGTGCGTTTCTCACTATTACATCCATTTGAATGGGGAACTCGCCCGAAACAAAGTATAGGTTTTCATTATGTGAATAACTTGAATATCTTAGGTCACACAGCTGCAAAACCTGTTTACCCAGCACGGGGATATTGACTTCTATAAGATAAAGCCATAAATATGTATGTCTGAGTCTTCTATCAAAAGTTACAGCTATTTATATGAAGTTGTACAAAAACGCTTTATTTCGTCAAGACAGTGCGTTTCTTGCGATTTCCATGCATTTGAATTGGGAACTCGCCCGAAACAAAGTATAGGTTTTCATTATGTGAATAACTTGAATATCTTAGCTCACACAGCTGCAAAACCTGTTTGCCCAGCACGGGGATATTGAATTCTATAAGATAAAGCCATGAACGTGTGTCCTATATGGAACGCCAGGACTGCCATAATGAATTAATTAAATACACCATTAAATAATTAATTAAATGTGGCAATAATTAATTAAAATTGGAATTAGTTAATTAAATAAATAGTTATGACACATGTAATTAATTAATTATTGACACATTTAATTAATTATTTATGTATTTCACATTTTAATTAATTATTGACACATTTAATTAATTAATTATTGACACATTTAATTAATTATTTATGTATTTCACATTTTAATTAATTATTGACACATTTAATTAATTATTGACACATTTAATTAATTATTTAATGATATATTTATTTATTTCATTTTGGCAGTCCTGGCGCCTGGCTCTCTTTATGAAATAATTTTATCTGTCAGCCTCACCCATCAAACTCAGGGGGCGGGGTTAACGCTGATCGAGTCAAAACCATTGGTTTGGCCTGGTAGCCATTGTTTCTAGCACACAACAACCGGCATGTGGAAGCTAACAGAACTGAGCTTTGAAAAACCCTGTTTGTGTGTTACCAAATACCGTTTTAATATTTTTTTAGCCGAGAATGTAGTGGTTTAATCTTCATGTGTCTGGTCGGTTTGTCAAGATACAGCCTCTTTGCAAAAGTGTTTCGATGATTTCAGAGATGTCTGCCCAGTCTCACGGCAAAGCGTGGGATAGACCTGCTCGCCTCGCAAGCAATCCCACCGACAAAGCGCGGGCCCCGGTACACAGCTGTAGTAACCCCCGCTGACTTCTTTTACTGAGGTTATATTTATCGGTGTTTTATTTCCTGATGTTCTTATGTGTCCTACGTGTTTCAGTTGCCAATTCTGAATTATAACTAACATTAAAAACATGTTTAAGGAGGAGAGAGAGCAAATAAATCTGTTTAACATCTGATCTTTGGGTTTTTGTTCAGTAATCAGCGTGACCTGTGTATAAACACATAAAAGAGATAACGTTGGTGTTTCCGTCATGTAGTAACTGCTGGCTTTAACTGTACAAAGGTTGTTCGACACTATGAAACACATACAGACTTCATGATGTTCGGCTAATATTTTTATTGTGAATATTAATCATCCTGACCTCGCTCTGTACACCACGCAGCGAGGTCAGCATATTCACGATATCCACGATATCCTCAGCTCCATGAGTTAACACAAAGTTTCCCAGCTGACTATCTAACTTCCAACTATTCCAAAGACGTGAAAATATACAGCATAAAGAAAAGTATAAGAGACTCAGCAGCAGATTAGAATAACAGTTATACATTTAATAAATCACCAAATGAATCCAAGAAATGAGCAAACCTGTTCCGACAATTTGAGTTTGTATTCCCTCAGCTGCAGACTCGCTGCTGTTTAAATGTTTGAAAAGGAAGATTAGATATAAACAAACGTCAAACATAGACTCAGTCTGCCTTCACATTTGATATGAGGCCAGCACGTATAGTGGCCTCAGCAGGCTATTACTGAAATACACGTGCTATATCATAAACTATGATATAAATAGGGAGGTCCTATTAACATGTTTAGTTTTAAAGGACACCTTCCTGCCTTTAGTCTCCTTCATGAGCAGTATTAGTTTTCTTCTAACATCCAGAAGTCTGCACAATGTGTTTCATAGTTTGTAACAAGCCTTTGACAGGTAAACATAACATGACCGAAAAAGCAAAAAAAAAAAAAAAAAGAAAGAGAGAGAGAGAGTGTTGACATAAGAAGAGAAAATGCTCTCAATTATGGAGACAGGCAAATGGTTCATTTATGTTTGATTTGTGTTTATTCCTCCCTAAATATCGTCGGTGAAGTTTGCCGTGCACGTCAGATTTTCCTGCGCATTTTTATACCTCTGCCAACAAAGAGAGAGAAAAAAATCACATTCTAACAGACAGCTGGTGCTTAGAATACAGTTGAATAAGTATTAAAAAACAGATGATATTTAGATGATAGTTCAGTTTAACACATGTGCCAGTGAACCATTAAACGTCTGTGAAACTATGCAATTATGAAACGTAACTTTAACCTCAGCCAAACCGATTTGCTCAGTTGTAAATAAAACAGCGAAGTAAGCGTGAGCCGACAGACAGAACCTGAGTGAATGAAGTCCAGCGTTTAACCACTGAGAGCTAAAACTCAGCTGAGGTTTCAAAGCTGTGTGCCGGTGATTGGACATCAGCCGCTGATGAAGCTGTTCGCCTATAAAGTGCTCTGTAAGGAAACAAGCTCCAGCAGCTCTGCGCTCGGGGAAAACACTATATTTACTTATCTTGTGCAGAAAAATGCGCTGACATTGCTTTATATCGAGCACCGGCTGCCCAGTTAAACTGTGACTATCACCAGGTAACGTAGGCGTGTTTCTTGAATTAGCAGCAGGTGTTAAACAGCTGACAGATGAGGAGGAGGATGCATGCAGGTAAACTGAGGGTCTGTTGAGCTGATCGCTGGTTTCGTGAGAAAAATGTCAGCTCGTTCTTTATGTTACAGAAGCACAGAGACACAAGACAAGGCGGAAAGAGACGATCGTTCGGTGAAAATGAGACTCTGCGAATGCAACATGTGGAACACGGAGAGTGGAATATGTAAACAAACCGGTTAACGTAACCCCCTCGGTGCACTCTGTATGCTAATTGTTAGCAGAGCTAGTGAAATCTCTGAAAACATCTGAGCACTTTTGCAAACATGTTCTATGTTGACAACCTGACCAGACATACGTCGCGACATTCGCGGTCACTGTTAAAAGTGTAGCTGCCCCAAGTCTACACAAGCAATCGATTATCTAGGATCGACCTGTTTTGACTTACTTTGCACGGCAACCAATCAAATGTTAGAGAAGCTGCATGGGCAGCGTTAACCCCGCCCCCTGAGTTTGATGGGTGAGGCTGACAGATAAAATTATTTCATGACGAGAGCCAGGCGCCAGGACTGCAAAAATGAAATAAATAAATATATCATTAAATAATTAATTAAATGTGTCAATAATTAATTAAATGTGAAATACATAAATAACTAATTAAATGTGTCAAAAATTAATTAATTAAATGTGTCAATAATTAATTAAAATGTGAAATACATAAATAATTAATTAAATGTGTCAATAATTAATTAATTACATGTATCATAACTATTTATTTAATTAATTAATTCCAATTTTAATAAATTATTGACACATTTAATTAATTATTTAATGGTGTATTTAATTAATTCATTATGGGTGTCCTGGCGTTCCATAGTCTGAGTCGTCTATCAAAAGTTACAAATATTTATATGAAGTTGTACAAAAACGCTTTCTTTTGTCAAGACAGTGCGTTTCTGACTGTTACATGCATTTGAATGGCGTTCTCGCCCGACACAAAGTATAGGTATTCATTTTGTGAATAACTTGAAAATCTTAGCTCACACAGCTGCAAAACCTGTTTGCTCAACACGGGGATATTGAATTCTATCAGGCAAAGCCATAAATGTGTATTTCTGAGTCTTCTATCAAAAGTTACAGCTGTCTTTATGAAGACCATGAAAAACGCTTTATTTCACCACATTAGTGCGTTTCTCGCTATTACATGCATTTGAATGGAGTTCTCGCCCGACACAAAGTAGTTTTCATTTTGTGAATAACTTGAAAATCTTAGCTCAAACAGCTGCAAAACCTGTTTGCCCAGCACAGGGATATTGAATTCTATAAGATAAAGCCATCAAAAGACTCAGATACTCAGATACAACTATTTATATGAAGTTGTACAAAAACAATTTATTTCGCCAAGACTTCGCTTCTTGCGATTACATGCATTTGAATGGGGAACTCGCCCGAAAGAAAGTATACGTTTTCATTATGTGAATAACTTGAAAATCTTAGTTAGTGTGTTTGTTGGGCAGCTTAGATAATGTCACTTCAGAAAAGAATATCGCCCATATGGTTTTCACTGCCCTATGCATAGCCAAGAAAACAGTCCTCATGAACTGGAAAAATAAAAATAATCTTAATTCTAACCAATATAGAAATTATCTATTAGATTACATTAGTCTTGATACAGCCTCTGCCACCACATCAGATCAATTGCTCTGGGCTCCTTTGATCAGCTCCATCACCTAGTGGGGGTGGGGGGTCATAGTTTGGTCCCGCCTTCACTGTTGTGATTGGTGTGGGGGTAGGGACAGGCTTAGGGCGTCGGGGGGTTCCCCGGAGGCATCTTCCTTGGGGGGCTCAACCCGGGGTAGCGGTCATGTCCGGTTAGGGGCTCTGTTGGCTCTCAGGTGACTGTTTCCTCGCGGCTGCGTGCAGCGGGGCTAGGGGAGGGTCTGTGCTGATGGACGTGGGTTACTGACCTGGTAGCCTGGCTGCCCCTGGGTGGGTCCGGGATGGGCGTGAGGTTCTGGGGGCGCTCCGTCTCTGGGCTGGGACCCAGACCGGGCCTCGGGGGCTTGGGTCCTGGTTGGTGTGTTGCCGGGGTTGTGGGCGGGTGGGTGCATGGGGGCCCAGCCCTGGAGCAGGGTGCCGCCGGTGCATCGAGCCACCTGGGGGGCTCTTCAACTGATGGGGGAGATTGTCACATCTTGCAGGAGCTTTCCTCTCCTCAGGAGCTCCCTCTGCAGGAGGGGGAGATACAGGAGAGGTGGAGGAAGATCTCAGCCTGGGTGTTTATTGTCTTATGTAGTCTGGAAGATGAGTGGATGGTGGGGTGGGTGCAGTTTTCTCTGTGGTGGGGTTGGGTGGACTGTCCCGGGCTCTGTGGGGCCGGGCGGCGCTGCTGCACTGGGCCCTGGTCTGGATGGGCCTGGGCCCCCTTTCCCTGGCGGGTCGCAGAGTATGGGGGTGCCTACTGGGGTCAGCGGGGGAGCTGGCCCCAGGGAGGGGTCACTTGCCCCTCCCTTCCTTCCCTCCCCATCTCCAGCTGCCTCCCTCTTCCCGCTCCACCACAACCACCCACACATGCAGGACCTTGGAGTAGGGGTATGTCACCAGGGTGCAGAGGAAGCTACCCCCCCCCCCCCCCCCTCTGTCCCCTTCTGGCTGCCTCTGCCTCAATTTTATCCCACAACTTAGACATTCACATTACTCACACTCTCATTACACATACATATAGGATCTTGGGGGTGGGCACGATACACGGAATCCAAAGTACCATCAGGGTGTACACCCCACCCCTGGCGTTGTTGCCCACCTCTCAATTTTAAATACACGTAGACATTGAGGGCTAGCAGGAGGGACCATGCGCTTACCTGCTGCTCTCTGGCAGGTAACTCCAAGCCCTCCTGGGTTTTAAATGCACCTTAGAACACACATGCATCAACACTACAATGAGCGGGTGGAGGGAGGTTTGGAGTCTTCTCTCACCCCCATTCTCTGCGACCTGCTGGAGCGGGGGGGCTAGGAGGAGGTGTTGGCCGTCCGACTGCGGTCTGGAGTGTGGGGCCTTCCTGCTGCTGCGGAGTCGGGGCGGTCTGCCTCCCCCCACCGCAGGGAAAAGGGTAACACCACCTGGGTCTGGGTGCAGTTCCCCCCTCCAGGGGCAAGGGTACCTAGACCCGGTTTGTAGAGTACGCTTGGGGAGTGTGATCGTGTGTACAGCGTCTCTTTATGTCTGTCTCCACGTTGGTTGAGTGTGGAGTAAGTGCATATGAGAGCATGAGGGTGGGAATGGATGTTTGTATCTGTGTGTGCCTGTATGTCTGTGTCTACATGTCAGGTTGGGTATCAGACGCCACCTCTCTGGGGACATCTCAGGCCCTCCAAGGTTTGGAGGCCTATCTCCCCCTACCACCACTTCCCCTGCCAGTGGCGGACCCCCTCAGACATCGGTGCGTTGGTGGTTCTTTGTGTCTGGGGATGGGCGTCCAGGTACACGCCGGCTCACTCCTTGGCGGCCGCTTATCGGGGCCTGGAGCCTGGGGCTCGCTCGGGCCACTTCGGAGGTGGGGTGCCCCCGGCCTCTCGGCCTTGGGCTCGGTCACTCAGGCGCGGCTGGCTGCCGGCGGAGCTCACGGGTGCGTCACTGCAACTCCCCCTGGCTTCTGCTCCGCGGCTGCTGAGTGAGCCCTCATCTGGGACTCTCCTCAGCTCTTTCTGGGACAGTGGCGCGGCTGCCCCTCTGTTGGTCTTCCTTGGTCTCTTGTGTTCTGGGGGCCTCTGGATGTCTGGAGTTTTGATCTCCTCCATACCTGCTTCATGCCCTGGAGGACGGGGCTGTGGCCCCCCCACACCCTCTAGCAGATTATTACATGAAGGAACCTTTTAAAAAACAAAAAACAAGCGCGTCCATGCTCACAGGTGTACACACGGGTGATCACACCCACAAACTACACCCTTTTTGGCTCCTACCTCAAAGCACACTGTGTTCTGTTGATCTTATGTGCTGCACAATAATGTTTAATATTTAGTATTTACTGTCATATTCCCATATATCATTGTGATGTTGTTTATTCTATTACTCTTGTTCTCTTCTGCTTGTTTTCTTTTTTCTTTCTCAGCAGGTGACCCAGGTGATTGATATATGCATTTTTTTTTCTGCCCGTTCTGTTGGTTTTTGTCTTTTGCCCTTCTCCCCCGTCCCTCTTCTCAGCTGTTTCTCTTTCCCTCTTTCCTTCTCCCCTTCTTTCCCCCAGTCAAGTCTGTCCCGTATTCAGTAAGTGAAAATAAAATAAACACTAAAAGGTGAATCAAATGGACCATTACGGCAAGGCTGGGATGGTCAATTTGGTAAAGTAAATCCGTTGGGCATCTTTCTTTGCCTTTAGACAATAATTCTGATGGCAAAAGAGCCAAACGGGACAGGCAAAAAAAAAAAAAAAAAAAAAAAAGAAAATCTTAGCTCACACAGCTGCAAAACCTGTTTGCCCAGCACGGGGATATTGAATTCTATAAGATGAAGCCATAAATATGTATTTCTGAGTCTTCTATCAAAAGTTACAGCTATTTATATGAAGTTGTACAAAAACACTTTATTTCGTCAAGACAGTGCGTTTCTCACTATTACATCCTTTTGAATGGGGAACTCGCCCGAAACAAAGTATAGGTTTTCATTATGCGAATAACTTGAATATCTTAGCTCAAACAGCTGCAAAACCTGCTTGCCCAGCACGGGGATATTGACTTCTATAAGATAAAGCCATAAATATGTATGTCTGAGTCTTCTATCAAAAGTTACAGCTATTTATATGAAGTTGTACAAAAACCCTTTAGTTCGTCAAGACAGTACGTTTCTTGCGATTACATGCATTTCAATGGGGAAGTCGCCCGAAACAAAGTATAGGTTTTCATTATGTGAATAACTTGAATATCTTAACTCAAACAGCTGCAAAACCTGTTTGCCCAGCACGGGGATATTGACTTCTATAAGATAAAGCCATGAATATTTATGTCTGAGTCTTCTATCAAAAGTTACAGCTATTTATATGAAGTTGTACAAAAACGCTTTATTTCGTCACGACAGCACGTTTCTTGCGATTTCCATGCATTTGAATGGGGAACTCGCCCGAAACAAAGTATAGGTTTTCATTATGTGAATAACTTGCATATCTTAACTCAAACAGCTGCAAAACCTGTTTGCCCAGCACGGGGATATTGACTTCTATATGTCATGGTCGGACGGTCCTTCCCGGGGCGACCCTCCTGTGTGTGTGTGTATGTGTGTGCTTCTCTCTCTCTCTCCTCCACCCAGTGGCTGACACACCTGCACCTAATTTGCCACCCAACTGTCACTGCTCATCCTTCGTTGTGGGCTGAGGTATTTAACTGTGTGTCCGGATGGCAGTCGACGCTGGATTGTACTGGAAGCTTGGTAGTAAAGAGTGTTTGTTACTTGTAAAATAGCTTTAGCCGGCTACCCTTCTCACCTGTTGTTGTCGTCACTTGTTTGTAGGAGGAAGTGATACGGAGCAGAAGGTTGGAGAGAAGGAGCCTGCTGGATTAAGCTCTCGGAGGAGTAACACACTTGGATAATCACTTGGGAGACTCACCTGCACACCACTGGGAATTTGGAGATGATCGCCGTTGAATTTTTTGCACTTCGCTTTGTGTTTTGAGACTGTTTTTGAGCACTGTAAATAAACACACTGTTTGCTTCGCATCCAGAGCTCCGCGACTGAGTCTGTATTTCCCCATTACCCGTGACAGAGCAATCCAGCCAGCAATGGACTCAGCGGACTCAACCCCAGTCCAGCGCGAGCTCGCGCTTCAAGCTGAACAGTTGGAGCGGCATGAAAAGATGCTGCAGCATGTGGCCGAGGAGCAGTCCGCGCTACTACAGGTGGTATCTGAACTGAAAGGTATGATGCTTGCTACACCTAGAGCACCCGTTCAACCACCAGAGCCCACTACACCACCACAACCACCAGTGGAGCTTCTAAATGTAGCAGCGGCCTGTCCCCTTCGTCCATCTCCGCCTCCGCCTCAGCGAGAACACATGTTACCTATACCTGAAAAATTCAGTGGAGAGTTGGACAAAAGCCGGGGATTTTTGACTGAATGCTCTCTGATTTTTAGGCAGCTGACTCGAGCTTATGCCTCTGATATTGCCAAGATCACCCTCATGGTGGAGCTCATGACCGGACGAGCACTACTCTGGGCTCAAGCAGTCCTGAGCGCCCAACCCTCCATCTCATATAGTGATTTTTTGAGCAAATTTCGGTGTGTGTTTGACAAAGGCTCTAACTCTGACAGTGCTGCTCATCGCATGTTTACTTTAAAGCAGGGCTGGCGGAGCGTGGCAGACTTCTCCGTGGACTTTTGGATCCTGGCCGAGGAGATGGGTTGGGAGGAAAAGGCGCTCCGAGGAGCATTCCTAAACAGCTTAAACGAGAATGTCAAACGTGAGTTGGCCACTAAAGAGCTTCCTAAATCGTTAAGTGCCCTGGTTAACATGTGTATCAGTCTAGACGACCATATGCGGGAGTTTGGCAGGCGGACTGGAGATGGGCGAGGGTCAGTAGGGGGCGTAGGAGTTCCGACTGGACTCCCCTCTCTCGAGTGGAGAGAGGAGGGAACGGACTCACCTGCTGACGAGGAGCAACCCATGCAGCTGGGACGGACTAAATTCACCCGGAGCAGAAGACAACTGGTGGGTGAGTGTTTTGTGTGCGGGAAGAAGGGGCATTTCGCGGACTCCTGTCCCTCACGGCTAAAAGACTCAGCCCGTCAGTAAAGGTGGGGATACTGACGGGTGCGCCGGTGAATACATTCCTCCACCTCAGCTGCCCCGCTAAATTACGGTTTCTTTCCCGCACCCATTCTTGTGATGCACTAATAGACTCAGGAGCTGAACAAAGTTTTTTGGATGAGGCTTTGGCCCACAAGATGGGTTTGCCTGTTGTTCCTCTCCCTGAAACACTCCAGGTGTCAGCGCTTAATGGCAGGCCTTTAGCCGCTGTCACTCACCGCACTCAAGAAATCACACTCACTCTCTCCGGCAATCACACTGAACAGATGTTCCTGTTTCTCTTCAAGGCACCTGACACACCCTTAGTTTTGGGATTCCCCTGGCTCCAGCGACACAATCCACAGATTGATTGGGCCAAGGGATGTATCGTAGGGTGGAGCACCCATTGCCATGAGCAGTGTTTACGCTCTGCTGTGCCGGGTTGCATGTCAGATGATCCTGCGGGGCCGCCAACTCGTCTCGACTTGTCAACTGTGCCAGCCGAATATCATGATCTAGGTCGAGTCTTTAGCAAAGACGGGGCCCAATCGCTGCCCCCCCATCGTCCGTACGACTGCGGGATTGATTTGCTCCCAGGCGCCCCCTTGCCCACTAGCCGACTCTACAGTATCTCGAAACCTGAGCGCGAGTCTATGGAGCGCTACATTACAGAATCCCTGGCAGCAGGCATCATCCGTCCCTCCACCTCTCCCTTGGGTGCAGGCTTCTTTTTTGTTGAAAAGAAAGATGCGTCCCTACGCCCCTGCATTGACTATCGGGGACTGAACAAGATCACTATCAAAAACAAATATCCTCTACCTCTGCTCGCCTCAGCTTTTGAACTCCTTCAAGGAGCCACCCATTTCACCAAACTTGATCTCCGCAATGCTTATCACCTGGTCCGCATCCGCGAGGGGGACGAGTGGAAGACGGCCTTCAACACCCATCTGGGCCACTTCGAGTACCTGGTAATGCCGTTCGGACTCACTAATGCCCCTGCCATTTTCCAAGCCCTGGTAAATGACGTCCTACGGGATTTTTTGAACCACTTCGTGTTCGTTTACCTTGATGACATTCTGATTTTCTCCAGGTCCAGAGCTGAGTATGTTAAGCATGTGAGACTGGTGTTGCACTGCCTGCTGGAGAATCGGCTGTTTTGTAAAGCGGAAAACTGTGAGTTTCATGCCTCAACTGTCTCTTTTCTGGGTTTCATCATTGAACAGGGCCGGTTGCGAGCGGACCCGGCTAAGGTCAAAGCTGTGTTGGAGTGGCCTGTGCCCGGCACCCGGAAGAAGTTGCAAAGTTTTCTGGGATTCGGCAACTTCTACAGACGTTTTATCCGGGACTTCAGTAAGGTGGCATTGTCTCTTACTCAACTCACGTCGCCCAAACAGCCGTACCTGTGGTCTCCAGCAGCTCAGCAAGCATTCGACCGTCTCAAGAGCCTGTTTGCCTCGGCCCCCATCCTGGCCCAGGCTGACCTCGCCCTGCCGTTCGTGGTGGAAGTGGATGCTTCTGATTCGGGAGTTGGGGCGGTTCTCTCTCAGCGCAAGGCAGGTAAATTACACCCCTGTGCCTTTTTCTCCCGTCGGCTCACTCAGGCTGAAAGGAATTATGACGTGGGCGACCGGGAGCTTCTTGCCGTCAAGTTGGCGCTGGAGGAGTGGCGGCACTGGTTGGAGGGGAGCGAACATCCTGTTATCGTGTGGACGGACCACAAGAACCTCGCCTACCTCCAAGCGGCTAAGCGCCTGAACGCCCGACAGGCCAGGTGGGCATTGTTTTTTGCACGGTTTGACCTAACCATTACCTACAGGCCCGGGTCCCGGAATACGAAACCAGACGCCTTGTCACACCAGTTCGCGCCAGACACGGACCCTGAGGAGAAGGAGAGGCCCATTCTGCCAGCCTCATGCATTGTGGGGACCCTCACCTGGGAGATAGAAAGGGTGGTCCGAGATGCTCAGCGAGAAGAACCCGACCCCGGCACTGGTCCAGCAGGTAGATTGTACGTTCCCTCAGCGGTCAGGGGTAAGGTCATCCACTGGGCACACACCGCACGGTTTTCCTGCCATCCAGGCAGGAACCGAACTGTCACCTTTTTACAAAGACTGTTTTGGTAGCCCTCTCTCTCTCAGGACGTCCGGGAGTATGTGGCCGCATGTCCTGTGTGCGCCCGAAATAAGACGTCCAACTCCCCTCCATCGGGACTCCTCAGACCACTGCCTGTCCCCAGCCAGCCGTGGTCGCACGTCGCTCTGGACTTCATCACTGGACGCCCTCCGTCCTCTGGTAAAACTGTTATACTCACCACCGTTGACCGTTTTTCTAAGGCTCCTCATTTTGTTGCCCTTGCCAAACTTCCCACCGCTCTAGAGACTGCCCAGCTCATGACCCAGCATGTTTTCCGCCTTCACGGCATTCCTCTGGACATTGTTTCTGACCATGGGCCCCAGTTCAGCTCTCGGGTATGGAAGATGTTTTGTACCGAGCTGGGGGTCCAGGTCAGCCTGTCTTCTGGTTTTCACCCGCAGACTAATGGGCAGACTGAGCGAGCGAACCAGGAGCTGGAGGCCATGCTGCGCTGCGTCGTTTCCTCCAACCAGTCGTCATGGAGTGAGCAGTTGGCATGGGCCGAATACGCCCATAACTCTAGCACGTCGGCCGCTACGGGTGTCTCTCCCTTCGAAGCATCCCTGGGGTATCAACCCCCACTCCTCTCCATCACGGAGGGAGAGGTGGCCGTGCCTTCCGTGCAACATCACATGAGGCGCTGTCGACGGATCTGGCGGGCAACTCGAGCGGCCCTACTGCGTACGAGCGCTCAAAACAAGAGACTGGCTGACCGCCGCCGCGTCCCTACACCGGCCTATCGGGTGGGCCAGCAGGTATGGCTTTCCTCTAGGAACATCACTCTGCGGACTGAGTCCAAGAAGCTGGCTCCCCGGTTCCTTGGACCCTTTTCTGTGTAAGCCATCCTGAATCCAGTGACTGTCCGACTGGCCCTCCCGTGCAACATGAAGGTACACAACGTGTTTCATGTTTCTCAGATCAGGCCGGTCCGGACCAGCCCGTTGTGCCCGCCTCCCGGGCCCCCACCACCCACCCGGGATATCGCTGGCGCTCTGGCGTATTCCATTACTCGCATATTGGACGCCAGGCGCCGCGGTAGGGGCTTCCAGTTTTTGGTGGATTGGTCGGGGTACGGTCCGGAAGAGCGTTCCTGGGTGCCGCGGTCTGCAATTCTGGATCACGGTATGGTGAGAGAGTTCCGCCGTCGGCACCCTGACAAGTTTCGTGGGTCGCCCGGAGGCTCCCGTTAGAGGGGGGGTACTGTCATGGTCGGACGGTCCTTCCCGGGGCGACCTGCCAGTGTGTGTGTGTATGTGTGTGCTTCTCTCTCTCTCTCTCTCTCCTCCTCCACCCAGTGGCTGACACACCTGCATCTAATTTGCCACCCAGCTGTCACTGATCATCCTTCGTTGTGGGCTTTATGAAGACCATGAAAAACGCTTTATTTCACCACGTTAGTGCGTTTCTCGCTATTACATGCATTTGAATGGAGTTCTCGCCCGACACAAAGTAGTTTTCATTTTGTGAATAACTTGAAAATCTTAGCTCACACATCTGTAAAACCTGTTTGCCCAGCACGGGGAAATTGAATTCTATAAGATAAAGCCATGAATACGTATATCTGAGTCTTCTATCAAAAGTTACAGCTATTTATATGAAGTTGTACAAAAACGCTTTATTTCGTCAAGACAGTGCGTTTCTGACGATTACATGCATTTGAATGGGGAACTCGCACGAAACAAAGTATAGGTTTTCATTATGTGAATAACTTGAGAATCTTAGCTCAAACAGCTGCAAAACCTGCTTGCCCAGCACGGGGATATTGAATTCTAAAAGATAAAGCCATGAATACGTATATCTGAGTCTTATATAAAAAGTTACAAGTATTTATATGAAGTTGTACAAAAACAATTTATTTCGCCGAGACCGTGCTCTTCTGATTATTACATGCATTTGAATGGGGAACTCGCCCGAAACAAAGTATAGGTTTTCATTATGTGACTAACTTGAAAGTCTTAGCTCAAACAGCTGCAAAACCTGTTTGCCCAGCACGGGGATATTGACTTCTATAAGATAAAGCCATAAATATGTATGTCTGAGTCTTCTATCAAAAGTTACAGCTATTTATATGAAGTTGTACAAAAACGCTTTCTTTCGTCAAGACAGTGCGTTTCTCACTGTTACATGCATTTGAATGGGGAACTCGCCCGAAACAAAGTATAGGTTGTCATTATGTGAATAACTTGAATATCTTAGCTCAAACAGCTGCAAAACCTGTTTGCCCAGCACGGGGATATTGACTTCTATAAGATAAAGCCATAAATATGTATGTCTGAGTCTTCTATCAAAAGTTACAGCTATTTATATGAAGTTGTACAAAAACGCTTTATTTCGTCAAGACAGTACGTTTCTTGCGATTACATGCATTTGAATGGGGAACTCGCCCGAAACAAAGTATAGGTTTTTGTTAGAGATTTACAGTTAACAAACAGTCAGGTGAATAATCAACACTGAGACACTCGAGATAATTAACGTGCTGCACGGGTGAATTACTCAGAGCAATCACACACAGTGCGAGGCACAGCTCTTTATTTATAGGTTACATCGTCAATATGCAAATATAATCACATTTCCTGTTACGCAGGTCCTGATGCTGTCTGTGTGTAAGCTGTGTGTGTGTGTGTGTGTGTGTGTGTGTGTGTGTGTGTGTGTGTGTGTCACAAAGTATGTGTGTTGCAAGTCAATTTCTAAGAATAATATAATGCAAGTCAACTTCTGCGGATATGTATTTCTGTACTGGTCTCTAGCGGTAAATTTCAGTGTCACAGGGTCAGCTTCCTGTTTCTACAGAAAACTGTGTCTGGTGAAATATGTATAACATAACATTTGAAGCATAATCAAATAAATAGAACATGACTTAGAAAAGGACATTTAAGGTCACATTTTGTCTAAGATGGGGAGAATTGTCCCATATGTGTTTATTTCTCTTCTCTTTTAAGAGGACAGACGCAGTTACTGAGTGTTGTCTACTTCCTCTTTCTGATTCTTGAAAGCATGTTTGATAAAATACTCTTAGGAAAGCGTATTTTTGAGTGATTCTAAGTGTGTGAATGCTGTGAGTACTCGATTTGAATTATTCTGTGTGATTTGTACAAAATAATAAATAACTAATAATAACTCATAGGTGAGTGTATGAACAGAGGAAGTCTGAGAGAGAAGTGTGTGCGTAGGCAAACTGCAGAGTGCGTGCGTGAAAGAGGGGGTATTGTTTTTACATCAAGATTTAGTAGAACTAAAGTAGAACGTCACAAACAAACAGATAAAAAAGTAAAATAAAGAGAGAAAATAACTGACAATTACATTAATGAATAGAAAACACACATACACAAAGTGCCATATGTGAAATTATTCTAGGAAAGAATCAGAAGTGAGATAGTTTAATATAAGATGCAATGAAGGAAGCAGCTTACTGTCGTGGTCTGGGTGGTTTTCCACAGCATCAGCTCCTCCCCACTGGGTGGAGTCTTTGTTGCTCCTCACCTGATGGCAATCGTACCAGCAGTATTTATGACCGGCGCACTCAACTGGTCTTCGCCAGATTATCTGCCAACTTTAGTCAGTTCTCGGCCTCACGTCCGTTCCTTGGTGACTAATCGTGTGTGTTAACCGAATCTCTGTTTTTTCTCGTCAGCCTCTGAAACCCACCTACCAAGCTCTCCTGGATACCAGTTGCTGCCTGCCTCCCTGCATTGCATGCAGCACCCGCCTGGACCTCTCCTGCCTCCCCCCTCCACGCAACCCCCACCTGCAAGCTTGTAAGACAGCTCAGTGTACTATCCTTGGATTCACTCGCAAACCTCTGTGGGATTCCCCTGACTGCTCTGTCCTCTGTTTCAGTGCCCTGGCCCGCCACTGCCTACCTCACGAAAACACTTACAAGGGTTTTTGGGCTTCGCGAACTTCTACCGCCGCTTCATCAGGAATTACAGTCAAGTAGCCGCTCCCCTAACTCGTCTAACTTCCTCTAAGCTTCCTTACCATTGGAGTCCAGAGGCCGACGCCGCCTTCTCCCGGTTGAAAGAACTGTTTACCTCTGCGCCGGTCTTAATCCATCCTGATCATAGTAAACCTTTCGTCGTGGAAGTAGACGCGTCAGGCGTTGGGGTCGGGGCGGTGTTGTCCCAGCGTTCAGGTTCATCTGCTAAGCTTCAGCCCTGCGCCTTTTTCTCCCGCCGCCTCTCACCTGCGGAGAGGAATTATGACGTTGGAGACAGGGAGTTGCTTGCTGTAAAGCTAGCGCTGGAGGAATGGCGGCATTTACTTGAGGGAGCGGAGCATCCATTCACTATTTGGACTGATCATAAGAACTTAACCTATTTACGCACAGCCAAAAGGCTCAACTCGCGCCAAGCTCGATGGTCCCTATTCTTTACTCGATTTAACTTTTCCATCTCTTACCGACCAGGCACCCGCAACACCAAGCCGGATGCTCTGTCCCGCCAGTTCGACCCTGTGTGTGACCCGTCTGATGCCCCCACCATCTTGCCGGCAGGAGTCAGGATCGGTTCTGTCGCCTGGGACGTGGAGGAGGACATCCGCCGTGCGCTGGAGACTGAGCCAGACCCCGGCACGGGCCCTCCGAACCGACGCTATGTCCCCACCGTGGCTCGCCCTAAGGTGATCGATTGGGTCCACAAGGGCAAATTTTCTTGCCATCCGGGTGGGGGGAGAACAGGCTCACTCCTTAAAAGGTATTTCTGGTGGGAGAATATTGATAAAGACGTCAAAGAATATGTAGCTGCCTGTCCTGTCTGCGCACGTAACAAATCGAGCTCACTACGCCCAGCTGGACTTTTACGACCCCTCACTATACCTCATCGCCCCTGGTCTCACATTGCGTTGGATTTTGTCACTGGCCTTCCCGTCTCCTCAGGTAAAACCACAATTCTCACTGTAGTAGATAGATTCTCCAAAGCTGCACACTTCATTGCCCTAAACAAACTCCCCACCGCAACGGAGACAGCCAAGATTATGACTGAGCAGGTCTTCAGACTCCACGGCATACCTTGCGAGATCGTGTCAGATAGGGGTCCTCAGTTCATTTCGCGGGTGTGGAGGTCGTTCTGCACCGCTCTCGGGGCAAAACCCTGCTTGAGCTCAGGATTTCATCCACAGACGAATGGGCAGGCCGAACGGCTCAACCAGGAACTGGAGGCCACCCTCCGTTGTGTCACTGCCTCCAACCCCGCCTCATGGTCCTCATTGCTGCCATGGGCAGAATACGCTCACAATTCGCTTACGTCTTCTGCTACTGGCCTCTCGCCTTTCGAGGCCTCCATAGGTTACCAGCCGCCTCTCTTCCCCGACCAGGAGGCTGACCTCGAGGTTCCCTCGGTCCAACACCATCTCCGACGTTGTCAGCGGGCGTGGAGGTTGACCCGTCGGTCGTTGTGCCGGTCCGTTGCTCGCCAGTGCCTGTACGCGGACCGTCGCCGCAGGGCAGCCCCTGCCTACTCCCCTGGGCAGAAGGTGTGGTTGTCTGCTAAGGACGTTCCCCTCAAGGTGGCATCTCGTAAGCTGGCCCCGCGTTTCATTGGACCCTTCGTAGTGGAGCAGGTCCTCAGCCCTTCTGCGCTGCGGTTGAAGCTGCCGTCCTCGCTGCGCATTCACCCGACCTTCCACGTCTCCCAAGTCCGTTGTGCCCTCCTTCCGCTCCCCCTCCTCCCGCCCGGCTCGTTGA
The DNA here is from genome assembly GCF_057382275.1 of Copadichromis virginalis. Classification (NCBI taxonomy): domain Eukaryota; kingdom Metazoa; phylum Chordata; class Actinopteri; order Cichliformes; family Cichlidae; genus Copadichromis; species Copadichromis virginalis. The sequence goes on from NC_140622.1 coordinate 3,421,366, forward strand.
TGGGCATCCTGCCTTCGCGGTCCGGCGCATTCTGGACGTCCGTCGGCGGGGACGGGTCCGGCAGTTCTTGGTGGACTGGAGGGGTTATGGGCCTGAGGAGCGGTCCTGGGTGTCTCGTTCCTTGATTTTGGATCCTGCTTTGCTTTCTGCTTTTTACAGGGCCGCGGGTGGCTCGGTCGCCGGGGGTCGACCCTTGATGGGGGGGTAGTGTCGTGGTCTGGGTGGTTTTCCACAGCATCAGCTCCTCCCCACTGGGTGGAGTCTTTGTTGCTCCTCACCTGATGGCAATCGTACCAGCAGTATTTATGACCGGCGCACTCAACTGGTCTTCGCCAGATTATCTGCCAACTTTAGTCAATTCTCGGCCTCACGTCCGTTCCTTGGTGACTAATCGTGTGTGTTAACCGAATCTCTGTTTTTTCTCGTCAGCCTCTGAAACCCACCTACCAAGCTCTCCTGGATACCAGTTGCTGCCTGCCTCCCTGCATTGCATGCAGCACCCGCCTGGACCTCTCCTGCCTCCCCCCTCCACGCAACCCCCACCTGCAAGCTTGTAAGACAGCTCAGTGTACTATCCTTGGATTCACTCGCAAACCTCTGTGGGATTCCCCTGACTGCTCTGTCCTCTGTTTCAGTGCCCTGGCCCGCCACAGTTTCCCCTGCCCAGTACCTGCACCCAGTTATCCCTGCCATCTAGTTATCACCACAGTATTTTTCTCTCGCCTCAGACACCTAGTTTATGTTCATTGATTCAGTCTGCACTTTCTGTTAGCCTCTGAGCATTGTAAAAATAAATCTCTTTTCGTTACACCTCACCCCTGGCCTCCGGTTTTGAATCTGCACTTGAGTCCATCCCATGTCCACGGGCCACTGCGCCTGACACTTACACTCCAGAGCCAGTGTGTCCCCTCCCCTCATAGCACCCCTGCCCACTTGGCCCCCGTATCAGGCGAGTATGGAAGGCTGGATAGCCCATGACGGGTAAGATCCCACCTCGAAACCCTGGGACAACCTAAGGCAGGCACAGTCACGATTACTCGGCCTCAGTCCCTGTGAGCTCAGACTCACTGGTGAGATGAAGTGAAGAAGACGGGGCCTCAAGGGTAAAGCCGCTGGCTGAGGCGGAGGGGGAAAGTGGCAAGTGGAGCCCTACCTTCTGGCTGAGGACAAGGAATGCTGTTATTTAAGGTGGGAAATCAAAATTTGGGTTAGCAAATTTGGGAAGGAGAAAATTGACTGTTTAAAGGGAAAACTGTGAAGGAGTCTGAAACACTGCAAAGCAACACATGCAAAATCACACACACACAAACAGAAAATGCATTAACCTTACAAAGACAAGACAAGCTCATGATGATTAATGCATAGACATTGATTAAACCTGGCTTAGAACACAAACATACGCGATGAAGATCAGCTTGCTATTTGTATGAGTGATAGAATGGGGTGAATGCATAATAGAATACACTTGAGTTTGAAGCTGAGGAATAACTCAAAAGAAGCTATATGACAAAGGGAGTTATGGAAAAAAGAAACAGTGATTAAAGTAGTTTTAAAAGAGTGACTTAGGAGTGCTCTCGTACTGAGTGATCAAAACCAGTGATCACGGTTGAAAGAAATAAAATAATTTAATAAGGTGGTAATGTTTGAACATGTATTTCTCTGGTCACGGCAACTTCTTGAGAGATGACTCAGTATGCAAAGTAGTTGAATGACTTGGGACAGGAAAAGAAAAAGAGGAACTTGGGTTTCCTGTCTGACTGTGTGAGTGAAGCTTGCACTGGAGGAGACACTGTGACTGTGTGGCGTTTAACAAGACTTTCTGTGTATTGAGCAGGTGAAATTATGTCAGCTGACTTCGGAGTGAAAGGACCATGAAGAACTTGTGGCAAAATGTTCTGTGTTTAGGATATTTGAGGTTGTTGTTGTAGTGATGGATTGATTCGGTCAGTTTGCTTTGGATGTTCTTGTTATTTTAATAGAGGGAGTTTGATTATCCATGGACATGTCTGAGAGGGGCCCATTATTTTGGTAACAGTGCACTTAGAGAAAACCTGTCAGGTGATTTTGTTTTGTGCTTTGATGAGCTAATAATCAGCTCTCTTTCTCTCATTTTTGTTCTAAGCAGGCCTGCAACAGTGAATAACAGCGCTGAAAATTCTCAGGAAGAGCAAATATAAGGTGGGCTTTCCAGATTACAACTGGCTGAGGAGAAGCCTACCTGTGATCAGGTCTGTCTAAAAGGATTGTAGCGATTCAATCCAGTCAAAAGCATAAAAAACTAGCTTCCAAAACAAGAAACAAAAAACAAAACAGAATAAAACAAATGAATGAGCTCAATGTTGCTGAGAGTGGAGAATCTGATTATTTGCGCGGGGGTCTCCACTATTAGCAATACCTGGTGTGAATATGTATGAATAGGATGTGTGCAAATGGACGGTGACTGGACGGACGAGGTGAACGAAGGTTGGACCAACTGGACACTGAGGTAAAGACTGGACTAAGGTTAAGCACATGACTGATGACTGTTCTGTTTTAAGTTTTCTTTCTTATAACACAGATTGGATGATAAGTGAGGAAAACTCAGTATGAAATGTGAAGTTTGGGTTAACACACAGGTTTTGTTTACCTGAGAAGAGGATTGATGAGGTGTGAAATGATATGACTAACCTTTTTCTTTAATTTTCTAAGCTCAGGTAAAGCATTTGTGACACATCTTAATGTGTCACAAAAGGGGGGATTTAAGGTTTAATTTGAAATGGGTTTTAGGATCATTTTATGACTTTTGGGGTGTTTGATGATTTAGATATGGTGAAACTGAGGCAGAAATTGTTATTTTCATGTTCAAGTTGAAGGATTAAAATGAACTGAATCCTGTTTAGAAGATAAACTCTTTACACACATAAAGAGCATTGAGATTAAGTAAAGTTAATATAAAGGATAGAGCCCAGAACATGGTATCTTGAACCAACTTTGAATGATTAAGGGAACATTAGATGAACACAGTAGATTAGTGAGGTGTAGCAGGGAGAGGCTTTCTGCTTTCTATCCTTTACAGGAGAACATTCCAGTACCACAGCGACCACAGGGGTGGCGATGATCTCCAGTTTCACAAAACAGGTCACATCTGGAGTACACGCTGTGGACAGGGCGACCCCGGAGGCAAAGGTGGTGTGGCTGAAGGTGCTCAAACGAAAGTGGAAGGAACCACGCTGGACGGGTCCTTACGAGGTCATTGCCAGAACGACTACAGCAGTTCAACTGGAAGAGAAAGGCGACACCTGATACCACTGGTCGCAGTGTGCACCAGCACACGAGAGCTTGGTAGAGGAAAACTCGTCTTCAAAGAACACAGGTGTCAACAAACAGAGGCAGAATAAACCCTCTCACCTGTGCAACGGGCCGACCAGTAGTCCACCTGGAAGGCCGAAGAAAGAAGAAGAGCATCGCAGAAGGTCGCCGCGCCACCAAAAGGAGCGGTAACAAATTGAAAGAACTAGAAGGAGTGAAGGTGTAGGAAGTAGATTTAGGGCAGCTCACAGCCCGGCGTAAACGCAAGGTGCTGTCTCACAGCTTGATTTATTTGTTTGATTTTTTGATGACAAAATAATTAGGAAACATTGAAGCATACAACCCGTTGAGGGGAGAGATAGGGTTCGGCAATTAAAAGGTATTGTTTTGTTGAGCAAAATCTCTTTTGTTATATTTTAACTTTTAATATGAAACACGCCTCTCTGGAGCTTTTCTCCTTAGGGTACCCGGGGAAAAAACCCTTATCCATAGAGACTATGCCAGCTTCCAAACAGATAAGAACAAACTAAAAGCTAGAAATAAACAACTTAAACATAAACAAGCACGAAGAACAAACAACACAGAATCCACATCTGAACCAAAGATTAAGACAGTGAAATGTGGATTATTGAATATTAGGTCTCTCTATGTTGCAGGGCGCATTTTCTGAATCGGTCGGACGCGGATGCCAGTCCAGCACAGCACTTCCTGAGACAATAGTTGCTCAAACGGGATCGCTGAAAAGACTAAAGCGCGAGGTGTCAGGTATAGGTGATGAGTGTCTCAGCACATACAATGGCATAGAATTAAATTATGTTAAAGGGTCCACCAGCTCATTCACGTTTGATTTGTGTGACGTCATTAAGTGTGCAGGAGCTAGTAGCAGCTGGAGAGCATATGATGTGTGGGTCTGTAATCACCCTATGATATGCTCCAGTCATGCTTATTGGAGCCCCTCCTGGGGCAAACACATCCATACATACACAGCAGGTCAGTGGTGCTCCTGGGAAGGTGAGGTAGGTTGGACAGGAGTAGGATGGCAGCCAAATGTGCCAGAAGGCCTGCAAGGAATAGTAATTCAAAGGGTTTATTCTGTTTTTCATAACCCTGTCACCATCTTCTTAGGTCCATGGAACATACTGCCTAAAGCCGAGAGCCCGGGAGGCGTATTCTATCTGGTAATCAGAGTGGACATGTCAGGAACAGATTCGTTTGGGGTAATTAGGGTACACTTAGTTTACCCCAAAGCCTGAGTCACACTTAAAAACTCAACCACCACTCTAACTGATAAACTAATAATCTCGGCACCAAACACGATAGGGCAAGCGGAGAATGCCAATTCATTTATGCCAAAACAAGATAACTATACATGTTTCAGGTTTTCTACAGATAATGTAAAGTACCACGTGGGAGAAATCGACCCTACTTGGTGTGCCGTCACACCCACAGGAAGAACCACGAATAATGTGAGTGACCCGAGCACATTAATGGGAACATAGGCAAGAAGTGGGTTGTATTATTATTGTGGGCAAAGCACCCTTTTGGTTCGTGTCCCAATGGGAAGCGTAGGGACATGTGCGATGGTGCGACTGGGAGCTCCACTCATACTGATTGGAAATCAGGTAAAGGCTATTCAGCAACACAACACACGTACCTTAGCAGCCAGACATAAGAGACACATTTTGGCAAAAAGAGGGACCCAGGGTATACATGCATATGACCCCCGGTTAAACTCTCCGACTAGGATAGACTCCATAGGAGTGCCCAGGGGAGTTCCCAACGAGTATAAGCTGGCAGACCCAGTAGCTTCAGGGTTTGAAAGTATATTCCTTTGGATAACGCCTAATAAGAATGATGACCGCATTAACTACGTTCATTACAACTTGCTGAGACTCTCTAGCCTTACCAGGGACGCCATGGAACAACAATACTGCCCCAGATGGCTCAGTAACCCGAGCTCTGGAGGGCCTGAAAATTTGTCTAAAACCATGCATGAGCACTCAGGTATTGAAAACCCGCTGGCATCCTGGATGACATCCGTGTTTGGACAATGGAAAGGTGTGGCTATATCAGTGATGTGCTCATTGGCTGTATTTTTGGGAATATTGGTCATCGCTGGGTGTTGTATGTGTCAGAGGATTGTTGGTAAAGATAGTGGCGAGGGTTGCGAACCCTGGCTGGGTTGGGGGCAACATGAAGTATGGTGACATTCCTGTTGGAATGTCAAAAGAGGGAATGTTGGGATTCAGAGATTCTTTTATTGCTATCATATAATTTGCCTTATGAAGAATGTATTAATAACATGTTTCACAGTATCATTTATCAGTAATATTTCCTACAGGGTTTATATTGCATTGAATATGTCTGTCATCACATTGACCTTTCTATGTTTATAGGTTGAGTTCATTTTATACACAATGCATAAATGTGCTTGGTTAGAGTTGATGTTCCATTCTAGAAGGTTTTAAGCTTCACTGGTGAGAGTGTCCAGATGATACATGCTGAGGGGAGATGAGAACATAGCAGGTTAATTGCATGCACGCTTACGATACACATATTAATCTAGTAGCAGGTCTGAGCAAAGGCCTAAGTGTCTTCTGCTTCAGTTTGAGACTGGCTGCAAAGTACTCTACTTAGTGATTAATGACGAGGGTCCATTATTAGCTCTCAGAGATGCTAAGACCTGAAGTTATTACCTTAAAAGGCAAGTAATGTAGAAAGGAGAAGTTATATGTCGGTGTAAGGTTATATGTACGTGATGTACCCTTGTCTGCACGAGTTGAACTTTTGCCCGTCTGTCACCATGTATTTTTGAACTGTATTGACGTAGGTGTGATATTTTGTCCTATAAAACCAGAACCCAATGTATTCTTGTCAGAGCAACACATTCCGTATGCTGATGGTTGGTTGTTCTCCTGTGATGATAAAACTCATCGTTTGATTGCACTTTTCCGGAGTCTCCGTCGTTTGTTGTCTGGTCTAAAGTTGATCGATCTCGCAGCACTGACCAATACCATCCATATTTCACCAGGGCCAGTGTTGTTAGATGAGGCCATCCACATTGCACCAGAGCCTGTGATGCTGGCTTATACCATCCACATTACACCAGGGCCAATGCTTCCTGGGAGTCCATCTTCACCACACCAGGGCGTGTGCTGCTCGTTGATGCCATCCACATTACACCAGGGTGTGTGTTGCTGACCAATCCCATCCATATTTCACCAGGGACAGTGTTGTTAGATGAGGCCATCCACATTACAAATGGGCCTCTGCTACTGGCTGAGGTCAACTATAATTCACCAGGGTGTATGTTGCCATCTGAGAACATCTACATTTCACCAGGGCCTGTGTTCATGGCTGAGCCCAACAACATTTCTCAAGGGCCTGTGTTGCTGGCTGATCCCATTCACAATACACAAAGGCTTGTGCTACTTGCTGATGCCATCCACATTACACCAGGGCAAGTGTTCCCTGTGAGGCCTTCTTCACCACACCAGGGCCTGTGCTGTTGGCTGAGGCCATCCACATTACACCAGGGACTGTGATGCCGGCTTCTACCATACACATTACACCAGGGACAGTGCTTCCTGTGAGGCAATCTTCACCCCACGAGGGCCTCTTCTGCTTGTTGATGCCATCCACATTAGCGCCTATGGTGCTGGCCGATATCATGCACATTTCACCAGGGCCAGTGGTGTTAGCTAAGGCCATCTACATTACACCAGGGTGTGTGGTGCTGACCAATACCATCCATGTTTCACCAGGGCCAGTATTTTTAGATGAGGCCATTCACATTACAACAGGGCCTGTGCTACTGGCTGAGGCCATCTACATTTCACCAGGGCTTGTGCTGCTGTCTGAGGCCATCTAAATTTCACCAGGGCCTTTGCTATTGGCTGAGGCCAGCTAAATTTCACCAGGGCGTACGTTGCTGGCTGTTGCCATCCACAATACACAAGGGAGTTTGTTGCTGGCTGTTGCCATCCACAATGAACAAGGGCCTCTGCTATTGCTGATGCCATCCACATTTCACCACGGCCAGTGCTCCCTGTGAGGCCATCTTCACCACACCAGGGCCTGTGCTGCAGGCTGATACCATCCACATTACACCAGGGTGTGTGTTGCTGACCAATCCCATCCATATTTCACCAGTGTTGTTAGATGAGGCCATACACATTACAACAGGGCCTCTGCTACTGGCTGAGGCCAACTACATTTCACCAGGGTGTATGTTGCAAGCTGAGAACAACTACATTTCACGAGGGTGTATGTTGCAAGCTGAGGCCATCTACACTTCACCAGGGCCAGTGTTCATGGCTGAGGCCAACAACATTTTGCCAGGGCCTTTGTTGCTGGCTGATCCCATCCACATTACACCAGGGCCTGTGCTCCCTGTGAGGCCATCTTCACCACACCAGGGCCTTTGCTGCTGTCTGAGGCCATCCACATTACACCAGGGACTGTGATGCCGGCTTCTACCATACACATTTCACCAGGGCCAGTGGTGTTAGCTAAGGCCATCCACATTACACTAGGGTGTGTGGTGCTGACCAATACCATCCATGTTTCACCAGGGCCAGTGTTGTTAGATGAGGCTATCCACATTACAACCGGGCCTGTGCTACTGGCTGAGAACATTTACATTTCACCAGGGCCTGTGTTCATGGCTGAGGCCACCTACATTTCACCAGGGCCTGTGTTGGTGGCTGATGCCATCCACAATACACAAGGGCCAGTGTTGCTGGCTGATGCCATCCACAAAAAAAGGGCCTGTGCTACTTGCTGATACCATCCACATTTCATCAGTCCCAGTGCTCACTGTGAGGCCATTTTCACAACACCAGGGCCTGCGTTGCTGTCTGAGGCCATCCACATTACACCAGGGCTTGTGTTGCTGGCTGATGCGATTCACAATACACAAGGGCCACAAGCCAGCTGTAGCTACTCCTCCGCCTGCACCTCAGTTTAGGAGAGGACTGCGACGATCAAATGCTAGCTGGGATGCACAAGGTCGGCCTATCTGTCGGAGTTGTAAACTAGCAGGACATATAGCTAGGTTTTGCCAGACCTCCATGTCTTCTCAGCCAAGTTTAAACTAGATGACCCTGCTGCTGAGGTCCGAGGGGCGGGAGCTTTTGGTTCACCTAAGGAATTAAGGGCCACAGAAACATTTATTGGGCAGTGTCCAACAGTGAAGATAGTGATCGAGGGGGTGGAGCTTCAAGGCTTGTTAGATACAGGATCACAAGTGATTTTGATATAGGAGAGTTTGTTAAATGAGCATTTTTCCCAGGCTAAGCTTGAGAAAACTCCAACCGCCTTTAAGCTGAGAGCCGCCAATGGTCTGGAAATTCCCTATACCACCTATGCTGTCCTGGACATGGAAATAGAAGATGTTAAGGTTCCTGGACGCGGGGTTGTGGTGGTAAAAGATGACCATTGCACGCACCCACTGATTGTTGGTATGAATGTTGTGACTGCCTGTTGGAATGTATTTAAGTGGCCGGAAAAGACTGCTCCTGTCCCACAGCAATTAACGAATCAACAGGCCTGGAGGACTGCCTTCGCAACATGCGTAGAAGCAAGTACAGTGGAGGACGGAATGGTGGGGTATGTACGGTTAGCTGGCCGAGGCAAAATTAAAATTCCCCCAAGGAGTGAAATAATGGTGTGGGGCCAGGCTCAGATGGGTCCGCAAGGAACGGATTATTGTGCCCTGGTGGAGGCACTGCCTGAAACCCCTGATGTGGGGGTGGCGAGAACCCTCGTCATGGTAAAGGCCGTGAGAGTGCCAGTGAGGATTTGTAACCCACACCCCTATCCTCTTTTTATAGGTCGCTACCAGAAACTGTGAAAGTTATTCTGCGTAGATGAAGCCGACGTACATGGCTCACAGGACCAGAGCCTGTCCCTTGGGACAGATGATGTGGTGGAGGTGGCTCTGGTCGACAGTGGCGCCCCCGCGGAGGATGAAGGATTACCTGAGGAGGTGAGTAAATTGATTGAAAGACCTGATCTGTCTGAACTGCAACAGGGCGAGCTGCGGGCTTTACTGCTTAAATGGAAGAAGGTGTTCTCTAAGGATGACGAAGATTTTGGGAGGACTGACCTGGTGCATCATTGTATCCCCACAGGTGATGCAGCCCCCATTAGGGGGAAGTATTGTCCTTTGCCCCCTGCAATGTATAAAAAAATGAGGAGCCTCTTGACAGATATGATGGAAAAGGGAGTTATCCGGGAAAGCTGTAGCCCGTGGACTGCACCCATTGTTTTGTTGAGGAAAAAAGATGATACCTGGAGGTTCTGTGTGGACTACAGAAAATGTAATGCGGTGACACATAAGGATGCTTTCCCCCTGCCACGAATAGAAGAGACATTGTCAAGCCTTTGTGCAGTAGAACAACATTGTGTTGCCCAGGTGGCCTCTTTCAACTACGAGATCAAGTATCGTTCGGGTAAGAGCAATATTAATGCTGATGCCCTTTCTCGATTTCCCACTGTCCAGCATAGCACCTGGAAGAGGCTGGATCAGAGCGTGGAGTCACTTCAGCAGCCATTGAACTGACCTGTGAGGCAGAGGGGAGTGACTGGGCAGAAGCACAAGCTGGTGATCCGGATATTCAAGTGGTAAAGCAACTTGTGGAAGCTCATGTCGCGCCCATAAAGTTAGAACGTCAGACATTGTCACATGGTGTGCGGCGACTCCTGCAGCAACAACAAAGACTTCTGATCCAAGATGGCATACTGTGCCGTAAAGTGCTGGATGAATATACCCAGGAGTTTCTTTATCAAGTTGTGTGTCCCAGTTCCAAGTGCCATGAGGTGTGGCGGAGGATCCACGAGGCTGCTGCCCATGCGGGGATAGACCGAACCCTCTCTCGGATATGGCAGCGGTTCTACTGGGTTAACATGGAAGGGAAGGTACATCAGTTTCATCTGGGTTGTGTCCCCTGTAGTTTACAGAAGGAGAGAGTAGAACCTAGGGCTCCACTACACCCTATTTCAGTCTCATACCCTTTGGAGGTCGTAGGCATGGATTTCCTGTCCTTAGGCCGGCCCACTGACACTTACCAGATCATACTTGTGGTTACTGATCTGTTTACACGGTTCGCTTGGGCTATCCCTACAATAAACCAAACAGCAGAGACTATAGTAAAGGCTTTGTGGAAGTATGTGATACAGCCGTTCGGTTGCCCAGGCCGACTCCACTCCGACCGTGGGTCTAATTTCGAATCTGCATTAATGAAACAACCGCACGACACCTTACCACCCTGCAGGGAATGGTAGTGTAGAACGTTTCAATCAGACCCTATTGAACATGCTTCGCTCACTAGAATCAGTTAGACAGAGTCAGTGGGTAGGAAATCTGCCAGAACTCGTCCATGCTTATAACAATACTATCCATATTTCCACAGGTTATGCGCCTGCCTATTTGATGTTTGGTTGACCCTTGAGACTTCCCATTAGGCGTGGCCCCCCAGCAGGCGAGGCAGGATGTAAGTGAATGGGTGTATTCTCATCAACAGAAACTCTCCCTAGCTTACCGTTTGGCTGGGCAGAGGATGTATAGGGCTGCCTCCCAACACAAAAGCCAGTATGAGAAGAGAGGTTGTACCCTCCCACTGTTGCCCGGAGAGAGAGTCTGGGTATGTGACCGAAACAGGCAGAGCAAAGGAAAACTGTGTTCCTGGTGGTCTGCTGAGCCGTATGTGGTGTTGGAACAGGTGCGAGATATGGGCTTAGTGTATAAGGTCAAACCAGAAAAGGGGGGTAATATACAAACTTTACACAGGAATGCCTTGAAAGTGTGCATTGCTCCTCAAACAGACTTTACCCCTCCTATGGAGGAGCCAACCACAGGCACCTTATCATGCGAATTCCTGAGATCAGATGGCCCAGGACAAGACTCAGCTGTCCATCTGCATCTTAAGGACAAAGGACACTCTTTCGAGGATGCCAATGCTCACATTTTGGACAGAGAGGACAGATGGTTTGAAAGAGGAGTGAAAGAAGCCACTGTGAGCGACCATCTTTGAACAGAGGCGGGGGTTTACGACACCAACTCTCTGCCATCTATAATCCAGTTTTGAGATCCCTTCCCAGATGCCTTAACGCCCACTCACATCCTGGGCCATCTGATCTCAGGAATTCGCATGATAAGGTGGGGCCAGGTTTCACAATGAACTCACCCAAAACTCTGGCTGATTGGGACCCACACCCAGTTTCACACCTTGGCTCAGGCGATTAGAGGATCATCAGGGGGTCCTTTTGTCCCTCTGTGGGGGGATACTCCCACTAGGTTTATAGGGCTTTGGAGTTGACGTCACGCCGCAATGCATTGTGGGAGCGCAGCGCCATTTTCGGGGTCTACGAATCGAAACAACACACTGTGTTGGAACGACGACTACAAGAAAGATGCTTAAAAGCAGCTCAAAAGAGAATGAACTGTATAGAGACCGATTGCGTCCAGAGGCGAAGCAGCGGTACTTGCAGAAAATAGCGTGCATTGGAAATGTGGACCCGTATGAAATACGGCCGTGGAGTAGAAACCCTGAAGACCAACCACTATTGACGTAGCCTGACATATTTTCGTACCTTGTCTGTGGAGTCAGCGCGTACAAGTCGTCATTCAAACAAAGGTAAGTCAGCTTGAGTACTGCGTGTGAAATGCATTTGATTTCCCTGCAAACATTCAGATTAGTGCAGCATAAATTCATTCATGAGGGGAAATTACAGTGAGAACATGTGGAGGCTGTTAGGTGGATAACATAGTGAGTCCAGTGCATTGATGTGACATTGTCCTGAAGGATTTAGTTATTCTTTATGGTTTAAGAAATTGCACTAATTTATTCATATTTATTATAAATAATCCTAATTATACATCTTGCTTCCATGTTTGTATCCTGTGTCACTAAAAATAAATTTTATTTTAATTTTATACATTGATTAATGACCTGCAGAATCTCCTTATCATGTTAAGTGATTCATAATTGTCACTTTATGCTTTCTCCATCTTGAAAGTGATTACATCCTTGCATTACATACTTTAGGTTCATTTTCTGCAGGCAGGTTTCTGACAGAACAGGCAGATTTAGAATATAACATGCAGCGTTCATAAAGAAATGAAAAATTACATGTATGTGCTAACTTTCTAAACACTTTGTTACATTTATGATAAAGTAGATTAAAGACATTTATGTCGGCCTTGGCCCATTAGTTCTTGTCTTTAAATGAACTTTGTCTGTGTGTGTTTCAGGTCCTGCACTCTCAAAGACTGAACGAACCAGCATTGCAGCCACGGGTCACTGTGAGCATCACAGGGAAGGTTGAAGCAGCCCACTGCACCTGTATGGCCGGAGTCGCAGAGACCTGCACCCACGTCACTGCTCTTCTGTTTAATGTAGAAGCAACAGTGTTGATCCGTGGCACAAGGACTGTTACAGATGAACCTGCATACTGGGTTTTGCTGGGTAATATGACCAAGATACAGCCAGAGGTTGGCCATAAGATAGACTTCTCCTCTTCAGCTGCCCAAAAAAAGGCTCTCAATCAAAACATAAACAGACCATCTGTAGTGACAGGTAAAAGGAGCCGTCCTCAAAACAGAAAAATCCCACCTGCTACTGTGGAGGAGTTGTCACTGCTATTGGATACTTTGCTGGAACACAGTAAAGCTGTGGGTTGTGGGAATGACCCATAATGATTTATCTAGGGGTCTAGATTTATGCCTTTTGTGCTCTGCCATGTAAATAATTTGCATTTACTGAATATGTACTGACTGAGTCCCACTGTTCAAAAGTTGAATAAAGAAACAAACTACTTTTTGCCTCTTTTTTTTTTTTTAAATTAAAACCACTTTATAGAACATCACATCAGTTACAATGTAGAATCCATTACATTTATAGTTTACAAATGACAAAATGTTTAAACAAAATCATGAGTGTTTACATGATATCACCCACTACTAACATTACTTTATTTACTGTATCTTTTGAAAAAATACAGCAATTTTAACAGCACAAGACTTAAGAATATTTAACAGGAGCAGGTTTCATTTTTCCCTGGTTTTATTATCACACTGTTCACCAAACGCAGCAAACCTTCACCATCTTATCCAGGAGGGTCACCTCTTCACCCTCACATGGAAGAAGTAATCTGATGTTTGAAGCAGGTCCCTTGTGTAGCGCTGGAACTCAGTCACGATGTGTTTCATCCATTTCATAGGCTGGTTTGCTGCAATAATGCCAAATAATTAGCAACTCTATAAATAGAAGGTAGTTCTGCAAAATCACTCAGTAGGATGTTTGTTCTAATTTGCTATGAGCTCAGAGCGCATAGAAAATAAAACTAATAGGCTATAAAGAGTGATATGAACATATTTAGAACTTACCGGAATGAAAATGTCTGGAGCACCAACAGATATCTGGAGATGGAAGAGAACTGCACGTCAGCTCGTCTCACAGCTGCTATCCAGGCTAGACGCCTTCGTTTGGTAACATCCGATACACGAGCTGCCTCATGTTGCTTCCAGGTTGGGAAAGAATGAAAAGACAAACCCTTTTCAAGCTTATTCTCTTGCCGGTCGTGTGATCGAACATTGCAGCCGACCACACGGCAAATACGAACCATGGCTGTTGTGTGTGCCTTCGCTCCCTTTTCACTTGCGCTAGACCCCCAAAATGGCGGATCGGGGCAAAATCCTTTCCACGCCCACCCCCGTGACATCAAGTTCCAAAGCCCTATATCTGGGACTCTCCACCATTTTGTGGAGGTAAGCATCAACGACACAGAGCTCTCAGTTCTCACTCCTTCTTTATTCGTCTCCAACATCAACTGCGCATATCGTGCCACAAAACACAGGAACACACTTCCTATACACTGGGTGTGAGTGGAGCCCTCTAGTGGTCCACCACACATGCCCCCCCCCCCCCGAACACCCAGCAGAACTAGTCCAGGCCCCGGGCTTAAGCAAACGGCCAGAACGGCTGAACTGGGGGGGGGGGGGGGACTGACAGAGGGCAACCCAGCCCGGGAGCGAGGCTGGCACTGGCGGTCAGAAAAAGCTGCAGACGACTCGGACTCCGTTGATTTTGGGTCGCTCCTGGGGGAAAAAACAGAATCCATCAGCCCGGTGGCAGGTGGGCGGCCGCGGGCGAGGGACCTGGGCCGGGACCACCTGATCCTCTTGCATAACATGTGCAGGCTTAAGTCTGTCAACAGAGACAACTTCCTGCCGACCGCCAAAGTCCAAAATAAAATGTTTGTTGCCTGGTTTAAGAACCCTGTATGGCCCGTCATATGGTGGACGCAACGGAGTCCTATGGGCATCGTGCCTGACGAAAACGAAACGAGCAGAGTCCAATGAACTCGGAACAAAAGTGTCAGGCAGGCAGTGGTGCACAGGACCAGGAACAGGAAATGAGTCTCTTGGGGGGGCGAAAAGGCAACAGAGAGGTATCGAGGGCTCTCAGGTAAGAATTACCCGGGGACCCGGAGAGGCTGGCCGAGGACCAGTTCAGCCGGGGAAACCCCGAGGTCTTCTTTAACCGTGCTACGCAATCCCAGCAAAACCCACGGAAGACAGTCGACCCAGTCGCCACTTGTTAAGGAAGCACGGAGTGACCAGTGACCAGTGAAACCGTTCGCACATCCCATTAGCTTGCGGGTGGTATGCTATGGTGCGGTGGACCTTGACTCCCAGGCCGTCAGCCATAGCAGACCAAAGCTCGGAAACAAACTGGGGGCCACTGTCCGAGGTAATGTCAGCAGGGGGGCCGAAACGTGAAACCCTCGTTGACAAAAATGCCCTGGCCACCGTCGCCGTTGTCGTGGATGCCAGGGGTACCGCCTCCGGCCACCTGGTTGTGCGGTCCACCACAGTCAAAAGGTGCGTGAAACCCTGTGACTGCGGCAAGGGACCAACCAGGTCCACATGAACGTGATCGAAACGCCTACCCGGGACACGGAAGGGTTCGAGGGGTGCCTGTGTGTGCCGGTGGATTTTCGAGCGTTGGCATGGGATACAAACCGCCGCCCATCCTTTCACCGTCTTGCGAAGGCCCGGCCAAACAAACCTGGGCTGACCAGCTTGACCGAGGCCCGGACGCCGGGATGACATGACGACGCCACGAAAGGGGAACCACCGGGCGGGGGCGGCCGGTGGAAACGTCGCAAAGAAGGTGCGGACCGCCGTCCCACACCGGAGTGTCCTCCAGCACGAGGCCCGTTTTTGTTGACTGAAGGGCAAGGACGTCCGGGTCAGCACGTTGCTCGGCGGCCATGGCAGCGTAGTTGATGCCGACATACACCGGAGAAACCAACACACGTGAGAGACAGTCAGCGACGTGATTGGACTTACCAGCCACATGCTGAATGTCTGTGGTAAACTCAGAAATGGCCGCCAACTGGCGCTGCTGGCGTGCGCTCCATGGGTCAGAGACCTTGGACATCGCAAACGTCAAAGGTTTGTGGTCAACTTATGCAATAAAGTTGCGACCCTCAAGGAAAAAACGAAAATGTTGTGTCGCGAGGTGCAGGGCCAGCAACTCCCTGTCAAAAACACTGTACTTGCGTTCAGCATCCCGGAGCGTACGACTGTAAAAGGCGAGCGGTTGCTAGAGACCAGAAACCCGCCGTTCCAACACCCCACCCACTGCCACGTCAGAGGCGTCGGTGGTCAACGCGATCTCCGCCGACGGAAGCGGGTGGGCCAGCAGGGCGGCGTCAGCCAGCGCAGACTTGGCTGCGGAAAACGCACGGACGCGTTCCTTCAGCCAGTCAACCGGCTGTTTTACCTTTTAAGGTAGCATAGAGTGGCTGTAGCAGGTGGGCAGCTCTGGGGAGAAAGCGGTTGTAAAAATTGATCATCCCCAAGAACTCCTGCAACGCTTTAACCAACGTGGGACGCGGGAAAGCCGAAACGGCCTGGACTCTGTCGGGCAACGGAACCACACCTTCAGCGGAAATGCGGTGCCCGAGGAAATCCAGAACAGGCAACCCAAACTGGCACTAGGAAGGGTTGATGATCAGGACGTGCGCTGCCAAACGCTGGAAAACCTGGCGCAGATGGGACTCGTGCTGGCTCGCTGAGCAGCTGGCCACCAATATATCGTCCAGATAAACAAAAACGAACGGCAGCCCATGCAAAACGGAGTCCATCAGCCGCTGAAAGGTCTGGGCGGCACCTTTCAGGCCAAACGGCATGCGCAAAAACTCGAACAAGCCAAAGGGGGTAATGACAGCGGTTTTAGGAACGTCTTCGGCGCGCACGGGAACCTGGTGATACCCCCGCACCAAGTCAATTTTAGAAAAAATCGACGTTCCGGCGAGATTGGCAGAAAAATCCTGAATGTGGGGGATGGGGTAACGGTCATTCTCCGTGGCATTATTTAAACGGCGGAAATCTCCGCATGGCCGCCACCGACCGTCCGATTTGGGCACCATGTGAAGCGGAGAGGCCCATGCACTGTTCAAACGCTGTACAAGGCGCTCCATGGCTGCAAACTCTTCCCGAGCGACGGACAGTTTCGCGGGGTCGAGGCGGCGTGCGCGCGCGAACACCAGGGGCCCGACCGTGGGAATATAATGCTCAACCCCATGCTTCGTTACCGTGCTAGAGAAATTAGGGACAGACAGCGATGGAAACTCTAAAAGCAAACGCTGAAAAGCATCCCCGGAGGTCACTACATTAGCCCGAATCAGGGGCTCGGCGGCCCGAGTAAAACAGGGTAGCGAAGAAAATGAGAGAGCATCGATTAAACGTCTGTTAGCAACATCGACAAGTAGTCCATGAGCACACAGGAAATCAGCACCCAAAATAGGTACAGAGCTAGCGGAAACAACAAAGTTCCACTGGAAATCCCGGCCATGAAAACAAACAGTCACCAACCTTTCCCCAAACGTTTTGATGGGAGAGCCATTAGCTGCAATGAGCTGCGTCCCACAGTTCGCTGCTAGTCCGTCGGCAGCGGTAGGGGGAAGGAGGCTCTTCTGGGAGCCGGAGTCCACGAGAAAACGTCTCCCGGAGAGCGAGTCCTCTATGAAGAGCAGTCTTTCTGTATTGCCAGCGGTCGCGGCTGCTACGGCGCGCTGGCGGGTCCGTTTCCCTGGGCCGTGAAAGCGCAAGGCGGCAGGCAGCGACGCGCTCTGTCGCCAAAACACCGATGGTAGAAACAGATGCTCTTTCCACGGTGCCGGCGTGTAGCAATCCCTGCTGTCAGCAAGGGGGCGGATGCTCCGGGGGAGGCAGGTGGAGGCGTGGAAGGTGCCGCTGGCGTGTCCGTAGCCAGGGCGTGAACGTCGAAAGTGCGGCTAGCCAGGAGAATGCGATCCGCTTCTTCAGCCAGGGAGCGATAATCCTTCGCAGGCAGAAGCGGAGAGTTTGCGAGGACAGCTCTCACGGCGGCCGGTAGTTGGCGGAGGAAGAGGTGCACGAAGAGGAAACCACCGTGATCCGGCCCGAGCAACGATAGCATGTTCTCCATGAGCTCGAGCGCGGTACCGCCACCCAAGCCTGACAGGTTGAGGAGCTTTTCGGCTCGTTCGGCGTCGGAGAGGGCATAGCGCCGAAGAAGCAGCTCTTTGAAGGCGGCGTATTTCCCTTGGGTGGGTGGGTCCCGGAGGAGCGCCATCGCGCGACGGGTGGCCAGCGGGTCGAGCGAGGCCACCACATGGTGATACTTCGTGTCGTCAGCCGAGATGCCGCGAAGGGCGAACTGAGCCTCCACGTGTACAAACCATGACGGGGGGCCAAAAGTCCGGCAGTTTCAGCGCCACAGCGAACGTAGCTGCAACAGGAGGCGGAGGTCCGGCGGCCGCTGATGCATCCATAGCCGAGTCTGCGTTATCTACGGCCCGTTGCATGCTTAAGTCAGGGGTCACCAATGTGGAGGTAAGCATCAACGACACAGAGCTCTCAGTTCTCACTCCTTTATTCGTCTCCAACATCAACTGCGCATATCGCGCCACAAAACACAGGAACACACTTTCTATACACTGGGTGTGAGTGAAGCCCTCTAGTGGTCCACCACAATTTGACCTTAGAACTGAAGAAGCTTCTCGGATGAGAGGTGAAACGTCTTCAAGTAACTTAAAGAAGTCCAGACGCTTTTCTTTGCAAGCTCCTTTGACTTCTTCTGGAAATGTTAATAAACGGCTGTGCTCCCTGGCTAGCTCACGGGAAGCAAGACCAAACGATACCTCCGTCTCCTCCTTGTCTGAGCTCGCCACATTGGTGTCAGAAGTGGGATAGCTCACCCTCGCCGTAATGGAGAGAGACATTCAGAGGCCGGTGCTCACCTCGCAACCTAACCAGCAGGTGCCCCCCCCCCCCCAAACTACCCCCAAATCAGAGCCGCAGACTGCGACGAGGAGGGGGAGGTCACTGAGATGTCCCAGCTGCAACCCTCAGTGCCCCGGAGGCGTCCTCGTCGATTGACCGACCGCAGCTACCGGTGCGATGAGCCTGGCCACGTGGCGCATGACTGCCCAGCACCAGCTCCAAAGACCAGAACTACGCAGCCTCAGGGAAATGAGGAGGGAGCGGTGTAGCGAGGGGACCACCGCTCCAGCTTCCTGCCCCCCTCCAAGGACGATGCACAGTGGTGGGCCGAGTCGGGCACCTCAAGGGACTCTACCTGAGCTGCTGTGTTGAGGGCCAGCCATGCCAGGCCCTGGTGGACACGGGGTCTACCATTTCCCTGATACGACCTGGCATGCTCCCTGAAACATCCGGGCCACTGGTGAAGGGTTGGTTGCCCACAGACACCCAGCTGATGACAGTGAAGGGGGAGAAAACTGTTATGCGGGGGAAGAAACCGTTGCGGATCCGAGTGAAGGATCTAGAGCTGGTGCACGACTTCTGGCTCGCCGACATTCAAGACCAGTGCATCATTGGCCTGGATCTGCTGAGCCGCTGGGGGGGCTGTGTCGACACCGCGAAGCTGGCTATCACTCTTGGCGCAGAGATTTTTCCTCTCCAGCGTGGCCAAAAGTAGGGAGCGGGGACCAGACGAGACAGGCGTCGAGCAGCTGCCGCTCAGCAGATTTCGAGTCGAGTGCCGCTACTGCCTGCGACAGGAGGAGCGGGCCCGGGAGGTGCTGGGGGTGGCTACTGCTCAGGCCACAGCCGGTGGAGGGGGGTGGCTCCCATTGACAAAGCAGCAGCTGAAGCGGGAGCAGCAGCAACATTGGTTCAGGTGGGGGCCTGGCTAGAGGCGGCGCAACGCCCCGCCTGGACGGGGGTGTTGGGAAAGGAGCCCGAGGTGAAGGCCTACTACTCCCAGCACAACAATCTGGAGACCCACGACGGCCTCCTGTACCGGAGATGGCGAGCCCCCGGTCAGGGCAGAGATCTCCTGCAGCTGTTGGTGCCTCGGTCGCTGCGGTCGCAGGTGCTTGAGCTGGTCCACGGCTCGGTGGAGGCAGGACACTATGGGAACGCCAAAACTCTCCACCGCCTCAGGGGACGGTTCTACTGGCCTGGCTGTCGACGGGATGTGGAACTTCATGTGCACTGCTGTGACACCTGCACAGCACAGAAGGGCCCAACTCAATGCTCCACTGCCCCCCTTCAGCAGTACCTGGTGGGGGCCCCAATGGAAAGAGTGGGAGTGGACGTCCAAGGGCCTTTCCCATCACAGAGTCAGGGAACCGGTATGTGTTGGTGGCTATGGACTATTTCACGAAGTGGCCAGAGGCCTACGCGGTGCCGGACCAGAGCGCAACGACGACGGCCGAGAAGCTGGTGGAGGAGATGTTCACCCGTTTTGGGGTCCCGGCTGAGCTCCACAGTGACCAGGGGCGTAACTTCGAATCGAAGGTCTTCGGGGAGATCTGCCGGCGACTGGGGGTGGAGAAGACGAGAACCACACCGCTCCACCCACAAAGCGAAGAGTTGGTTGAGCGCTTCAACCACACGCTGGCCACCCAGCTCGCCATTCTCACCAGCTGCCACCAGCGGGATTGGGACCGACATGTGCCCCTGGTCCTTTGGTCGTATCGGACTGCGGTGCAGGAGTCCAGCCAGTGCACACCTGCCGCTCTGATGTTTGGACGGGAGCTCCGGATGCCTGTGGACCTGGTGTTCGGGTCCCCCCCCCCGAGCCGGAGATTGATGGTGGGCCAGAGATGGACTACTACAGGAGGCTGAGGGAACGCTGCAGGTGGTTCGTGACTACACCCGCCAGGCCCAGGCCAGCGCCGGAGTACGACAGAAAAGAGCCTATGACACCAAGTGCCAAGGGGGGGTTTTCATGCCTGGCGACAAGGTTTGGGTGTACTGCCCGGTTCGCCAGAGAGGAGTGTCCCCCAAACTCTGCAGTCACTGGCAAGGGCCGGCGGAGGTCGTGGAGCAGCTAACAGACGTGGTGTACCGTATCCGCATGCCGGGCCCGGGACGCATCGTGGTGTTGCATCGGGACAGGCTCTCACCGTACCGACCGCTCGCTCCGGCAGACGCCGGGGCAGGGGATGATGGTGGCACCCCATCTTCTGACCCGAGTGACTTTTCCCCCGGCGGCCGTGACCAGCCGGTGCGCCAAAAGAAGGCACCTGGACATTTGCAGGACTTTGTGTGGGGTAATGGGGTCCTCGGGTACGACTGACCCCTTAGGTGGGGGCTATGTAGCGGGTCAGGGCTGTTTGGGGTTCTGTTTGTACAGTTCTGTTTGTTTATGTTGCCATAGTGACGGGTGACGCCCTCTCGCTGCGACGGTGTGTCCATCCGGGGTCAGAGGGCGCCCTGTGTGTTGTTGTTGAGTTCCCTCCCCAGACGCCTTAACGCCCACTCACATCCTGGGCCATCTGACCTCAGGAATTCGCATGATAAGGTGGGGCCAGGTTTCACAACGAGCTCATCCGAAACTATGGCTGATTGGGACCCACACCCAGTTTCACACCCTGGCTTAGGCGATTAGAGGATCATCAGGGGGTCCTTTTGTCCCTCTGTGGGGGGATACTCCCACTAGGGTTAAATCTGGGACTCCTGACCACTTGACCTTAGAACTGAAGAAGCTTCTCGGATGAGAGGTGAAACGTCTTCAAGCAACTTAAAGAAGTCCAGACGCTTTTCTTTGCAAGCTCCTTAGACTTCTGTGTGTACAGTTATCGCAAAATCTAAAATTATGGCTTTAGATGCCTTATGTAAGACTTATGACCTCGATAAACAAGACTTCTTCCAATACTTGCAATTTTGTGACTATATTGGCAAAAGAATAAACAGCTGTGTCCTTGGAGACTTCTCGATTGTTATCATCTTCATTGACGCTTATGACTCCGAGAGTAACAAAGCACTGATAAGTAAAGTGTACAAATGTATGATTAAGCTTAAAAGGACTCAACAATTTACATAAAACAGAAATGGGAAAGAGAAATGGACATTGAGATTACAGAAGATGGGTGGACAAGTATTTGGGTAACGCAGTTCACAACAACTAATTCCAACATGTGGCGGGAATTTTGTCATCTCTTGGCTCTTGACAGAGGCGGTCGCACTTTCTCCTGCTCCCTCTCCCTGCCGGATACTCGATGGCCGGTTGTATCGTGTGTCTGGCAACACTATCGATGGAAGACATTGAATAACATCTACCAATTCGGAACCATGGCCTATTGGAGCTGGCTCAGACCCGGCTTATCGAGGAACAAAAGCAGCTACAGCTGTTAAAAAACCCACAAGGCTGGCCAACATGATAGATGACGGGCAGGACTGTGTGTACTCAGACTGTGTTTTTTTGAATGCAATATGGATAAGATCTTGGAGAAGAACAACGGGAATTGAGAGACCTGGTGACTAGTGACGGACATTAGACCTACTGTAAAATTGGATGCAGTTTGTTTGCACTAACCAAAACCACTACCATCTTCATCTCATGTGGCCCCCCTGGCACCAGCTGGATGCTCAAGGCAAAAGCTGATGGGAATAACAATTCTCCCTTAGATAATAAGACTGTTGTGACTCTCTCCCTCCTCATTCAAGGTCACCCGCGTCGACCGAAGATTGTTGACTTTTGCCTAACCGGGTGAAGGGACACTTTCTCTCGGCTGAACATGGAACACACACACGCACACCTACACATGTACACTGACACAGACCTACACCCACCCCCCACCCCCTCCAAACACCTTTGAAGCTTATGTCTTCTATGTTGTGAGATGTGATGATTCATGTGCTATTTACTGAGGTTTTTTTCTGTTCTCAAACTGAGCTCCCTGTTGGAGTTCTTTTTTCTCCTTGTCTTTCCTCATGTAGTGCATTTTCCATTGATATACCTCTCTGACCTGTCTTCCCCATGTGATGTTGTGTAATGTATGTATGGTCGGAAGGGTAAGATGGAGTTGGCAAAAGGTCGGCAGCCTTAATCCAATTTCCTTCGGGGTCAACCTTCGGGATCAATAAAGTTTAATTGAATTGAATTGAATTATATGTTTTTTCATAGGACCTAAACAAAAGTCTAAATTCAGTGCTACACCTGTGCTGTGCTTGAGAAACTGTGGGGAGGTGTCAGAGTTCCTGGGTCTTTGACCCAGTGCTTTCAGTTTTGTCAGGTTTAGTTTATGTTGCCACATCAATGTTCTCACTTCCTGCTTTTCCTGTGTCAGCTCGTCTCTTGTGTCGTTAGTCAGATTATGTTCAGCTGTGTACTCACCGGTCTCTCATTATCATCCTTATCAGTCTGTGTATTTAAGTCCTCTGTTTCCACTTGTTCACTGTTGTGTCATTGATGTTATGTTGTCGTTTCTGCCTGCGTTCAGTTCAGCCAGCCATCCAGTCTTTCAGCCAGTCAGTCCTTTCGTTCCTGCCCTGTTCATCCACTCTTTGTAATAAACAATCTTCCGTTCTTCATTATCCACGAGTCCTGTGTTTGGGTCACTTCCTCGCCTCCACACAACACAAATCCTGACAGGAAGTCACGGCAAAGAAAATGGCTGGGATTTATCAACTGTGGTAGCATTCTTTAATGCATAGAACTTCCAGCAGCAGCAGCAGTCATTTTGCCATATCATTTTTTGATTGGTCGACATGGTGCCTTTTTCCACCAACATGAACGGGCTGGTTTTTTTTGTATTTTTATTTTTTGCTCATAAGCAGAGAGTGCTCGCCGCGCTGTCCTTAGACAGTAAACGTGACAAAACTATTGAAGAAAAAACACGTATATATTGTTTATCATGACTCTGGTTTTACGTGGACTATCAACACAATTTAAAAACTGGTATATATCACCTTGTTGCTTTGTCATCTTAAAGTGGTCATGTGATTGGCTTACCAAGACTACTTTATTCTTCCTCAGCCAAACAGCAGCACTCATGCGATTGGTTTGCCCCCTGAGCTCCAGGTGTTGTGCCAAAAAGTGATCATCTACCAGACAGTGATTGCTGCCCGCAGGAGCGTGCACAGCTGCTTAAAGCTGTAGCGCCCAGATTACTTACATAGACAGCTACTTCCATTCAACTGATATAAGGTGCGGTAGACTAAAGACAGCTTCAACCGTCTGTTTGTTGAAAAATAGTAACGCGACCGCACCGCATTTTCTTTCTTTCTTTCTTTCTTCCTTTCTTTCTTTCTAACAGTAACAGCGTTGTAACGATAGGAATAGCAATTAGTTAGATTACTCGTTACTAAAAAAATTAACGACGTTAGTAACGCTGTTACTTGTAACGCCGTTATTCCCATCACTGGATTCCACCCTCAAAGATATCATCGATTTGATGAAAGCTAATCTGCTGCTTTTTTCTGACTATCCTCAGCAAACATTGGTGATGACATCGTTGTGGAAGTTGATAAGGCAATAAAACAACACACCTATAGAGTGAATCCTACCAACCAACTGGTTTTAATGTAACAGTAAGTTGAATATCTAGTTAAACATGGGTTAGCTGTGCCCAGTAGCAGTGCATGGAGTTCGCCCTGTATTTTGGTGCCCAAACCAGATAACATCCCACGTTTCTGTACTGATTACAGAAAGGTTAATGCTACATACGTTACTAAGCTAGACCTCTCCGGAAAATTATAAAGGTATGATTAGATGATGTTCGTCAACTGTGAAAACCTGTTTTTGTCATCTGCCATAATAAACTACACACTCTTTGTTAAAGTCCACATTTGGGTCATCTCAAAAGAAAACCACACAGTCTGCCACTGCTGTTTGTCCTTGTGTTCCTGCTCCCAGGATAGCTAAGGCCCAGCCATTCCCTGCAACTGTATCAGTTTCTCGGGTGAGGATGGCTAGGACAGCTTTGTCAACAAAGATATGTTTATTTACTTCACTGACCCCATTCTCAGATGGCCAAATCCCTACACTCTGAACATCTCTGTGGGACTGAAATGCGTTCTGTGGAGGAAACAAAGAAGTCCTTTAAAAATGTTGGTATATTTGGCTGATCCCAAATGCTCCTATGCCGTTCTGCTCCTCTCATCACCCAACTAAGTGACTCACTACTCGTATGAAATAAGAAGACCATATGGCTGCGAATCTGATGATACATTTACAAAAACATCAACATAGGTTTGACCTAGGCTGCAAACCAAGTCAAGGAAACAGTCCTCTTGCCTACCAAAAATCCCAATGTACAGACATTGAAGTATAATGACCTTACCAATGGTGGAGTGGAAATGAGTCCAGCCTCTTCCCAGGAGACTAGTTCCAGAAACAAGACTGTATTGATGTGGTCCTACCTTTATTTCCATGGTACCTCTCAACCTCACATAAAAGTTCTGGCTTCTTCCTTTACTAACATTAATGTTAATTATTGTCTGTGTGATTTTAAAAATACTATACCATACAGTAAAATGTCCCAGAGACATTCTGGGACTATTTAGTTTAACGTTGTAAAATGTTTTCATTCATTTATTTTGTGCACTGCACCGTTTTTGCATACATTGTGTTTTCTGTTCAAATAGTTCTGCTTTTTCAGTCTTATCGACCACTACTGCCATGTACTTTTTCAATAGTAATATTCCAAATAGAACGAAGTATTTTATTCTATTTGCATAGTACTTTTTATATTGTATATAGTATTTTATTCTAGTTTGTATAGTTATTCTATTCTACTGTTTTTTCCCCTTTTTTTCTTAATTTTTACTGCTCTTAACTTGTACTTTCTGCCATGACCAAAAGATTTCCCACATGTGGGATTAGGTTTATCTTGTCTTATGGCTCCAGTCTATAAATATAATAAATCAATACATTTTTCACATATGCATGGGAGCAATGAGCAGAATTGAAGAAGCGCTCAAACATGCAAGCACATGCGTTGCTTGAGTCTCATTGGTGCAGGCAAGCAGCAGGTTCAGCTGGCTGGGCTTAGATTCTTGCAACACTTAGTCACATGGGCTGATGATTATCTCACACAAATAGGCACACAGAGCAGGGATCTGTGTATTCTGTGATTGCACAAGCCCTTCCCCCTCCCTTTAGAGCTCTCGCCCTGTCGCTCCCTCCGTCTCTCTGCTTCCCTGCCCTTTTCTGTTGTCTCTATTTTTCTCTGTAGTGCACGCCTACACGTAAAGGCACACACTCAGCCAAAGCAAAATTGTCGGTGCGCAGCTACATTTGCGATTTAAGAGGTAGGAAAACACTGATTATTTTTCAAACTACTTCAATTTTCATGTGTTTTATTCTTTAGTCAGTGCTGGTACGCCCCTTCTACAGTACGCCTGTTTATCTCCACTGGATACCTTTGGGTATGTGTGAGGAAGAATGTCTGTGCCTTTGTCACTGCATATCACAGGCTTGTTCAGACCATTATGGACCTATATTGTGGGAAACTTTCAATGTGGAAGCTGAGGGGATTGCTGGGTGTCCTAGAAGAGCAGTTCTTATTCCAGTCATGTTTGGGCTAGACATTCCTGCTTCCTTTTATTGTTTCTTAATCCTGCCAATTTTTACTAACCCAAGCTGTAATTGCTATTTCTCTCACATATTTGTAGCACTACTCAAGTGTAATATTCTGGATATTTTTTTTACATTTTTAATTTTTTTATTCACAGATGACAAAGAGGATACAGTGTTAGGGAGTCTGCCCCTGCTCAGTTTCCAGATTGGAGGAGTAGAGCTTTCAGAAAACATCACCTGCAAATTTGCCTTTAAGGTCAGTAACTGAACATTACAAAAGGTTCATATATAATTGCTTGTTATGGAAGAAATACATTGTGTATTGAACAGCATAGATCTATTAAATGACTTTGGAATGTGCAATTGTTGCAATAAATGCATTGGTTCTTATATAATGCTTTTCCATCTTAGCAGTCAAAGCATTCGCTTCACTCTCCCATTCATACATCAGTATGTATTTTCTATGTAAGTGCTTATAGCTAGCTTTCACACTCCAACAGATCCATCCAAGAGCAACTTAGTTAGTAGGTTAGTATTCTGGTAATCGCCAATCTTCTGATTAGCAGATGACCTGCTCTACCTCCTGAGCTAAAGCCACTTCTGTAGTCTTTAGTCTGTAGCTTAGTGGAAAGCAAATATGACTTGGTTCTTCGTATTAGTGTACTTTGCCTTAACTTATACAACTGATTAATGAAGGTCTTTAGAAAGGTTCTCTTTAGCACAAGATGATTTTTATAATGAAATAGGCAGCTGTTATAATATCCCATATAGTGGGATGGTTGTTACCTGTTCTCCTGAGTGATAACAGTTCCTCACAGAACAGCTGTTTTAACCCCTGAGCTCCCTTGTGCAACAAAACGTCTCATTGAAAAAATTAGGATTTGCTAATGTTGGAACTTTGTTGTTGTTTTTTTGCCTTGGTGTAGTGAAGGATGTTGATTTGGTACTGGCTAATAAAAGTTTAATAGCCTTGGGCTGAGGCAACGTTTACATCATAGTGAAAGATTTATGTTTTATTTTCATTTAAAGAAAAGACCTGGGATTAGAACAATGGATTATTATTAAAATATATTCAGTTATTTTAAATGGTAAATGGACTGATTCTTATATAGCGCTTTTCTACTCTCCCGGAGTACTCAAAACGCTCTATACAACATGCCTCATTCACTTCTAAACACAAGTGCAAACTAATCTACATTCACATTTATTCACACTCCAATGAATGCATCGGAGGGCAACTTGGGGTTAGTATCTTACCCAAGGATATTTGACATGTAGACTGGGGAAGCCAAGGATCGAACCACTGACCTTCTAATCAGTAGCTGATGTGCTCTACCACTTGAGCCACCACACCCCATTTTAGTCTTTAGTACATTATATTTGCCTTTTATTTTCAGCTTTTACTGCAATCACTGTTTTCTTTTTCACTTTTCAGTAGATCTAGGCTTTTCTGTCACTCTCTCTTCACTAGTGCAAACTCTGGCTCAAAGTCCAGTTTATGTACCCAGTGTGTACACACACACAAACAAAAGCCCAAGTAGGTTGTTTACTGAGTGGAGACAGACTGCTTTTTTCCCCCCTAAAGAACATGAACTGAAAAACCCTTTTTTTATTCAGTGTTGTTACAGTACTTAGTACTCTTGTCTCTTTTCCTCATAACTAAGGTATTTGGTTTTGGGTGTACAGAGACCATACAGTTACATAATAGCAGGTCCATCAGTGAGTGGTGTACTCGACCAGCTAAGTCAAACTGTGTTTTTTATGTCTTGTTAATCCTGTTGCAAAGTGTTAAAACGTTAAAACGAACACAGATAATTGCAACTCTTGTTTTCACATTTACAGAAGCATGCGGGAGGTCATTGCTGACCATTTTCAGTGTAGCAAGATTTTTTTCCTTGCTAATAACAAAAATAGATTGGTGAATATGTAATAAAATCTTTCTGTTAAGTTCAGAAAAGCGGTCATTTTGAAACCATGAACATGCACACCAAAATTTCAGGTCCTTCAGTTCATCTATCCATCCATCCATCTTCATCCGCTTTATCCGAGGCCGGGTCGCGGGGGCAGCAGCCTAAGTTCATTGTGTAGTTTTTATGATATAGCTGCATCTGGCTGGGTATGTGTTTATGTATGAGACAGATAATCAAGGCATTTCAGTTTTTTATCAGCATGGTTCAAATATCAGCTCAACTAGCAAGCTATTGAAACCGGTTTTATCAGCAGATTTACCACCTTCCTGTACAGTGGTGTGGGTTAACCTAGGGTACATTTAAGGGTTTCAGTAAAGTTGACAAATGTGCAACTAAAAGTTATGTTTCACCTTAGTGTTCAAGCCAAACCAAAATTATTATATTTTAATAGACATATTTAATCAAATGTCAAAGCACTTTATACAACTTGCCTCATTCAGCCAAGCACTTCTTTCTACTGAAGTGCTTTCTTTCTAATATTCATACATCAGAGGGTAACTTGGTATTAGTATTTTGTCCATGGATATTTGACATGCAGACTGGAGCAGCCATGGATCAAAACCACCAGCCTTTCAATTAGGAAAGGATCTGCGCTACTATCTGAGTTACAGCCACCTGAGAAGAACTCAAGGTTCTATATCATGTCAATTTCTCCTTTATGGCAAATAAGGCTGGCTTGTCAGATTTATTCACAATATCAGCTATTGTGCTAGATTTATCTGAAAGTCTTATGCTGTGGGACTGCATATGACTGACACTTTCTTTTTACTATTCTTAAAGTTAAAATAAGGATGCAGAAATAGGATTGGGTTTTAAAAAACGATTTTCCCAAGTCAAATTAATTTTATCTTAAATAAAGCAATATCGAGTCATTAAATCTCAAATTGATTTTTTTAAATGTAAATGGACTTTGCCAGAAATGCCAGAATCTCAGGTTAAAGCTCACAAAACTATTTTAATGACCACTAAACAGCTAAAACAGTAAATGAGAGCAGTTACACGGATTCAGCACAAAGATGTAAACACAGAGCATTGTTCACCTGATGGCACATACGCAGGCATGCCATCTGAGCTGAAAGCCAACATCTAACAGATTCTAAAGATGCAGGTTTCATCCCCAAAGTTCACTGAATCAGCAGCAAAAGAAGATCCAAATTATGCTTCACGTTTGATAAAAATTGTCATGAATTCCCTCCACCACAATAAAAATCACACTTCCTGCACAGCTCTCTCTCTCTCTCTCTCTCTCTCTCTCTCTCAGTGTACTCTGCGCATCTGCATGCATCTATCCATCCACCCATTTTCTTACATCTATCTGAGTCACAGGGGCAGTTGTCACAGCAAGGATACCCAGATCTCTCTCTTGCCACCTCCTCCACCTTATCTGGGGAAACATGAGGTGTTCCTGGGCCAGCTGATTTGTCCAGTGTAGTGGGTCTGCCCCAAGGCCTCCTCCCAATGGCACATGCCTCAAACACCTCACCTTGTCAGATGCCCAAATCACTGAACCACTTTGGCCCCAGTCCATCTGACAATCTCATGCCTCATGAGCAAGACTCTGATATACTTAAACTCCTCCACTGGGGCAGTCACTTCTCCCTGACCTGAAGTAGAGACTCCACCCTTTTCTGGCTGAGGACCATAGCTTCCGACTTGGATGTTCTCATTCTTATATCTGCTGTTTCACACTCAGCTAAGAACCACTCCAGTGTGAGCTAAAGGCCACTGCCTGATAAGACCAACAGAACCATGCAGAATAATCTGAAAAAATAAGAGATGCAATTCTATGGCCACTAAAATGGTAGCCTTTTGCCACCTGGCTATGAGTAGAAATTCTATCCATAAAAACACAGAGCAAAATTGGTCACAAAGGGAAGAAAAGAATTCAACTTTATTGTCATTGCACATGCACAGGTACAGGGCAACGAAATGCAGTTTGCATCCATCCAGAAGTGCTTTAGCCCAGGCAGAGTCCAACCCGCACTGGGAATGAGTCTGATTTTCTAGTTCAAAGGTGGGGCCCAGTAACCCTACTCCAGAATACACTTGCTTTTTTCTCTCACAAAGGGGTTGACTGAATTACTCTTTGTCTAGCCACTCTTCCAGGACCAGTTTGCTTTGGGAGACCCTGTCAGGGTGCAACTGTGATGAATGTACAGTAAATGTCCTGGTGGTGCGGGACCCAAATGCAGGACTTAAACGAAACAGGATAAACTCAAAGAAGCAGCTATATTGCTGTGAAAAAATCCAAATGAAACATAGAAGTGAAATAAAAACTAAATCTGAAAAATAGAACTTAGACTAGGAACAAACTCAGAAATAACCTGGAGGACAGGAAACATACACAGGAACATGGGATGATGTGTCAACAGGCAAATGAAAACAAGACTAAATATACAGAGGATAACAAGGGAATGAGAAACAGGAGGGAAACACAGCTGGAGCTAATCTGTCATAACAAGACAGAGAGGAAGCAAAAATGAGTAAACTAAAAATAGGGCAAGGGACTATCAAAGTAAAATAGGAAACATGAGTCACACACTGAGACACAGGACTTGATACTAGGACCAGGGAAGAATAAGATCAGATAAACCTTTATTAGTCCCACACGTGGGAAATTTTTTTGGTCACAGCAGAAATGTTAAGAGCAGTAAAAATTAAGAAAAAAAGAAAAAAACCGAGTAGAATAAGATAAGATAGAATAACATGCTATACAAAAAGAATAAAATACTTTGCTCTATTGGGAAAATTGCACTTGGTACTGTTGCACATTAGGGAGACAGGGTGAAAGTTATCATTGTGTTTTGGATGTGCGTGTGGGTCTGTCTGCCGCAGCCTGCCACTGAAGGAGCTGCTCAGTGCTGTCACAGTCTCCTGCATGGGGTGGGAGATGTTGTCCAACAGGGATGACAGCTTAGCCACCATTCTCCTGTCACTCAACACCTCCACTGGGTCCAGAGGGCAGAACAGAGCTGGCCCTGTGGATCAGCCTGTTCAGTCTCTTCATGTCCCCAGCAGAGATGCTGCCGCCTCAGCAGACCACACCGTAAAAGATGGCTGAGGCCACCACAGAGTCATAGAAGGTCTTCAGGAGTGGGCCCTTCACGCCAAAAGACCTGAGTCTCCACAGCAGGTACAGCCTGCTCTGCCCTGTCCTGTAGAGGGCGTCTGAATTATGAGTCAGTCCAGTTTATTGTTCAGATGAACACCAAGGTACCTGTAGCTGTCCACAGTCTCAATGTCCATACCTTGGATGTTCAGTGGTTGCAGTGGAGAATGCTTGTGCCTGCGGAAGTCTACCATCAACTCCTTGGTTTTACTGGCGTTGATCTGGAGGTAGTTCAGCTGGCACCAGTCCACAAAGTCTTGTGTCAGTTCTCTGTACTCCTTGTCATCCCCATCAGTGATGAGGCCAACTATTGCAGAGTCATCAGAGAACTTCTGCAGGAAGCACTGGGTGGAGTTGTGGGAGAAGTCTGCAGTGTAGATGGTGAAGAGGAACGGAGCCAGAACCGTTCCCTGTGGGGCCCCCGTACTGCAGACGACCCTGTCCGACACACAGCCCTGAGTTCTCACATACCCCCTTGAGGTCCACACCAAGAAAAAAACGCAATGGAAAATTTTTTTGTTTGCATTTCTTAATGACTTGGGTGAATAACCACAATCAATATTTTTTTTCAAAATAAAAAAATTTAAATTAGTTTTCAAATTATTGATCTCTACCAAATGGTTGAGATTTCACTTAATGGTAAAAGTATGAAATGAAATAATGCAAATACAAGTACAGTAGATAATACAGTTGAAAAAATCTAATAAAGGGCCAAATTATAATTAAATTACTGACAAAAACTATCCAGGGCATTTGATACAGTTTATTTCTAGTAGCATGCCAGTGAATATTGCTGTATTCATTTCATCAAAGGAAAGTATTATATCAAACAACAAAATACATATTTTTGTAATCTGCAAACGTGAAAAATGTGCAATAGCACAAAATACTCACATTCAGGCCACTTCTAAATGAATGCTACTATGCAAAATCATTTTTTTTTTTATAAAAATAAAATAAAAACAGTGCAAATCGAGCACATCTGCTTGTGGTTTTGGTCGTTGGGGTTTTAGGGTGTAGCATTTATTCTGTGGTCTTGAAGAGCTGGATCATGGTTGTCTAACTCTAGATGCTGGCTTGTTAACTTGGTTCAGACACAGCCAGGTGGAAACCTTTTGAGAGTTGCGGTTTCTGATCCAGTAGAGCACAGTCCCTCTTGTAGACCAGGTATTCAAGTTAAGGATGTATCCGAACCGTGGAATTTGCCATCTCCTTAACTTGTTAATTATATCTTATTCTGTGACTTAACTTTCTGTTCATTTTAATCTTTTTGTACAGCGCTTTGTGACGGCCTGTCCATGAAAAGCACTTAATAAAATAAACTTTACTTACTTACTTACTATAACTTACTATAACTATAACTTGTCTTATACAGGTGTAATAGCATATCAGAAAGCTTAATTCCCCCCATATGTTAATTATATACAGGGATGAGTGATGGGCATGGGATGGTGATCTTTGCATTGGTCTCTTTGCTCTACCGTTTGACCGATGAAAAAACCATGAACCCACAGGCATTGTTTAGGAGGTTGACACATTTGGTGTCAAACCATTATATTGCAATCAGACCTTCATTAGAGCCTGTAGGTTCTGAGCTGAGGTTCTTTAATGGGTTTGCATAGTGTTTTTTGGGTTTTTTTACAACTTTGGCCCCTTAGAGATAGCTTCTGTTTGTTTTTCACTGAGGGGAACATTGAAGAATGTAGACCCCCCTTGATACAGCAGCATGTCGTGGATGATGCCAGATAAACTTGCTTGGCAGAACAATTTAAAGCCCCACTCATCTGGTTTGTTTGCAATATAGTGGTGGAGAGTGCCAGCCCTTGTGGCTTCATATGAAACCATGACCTCAAACACACTGTGGTTGAAGGTGGATGGTATCATTAGTATCATGCCACAGAACCATGCGATTTTTAGCCATATAATTGTTTATAGTCCATATAGCACTTGTTAAACATGAAATAAAATTTTTGACAACTTAGTAATATTAATTTACCAGCTACTGTAATTTGGTTAAAAGGAAATCAGTTTTGATATTTCTGATTTCCACATGTTATTCTTGATTTTTACAATAATTGTTAATATTAACTCAGAAAGTTACAAAAATGACTTACTGAGGAAATTCACCATATTCTTGCTGTGCAAACACTTAATGTGATTTATCAATAGCAACGGATAAACACAATGGGTCTAGTGGTCTGAATTTATGTCAAAAAATCAATTTAAATAACATTTAGGTTATATCAGCAGTAGCACCATAAAGTGACAAATCAACCGTTTGGTTGACCACCTTTTAAAAAAATTATTAAACATTTATTTTCACTTTTTTAATGGTGTCAAGTGACATACATCTGTTTAGTAAGTCATCTAACACTATCATATATCAAAAGATTATATCATCCTACCTTAGTTTCATCAAAAACACTCAAAATATGTTGGATGGGTTTTTGTTTCTGACTTCCTGGTTGGGAGAGGTATAAGAAGAGCCAACAGTTTAACAGTTTCCATTCACAGTGCCTTCTGGTGGATTTATTTTTTTTTTTTTTGGCATTACAGATGTAAAACTATTGGTAGAAAAGACTCAATAAGGAAGGTCAATTTCAGTGAAAGCCTCAGTTAGATATAGGGCCTGAAAATGTGCTCTACCATATCGTTGAGCAGAACGCTAAAGGGATACTGTGGTCGGTCACTGAGGTAGTCCAGTATCCATGTTGTAAGGTGATGGTCCACTCCTGAGTTCTCCAGCTTGTCCTTCGGGACCATGGGCAGAATGCTGTTAAAAGCACTGGAGAAATCAAAGAACATGATTCTCACAGTGCTCCCAGCGGGCTCTAAGTGAGAGAGGGAACAATGTAGGTGATGAATGAAAGCATCATCCACTGCAGTGCCAGGCTGGAAAGCGAACTGAAGTGGGTCCAGTGATGAGCTCACCAGGGCCAGAAGCTGTAACAGGACCAGCTGCTTCAGGGTCTTCAAGAGGTGGAATGTCAGAGCCACCGGCCTGTAGCTGTTGAGGTCCTTGGGGCGTGAGGTCTTTGGCACTGGTACAACACAGGAGGTTTTCCAGAGCCGTGGGACTCTCCCCAGCCTCAGCCTCCGGTTGAAGAGGTGCTCCATCACCCCACACAGTTGTCTGCGCAGGACCTGAGGACCCTTGAGCTGATGCCATCTGGACCCGCTGCCTTCTTGGCTTTAATCCTCCTCAGTTCCCTCCTAACCTGGGTAGTTGAGAGAGACAGGCAGGAACCTTGTGCAGGATGTGTACTGGGTGCTGTGGTTGGGGATGGGGATGGGGAGTAGTGACCGTGGTGAGTGGAGAAGGTGTGAAGTGGCTGAGGTTTCAGAGGTGGAACAGCAGCAGTGGGGGTGGGTGAGTCTGCAGCCGATGTTGGAGACTGCATCCTGGATGAATCAAACCTGTTAAAGAAAAGAGTCAGTTCATTTGTCCGCCTCACATCCCCCACAGGCAGAGAGTTTTGATCTTTGTGGCCCGAGATGGTTCTAAGACCTCTCCAGACTTTACTGACATTATTCTGCTGAAGCTGGTTCTCCATCTTCAACAGACTTAAGAACATAGCTGACTGGGGAAAACGAAAGAAAACACAGAAAACAGATACTGGAGATAAACGAACATGAAGACAAGCGAGACTAGATATGAAACGTAGGATACAGGGGAAGCACAGTAACAGAAACGTAGGGATTAGAATCTATCAATATAATCTGAGCAGAATAATTAAACAACTAGAAATCCAAATGATTAAAGTAGAAACCTAAACAATACCAGTAAAAGCCTAAGGAACAGAAACACTGGATCATAGACCCAGTACCATGACAGTAAAGGACTGTGTTGGACTGGTCCACAGTGGCTGTGGTGTTCATAGTCAGTGTGAGGTTATATCAAGTGTCGCTCAGATGTATTCAAATTTAAACTGAACATGCTTAGATTTATTCACAGAATTCAATACTGTTTATTCTGCCTAGTAAAAACACAGTATAAACAGTATATTGTAAGTGTAGGGAATGGAATTGAGCTAAGCTGCTTTTATCTTATTGAATTCAGTTCCACTAAGAGCAGTAAACCTTTATGTAGTTTCATGATCACAGTTGATCCATTGATCATAGGCTGTGAACAAAAGAAAATCCATTTGAACTCACAAAAGAAATTATTTTTATTTGTGATCATTTCACCATACTGTGTCACTACAACCAAACTGAAGATTTTCCCTCCCACTAAAACCACTTTATTACCCTAACATATTAAGTTTCCTGTTCAGGTGTGGGGGCAAAGTAAAAAGAAAAGTTTGTATTCCCATGGACTAATTAGGGATGGGTATCGAAACCCGGTTCTTGTTGACAACCGGTTCCCACTGTTTCAATTCCTTGGAATCGTTTGCCATTTTTGCAAAGGATTCCCTTATCGATTCCAGTCGCCCCGAATGACGTCACCACGTTGTGGCGCTTCATTTACCCGGCAGGAAACACGGCGCCTAAGCGGCTCAAACGCTCAAAAGTTTGGTTATACTTTACGAGAACGGATGACAACAGGGCAACTTGCAATACTTGCAAAGTAGATATTTCATTTAAGGGAGGAAACACTACGAATATCAAAAGCATTTGCTCACAAAACACGCGATGACCTTAAATGAATGTCGTGTTTTTAATTCCGCTCCGGACTCGTGAATCTCAACCGAGCAGCAGCGGTAACGTTTGCACGTCCTCTCGTGTTAATGCGGCAGGTAAATAATCAACTAACAGTGCATATTATGTTAGCGCGATCTGCCTTCTTACAAAACCTGCCATTACTGTGCATTTAGGTGACCATGATGAGACAGACAGAGTCCGGCTGGCTCAGATGCTGGCAGTTCTCGCTGCAGTCTACCTGGTAGCGTCTCCTTTCAGGCCAGGATAGACGAATGTCACCGAGCAGTGACTAAGTTTGTGGTCAAAGGCTTGCACCCATTTGCCACAGCAGATGCTCCCGATTTCACTTTGGTAAGTGAATGTGTTTAATTGTAGGCAGGGACATTACTGGATATTCTTGTGTAATTGCTACAGAATAATTTATGTTACACTTTGTTATTGCTACAGGAGAATATTTATTTTATTATTTTACATTTACATTTTTTTTCCTGGGGACCCTGTGACACCCCATTGAAGAGCCGTAGGCTGGATCTCTTAAGATCTCACTGTTGGGTTTGTAAGGCCATGTTACTCTTAAATTTCTATCTTGTTCAAAGAGAAGATATAAAACAAAGTTCTAAGCTAATCGACTTTAGTGTTCTCCTTTTTTAAAAATAAGAATCCATAAGAGAATCGATAAAGAATCGAATCGTTAAACAGAATCGAAAATGGAATCGGAATCATTAAAATCTTATCAATACCCATCCCTAGGACTAATACAGCATTAGGTTTATTTAGCTGTAGTTTTACTTTTATTGGAGTCTTTTTTCACGCAAGTATCTATGCTTCATCTTAAGTAAATAATTTCTGTACTTTTGGTACCCCTATCTTTAGGATTTGACAAAATAACTGTATCTAATATTCAATTCCTTTTCATGTAACATGAGTACACTTTCTGTTTCCGAATATTAGCTCTATTGCTACCCTGTCCAATATTCTCCTGCCCTTCTGATTTGTGGTGAAGTGCTACTATACTAGTATTAGTAATTGTAGTCAGAAGAGATTTGTATATTTCTTGTGAGCATTAGCTTACTTTGTCTCACTCTTGTCAATATATAAATTCCTGCGCTCTTTCATAGTACAAGGGGTGGCTGTAGAGCAGGTCATCTACTGATCAGAAGGTTGGTGGTTCAATTCCTGGCTTCTCCTAGTCTGCATGCCAAACATCCTTGGGCAAGATACTAACCCCAAATTGCTCCCCGATGCATCCGTCGGAGTATGAATGTGTGTGTGAATGTCAGTTAGAAAGCACTTAGAAAATGTGCTGGTGTGAATGGGTGAAAGCACAAGTTGTGTAAAGTGCTTTGAGTGTTCAGAAGAGTAGAAAAGCACTATATAGAAACTAGTCCATTTACCATTTATCATATTCCAGGAGCCTGCGTTTCATTTCAGCTGTGTTGTTGTGTATTGTAGACTATACTATTTTTACTGTTTATCATGCTACTGTAACAGAAAAATGTCCCTTGTTGGATCAGTAAAATATTTATTTAATGTGGATAGCATTCATTTGAATAACACTGACTACAATGAAAATTTAGCTGTAACCACAAAAAAGAAAGTTATTTTACTGCTTTTATAGGAGCTCAAACCCAACCCAAGGACGTACCAGGCTTAGAGCTGCACTGTGGTTTTAGTGTTTTTCAGAGTGTTCAGTGGTTAGGAATTTTTTTTTCTGTTTATTGAGCTTCATTTATGCAAGTAATGTACTTAGGTCAAAGGTGAAGGGCACAGAAATATTTTATAGATGCATTAACATTTTGTTATATAAAATACAAAAACAATTGCATCCATAAGTATTTGACCTGATTTTGCCTCTTATTAAAAAGTGCTGAAGTTTAATTACATTTTTTGTTTAATTCAGGTTCTTTTATTTTCTACTTTTGAAGAGGTTTTATGTAGTGTGCTATTGTCTGCTTCATCTCTAGTTCACTGAAGCATATTATTGCCACCTTAGTATTTTCTTTATTGGCTTTGTTTTTCCTTTGTTTCTTCTCTATTTGTTCTTCCTTTCTTCCGTCTTTAATTGTTTCTCATCTTTTGTTTATTTTTCAGTCTTAAGTTTCCAGTGAGGAAACGTGAAACTGGAAACCTTACTATGTTTTTGCTCTATTGTCATTCCATTTCTTATATTATCTTTTTAGCCTTTTCTTTTTTAATTTATTTAATTTTTTTCTGCTTCCCAATCTAATGCCTTTGCCTAAATGCATTTTCATTTTGTGTTAGTTTTGGTATTAAGTATAATAGCAAATAGTATACAGTAGATTTAAAAAGTATATTTGTATAATTGTAAGTAATACGTTCATGATTTAAGAAAGGAGCAAAGAATGGAGGGATCAGTAACTTGTTCTCCTTCTTTCATTTTCTGCTCTAGAAAGAAAGAAAGGACAACAAAGAAGGGTTATACATACACGTACATGCACACACATGCTCTGCCCCAACCTCTGTTGCTAGGTTACTGCTGCGTCTTAATATTCAGCCATTTCACACAGTTGCATCACCCTCTGTGAGTGCTGGAGGTGGAGTCTCATGATGTTCCACCGTGGAAGGAAATGACTCTTGTTTATGAGTGACATCATGTCCTCTATCCACATTAGAGGACATCTTCTCTACACACACACACACACACACACACACACACACACACACACACACTGCCCCAAGTGGAGCAGTCCACATATCTCGAGTCTTGTTCCTGAGTGAGGGGAGAGTGAACGGTGAGATTAGCAGACCGAATGGGGCACCATTTGCATCTGTTGTGGTGAAGAGAGAGCTGAGCATTAAAGCAAAGCTGTCGATTTACCAGTCACACATTGTGTTTT
The DNA here is from genome assembly GCF_057382275.1 of Copadichromis virginalis. Lineage (NCBI taxonomy): Eukaryota > Metazoa > Chordata > Actinopteri > Cichliformes > Cichlidae > Copadichromis > Copadichromis virginalis. The sequence goes on from NC_140622.1 coordinate 3,460,061, forward strand.
CAGAGGCAGTATGCTTTAAAATTAGAACCGCAAATGAAAAGGAGTTATGAAAAATGTGTCCAAACTAAATCTACATCCCAGAATTTAAATCGGACTGACAGATATGAGTTTCTTGAAATATGAAGAATTACCTGTGTAGCCAAAATGGATTGATTATGTCATTATTTGAAATAACTACAGTACTAGATAAAGCAATTATTAATATTTAGTAGATATTTAAAGCATTGTGATCCATAGTGCACAGTGTGTTGAAGCTAGAGTATAGTGCAGCATTTTATAAAGAGCAGTGACTGGTGGCTTTTGTCACAGCTAATCTTTTCCTCCCCTCTGTGTTTTTTTTCCTCCCACTTTCATCTACACACATGAGGGCTTTGTCTTTTTGTTTTATTAGGAAACGCAGTTGGTAACAACATTAATATCCCAAAAGTTGTTTCTGTTCATCTGGACGTAGCGTTTTCAGTGGGAGAAACATTTTGTCACTCATCCAAGTGACTGCAGGTTTCCAAAATTATAAACAGTACATTTGCATAATGACTGAAACCAGCCCACTGAATGATTCAAGGTCTGGTAGGTCAGTTCTTGATCATTATTATGCAAATTGGCATGACCATTGATCAACAACAACTGATCAATGGCCATGAGTACCATTCGCAGAGAGTTGGGGAATGGGTGCAAACACAGCATTGTAAGATAGTGAACAATACAGCATTAATATTTTATGTCTTACTCTGATTTAGAACTTCCCTGCCTGCAAGGAATGCACTATTATCTCTGTTGCACTGAACTGCGTGCCATTTTTTCAGTTATTGTGTGTGAATGTGTGTATGAATGGGTGGATGACTGGATATGCAAAGCGCTTTGGGGTCCTTAGGGACTAATAAAGCGCTATATAAATACAGGCCATTTACCATTTATTATCTGTATGTCATCTCTATTCTTCATCCTGGTTTAGTTCATAAAGTTTCACTTTCACCTCAAGAGAACATGTAAGGATTCTGGCATGCTACTTAGCAAAGCTAATCAGAAACTATACCCAGGATAATACTGAGCTATTAGCACTTTGGACTAGTTTGCATTCTAATTTTATTATTAAACAAAACCACACTCTGGGAATATGATGGCACCACTCACCCACGAGCGTTTCAGAATAAAAAAGAAAAAAAAACCTTTATTTTATTTTATAATTTTTATAAAGCCAGCTACCAATACTAATGCGCTTTTATTATTAAATATATTATTACATTTATAGAAAAATAATAAGTGTCAAAATTACTGCCTGCAGGATAGTAGTTTGTGTCACAATCTGGTTGTAGGAACTCAGGTGTTAGATGTCTCCAAAAAACAGTTTATTTACAGCACCAGTGCACAGTATATCCAGTGAAGGGAATCCAAAACTCCAGGGAATCACAGGGTAGCTCTCTCACACTCGCTCACGTCTTCTTCCCACACTCACACACGTTCACACGGCAGGGAGGTCACAGGTCTGGGGAGGAAGGTCTGAAAGCAGGAGAGAAGGAAAGAGAAGAAACGAATCACGAATCTCAAATTACTAAGCACAAGTTCACAGGAGCTGCGAGAAACACTAACATCAGTAGTACAATCATCCAGTGACAAGAGGAATTGTGTTCCAGCCTCAAATAGTGCTCCCGGTGATGACAGGTGATTGTTGTCAGGTGTGTGGGTCAAGGGCGGGAGCCCACAGTGAGCTCCGCCCAGGCAGAGAGGGAGAGAGAGAGAGAGAACCAAAACAGCACATGTAGCTTTGTGGGGCCGGCCGGGCAGGCACGGAGACCATGACAGTTTGAGACTGAGTTGAATGTGTTGCATCTCTTTGTTTCACTCTGCAGGTGTGGAAGGAAGAGGAGAAAAGTGAAAAAGGCAATTTAAAGCGTTTATTTGATTTTGCATTCAGGTGGAGCATGTCGGGACCAGGACATACTATTTCAGCACAGACAGCAATGCAGAACAGGAAGAGTGGATCAGAGCCCTGAGTGATGCTGCTGAGGTCACTAGTCAACCAAGAAACAGGTTTACACACACACATGCATGGAGCTATAAAGAGATTGAAAATGTGACATCATTTTGGGGTAAAACCGCAAAGGATTGTGGGTACGAGTGGCAAGCGGTACTAGCGCACGCAGGCTTTCACGTGAAAACAGTTACACAGCCATAAAAAGAAACACAAAGAATGGCAAGAAGCTGTTGTAGTATAAACTGCAATATCCGGTCGCATAACACTCACGGGAAGCGTCGTGGAAGAGAAATTGTTTAAGCCATGTTTCTGAAGTAACAAAGAGCCGACGGATGGCCTGGATTGCAGCCATTCGAAGACCAACTATACAATACAATACAATACAATACAATTTTATTTATATAGCACATTTAAAAACCCGAAGGCACACCAAAGTGCTTCACAGTAATATGAAGAGTCAACTATAACGTCCCAGAACACTCCAGCTCACATGTTAGTCTGCTCCAAGCATTTCCACAAAGGTAAGTCTTCTGTTGTAGTTATTACGTAATTTATCATAACATAATTATTGATGTAGGTTACAATCAGGTCTTATATTGATTTGAATTGAATTCATTGCGCTATGCTGCTTTGTTCACTGTGGCTTTGCGGGCTATTATTTCTTGTGTTTTGTAAGAAAACCAGCCTACAAAATGCTGGAATGTGATCCAGACTGGGCCCCTCTATCAACCTGGGTCAGACCGAGTTTAAAGCTGCTACCACAGCGAGATTTGAGAGAGAGAGAGCGATATCAAAACAGCCACGAAAAGTCCTGCATATATGTGCCCAAGTGTTGTATTGAAGCAATCAATTGATGAATAACTGTTTTCCAGTATGTTGTTTTGCAATGGCTTATTTTTGTTGCATGGTTGATTTGTTTTTCACCGAAGCAGCTAATAAAGCGTGATGGAATACAATTTTGCCTCTTTCTTGTAAGATTCTATAATAGAACGAAACAATAATGCCAGTTACAAATAAAGACTATAATTGAATGAATTACAAAACACTAATTTTATTTCTAATAGATCTGAGAATGTTGTGTAACACTACAACCTGAAACGACAACTAGATTGCGTTGACCTGTACAGGAGATAAAGGGGGAAAAATTAACAACAGCTGTGAAATGGAATAGTCCAAATCACCAAAGTAAGTGAGTGTATGCACTCACACTTAGGACCATATAATAATAAATATTTGCGTGATGAAAGTTGGGCAGCACGCTAACGTCCTTACTCCACTCTGTATGCTTGTATGGGTCTTACCCTTTCACTCCTTTGATTTTTTTCCTCGTACATTTTTTTGCCTTTTCGTCACGTCTGTCTTTGTACGGAGCTGCCGTGTTCTCCTTCGTTTTGTACATAACAGTTTTTGGGGCAAATAAAATGCAAGTAGGGATTAAAACCGCAGAAATAACGATTACCTGTGCTGGAAATGCTAGCGCTTGATGCAGTGTTTTGATTTTGTTGCCACTCGTACCCACAATGCAATGTGCGAAAGTCACGTGGTCTGTCAATCTCTATACATGGCACTTGAAAATATGTATATGTATATATTCAGCCATAGTCTATTGGGCCAATTCATTTGAACCTATCCAGATTTCCAGTCAGATTGGTGTGAATGCAAGCCAGGCAAGAGATAAATGGAAAATTTGGATCATGTTGTTATTTTGCATGAAAAGAGCAGAAATGTACAAAAGGTCAACTTATCCCCAAGGCCATAGCCAGGGCATAATTGTAACCACATAGCAGATCCATTTTTATCAGCAAATACAGACTCCTTTCCTAAAACCAGTGAATTGACAACTTGGTTATTGATCTCTTGGTTATTGGTTATTGATCTCTATCAGTCCTAACTACAGTACACAGTACAAGAGCCAAGGCTGTGAATTACTACAGAATAAATAGTGGCAGAGTTGAGTGGCACAATTTGACATGAAATGAAAATAATATTTTAATGATGCAACTTAGCAGGTGAATAGACTTATGTGGCTCAGAAAATGAATGTTTTTGATCATATATTACAAGATCTGAGTGAGTATTTGTTCTGTGTCTGTTAGCTTGCCATCACCAGTGTGTGAATGTGTGCATGAATGGGCGGATGACTGGATGTGCAAAGCGCTTTGGGGTCCTTAGGGACTAGTAAAGCGCTATACAAATACAGGCCATTTACCATTTCACAATTTAGAAATGTTGATGTCACAGATCACTTTCATATTTTAAAGATTGATCCAGCCATCCATTCTCTCCCCCTTATCAGGGTCACGGAGAGAGGCAGGGTACATCCTGGACAGATTAACAGCTTAGTGCTAATACTGATTAAATGCAGAGGTGTATAAACACATAGTGAGTGGAACAGGTGACTGAAGAAGAAATACTCATAATAGAAATCCCCCAGTAGCCTACACCTATTGCAGTGTAACGCGGGAGAGGAGGATTCAGGGTCACCTGGTCCAGCCCTAACTATATGCTTTAGCAAAAAGGAAAGTTTGAAGCCTAATCTTAAAAATAGAGATAGTGTCTGTCTCCTGAATCCAAACTGGAAGCTGGTTCCACAGAAGAGGGGCCTGAAAACTGAAGGCTCTGCCTCCCATTCTACTTTTAAATACTCTAGGAACAACAAGTAGGTCTGCAGAGCGAGAGCCCATCCATCCATCCATCCATCTTCATCCGCTTTGTCCGGGGCCGGGTCGCGGGGGCAGCAGCCTTTGCAAAGAGGCCCAGACCTCCCTCTCCCCAGCCACCTCCTCCAGCTTGTCCGGGGGAATACCAAGGCGTTCCCAGGCCAGCCGAGAGATATAATCTCTCCAGCGTGTCCTGGGTCTGCCCCGGGGCCTCCTCCCGGTGGGACATGCCTGGAACACCTCACCCAGGAGGCGCCCAGGGGGCATCCTTGTCAGATGCCCGAACCACCTCAGCTGGCTCCTTTCGATGTGGAGCAGCAGCTGCTCTACTCTGAGCCCCTCCCGGATGGCCGAACTTCTCACCCTATCTCTAAGGGAGAGGCCAGCCACCCTTCGGAGGAAGCTCATTTCTGCCGCTTGTATCCGCGATCTCGTTCTTTCGGTCACTACCCACAGCTCGTGGCCATAGGTGAGGGTAGGGACGTAGATCGACCGGTAAATTGAGAGCTTCACTTTTACACTCAGCTCCCTCTTCACCACGACGGACCGGTGCAGCGTCCGCATTACTGCAGCTGCAGCCCCAATCCGTCTGTCGATCTCCGGCTCCCTTCTCCCATCACTCGCGAACAAGACCCCGAGATACTTGAACTCCTCCACTTGGGGCAGGAACTCATCCCCGACCCGGAGTGGGCACTCCACCCTTTTCCGGCTGAGAACCATGGCCTCAGATTTGGAGGTGCTGATCCTCATTCCCGCTGCTTCACACTCGGCTGCGAACCGTTCCAGTGCGAGCTGGAGGCCTTCACCCGATGAAGCCAACAGAACCACATCATCTGCAAAAATCAGAGATGAGATTTTGAGGCCACCAAAGCGAAAGCCCTCCACCACTTGGCTGCGCCTAGAAATCCTGTCCATAAAAATTATGAACAGAACCGGAGACAAAGGGCAGCCCTGGCGAAGCCCATCACCCACCGGGAACGAGTCCGACTTATTGCCCGCAATGCGAACCAAGCTCTTGCAACGGTTGTATAGGGATCGAATGGCCCGTAGCAATGAGCGAGAGCGAAGTGCTCTAATGGGGCATGGAACCCTGTGGAACTACATTATTAACCCTAGTGTGTGAAGACGACTCTCACTTTACATAACCAAATTGGAGTATATTAGATAGATATGATACAAACCACTGCAGTGCAGTACCTGTAATACCTACAGTGCGCTTTTATCGCTCTGGAGTTCCTATGCCCATCAACTCATCCAGCTCAATCAGGGCGACACCAAGTGAGTCCCATGCTAGCGAGAGATATAATCTCTCAGCAAACCTAGGTGTGCCCCAGGGCCTCCTCCTGGTAGGACATACCCAGAATACCTTACCTAGGAGTCATACTGGAGGCATCCTATTAAGATGCCTGAACCACCTTAACAGACTCCTTTCGAAGTGGAGGAGCAGTGGCGCTACTCCAAGGCCGTCTTAAGTAACCAAGCCCCTCACCCATCTCTAAGGCAGAGTCTTGCCGCTCTTCGAAAAAAAAAAAAAATTTCTGCCAGTTGTATTCTTGACTTCATTCTTTCGTCCACTACTAACAGCATGTGACCACAGGCGAGGGTATGAATGTAGACTGACTGGTAAATCGACAGCTTTGCTTTAATGCTCAGCTCTCTCTTCACCACAACAGATGCAAATGGTGCCCCATTCGGTCTGCTAATCTCACCGTTCACTCTCCCCTCACTCAGGAACAAGACTCGAGATATGTGGACTGCTCCACTTGGGGCAGTAACTCTTTCCTTGTGACAAGTTATTGCTATTAACTATTATTTAATTTTATGGCTACTTCTTGTATTTACCTTGTGTTCCATCTAATTTTTGCTGGTCTTTTGTTGGTTTCAAGCAATGTCTTATTGATTTTCTATTTCTTTTACCTCACTTTGCTTTATTTTTATTATCTTTTTTTTGGGGGGGGGGGGGGGGGGGTGCTATCTTTTTGCTTTTTTAAATTTATGAATGCTGTTAATAGTTATTATTTTGACCAAAGCTAATTTCAATTGAGGGTGTGTGGGAGTTTGCCCAACCAGTCTACATGTGTTTTGTGGCATTCGACCAGGTCCCTGGAGGAAACCTGTGGGGCTGCTTTGGGCGTACAGGGTGTCTGTCCAGTCGATGGAGGCCATTTAGACCCTGTACAACTGCAGGAAGATCTTGGTTGTATTGCCGGCAGTGAATCAGACTAGTTTATGGTGTATTTTTAGACTGCCAGGGCTGCTCTTTGTCACCAATTCTGTTTATAGTTTTTTTTTCATTAGTCCTTTATTTATCCAGGTAAAAATCTCATTGAGATTAAAAATCTAATTTCCAAGAGAGACCTACCAGCAAAAGCCAAAAATACATGTACCACATAAGTACATAACAATTAAAATAAATACAATATCCCATACAAATGTTAAAAAAATGCAATAACTGATCATTATGAGGTATATTAGAAACAATCACACTGATTTTGAGTGGTTGCAGAGAGACTTCTGTTGATTAAGCTGTTTTAAATCTGGATAGAAAGATTCAAATAAAGACCCTGATGAAAGAAAATGCCCATTAAAGCAGTTTAAGATGTCACATTTTTCTGTTAACGTGCACACTGGCAACTCATTGGTAGTTATGTCCCCATGAGAAGATTTTCTTATTTTTCATTTTTTTATTATATCCAGAATTTTTTAGGGTCATTCAGATGTTTAGTTGTTTTTTAAAGACAGAATTCTGATTTGGCCTTTTTAATTATGGAGGTTGAACGAAGTCTGAGCTGTCTAAAAATCAGACAATCCGCTTCAGACTGAGTTTTTCTGGCCTGAGCCCAGGCAGCATCCCTTTTTTGAGGAGACTGGATAGCTGAGGAGAAAACCAAGGGTTGTTTCTGCACTTTACTCTAAATTTGCGCATGGGGGCATGTTTATTTATAATTTTGATAAAACTGCCATACAAATAATTCCATCTGAGCTCAACATCAGTGATCAGGTGGATTTTATTCCAGTTATAGTCCCATAAAACTCGAAAGAAAGCTTGCTCACAGAAATGCTTCAAATCTTATTTAAAAACTATTTGTGGTCTCGATTTTGGGACCTTCAGTTGTTTGACTACAGTTATCAGACAGTGGTCACTGATATAATTTGCAAAAAACCCAGTGTGAGAATATTTACAGTATTTACAGCGTGTCAGTTAAAACTAAATCTATAAGTGACGACTTTTATGGGCATTTAGGATTTGGATGAGTTGTAAATTAGTTGTGTGAGATTGTATGAATCACACATAGATTTAAAAAAGTCTGAGGCAGAAGACGACCAGTCCCAGTTGAACTCTTCAGCCAGCACAATTTCATCAAAATCTAATGTAGATAGTTTTTCACTAAATTAAATTCAAGCCTCACTACTAGCCGAGGGGTGTCTGTAACAGCCCACAATGGTGATAAAATAGCCTTTGAAAACCTCCAAAAAGTTGATTCTGTTCATCTGGACGTAGCGTTTTGTGGGAGAAACGTTTTGTCGCTCATCCAAGTGACTTCTTCAGTCTCAGCAGGTTTCCCCAATCTTATAAACAGCACATTTGCATAATGACTGAAACCAGCCCACTGATCATTGGTCATGAGAATTTGCATAATTAAGATTACGGAACTGAACTTAATTAGGAACTTTTTTACATAAATTGCAAAACCGCCACCCTGGGGCAGTCGCAACAGAAAAGCCGTTATTGTGATGTCTGTCAGGAATTGATTTTGTAAGCCAGGTTTCTGTCACGGTCCGGGTCAGCGGCCGTGTGAAGAGTGGAAGGAGGACTCAAACGCAGCACTATTTCAGACGTGAAGGGTGATTTATTGACAATACCAAACATAAAGTGGAGATGGCAAAAACTGAACTCAGGACGAACTAAACTGGGAGAAACTACACAAAGGAGTGGCAAACCTGAACATGAAGGGAGAACAGCAGGGAGAGCACGCAGGGGATTTCACAGGGTATGAACACAGACGACGCGACGAGGAGCAGAGGAAAACACACACTATAAGTACACAGAGAGACACTGGGAAATCACACACAGGTAGGGGAAACAGCTGGACCTGATTAACCTGACGAGACAGGGGAACACTAACACCAGGGACCAATAGAGGGAGCACAAACCCAGAACCCAGTATCTAAAATCCCAAACACAAACCATCCCCAAACAGCCACGAATAATAATGAAAGTAATAACAATAAAGAACATAAACACAAAGTCACTGAGTCATGGCCACAGGACCATGACAGTACCCCCCCCTCAAGGGCTGGCCCCCGACAGCCACAGAAACACACCACCTGCGGGCGGCAGGGGGCCCAGGACGGAGGGACCGGGCCATGACCAAAGATGGAGGCCCCAGAGTCCCAAAATAAGGCACACAAAACTCACAGGGGAGCAGAGTCCGAAACACAGTTCAGGTGGCCGGCCTGGGGCCCGATAACACAGGAGGCCAGGCCAGGAGGCCTCCTGAACTGTCCCATCCTGGCCTCCAACTAAACATCATTGCCAGACCTGGCCCACATCTGGCTGACATACACCCTGCCATGACACCAGTCAGTCAGAAGTGCCAACTTGATGCCGGATCCAGACCAGTCCTGTTTCCTATGAGCCTGGGCCACATAAACCAAGCCACAATCTGGCCAGATGTGGCATGCCATCACATAAACAGTGACCCAAAACCCATATCTCTATGACATACCACTTACCATGCCAGAAGTCAGCCAGCAATGGGTGATGGTGGAACCTGACTGTGAAAAAATATCTAGACATAGCTAAGTGATAGCCTTCAGGCTTCATCAGGTGGTGACCACCAGTTTGCACTGGAGCTTTTTGTGGCCGAGTGTGAAACGGCGGGAACAATAATTAACACCTCCAAGTCTGAAAGGGCAGAGCACCGACTGCAGATCAGGGCCGAGTTATACCCCCCAAGCAGTGGAGCTGAAGTATCTCACGTATTTGTTCCCAACTGAGGGGAGAATGGAACACTCCCTCACGTTATCTGTCAACATGAGATAATACAACACATGAGCTCTGTTGTGGCAATGAGAGAGCTGAGAATAAAAGCGAGGATGTATTTTTACCAGGCAATCTGTGTTCCTATTCTCACCCTATGGTCACAAGCTCTCATTAGTGGATGAAACAATCAGGTTGTGGACACAAGTGGAATAAATTTCTTTAGAAGAGTGGCTAGGCCCTCCCTTAGAGATAGGGTGAAGAGCTTGGTTATTCAAGAGGGACACAGTGTAGAACGGCTGCTCCTCTACTTCTGCTTCTGTGCCAGTTGAGGTAGTTGGGCATCAGACTAGGATTCCTCCTGGACGCTTCCTAGGTGAGCTATTCCAGGCATGTCCTACGGAAAGGCCCTGGAGCAGGACAAGTCCCTGGCACATACCAAGGACTCAGCGACAACAGAAACTACTATTATTAAATAAATAAGTGGGGTAATATCGGTAACAGTGACTCTTGACTCTTTGGTGCCGTACTCTGCTTGATCTTTTGGTGTCAGATCCAGTGCTGTCCTAATTCTCATTCATTCTTTTTCTTCCAAATACCCAGGAAACACCAAGATTTTATCAACCACAGCATGGAGACAAAGCCTCATAACTCACAAACACAACACTTATGCTCTCACATAAATGATAGAATGGAAGGGAAAAGTGAAGAAGCTGAAGGGGGAAGAACAACTCCTCCTCCTAGTGCCATGCCCCTCAACAGCAGTAGTAAACCCCCTCCATCCAACAGCCACAATGGACATCAACCAGCTGAGGGACATGAAGAGCCAGGTGTTGGTTTATCATATGAGCCCAGGGAACAACAGGAGAATGTGGTGCTGAGGAGAGGTTTTGTCCCAAGGACAGCTCCAGAGAGGTTGGCCCAAAGAAAGTGCTCAATGGCTCAACTGCAACAGTGGGTCAACCAGCGGCGGGGCATGGCCTCGCAAGAAGACATCAACAGGTAGCTCAATTTAGAAGAGAAGAAATATAACTGCTCTTTGTGTCTCCAGGTCTTCAAATATTATAAGTTATTTACTATGATTTTACACTGGCACAGTGATCATTGAATTACGTGCACACTAATAATGTAAACTATCAGAAATACAGATTATATACATTATTGTTGATTATTTTAATGGAATAGAAAACCTTTCAAAAACAAATATTAAAGCAGTGCACAACTTGTTTTGTAAGGCTGTTTGAAGAAGTGTTGGTTCTCAAATGATTTTCTATAGTTTTCAGACACCTTTGGCACTAACCAAATTATTCACACTTCTTATTTAATCCCAAAAAAATATTATCACACTAATTTCAAAGATCCCATAATTAAATAAAACCTTTCAACTGTTTTTATTTTCATCTTTTCTGTTTTGTATTGTTTGTCTATAACTGCTATTTCATGAGTAAGTTTCCTTTCTGTGTTTCTAGAAAGACTTAATTTGATTTGTTTTATGAAAATGTAATGTATATATATAAAAATTAATGTGTATTTTAAAAAGGGAAAAATGTAATTTTAGTCTTTATCCTATTGTGTTTCTTAAAGAAGAACTAGACCAAGATAAACTTTCACACATTCAAATAGTTTTTCATGTCGGAAATATTCTCTAATTTTTCCTGTGCTTTCAGGCCACCCTCTTACTATTCTGTGAACCAAGAAGTCTCAGCTGGCTACTATAACTTTGTGGACGAATACTCTTTGTACCTACCAGGGGTCCGACCAGACAGCATCTGCTCTATGTCTGCTGTGGGGGGCTATGACAGACTATGGACTATTGAGCAAAAGCGACACTCTCTGAGGGATGAACCCCACCGGTTGTACAGGAAACAGATGCCCCAAGACCAATGGGGGCCACAGTACTATGGTGGAATGGAAACATCCATGAGGAGCCTGTTTATTCAGCCACGCTCCAAGTCTGTGCCCAGATCACCATCCTCATCATCGAGGCGGCCCTATTCACCAGCGTCATGCACCTATGCCTCACCTGCTCGATCACTATCCAATGGTTTTGACCGGTTTTCAGGGAGGATGAATGAAGATGCAATCTATCCACCAGTCTACAGTCTGAGAAGATCTTTCAGCTCCCCAAAGGTGAACCGGTTTACTGTGTTTGTGTGTAGCTTTGAGAAACTAATGTTTGATAAGTCTTTGAATAACATTTATCAATACAGAAAGTCAGCAGGGATAAAATCAAGACTCTCCAGTTTTGATATAGTGACACCATATTCATCTAACACCACTCTAACACTCTCACTCACCTTACTTCTATTTTGTCCTTTCTTCTTTCTATGTTCTCTTCCCTACTGCCTTTAGTATAACTACCATGGTGATAGGAGATCATTAAACCAAGGATTATACCACCACAACTACCCTGTTTCCCCTTCTGTTCACAGTAAAATGGTATGTGCTGCAAAAGTATGTAAATTGTACTTAATGCACTTCATGCTGTGGCATATGTAACTTTGTATTGTAAATGCTGTCAGCTGTGGGGTCTGGCATTAATTATCTGTATGTCCAAGTAGAGATGTCTGATCCATTTTGGTTACCTTGGCTTTGGGTATCTACTGATAATAAGCAATGATTGGGTACCATTAATACACTGTATTTGTGATTGTGAAAAATAAACTAGGAATGATATGCAAAGGGGACATTAAGGATGACTTTCACATTTTGGTCTTGTTTTTAAAGGAACTTTACAAATATATATTTATTGCATATGCATTTATTAAAACAATACATCATAAGATCAAAATAATAAGATAAAGAGTTGCTATCTATACAATATTTGTCTTTTTGATTTCCACGCTTGCCACCAATGCTGCTGCTTGGTTCAGGAGGATATATTAGATTTTCAGCTCCAGCGCAACCTGGATTACCTAGATCAACAGGTAGGAGGAAACATACAGTAGTGTTTGCCAATAAATACTTTATACACACCATTTTTCATAATTCTTGACAGTTCTTACCTACTTTACTGCCCTTTAAAATCTCTTTTCTATGTTTTTTGTGTGCTTCTCTTGTATAGAGTATCTTTGGCTGTCCATTAACTTCGAAAATATGATTCCTTTATAACAGTTCAAATATTGTTCCAGTTGTCCTGTCATACAACTTTCTTCTCTGGTCTATAATCCAAGCTTCAGTTACTCAGGGAAAGCTCTCTATTTGGGATGGTCCCCAATTTTTTCGAGCACTCACCCTCAACAACAAAGTAGAAGTAAGGAAAGTAGCAGCCCGTGAGGAGGCAGGCTTCAGTTGAGACTAAACGTATTTATAACACCACCATAACAACAAAATGTAATTTATTTTGCTCTTTTTGTATGGTATAGTGTCCTAAATAGTCAGCCTAATTTAATGTGTTGCCTACCTTCATTTCTTATTGAAGTCAAAATCAAATTAATGTATTGGCTGTGTAATGTGGGATACAGACTTTGGAGATTACATACATGAAAACTCCCATTTTTATTTATGCTTTGAATTACAGTGGAACCCCGACTTACGAAATTAATTCATTCCCGAGGGTCTTTCTTAAATCGAAAATTTTCACAAGCCAAAGCATCCATCGCGCGTTTTGACTGAGGCGATGCTGTACGATAGGCTATAGGCTAATTGCTAACTAGAACAACAATATGTCATTCAAGTGGAACAGCGAAGCGCAAGTACGGAAGCCAAGGGGTTGTCACATGATTCGAAAGGCATTGTGGGCATTGTAGGCTCAGCCAATCAGAGCCAGCGTATTTTGTTACTCGGGCATTTTGCCGTAACACGGGCAAAAATATTGACGTTCAGTGCCTTCGTAACTTGAATTTTTTGTGAAACGGGGTATTTGTATGTCGGGGTTCCACTGTATTTGAAATTTTTTGACACCAACAAGTTGGGATGTCCTTAATATGCTCATCTTAAGTGCACAGTTCTGGTTATGATAGCTGCTGTCCACCTACAGTTAGGCCCATAAAAGTTTGGGCATTGACACAATTTGTGTAATTTATGTCTCTGTACATAACAACAGGGAATTTTAAATAAGAAAAAATGAAGTAAAGGCTTCAAGACCTTCAACAAAAGTACTGAATTAACTGTTTCCAGCCATAGTCCCACATTTTCAGGGGTTTATAAGTAACTATACTAAATGCTTAATACTTGGCTGTTTCTGTACCTGAAGGTTTGAACCGCCAGAGAGCATAGCCGTGTAAACCTCAGAATTCATCCTGCCAATTCAATCAGCAGTCACATCATTATCATCATCAGTAGTGACCTGCTTCCAAATGCAGCCATACATGTCCATGCCATAACACCTTCAACATGTTGGAAAGATAATGTTGTTCCTTTAGTTCTCCATACTTTTCTCTTCCCATCAATCAGGTACCAGATAATCTTGTACCGGAATCTTGTTTAATCTATCCAAAAATTGTTTTTGTTCTCTTGCTTAGTGGCAAGTGGCAGACCACAGTAACATCCCTAAAAAGGATTCAGTAACCATCACAGTGGCAGACATCTCCAAGAAAGTGTCTCAAGCATGAAAAGTTACACAGTACCAGGCCCTAACATGATTCTAACCTACTGGTTAACAAAGCTAATTACACTCCACAAATGTCTCTCAGCACAAATGAACCAGCCGCTAATGGATGAGATACACAGAGAATGGCTAACTGAAAGACAGACAGTCCTGATACCCACGGATCCCCATATTGCACCGGTCACATCCAACTACCGACAAATAACCTTCAGCTCAACATGGAAGCTCCTGTCAGGCATCATAGTAGTTAGCATGAACAGGCACATGCAGAGGAGCAAGAAGGGGACTATTATGGAAAGACAGGTCTGTGCACCGCATCTACCACTGGCAGATAGAAGACATAGCTGATGTCAAGAAATCCTACAATGGCTAGAGAATGCTAGACTCAAAGAAAGCACAGAGGAAATAATCAAGACAGCACAGGAACATACTCTAAGCAAAAGATCCCAGGTGCAGGCTGTGCAGAGATTCCCCCAAGACAAGCAAGTAACAGCAGGGCGCAAGATAATCGCAAGTAGGGAATACATGAAATGCCCTAACCAAGTGACTAGCATAGTATACAGGGATATCTGTGCTGGGTATGGCCTGGAGGTCCAGAGGTCAAACTACCCTTGTCTTGCCTCCCAAGGGTAGTTGAGATTGACCAACCTAAGATCCTGTGGGACTTCCAGATACAAATTGATAAACAGCTGATGGCTAATCAACCGGACATAGTAGAGGTGGACAAGCAGAGGAGGATGACACCAGTGATAGATGTAGCTATACCAAATGATAGAAACACTAGGAAGTAGGAACATGAGAAACTTGAGAAATAACAAAGAGAGAGGAGTTCAAAAAGACCGTGAAGGGAACAGTAGTCCTCATGCTGGTCCATGCCAGTGCGCTTGAATGAGAGTACCCTTAACACTACTGGGTGTTTTTGAAATGGCCCACTGGTTCACCAGCTCACAATCAGAGTACGATGCACACCAAATGGACTGGACTGGTTCTTATATAACGCTTTTCTACTCTGAGCATTCAAAGCGGTTTACACATCTTGCTTCACATAAGCACTTTTTTTTATATGCTATTTCTATGTAAGTGCCTTCTATCTAACATTCAGATGCATTCATACTCCGATGGATGCATCAGAGAGCAACATAGGATTAGTATCTGAACCAATAATTAGTAGGCGACCTGCTTTACCACCTAAGTTACAGCGTCACTGGTGCATGTCCTCCCAAATCCCCGGCCAATGAAATTGGGCCATTATTCATTCCATCCATCCATCCATTTTCTTACACTTATCCTGGACTGGGCCGCGGGGGCAGCACCCTAAGTAGAGAAGGCCAGACCTCCTCCAGCCTCTTTTCTAGGGGAACACCAAGGCCTTCCCAGGCCAGCTGAGAGATCTCTCCAGTCACTACCCAAAGCTCATATCATAGGTAAAGGTAGGGATGTAGACCAACCAAGAAATTGAGAGCTTCGCTTTTACGCTCAGATATCTCTTCACCACAACAGACCGGTACAGCATCCGCATCACTGCAGCAGCTGCACCAATTTGTCTGTCAATCCCCCGCTCTCTTCTCTCCTCACGCATGAAAAAAACCCTGAGATAATTAAACTCCTCTACTTGGGGCAGGAACTCATCCCTGACCCAGAGTAGGCACTCGACCCTTCCGGGGCCGATTCTCATACCCGCTGCTGCTCTAGTTTGAGTTGGAGGCCATCACTTGATGAAGCCAACAGAACCCCGTCATCTGGTGGACCAGCGCTGGCCCTTGGTCACCACCAGGGTCTTGCCAGCAATGCGTACCAAACTCTTGCAATGGTTGTATAAGGTCTGAATGACACCCCATACTCCTGAAGCACCTGTCATATGTGGTCAAATGCCTTCTCCAAGTCAAAACACATGCAGACTGGTTGGGCAAACTCACATGCCCCATCAAGTATCCTCCATAGCATGAAGGGCTTGTCCAGTATTAAAACCGCATTTTCCCTCTTGTATCGACTAACAGACGGAAAATCATTTCCAACACCTTGGCATCTAGACCCAGGAGATTTTACCCTTTCCCCCAGGGTGGAAGCAAGCAGACCGTCCCAGGCTCCGCAGCAGCAGGGAGGCCCCGCATCCCAGATCCCAATCGGACGGCCAACACCTCCTTCCAGCCCCCCCGCCCCAATGGCCAGTCATTCCTTTTGAATAATTTTTTAACCCTGTCCAGCCATCGGCAATTCGCTGCCGCCTGCTTGAAGTTGTATAGCTGGCAGTTCCACCACTGTCTGGACTAGCACCTCCAACTAGTGATGTGTCGGTCGCGAACGAAACGGCTCTTAGAGCCGGGTCTTTGAAGTGAACGACGCGAGCCGTGGTTTTTTTTTTCTTCTTTCTCTCACCCTCTCTCTTGAACTTTTTTTCCGCTTCACTTCGCACGCGACCTGTGCTTTGCGCTGGGAAGAGGGGGGAGGGCTGGTAGTTACACTCTTAGTAGCACAGGAACAGAGCGGGAGGGAGAGATAGAGAAAGAGAGCCAGTGACAACAACTTCACATTAAAAAGGTATAGTAATGGTCCACAACTATTTTCAGTTGCGGATGATAAAGGATTCAGAAAGTTTATTCATGCAGGCCCATATGACAGAGAATGTACATCTTCTTTTTGTTTTTATATTTTAATTTATATTTAATTGTGTTGTGACTTGCAGTGTTTTATGTTGTTTTACTTTAAATTTGTTTAAAAGGAAAAATCTGAAAATTTAAATAGTTAAAAGTTGAAATGTAAATAGTTGGTTTTTGTATTATATGATTTCTTTTTAACATTTTATGTGGAGTGAATAAACAAAAGTATATTTAAAGTATATTTACGGCACATACAAACCCCGAAGCACGTAGAAACTCCAAAACACGTAAAAACTCCATAGCACATACAAACTCCGAAGCAAGTACAAACCCCGAAGCACGTAAAAATTCCAAAACACGTAAAAACTTCATAGCACGTACAAACTCCGAAGCACGTACAAACCCCGAAGCACATAAAAACTCCAAAACACGTACAAACTCCATAGCACGTACAAACTCTGAAGGACGTACAAACCCTGAAGCACGTACAAACACCAAAACACGTAAAAACTCCAAAACATGTACAAACTGCATAGCACGTACAAACTCTGAAGGACGTACAAACCCTGAAGCATGTACAAACACCAAAACATGTAAAAACTCCAAAACACGTAAAAACTCCATAGCACGTACAAACTCCGAAGCACATACAAAACACAACAGAAGTGCTCCATGATGCTAGGCGCAGTGTTGAGCTTTTGTTACCTAGTGGCTACACAAGCCAGGAAGTACCAACGACTGGATTTGGTGTGTGGTAGTAACAGGTAAATGAAAAGTTTTTGAATTATTTGAATATATATGAGTGCTTGTGTATAAATACACAAACAATACACATATGCTTTTAATTGTGCAATTTAAGTGATCTAGGTAGCTCTGTTTTGGAAGTTCAGTTAACGCTAGAAATGTGTTTTGGAGTTTGTACGTGCTTTGGGATTTGTACGTGCTTTGTTTCAAGGGGCCACCGTATATATTTATATATAAGCATATACAAATAAAACCACTTTTTTTTTTACATTACTAATTCCTTTTCTGCATAATTTTATATTGTTGTTAATAATAAATTAAAGCAACAAAACAATCTGAAGAGCCGCTTGGGACCCGAAAGAGCCGGCTCTTCTTAGTGAGCCGAGCCGAAAGAGCCGGTTCTCTAAAAAGAGCTGGAAATCCCATCACTACCTCCAACTGTTGTGGAGGTCATCGATTTGTCATCACACTACTGGGTTTCAGCACCACTAGCACTAAGGAATAATGGTGACTGCTTATTTTATTGTACACTCAACCCCTCCCCTGCAGCTGAGATTTCACTGAAGATATACATGGAGAATCAGCTGAATTCAGGTCTGATTCACTGGCATTTATGGCATTAAAATTAAAATGTGCAAGCATAGTGACAAGAAGATCTCTAGAGTGAATTCAACATAACTGAATGCTGCACTTGGCAGGATATTTGAGCCACAGTTGTGAAAACTGCTAATTATTTATAGTCGTAGTCCCAAAATATATCAAACACTCTCGTGTGTGGCCAGAACATTGGTTGCGATACAGATTTGTTACTTACAATCTTAATGTCACCACCCCACAACACAAACAGGATTTAGTCAATCCAAAAGCAATCCGTGTCACGCTCGTCTTTTTACCCCTTCTGCTGTGATTATCGGGGATCCCATAATTTGAAATATTGGTTTCGTTAATGTGGTCACATGTTGTTTTACTTTTTTCTCTCACACTTCTGAATTGCTTATGTTTAAGCTCAACCTTGACATTACTGTTTGCTTTCTAATTATTTATCACCCTTTTAAAGGGGTGAATTGAAATTTTTAGAAAAAAGTGGAAATTTATGATTTTGTTTTATTTTATGTACTTGTTGGTTTTGTTTGTTTTTGTTGGTATGTAATTTTAATACAGTCATGTTGACTAGATTGAAAACCGTTACATAGCTCAATTTAGTCAAGTTTAACAGTACAGGAACTGTTGATCTCAGAAAGAACATAACCATTGATCTCAATAATTTTGTGAATAAATAGAATCATTGAGATTTTAGTTCAATGTAAAGATGTAATTGGGCTTTACATTACTTTAATAAAGACCAGAATATATATTTTAATTTTGTTTTCGTCTCAGTGGAACAGTATACAGTCTCTGATTGATAATGACAGGCAAATCATTTTTTACAGGTGCCTCCTTTCCAGGATATAAACTACAGAGAACTGCATCCTACACTGAAACTCAATGAGATCGAAACCAGTGTAAGAGTTTTGCATTCACACCCAAATGATGTGCTTTTTATTTTTTTATACAGTGCATGGTGAGAAGTATGTGAGCACTCATTTCCCCATGTTTGTATGTCCTGTAGACTAGGAACCTAATCTCAATTTTACAGTCCACAATAATCTCCAAAAGTTGATTCTGTTCATCTGGATGTAGCGTTTTTGAAAACGCTACGTCCAGATGAACAGAATCAACTTTTGGAGATTTACTTTCCTGGATGATTGAGAATGCATCAAGAAGTCCACAATAATATATTTACAATATAGTTTTCCTAGTTTTTGCATGAGGGTGAACATTGTCAGTAAAACAATAAAAAATATAATTACAGTAACCCTATTTATTAAATGTCTGAAATCAGTTGCTACTCAGTTTAGTGGTTGAAACTAGAAGAAGCAGATTAAGAGTCACATATTGCATACAAATGTGATGTTTTTGTGCACATATATACTATGCTGTATATTTTTTACTGACATATACACACTGCTGTCCTGTCTTTGTTTTATATTTCCTTCCTGGTGTCTCTCAAATTCACAAAATAACCACTCCTTGTTACACAGAAGCTCTTGGGGCGATTATGTGAGCAGAACCAGATTTTGAAAGACCATGAGGCAGTTGTCCACAGACTGAGAATGAATAAGGTACACAATTTTCCTCGGAAATGTGACATTTTATTGTGAAATTCTTAAGAAACGCTTCGTATGAAATCACTGGAGTTTTTTAATAGCTACTGAACACAGCAATGTACTACTGTCATGGTAAAGGAAACCCATAAAGCCTTATTTGTCCTAACCATATTTGAAGATAATATACTTTATATATCAGAGGAAAGCAGTTTAACTCAGTACATTAGAACAACCTAGCTATTAATACAACCTTACCTTTAGTCAACACTTAATTTGTGGTGACTTCAAGCTGTATTTTGTGGTGTTGTTGTACGGGACCTCTTTACACTGAAAGTTGTTTTGTTTTTCACCACCCTGGCCTCTTTTTTCATTACAGTCAGCACGACTTTGAAACAAATGTATTTCAACTGGAGGAATGTCTCGTGCCTATGTGGATTCTGAGGGGATGCGTCGCTCTGGCAAGCTTTGAAAAAAGTGTTATCTGTTGTGTTTTAACCCAAAGCATGATTTTTTTCTAACCCTACCCAAGTAGTTTTACTCCCTGCGGTGAGGCTGAATTGTTCCAATACAACAACCCCACTAACTACAGCACAATTAATGACCACAGAGTTGAATCAACGTCTTCTGACTCTTGCGTTAAATTAGTGCACAATGTAGTGTTTCTTCTGGTCAGTTAGCATGTATCGTAGCTAATAATTTCACTCATTTATTTATGTGAAACCATTATAACCTTACATCCGAATATTTAGATGAAATGTGTATGTTCTCTTAAATAGATCAACAGGGATGTTGCAGTGCACTGTCTATTTACTAAATAAGCAGAAAAACTAATTTTCAACAAAACACTTGCTGTTACCAGGACAGCCTAGAGGAAGCACTGTTGGCTACTCATCAGGAAATGGAGATATACCATAACCAGCCTTTAATCATGGAAAAGCTGCAGTTCAAAAAGGAAACCCAGCAGAACCAGCTGATTAACATCAGAGGGGAGCTCTCCCAGGCCTCCAGTGTGAGTTCAGTAACTTGTCTGCATTTCAAAAAATGCACAGCTCCACGTGATTGTGCAATGTACATCTGCTCATTAAATGTTCTATTTGTTATATGTCTAAATCAAACAGTCTGAATATTGCTGACAGTATAAATAATACTATTTTTATTTTATTTTGTATGTCTCTCAGGCTTTAACAACTGCTTGCATGGAGTTTGAAGCATTAGAGGATGAGGCCAATGCCATCCATGGAGACCTGTGGGAGCAGCTTAATGCTGGAGGACAGGTAAAAGGTCACAATGTAATATAATACATATATTATTAATATTATTATTAATATAAAGCGCCTCGAGGCGACTTTTGTTGTGATTTGGCGCTATATAAATAAAATTGAATTGAAATTGAATTGAACAATATCATCATATCTGTAATCCCCCCCCCCCCCCCCTCCTTTTTAATTAATCATTATTTTTAGGTTATTTTACAGTAAGAGATTATCTAGTCATAATTATTCAGCCAGCCACCACCATCTACTTTTTTTGATTTGTAGTAACTGTCATTTTTTCTTTATTTGTCTGTTTTGAATGATTTTTAATGATGACAACAAAACAAAAAACGAAAACAAGACAGCAGAGGTTTTGATGTGATATAAGTTAATCTAAAAATCTGATTAAATATTTTTACAGCAACTGGCTATTATAGGGTTTTTGCAACCTTAGGTCAAAGGAGGTTGGCTGGCTACATTCTGTTGATTTGTGTCAAAGTGACACTGGAAAACAATTTTAAATATTAAGCTTGTGTGAATTACATATAAGTAATTCCAGAGGCTAATTTAACAAGTTTGTCACTGTGTGGAAAAAATGAGATTAAATTGAAAAAGGCCAGATATGCAGGATATGCACATTTTGTGATTAATTTAGAACGTTTAAATTAAGCAAAATGAGCCTGCTTTTTCTGCCAGTTTCTAATTATTAACTAAACAACGTTTTATTGACTCTCTCAATTGATAAAAATCCAGTAATATCAACACCTAAACCTAAATCTCACTTTAAAACAGAGTCCGCTGCTCACCAGTCCTACAAGCACTTGCAGCCCATTTGTTCATTGTAATTTCTGACACTGATTTCCTAATCTAATCTCTTTATGTTACCGGCCCCTCCTTTACCTTCCCTGGGTGCACCTTGTGGAACAGAGTTTAGTGGGGGAGAAGTGGTTGATAAAGATGAACAAACACAAAAAGGTGGAGCTGAAAAGCTGAGAGAGAAAAAGAAAATAGAAATAGATGCAGCAAACTCTCATATTCACTGACAGTCAGGTGTCAGGGCTGTTGCTGCACTGTCAACAGTACCAGCAACAACTAGTAACCAGCCCTCGCAATCCCAAGAAGTGCCAGAGAATGGATAATTGAATTTTCAATTTAATTCAATTTTATTTATACAGCAACAAATCACAACAACAGTGGCCTCACGGCACTTTATATTGTAAGGTAGACCCTACAATAATACATACAGAGAAAAAAACAAAAACAATCATATGACCCCCTATGAGCAAGGACTTTGGTGACAGTGGGAAGGAAAAACTCCCTTTTAACAGGAAGACACCTCCGGCAGAACCAGGCTCAGGGAGGGGCGGGGCCATCTGCTGTGACCAGTTGGGGTGAGAGAAGGAAGACCGGATAAAGACATGCTGCGGAAGAGAGACAGAGATAAATAACGAGTATGATTCAGTGCAGAGAGGTCTATTAACACATAGTGAATGAAGAACAAACACCCAATGCATCATGGGAATCCCCCAGCAGCCTACACTGATTGCAGCATAACTAAGGGAGGATTCAGGGTCACCTGGTCCAGCCCTAACTATATGCTTTAGCAAAAAGGAAAGTTTGAAGCCTAATCTTGAAAGTAGAGATAGTGTCTGTCTCCTGAATCCAAACTGGAAGCTGGTTCCACAGAAGAGGGGCCTGAAAACTGTGGGCTCTGCCTCCCATTCTACTTTTAAATACTCTAGGAACAACAAGTAGGCCTGCAGTGTGAGAGCAAAGTGCTCTAATAGGGTGATATGGTACTACAAGGTCATTAAGATAAGATGGGGCCTGATTATTTAAGACCTTGTATGTGAGGAGCACAATTTTGAATTCTGGATTAGCAGTCCCAACAACAGAGTGAGGATGAGATGGAAGAAGGTATAATTGTCATGGTCAGAAAATAGATGGTGGGATGTAATTAGAGCAGGAGATTCCAGCAAAAAGTGAACTACTTTGTCAATAAGCGACTGCTAATAGCTAAAGATTAGCTTTTAATTGTGACATGTTGCACTGTAGTGTAACTAAGGTCCCAACCCAACAACAACTGTACAAACCTGATTAAAACAGAGGGAGAGGCAGAAAATATGTGCACAGGAGGAGATTAGGGCAAAGTGGACACACAGAAGGACTGGAGTACCATGACAAGTAAGCAAGCAGTCTAAGAACAAAGTGGTAGACTATGAGGTCTTTAAGATAAGATGGGAAGCATGTATAATTTAAATAGAACATATCCTTGCACATAAGCCTGTGAACTCTGTAATTAACCTCATTGTATGAAGAGGACTCCACATTAATATGAACAAATTTGAGTATATCAGATAGATATGATTCAAACCATTGCAGCACAGTACCTTTTAATACCTGTGACATGCTCTGTAATAAAACGCAATGATCAACAGTATCTAAAGCTGCACTGAGGTCAAGTAAAACATGCACACGGTAAGTCCACTGTCAGAGGCCATAAGAAGATCATTGTGATCTTCAGTAATCATGTTTCTGCCTTTTTGAAGCTCTTCAAATAAATAGTTCCTCTGCAGATGAGCAGTTAGCTGTTTTATGACTGCTATTTCAAGAATTTTTCAGATAAAAGGATAGTTAGAGAATGTCCTTTAATTAGCTAAGACAGTTGAGTAAAGTGATGGCTTTTTAAGTAATGGTTTAATCACTGCCACCTTAAAGGCCTGTGGTATGCAGCCCAGTAATAGGGACTGATTGAGCGCCTTTATATGATTAAAGCATTAATTTATGGTAGTATTTCTTTTAGCAGTCAGATGTTATGAATAAATAATTCTCTAACGGTTAAAAATCTTTGTGTAATGAAATTCATAAAGTTGTTACTGGTTAAGGTTAAAGGAATGCTTGGCTTAACAGAGCTATGACTCTGAAAATAAACCTCTTATTTTCTTAAGTCAGTGACTTAGTGAGCTTTATGGAGGAGCAAACTCTTTCCAGCCTAAACGATCATCTTCTAAACTAGTGAGATGCCATTCCTCTCCAGCTCATAAAATTCACCTTTGAGAGTTATTTTAGGGAGTCGAGCCTGATTTGAGTCTTCTTTCCGAAGAGCCATATTATCCAGAGTTGAATGCCATTGGGATGTTTCATGTCTGCTGTAGCTGACGGCGTGGAGTGGAGTGTGTGGACCCAAAGGCAGATAAATGGAGACAGAAATGGAGCAAACAAAAGGAGAGCCGTTTATTTCTGGCTGAACAAAAAAACAAACAGTCATGGGGAGACTGAGAAAAATTATCAAAACTAAACAGGGCAACGCTAAACAAAAAACACAAGATATATATCGAGAAAAGTACAAAAACCTATTATCCATTACTTCTACGTAATCTTTGTGTAATCAAAGTAAAAATATGTCATGTTATCTAATTTTTACTGCACTACAAACTTTTTAAACAACATTTAGAAAAAACAAAGAAAACAAAATGAGTATATTACAAATACTAGTGCATGCGAAGTAAGTACTCAGAATGATATTCTCTGCTATCTTAGTGGAGGTCTGCTATCATATATTTTATATATATCTAATCCTTTAATGATTCCATAACAACAGATTTTGTTTGTTTTTTCCTCTTTTTTTGTTAAAATGAAACAAAAAAAAATGCGAGCAATTTCGATGACATGTAGTTATTTTTTTCCATCCATCCATCCATCCATCTTCATCCGCTTTATCCGGGGCCGGGTCGCGGGAGCAGCAGCCTAAGCAAAGAGGCCCAGACCTCCCTCTCCCCAGCCACCTCCTCCAGCTTATCCGGGGGAACACCAATTCCACATTTTTTCCACATAACTGAAATTAATAAATGGACCTGACTGTTATTAGTATTAGGGTCTAATTTCTGCTATTTTTCCTTGTAATTTCTTTTTAGAGTGAATTAGTTCGGCGGCACATCCAAAAAGAGTTTTGGAGAGTCCAGGATGTATTAGAAGGTCTACAAAAGAACAGCTTATCCAGAGGCATAAAAACAGCCAAGGGTAGAGGTAAAAGAAACTAAACTAATCTTGAACATAATGGCCTGTGTTTCTACCTTCTATCTAATGGCCTTTTCCTGACACTTTAAGTTTGTTTCTCTTTTCAGTTGACAGTGGTGCATCAGGGTCCTTTACCACCAATAGTCCAGCAAGCCCACTGAGCTCAGTAAGCCTTACCAGTCCACTGAGCCCCTACTCCCCAGTGCCTGTTTGCCAGGCTTCTCCAACCAAGGAGTTGGGTCTGGAGGTAAGCACTTAATCCTAAATTGCATAGAAGAGGAAATTCTAAACGTCCCAAGCCATGCCTTGTGCCTAATTTCAAACCTGACAAAATGCCAAACCATGGACCCCAAAGTTATAGGGAAGCTGACCCAGTGTCTTATGCAGAACATGTAAATTATTATGGTTGTGAAAACTGTGAGCATACTTTTCATAGATTACTCTAGCTTTCTAGAACCTCAGGGAGTCCTTAAGGACATTAAACCCTGTAGAGGAGGAAATAGATCAAAAAGGGACTAACTAAGCTATAAACCCAGGAAAGGCCAGAGAACAGACCAGTTTTCTTGGTGTACAATGCCAATATTCTGAATATACCAATCAGCACTCAGATGCAATCCATATCCATTCTGATACTCGAGAGATTAATTAGTTAACCTTCGACGGTTGCAGAGATGAAGCCAAGCTTGTCCTCAGAAAACATGTCGTAACATGCTTACATCTGGATCATTGTTAGTTTTCCCATGATTACTGGGGTGTTTCCTAACATCGGGCTCATTCAGTAAGTGTTTAAGTAAATAGTTCATTACATCAGTGTGCATTTAAAAAAACACAGGTATGACATTTTTATTCTTAATTAATAACTTAATATACAACCTGTTTGATGAAAGGTGTTTTCATAATTTCTAAATAATGGCTTCACTATTTCTAAATTTAAGAACAAATCATTTATTTATTAGCTGTTCATAGCATCGTGTTGCCATGCTATAGCTGTCCTGGCTGCCATGTTTTTTTGCAATGTTCTGTGGAGGTCTGAAGTGGTGCCTTTAAAATGGGAGATTGGGGTATTTGTTCCCATATTTAAGAAAGAGGACAAGAGATTATGTTCCAATTATAGGGGGATCACAGTGGGAAAGTCTATGCCAGGACTGGAGAGGGGAGTCCATCTGTTTGTTGAACCTTAGATTCAGGAGGAACAAAGCAGTTTCGTTCCTTGTCTTAGAACTCCTCTTTATCCACTCAAGGATATTCAAGGATGCACGTGAGTTTGCCCAACCAGTCTAAATGTCCAGCTTTGTCCAGCCACTGGTAGGATGTCAGCCACTTCCTCTGTCTGTCGGTGGTACATACTGTGCAGGGGCCTGTCCTTCCATGATGGTTCCTCCTCTTTCTTGGGTTTCTGCTGCCTAAGATATTCACTGAGCACACAGTCAGTTGTGGCTGTCTTTTTGATGTACTCAAGGATTTTTGTTGTCTCATCGTGGACTGTGGTACTGACACTCACCAGTCCCTGGCCTCCTTCCTTCCACTTAGCATACAGCCTCAGGGTGCTGGACTTGGAGTGAAACCCTCCAAGCATGGTCAGGAGCATCCTGGTCTTGATGTCAGGATCTTGTTCTTACCATTCAGCTGACTCTTCAAGACTTGCCTGACCTTCTGCAGGTACTTGGTGTTTGCATCTTTCCTAACGGGCTCCTCGTTGTTCCCATTTGCCTGTGGGATTCCCAGGTACCAGGTTCTCCAATCCGAACAACATTCCGATGTCATTGCTGTATATCCTGGTGGTGTGGATCAGTGAATCGGCATACAGCTTGATGTCATCCATGTAGAGGAGGTGGCTAACAACTGCTCAACTCCGTAGTCAGTATCCGTAGCCAGTCTTGTCAATGATTTCACTGAGGGGGTTCAGGCCTATGCAGAACAGCAGTGAGGACAGAGCATCTCCTTGGTAGATCCCGCACTTGATGCTGACTTGTGCTATGGACTTAAAGTTGACCTCTAGTGTTGTACGCCACATCCCCATTGAGTTCCTGATGAAGGATCTTGGGGTCCTGTTGATCTTGTATAGGTCTAGGCATTCCAGGATACAGTTGTGGGGCATTAAGTCATAGGCCATCTTGTAATCAATCCAGGTAGTGCACACGTTAGTCAGCCTCATCTTGCAGTCTGGTGTGACTGGTCTGTCTCCCAGTAGCTGGTGTTTTGCGCCTCTGGTATTCTTGCCAATCCCTTTCTGTGCCCCGCTCATGTATGGAGCCATAGACCTGTTCATCTTAGCCACTATGATGACTGTCAGGTGGTACTGAGGCAGGTTATTGGCCGGATGGGACCGGTCCCTTCTGGGGATCAGGATTGCCTGGCCTTCAGTTAGCCATTCTGGGTGTCTCTCATCGACAAGCAGCTGGTTCATTTGTGCTGCCAGACGCTTGTGGAGTGCAGTCAGCTTCTTCATCCATTAGGTGTGAACCATGTCGGGGCCTGGTGCTGTCCAACTCTTCATACTGGAGACCCTTTCTTGGATGTCTGCCACTGTGATGGTTACTGGACCCTGTTCATGGAGGTTCCTGTGGTCTGCTTCTAGATCCACTAGCCACTGAGCATTGCTGTTATGAGTTGCATCCTTCTCATATATGTTCTTTCAGTATTTTCCAGTCTCCAGCTTTGTTGGTGCTGTTCTCATATTGTTCTCATACTGTTCCCCTGCCACTGAGAGTACACTTTGGATGGTTCTGCAGAGAACAGCTGGTTCATTCTCCTGCTTTCTATTTCTCTGGTGTACCTTGTCAAGTGGCTGGCCAAGGCTGTGAATCTTTGCTTGGCAGTTTCCAAGGCCTCCAGTATGGACAGCTTGCTGTACGTCTTAGGCACCTTCTCCATTGCACCTCTCTGCAGCTCTGATACTTGATCCCCCTGACATGTTGTCCAGGCTCCCCCTTGCCATAACATTTGTTTTGTACCTTGTCAATCTCTAGCTGTGAGAGCAGTTCCTTCTTCTGAATGTTGAAATACTGAGCTCCTAGCTGTTTCGATATCAACAGCGCCCTATTTTCTTCTCTTTCCCACTTATGCCATATTGTTCCAGTAGCCCACTTCTCATCAAGGTGTCCTGGTTTCTCAACACCTGACGTGCACCTTGTTTTGTGTGTGTGTGTGTGTGTGTGTGTGTGTGTGTGTGTGTGTGTGTGTGTGTGTGTGTGTACAAAACACTGGGTCAAGGACAATGACAAATATTCAGGCTTGAATTCCAGAGTCCCTGTCAATAAAATAAAGAACAAAGTCAAAGCCAAATTATTTTAGATTAATTTCAAATTGTTTCCTAATTATTTTAGTATCAACATCAACTTCAACTGAACAACTAAAGTTCTGAACAACTTAAGAAGAGGTAAATAAGAAGAAGAGATAAAGTATTTCAAAAAATCCTGTCCTATCCGAATTGTGATCTGAATGCATTATGGTGCCAAACACATTTTGCTATTGCACGAACAGCTAGAGTGTCTATGGGTCCATCCTCTTCATGTGAATCTTTAATCTATTTATTTATTCATTTTAATTTGTTTTATTTCAGCTATTACATTGTATGATGATGTATACAGCAAGACAGGCAAGAGAAATAAACAAAAATAAAACCAACCAAAAAGGAGGAGGTGGGGATAGAATAAAGGGATAGAATACAAATAGAAATACAAAGGGGTGACAAGTCTAAGATATTAGATGTTAAGATAAGAAGGGAAGAGTGCATGATCAGTGCTTTTTACCACACTGTTCTACTTGAGGTATGGTTAAGATGTAGTTTTGCACTCTATACCCTTAATATTCTTGTAAACAATCAAGCCTGTTTCAAACCTCACAATTGCTGTGCAGCCCTACCGTATAATGTTTTAGTTTAAATTTGACAGGTATACGGCTCTTACTTGGCTGGCCAGTGTTAGGTTTATGGTCAACACTTAAGACCATCTTTAGATCAATACTTTAGATTAACATTAGTTTGTGAAAAGACGATGCCTTGAACTTTCATATTACTTGATTCCACATTAATATGGAGCTTGCAAAGAAAAGCGTCTGGACTTTGTGACTGTTTGGTCTCTCCAATGTAGAGGTCTGGGCCTCTACATTGGAGAGACCAAACAGCCACTTCACAGGCGCATGGCACAACACAGAAGAGCCACCTCCACAGGACAAGACTCAGCAGTCCATCTGCATCTTAAGGACAAAGGTCACTCTTTCGAGGATGCCAATGTTCACATTTTGGACAGAGAGGACAGATGGTTTGAAAGAGGAGTGAAAGAAGCCATCTATGTCCACTGTGAGCGACCATCTTTGAACAGAGGCGGGGGTTTACGACACCAACTCTCTGCCATCTATAATCCAGTTTTGAGATCCCTTCCCAGACGCCTTAACGCCCACTCACATCCTGGGCCATCTGACCTCAGGAATTCGCATGATAAGGTGGGGCCAGGTTTCACAATGAACTCACCCGAAACTCTGGCTGATTGTGACCCACACCCAGTTTCACACCTTGGCTCAAGCGATTAGAGGATCATCAGGGGGTCCTTTTGTCCCTCTGTGGGGGGAAACTCCCACTAGGTTTATATCTGGGACTCTCCACCATTTGACCTTAGAACTGAAGAAGCTTCTCGGATGAGAGGTGAAACGTCTTCAAGTAACTTAAAGAAGTCCAGACGCTTTTCTTTGCAAGCTCCTTTGACTAGGATGACCTGGATGACTGAGAACCTTCACAGACATTAATATGCGTAAATAATTATTTTCATATGTTGAATTAAGTCTGTCTTAATGCTTCTTAGAGTTTAGCTATTATAAGGTGTGATCAGTGTTTCAGCAACCAGCTGGGGATTTTCATCCAACTCTTTAACTACCTAGACTGAAACTCAATCAATACATTTCTGCTTTGCAATTTGCCTGGCTTATTGTCACTTATCCTGATATGCAGCACTCTCTCTTCCTCCTATCCTATGTTAACTTCCTTCTTCACTCCCTACTGCCCTTATGGTGATCAAGGAAAGTGTTCCCCCTAGGCCTCCCCTTCCCAAATCCTATTACCCATTGGATCCCTCCTATACCTTTCCTCCCTCCATCCCTCCCCTGCCTTTTGACAGCACGACCTGGCCACACAGCTTCGGCATCGATGTTGATTACCTTGGTGGTGAAGATTCTGACTTCAGAAAGGTAATTGGGTATTTCTGCTGGTATACTCTCTTTCATTAGAGAAAGAAATAAAATGTGAACCAACCTTGGTGCATCACATTTGTTGAAGTCATGTGTACTTGAAGAGGACATTTTGATCAGCACTGTCACTTCAGTTGGCAGCTGGTCAGCTGTACAGTAAAGGTATAGTACTGTTAAAGAATGGGTTACTGCAATTCCTTTAAAATAAGAAGACTTTTTCAACCATAGTGTGATTGCATCATTGGGGATTCTTCAGGTGTACCAGCTGTTTCTTCCATTACAAGGCATTATCTAATGCATTCTTGAGTTTTTTGAACAGTATTAGAATCGTTCACTACCTTCAGGTTCAGTGCTGACAAAATAAAAACATCTCTGCATTCCAGCCCAAGTTTGGAGAATCGAACAATATCAGTGATGTTCAGGAGCAGGCCCAGGACAGGCAGTCCACCATGAATAAAGGTACAACAGTTTAATATCAAGATTTAAAAATGGCAATAACAATGACAACAATAACTTGGGTATGCAGAACCCAGAGATACATTCTTTAAGGCGCTTATAATAGCAAGTTAAAGATAAAAATTCAGTATTCTGTCTTTTGACGTCTGATTGCATGAATTAATCAAGTGACACTTTAAAGACTGACTCATAGTGTTATGTTTGAGAATACAAACATGTTTTTTTTGGCCTGTACTTATAAGTGTATTTATTTTTTCACATGCACAGTTGGCATTGTTCCTCCTAGAACCAAATCCCCCACTGATGAATCACAGAGGAACTTTACTGAAGTTCATCGCCGTAACAGCAGAGTGCTTAATGGAGTCTCCAGGGTATGTCAACCCACTCTGGTTAGGAGAGAAAAAATATAAGCCTTAATAAACAACAAACAATAATAAACAATGAACAGGTCAGTGGAACTGAGAAACATGTGAAATGGGTCATATTCACAACATTAGACATGAATGCACATAAGAGGTTGTAATGTGGGTTGTACTCAGTGGTTGAGAGGAGCAGTGGAAACACTTAGCAGGACAGTCAGAAAAACTCATGACCACACTGGCACTGGGAATTCCACAGTGCTTGTATTTTAATGCACACTCAACCTTACAAAGACCCATTGAACAGCTACTAATTATCATACATGAAGCACAGTGTTCCTACAACCCGTTGCAAAAAGTTAAAGAGGTCCGAGTCCATAAACTCACTTGCAAGCAAGTGGATCTCATACTCCAAAGTGGGCAGTGGTGCATACTTATGACATCTCTAACCCTTACATTGTCTTAAAGAGACACCACACCACTGCAACTGTTACAAGGTTGATATTCATTTTAGCGCTGTCAGCGTTAATCTCGTTAAAATGACGTTAATGCCATAACCGCCATAACCACAAATCTCCACCGCGTTAATGCGGTTATGGCGTTAACGTCATTTTAACGAGATTATCACTGACAGCATTAATTTATTTATAATCCATTTTATTATATTTTTATATGAGAGAAATTATCTCTAAAAATAAGCCTGTTCTCTGTCATAGGAGCGCCCAAAAAGTGCTGCTTTTCCCACAGAAATTAAGATGAAGATGAGTGTGGAGGAACAAAATGAGCGACTTCGTCGCAACCAGTGCAGTTCTATGAGGGACAAAAGGAGAAGCCTAAACCTGTCAGGAGGCCAGTCTCCAGCCAATTACAAAGTGGTATGAGCAAGCTAATGGTGATCCTTGTCATGTATTTAATTGTAGTATTGTCACAGTGAGCTGGTAAAGTAAAAAATGAATCATGTATGTGTTTATTTTTCAGATGATAGTCATAGCTGCAGTACATGTGTGAAAGAACTTTCACACATGTACTGCAGCTTGAAATTTTTCTCAATATCACACATTTCCCAGATTTCCCAAATTGTTGCTGTCATACCTGCCTACCCCAGTACAAAGCTTTGTAATTTCCATGTGAGCCCATCTGAGAAAGTTGTGGTCTAGCAAATTCACTTGGGTACAATAGCTAGACATAACCCATGTAAACACCAAGTAGTTACAACTTATCTGAAATGGACCTTCTCCTGTTGTGTGAATGTGATTCTCCAACACCGTCAGTTCATGTGTAAAAATGACAGAATGATAGAGATCACTTTACACTGATCACACTGGGGTGGCTGTAGCTCAGAAGGTAGAGAAGGTCATCTGCTAATTGGAAGGTTGGTTGGTCGATTCCTGCCTGCTCCAGTCTGTATGCTAAATTTTCCAAGATACTAACCCCAAGTTGCTCTCCAGTGCGTCCATTGGAGTATGAATGTGTGTGAATGCTAGATAGAAAGCACTTGCATAGAAAAAGTGCTTGTGGGAACGAGGCAAATTCTGTAAAGTGCTTTGAGCACTTAGATATGGTAGGAAAGTAAAAACCAGTCCATGTACCATGCGTATTGTCCACCTGTTTGCATTTCTGGTACTTCCAGGTGGGTAAGATAATCCACTGAAAAACATTGCCAATATTTACAAATATAAAACCAGTGATTGAGATAGGCCAAAGTTGTATGACTAGGGTATACGCATTTTAGCTAGCTGATGATTTGATTGTATCTGCCTGTGTGTCCTATCTAGTTTGTGTTTGTATTCACAGGTCCGTAGGCGGCTGACAGCTCATGAGATTGACATCAAAGACTTAGAGAAGGCAGTTCGAGGACAGGGGCAAGAGTCACCAGAGGAAGAAATTGCTCGTCTGAGACGTTTACAGATTGAACCAGAGCATTACAACATCAGCAAAGAGGTGAAATAAGTTGAATCATTTATTAACTTTGTGGCTATTTTAAGGCAGGTATGTTCACAATAGAATCATAATAGCTTACCTTTGTGTCCAAAATCATAAAAGACAAAGATAAAAGAGATTTTTTTCTTTCTTGTTATAAAAGATGGCTCCTGACAAGGTTCTGATCCCTGAACGCTACCTGGATGTGGAGAATAACACTCTCTTGAGCCCAGAGGAGCAGAAGGAGAAGCAGAAGAAGCTAGAACGAATCAAGACCCTTATTGCCAAATCAAAGTACAGTTTTAACTTCCTTTAAATTTCTAGCAAAAGTCTGTTTATTTAAAGCTGTACACATTTTAAATTTGTAACATCTTTTACCTCTTCATTTATAATAAAAGGAGATGATTATGGGCAGAAATCTGTGCCATCAGAAACTGAATTTGAATAAGTTCAATTTGAATTTGAATTGCTCAGATTGAATCTGAATTGTAACTTGAATAAATGCTTTTGAAAACTGAATTTGAATTAGTCTAAATTGAAATTGAATTTATATTTTGAAAATGAATTGATTTGCTTTGAAACTGAATTTTATCCTTTAAAAATTCAGCTCTCGAATAATTTCAGTTTCACTTCTCACCATTCAGTTTCAGTTCTACAATTCAATTTCAGTTCCAAAATTCAGTTTTTTGGAACTTACATCCGGTTCCGGTTCAAGCACAGATTAATAGAACTACGTTTTACTAGCGGACCGAAAGTGTTACTGACGGGAATCTACAGCATGTTGAGCTGAATTAAGACTTCAGAAGTCATTCGTCATGTCGAATGACCAGCGGATAAACTCTCAGGTTGGTAATAAATGTATTACATGTATAAGAACAAGCGTCATGTTAACAAATGATAGCCGTAAGGTAACTTTTGTGCTTATTGTAGCTGTTAGCTAAAAACGTTAATTTAGCGTAGTTTTCCCTGAATTCAGCTTTGACAAACAAATATGATCGACTGTTTCTAGTAGAATTCCAAAGTTGTCATCTTGTACCCTCTCAGAGTACCCCCTCTGTATGCTTGCAGAGACCCCTACAGTAGGGAAACATGCAAAACAGTGTCCAAACCTTTGTATTTTAGCTTTATTTATGTCTTGCACAGCATCCCAACTCTGTAGCTAACTTGATAACTTTAGCTAAAGTGAATAGTTAGTCTAATTCATTAGTGCAGCATTACTGGATCACCTCTGTTTGAAGTGATATACAACTATCACTGTGTTTAACTACCATAATAATTCTTAGGGTACTGAATGCATGCTTAATTTGATTTTTTTTTTTTTTTTTTTTTAAAGCATACTGCTCCATTAATATGTTTGACAGGCTGAAGTTCTCGGGTCACCTCCTAAATCGACCATCTTTTACAGGTGTTTTGTGCCAGTAATGGAGTGTCCACTGAAGACTGAAGATACTGAATCTCTACGCCTTGCCATTGATCCGTATTGTGCCTTCATCTAGACAAGAGACATTAACTTAACCACTCTCATATGCTCTGTGCCTACACCACCTTCCCTGACAGTTGTAGCTTGGCTCATCTGAGGGTGAAATTATAAGAATGTGTTATTTTGCAAAGTGCTATCTCGGGTTCCTAAATAAAATATGGCATTGAGGTCATTTCTTTTGAATTAATCCCTTCTTCTGAAATATAAGAATGTCTCCTGGTTTTAATGGCACTTTGGATTTCTTTAATTTCTGTTCCACTTCCAAACCCAAATAGATCCTGACAAGCTGACACAGTAACATGGAAGAGGGAAAGACGTTGGAAAGGACTACTACAAATAAACCCAATGCCTAACAATGAAAAATGTAAAATAAGAACAATAATAATAATAAAGATAAAAGATGAAGTAACAAGTTTTTTGTTTATTCCAAATGATCATCCAGATGTCTGTGACATGTGATGACAAACACCATAATGGAAGGCCTTAGTCATCACATGCTTAAACTCATCAT
This sequence comes from Copadichromis virginalis, assembly GCF_057382275.1. NCBI lineage: Eukaryota > Metazoa > Chordata > Actinopteri > Cichliformes > Cichlidae > Copadichromis > Copadichromis virginalis. The sequence continues at coordinate 3,494,890 of NC_140622.1, forward strand.
ATATTTTTGCATATGCTGAACAGGCAGTCAGACATGCTGTAACTGTGTGGTAGAAAACAGCATGAACACCATACGGCAGGTGTCTCAAACTCCAGTCCTCGAGGGCATGGAAAAGTTGCATGACACCGGCCCTCGAGGACTGGAGTTTGAGACCCCTGTCATACGGAATATGACAGGTGTGGTTGAACTGCATGAAGACTGAAGTTTCTCTTCTCTTCTGGCAGGACAAGAATGTGGCCTTGTCCTGAGATCCACTGTAAGGATGTACTTAGAGTAGAACTGGACTGTCACCGGCCTCAGGCTCTTCACCCTTTTTAAAAGACAAAGCAGTCATTTAGATAAAATATTAGATATTGTTTACCTGTAAATGCACAAAGAGAATTTAGAAATGTAATTATTGTCAAGAGTGAACAAGCACTGATAGTGTAATCTACAGCTGTGGCCAAACGTTTAGAGAATGAGAAGTGTTGTTTGCTTATTTACAAAGTTTGCCGTTTCAGTGATAGTTGTATATCATATTATATCACTTCAAACAGAGATGATCCAGTAATGCTGCACTAATGAATTAGACTAACTATTCACTTTAGCTAAAGTTATTAAGTTAGCTAAAGAGTTGGGATGCTGTGTAAGACATAAATAAAGCTAAAATACAAAGGTTTGGGCACCGTTTTACATGTTTCCCTAACTGTAGGGGTCTCTGCAAGCATACAGAGGGGGTACTCTGAGAGGGTACAAGATGACAACTTTGGAATTCTACTAGAAACAGTCGATCATATTTGTTTGTCAAAGCTGAATTCAGGGCAAACTACGCTAAATTAGCGTTTTTAGCTAGCAGCTACAATAAGCACAAAAGTTACCTTATGGCTATCATTTGTTAACATAACGCTTGTTCTTATACATGTAATACATTTATTACCAACCTGAGAGTTTATCCGCTGGTCATTCGACATGACGAATGACTTCTGAAGTCTTAATTCAGCTCAACATGCTGTAGATTCCCGTCAGTAACACTTTCGGTCCGCTAGTAAAACGTAGTTCTATTAATCTGCGCTTGAACCGGAACCGGATGTAAGTTCCAAAAAACTGAATGTTGGAACTGAAATTGAATTGTAGAACTGAAACTGAATGGTGAGAAGTGAAACTGAAATTATTCGAGAGCTGAATTTTTAAAGGACAAAATGCAGTTTCAAAGCAAATCAATTCATTTTCAAAATATAAATTCAATTTCAATTTAGTGATCATCATTTTCAAACCATAAATTCAATTTCAAATTAGACTAATTCAAATTCAGTTTTCAAAAGCATTTATTCAAGTTACAATTCAGATTCAATCTGAGCAATTCAAATTCAACTTATTCAAATTCAGTTTCTGATGGCACAGATTTCTGCCCATAGATGATATTCAAAAGAGAACTGTGGTTAGAAAAACAATTTGTTGTCACGAGTCGCTGAGTGGCAGGCAGGATATCGGACCCAAAAGCAGACTTCACAGAGGCAAAAATGCAAACTCAAAAAGCAGTTTTATTGCTGACTCAAGGGAAAAAGCATACAATACTACACTGGGATAATATAAACAAAAGTCACGGAGAATCATAGAGTGAAACGCACACAGCATGAGGGAGACGTGGACACAATATAGAGAAAGATAACAAGTGACGTGGGAGCACACGGGGAACACAGCTGAGACAAATAATCATAACGAGACAGGCAGGAGCAAACACAACATGACGTACACTGACGGGAGACTATCAAAGTAAAACAGGAAGTACACAGAGGGGGAGAGAGAACACAGAGGAGCATGGGGGAGAGCACAGACTGGGCTGGGGAAACATGATGAAATAAAACACAACCAGTGTTGGGGAGTCACAGATTACATGTACCGGCATTATGTATTTAAAATACAAAATATGGGTAACTGTATTCCGTTACAGTTACCATTTAAAAAGGTGGTATTTAGAATACAGTTACGTTGTTGAAATAAATGTATTACACAGCGATCTTTTACTGTTTCATATGTTAGGCTATGCTCTCTCTATTTTTGGTAATTCCACGCCGGTGGAAACCCAATCAAAACACACATCAAGAGGCTCTAAAGCCTGTGTCTCAATCCCACGGCCTATGACAGCTCTACTTGCGGTCCGCATAATGACATAAAGAAATATTTTAAAAAATTATTGTTCAAAAAATTATTTAATTTGAAGGCAATAGGCAGAGTGTGACAGGCATAGCCCTAAAGAATGTAGCCTCATGGGCAGTGTAGCCCAGCTGTAAGTAAGCTATTAAGACTCGACTGTACGCTGTGTTCGTGTTTTCCTCCGAAACAATAAGCTCCGTTGAAGCAGCCTTTCTACGCCTCTCTCTGTCTCTCGCTAGCAAAGTGACCCAGAGAACAAAGTAAAGCTAGTTTTTGGCTAAGAGCCTGACACAAACCCGATGTATTAGCCAGAGGTCCCTTTACTATGGTTGGGAGCCGCAGACCTGTTTTATATACGCGTGTAACAGAACGTAACGTAACAGAATACCTTACAAAATACATTTTGGGGCATGCAATCTGTAATCTGTAGTGGAATACATTTTAAAAGTAACCTTCCCAACACTGAACACAAGGAGGGGAAACAAGGGTCAAGCACTCACACAATTAAATAAACACCGATGCACAGAGGGAGACACAAAGTACAAAGGTTAACACAGAATAAACTCAGGATACCACAAAGAATCATAAACCATAATACAACAGGTCATAAAAACATAAAATGCTGGGTCAAAAGGACCCAGAACCATGATATTTGTAAGAATAAGGAATACTTTATATACCCCAAAATTTGAAGAATTACTATGTCCCAGGTCTAAAAACATATAAAGCAATGTACCTAAAATAAATACAATATCCATTAAGGAACCCAAACTGACAATACAAAAGCTGAAAAGGGAAACCTTTCAGTTTTAACAGTGTGACTCTTTTACATTGACTCAATTTATCAGACTAGGATTTACTGTATACAATGAAATGAAACTGACACATAACTAAGCATACTTGTCAGTACAAACTGTGAGGGGTGGCAAAATGACAGACTTTCACAAAAAAGAAAACACTCCAGTGAAATTTAAAGTAGTGAAGCAACTTCTTTACTCGAGTAAAAGTGAGAAAGTACAGGCTCTGAAATGTACTCAAAGTAAGAAAGTAAAAAGTAGCTCCTTAATGAACAATTCTGTCAGCTATTTTTGTGCAAACTTAAACTAAACCTTGTGCTAAAATAATAATAATAATAATAATAATAATAATAATAATAATTATTATTATTATTATTATTATTTTAGTACATGAGAATGTTATTCCAGTCTAAATTCTAATTCTAATGAATGTGACATTACAAAAAAAGCTTTAAATTTGCAGTTTATCAAGTATCACTGAGCAATCGTTTGTCAGGGCTCTGTGTGCGGGCAGGCGGAGAGGAGGATCCAAGCGCAGGACTCGAACACAGAATTGTAAATCAAAACCTCAGCTTTATTGCTGACATGAAAACCAAACGTGAAGTGACGTGAACACAGAAACCAAAAAACACACAGGCATAATCTAAGGGTACGACGAGACACTGGGTTGAGGACAACACAGGGTGGTAATCAGGGAATGGGTAACAGAAGGGAGACACAGCTGGGGGAGATCAGGGCTAACGAGACGGGGGAGCTAAGCTGCACACACTAACATAAGACAAAGACTTTCACAATGAGACAGGAAACAAGAAACCACTAAACAAAGATGCAGACACGACACAGAGACAGACTAGACACTGAACAGAAACTGCAATACACATGAGAACGCAAAACCTAAGAACTGATACCTCACCAAGAATAACTGAAACAGATCTATAATAATAATAATAATAATAATAATAATAATAATAATAATAATAAACAAAGCACCAGAACATCAGAAAATAATCCATAATGCAAAAATAGACCAAAATATAAAAAACTCAAAATGCTGGGTCAACACTGACCCAGATCCGTGACATCGTTACCTTTATATAACCTTTCTTAGCCTCTCTTTGTCCTCCACTGTCCTATCCATCTTTCTCCATCTTTGTGTGTAGTTAGCTCTTTTTCTGCATTCTCCCTTAGAAGTTTAGCTAGCAGATCAAACGTGCAACAAACTGCACACAAACAGTTTGTGTGTTTCCTCAAATTTGTTGAGCAAATAGAAATGTCCTCCTCCTCAGTAGCATTAACAAGATTCTGAAGTACGGTCCACTCCAGAGTATAAAAGCTATAATATGGCTGTGGTTATCAATGATTTTTCCTCTAAGAAGTTCCTGAAGTCATTACTAGTTAACGTTTAAGGGATGGTTGGCTCAACAGTGCTCTGACTTTTTGTCAGCCTGGCTACAGTGCTGAAGAGAAACCTGGGGTTGTTCTTATTTTCTTCAATCAGTGATGAATAGTAAGATGTTCTAGCTTTATGGAGGGCTTTCTTAAAAAGCAGCAAACTATTTCGCCAGGCTAAATGATGACCCTTTTAAATTAGTAACACCCCATTTCCTGTCCAGTTCATGAATTATCTGCTTTAAGGAATGCATTTGTGAGTTCTCTTTCATAGCATTCGTTTCGTGTCTCACTATGGGAACGCTTCCTGCGTGACCTCATCAGAAGCTCAAATACCATTACGCCAGCCCTTACAGGCTGGCTAGGTGACGCCCATGTCAGGAGGGGCCAGTGCCTCCCTATATAATAGGCTGACATAGCGTCAGATGTCATTGAAAAACCTCTTCTCGCTTCTCACAGAAGCCTGTAGACAACTGTGCTATTGGGTGCTAAAGCTAAACTGTCCACAGATTCGAGTGAACAACTTGGTCGCCGGGCGCTTTGTTCCCAGCTTTTCAGTTGTCCACTAGCATACAAGCAGTAGCAATACTGTTCTGTGGCTAGTGCGGGTGCCAAGTAGCAATACTTTCACCCAGCGAAGTAGCAATACTTTCCGAAAGCGAAGTAGCAACACTTTGCTAATAAAGGTACCCCTAGCTTCACCATCAGGTAGCAATACCCTTCGACGCTAGCAGTTTTACACATTAGGTAGCAATACCTGTAGAAAAGTAGCAACACTTTTCACCCCATGTTAGCGAGGAATAGCAATATTCTCCGCACTCAGTGTCAGTCTCACTAACGTGCGCGACCCTCTAGCTAACCATGGCTACGACGGCAAGAAGATTTCTGCCTGGGATACACACCCCGTGTCTGCGGCATGCCTGGGCTTATCTCACGCTCAGGCTGCCTTGACACCTGCACACGACTGTATCCACTGTGCGGCTTTCCCACGCAAACTACTCCGCTGCAAGCTAGCTCGCCAGGCTAACCTGTCGGGCGGCGACCCTTTGCTGTGTGAGGCTGCTGCGGCGCAAGGAGAAACTGAGATGCCCGATGATTTGGCCGCAACGCCAGGGCCAAGCTGGGCAGAGGCAGACCCTCAGCCCATCGCGACCGTTTTTCCGCGACGCTGGAGTCACCTGGGGAGGAGATGCTAACGAGGACGGAGATGAGTCGGCTGACTCGGAGCTCCTGCTGTCTAACGACAGCGAGGAGGAAGATTCCACCTCCTTGGCTAGCATCAGCTGGGCTGCAAAGCCCTCGGCTACCGGCGAGGTTGAAAAACCGACACCGTCGTCTCCCCTGGATCTCGACATGCAGGACATGTGCAAGCGCGCAGCCGCTAGGCTCAACATCCCGTGGCCCGCCATTCAAACAGAGGTTGTAAAGTCTCGTTTTGACGGTAAGAAATTGCCGAAGGCGAAAAAGACGGGGAAGCATGTGTTGCCTGTTTTCCCTGAGCTACTCGATGAGATAGCGGTGACGTGGAAAGCAAAACCTTACAGCGAGAAACACCCCATCGTGGGGAGCTCCCTGCTGGATTGTGAGGGGATGGAGTCTATCGGCCTCCGCCGGATGCCACAAGTGGAGCCGTTGGTGGCGAGCCATCTTCACCCGAAGACGTCTCTGTCCTCATCGGCCCCATCTCTCCCTCCCAAAACAGACCGCTTCCAGTCTAGCCTTACAGATAAGTGCTACAAGGCAGCGGCTCTGTCAGTAAGAGCCCACAATGCCTCTTCTATGCTAATGGCTTACCAAGCTGAGCTAGAAGAGGACATGACAGCTAACACAGATACCACAGTGTGGGAAGAAATCTGTGTTATAACTGACCACGTCCTCCGCCTCCACAAGGTAGCCATACAGGCTACTGGGAGAGCCATGGGCCTCATGGTTCTTCAGGAGCGAGCACGCTCACCAACCTGATGACTAAGGAAAAAGAGGAACTCCTCGACACCCCTGTCGTCCCTCACGGTCTCTTCGGTGCGGCTGTTACATCCATGCAGAAGAGATGTGAGGAGAAAAAGAAAGATGATGAGGCTCTGAAACTCTGCCTGCCGAGGAGGGCCCAGCACGCCACCCCAGCAGCGCCGCGCCAGTCATTCGCGCAGGCAGCGTCTCGCCCGGTCCCCGCTTTCAGGATTCCCAAAGTGCCTAAGACGCAGGCAGCCCCCCAGGCTGCCGGGGCCCCTAAGAATCCATGGACTCGGAAGCAATCTCCCCAGGCCAGACCTCAAGCGGCCCCTCCTCCTCACCCCGCTGCCGCGATCGTGAGGAGGAAGAAGCGGCCGGCCTGACAGCCTCTCTTCTAGGCGGGAGCGAACCCAGTTTCCCCCCTTCATGGGCCACCCTCCCGCCTCCCAGCTCCGTTCCAGAGCAAGTTCAACGGGACATGTTCCACACAGAGTGCTTAACTCGGGCCGGCGTTCCTGTCACCGGACCCGCCAGAGGGAAAGAGAGCCAAAGTTCGCAGTGTTGTTTCACGAGCACTTCTCTCATGCATTCTGTATTAAAAAAGCCCCGACACGTGCATCCAGGCAGTTTGCCAAGGGCGGCGCTGTCTAGTGTTGCAAAACACATGAAAAAATCAAACATGCTGAAAAACGGAGCACCGTCTGCCATAACGCAGCCCGTGGAGACTCGCGTTTCCACGGCTGTGATGATGCAGATGAGCCCGTCACCTCGCTCGCCTGTCTCTCCACATGAAGAGCTGGGCCACCTGCACTCAGTCAGCATGGGTGCTGAGGACATTGAAAAAGGGCTACAGGCTGCAATTCAGTGTCGCTCCACCACAATTCAAAGAAATTATTTACTCTCGTGCTCCGGGCGAGTCTGCCAGTTTTCTCCTGGAGGAAATTTCCACCTTGAGAGACAAAGGAGCTATAAGAGTTGTCCCTCCCGAGGAAATGCACAGCAGATTTTATTCAAGGTATTTCCTTGTGCCAAAGAAGGGGGGGGAGGGGGATGAGAGCCATTCTGGATCTCTGTGCCCTGAACCGGCATTTGAGGACATACAAGTTCAGGATGTTGACGCACGCCTCGCTGCTACGGTTTGTACGAGCGGGCGACTGGTTCACATCAATCGACCTGAGGGATGCTTATTTCCACATCCCCATATATCCCCCACACCGAAGGTATCTGAGATTTGCTTTCCAGGGGATGGCATACGAGTTTGTAGTCCTGCCTTTTGGTCTCTCACTGAGCCCAAGGGTGTTTGTGAAATGCACCGAGGCAGCAGTGGCCCCGCTCAGGAAAAAGGGCATTCGGGTGGCCACGTACATCGACGATTGGCTGGTGGCAGCCCCAACCCGCCAGGGAGCGACTTGTCACACAAATGCTCTCATACACCATCTGGAGAGTTTGGGTTTCCAGATAAACGTGGAAAAGAGCACATTGACGCCAACTCAATGCATTACTTTCATAGGGCTCAGCCTAGACTCCCTTCGGGTGAGGGCTTTTCTGTCCCCGGAGAGAACGGCGGCCATACAGTCATCCCTTCCACTGTTTCGCAGAGGCAACACAGTGACCCTCAAACAGTGCCAGAGGCTGCTCGGTCTGATGGCTTCTTCTCTAGTGGCGATACCACTGGGACGCCTGCACATGAGAGGCTTTCAGCGCTGGGTGGGCTCGCGGGGACTGGACCCTCACCGAGACGGCCACCGTCGCGTGAGAGTCTCTGCAGACTGTTCACTCGCTCTCCACGAGTGGAAGAGGCCAGGTTTCTTGTCTCAGGGCGTTGCCATGGGGGCAGTTTCAGCCAGGAAGGTGATTTCCACAGATGCCTCTCTTTCCGGCTGGGGGGCCACCCACGAGGGCAGAACAGTGAATGGGGAATGGGGCCCTCACATGCGCTCCGCCCACAGAAACTGTCTGGAACTGCTGGTGGTTCACCTGTCACTAAAACACTTTCTCCCTTGGCTGAGAGGTCATCATGTTTTAGTGAGGTCGGACAATTCCACCGTTGTGGCCTACATCAACAGACAGGGGGGTCTGGGGTCCCCCAAGTTACACACGCTGGCACACAGACTGATAGTCTGGAGCAGTGTCCACCTGCTGTCACTGAGAGCAACTCACGTGCCGGGGATCTTGAACTTTGGAGCAGATCTTCTCTCCAGGGGCAACCCGCTGTATGGGGACTGGAAGCTTCACGCGGAGGTAGGGAAGCAGATCTGGCTGCGATTCGGTCAGGCGACCGTGGACGTTTATGCATCCAGGGAGAATGCTCAGTGTCCCCTATTTTACTCGCTGCACGATCAGAGAGCTCCACTCGGGGTGGATGCTCTAGCTCACAACAAAATTCACAATATTGGACACAGTGGGGACTATTAATGTGATAGCTTACCTGTGTGGCAGTATAGTTTAGATAGCTGCTCTAAATTGTGTTGGTACATGACAATGAAGAAATGAACAGTGGTGGAATGACTTCCTTAACTCAGGTACAGCATTTTCAGAAAAAACACGTACTGTAATGAAATGTATTTCTCAACGCTGTGTAATTCATTAGTGAAAAGTTAAATGTTATTAAGAAATTGAGGGTTTTGTATCCATTTTTTCTAATATTTTTCCGTGCGGGTATTTATAAATTTACTAAATATATATATTGAGAGATTTTAATTTTTATGAATGTTATCACATTCATATACTTCCTGTCAGTCTGCAGAATATGGTTCCCCTTCTGGACGGCCCAGTGGAAGGTGGAGCTCCAGCCAGCTCCCAGCAGCAGTTGCAGGAGCAAGAGAAGCGTATTGAGATCTCCTGTGCTCTGGCTGCTGAGGCCTCTCGTCGTAGTCGCCTTCTCTCTGGTGAACACTCTCACCACATGGCAGCATCACATGGCACCTGAGTCCACCACACTCTTTCAAAACTAAGTCATGACATAGACAGGACCACAGTGGCACAATTGCTCTCTGTGTTTTAAAGCCCTGACTGGTAGCTGCTTTTATGTGCATGAACTTATATATATATATATATATATATATATATATATATATATATATATATATATATATATATATATATATATATATATATATGAATAAAAGATAAGATAAGATAAAACTTTATTAATCCCTCGGGTGGGTTCGTCTGGGAAATTCGGTTTCCAAAGGCACAGCACCGACAGAAGTTACAATACATATACGCACACACACATATATAAATACAGAGACATATATAAATAAAATATACGAAGGGGATAAATAGAATAAATACGAATAAAAATAAAAATACAAGTGAATTGCACATTTAAAGTATTGAGGTCGATTGCACCGTTGACTATTAACAAAAGTATTGCACAGTGAAGTGAAGAGGCACTACAGCTTAGTTGTTCCCCCCTCCTTTGTCCTCCTTTTCCCCCTCCCTCTCCCCTCCAGAGAGGCGTTAAACAGTCTGACGGCGTGTGGGACAAAGGAGTTTTTAAGTCTGTTGGTTCTTGTCTTTGGGAGAAGCAACCTGTCACTGAACAGACTCTTCTGGTTGTTTATGGCCGTGTGCAGAGGATGCCCAGCATTGTCCATAATTGTCCAGCAGTTTTTTTAGTGTCCTTTTCTCTGCCACTGTCACCAGAGTGTCCAGCTTCATGCCAACCACAGAGCCAGCCTTCCTGATCAGTTTCTGTAGCCTGGATGAGTCATATATATATATATATATATATATATATATATATATATATATATATTAGGGGTGCAACGATACACAAAATTTACGGTTCAGTTCGATACTTTGGTGTCACGGTTCGATATTTTTTCGATACAAAAAAAAATGTTCATGCCTTTTTAATTTGTCATTTATTAAAATTATATATATATGTATTTTAACTCAAAAGTACAGTTTTTAAATGTAATGTTGCTGAAACAACAAAGTAATAAAAAAATTAATCTATCTGATCGAGGAATCACTCCTCTTTGGAAAAGAGAGTTTATTACAGAGAAATGGCTCTTTTCAAAATAAAAGCTATACTATACGCTTCTTCTGGGGTATACTCTCAGCAGCATATTAAACATATCAGGTCCCCATAAGGAGAATCGTGTGCTAACGGCTGTCTAAATGACTCTGGTAAAGTTTGTAGCATGCGTGCTTGTTGTTTTTGTCTGCTTCCACTTGTCTTTGCACTAGGATGATGTTGGAGTAAATGTGCAGTCATATTCATTGTGTTCCCACTAGTGCTGTCAGCGTTAATCTGAAATGACGTTAACGTCACAACACGGCAAATCTCCGTTAACGAGCTACCGCGGATCGCCCTGTGCGTGGGGCTGGACGGCATCAACACGTTAACGAACTAACTGCGCTAACGCACTAGTTCCCACCAATTGAGCATTGCGTGGCACATCCAACATACTGTTTTACTTTTGTCCACAACGCGCTTACCTTCAGTGTCATACTTCACATGAAAACCAAAATAGTTCCAAACGCCAGATCTGAATTAGGGTGGGGGAGGTTCAATTTGCCATATTAGAGAGCTTAACTTCTGTCTCGCTAGCTTGCTCTGCGCTCAGTGAATCTGCGTTTGACTACTCCGCCTAGGCTGCACTGTCGAGCACAGATCCACTGAGCGCTCAACACAGACAGCATCGTCAGAAGGAAAGTTGATCAAATAAATTTAAAATGTTGTATTGTTCAATACATATGCGTACCGAACCGAAAGCACTGTATCGAACGGTTCAATATCGATACGAGTATTGTTGCACCCCTAATATATATATATATATATATATATATATATATATATATATATATTACTATCAGCTTCATCCATCCATCCATCTTCATCTGCTTTATCCGAGGCCGGGTCGCAGGGGCAGCAGCCGAGAGGCCCAGACCTCCCTCTCCCCAGCCACCTCCTCCAACTTATCCGGGGGAACACCAAGGCATTCCCAGGCCAGCCGAGAGATATAATCGCTCCAGCGTGTCCTGGGTCTGCCCCGGGGCCTCCTCCTGGTGGGACATGCCTGGAACACCTCACCCAGGAAGCGCCCAGGAGGCATCCTGCTCCTTTCGATGTGGAGCAGCAGGCTCCTTTCGATGTGGAGCAGCAGCGGCTCTACTCTGAGCCCCTCCCGGATGGCCGAACTTCTCACCCTATCTCTAAGGGAGAGGCCAGCCACCCTTCGGCGAAAGCTCATTTCTGCCGCTTGTATCCGCGATCTCGTTCTTTTGGTCACTACCCACAGCTCGTGGCCATAGGTGAGGGTAGGGACGTAGATCAACCGGTAAATTGAGAGCTTCACTTTTACACTCAGCTCCCTCTTCACCACAATGGACCGGTGCAGCGTCCGCATTACTGCAGCTGCAGCCCCAATCCGTCTGTCGATCTCCGGCTCCCTTCTCCCATCACTCGCGAACAAGACCCCGAGACACTTGAGGCAGAAACTCATCCCCGACCCGGAGTGGGCACTCCACCCTTTTCCGGCTGAGAACCATGGCCTCAGATTTGGAGGTGCTGATCCTCATTCCCGCTGCTTCACACTCGGCTGCAAACCGTTCCAGTGCGAGCTGGAGGCCCTCACCCGATGAAGCCAACAGAACCACATCATCCACAAAAAGCAGAGATGAGATTCTGAGGCCACCAAAGCGAAAGCCCTCCGCCACTTGGCTGCGCCTAGAAATCCTGTCCATAAAAATTATGAACAGAACCGGAGACAAAGGGCAGCCCTGGCGGAGCCCATCACCCACCTGGAACGAGTCCGACTTATTGCCGGCAATGTGAACCAAGCTCTTGCAACGGTTGTATAGGGATTGAATGGCCCGTAGCAATGGGCCAGACACCCCATACTCCCGCAACACCTCCCACAGGACACCCCGAGGGACACAGTCAAATGCCTTCTCCAAGTCCACAAAACACATGTAGACTGGTTGGGCAAACTCCCATGCACCCTCAAGTATCCTTGAGAGGATAAAAAGCTGGTCCAGTGTTCCGCGACCAGGATGAAAACCGCATTGGGGCGACCGTGGCTCAGGGGGTTGGGAATTGCATCTGTAACCGGAAGGTTGCCGGTTCGATCCCTGGGCTCTCTGTCCTAGTCGTTGTGTCCTTGGGCAAGACACTTTACCCTACTTGCCTACTGGTGTTGGCCAGAGGGGCCGATGGCGCGATATGGCAGCCTCGCTTCTGTCAGTCTGCCCCAGGGCAGCTGTGGCTACAAACGGTAGCTTGCTTCCACCAGTGTATGAATGTGAGAGTGAATGAATAGTGGTATTGTAAAGCGCTTTGGGTGCCTTGAAAAGCGCTATATAAATCCAATCCATTATTATTATTGTTCCTCCTGTATCTGAGATTCGACTAGCGGACGAAGTCTCCTTTCCAACACCCTGGCATAGACTTTCCCAGGGAGGCTGAGGAGTGTGATCCCCCTGTAGTTGGAACACACCCTCTGGTCTCTCTTCTTAAAGATGGGGACCACCACCCTGGTCTGCCAGTCCAGGGGTACTGCCCCGGATCCCCACGCAACATTGTAGAGGCGTGTCAACCAGGACAACCCTACAACGTCCAGAGCCTTCAGGAACTCGGGGCGGACCTCATCAACACCAGGGGCTCTGCCACCAAGGAGTTGTTTAACTGCCTCAATGACCTCGCCCCCGGAAATTGGCGACTCATCCCCAGACTTTGCTTCCTCCTTGGAAGACGTCTCAGTGGGATTAAGGAGGTCCTCGAAGTATTCCTTCCACCGCCTGACAATTTTCTCAGTCGACGTCAGCAGCACTCCGGCAGCACTATACACAGTGCAGGTAGAGCACCGCTTTCCCCTCCTGAGATGCCTGACGGTTTGCCAGAATCTCTTCGAGGCAGTCCAAAAGTCTTTTTCCATGGCCTCTCCGAACTCCTCCCACACCCGAGTTTTTGCTTCAGCCACTGCCCAAGCCACATTCCGCTTGGCCTGTTGGCTGCCTCTGGAGTCCCACAGGCTAACCAAGCCCGATAGGACTCCTTCTTCAGCCTGGTGGCTCCCTTGACCTCCGGTGTCCACCATTTGGTTCGGGGATTACCACCACGGCAGGCACCAACCTCCTTGCGGCTGCAGCGCAATGTAGCAGCTTCGGCAATGGAGACGCTGAACATGGTCCATTCGGACTCAGTGTCCCCAGTCTCCCTCGGAATGCTGTTGAAGCTCTACCGGAGGTGTGCGTTGAAGCTCTCGCGGACTGGGGCCTCTGCTAGACCTTCCCAGCACACCCTCACTACGCGTTTAGGTGCACCGGGTCTGTCCAGCGTCCTCCCCCGCCACCTTATCCAACTCACCACCAGGTGGTGATCAGTTGACAGCCAGCCCCTCTCTTTACCCGAGTGTCCAGAACATATGGTCGCAGGTCTGGTGATACGATTACAAAATCGATCATCGACCTACGGCCTAGAGCGTCCTGGTGCCACGTGCACTTATGGACAACCTTATGTTCGAACAAGGTGTTCGTTATGGCCAAACTGTGATTTGCACAGAAGTCCAATAAAACACCATTAGGGTTCTGATCAGGGAGGCCGTTCCTCCCAATGACGCCCCTCCAGGTCTCGCTGTTGTTACCCATGTGAGCACTGAAGTCTCCCTGCAGGACAACAGAGTCTCCACGTGGAGCACCTTCCAGCACCGATGACAAGCGCAGATGACAGTCGAGACCCGTTCCCCGACCCTAAGGCGCAGGGAACAAACCCTCTCATCCACCTGGAAAAACCCCAACGTACCGGCAGCCAGCTGAGGGAATATTAGAATACCCACCCCAGCCCGCCGCCTCTCACCAGGGGCAACTCCAGACTGAGACAGTGTCCAGCCCCTCTCTAGGAGACTGGTTGCAGCGCCCAAGCCATGCGTAGAGGTGAGCCCGACTATATCTAGCCGGTACCTCTCAACCTCACGCACTAACTTGCCCACCAGAGAGGTGACATTCCATGTCCCTATTGCCAGTCTTGGCAGCCGGAGATCAGTCCGCCAGGGCCTCTGCTCCTGGCCGCCACCCGGCACACAATGCACACTATGGCGCCTCCTGCGGGTGGTGGGCCTGCGGGAGGATCTAAAATTTTAACCTTCTCATCTTTACTTTGCAAAAATACAGAAGAAATGTGTCCTTGAGCGTATTCAACTGTACTTGTGTTACTTTGCAGTGTCTCAAATCACATGAAGCCCAGTCTGGAGCTTCTTTGATGCTCCATGTCTGAGTGGAAAGAAATCACTGCTCTGTTTTGTTTTACATTTTCACCTTCTGCCCGTCTCTTCTCACTGCAGCTCAGTGTGCCTCCAGTTCTCCAGTCTCCCCAACAAACATAGTTTCTCCCCCTTCCTCGGCTGACTTTCCCATCTCAACCCACACCATGAAGGTGTGATTCTCACAAGGTGAGTCTCTATTAGCAGCATAACCTTTCCACCTGTCCTTTTCAGAAGAACGTCTTCTTACATTACTCTCTGGTGCTGTTTTTGTGTGATATCTCCCAAATGATATGACTATTTATAAGGATGTAGGTTTTGAAAAGTCGTAGTTATGTTCACAATGTGGGCAAGTGTTCCCTCAGTAATATCACAGTCTTGATGCTTATTTTATTAATTTACAACATCATAAGAAAAATGACATGGTTATACAGAAAAAGTATAACCATTTATTACCCACGATAAGCTATCTTTGCCTCTCTTATAATTTTCTTTTATTCCTCTTTTAGTTCAAGCCCTGGGCGCTGTTAAGGTTGATGGCGCATCTTTCTGAGGATTGACTCAAAAAACTGGAAAGTCTCAGAAAATGGAAAAAGAAAGACCAAATTTTTACAACAAAATCATTTAAATGTGTCAAATTAAATTTCTGGGAGGTAATAACAATTTGAAATCCAAAAGAATGGGGTAAGACTCATGAACTCAAGACTCCTCCTGTTATATATGCACTGTAATGACAAAGGAACACTTCAGATTACTTAGCATACTTCTTTTTCTTTTAGCTCAGGATATATCCTACAAAGTAGAAATTACTGGAAAACTAACAAGGGAACATAGCATATAAGAAGCTCTCGCTGAAGATCAACTATGAAAAAAAGCTACAGAGAGTATGAAGAGAGACAGTTTCTAAGAGTGTGATGTAAATGAATCTAAAGATGCATCTGGGCCCTGAAAGCCAAAGTTGAAGAACCAACCAGCCCAACTACTGGCCTGTGAAGCTCAGTGAGGAGTGAGGCTATGGATATTTATTCACACTGGTTGAAGTCTTTGGAAAGTTTCGTGTAACAGAATCACATTTTCTTTACGGTCAGATGCTGTGTAAAATGCAAATAAAAACAGAATGTAATGATTTACAAACAAATTAATTACGTTTATGAAAACGGTACAAGAAAAACTATATATATAATAAAAAGGAGAAATTTTTTTGAAAAGAAGAAGCTCCCATGTTTGGTGTAATTCATTTCATAATGCACCAAATGTTTACAGTGAGTGAAGTAGGACCTGAAGTGGAGGCAGGCCATTTTAGGACCTGGACATGTTATCAATGCTGATACAGTCCAAGGATTTGGCAGAAAAGCATGTGTGATTGAGAGCATGTTGCTGTATAAACTTGTACACATATCGTTGCATGTAAGTAAATTCACATTTGCCTTCACAGATGTTGAAAATATCTATACCATGCTGCACCCTCAAATTGTTACTGATGCTGGCCTTGAAGCTGTGCACCAGTGACACGCAGCAGCTTTAAAATATGTTGCTGCTTTATGTCAACATTTGATATGGATCTTTTGTTTTTCTTTACATTTTATACAGCCTACCAAGAGCTGAACACAGATGCCGTGTAGTCATGTACCCTTCGTAGTGTTACAGGTTTATCTCTGAGCACGATGTCCGGGACGCTGAAGAGACCTATAACCTCTGTACATTGAAATAGCCATCTGACTGGTGTGGGTACTGTACAGCAAATATTGAGGGATGTTGAAAATTTATGTAGCTGAAATCTGGTGGAAACCAAGATAAGTTGTTGTATATGAATGTAATTTAAATTGGACTCACATACAGGATTGGTAGTTCTATTTTTAAGAGACATGATTACCTCAACACAGACACATACTGCATTTGGTTAAATGGCTTTGCACTTAACATCAAATTGAGTAGGAGTTCCTCGATGACTTTTCCCTGTGATTGTGTCACGTTTATAGGTATGTGGATTGTTTGTTTCTCTAGATAATGATATGCTGTATATGGGACAATAGAAGTGACCTTAGAAGAGCAGTTTGGTAGTTTGTTATTTAAAAGAGGTTCTCTTTTGTGAAACACTGGCATTTCATCCAATAATGCAGAGCCATAACATTTTATTTGCTTCTTGTACTGTACACACACACACACACACACACACATATATATATATATATATTAGGAGTGCAACGATACACAAAATTCACGGTTCGGTTCGATACTTTGGTGTCACGGTTCGATATTTTTTCGACAAAAATGTTCATGCCTTTTTAATTTGTCATTTATTAAAATTATGAATATATATTTTAACTCAAAAGTACAGTTTTTAAATTTAACCCTAACCCTTGTGCGTGTTTTTTATTTTGACAGCGATTGACAGAGAAATGTCTTTTTCCAAAATAAAAGCTATACTATACGCTTCTTCTGGGCTTTATTCTCAGCAGCATATTAAACATATCAGGTCCCCATAAGGAGAATCGTGTGCTAACGGCTGTCTAAATGACTCTGGTAAAGTTTGTAGCATGCGTGCTTGTTGTTTTTGTCTGCTTCCACTTGTCTTTGCACTAGGATGATGTCGGCGTAAATGTGCAGTCATATTCATTGTGTTCCCACTAGTGCTGTCAGCGTTAATCTCGTTGAAATGACCTTAACGCCACAACACGGCAAATCTCCGTTAACGAACTACCGCGGATCGCCCCGTGCATGGGGCTAGACGGCCAACACGTTAACGAGCTAACTGCGCTAACACACTAGTTCCCACCTATGTAATTGAGCATTGCGTGGCACCAGAGTTGGGCAATCTGTAATCTGATTACTTTTTTCAAGTAACGAGTAAAGTAAGGGATTACTATTGCAAAAACGGTAATTAGATTACCGTTACTTTCCCGTAGGAACGCTGCGCTACTGCGTTACTAAAACCGTGATTTTTTGCGAGAATGTCTCACGACAGTGACGTAAGCGAGTGCGCCGTTAGTGACAACAGCTGTGTGCAGATCAACAATGGATCACATATCGATTGTGGGAGAGAGTATGAGCGTGCAGCGTTTAAAGCGTGGAAGTACTGACCGTACTTTGAGTTTGATTCCATAAAAAGTGACAAAAACATTAGCGTACATTGTGCGTGGGAAGAAAACTTCTTTTTACAGCGAAAAAAACCCCTAAACTTCCAAGCAAGCACCGAGTAGCTACGACGTGATGGGAAACTCACAGAGAAAGTCACGGATTCTTCAACTGACCGCGGCACACCTGCACCAGGGTAAACCTCCGCCTACCGCAGTCCTGCTTTACAGGTGAAAATAGAGCAACAGGACCGCTGAGTCTTTGACTTTATTTATTTTCTGCTGTGTTTTACTTGCATCTATTTGAAAGAGTGAGTGTAAACACAAAAAATATTTTATTTTATGTGCTGGAATGTGCAGAAAATAGGTTTAAATGTTAAACTAATTTATTCAAGTCAGAGAATGTTGCATATAATTAAATTTTTGCTTGATGCATAAAGTTAAAAGATTAAAACTGATAAAACAAGTTTAAAAAAGAGACTTTTCCATTTGATTACATTTTGTACTTGTACATTTTTTGGACTGAAAGATCTATCGCTTTATCACCTCTTCAGGTTGTAAATCGTGTTTTTAAAAAGTAACTGAGTAACCAAGTAATTAATTACTTTTGAAAATAAGTAATCAGTAAAGTAACGGGATTACTTTTTTGGGGAAGTAATCAGTAATTAGTTACTGATTACTTTTTTCAAGTAACTTGACCAACACTGCGTGGCACATCCAACATACTGTTTTACTTTAGTCCATGACGCGCTTACCTTCAGGGTCATACATCACATGAAAACCAAAATAGTTCCAAACGCCAGATCTGAATGAGGTTCAATTTGCCATGTTGCAAGGAGAGCTTAACTTCTGTCTTGCTAGCTTGCCCTGCGCTCTTCTTTCTGCCTATGCTGTCTGTGTTGAGCGCTCAGTGGATCTGCGCTCGACAGTGCAGCCTAGGCGGAGTAGTCAAACGCAGATTCACTGAGCGCTCAACACAGACAGCATTGTCAGAAGGAAAGTTGATAAAATAAATTACAAATTTTGTATTGTTCGATACATATGCTTACCGAACCGAAAGCACTGTATTGAACGGTTCAATGTCGATACAAATATCGTTGCACCCCTAATATATATATATATATATATATATATATATATATATATATATATATATATATATATATATGTATAGTACAAAAAAAAAAAAGCTAAGTGCGCTCTGTGATACTTAAAACCCTCTAAGTATCATGTTACAATGGAAAGTAATCAGGTCCTCACCAGGTTTTAAAATGGGGCCAATACAAGAACAAAACTCTGCACATTACACTGTGTTATTATTTAGGTGTGAGGAAACCTAAGAACGCATTTACAGTACCAGACAAAGCATACTATGACCTCATAGGAGAGTAATCCTAAGCACATCAACAAGAAAGCAAAAAAAAAAAAAAACCCCACAAAACATTAATAATCTAATCAAATCTACAATAAGTAGGATATGAGTAGAACTGAGGCATTATCATAGTCCACGGTTCAGACCCCATCTATTGTCCTCATGACAGGTGTCCATGAACAAATGTCTGCAAACCTCAATAAACTGAAGTGACTGTATAGAAGAGTACGGCAAAATGGCTCCACAAGTATGTGAAAGGTGATGAGAGGATACAAGCTACTGAATCATTGGATGTCATTAGTTTTTCACACACTGCTTATGCATTTTGTCTTTGTTAATTAAATCAATTATGACATAGTGTTAAACTTAATGTTCATCTCAAATTGTATTTACCTCATTTTAAAACCTGGTAAAAACTATACATAATTGTTTTATCACTCCCTTATAAAACCTTAGATTGATTTTCTTTTTACCATGACCTTAGGCTTTACAAAATGTGCAGAAATGACTGCATTTGTTTGGTTGTTTGTTTTGTTGCTTTGTTTTGGGGTGTTTCACACATGGACCTGCAGAACTTTGATCCTCTTTGAAACCATGCTCACAGTTAAAGATACTATCACTGACTAGAGTATCAGAAGGACGAATAACTTTTTTGCTAATTTTTAAATACAAATATAAATACGCTGCACAAAAATGAAAGAAACACCTTTTTAATCAGAGAATAGCATGTAATGAGTGAAACTTTGAGAACATGCGCCATCTGCTCCAGCCTGTCAAACATAAACAATCTTTCCTTTTAAGTACTTAGGAAATCCTTGAATTTATAAAAACAAAACAAAACTAACAAAAAAACCCACAAAAAAACCAGGAAAAAAATCACTGTATTCAGTCATAATACTTTTTCTGACTATATAAATGCAGTAGACACATAAACTGTGATGTTTTAATCCAAAAACACACCTTTGTTAAAAGTTACCAGTTTATGTTATAGACACACTGTATTAGATTCACACATGTACACCTCCCTGTTTGGTGTGTATTCTTTGTGCTTTTTGCCCTGAAACTCTGATTGTAAAGGGTCTGTGAACAGATTGTGTGACAATAGCCACAGAAAATGGAATTTGACACACAAATGATCACCGCTCACACAGTGCATGTAAGACAGGTGGACACATACAGTTAGCCCATAAATATTTGGACAGACAACTTTTTTCTAATACTGGCTCTGTACATTTTAAATGAAGCAAATCAAATGCAGTTGAAGTGCAGACTTTCAGCTTTTATTCAGTGGGTTGATCAAAAATAAATATGAGGAAGTAAAGCATGTTTTAACTCAACCCCTTCATTTAAATATTGTCTACCTTACCTTGCAAGCTGCTTTTAAAGCACCTTGAGGTAACTGTTACTGTGATTTGGTGCTGTATAAATAAAATCAAATTGAATTTCAGGGGTTTGAAAGTAATTGGACAAATTCAATAACTGAAAATAAAATGTCTGTTTCTAATACTTGGTTGAAAAGCCAAAGGCATTGACAGCCTGAAGTCTTGAACTCATGGTTTCCTCCTTTTTAATGCTCTGCCAGGCTTTACTTCAGTGACTTTCGGTTGATGTTTGTTTGCGGCCCCGTCTGAAGCTTAGTCTTCAACAACTGAAATGCACACTCACTTAGTTTAAGATCAGGTGACTGCCTTGGCCATTCAAGAATATTCCACTTGCTTTAATAAACTCCTGGGTTGCTCTGGCTGTATGTTTGGGTCATTGTCCATCTGTATTATGAAACAAGGCCCAATCAGATTGACTGCATTTAGCTGGATTTAGCAGACAGTATGTCTCTGAACACCTCAGAATTCATTCAGCTGCTTCTGTCCTGTGTCACATCATCAATAAACACTAGTGTCCCAGTGCCACTTGTAGCCATGTACACCCAAGCCATCACACTGCCTCCGTAGTATTTTACAGAGGATGTGGTTACTTGGACCATGAGCTGTTCCACTCCTTCGCCAACATTTTTTCTTGCCATCATTCTGGTAGAGGTTGATTTTGGTTTAATCTGTCTAATGAGTGTTTTTCCAGCACTGTGCAGGCTGTATTAGATGTTCACTTGGTTGGCTTTTGTGAATAGGTTTTTCTTCAGCATGGAAATGATTCTGCAATCACCCACCACTGTTGTCTTTGACGTCCAGGTCTTTTTGTGTTGCTGACTTCATCAGTGCTTTCTTTCTTACTCAGAATTGACAAAACTGTAGATTTTGCCATTCGTAATATTTCTCAGACAGCTTTTTTTTTTCTGTTTTTGCAGCTTTAGGATGTCTTATTCCACCTTCATGTAGAGCTCTTTTCACCACGTTTTCTGTTCATAGCAAAATCTTCCAAATGCAAGCACCACACCTCAAGTCAACTGCGGGCGTTTTATCTGCTTAATTGATAATGACATAACAAAGGAACTGCCCACACATGCAAATGAAAGAACACTTTGAGTCAATTGTCCAATTACTTTTGGTACCTTTGGTTAAGACGCTGAATCTCCTAAACCCCTTCATCCAGTTTGAATGTGGATACCATCAAATGACAGCTGCTGGACAACTTTAGAAAATACGAAATAGTTTGCAGATTTTGAACTTTGTTAGTTAATTGATTTGGTGGCAATGGAGGCGGCCTTCAATAGGAAAAGCTGTGAAATACAAAGTTCCTGTTTTTCCACTATGACAGTGCGTCCACAGTAAGAAAACAGGGCATTCTCTGTGAATTAACAACAAATTTATGTTTGTAATTATAAAATTACAGCACAAGACCTTTCTGTAATTTTCCACATTTATCATGTAGGATCAGAAAATAATGATTTTTGTTTATTGGATTATTGGAGTCTGATGTATTCAGAAATCACATTCAAAAGCTAGTGTGTTGTATTTCATGCTAAATGTAGCTATCAGTAATATGACTAACATTTTTTTTACAACATTCTGAGTTGAACATTTTTATATTTATTTTGGATCTTAAAATAGAAAAACTGCTTTAACTATGCAAATTATAGTAAAAGGAGACAAATGCTATTCACTTGCTTTGTAAATAAAGAAGCAATAAATAAAATAAAGTAAATGTATACACTTTTAACTAGATGCTTATGGTTTCATTACAGTATTTTGTATGATACATTGTGTATAATATATTTTATTGTTGTTATTTTAATTCATTTTATGATGGTATTCACTGCCATGAAGTCTACTGAGGAAAACTGTCCTGTCTGTATGTCTGAATGAATAAAGGGCATAACCAAAGACAATTTGGACTCTTTGAGTTTTAACAGGCCGTTGTATTTGTGATCATCTTAATTTCTAGTAAACATAAAGACTCAATTAGACGATTGGTTAAATTCAGAGGTGGAAAAAGTACAGGCATTCTGCAGGTTGAAGGACACATACTAGCACTGAAAATACTCCAGTAAAAGTGGAAGTACTGATTCAACTTCTTTACTCGAGTAAAAGTAAAAAAATACTCTGGTATCGATGGTCAATACTAGTGCGACAGGAAGTTCAGTATCTGTATTGGTATGAGCAATACTGGCCCTGTATTTATTTGGTATTGGATAGATACCTAAATCTGTGCAATGCGCACAGCACTACTTTATACTAAACAGTATGAAGGTGAAGTTCAATCAATCAATCAATTTAACCATCATCAGCTTAACTTCAAACAAATTTCTGCTACACTTAATGTAACCTAACTCTGACCATGAGCACCACAGCCACTGTGCACCAGTCCAGCACAATGCTTTGATTTAAATCCATCACATTCCTGCAAGCTAACCAGTTAATCCTGCACTAAACTGCAATTTTTTTCATGTAACCTTTTAATAGCATCTAGTCTATTTTTGTTGTTTTTTAGCACATTTCACATAATGTCACATGTGCACATGGAACGCCAGGACTGACATAATGAATTCGTTAAATACACCATTAAATAATTAATGAAATGTGGCATTAATTAATTAAAATTGTAAGTAATTAATTAAATCAATATTTATGACACATTTAATTAATTAATTATTGACTCACACTAACCCATAATTTATTGACATAATTAATTAATAACACATTTAAATAGTTATTGACAGTTTAAATTGATTATTTAATGATGCATTTATTTAATTCATTTTGGCACTATTGTCCCCTTCATGTCTCACCTTGAAATCATTTTATCTGTCAGCCTCACCCATCAACCTAAGTGGGCGGGGTTAACGCTGCCATTGCAGCTTCTCTCACATTTGATTGGTTGCCGTGCAAAGTAAGTCAAGACAGGTCAATCCTAGATAATCGATTGCTTGTGTGGACTTGGGGCAGCCAGGTATCCCAGAATGCATTTCAAATCACAGGCAGCAGTGGTGGTGGTGTAGTTTTAAAATACCCCGTTTTTCTGTCACCAACTACACTTTTAATAGTGTTTTAGTGTCGCGGCGTAATCTTCACATGTCTGGTCAGGTTGTCAACATAGAACATGTTTACAAAAGTGCTCAGATGTTTTCAGAGATGTCACTAGCTCTGCTAACAGTCAGCATGCAGAGTGCACCGAGCTCACAGCCCCGGTGTTCCAGCTTAACTGCTTTTTTTTTTTTTTTAGCTCAACAGGCCCGCAGTTTACCTGCATGCATCCTCCTCCTCACCTGTCAGCTGTTTAACACCTGCTGCTAATTCAAGAAACGCGCCCACGTTACCTGGTGATAGTCACAGTTTAACTGGGCAGCCGGTGCTCGATATAAAGCAATGTCAGCGCATTTTTCTGCACAAGAAAAGTAAATATAGATTTTTTTCCCCCGAGCGCAGAGCTGCTGGAGCTTGTTTCCCAACAGAGCACTTTATAAGCCAACCCACTTTATCAGCGGCTGATGTCCAATCACCGGCACACAACTTTGAAACCTCACCTGAGTTTTAGCTCTCAGTGGTTAAACGCTGGACTTCATTCACTCAGGTTCTGTCTGTCGGGTCACGTTTACTTCGCTGTTTTATTTACAACTGAGCAAATCGGTTTGGCTGAGGTTAAAGTTACGTTTCATAACTGCATAGTTTTACAGACCTTTAATGGTTCACTGGCACATGTGTTAGACTGAACTATTCGCTTTTCTTTATCTGGTGTGTTTTGGATTTAACAGTGAATTTTGAGATTAAACTGACTTTTAAAATGTTTTTATACAAAGAGGAAAGAGAAGGCGCATTTCCACTGAGAGGAGCAGAGTTTGCAACAGCATGTTCATCATGAAGTCTGCAACCTGGACAGAAATATTATATCATCTGTTTTTTAATAGTTATTCAACTGTATTCTAAGCACCAGCTGTCGGTTAGAATTTTTAGAGTTTACTTAACTAAAAATAAACGAGGTTAACATACAATTTGTGTGATTTTTTTTCCCGATTTTCTTTTTCGGTCATGTTATGTTTAACTGTCAAAGGATTATTAGAAACTATAAAACACATCGTGCAGACTTCTGGAGGGTAGAAGAAACTAATACTGCTCATAAATGAGACTAAAGGCAGGAAGGTGTCCTCTAAAACTAAACATGTTAATAGGACCTCCCTATTTATATCATAGTTTATGACATAGCACGTGTATTTCAGTAATAGCCTACTTATTTCAGTGTAGTGGTGAACAGTCGCACAGCTCACGTAGGCGTTATCTGTGATACTCCTTAACTATAATTTATCCAAGTTAACTTCAGTTAACCATTCAGACAGTTCTTTTGCAATGACAAACATAAACACTCATGTCGTCTGTAGGTTTTCGCAGTGCCAGCTGTTTAAATGACCTGTGCTTATGCAGTAACCATGGTAACCACAGACTCTGAGCAGCTGGACGCAGGTCAGACAACAATTTTACATATATGATCTTAAAACAGGACGCAGCAACTATACGTGCTGGCCTCATATCAAATGTGTACATAGACTGAGTCTATGTTTGACGTTTGTTTTCTATCTAATCTTCCTCTCAAACACTTAAACAGCAGCGAGTCTGCAGCTGAGGGAATACAAACTCAAATTGTCGGAACAGGTTTGATTGATTTATCAAATGTATAAATGTTATTCTAATCTGCTGCTGAGTCTCTTATGCTGATGAAAATGGAGGTAACACAGATCATGAACATCTGTTCAACCAATCACATTCATTCCACTTTGATCTGCGACAAACTGATGCGTTCATCTCTGTTGCGTTAGACTGCTGTATTTTTGTTCTTTATACTGTAGATTTTCACGTCTCTGGAATAGTTGGCAGTAATAAGGATGATTTTCTGTAAAATCATATTGATATGATCCGTGAATTATTCGTAGATGACTGTTAGATTAGTTTGATGCTGCCGACACTTTCATGTGACCAAGCTGGGAAACTCTGTGTTAAATCAGAGAGCAGAAGATATCGTGCTGACCTGGCTCCATGGTGTACAGGGCCGTTTACCCTCATGATTAATATTTGCAATAAAAATATCAGCTGAACATCATGAAGTATGTGTTTCATATGTCGAACAACCTTTGTACAGTTAAACCTAGTAGTTACTACATGACAGAAAACCAATGTTATCTCTTTTAATAAAGTTTATGCGTTTATACACAGGTCATGCTGATTATTGAACAAAAACCCAAAGATCAGATGTGAATCAGATTTATTTGCTCTCCCTCCTCCTTAAACATGTTTTTAATGTTAGTTATAATTCAGAATTGGCGACTGAAACAGGTATGACACATACGAACATCAGGAAATAAAAACCCGATAAATATAACCTCAGTAAATGAAGTCAGTGTATGGCAGCTGACTACCGGGACCTGCATTTTGTCGGCGGTAATAACAGCTCGATTGCTTACAAAGCAAGCGGGTCTATCCCACGCTTTGCCGTGAGACTGGGCAGACATCTCCAAAATTATCGAAGCACTTTTGCAAAGAGGCTGTATCTTGACAAACCAACCAGATATCTGAAGATTAAACCACTACATTCTCGGCTAAAAAATATTAAAGCGGTATTTGGTGACACACAAACAGGGTTTTTCAAAGTACAGTTCTGTTAGTTTCAACATGCTGGTTCTTGTGTGCTAAAAACAATGGCCACCAGGCCAAAGCAATGGTTTTTACTGGATCAGTGTTAACCCCGCCCCCTGAGGTTGACAGATAAAATAAATTCGTGGTGAGACCTGAAGGACTCAATAGTGCCAAAATGAATTAAATATATACACCATTAAATAATTATTTAAATGTGTCAATAATTAATTAAAATGTGAAATAAATAAATAATTAATTAAATCTGTCAAAAATATTTATTTAATTAATTATCTCCCATTTTAATTAATTATTTACAATTGTAATTAATTATTGCCACATTTAATTAATTATTTAATGGTGTATTTAATTAATTCATTATGGCAGTCCTGGTGTTCCATATGTGCAGACCCAATATCTGATTTAAAAACGTGAGGACTTATATTTAAGCTTTAAATTGCCAGTTATCAAACACCAATGAGCAGTCCTTATCTTTAAATATAAATTCTCTTCCTCATCTCCTGTCCTGTCTTTACCTTTGTGAAAAACTGCTGGTATACCTTTAGCCAGCAGACAAACTGTAGGCCCAAACAGTTTATGTTTGCTGAGCTGATAGAAACGCGGAACTTAAAGTTACCTGCAACTTAAAAAACATGACTCCCTTTATGCTTCTCTCACTACTCGTTTGTAGCACTACCTAGATGCTTTATATAAGTATGGTAACTGTAACTTATAGACATCTGCACTCGTTTTGGTGTTGTGCCTAAAAACAAAACAACAACAACAACTAACTTTAACCCCTGTATAGGGCACATGGTTTTGTCTCTTTAATCACTTTTGATGCAAAATGTCTTGACAATTAATACACAATTAATATTGTCTTCCAAGTGTTAATTTTTAGGCTCAAATCAGTTTGATGTACAAAGGCTAGCAGTGACATGAAAAAACTCTCCTCAGAGCCTATTTTGAAAATGTAGGGAGTAAAAAGTACAGACTTTTGGGATGCTGGTTTAGCTTAGTGCATTGAGCGGGTCAGCACATGCCATATGGTTGAGAGCGGCTGGCCCGAGTTTTAGTCTGACCCGCAGCTCTTTGCTGCATGTCTTGCCCTCTTCATCTGCCCCTACCTTCCTGTCCTCTCTTCACTGTATCTATCGAATAAAGTTGAAAAAGGCTCCCAAAAAATAGAGTACAGATATATTCTTTAAAATGTAGAGATTAAAAGTTCTCAAAAAATAATTAAAATGGTAAATGGCCTGTATTTGTATAGCGCTTTACTTAGTCCCTATGGACCCCAATGCGCTTCACACTACATTCGGTCACCCACACATTCACACACTGGTGATGGCAGCTACATTGTAGCCACAGCTGCCCTGGGGCGCACTGACAGAGGCGAGGCTGCCAGACACTGGCGCCACCGGGCCCTCTGACCACCACCAGTCGGCAACTGGTGACGTATCTTGGCCAAGGACACAACGACCGAGACTGTCGGAATCGGGGCTCGAACCGGCAACCTTCCAATTACAAGACAACCTGCCAACTCTTGAGCCACGATCGCCAATTACTAAAGTAAAGTAAAGATACCTGAAAGTTCTCCCTATCATTTGTATATGCACTTCTTTACTTCCTTCCTCTGGTTAAACTGTAATGGGCAGCTAGCAACTCATTGTGGTTCTGCCATCCTCATGCTCTACTAGACAATTGAAATTTTGTTATGAGTGCATCTTGTTAGAAGGGCATGACATTGAGAAGGACCACTTCTGAAACAATCCAGCAGAATAAACACATTCTCTTCACACTTTTTTACATTAACTCCTGATTTCAACCTGGATGAGCTGAAATACTATATTTATTCATCCCATTAGCAAATATTACAATGGAGAAGAAAAAGACAAAAAATGGAGCTGCATCCTCATCAAAACACCCTCAATGACTGGACTCATTCACCAATTTGCCAACCCAGACAAAATCAACCTCTTCATCTCAGGTTAGCGACACATTATTTCTTGAGATCAAAAGCTATCAGTGCTGATGCCAGTTTGTTAAACTGTTGCACAACGAACACCTGGTCCTCATAAGAAAGCAAGTTATTAAAAAAAACCCGGAATGCAATAATCTCTGTTGACAAACTATATTGAAGGACAATTTTTAAACAGATGAAGCCTTCTTGGCTCTGCTAAAAAAAACAATGTCGTGAAAAGAAAAAATGTGTAGATGATCACGTACTACTAGTGGTGGCCAAATAATGCTTTCTGAAGCATTGAAAAAGGGTTCATTACTCAAAGCTTTTACACAGTCCTCTTTGGTGCCATCTGCTGGACAAAAATATGAAGAGCTGCTTGAATCTACAGCTTGCAATCAACGATTTTGTTACAATTGCCCACTCAAGAGAGCTGAGTTGACAACTTCTGTATAATATCACGTGACAGTTCTGTCTGATATCGGGATACTGTTTATGTTATGTCTGTTTCACTATGAAATAATTTTGATGAATGAACCTTCCTTGTTTAAAACATGTACCATGGTATGGTCTCTCTTTGATTGTGACATTATGTATAATAATTTACAAGAGACTGTTACAATAGGTTGGGAGTGTGCTGTGATGTCCTGCCTCCATGTGGTTATGTAATTATCCAGTGGACAGGTACATTTGATATACTCTATTATAACTTTTATGTGTAGTGTATTTCTTATGTATGTTTGTGACCTGTGAGCAGGATTTGTAATGAACTGGTAAAATAAAAACACAAAACATATAAAGTTATTCTATTTGTTTGTTTTTTATTTAGGAATAGGCAGAAAGTCCTCTCTTCCTCGCTGGCTCCATGACATCTCGCACACTGGTTCACTATCTCTCGCACAGAATCATCACAAAACGTACCAAAGATCCCACCAATGATTTACTTCATTAAACCATTGAATCAGGTACTGAAAGCAGTGACGTGACTCGGGTTAGATGAACCAAGCCTCAGCATAGTGCTTCTCAAGCACTGTGTTGTTTTTCTAATAGAGGCACCAGCGCTTCAGAAAACAGTTTGTTAGCCTCTTACTTACTTTTTTTTTTTTGATGATGCATTAAAAGACCATATTTCACTGAGAACAAGTGATTCTGACGTGTACAGTGGTCCCTCGTTTATCGCGGTAGTTACGTTCTAAAAATAACCCGCAATAAGTGAAATCCACAAAGTAGCCAGCTGTATTTTTACAATTATTATAGATGTTTTAAGGCTGTAAAACCCTCACTACACTTTATACACTTTTCTCAGACAGGCATGAACATTTTCACGCTTTTCTCTCTTGTTTAAACTCTCAAAGTTCAAACCTTCGTACACTCGAAAAAATCTGTTGTTGAATGATGTTGAATTTAATCATGGCACCTTTTTCCACGTGATTTAACCAAGTACAATAACCCATTTTTGACCATGGCAAACCAATGCATTTGACATTTGGTGGTTTAATGTAATCAGATTACATTGGATCAACATAGTATACTTGCATTGATTTGAAGTGATTTATTGAAGTATGTAAAGCGAAATCTGTTTTAATTCATTTTACACAAGTTAAACACTTCAGGAAAACACAATCTTGTTGTTTGAACAACTACTTTGTTAATCAAGGCAATTACTGCTAGTCTTGCTTAATGAACCAATATTGGAGTTGATGATTTCATAGAGATAAACAATCATCTGCACTTACATTCATGGATAATTTAGAATGACCAATTAAGCTCACTCTAATAACCCACTGCAAACCAACCAGATTGTGGATTTGAACCCATGCCCTTCTTGCTAAGAGGCAACAGCACTAACCATCACACCACCAAACCAAATCCAGGCTTATCAAAACTAGGAAACCTATGATTACAAGGCTTGATACAGAATTTTCTGTACATTTTTGTCCTTGAGAGGTTAAACCACAATAAATAGCGATAGCATACACGTGGTGTGGTGTAGTTGTCTGCCTCTTAAAATTCCAGCCATTTTCCTGCAGTTTGACGTCTAATGTGATCTTGTAAATTTTGTGAGTCCAGGCAACTAACCACTCTTACAACAAGATTGTATCATGTCACCTCAACAAGAACAAATTAAGTTGCTGAATTTCATGCAGATGCTACATGATTTAATTATGTTCACCATAGAAACGTGAAATTATTTAGTTCAAATTACAAGTTTGAATCTTGTACATGTAACAACCACCCAATTTCATTTTTTTTGAGTGTAAAAACACAAGTCCAGTATTATAGAATGAAACCAAAGGCACCTGCAGGTCCCTTTGACAGTGCAAAAGTTTCATCAACATTGTTGTTTGTTGGGGAGAAAACATATAAACGTACAGTACAGCACTTCAGAATCACACTGCTAGCAATCGAAGATCTATGTAAATCTTACAAGCTGAACACATTCTGTAGTGTACAGGAGACACGGCATGAGACTGATTGACAATGGTCTACAGCCAATCAGGAAGCAGAACAAAATGCGCTGTAAATGAAAAAAAAAGAAAGAAAGAAAACATGCAAAATTGCACAAAAAAATCCACGAAACAGCGAGGCTGTGAAAGGTGGACCGCGTTATTGTGAGAGGCCGCTGTACTCCCTGAGAATTTATAATAGCAGTTAATGTAGTGAAATGACACTGTTCTTGTTTAAACATGTTCATTTTGTCATTTTGAGTATAATTTGAAATTCTTAGCTCAAACTGAATAAAAGATGTTTGAATTACATCTATCTATATGATGATGCACAAAAACAACGTATTTCACTGAGAACCAGCAGATTTTGAGGTGTATGCAATAGCCAACGTAATTGCGATTAATGTGTTGAAACGAAAATTAAAGATTACATTTTGTCATTTTGAATATGATTTCAAACTTTTAGCTCAAACTGCTGGAAAACCTGTTTGCCCATAATCATTGTCCTATCTACTATAGTTTACATTTATGAAATAACTGTTTGTCAGACTATAGTCCCTGGTTTTTGGGCTCCTATTATCCAATTACATACATTTCAGTGTAATATTACTCAACTGTAACCACTGTTGCTACCATGATATTATGTGAATATTAACCGTTTATTACTTTGGTAACTGAACATATCCATCCATCCATCCATTCGCTTCCGCTTATCCTTTTCAGGGTCGCGGGGGGCGCTGGAGCCTATCCCAGCTGTCATAGGGCGAAAGGCGGGGTACACCCTGGACAGGTCGCCAGTCTGTCGCAGGGCTAACTGAACATAACTGAACTATAATTACCTCTATCAGTGCGCCCCAGGGCAGCTGTGGCTACAATGTAGCTGCCATCACCAGTGTGTGAATGTGTGTGTGAATGGGTGGATGACTGAATGTAGTGTGAAGCGCACACATGGTGCACACGTGAGAAGTGGAACGAAAATCAGACATGATTCCAAACATTTTTTACAAATAAATAACTGCAAAGTGGGGTGTGCGTAATTATTCAGCCCCCTTTGGTCTGAGTGCAGTCAGTTGCACATAGACGTTGCCTGATGAGTTCTAATGACTAAATAGAGTGCACCTGTGTGTAATCTAATGTCAGTACAGATACAGCTGCTCTGTGACGGCCTCAGAGGTTGTCTAAGAGAATATTGGCAGCAACGACACCATGAAGTCCAAAGAACACACCAGACAGGTCAGGGATAAAGTTATTTAAATTTAAAGCAAGCTTAGGCTACAAAAAGATTTCCCAAGCCTTGAACATCCCACGGAGCGCTGTTCAAGCAATCATCCAGAAATGGAAGGAGTATGGCACAACTGTAAACCTACCAAGGCAAGGCCGTCCACCTAAACTCACAGGCCGAACAAGGAGAGCGCTGATCAGAAATGCAGCCAAGAGGCCCATGGTGACTCTGGACGAGCTGTAGAGATCTACAGCTCAGGTGGGGGAATCTGTCCACAGGACAACTATTAGTCGTGCACTGCACAAAGTTGGCCTTTATGGAAGAGTGGCAAGAAGAAAGCCATTGTTAACAGGAAACCATAAGAAGTCCCGTTTGCAGTTTGCCACAAGCCATGTGGGGGACACAGCAAACATGTGGAAGAAGCTGCTCTGGTCAGATGAGACCAAAACCTTAGACTAAGGCGCATTGGTTTCATTGATTCCTGCAAAAGCCTAACTTTTTACCTGAAATTGCATGTGATTACAGGGTAATTGCACCTTAGTTGTGGGTCTTAGTGTGCAATTGCTTGATTGTTTCCAGCAAAAACACGACTTCTTATTAACATGTTACTTGCACCATACTCACGGTTCATCCTAGTCATAAAAAGGAAGAGAACATTTTTGAATCTTTTGTTTTTAGAGCTTGCGAGTGCAACTGAACTGGATGAATTTTACTAAAAGTTAAAGAGCCAGCAGCTTGAATTTGCTTTCCTTATATTTTTTATTTCTTACTGTAAACTGGTGACAGAGCAGTGAAACTTTGTTATTTGAAATGTAAAAAATTTCAGATAACAACAACAAACAAATAACAATAATCTGCTTAAAGCAACATTAGTAACTGTGGCCATCTCATAAATCCCAGTTTTCTACCGACACTAAGGCTAGATCCACACATACATAAATTTTTTAATTAGGATTTTCAGCTTTTGTTATGAAAAATATCTCTGTTTCTGTCTGTGTATCTCTCTGTACCAGATCTGAACTGTAAAGAAGTTATTTAAAGATAAATAATGCCAAAGCAGATAACAGATTTAGTATCACTGCATAACTTTATAGCTCTAAAAAAGGCAAAATGCTAAAAATGAGAATTTATGGTGTTAGAATATCAGACAGTCTTTCATGGTAATACTCGTAATTTTCTTTGCAGTCCTCCCACAGATTCAGAGGCTGATCCTCATTCTCAACAAATGTATCGCAGGTGTAAGTGAAATCTAGAGGCTTCATCATCCTCAGTTTACAGCCTGCAGCGTGCAGGGTCCTCAGCCCAGCCTGGATCTCTCCTTCCTCCCACTCAAACAGCCGAGCAGCAAAGATATTCAACTTAAGATTTTTCCGGTCCGTCAATAGTTCAGCTATCTTTGTAGCACAAGTTGAACAGGGACTGGAGGACACGTACCTGGAAAAAAACAAGGCAGAATTCAAATTAAAATACATTTCTTTTTACTTGTCAGTATACAGCAAAATCTAATTTATGTCACTGGATGCTTTTATTGTATCTAGTTTGATTGTCTCATAGTCTGAGAACAAATGATATACCAGACGAACAGTGTGGGGCTCAGACATATTCCACATTTTACACAGGTACACAGGAGTCTCACACTGAACTGCCCACCCAGGCCACCATCTGGTATGGAGCAGAATTTTGCTTTAAAAAAGGCAGGAAAAAAAAAACTTTTAGATGTTGCAGCCTTTTACATACAATGAATGCCTTTCGTGACAAAGCTTCAAGGTATATATGTCTCCTCTCAAGCTCAAATGAGGGATCTGCTGCTTGTTAATCAAACATGTAAACCAGTATTCTATGGAGCCAAACCAAATAGAAGGTGGCCTGATAGAGTTGTCTTTTTGAGTTCTTTTGCAGTGTTTCAGTGAGATCAATTTTAACATCCATTTTGCTGAGGTTTCAAATACTGCAGATGCCTTCACCTTTTGCGTGTTTACCCATCTTGTCTAATGAAACAGCCTAGCTGAGCAGGTTCAGGCTCAGTGTGCACTGAAAACTATTTGATTGGATAAATGTAATAACTTCAACCAGCTGTTCTGTTAACAACCCATGTTCATTTTCATTAATATTAGTAACTAATAGTTTTAATTCCCCCTGTCATTATTGTATGTATGATTTTTGCCTTGAAGGGTGAAACTAGAGGTGAGTGGGTCTAAAATGGAGACTTCTGACCTGACTGAAACAAGAAATAAGTTTCGACTAAACTGCCACGTTCTCAAGACCACACGATACTTTAAACAAATATTGTACCAGGTGACTGTATATTTGACTGCAGGGTTGCAATGTGGCAAACACTGAGCGAAGAAGGCCTCCTCAGCATGAGTCCCAGCATGTTCATCCTCCAGGTAGCCTCTTAGCAGTCCATCTGATGTGTTTCCTTTATCCACCAAGTAACAAAGTAAGGTCTTGTTGCGTCCTGAAGAGTATTCAACATTCTTGAACTGGAACTTATAGATAAAAGGATCTATCCTGTCCCTGTATAAAACAGAATAAGTGAAAAAAAAACATTTGCTGACATAATATTTTATAGATGCATTTTTCAATCTCGTAGAGAAAGAAACAAAATGGTCTTATATATAGTCAAAAACGGGGGCGCTAGTGAGCCCCGAATGGAGTAGACATGGTTCTGTGGAGCTCCTCATACTCTCTTCACATTTTGGACTTTATTGCCTTATCCCTCAGAATTCCTGATTTCACTGAAGAATACTTGTTTCCTAACTCAAACAGGATGCCCAAATTAAAAGCTGAAAAAGCTAAAAAGCAGGATAAGCCTCTGAACAGGACCAACACCGCTCCCCCTGAACCAGTCGACGAAGCTGAACTAACCTCGGAGCCTGCTAAAGACGTGGACAATGGTGATAAAAGTTTTTTCAAGGTTCTTTCTGAAATTCAGAAAATAAATATCATGATGACTGAAAGGTTTGACAGTCTTGAAGTGTCTCTTGCTATATCACAGGCATCTTAGACGAGTATCTGCGGTTGGCTACAGGAGGTTGAAAACGCTAGCTCTGATCACCACCATTGTCTTTCCCTTGTTGAGAAAACATGTTTAAAATTGCAAGCGGATAATGAGGCGATCATCATCCCCGGGTAACTATAGCGCGGATTCATCGCGTTCAAGTGAGAGAGAAGACACTACAGCTTGCTCGGGAGCAGTTTCCCTTGAACTTTAATGGCAAGGCGATTCACATCCTCCCTGACTTCCCGACGAAGGTGGTGAAACAGCGACAGGTCTTCCAGGACGTGCGTAAACGCCTAATGGATGCTGAAGCTCCGTGTAGTTTCTACTATCCAGCGCGTTTACAGGTAACGCATGGCTCCATGGTCAAAGCGTTCACCACGCCCCGTGAGGCTGAGGATTTTTTGGGAACTATACAGGAAGGCATCTCTGATATCTCATTTGAAACTCATTGCATCGGGATGTATGTGACTATTTCATTTTTCTCTCAACTATGTTGGCATTGAGGGTATTTTTTTTTTTCTTTTTTTGTGGGGGGAGGTTGGAAAGCTCGTCACCTTGGACCGTTTAGTTCGTAATGGTC
The DNA here is from genome assembly GCF_057382275.1 of Copadichromis virginalis. Lineage (NCBI taxonomy): Eukaryota > Metazoa > Chordata > Actinopteri > Cichliformes > Cichlidae > Copadichromis > Copadichromis virginalis. The sequence continues at coordinate 3,530,041 of NC_140622.1, forward strand.
ATGTGGACCCTCTGTGAGTATGCAGGGTTTTTTCTTTGTCTGGGAAAGTGGGATGGGGGGAAGAGGGTTATGTTTTTTGTGTTGTCGGTATGTTGTACTTATTAATGTTATACAAGGGCAATTCATGTGTACACTGCTATTTATTATTTCTGGAGTGAATCCTAATTCATCATCGCTAAGTGGTGGCATTAGATTTGTGAGCTGGAATGTGCGAGGAATGGGGCATGTGCACAAATGAGCTAAGGTTTTTTTCTCGCTTGAAATCGCTAGCTGCTGATGTTGTGTATCTTCAGGAATCTCATATGAAACAGACTAAAGAGAGGTTGCTCAGGTGCTCCTGGACTAATCATATTTTTCAGTCGACATTCTCCAGTAAAGCCCGAGGAGTGGCTATATTGATCCGTAGAACAGTCCCATTTAGACATGAGTCCACGGTTAGTTAGTTAGTGATCCGAATGGTCGATTTGTTCTGGTGACGGGCCATATTCATGCAACCCATGTTACTTTATTGAATTTATATGGTCCTAATTTTGATAGCCCAGCTTTCTTTTAACAAATATTTAATTTGTTACCTAGTCTCGCTGATACTCATGTAATTTTAGGAGGCGATTTTAATTGTGTACTTGATAAACACTTGGATAGATTCTACTCAAACCTCCCAGTTGATTAACGCTTTGACTGTTCTGAATAATATGTTGAGTTCTACTAACCTAGTTGATGTTTGGAGACTGTGTAACCCTACTGGTAGAGATTACTCTTATTTTTCACAAGTGCACAAATCGTACTCCAGAATAGATTATTTTTTGCTTGATTCTAAATTGATGTCTAAAGTTGTATGCTCAACTTATCACAACATCTTGATCTCGGATCACTCTCAAACCACTTCTGTGGAACGAAACAACAGGGTAACTGGCGTTTTCACCCGTCACTCCTGTCTGAGACATTCTTTTGCCAATTTATGACAGCTAAAATATCAGAATTCTTGGAAACAAGACGTTTCTGATTCGATTTTATGGGAAACACTTAAAGTGGTAATGCAAGGAGATTTCTTTTGAAACTTCGAGGAAAAAAAGAATGCCGGAAACGCCTGTTAGAAATAGAAATTGAATTAACACAGTTAGAACAGGACCACAAGGCCTCGTCTTGTCCCTCTTTGTTTCAAGACATCATTAAAAGGAAGTTTGTGTATAACACAATTTTATCTAGTCAAGTAACAAATCAGTTATTTAGGATCAGACAGAAGCATTTTGAGTTTGGAGATAAACCCCATAAGCTTCTTTCTCTGCAGCTGAGAGGCCTTAAATCAAGATCAGGCGAAATTTTAATCAGCCCTAAAGCTATTAATGAGTGATTTAGAGAATATTATGAAGAGCTCTATATGTCGAAATCTTGGGGCAATATTTCTGATTGGTTAAGGAAGCTGGATCTCCCGAAAATGAATGACGCTGCACTAGAGGCTTTAAACTCAGAAATTACTATTGAAGAAGTTTCAAAAGCTATTAAGTCATTCCCCAATGGAAAGTCCCCAGGCCCAGATGGGTTTGGCATTGAATTGTATAAAAAATACTCTGAAAAGGTGGTCCCGCTTTTATTGAGAATGTTTAAGCATTCTTTCCATACTCAAGCATTTCCCCGTACGCTATGTGAAGCTAATATTTCTTTGTTATTGAAAGAAGGAAAGGATGAAACACTAATGACGAAACGTTTCTCCCACAAAACGCTATGTCCAGATGAACAGAATCAACTTTTGGAGATTTGCTTCCCTGGATGATTGAGAATGCATCAAGATGTTGTCTGTTGTTTTTTTAGTGTCTTTTTTTTCCTTATATCAAAAAATCCCAAACTTCTTTGTGAAAACAGGTTGCTTTTTGACCAGTGACTGTATAAAAGATGAATGACATGGTTCCACTTCCAACAACTGCACAGAAATGAAACCAAAATTTCCTGTTTGTGCAGGCTGCCATGTTGCACATTTGGAGCCAGATTCTGCACAGCAGTGACTTCAGGTAGAGTCACTGCGTCAAACCCCAACCACAAACCTCAGCTCTACTTTAAAAATGGCACCATACCACTTTTTTATGTCTGATACTGATTTCATAATTTTGGATTTTTGCCAATACCGATATGAATCTGATACAGTCTTTTATAATCAATGAAACTGTTTTTTTAATGTTTTACTCCATTTTGTATAGGGTCATACTCAAGTTTGAAAAAACAAAACACTAAAGCTATTCTAGGTTATACCCATATCCAAATAATACACTGGACCCAAAATATTTCGCAGTTCAGCAATACTGATCTTTCTGTTTAAACTTTTAGCAGAACTTTAAATCTAAGTATTTAAAGAAATATTCAGAAAGTAACATAAAATACAATTTTATGCAGATTTCAAAAACTTTTTGGTTCTGAAAAAAAGAAGTGCAATACTAGGACAAAATAAAGTTAGTATTCAACAACTTAAAAAATTGACCCTTCTATACTTTAAGCTGAACATAAATAGATTTCCAGAGTGGAAAGCAGTGCAAATAAATGCAAACACAGCTTCACGATACTCATCTGTTATCAGGATGGATGTCAGTGTAAGCTGCTTCTATCACGTTTAACCTGAGAAAGAATTTCATGTAATTTCTATACAACACTTAACAAATGTATGACAAAAGTGTTTTTCATAGTTTTTTTTTCCGAACCACCAAACCAAATAATTTCCCCCAGGGATCAATAAAGTATTCTGATTCTGAAACCGTTTAGCCATGTGTCGTTCCAAGGTAGGTATCCCCAATAGAAACCATTTCTCTTGCGTTGGGAGCACATGCTGGGCGCTCCAAATCACGGACAAACAGTATCCCACATTCTTGATTTTTATTTCACAAACACTTCTTATAATGACTACCTACTCCTGAAACTTTGGAGGTTTTAGTTACAGGAGGATAAAAACTAATTATCAGGCAAAATGTCCTTCATTTGTTAGAATAATCCCCTACAATACCACGTGAGAACAATAAATATATAATTTTCTGCTGTAACCCTCAAACTGAATGGTAATGTAACCACACTCACTTTTCACTTTTTCAAAAAACTAAAACATCACTACTTCCATGTCTAATTGTGTGTAATGGAGGCGGAGTAAACTGGATCTCTGTGCCCAGCAAATGCTCGTGACACAGGGGTAACTTATCTTGTCGGGGATACCTACCTTAGCACAACACTTGGTTTGGCAGCGTGTAGCAAGGCTCCAGATGCTTACAGTGTGAACTCCAGACTGCCCGACAGGTCTCATACACAACAGCTGCTCTGTCACGTGACGCATACTGCTCCAACGTGCTAAGGTTGGCCTGGCCTATGCATTGTTGCAAGTTTTGTGAGATGCTTTTGTGTTATTTAATGGATCGGATTACTTTTCTCCCCGATATCCGACAAGTAATTTAGGTCAGATTAAGACCGATACCGATAGTGTATATCGGATCGGTCCATCTCTAGTTTACTGTGACTGACAGCTTGCTAAATTAAGATAAATACAACCACGTTGCTATAATTAAAAAGACATATGCCTTAACAGCTTATAGTTGATCAGTTTGTTGCTCCTATCATTAAGAACTTTGCTAGATTAACCGTTTAGCATGCACACAGTGTTAGAGGCTTGTGCTAGCTAGTTAGCAATGCTTCACACCTGTGTTACTCTTGTAGTCTATATAGTCGAATGATTCGGCACTCCTATTTTAGACTGAGATGACATCAGCTGCCCACTGCACAGAGGCCCAGAGGAAGTGTTAATGTCAGAAATATCTGAAAATTAAATGTTGTCCTTTAGGATTTTAACTAAGACTGAGGATCAGACCCATTTTGCACTCACAGGTCACTCTACAGCCTGGTAACATGGGAACTTTAAATAAAATGTTCAATGTAAAAACATAGCAGCAGGTTTCATATAAGTGTAATTAGATCTTTTTATTTGTTAACAGGATCCAGAGTCCATATTATTATCTACAGATACATTCACCCTGAACAAAGATGGGTGAAGAAGACCATCAGGAACAAGCTGTTCCCACTAATATGGAGGAGGCGGGGTTTATGAAGCTAGACAACAGGGGGCGATAAAGACATTTTGGCTTAATTTTTGGGGAGTTGTTAGGTCATCGGTGTTTTACATGGATGTTTTACATGTTCTAAAGTCATTGTTTTTTCCCAAAGCTGAATTTAACACATGGGCATTTTCTGCCTGTAGGACAAAACCATGCATGACAAGTATTGTCCCAGATCGGTGGGAGATATCATCATCCATGGAAAATCAGATTAGATCAAGGCAACACAGAGAGAAGTTAGCCAACTATCAGAACTGCAGAAAACTGCGATGACGAAAGGAATACCTACAAAATATCCTGTCAGTGGCCGGAGAACTATATGAAAAAACCCCCACCAAGGTTGGAGATGGAGCAATACTGGAAGAGTATATGGGAGATGGACAGAACGCATAACATGCTCAGTGGCTAGTAGAGCTAACACCACGCAGACCACAGCAAAATGAACATGTTACAGTAACAGACATCTAAGAAAGAGTCGCAGAAAAAACAGACAGAAAAACTGTGTAAGATGCATTTATTTTAAAATAAATTTGTCAAAGGGGTAACCTACCCTGTAATTATTTCAAAAGGAGGTAGTTCCATTGGCTCCAACTGAAAATCTCCAGTATGGCAACTGGTGGTTGCTGCTTCAGCTGATGCAACTTCTCTATTATCCACAGTTTCCTGTTCTTTGTTCTTTTTTTCTTTTGCATCCTTTGCGATTTCAGCAACTTAATTTTCTTCTTTTTGTCTTCTTTTCACGAGTGTTTGACATTTTTCATCCATGGCCAAAGAAATATACTGTCAAGGGAGGTAAGGACTAGTGAGCAAGAAGGAGAAGAATGATAGATGGGGGCAGGGCTGAGAAAAAGAAGAAAGGAATGCAGCCAATGAGAGAAGGAGAGAGTCAAAAGGAGCAGCCCATATAGGTGAGACAGTAGTTCAAAGGATAAATCTGGCTAATATTAAGTTTTGTTTATTTGTTTGTTTGGTGTCAAGGTGAGGAAATCTAAGGGGAACAATTTCACAGAGATTACAGCAAATAACTAAAAATCTCTGAGAGATAGGATAGGTGACAACCCACATTTATTCTTGGAACAGAAATGCAAAGATATTTAAAAACAAAAAAACTTTATCAGCACTTTAATCTAAAAATAGCAGGAATGGGATTAGCCTTTAAAGGCTTAATTGGGTCAAACCAGAGTAAGACGCACAGAAGCAGCTGCCCGGTCTGTGAGCTGCAGCTATTTAAAGACCTTGAGAGTGGGGGAAGCATTGCTAAATTTGTTGTCAGTGATGTAGTGTAACTGTAAGAGGCACAGAGAGACATTCTGGATAAAAGAGAATGTCTGGTGAAAGAGGCTAAATATTCAGAAAGCAGAAAACTGTTCAGTTACAGTGTTAGTATCTTAGAAGCACATGACTGGGTGTGAATAGAATTAAAAAGGGTGTCAGAACAGGGCCCACCTCTGTATGAAAAGACCACATTTGGTATTCTCTTTAGAAAGTGCTAAACTAATATATATGTGAGTATTTCTTATAACACATTCATTTTAGTTTCACCTATATTGTAGAAGCATTTAGCATACTTTTTGAAGTTATTTGTTTAAAAAGAATCACACAAATGAATTCATTCACATTCATTTTTTTTTTTTATTCAGCTGCTCTTTTGACAAAAAAGTCAAATGTTTGTCATCAATTCCTTTGAGTACTGAGATCAGAATAGCACTCTATAAGAACCAGCCCATGGCTTAGTCGGGCCGCTTCCGGGTGGTGGGGGGACCCTCGGGTCTCTGGGCCCGGGGGGGTGTGTCTGCTCTGGCGTAGCTGGCTGCTGGCGGAGCCTGTGGGCACATCGTCACAGCTTTCTGTGCACAGTGCCTGCAAGGTGACTGCCCCGTCTGGGGCTCTCCTCAGCTCTTTTCTAGGAGGGTGGGGTGACAACCCCTTCAGTGGTCCTCCTTGGGATCTTGTGCTCTGGAGGGCCTCTAGATTTCTGGAGCCTGGATAAACTGTTCTCTGACTTCAAGGTTACTTCCCTGTCTGTATTAACTAAGATTGTAAATGCAGCTCGTTCTACAACCTGTTCTTTGGATCCTCTACCAACCTGGGCCAAATGGCTGCTCTCGGGGGCTCTAAGTGTTAAGGAACTAGTGATGCGCGAATCATGAATGAATCGTTCAATACTCGAGAATCACTTTACTGACTCATGAATCATGATTCACAAGCCCAACTGACTCACAGACTCATCCCTGTTGCTGTTAGCAGCAATGTATCTAACTTATAATTAAAATTGTGGAGAAAAACACAACATCCAGTATCTTAACAAAAAAATTTCTGCTCTGAACTGGAAGAAAAAACCCTGAGGAGAAGCTCATCAAGACAATAGCTCCTCGGTTCACAGTAGCATCGCTCTGCTAACAGCACATTTGAGCTACTCACCCCCTCCCTCTTGTGCTGAATCGTAGGGTAAGCGAATCACTCAGGACTCACTCACCCCCTCCCTCCTGTGCTGAATCCTTGGCTGTGTCCCAATTCAGGGTCTGCAGCCTTAAAGTACGCGGCCTCAACGATCCTCAAGGGCCGAGTACTCAAAGACCGCTAAGGCCGGAAGTGCGAGGCTTGTGAAATGGGACCATCTAGCCTCCGTCGTGTTGCCCAGGTTGCCTAGCAACCATGATACTAACAGCCGGAAACGTGTCATACAGCTTTGTTTGACAGAAATGAAGGAGAAAATCTTTTGTTCATGTGTTTGTTTCTACATGAGCTTTGATCATTCCGCCCTCATCCGCAGTTTTTTTTCGGCAAAATTATCCACACCCACTGCCGTGCTATGCATTCTGGGATATGTTGGACCATGAAGTCTACATTAAAATCATTAAAATTCCTTAAAATTCAGGGAAATGAAGGACACATTTGAGGGCCACATTTCGAGCAGCCTTTGAATTGGGACAGCCTTCATCGAGTCGCTGTGACGTAATCGGCCTTAAAATGCGGCCTTTAAGGCTGCAGACCCTGAATTGGGATACAGCCATAGAGCGAACGAATCACTCACTCACTCACCCCCTCCTTCCTGGCTCACAGCTTCTTCTTCTTCTTGGTTGGCAACCAATGTTAAGGCGCATTACCGCCCCCTGGCTCACAGCTCAGTGGACATTTAGATGAGAAAATATATATTTGACGCATTTAAGGAAAAATCTAATAAAATAAAAATAAACAAAATAAATGTTTATTAAGCAATTTTGATAGGAAATTACTTAATTTTAGAAATGTATTTGTGCTTTTTTTGCTCTATAAAATAGTTTTTTTTCTTTTAGAATCACTCATCTTAGCAGTAGGATTTACATGAAAAGAGAAACAAATTAAGTTTGAGTGAAAATGTACATCTTTTGCACTCTCTGGTCAACTGACTCAGTGAATCAAATGAGTCAAAAAACCCGATTCACTTTGGTGAGTGACTCATTAAAACTCGATTCAGTAAAAAGAATCAAATTTACAGTCACTAAAAGGACAGTATTAGGACTCTACATTCTGTTTCTTTTAAATACTTCACTGACGACTGGAGTCTTCCCTGAATGTTTTAAATCACCTGTGGTAGTACCAATCTTGAAAAAGCTCAGACTGGATGTTGACATGGCTGCAAACTATAGACCCATCTCACATCTGTCTTTTTTGTCTAAGGTCTATGAAAAAGTTGTTTTTTTAGCAGCTCACTGAGCATTTGTCAACTAACAATCGGTATGAACCATTTCAGTAGTGATGGGTCGGTCGCGAACAAAATGGCTCTTAGAGCCGGGTCTTTGAAGTGAACGACGCGAGCCGGCTCCTTATCGCGAGCTGTTTTTTTTTTTTTTTTCTCTTTCTCTCACCCGCTCTGTCGCACTTTTTTCCGCTTCACTCAGCATGCGAGCCTTGTGCTTTAGGGGCGGTAGCACAGGAACAGAGCAGGAGGGAGAGAGAGAGAGAAAGAGAGCCAGGGACAACAACATCACATTAGAAAAGTATAGTAATCATCCACAACTATTTTCAGTTGCAGATGATAAAGGATTCAGAAAGTTTATTCATGCAGGTCCATATGACAGAATATACATGTTCTTTTTGTTTTCATATTATAATTTATATTTAATTGTGTTGTGGTTTGTGTTGTTTAACTTTAAATTTGTAAAAGGAAAAAGCGGAAAATTTAAATAGTTTAAAGTTGAAATGTGAATAGTTGATTTTTGTATTATATGATTTATTTATTCGATTTTATGTGGAGTGAATAAAAAAAAAGTATATTTATGGTGGCTCCTAAAGACAAAGCACATACAAACTTCAAATCACATACTAACCCTGAAGCATGTACAAACTCCAAAATGTAGAAACTCCAAAACACGTAAAATCAATCAATCAATCAATCAATCAATCAATCAAAGCTTTATTCGTCACATGCAGGTTGCCTTGCAGTGAAATGGGACCCCCCCGACCTTACACTTATAGCACAAACATTACATGGGGATACAGGTGGGAGATTGGTAGAATCAGAGAAAAAAAACATTGAAATGTACACTACAATGGGGAAGGTACAAGAGGAAAAAAAGAGACCCCTACTCATGCTATGCTTCCATGGTAGGACAGCATGAGAACAGGAAACAAAAAAACTCCTCTGCACAAAAAAGCACATAAATGTCCACAGCACAACATTGTGAAGACATGACAAGCCACAGGGGTGGGTGGGGGGTGAGGAGTAAAAACTCCAAAACACGTAAAAACTCCAAAACACGTACAAACTCCAAAACACATAAAAACACGTACAAACTGCGAAGCACGTACAAACTCCAAAACACATAAAAACACGTACAAACTCCGAAGCACGTACAAACTCCAAAACACGTACAAAAGACAACAGAAGTGCTCCAGGATGCTACGGGCAGTGTTGAACTTTTGTTACCTAGTGGCTACACAAGCTAGCAAGTACCAACGACCGGATTTGGTGTGTGGTAATAACAGGTAAATGAACTTTTTTTTAAAAATTATTATTTGACTATTTATGAATGCTTGTGTATAAATATACAAACAATACACATATGCTTTCAATTGTGTAATTTAAGTGATCTAGGTAGCTCTGTTTTGGAAGTTCAGTTCATGCTAGAAATGTGTTTTGGAGTTTGTACGTGCTTTGTCTCTAGGGGCCACCGCATATATTTATATATAAACATATATATTTAAAACCACTTTTTTTAACATTAGTAATTCCTTTTGTGCATAATTTTATATTGTTGTTAATAATAAATTAGTTAAAGCAACAAAACACCCCGAAGAGCCGGTTTGGAGCCAAAAGAGCCGGCTCTTTTTAGTGAGCCGATCTCAAAGAACCGGTTCTCTAAAAAGAGCCGGAAATCCCATCTCTACATTTCAGTCTTCTATTAGACCAAATCACTCCACAGAAACAGCTTTAGTCAAAGTGGTAAATGATCTGCTGGTAAATGCAGACAACGATCGCACTTCAGTTTTATTACTGCTGGCATCACTGTATTTTATTGGATAGGCTTGAACATTTTATTGGAGTTACAGGAAATGTTTTATCATGGCTGAGTTTTTACTTGTCTGGGAGGTCTCCGACTGTTAGTTTCAAAAACGATCTCTCCGAGATCTGTGCAGTGGGGCATGGGGTGCCTCAGGGCTCTGTACTTGGCCCATTGCTGTTTTCTCTGTATCTGCTGCCTCTTGGTGTTCTATTACGTTCTTTTAATGTAACTTTTCCTTGTTATGCTGATAACATGCAGCTTTATGTTCCTTTAACCATTGGAAATTGGGCTGAAGTGTCTAAATTAGAATTGTGTCTATCTGCAATTAGGGGCTGGTTATCGGATAATTTCCTGCTTCTTAATACTGATAAGACAGAGTTGATGGTCACTGGACCACAAAAATTTCAATACTTGTCCCAAAATTTCATCTTGAAAATTTATGACTATGTCATAAATTGCAGGGACAAGGTTAAAAACTTGGGTATGGGGTTCGACATGGTGCTTTCTTTCGAGTCTCATGTAAAAGAGACAACAAAGACCGCCTTTTATCATTTAAGGAACATAGCCAAAATCAGACATGTTTTATCAAGCAACACTGCAGAGGTTCTTGTCCATGCATTTGTGTCTTCACGTATTGATTATTGTAACACTCTCCTTTTCTGGGCTACCAAAGAAAGGTTTTAGAGGTTTACAGATGGTGCAAAATACAGCTGTTCGCATTTTAACTAAAACTGGAAAATTTGAGCACATTACCCCTGTATTGAAATCCCTTCATTTTTAACTTTTATTATGTTTTTAACTTTTATTGATATGCATCACTTTTATTTATTTATCTTTATTTTCAAATAGCTGTACAGCACTTTGTCTGAGAGCAATTTATAAATAAAGTTATTATTGTTATTATTATTATTATTATGATGAAAGAAGTGATTTTTTTTTCTAATTTTCTGGCAAGGGCTTTGCAGATTATTTTAATGTCTACATTTATGAGTGAGATTGGGTGGTAGCTGGATGGGAGTGTGGGATCTTTACCTAGTTTAAGATGTAGGCTAATGATAGCAGAGTTCGTGTTTACAGATGTAATAAGCATAAAGCTTTGTATAAGTGTTTAAAAGATTGTTTTATTTGCTGCGGATCATGAGTAATGTTCCTAGTCAAATTGTTTATATAATAAATACTTGTAAGTTTTAACTGGTTAGCAAGGACATTTCTAAATATGTTGCTATGTTCAAAGTTCTCCAAACGTAGCCTTTGCACTAGCTCCCCAAAGAATACATTGTGATATTCCTGGCAGGTCATTGTTTTCTAAATGAGTCCATACACCTTTTTCAAATAATTAAGGAAATCTTGTTCTGTAAGTAATGATGCATTAAATCTCCAACTCCTAATTGGTAGTGTGTCTCTTTTCTGTCTCTGAGAGGTAGACACCTGTGTATTATTGCTGGCAGTGATAGGACGAATCTGATTATCTGTGATGTCTCTAAAAATGAGGCTGCTAACTAAAAGGTACTCCAAGCGAGAATGTGAGTGTTATACCGGTGAAAAGTGTACTCCATGTGTGTGTTTACACTAACTGGTGAGCTGAAGGTGGTTGAAATGTCAGTATAATTCCTATTGTTGTACACTTAACTGCTGTCAAGGAGTAAACTGGCAGAAAAAATTGGCTCCTACTGGTTCCTACTTTGGAGCTGAGCTGGTCACTGGGCTCAGGCTGCTGTTGTGTTAAACTCTTTATGGGCTTCCACCCTGACCAAGTCAACCATCATCTTACGTATCCCCATTAACTCTCCTCCTTGCTAGACAAACTCCCACCTTAACATTTTCTATCACTCTAGGGGTAATTGGAGAGTTGTGCCACACATACCAGGTACAGGATATTGGCCACGAGGCCAATGAAAGGTCACAGAGAGACAGAGAAAGAACGGGATGGGACTCATGCTCCATGAAGCCGTTTGGTAAGAGAAAGAACAGCAAAAGATGGGCAAAAGGGGGAAGATAGGAGGAGACCGAGGAGGTGATGAATAGGGCTGGGTATCATCACTGATTTCTATAATCGATTTGATTCTGATTCACAATGTCCTGATTCGATTTGAATCGGGGAAATTTTGCCTCACACAGTAGGAAAATATATTATAATTCTGATCATTTATCAGTACTGACACTTGTGAGACTTCATTAGAAGTGTGAGCATCACAGCAGATGCCTTTGTGTCAAACTGAAAAACATGAAGGAGATTGTCCTGGCCTTACAGCAGATAACCTTAAAAATATTTTGCAGTAGATCAAAACCTGAAGAAAACCAGGAATCGACATATAAACATCACCTAATGCTGCTGAAGTGAAGCAGAGCAAAGTTAAAGAGGTTTAATTAGAGATACAGCTAAGAGTTTTGCAATTTGATATAAGTTCTAATCAAAGGAGCTTTCAAAGAAAAGCGTCTGGACTTCTTTAAGTTGCTTGAAGACGTTTCACCTCTCATCCGAGAAGCTTCTTCAGTTCTAAGGTCAAATGGTGGGGAGTCCCAGATATAAACCTAGTGGAAGTTTCCCCCCACAGAGGGACAAAAGGACCCCCTGATGATCCTCTAATCGCCTGCGCCAAGATGTGAAACTGGGTGTGGGTCCCAATCAGCCAGGGTTTCGAGTGAGCTCATTGTGAAAACCTGGCCCCACCTTATCATGCGAATTCCTGAGGTCAGATGGCCAGGATGTGAGTGGGCGTTAAGGCGTCTGGGAAGGGATCTCAAAACTGGATTATAGATGGCAGACAGTTAGTGTCGTAAACCACCGCCTCTGTTCAAAGATGGTCGCTCACAGTGGACATAGATGGCTTCTTTCACTCCTCTTTCAAACCATCTGTCCTCTCTGTCCAAAATGTGAACATTGGCATCCTCAAAGAGTGACCTTTGTCCTTAAGATGCAGATGGACTGCTGAGTCTTGTCCTGTGGAGGTGGCTCTTCTGTGTTGTGCCATGCGCTTGTGAAGTGGCTGTTTGGTCTCTCCAATGTAGAGGTCTGGGCATTCCTTGCTGCACTGTACAGCATACACCACATTGTTAAGTCTGTGTTTTGGAGTTTTGTCTTTCGGGTGAACCAGTTTCTGTCTGAGCGTGTTGCTGGGTCTGAAATGCACCGGGATGTCATGCTTGGAGAAAACTCTCCTGAGTTTTTCTGATACACCGGCTACATAGGGGATGACAATGATGTTGCGTCTGTCCTTCTTATCCTCGCTGGTGTCTGATCTTCTTTTCTGTGCCTCTTTGCTGACTTTAAGAACGCCCATTTAGGATAGCTGCATGTTTTGAGTACCTCAGGAATTTGCATAATAAGGTGGGGCCAGGTTTTCACAATGAGCTCACCCTAACCCTGGCTGATTGGGACCCACACCCAGTTTCACACCTTGGCGCAGGCGATTAGAGGATCATCAGGGGGTCCTTTTGTCCCTCTGTGGGGGGATACTCCCACTAGGTTTAAATCTGGGACTCCCCACTAGTGATGTGTGATACCACTGATTTCCGATCCGATACCAAGTAATTTTCAGGATGGTATCGACGATACTGATCCGATACCGATACTTTATACAAAAAAACTTATTTTATTTATTGTATCTCAAATTATAGCATCATAATGATTACAGGACATCAGATTACTTGTTCGTATCACTTAATAATGCAGAGTTCATCATATAGAAATAAAAAAAACTGAAGTTGTGCTATTTGAACACCTCGCCTGCCTGCAGCACTAAAGGACTCCATGAGAGAGGTCTGTCTCGCCCTAGCAGCACCTGTCCCTCTCCTCCTCTTCAGTTCCTCTCAACATACGCGCCTCATATTCTGTGATATGATTTACTCTGAGGTGTTTGACAAGGTTAGTGATGTTGCCACAACCAAACATGCCAACCCTCCCGATTTTTCCGGGAGAATCCCGGAACCACCATTCTCCCGAATTTCCACCTGGACAACAAAATTGAAAAACCATATTGCAGAATTCATAGCGCGGCCGAGCCAATTCCAGTTTCCAACAATGGCGGCAGCTACTTAGTTTTAACCCTTGGTAGAACCTCAAAATCCCATCCTTTCGTGAACCTCGGGACCAAAAATTGTCCCGCCCCAAAAGTGCTCTAAAAATGTTATATATCAATATTTTTTTCTACTTTAAATTAGTCAATCTTTTAAAACTACTTCTGCTTAAAATATCCATGTCAAGTTTTAATTATATTTTCATTGTTTTAACCCTTTAAATCCCAGTTTTATTACATGAGCGCCCTGTTTTTTTAGCCCCAAAAAACAAAAAATTTTCCAAAAAAAACATTTGAAGTAATATTTGTTTGTTATTATAATTAGGCCTTTAGATGGACCAAAGATTGGCACCAACATTCATTTCGATCCACTTTTATTTTTTTTGCAGGAGCGCATTTCATAAAATGCACACACTATCGGTCCTAATCGACCACGCCCAAAAAAGTGCTATAAAAAATTTATATATTAATATTTTATTCCACTTTAAATTAGCCAATCTTTTAGACCTACTTCTCCTTGAAATATTCATGTCAAGTTTTAATTACATTTCGCAGATTTTAACCCTTTATATCCCGGTTTCGTCACATGAGCGCACTGCTTTTTTTGCCCCAAAAAACATAAAACTTGAATATTTTCCAAAATAACCATTTGAGGTAATATTCAATTGTTATTATAATTAGGCCTTTAGATGGACTAAAGATTGGCACCAAAAGTGCATCTTCCCGGGGTAAGTCGCGACGATGACCGGGGCACAATCACCGGGGACTGCTTTTTCCAGCACACACGTCCGATACCACGTGACAACAAATACGTCATTTCCTGTTGACTAAAAAAAAAAAAGCACCCTCTCACGGTCCTAGGGACCGAAAATGGTCCCGCCCGATCAGCGGGCGAAGCCGCTGCTGCACGCCGGGAATCAGGCTTCTTTTCCCGCAGGTCTGTCTAAGCAGCCCGCTGTTTTCCAGCCCGGGGTCAAATGTGAAGCAAGGGCGCCACCCGGTGGACAAATAAAAAAATTACAACTCTAAGGCCTCCTCCAAAATGAAAATGAAACTTAAAAACATCGACGATCCCTTTGACCGTAATTAATTTGCAGTGAAAAATAGCGTTTATAATGGGTTTCAAGGGGCAGAAATCGGCCACGAGGTTCGATAGTGGATGTATGCCTTTTATTCAGCCATTTAAGCTCATTTAAAAAACTCAGACTGAAATTTTAAAATAAAATCGGAAAAAAATACATGTTTGAAAATTTGGCTATACTCCATTAAACACAGTGGAAATGGCGTGGAATTAAAAAATGCAAAGGCCACGAAATGGTCCCAGGTTCTACGAATTAATAATGCAGAGTTCATCATATAGAAATAAAAAAAATCTGAAGTTGTGTCTATTTGAACACCTTGCCTGCCTGCAGCACTAAAGGACTCCATGAGAGAGGTCTGTCTCGCCCTAGCAGCACCTGTCCCTCTCCTCCTCTTCAGTTCGCCTCAACATACACTCCTCATATTCTGTGATATGATTTACTCTGAGGTGTTTGACAAGGTTAGTGATGTTGCCACAACCATACATGCCAACCCTCCCGATTTTTCCAGGAGAATACTGAATTTCAGTGCCCCTCCCGAAAATCTCCCGGAGCCACCATTCTCCCGAATTTCTCCCGATTTTCCACCCGGACAACAAAATTGAAAAACCATATCACGGAATTTATAGCGCGGCCCAGCCAATTCCAGTTTCCAACAATGGCGGCAGCTACTTAGTTTTAATATTACTCTTATTTCTCTTTCTGGGTCGCAAAAAACTTTTAACATATTTTCTGGTGAGAATGTAGCTGTGTGAACTTCAAATATCTGAGCCAACTGACACATTGTTTTCAAACCCCCGTGGTCTTTCGCTACTCGGGGTTAAACATGATATACAAGCCACTCTGATAACTTAAAAATGTTATTGTTTGGCTTTTTCAGTGTTTTATTTGTTTGTGAGTAATTCGGTTTGATTGAGATTAAAGTTATTAGATTAGATTAAATTAAATGTAACTTTATTAATCCTTCGGAAGGGTTCCTCCGGGGTTTTCACACAGCTGAATAAACGTCAAACAGAAAAGTAATTAAACAGAAGTGTGAGGCGGTCGAGAGTTTACGTCAGCGCCCGGTTATATTCACCCTCCACCGAGGGAGCTCGCGACGTACTACCCGGCTTTCTTTAGACCGCGAAGGCCGGGTCCTCAGGTGGAAGCAGCCTCTGAATTTGGACACCCCCGCTGTTTCCGGGCCGGCCAATAATAATGGTGATTTAACGTATTTTATCCGATAAATAAACCCTGTAAAATGTATTTATCACGCCCCCCCCCAAACAGACCTTTTGAATGTCTCCCTAGTATGGCCACAACACCTCACTCTTGGAGCACTTTTTTGCCACATGTATCGCAAACCACGTCTCAGCTGTTTGTGGAGGTAAAATACGTCCTCAAAATTATGCTCAGCCATTGTTGTGAGTGCGCGCGCCAAGGGGCTGCAAGACATTTATACAGCCGTATTTCGCACATGACTATGAAAGGCGGAAGAGGAAGTAGTTCCTTTGAATGTAGACAATCCGAATGTTATAGTTTCTTTCCACTGTGTTCCTGTTAATGATAAACAACAAATTTACTCTAAATTACTAAAATATCGATATTTTAATGTGAGAATCGATTCTAGAACATAAATGATTGGTATCGGAGGAATCGATATTTCAGGATCGATCCACACATCACTAGTTTTCAGTCTTTGTGTTGCTCTGAGGTACGGTGTACATTTTAGGACATTGTCAGGTCTCAGGAAAAAAGTTGTCAGGTATCAGTCTCAAAAGAAAAAATGTCAGGTCTCAGTCTCAGAAGAAAAAAATGTCAGGTCTCAGACTCACACGAAAAAATGTCAGGTCTCAGTCTCAGAAGAAAAAAATGTCAGGTCTCAGTCTCACAAGAAAAAAATGTCAGGTCTCAGTCTCACAAGAAAAAATGTCAGGTCTCAGACTCAGATGTAGTGATGGGTCGGTCGTGAACGAAATGCCTCTTAGAGCCGGGTCTTTGAAGTAAACAACGCGAACCGGCTCCTTATCGCGAGCCGTGTTTTTTTTGTTTTTGTTTTTTCCTTCTCTCACCCTCTCTCTCTTGCACTTTTTTTCCGCTTCACTCAGCATGCGAGCCTTGTGCTTTTATTTATTACATTTTATGTAGAGTGAATAAATTAAAGTATTTTTACGGAAACCGCTAGAGACAAAGCACGTACAAACCCTGAAGCATGTACAAACCCCGAAGCACGTACAAACTCCAAAAAACATACAAACTCCAAAGCACGTACAAACTCCAACGCACGTACAAGCTCCAAAGGACATACAAACCCCGAAGCACATACAAACATCAAAACACGTAAAAACTCAGAAGCACGTACAAATTCCAAAACACGTACAAAACACAACAGAAGTGCTCCCGGATACTAGGCTTTTGTTACCTAGTGGCTACACAATCCAACAAGTATCAATGACCGGATTTGGTGTGTGGTAGTAACAGGTAAATGAACATTTTTTTAAATTATTTGAATACATATGAGTGCTTGTGTATAAATACACAAACAATACACATATGCGTTCAATTGTGTAATTTAAGTGATCTAGGTAGCTCTGTTTTGGAAGGTCAGTTAATGCTAGAAATGTGTTTTGGAGTTTGTACATGCTTTGGAGTTTGGAACATATATAAGTAAAACCACGTTTGTTTGTTTTTACATTAGTAATCCCTTTTTGCGCATAATTTTATATTCTTGTTAACAATAAATAAATTAAAGCAACAAAACAACCTGAAGAGCCGTTGGGAGCCAAAAGAGCCGGCTCTTTTTAGTAAGCCGAGCCGAAAGAGCCGGTTCTTTAAAAAGAGCCGGAAATCCCATCACTAACGCCGTCAGTGCTGAAAGCAGACATATCACAGCTTCTAAATCTGCAGGTTTTGTCAATCTCCGAATCAAAATTCCCTGAACCAGCAGCAAAAGAAGATCAAAGCTACGCTTCATGTTTGATAAATATCATGCTCTCTAACTTTGGCTGTTTTGTTTCCACCACAATAAAATCACACTTCCTGCACAGCTCTCTATCACTCTCAGTGTACTTCAAGAACAGTTTCCCATATCCAATCTCTGTTTTCTGCATTATTTGTTTGCTTATTATGCACAAGTCATGTACAGTGCTGTCAGCTGCTGTTGTTTATTTGTTTTTGTTTTTTTCAAAATTGACCTCCGATAAGAAAGCCTAATTTCTGCTGTTAAATACCAAAGAAATTTAAACTTTTTAAGATTAGAACTTATATGTCTGTGAAGGTTCTCAGTCATCCAGGTCATCGTAGTCAAAGGAGCTTGCAAAGAAAAGCGTCTGGACTTTAAGTTGCTTGAAGACGTTTCACCTCTCATCTGAGAAGCTTCTTCAGTTCTAAGGTCAAATGGTGGGGAGTAGTGATGTGCGGATCGATCCTGAAATATCGATTCCTCCGATACCAGTCATTTATGTTTTAGAATCGATTCTCACATTAAAATATCGATATTTTTAGTAATTTCAGGTTAATTTGTAGTTTATCATTAACAGCAACACAGTGGAAAGAAACTATAACATTCGGATTGTCTACATTCAAAGGAACTACTTCCTCTTCCGCCTTTCATAGTCATGTGCGAAATACGGCTGTATAAATGTCTCGCAGCCCCTTGGCGCGCGCACTCACAACAATGGCTGAGCGTAATTTGCGGACGTATTTTACCTCCACAAACAGCTGAGACATGGTTTGCGATACATGTGGCAAAAAAGTGCTCCAAGAGTGAGGTGTTGTGGCTATACTTTCCCAACCTTGAGACCTCAGAATTAGGGAGACATTCAAAAGGGCTGTTGGGGGGGTGATAAATACATTTTACAGTGTTTATTTATCGGATAAAATACGTTAAATGTCACCGTTATTATTAGCCGCTCCGGAAACAGCGGGGGACCCGGCCTTCGGTCTAAAGAAAGCTGGGTAGTACGTCATGAGTTCCCTCGGTGGAGTGAAACTCAGCCGTCTGCTCCTTGCTATCTAAATTATAACCGGGCGCTGGCGTAAACTCTCGACCGTCTCACACTCTCTTTAATGGTCTTCATAAAGACAGCTTCAACTTTTTTTTTTTTTTTTTTTTTTTTTTTTTTTTTTTTAAATGACATCAGAAACAGCAGTATGCGACATTACGTGATGGCAGAGCTTCAGTTCATCCTTTGTCATTTTTTTTTTTTTTTTTTTTTTTTTTTTTTTTTTTTAATAAATAGGACAGGGGGAATGAATGAGAGAGAGAGGGGGAGAGAAAGAAAGAAAACCCAAGGGGAGAAGAGACGGTGAGAAGGGGGGGGAAGAGAGACAAAAAAAAAAAAAAAACTCCTGGGTCACCTGTATGGAGAAAAAACAAACAAACAAACAAACAAACAAACAGAGGAGACAGCAAACAACAAAGAGCAACATAATAATAGAGAAAGCAAAGCACCATCACAATAAACTAGCTAGTCATAGATATCAGTATTTACTAAGTAATAAACGATATTGTGCAGCACGCAAGATAGACAGCGCACAGTGTGCTTTGAGGCAGCAGCCAAGAAAGCTTTAGTCCGCGTCTGTGAATACCCATGTGTGCATACCTGTGTGGATCAGCATGCTTGCATTCCAAAGGTTTCTCCATGTAATGATCTGCTAGGGAGTGTGGGGGGGCCACAGCCCCGTCCTCCAGGGTGTGAAGCGGGTATGACAGCTTCAACTTTTGATAGAAGACCCAGAAATACATATTTATGGCTTCATCTTATAGAATTCAATATCCCCGTGCTGGGCAAACAGGTTTTGCAGCTGTTTGAGCTAAGATTTTCAAGTTATTCACATAATGAAAACCTATACTTTGTTTCGTGCGAGAACTCCATTCAAATGCATGTAATAGCGAGAAACGCACTGTCTTGACGAAATAAAGCGTTTTTGTACAACTTCATATAAATAGGTGTAACTTTTGATAGAAGACCCAGAAATACATATTTATGGCTTTATCTTATAGAATTCAATGTTCCGGTGCTGGGCAAACAGGTTTTGCAGCTGTTTGAGCTGAGATGTTAAAGTTATTCACATAATGAATACCTATACTTTGTGTCGGGCGAGAACAACATTCAAATGCATGTAATAGCGAGAAACGCACCAACGTGGTGAAATAAAGCATTTTTCATGGTCTTCATGAAGACAGCTGTAACTTTTGATAGAAGACTCAGAAATAAATATTTATGGCTTTATCTTATAGAATTCAAGGTCCCCGTGCTGGGCAAACAAGTTTTGCAGCTGTTTGAGCTAAGATGTTCAAGTTATTCACATAATGAAAACCTATACTTTGTGTCTGTCGAGAACTCCATTCAAATGCATGTAATAGCGAGAAACGCACTGTCTTGACGAAATAAAGCGTTTTTGTACAACTTCATATAAATAGGTGTAATTTTTGATAGAAGACCCAGAAATACATATTTATGGCTTTATCTTATAGAATTCAATGTTCCGGTGCTGGGCAAACAGGTTTTGCAGCTGTTTGAGCTAAGATGTTAAAGTTATTCACATAATGAAAACCTATACTTGGTGTCGGGCGAGAACTCCATTCAAATGCATGTAATAGCGAGAAACGCACTAACGTGGTGAAATAAAGCGTTTTTCATGGTCTTCATAAAGACAGCTGTAACTTTTGATAGAAGACTCAGAAATACATATTTATGGCTTTATCTTATAGAATTCAATATCCCCGTGCTGGGCAAACAGGTTTTGCAGCAGTTTGAGCTGAGATGTTAAAGTTATTCACGTAATGAAAAACTATACTTTGTTTCGTGCGAGTTCCCCATTCAAATGCATGTAATCGTCAGAAACGCACTGTCTTGGCGAAATAAAGCGTTTTTGCACAACTTCATATAAATCGGTGTAACTTTTGATAGACGTTTCAGATATACGTATTCATGGCTTTATCTTACAGAATTCAATATCCCCGTGCTGGGCAAACAAGTTTTGCAGCTGTTTGAGCTAAGATTTTCAAGTTATTCACATAATGAAAACCTATACTTTGTGTCGGGCGAGAACTCCATTCAAATGCATGTAATAGCGAGAAACGCACTAACGTGGTGAAATAAAGCGTTTTTGCACAACTTCATATAAATCGGTCTAACTTTTGATAGAGGATTCAGATATACGTATTCATGGGTTTATCTTATAGAATTCAATATCCCCGTGCTGGGCAAACAGGTTTTGCAGCTGTTTGAGCTAAGATGTTAAAGTTATTCACATAATGAAAACCTATACTTGGTGTCGGGCGAGAACTCCATTCAAATGCATGTAATAGCGAGAAACGCACTAACGTGGTGAAATAAAGCGTTTTTCATGGTCTTCATGAAGACAGCTGTAACTTTTGATAGAAGACTCAGACAAACATGTTTATGGCTTTATCTTATAGAACTCAAGGTCTCCGTGCTGGGAAAACAGGTTTTGCAGCTGTTTGAGCTAAGATTTCCAAGTTATTCACATAATGACAACTTGTACTTTGTTTCGGTGGAGTTCCCCATTCAAATGCATGTAACAGTGAGAAACGCACTGTCTTGGCGAAAGAAAGCGTTTTTGTACAACTTCATATAAATAGCTGTAACTTTTGATAGAAGACTCAGACAAACATGTTTATGGCTTTATCTTATAGAACTCAAGGTCTCCGTGCTGGGAAAACAGGTTTTGCAGCTGTTTGAGCTAAGATTTCCAAGTTATTCACATAATGACAACTTGTACTTTGTTTCGGTGGAGTTCCCCATTCAAATGCATGTAACAGTGAGAAACGCACTGTCTTGGCGAAAGAAAGCGTTTTTGTACAACTTCATATGAATAGCTGTAACTTTTGATAGAAGACTCGGATACACATGTTTATGGCCTTATATTATAGAACTCAAGGTTCCCGTGCTGGGCAAACAGGTTTTGCAGCTGTTTGAGCTAAGATTTCCAAGTTATTCACATAATGAAAACTTGTACTTTGTTTCGGTCGAGTTCCCCATTCAAATGCATGTAACAGTGAGAAACGCACTGTCTTGGCGAAAGAAAGCGTTTTTGTACAACTTCATAGAAATAGCTGTAACTTTTGATAGAAGACTCAGACAAACATGTTTATGGCCTTATATTATAGAACTCAAGGTCTCCGTGCTGGGAAAACAGGTTTTGCAGCTGTTTGAGCTAAGATTTCCAAGTTATTCACATAATGAAAACATATACTTTGTTTCGGTCGAGTTCCCCATTCAAATGCATGTAACAGTGAGAAACGCACTGTCTTGGCGAAAGAAAGCGTTTTTGTACAACTTCATATGAATAGCTGTAACTTTTGATAGAAGACTCGGATACACATGTTTATGGCTTTATCTTATAGAACTCAAGGTTCCCGTGCTGGGAAAACAGATTTTGCAGCTGTTTGAGCTAAGATTTCCAAGTTATTCACATAATGAAAACCTATACTTTGTTTCGGACGAGTTCCCCATTCAAATGCATGTAACAGTGAGAAACGCACTGTCTTGGCGAAAGAAAGCGTTTTTGTACAACTTCATAGAAATAGCTGTAACTTTTGATAGAAGACTCAGACAAACATGTTTATGGCCTTATATTATAGAACTCAAGGTCTCCGTGCTGGGAAAACAGGTTTTGCAGCTGTTTGAGCTAAGATTTCCAAGTTATTCACATAATGAAAACCTATACTTTGTTTCGGTCGAGTTCCCCATTCAAATGCATGTAACAGTGAGAAACGCACTGTCTTGGCGAAAGAAAGCGTTTTTGTACAACTTCATATGAATAGCTGTAACTTTTGATAGAAGACTCGGATACACATGTTTATGGCTTTATCTTATAGAACTCAAGGTTCCCGTGCTGGGAAAACAGGTTTTGCAGCTGTTTGAGCTAAGATTTCCAAGTTATTCACATAATGAAAACCTATACTTTGTTTCAGTCGAGTTCCCCATTCAAATGCATGTAACAGTGAGAAACGCACTGTCTTGGCGAAAGAAAGCGTTTTTGTACAACTTCATAGAAATAGCTGTAACTTTTGATAGAAGACTCAGACAAACATGTTTATGGCTTTATCTTATAGAACTCAAGGTTCCCGTGCTGGGAAAACAGGTTTTGTAGCTGTTTGAGCTAAGATTTCCAAGTTATTCACATAATGAAAACCTATACTTTGTTTCGGTCGAGTTCCCCATTCAAATGCATGTAACAGTGAGAAACGCACTGTCTTGGCGAAAGAAAGCGTTTTTGTACAACTTCATATAAATAGCTGTAACTTTTGATTGAAGACTCAGACAAACATGTTTATGGCTTTATCTTATAGAACTCAAGGTCTCCGTGCTGGGAAAACAGGTTTTGCAGCTGTTTGAGCTAAGATTTCCAAGTTATTCACATAATGACAACTTGTACTTTGTTTCGGTGGAGTTCCCCATTCAAATGCATGTAACAGTGAGAAACGCACTGTCTTGGCGAAAGAAAGCGTTTTTGTACAACTTCATATAAATAGCTGTAACTTTTGATAGAAGACTCGGATACACATGTTTATGGCCTTATATTATAGAACTCAAGGTTCCCGTGCTGGGCAAACAGGTTTTGCAGCTGTTTGAGCTAAGATTTCCAAGTTATTCACATAATGAAAACTTGTACTTTGTTTCGGTCGAGTTCCCCATTCAAATGCATGTAACAGTGAGAAACGCACTGTCTTGGCGAAAGAAAGCGTTTTTGTACAACTTCATAGAAATAGCTGTAACTTTTGATAGAAGACTCAGACAAACATGTTTATGGCCTTATATTATAGAACTCAAGGTCTCCGTGCTGGGAAAACAGGTTTTGCAGCTGTTTGAGCTAAGATTTCCAAGTTATTCACATAATGAAAACCTATACTTTGTTTCGGTCGAGTTCCCCATTCAAATGCATGTAACAGTGAGAAACGCACTGTCTTGGCGAAAGAAAGCGTTTTTGTACAACTTCATATAAATAGCTGTAACTTTTGATAGAAGACTCGGATACACATGTTTATGGCTTTATCTTATAGAACTCAAGGTTCCCGTGCTGGGAAAACAGGTTTTGTAGCTGTTTGAGCTAAGATTTCCAAGTTATTCACATAATGAAAACCTATACTTTGTTTCGGTCGAGTTCCCCATTCAAATGCATGTAACAGTGAGAAACGCACTGTCTTGGCGAAAGAAAGCGTTTTTGTACAACTTCATAGAAATAGCTGTAACTTTTGATAGAAGACTCAGACAAACATGTTTATGGCTTTATCTTATAGAACTCAAGGTCTCCGTGCTGGGAAAACAGGTTTTGCAGCTGTTTGAGCTAAGATTTCCAAGTTATTCACATAATGAAAACCTATACTTTGTTTCGGTCGAGTTCCCCATTCAAATGCATGTAACAGTGAGAAACGCACTGTCTTGGCGAAAGAAAGCGTTTTTGTACAACTTCATATGAATAGCTGTAACTTTTGATAGAAGACTCAGACAAACATGTTTATGGCTTTATCTTATAGAACTCAAGGTTCCCGTGCTGGGAAAACAGGTTTTGTAGCTGTTTGAGCTAAGATTTCCAAGTTATTCACATAATGAAAACCTATACTTTGTTTCGGTCGAGTTCCCCATTCAAATGCATGTAACAGTGAGAAACGCACTGTCTTGGCGAAAGAAAGCGTTTTTGTACAACTTCATAGAAATAGCTGTAACTTTTGATAGAAGACTCAGACAAACATGTTTATGGCCTTATATTATAGAACTCAAGGTCTCTGTGCTGGGAAAACAGGTTTTGCAGCTGTTTGAGCTAAGATTTCCAAGTTATTCACATAATGAAAACCTATACTTTGTTTCGGTCGAGTTCCCCATTCAAATGCATGTAACAGTGAGAAACGCACTGTCTTGGCGAAAGAAAGCGTTTTTGTACAACTTCATATAAATAGCTGTAACTTTTGATAGAAGACTCGGATACACATGTTTATGGCTTTATCTTATAGAACTCAAGGTTCCCGTGCTGGGAAAACAGGTTTTGTAGCTGTTTGAGCTAAGATTTCCAAGTTATTCACATAATGAAAACCTATACTTTGTTTCGGTCGAGTTCCCCATTCAAATGCATGTAACAGTGAGAAACGCACTGTCTTGGCGAAAGAAAGCGTTTTTGTACAACTTCATAGAAATAGCTGTAACTTTTGATAGAAGACTCAGACAAACATGTTTATGGCTTTATCTTATAGAACTCAAGGTCTCCGTGCTGGGAAAACAGGTTTTGCAGCTGTTTGAGCTAAGATTTCCAAGTTATTCACATAATGAAAACCTATACTTTGTTTCGGTCGAGTTCCCCATTCAAATGCATGTAACAGTGAGAAACGCACTGTCTTGGCGAAAGAAAGCGTTTTTGTACAACTTCATATGAATAGCTGTAACTTTTGATAGAAGACTCAGACAAACATGTTTATGGCTTTATCTTATAGAACTCAAGGTTCCCGTGCTGGGAAAACAGGTTTTGTAGCTGTTTGAGCTAAGATTTCCAAGTTATTCACATAATGAAAACCTATACTTTGTTTCGGTCGAGTTCCCCATTCAAATGCATGTAACAGTGAGAAACGCACTGTCTTGGCGAAAGAAAGCGTTTTTGTACAACTTCATAGAAATAGCTGTAACTTTTGATAGAAGACTCAGACAAACATGTTTATGGCCTTATCTTATAGAACTCAAGGTCTCCGTGCTGGGAAAACAGGTTTTGCAGCTGTTTGAGCTATGATTTCCAAGTTATTCACATAATGAAAACCTATACTTTGTTTCGGTCGAGTTCCCCATTCAAATGCATGTAACAGTGAGAAACGCACTGTCTTGGCGAAAGAAAGCGTTTTTGTACAACTTCATAGAAATAGCTGTAACTTTTGATAGAAGACTCAGACAAACATGTTTATGGCCTTATATTATAGAACTCAAGGTCTCCGTGCTGGGAAAACAGGTTTTGCAGCTGTTTGAGCTAAGATTTCCAAGTTATTCACATAATGAAAACCTATACTTTGTTTCGGTCGAGTTCCCCATTCAAATGCATGTAACAGTGAGAAACGCACTGTCTTGGCGAAAGAAAGCGTTTTTGTACAACTTCATAGAAATAGCTGTAACTTTTGATAGAAGACTCAGACAAACATGTTTATGGCTTTATCTTATAGAACTCAAGGTTCCCGTGCTGGGAAAACAGGTTTTGTAGCTGTTTGAGCTAAGATTTCCAAGTTATTCACATAATGAAAACCTATACTTTGTTTCGGTCGAGTTCCCCATTCAAATGCATGTAACAGTGAGAAACGCACTGTCTTGGCGAAAGAAAGCGTTTTTGTACAACTTCATAGAAATAGCTGTAACTTTTGATAGAAGACTCAGACAAACATGTTTATGGCCTTATATTATAGAACTCAAGGTCCCCGTGCTGGGAAAACAGGTTTTGCAGCTGTTTGAGCTAAGATTTCCAAGTTATTCACATAATGAAAACCTATACTTTGTTTCGGTCGAGTTCCCCATTCAAATGCATGTAGCAGTGAGAAACGCACTGTCTTGGCGAAAGAAAGCGTTTTTGTACAACTTCATAGAAATAGCTGTAACTTTTGATAGAAGACTCAGACAAACATGTTTATGGCCTTATATTATAGAACTCAAGGTTTCCGTGCTGGGAAAACAGGTTTTGCAGCTGTTTGAGCTAAGATTTCCAAGTTATTCACATAATGAAAACCTATACTTTGTTTCGGTCGAGTTCCCCATTCAAATGCATGTAACAGTGAGAAACGCACTGTCTTGGCGAAAGAAAGCGTTTTTGTACAACTTCATAGAAATAGCTGTAACTTTTGATAGAAGACTCAGACAAACATGTTTATGGCTTTATCTTATAGAACTCAAGGTCTCCGTGCTGGGAAAACAGGTTTTGTAGCTGTTTGAGCTAAGATTTTCAAGTTATTCACATAATGAAAACATATACTTTGTTTCGGTCGAGTTCCCCATTCAAATGCATGTAACAGTGAGAAACGCACTGTCTTGGCGAAAGAAAGCGTTTTTGTACAACTTCATATAAATAGCTGTAACTTTTGATAGAAGACTCAGACAAACATGTTTATGGCTTTATCTTATAGAACTCAAGGTCTCCGTGCTGGGAAAACAGGTTTTGCAGCTGTTTGAGCTAAGATTTCCAAGTTATTCACATAATGAAAACCTATACTTTGTTTCGGTCGAGTTCCCCATTCAAATGCATGTAACAGTGAGAAACGCACTGTCTTGGCGAAAGAAAGCGTTTTTGTACAACTTCATAGAAATAGCTGTAACTTTTGATAGAAGACTCAGACAAACATGTTTATGGCTTTATCTTATAGAACTCAAGGTTCCCGTGCTGGGAAAACAGGTTTTGTAGCTGTTTGAGCTAAGATTTCCAAGTTATTCACATAATGAAAACCTATACTTTGTTTCGGTCGAGTTCCCCATTCAAATGCATGTAACAGTGAGAAACGCACTGTCTTGGCGAAAGAAAGCGTTTTTGTACAACTTCATAGAAATAGCTGTAACTTTTGATAGAAGACTCAGACAAACATGTTTATGGCTTTATCTTATAGAACTCAAGGTCTCCGTGCTGGGAAAACAGGTTTTGCAGCTGTTTGAGCTAAGATTTCCAAGTTATTCACATAATGGAAACCTATACTTTGTTTCGGTCGAGTTCCCCATTCAAATGCATGTAACAGTGAGAAACGCACTGTCTTGGCGAAAGAAAGCGTTTTTGTACAACTTCATATGAATAGCTGTAACTTTTGATAGAAGACTCAGACAAACATGTTTATGGCTTTATCTTATAGAACTCAAGGTTCCCGTGCTGGGAAAACAGGTTTTGTAGCTGTTTGAGCTAAGATTTCCAAGTTATTCACATAATGAAAACCTATACTTTGTTTCGGTCGAGTTCCCCATTCAAATGCATGTAACAGTGAGAAACGCACTGTCTTGGCGAAAGAAAGCGTTTTTGTACAACTTCATAGAAATAGCTGTAACTTTTGATAGAAGACTCAGACAAACATGTTTATGGCCTTATCTTATAGAACTCAAGGTCTCCGTGCTGGGAAAACAGGTTTTGCAGCTGTTTGAGCTATGATTTCCAAGTTATTCACATAATGAAAACCTATACTTTGTTTCGGTCGAGTTCCCCATTCAAATGCATGTAACAGTGAGAAACGCACTGTCTTGGCGAAAGAAAGCGTTTTTGTACAACTTCATAGAAATAGCTGTAACTTTTGATAGAAGACTCAGACAAACATGTTTATGGCCTTATATTATAGAACTCAAGGTCTCCGTGCTGGGAAAACAGGTTTTGCAGCTGTTTGAGCTAAGATTTCCAAGTTATTCACATAATGAAAACCTATACTTTGTTTCGGTCGAGTTCCCCATTCAAATGCATGTAACAGTGAGAAACGCACTGTCTTGGCGAAAGAAAGCGTTTTTGTACAACTTCATATAAATAGCTGTAACTTTTGATAGAAGACTCGGATACACATGTTTATGGCTTTATCTTATAGAACTCAAGGTTCCCGTGCTGGGAAAACAGGTTTTGTAGCTGTTTGAGCTACGATTTCCAAGTTATTCACATAATGAAAACCTATACTTTGTTTCGGTCGAGTTCCCCATTCAAATGCATGTAACAGTGAGAAACGCACTGTCTTGGCGAAAGAAAGCGTTTTTGTACAACTTCATAGAAATAGCTGTAACTTTTGATAGAAGACTCAGACAAACATGTTTATGGCTTTATCTTATAGAACTCAAGGTTCCCGTGCTGGGAAAACAGGTTTTGTAGCTGTTTGAGCTAAGATTTCCAAGTTATTCACATAATGAAAACCTATACTTTGTTTCGGTCGAGTTCCCCATTCAAATGCATGTAACAGTGAGAAACGCACTGTCTTGTCGAAAGAAAGCGTTTTTGTACAACTTCATAGAAATAGCTGTAACTTTTGATAGAAGACTCAGACAAACATGTTTATGGCTTTATCTTATAGAACTCAAGGTCTCCGTGCTGGGAAAACAGGTTTTGCAGCTGTTTGAGCTAAGATTTCCAAGTTATTCACATAATGGAAACCTATACTTTGTTTCGGTCGAGTTCCCCATTCAAATGCATGTAACAGTGAGAAACGCACTGTCTTGGCGAAAGAAAGCGTTTTTGTACAACTTCATATGAATAGCTGTAACTTTTGATAGAAGACTCAGACAAACATGTTTATGGCTTTATCTTATAGAACTCAAGGTTCCCGTGCTGGGAAAACAGGTTTTGTAGCTGTTTGAGCTAAGATTTCCAAGTTATTCACATAATGAAAACCTATACTTTGTTTCGGTCGAGTTCCCCATTCAAATGCATGTAACAGTGAGAAACGCACTGTCTTGGCGAAAGAAAGCGTTTTTGTACAACTTCATAGAAATAGCTGTAACTTTTGATAGAAGACTCAGACAAACATGTTTATGGCCTTATCTTATAGAACTCAAGGTCTCCGTGCTGGGAAAACAGGTTTTGCAGCTGTTTGAGCTAAGATTTCCAAGTTATTCACATAATGAAAACCTATACTTTGTTTCGGTCGAGTTCCCCATTCAAATGCATGTAACAGTGAGAAACGCACTGTCTTGGCGAAAGAAAGCGTTTTTGTACAACTTCATATAAATAGCTGTAACTTTTGATAGAAGACTCGGATACACATGTTTATGGCTTTATCTTATAGAACTCAAGGTTCCCGTGCTGGGAAAACAGGTTTTGTAGCTGTTTGAGCTAAGATTTCCAAGTTATTCACATAATGAAAACCTATACTTTGTTTCGGTCGAGTTCCCCATTCAAATGCATGTAACAGTGAGAAACGCACTGTCTTGGCGAAAGAAAGCGTTTTTGTACAACTTCATATAAATAGCTGTAACTTTTGATAGAAGACTCGGATACACATGTTTATGGCTTTATCTTATAGAACTCAAGGTTCCCGTGCTGGGAAAACAGGTTTTGTAGCTGTTTGAGCTAAGATTTCCAAGTTATTCACATAATGAAAACCTATACTTTGTTTCGGTCGAGTTCCCCATTCAAATGCATGTAACAGTGAGAAACGCACTGTCTTGGCGAAAGAAAGCGTTTTTGTACAACTTCATAGAAATAGCTGTAACTTTTGATAGAAGACTCAGACAAACATGTTTATGGCCTTATATTATAGAACTCAAGGTCCCCGTGCTGGGAAAACAGGTTTTGCAGCTGTTTGAGCTAAGATTTCCAAGTTATTCACATAATGAAAACCTATACTTTGTTTCGGTCGAGTTCCCCATTCAAATGCATGTAACAGTGAGAAACGCACTGTCTTGGCGAAAGAAAGCGTTTTTGTACAACTTCATAGAAATAGCTGTAACTTTTGATAGAAGACTCAGACAAACATGTTTATGGCTTTATCTTATAGAACTCAAGGTTCCCGTGCTGGGAAAACAGGTTTTGTAGCTGTTTGAGCTAAGATTTCCAAGTTATTCACATAATGAAAACCTATACTTTGTTTCGGTCGAGTTCCCCATTCAAATGCATGTAACAGTGAGAAACGCACTGTCTTGGCGAAAGAAAACGTTTTTGTACAACTTCATAGAAATAGCTGTAACTTTTGATAGAAGACTCAGACAAACATGTTTATGGCCTTATCTTATAGAACTCAAGGTCTCCGTGCTGGGAAAACAGGTTTTGCAGCTGTTTGAGCTAAGATTTCCAAGTTATTCACATAATGAAAACATATACTTTGTTTCGGTCGAGTTCCCCATTCAAATGCATGTAACAGTGAGAAACGCACTGTCTTGGCGAAAGAAAGCGTTTTTGTACAACTTCATAGAAATAGCTGTAACTTTTGATAGAAGACTCAGACAAACATGTTTATGGGTTTATCTTATAGAACTCAAGGTTCCCGTGCTGGGAAAACAGGTTTTGCAGCTGTTTGAGCTAAGATTTCCAAGTTATTCACATAATGAAAACCTATACTTTGTTTCGGTCGAGTTCCCCATTCAAATGCATGTAACAGTGAGAAACGCACTGTCTTGGCGAAAGAAAGCGTTTTTGTACAACTTCATAGAAATAGCTGTAACTTTTGATAGAAGACTCAGACAAACATGTTTATGGCTTTATCTTATAGAACTCAAGGTTCCCGTGCTGGGAAAACAGGTTTTGTAGCTGTTTGAGCTAAGATTTCCAAGTTATTCACATAATGAAAACGTATACTTTGTTTCGGTCGAGTTCCCCATTCAAATGCATGTAACAGTGAGAAACGCACTGTCTTGGCGAAAGAAAGCGTTTTTGTACAACTTCATATAAATAGCTGTAACTTTTGATAGAAGACTCGGACAAACATGTTTATGGCTTTATCTTATAGAACTCAAGGTCTCCGTGCTGGGAAAACAGGTTATGCAGCTGTTTGAGCTAAGATTTCCAAGTTATTCACATAATGAAAACCTATACTTTGTTTCGGTCGAGTTCCCCATTCAAATGCATGTAACAGTGAGAAACGCACTGTCTTGGCGAAAGAAAGCGTTTTTGTACAACTTCATAGAAATAGCTGTAACTTTTGATAGAAGACTCAGACAAACATGTTTATGGCCTTATATTATAGAACTCAAGGTCCACGTGCTGGGAAAACAGGTTTTGCAGCTGTTTGAGCTAAGATTTCCAAGTTATTCACATAATGAAAACCTATACTTTGTTTCGGTCGAGTTCCCCATTCAAATGCATGTAACAGTGAGAAACGCACTGTCTTGGCGAAAGAAAGCGTTTTTGTACAACTTCATAGAAATAGCTGTAACTTTTGATAGAAGACTCAGACAAACATGTTTATGGCCTTATATTATAGAACTCAAGGTCTCTGTGCTGGGAAAACAGGTTTTGCAGCTGTTTGAGCTAAGATTTCCAAGTTATTCACATAATGAAAACCTATACTTTGTTTCGGTCGAGTTCCCCATTCAAATGCATGTAACAGTGAGAAACGCACTGTCTTGGCGAAAGAAAGCGTTTTTGTACAACTTCATAGAAATAGCTGTAACTTTTGATAGAAGACTCAGACAAACATGTTTATGGCCTTATATTATAGAACTCAAGGTCTCCGTGCTGGGAAAACAGGTTTTGCAGCTGTTTGAGCTAAGATTTCCAAGTTATTCACATAATGAAAACCTATACTTTGTTTCGGTCGAGTTCCCCATTCAAATGCATGTAACAGTGAGAAACACACTGTCTTGGCGAAAGAAAGCGTTTTTGTACAACTTCATAGAAATAGCTGTAACTTTTGATAGAAGACTCGGACAAACATGTTTATGGCTTTATCTTATAGAACTCAAGGTCTCCGTGCTGGGAAAACAGGTTATGCAGCTGTTTGAGCTAAGATTTCCAAGTTATTCACATAATGAAAACCTATACTTTGTTTCGGTCGAGTTCCCCATTCAAATGCATGTAACAGTGAGAAACGCACTGTCTTGGCGAAAGAAAGCGTTTTTGTACAACTTCATAGAAATAGCTGTAACTTTTGATAGAAGACTCAGACAAACATGTTTATGGCCTTATATTATAGAACTCAAGGTCTCCGTGCTGGGAAAACAGGTTTTGCAGCTGTTTGAGCTAAGATTTCCAAGTTATTCACATAATGAAAACCTATACTTTGTTTCGGTCGAGTTCCCCATTCAAATGCATGTAACAGTGAGAAATGCACTGTCTTGGCGAAAGAAAGCGTTTTTGTACAACTTCATAGAAATAGCTGTAACTTTTGATAGAAGACTCAGACAAACATGTTTATGGCCTTATCTTATAGAACTCAAGTTCTCCGTGCTGGGAAAACAGGTTTTGCAGCTGTTTGAGCTAAGATTTCCAAGTTATTCACATAATGAAAACCTATACTTTGTTTCGGTCGAGTTCCCCATTCAAATGCATGTAACAGTGAGAAACGCACTGTCTTGGCGAAAGAAAGCGTTTTTGTACAACTTCATATGAATAGCTGTAACTTTTGATAGAAGACTCAGACAAACATGTTTATGGCTTTATCTTATAGAACTCAAGGTTCCCGTGCTGGGCAAACAGGTTTTGCAGCTGTTTGAGCTAAGATTTCCAAGTTATTCACATAATGAAAACCTATACTTTGTTTCGGTCGAGTTCCCCATTCAAATGCATGTAACAGTGAGAAACGCACTGTCTTGGCGAAAGAAAGCGTTTTTGTACAACTTCATATGAATAGCTGTAACTTTTGATAGAAGACTCGGATACACATGTTTATGGCTTTATCTTATAGAACTCAAGGTTCCCGTGCTGGGAAAACAGGTTTTGTAGCTGTTTGAGCTAAGATTTCCAAGTTATTCACATAATGAAAACGTATACTTTGTTTCGGTCGAGTTCCCCATTCAAATGCATGTAACAGTGAGAAACGCACTGTCTTGGCGAAAGAAAGCGTTTTTGTACAACTTCATAGAAATAGCTGTAACTTTTGATAGAAGACTCAGACAAACATGTTTATGGCCTTATATTATAGAACTCAAGGTCCCCGTGCTGGGAAAACAGGTTTTGCAGCTGTTTGAGCTAAGATTTCCAAGTTATTCACATAATGAAAACCTATACTTTGTTTCGGTCGAGTTCCCCATTCAAATGCATGTAACAGTGAGAAACGCACTGTCTTGGCGAAAGAAAGCGTTTTTGTACAACTTCATAGAAATAGCTGTAACTTTTGATAGAAGACTCAGACAAACATGTTTATGGCCTTATATTATAGAACTCAAGGTCTCCGTGCTGGGAAAACAGGTTTTGCAGCTGTTTGAGCTAAGATTTCCAAGTTATTCACATAATGAAAACCTATACTTTGTTTCGGTCGAGTTCCCCATTCAAATGCATGTAACAGTGAGAAACGCACTGTCTTGGCGAAAGAAAGCGTTTTTGTACAACTTCATAGAAATAGCTGTAACTTTTGATAGAAGACTCAGACAAACATGTTTATGGCCTTATATTATAGAACTCAAGGTCTCCGTGCTGGGAAAACAGGTTTTGCAGCTGTTTGAGCTAAGATTTCCAAGTTATTCACATAATGAAAACCTATACTTTGTTTCGGTCGAGTTCCCCATTCAAATGCATGTAACAGTGAGAAACGCACTGTCTTGGCGAAAGAAAGCGTTTTTGTACAACTTCATAGAAATAGCTGTAACTTTTGATAGAAGACTCGGACAAACATGTTTATGGCTTTATCTTATAGAACTCAAGGTCTCCGTGCTGGGAAAACAGGTTATGCAGCTGTTTGAGCTAAGATTTCCAAGTTATTCACATAATGAAAACCTATACTTTGTTTCGGTCGAGTTCCCCATTCAAATGCATGTAACAGTGAGAAACGCACTGTCTTGGCGAAAGAAAGCGTTTTTGTACAACTTCATAGAAATAGCTGTAACTTTTGATAGAAGACTCAGACAAACATGTTTATGGCTTTATCTTATAGAACTCAAGGTTCCCGTGCTGGGAAAACAGGTTTTGTAGCTGTTTGAGCTAAGATTTCCAAGTTATTCACATAATGAAAACCTATACTTTGTTTCGGTCGAGTTCCCCATTCAAATGCATGTAACAGTGAGAAACGCACTGTCTTGGCGAAAGAAAGCGTTTTTGTACAACTTCATAGAAATAGCTGTAACTTTTGATAGAAGACTCAGACAAACATGTTTATGGCCTTATCTTATAGAACTCAAGGTCTCCGTGCTGGGAAAACAGGTTTTGCAGCTGTTTGAGCTAAGATTTCCAAGTTATTCACATAATGAAAACATATACTTTGTTTCGGTCGAGTTCCCCATTCAAATGCATGTAACAGTGAGAAACGCACTGTCTTGGCGAAAGAAAGCGTTTTTGTACAACTTCATAGAAATAGCTGTAACTTTTGATAGAAGACTCAGACAAACATGTTTATGGCTTTATCTTATAGAACTCAAGGTCTCCGTGCTGGGAAAACAGGTTTTGCAGCTGTTTGAGCTAAGATTTCCAAGTTATTCACATAATGAAAACCTATACTTTGTTTCGGTCGAGTTCCCCATTCAAATGCATGTAACAGTGAGAAACGCACTGTCTTGGCGAAAGAAAGCGTTTTTGTACAACTTCATATGAATAGCTGTAACTTTTGATAGAAGACTCGGATACACATGTTTATGGCTTTATCTTATAGAACTCAAGGTTCCCGTGCTGGGAAAACAGGTTTTGCAGCTGTTTGAGCTAAGATTTCCAAGTTATTCACATAATGAAAACCTATACTTTGTTTCGGTCGAGTTCCCCATTCAAATGCATGTAACAGTGAGAAACGCACTGTCTTGGCGAAAGAAAGCGTTTTTGTACAACTTCATAGAAATAGCTGTAACTTTTGATAGAAGACTCGGACAAACATGTTTATGGCTTTATCTTATAGAACTCAAGGTCTCCGTGCTGGGAAAACAGGTTATGCAGCTGTTTGAGCTAAGATTTCCAAGTTATTCACATAATGAAAACCTATACTTTGTTTCGGTCGAGTTCCCCATTCAAATGCATGTAACAGTGAGAAACGCACTGTCTTGGCGAAAGAAAGCGTTTTTGTACAACTTCATAGAAATAGCTGTAACTTTTGATAGAAGACTCAGACAAACATGTTTATGGCCTTATATTATAGAACTCAAGGTCCACGTGCTGGGAAAACAGGTTTTGCAGCTGTTTGAGCTAAGATTTTAAAGCTATTCACATAATGAAAACGTATACTTTGTTTCGGTCGAGTTCCCCATTCAAATGCATGTAACAGTGAGAAACGCACTGTCTTGGCGAAAGAAAGCGTTTTTGTACAACTTCATAGAAATAGCTGTAACTTTTGATAGAAGACTCAGACAAACATGTTTATGGCTTTATCTTATAGAACTCAAGGTTCCCGTGCTGGGAAAACAGGTTTTGCAGCTGTTTGAGCTAAGATTTCCAAGTTATTCACATAATGAAAACCTATACTTTGTTTCGGTCGAGTTCCCCATTCAAATGCATGTAACAGTGAGAAACGCACTGTCTTGGCGAAAGAAAGCGTTTTTGTACAACTTCATAGAAATAGCTGTAACTTTTGATAGAAGACTCGGACAAACATGTTTATGGCTTTATCTTATAGAACTCAAGGTCTCCGTGCTGGGAAAACAGGTTTTGCAGCTGTTTGAGCTAAGATTTCCAAGTTATTCACATAATGAAAACCTATACTTTGTTTCGGTCGAGTTCCCCATTCAAATGCATGTAACAGTGAGAAACGCACTGTCTTGGCGAAAGAAAGCGTTTTTGTACAACTTCATATGAATAGCTGTAACTTTTGATAGAAGACTCGGATACACATGTTTATGGCTTTATCTTATAGAACTCAAGGTTCCCGTGCTGGGAAAACAGGTTTTGTAGCTGTTTGAGCTAAGATTTCCAAGTTATTCACATAATGAAAACCTATACTTTGTTTCGGTCGAGTTCCCCATTCAAATGCATGTAACAGTGAGAAACGCACTGTCTTGGCGAAAGAAAGCGTTTTTGTACAACTTCATAGAAATAGCTGTAACTTTTGATAGAAGACTCAGACAAACATGTTTATGGCCTTATATTATAGAACTCAAGGTCCCCGTGCTGGGAAAACAGGTTTTGCAGCTGTTTGAGCTAAGATTTCCAAGTTATTCACATAATGAAAACCTATACTTTGTTTCGGTCGAGTTCCCCATTCAAATGCATGTAACAGTGAGAAACGCACTGTCTTGGCGAAAGAAAGCTATTTTGTACAACTTCATAGAAATAGCTGTAACTTTTGATAGAAGACTCAGACAAACATGTTTATGGCCTTATATTATAGAACTCAAGGTCTCCGTGCTGGGAAAACAGGTTTTGCAGCTGTTTGAGCTAAGATTTCCAAGTTATTCACATAATGAAAACCTATACTTTGTTTCGGTCGAGTTCCCCATTCAAATGCATGTAACAGTGAGAAACGCACTGTCTTGGCGAAAGAAAGCGTTTTTGTACAACTTCATAGAAATAGCTGTAACTTTTGATAGAAGACTCGGACAAACATGTTTATGGCTTTATCTTATAGAACTCAAGGTCTCCGTGCTGGGAAAACAGGTTATGCAGCTGTTTGAGCTAAGATTTCCAAGTTATTCACATAATGAAAACCTATACTTTGTTTCGGTCGAGTTCCCCATTCAAATGCATGTAACAGTGAGAAACGCACTGTCTTGGCGAAAGAAAGCGTTTTTGTACAACTTCATAGAAATAGCTGTAACTTTTGATAGAAGACTCAGACAAACATGTTTATGGCCTTATATTATAGAACTCAAGGTCTCCGTGCTGGGAAAACAGGTTTTGCAGCTGTTTGAGCTAAGATTTCCAAGTTATTCACATAATGAAAACCTATACTTTGTTTCGGTCGAGTTCCCCATTCAAATGCATGTAACAGTGAGAAATGCACTGTCTTGGCGAAAGAAAGCGTTTTTGTACAACTTCATAGAAATAGCTGTAACTTTTGATAGAAGACTCAGACAAACATGTTTATGGCCTTATCTTATAGAACTCAAGTTCTCCGTGCTGGGAAAACAGGTTTTGCAGCTGTTTGAGCTAAGATTTCCAAGTTATTCACATAATGAAAACCTATACTTTGTTTCGGTCGAGTTCCCCATTCAAATGCATGTAACAGTGAGAAACGCACTGTCTTGGCGAAAGAAAGCGTTTTTGTACAACTTCATATAAATAGCTGTAACTTTTGATAGAAGACTCGGATACACATGTTTATGGCTTTATCTTATAGAACTCAAGGTTCCCGTGCTGGGAAAACAGGTTTTGTAGCTGTTTGAGCTAAGATTTCCAAGTTATTCACATAATGAAAACCTATACTTTGTTTCGGTCGAGTTCCCCATTCAAATGCATGTAACAGTGAGAAACGCACTGTCTTGGCGAAAGAAAGCGTTTTTGTACAACTTCATATAAATAGCTGTAACTTTTGATAGAAGACTCAGAAAAAACATGTTTATGGCTTTATCTTATAGAACTCAAGGTCCCCGTGCTGGGAAAACAGGTTTTGCAGCTGTTTGAGCTAAGATTTCCAAGTTATTCACATAATGAAAACTTGTACTTTGTTTCGGTGGAGTTCCCCATTCAAATGCATGTAACAGTGAGAAACGCACTGTCTTGGCGAAAGAAAGCGTTTTTGTACAACTTCATATGAATAGCTGTAACTTTTGATAGAAGACTCGGATACACATGTTTATGGCTTTATCTTATAGAACTCAAGGTCTCCGTGCTGGGAAAACAGGTTTTGCAGCTCTTTGAGCTAAGATTTCCAAGTTATTCACATAATGAAAACCTATACTTTGTTTCGGTCGAGTTCCCCATTCAAATGCATGTAACAGTGAGAAACGCACTGTCTTGGCGAAAGAAAGCGTTTTTGTACAACTTCATATGAATAGCTGTAACTTTTGATAGAAGACTCAGACAAACATGTTTATGGCCTTATATTATAGAACTCAAGGTCTCCGTGCTGGGAAAACAGGTTTTGCAGCTGTTTGAGCTAAGATTTCCAAGTTATTCACATAATGAAAACCTATACTTTGTTTCGGTCGAGTTCCCCATTCAAATGCATGTAACAGTGAGAAACGCACTGTCTTGGCGAAAGAAAGCGTTTTTGTACAACTTCATATGAATAGCTGTAACTTTTGATAGAAGACTCGGACAAACATGTTTATGGCTTTATCTTATAGAACTCAAGGTCCCCGTGCTGGGAAAACAGGTTTTGCAGCTGTTTGAGCTAAGATTTCCAAGTTATTCACATAATGAAAACCTATACTTTGTTTCGGTGGAGTTCCCCATTCAAATGCATGTAACAGTGAGAAACGCACTGTCTTGGCGAAAGAAAGCGTTTTTGTACAACTTCATAGTAATAGCTGTAACTTTTGATAGAAGACTCGGATACACATGTTTATGGCTTTATCTTATAGAACTCAAGGTCTCCGTGCTGGGAAAACAGGTTTTGTAGCTGTTTGAGCTAAGATTTCCAAGTTATTCACATAATGAAAACCTATACTTTGTTTCGGTCGAGTTCCCCATTCAAATGCATGTAACAGTGAGAAACGCACTGTCTTGGCGAAAGAAAGCGTTTTTGTACAACTTCATAGAAATAGCTGTAACTTTTGATAGAAGACTCAGACAAACATGTTTATGGCCTTATATTATAGAACTCAAGGTCCCCGTGCTGGGAAAACAGGTTTTGCAGCTGTTTGAGCTAAGATTTTCAAGTTATTCACATAATGAAAACGTATACTTTGTTTCGGTCGAGTTCCCCATTCAAATGCATGTAACAGTGAGAAACGCACTGTCTTGGCGAAAGAAAGCGTTTTTGTACAACTTCATAGAAATAGCTGTAACTTTTGATAGAAGACTCAGACAAACATGTTTATGGCTTTATATTATAGAACTCAAGGTCCCCGTGCTGGGAAAACAGGTTTTGCAGCTGTTTGAGCTAAGATTTCCAAGTTATTCACATAATGAAAACATATACTTTGTTTCGGTCGAGTTCCCCATTCAAATGCATGTAACAGTGAGAAACGCACTGTCTTGGCGAAAGAAAGCGTTTTTGTACAACTTCATAGGAATAGCTGTAACTTTTGATAGAAGACTCGGATACACATGTTTATGGCTTTATCTTATAGAACTCAAGGTTCCCGTGCTGGGAAAACAGGTTTTGCAGCTGTTTGAGCTAAGATTTCCAAGTTATTCACATAATGAAAACCTATACTTTGTTTCGGTCGAGTTCCCCATTCAAATGCATGTAACAGTGAGAAACGCACTGTCTCGGCGAAAGAAAGCGTTTTTGTACAACTTCATAGAAATAGCTGTAACGTTTGATAGAAGACTCGGACAAACATGTTTATGGCTTTATCTTATAGAACTCAAGGTTCCTGTGCTGGGCAAACAGGTTTTGCAGCTGTTTGAGCTAAGATTTCCAAGTTATTCACATAATGAAAACCTATACTTTGTTTCGGTCGAGTTCCCCATTCAAATGCATGTAACAGTGAGAAACGCAGTGTCTTGGCGAAAGAAAGCGTTTTTGTACAACTTCATATAAATAGCTGTAACTTTTGATAGAAGACTCAGACAAACATGTTTATGGCTTTATCTTATAGAACTCAAGGTTCCTGTGCTGGGCAAACAGGTTTTGCAGCTGTTTGAGCTAAGATTTCCAAGTTATTCACATAATGAAAACCTATACTTTGTTTCGGTCGAGTTCCCCATTCAAATGCATGTAACAGTGAGAAACGCACTGTCTTGGCGAAAGAAAGCGTTTTTGTACAACTTCATATAAATAGCTGTAACTTTTGATAGAAGACTCGGATACACATGTTTATGGCTTTATCTTATAGAACTCAAGGTTCCCGTGCTGGGAAAACAGGTTTTGCAGCTGTTTGAGCTAAGATTTCCAAGTTATTCACATAATGAAAACATATACTTTGTTTCGGTCGAGTTCCCCATTCAAATGCATGTAACAGTGAGAAACGCACTGTCTTGGCGAAAGAAAGCGTTTTTGTACAACTTCATAGAAATAGCTGTAACTTTTGATAGAAGACTCAGACAAACATGTTTATGGCCTTATATTATAGAACTCAAGGTCCCCGTGCTGGGAAAACAGGTTTTGCAGCTGTTTGAGCTAAGATTTCCAAGTTATTCACATAATGAAAACCTATACTTTGTTTCGGTCGAGTTCCCCATTCAAATGCATGTAACAGTGAGAAACGCACTGTCTTGGCGAAAGAAAGCGTTTTTGTACAACTTCATATAAATAGCTGTAACTTTTGATAGAAGACTCGGATACACATGTTTATGGCTTTATCTTATAGAACTCAAGGTTCCCGTGCTGGGAAAACAGGTTTTGCAGCTGTTTGAGCTAAGATTTCCAAGTTATTCACATAATGAAAACCTATACTTTGTTTCAGTCGAGTTCCCCATTCAAATGCATGTAACAGTGAGAAACGCACTGTCTTGGCGAAAGAAAGCGTTTTTGTACAACTTCATATAAATAGCTGTAACTTTTGATAGAAGACTCGGATACACATGTTTATGGCTTTATCTTATAGAACTCAAGGTCCCCGTGCTGGGAAAACAGGTTTTGTAGCTGTTTGAGCTAAGATTTCCAAGTTATTCACATAATGAAAACCTATACTTTGTTTCAGTCGAGTTCCCCATTCAAATGCATGTAACAGTGAGAAACGCACTGTCTTGGCGAAAGAAAGCGTTTTTGTACAACTTCATAGAAATAGCTGTAACTTTTGATAGAAGACTCAGACAAACATGTTTATGGCTTTATCTTATAGAACTCAAGGTCTCCGTGCTGGGAAAACAGGTTTTGCAGCTGTTTGAGCTAAGATTTCCAAGTTATTCACATAATGAAAACCTATACTTTGTTTTGGTCGAGTTCCCCATTCAAATGCATGTAACAGTGAGAAACGCACTGTCTTGGCGAAAGAAAGCGTTTTTGTACAACTTCATATAAATAGCTGTAACTTTTGATAGAAGACTCGGATACACATGTTTATGGCTTTATCTTATAGAACTCAAGGTCTCCGTGCTGGGAAAACAGGTTTTGCAGCTGTTTGAGCTAAGATTTCCAAGTTATTCACATAATGAAAACCTATACTTTGTTTCGGTCGAGTTCCCCATTCAAATGCATGTAACAGTGAGAAACGCACTGTCTTGGCGAAAGAAAGCGTTTTTGTACAACTTCATATGAATAGCTGTAACTTTTGATAGAAGACTCGGATACACATGTTTATGGCTTTATCTTATAGAACTCAAGGTTCCCGTGCTGGGAAAACAGGTTTTGCAGCTGTTTGAGCTAAGATTTCCAAGTTATTCACATAATGAAAACCTATACTTTGTTTCGGTCGAGTTCCCCATTCAAATGCATGTAACAGTGAGAAACGCACTGT
Source organism: Copadichromis virginalis (assembly GCF_057382275.1). Taxonomy (NCBI): domain Eukaryota; kingdom Metazoa; phylum Chordata; class Actinopteri; order Cichliformes; family Cichlidae; genus Copadichromis; species Copadichromis virginalis. The sequence continues at coordinate 3,571,634 of NC_140622.1, forward strand.
CTTGGCGAAAGAAAGCGTTTGTGTACAACTTCATAGAAATAGCTGTAACTTTTGATAGAAGACTCAGACAAACATGTTTATGGCTTTATCTTATAGAACTCAAGGTCTCCGTGCTGGGAAAACAGGTTTTGTAGCTGTTTGAGCTAAGATTTCCAAGTTATTCACATAATGAAAACCTATACTTTGTTTCGGTCGAGTTCCCCATTCAAATGCATGTAACAGTGAGAAACGCACTGTCTTGGCGAAAGAAAGCGTTTGTGTACAACTTCATATAAATAGCTGTAACTTTTGATAGAAGACTCAGACAAACATGTTTATAGCTTTATCTTATAGAACTCAAGGTCTCCGTGCTGGGAAAACAGGTTTTGCAGCTGTTTGAGCTAAGATTTCCAAGTTATTCACATAATGAAAACCTATACTTTGTTTCGGTCGAGTTCCCCATTCAAATGCATGTAACAGTGAGAAACGCACTGTCTTGGCGAAAGAAAGCGTTTTTGTACAACTTCATATAAATAGCTGTAACTTTTGATAGAAGACTCGGATACACATGTTTATGGCTTTATCTTATAGAACTCAAGGTTCCCGTGCTGGGAAAACAGGTTTTGTAGCTGTTTGAGCTAAGATTTCCAAGTTATTCACATAATGAAAACCTATACTTTGTTTCGGTCGAGTTCCCCATTCAAATGCATGTAACAGTGAGAAACGCACTGTCTTGGCGAAAGAAAGCGTTTTTGTACAACTTCATATAAATAGCTGTAACTTTTGATAGAAGACTCGGATACACATGTTTATGGCTTTATCTTATAGAACTCAAGGTTCCCGTGCTGGGAAAACAGGTTTTGTAGCTGTTTGAGCTAAGATTTCCAAGTTATTCACATAATGAAAACCTATACTTTGTTTCGGTCGAGTTCCCCATTCAAATGCATGTAACAGTGAGAAACGCACTGTCTTGGCGAAAGAAAGCGTTTTTGTACAACTTCATAGAAATAGCTGTAACTTTTGATAGAAGACTCAGACAAACATGTTTATGGCTTTATCTTATAGAACTCAAGGTCTCCGTGCTGGGAAAACAGGTTTTGTAGCTGTTTGAGCTAAGATTTCCAAGTTATTCACATAATGAAAACCTATACTTTGTTTCGGTCGAGTTCCCCATTCAAATGCATGTAACAGTGAGAAACGCACTGTCTTGGCGAAAGAAAGCGTTTTTGTACAACTTCATAGAAATAGCTGTAACTTTTGATAGAAGACTCGGATACACATGTTTATGGCTTTATCTTATAGAACTCAAGGTTCCCGTGCTGGGAAAACAGGTTTTGTAGCTGTTTGAGCTAAGATTTCCAAGTTATTCACATAATGAAAACCTATACTTTGTTTCGGTCGAGTTCCCCATTCAAATGCATGTAACAGTGAGAAACGCACTGTCTTGGCGAAAGAAAGCGTTTGTGTACAACTTCATAGAAATAGCTGTAACTTTTGATAGAAGACTCAGACAAACATGTTTATGGCTTATAGAACTCAAGGTCTCCGTGCTGGGAAAACAGGTTTTGCAGCTGTTTGAGCTAAGATTTCCAAGTTATTCACATAATGAAAACTTGTACTTTGTTTCGGTGGAGTTCCCCATTCAAATGCATGTAACAGTGAGAAACGCACTGTCTTGGCGAAAGAAAGCGTTTTTGTACAACTTCATATAAATAGCTGTAACTTTTGATAGAAGACTCGGATACACATGTTTATGGCTTTATCTTATAGAACTCAAGGTTCCCGTGCTGGGAAAACAGGTTTTGTAGCTGTTTGAGCTAAGATTTCCAAGTTATTCACATAATGAAAACCTATACTTTGTTTCGGTCGAGTTCCCCATTCAAATGCATGTAACAGTGAGAAACGCACTGTCTTGGCGAAAGAAAGCGTTTTTGTACAACTTCATAGAAATAGCTGTAACTTTTGATAGAAGACTCAGACAAACATGTTTATGGCTTTATCTTATAGAACTCAAGGTTCCCGTGCTGGGAAAACAGGTTTTGTAGCTGTTTGAGCTAAGATTTCCAAGTTATTCACATAATGAAAACCTATACTTTGTTTCGGTCGAGTTCCCCATTCAAATGCATGTAACAGTGAGAAACGCACTGTCTTGGCGAAAGAAAGCGTTTTTGTACAACTTCATATGAATAGCTGTAACTTTTGATAGAAGACTCAGACAAACATGTTTATGGCTTTATCTTATAGAACTCAAGGTCTCCGTGCTGGGAAAACAGGTTTTGCAGCTGTTTGAGCTAAGATTTCCAAGTTATTCACATAATGAAAACCTATACTTTGTTTCGGTCGAGTTCCCCATTCAAATGCATGTAACAGTGAGAAACGCACTGTCTTGGCGAAAGAAAGCGTTTTTGTACAACTTCATATAAATAGCTGTAACTTTTGATAGAAGACTCGGATACACATGTTTATGGCTTTATCTTATAGAACTCAAGGTTCCCGTGCTGGGAAAACAGGTTTTGTAGCTGTTTGAGCTAAGATTTCCAAGTTATTCACATAATGAAAACCTATACTTTGTTTCGGTCGAGTTCCCCATTCAAATGCATGTAACAGTGAGAAACGCACTGTCTTGGCGAAAGAAAGCGTTTTTGTACAACTTCATATAAATAGCTGTAACTTTTGATAGAAGACTCGGATACACATGTTTATGGCTTTATCTTATAGAACTCAAGGTTCCCGTGCTGGGAAAACAGGTTTTGCAGCTGTTTGAGCTAAGATTTCCAAGTTATTCACATAATGAAAACCTATACTTTGTTTCGGTCGAGTTCCCCATTCAAATGCATGTAACAGTGAGAAACGCACTGTCTTGGCGAAAGAAAGCGTTTGTGTACAACTTCATAGAAATAGCTGTAACTTTTGATAGAAGACTCAGACAAACATGTTTATGGCTTATAGAACTCAAGGTCTCCGTGCTGGGAAAACAGGTTTTGCAGCTGTTTGAGCTAAGATTTCCAAGTTATTCACATAATGAAAACTTGTACTTTGTTTCGGTGGAGTTCCCCATTCAAATGCATGTAACAGTGAGAAACGCACTGTCTTGGCGAAAGAAAGCGTTTTTGTACAACTTCATAGAAATAGCTGTAACTTTTGATAGAAGACTCAGACAAACATGTTTATGGCTTTATCTTATAGAACTCAAGGTCTCCGTGCTGGGAAAACAGGTTTTGCAGCTGTTTGAGCTAAGATTTCCAAGTTATTCACATAATGAAAACCTATACTTTGTTTCGGTCGAGTTCCCCATTCAAATGCATGTAACAGTGAGAAACGCACTGTCTTGGCGAAAGAAAGCGTTTGTGTACAACTTCATATAAATAGCTGTAACTTTTGATAGAAGACTCAGACAAACATGTTTATAGCTTTATCTTATAGAACTCAAGGTCTCCGTGCTGGGAAAACAGGTTTTGCAGCTGTTTGAGCTAAGATTTCCAAGTTATTCACATAATGAAAACCTATACTTTGTTTCGGTCGAGTTCCCCATTCAAATGCATGTAACAGTGAGAAACGCACTGTCTTGGCGAAAGAAAGCGTTTTTGTACAACTTCATATAAATAGCTGTAACTTTTGATAGAAGACTCGGATACACATGTTTATGGCTTTATCTTATAGAACTCAAGGTTCCCGTGCTGGGAAAACAGGTTTTGTAGCTGTTTGAGCTAAGATTTCCAAGTTATTCACATAATGAAAACCTATACTTTGTTTCGGTCGAGTTCCCCATTCAAATGCATGTAACAGTGAGAAACGCACTGTCTTGGCGAAAGAAAGCGTTTTTGTACAACTTCATAGAAATAGCTGTAACTTTTGATAGAAGACTCAGACAAACATGTTTATGGCTTTATCTTATAGAACTCAAGGTCTCCGTGCTGGGAAAACAGGTTTTGTAGCTGTTTGAGCTAAGATTTCCAAGTTATTCACATAATGAAAACCTATACTTTGTTTCGGTCGAGTTCCCCATTCAAATGCATGTAACAGTGAGAAACGCACTGTCTTGGCGAAAGAAAGCGTTTTTGTACAACTTCATATGAATAGCTGTAACTTTTGATAGAAGACTCAGACAAACATGTTTATGGATTTATCTTATAGAACTCAAGGTTCCCGTGCTGGGAAAACAGGTTTTGTAGCTGTTTGAGCTAAGATTTCCAAGTTATTCACATAATGAAAACCTATACTTTGTTTCGGTCGAGTTCCCCATTCAAATGCATGTAACAGTGAGAAACGCACTGTCTTGGCGAAAGAAAGCGTTTTTGTACAACTTCATATAAATAGCTGTAACTTTTGATAGAAGACTCGGATACACATGTTTATGGCTTTATCTTATAGAACTCAAGGTTCCCGTGCTGGGAAAACAGGTTTTGTAGCTGTTTCAGCTAAGATTTCCAAGTTATTCACATAATGAAAACCTATACTTTGTTTCGGTCGAGTTCCCCATTCAAATGCATGTAACAGTGAGAAACGCACTGTCTTGGCGAAAGAAAGCGTTTGTGTACAACTTCATAGAAATAGCTGTAACTTTTGATAGAAGACTCAGACAAACATGTTTATGGCCTTATCTTATAGAACTCAAGGTCTCCGTGCTGGGAAAACAGGTTTTGCAGCTGTTTGAGCTAAGATTTCCAAGTTATTCACATAATGAAAACCTATACTTTGTTTCGGTCGAGTTCCCCATTCAAATGCATGTAACAGTGAGAAACGCACTGTCTTGGCGAAAGAAAGCGTTTTTGTACAACTTCATATAAATAGCTGTAACTTTTGATAGAAGACTCGGATACACATGTTTATGGCTTTATCTTATAGAACTCAAGGTTCCCGTGCTGGGAAAACAGGTTTTGTAGCTGTTTGAGGTAAGATTTCCAAGTTATTCACATAATGAAAACCTATACTTTGTTTCGGTCGAGTTCCCCATTCAAATGCATGTAACAGTGAGAAATGCACTGTCTTGGCGAAAGAAAGCGTTTTTGTACAACTTCATATAAATAGCTGTAACTTTTGATAGAAGACTCAGACAAACATGTTTATGGCTTATAGAACTCAAGGTCTCCGTGCTGGGAAAACAGGTTTTGCAGCTGTTTGAGCTAAGATTTCCAAGTTATTCACATAATGAAAACTTGTACTTTGTTTCGGTGGAGTTCCCCATTCAAATGCATGTAACAGTGAGAAACGCACTGTCTTGGCGAAAGAAAGCGTTTTTGTACAACTTCATATAAATAGCTGTAACTTTTGATAGAAGACTCGGATACACATGTTTATGGCTTTATCTTATAGAACTCAAGGTTCCCGTGCTGGGAAAACAGGTTTTGTAGCTGTTTGAGCTAAGATTTCCAAGTTATTCACATAATGAAAACCTATACTTTGTTTCGGTCGAGTTCCCCATTCAAATGCATGTAACAGTGAGAAACGCACTGTCTTGGCGAAAGAAAGCGTTTTTGTACAACTTCATAGAAATAGCTGTAACTTTTGATAGAAGACTCAGACAAACATGTTTATGGCTTTATCTTATAGAACTCAAGGTTCCCGTGCTGGGAAAACAGGTTTTGTAGCTGTTTGAGCTAAGATTTCCAAGTTATTCACATAATGAAAACCTATACTTTGTTTCGGTCGAGTTCCCCATTCAAATGCATGTAACAGTGAGAAACGCACTGTCTTGGCGAAAGAAAGCGTTTTTGTACAACTTCATATGAATAGCTGTAACTTTTGATAGAAGACTCAGACAAACATGTTTATGGCTTTATCTTATAGAACTCAAGGTCTCCGTGCTGGGAAAACAGGTTTTGCAGCTGTTTGAGCTAAGATTTCCAAGTTATTCACATAATGAAAACCTATACTTTGTTTCGGTCGAGTTCCCCATTCAAATGCATGTAACAGTGAGAAACGCACTGTCTTGGCGAAAGAAAGCGTTTTTGTACAACTTCATATAAATAGCTGTAACTTTTGATAGAAGACTCAGACAAACATGTTTATGGCTTTATCTTATAGAACTCAAGGTCTCCGTGCTGGGAAAACAGGTTTTGCAGCTGTTTGAGCTAAGATTTCCAAGTTATTCACATAATGAAAACCTATACTTTGTTTCGGTCGAGTTCCCCATTCAAATGCATGTAACAGTGAGAAACGCACTGTCTTGGCGAAAGAAAGCGTTTTTGTACAACTTCATAGAAATAGCTGTAACTTTTGATAGAAGACTCAGACAAACATGTTTATGGCTTTATCTTATAGAACTCAAGGTTCCCGTGCTGGGAAAACAGGTTTTGTAGCTGTTTGAGCTAAGATTTCCAAGTTATTCACATAATGAAAACCTATACTTTGTTTCGGTCGAGTTCCCCATTCAAATGCATGTAACAGTGAGAAACGCACTGTCTTGGCGAAAGAAAGCGTTTGTGTACAACTTCATATAAATAGCTGTAACTTTTGATAGAAGACTCGGATACACATGTTTATGGCTTTATCTTATAGAACTCAAGGTTCCCGTGCTGGGAAAACAGGTTTTGTAGCTGTTTGAGCTAAGATTTCCAAGTTATTCACATAATGAAAACTTGTACTTTCTTTCGGTGGAGTTCCCCATTCAAATGCATGTAACAGTGAGAAACGCACTGTCTTGGCGAAAGAAAGCGTTTTTGTACAACTTCATATAAATAGCTGTAACTTTTGATAGAAGACTCAGACAAACATGTTTATGGCTTATAGAACTCAAGGTCTCCGTGCTGGGAAAACAGGTTTTGCAGCTGTTTGAGCTAAGATTTCCAAGTTATTCACATAATGAAAACTTGTACTTTGTTTCTGTTGAGTTCCCCATTCAAATGCATGTAACAGTGAGAAACGCACTGTCTTGGCGAAAGAAAGCGTTTTTGTACAACTTCATATAAATAGCTGTAACTTTTGATAGAAGACTCGGATACACATGTTTATGGCTTTATCTTATAGAACTCAAGGTTCCCGTGCTGGGAAAACAGGTTTTGTAGCTGTTTGAGCTAAGATTTCCAAGTTATTCACATAATGAAAACCTATACTTTGTTTCGGTCGAGTTCCCCATTCAAATGCATGTAACAGTGAGAAACGCACTGTCTTGGCGAAAGAAAGCGTTTTTGTACAACTTCATAGAAATAGCTGTAACTTTTGATAGAAGACTCAGACAAACATGTTTATGGCTTTATCTTATAGAACTCAAGGTTCCCGTGCTGGGAAAACAGGTTTTGTAGCTGTTTGAGCTAAGATTTCCAAGTTATTCACATAATGAAAACCTATACTTTGTTTCGGTCGAGTTCCCCATTCAAATGCATGTAACAGTGAGAAACGCACTGTCTTGGCGAAAGAAAGCGTTTTTGTACAACTTCATAGAAATAGCTGTAACTTTTGATAGAAGACTCAGACAAACATGTTTATGGCTTTATCTTATAGAACTCAAGGTTCCCGTGCTGGGAAAACAGGTTTTGTAGCTGTTTGAGCTAAGATTTCCAAGTTATTCACATAATGAAAACCTATACTTTGTTTCGGTCGAGTTCCCCATTCAAATGCATGTAACAGTGAGAAACGCACTGTCTTGGCGAAAGAAAGCGTTTGTGTACAACTTCATATAAATAGCTGTAACTTTTGATAGAAGACTCAGACAAACATGTTTATAGCTTTATCTTATAGAACTCAAGGTCTCCGTGCTGGGAAAACAGGTTTTGCAGCTGTTTGAGCTAAGATTTCCAAGTTATTCACATAATGAAAACCTATACTTTGTTTCGGTCGAGTTCCCCATTCAAATGCATGTAACAGTGAGAAACGCACTGTCTTGGCGAAAGAAAGCGTTTTTGTACAACTTCATATAAATAGCTGTAACTTTTGATAGAAGACTCGGATACACATGTTTATGGCTTTATCTTATAGAACTCAAGGTTCCCGTGCTGGGAAAACAGGTTTTGTAGCTGTTTGAGCTAAGATTTCCAAGTTATTCACATAATGAAAACTTGTACTTTGTTTCGGTGGAGTTCCCCATTCAAATGCATGTAACAGTGAGAAACGCACTGTCTTGGCGAAAGAAAGCGTTTTTGTACAACTTCATATAAATAGCTGTAACTTTTGATAGAAGACTCAGACAAACATGTTTATGGCTTATAGAACTCAAGGTCTCCGTGCTGGGAAAACAGGTTTTGCAGCTGTTTGAGCTAAGATTTCCAAGTTATTCACATAATGAAAACTTGTACTTTGTTTCGGTGGAGTTCCCCATTCAAATGCATGTAACAGTGAGAAACGCACTGTCTTGGCGAAAGAAAGCGTTTTTGTACAACTTCATATAAATAGCTGTAACTTTTGATAGAAGACTCGGATACACATGTTTATGGCTTTATCTTATAGAACTCAAGGTTCCCGTGCTGGGAAAACAGGTTTTGTAGCTGTTTGAGCTAAGATTTCCAAGTTATTCACATAATGAAAACCTATACTTTGTTTCGGTCGAGTTCCCCATTCAAATGCATGTAACAGTGAGAAACGCACTGTCTTGGCGAAAGAAAGCGTTTTTGTACAACTTCATAGAAATAGCTGTAACTTTTGATAGAAGACTCAGACAAACATGTTTATGGCCTTATATTATAGAACTCAAGGTCTCCGTGCTGGGAAAACAGGTTTTGCAGCTGTTTGAGCTAAGATTTCCAAGTTATTCACATAATGAAAACCTATACTTTGTTTCGGTCGAGTTCCCCATTCAAATGCATGTAACAGTGAGAAACGCACTGTCTTGGCGAAAGAAAGCGTTTTTGTACAACTTCATATAAATAGCTGTAACTTTTGATAGAAGACTCGGATACACATGTTTATGGCTTTATCTTATAGAACTCAAGGTTCCCGTGCTGGGAAAACAGGTTTTGTAGCTGTTTGAGCTAAGATTTCCAAGTTATTCACATAATGAAAACTTGTACTTTGTTTCGGTGGAGTTCCCCATTCAAATGCATGTAACAGTGAGAAACGCACTGTCTTGGCGAAAGAAAGCGTTTTTGTACAACTTCATATAAATAGCTGTAACTTTTGATAGAAGACTCAGACAAACATGTTTATGGCTTATAGAACTCAAGGTCTCCGTGCTGGGAAAACAGGTTTTGCAGCTGTTTGAGCTAAGATTTCCAAGTTATTCACATAATGAAAACTTGTACTTTGTTTCGGTGGAGTTCCCCATTCAAATGCATGTAACAGTGAGAAACGCACTGTCTTGGCGAAAGAAAGCGTTTTTGTACAACTTCATATAAATAGCTGTAACTTTTGATAGAAGACTCGGATACACATGTTTATGGCTTTATCTTATAGAACTCAAGGTTCCCGTGCTGGGAAAACAGGTTTTGTAGCTGTTTGAGCTAAGATTTCCAAGTTATTCACATAATGAAAACCTATACTTTGTTTCGGTCGAGTTCCCCATTCAAATGCATGTAACAGTGAGAAACGCACTGTCTTGGCGAAAGAAAGCGTTTTTGTACAACTTCATAGAAATAGCTGTAACTTTTGATAGAAGACTCAGACAAACATGTTTATGGCTTTATCTTATAGAACTCAAGGTTCCCGTGCTGGGAAAACAGGTTTTGTAGCTGTTTGAGCTAAGATTTCCAAGTTATTCACATAATGAAAACCTATACTTTGTTTCGGTCGAGTTCCCCATTCAAATGCATGTAACAGTGAGAAACGCACTGTCTTGGCGAAAGAAAGCGTTTTTGTACAACTTCATAGAAATAGCTGTAACTTTTGATAGAAGACTCAGACAAACATGTTTATGGCCTTATATTATAGAACTCAAGGTCTCCGTGCTGGGAAAACAGGTTTTGCAGCTGTTTGAGCTAAGATTTCCAAGTTATTCACATAATGAAAACCTATACTTTGTTTCGGTCGAGTTCCCCATTCAAATGCATGTAACAGTGAGAAACGCACTGTCTTGGCGAAAGAAAGCGTTTTTGTACAACTTCATATAAATAGCTGTAACTTTTGATAGAAGACTCAGACAAACATGTTTATGGCTTTATCTTATAGAACTCAAGGTCTCCGTGCTGGGAAAACAGGTTTTGCAGCTGTTTGAGCTAAGATTTCCAAGTTATTCACATAATGAAAACCTATACTTTGTTTCGGTCGAGTTCCCCATTCAAATGCATGTAACAGTGAGAAACGCACTGTCTTGGCGAAAGAAAGCGTTTTTGTACAACTTCATAGAAATAGCTGTAACTTTTGATAGAAGACTCAGACAAACATGTTTATGGCTTTATCTTATAGAACTCAAGGTTCCCGTGCTGGGAAAACAGGTTTTGTAGCTGTTTGAGCTAAGATTTCCAGGTTATTCACATAATGAAAACCTATACTTTGTTTCGGTCGAGTTCCCCATTCAAATGCATGTAACAGTGAGAAACGCACTGTCTTGGCGAAAGAAAGCGTTTTTGTACAACTTCATAGAAATAGCTGTAACTTTTGATAGAAGACTCAGACAAACATGTTTATGGCCTTATATTATAGAACTCAAGGTCTCCGTGCTGGGAAAACAGGTTTTGCAGCTGTTTGAGCTAAGATTTCCAAGTTATTCACATAATGAAAACCTATACTTTGTTTCGGTCGAGTTCCCCATTCAAATGCATGTAACAGTGAGAAACGCACTGTCTTGGCGAAAGAAAGCGTTTTTGTACAACTTCATATAAATAGCTGTAACTTTTGATAGAAGACTCAGACAAACATGTTTATGGCTTTATCTTATAGAACTCAAGGTCTCCGTGCTGGGAAAACAGGTTTTGCAGCTGTTTGAGCTAAGATTTCCAAGTTATTCACATAATGAAAACCTATACTTTGTTTCGGTCGAATTCCCCATTCAAATGCATGTAACAGTGAGAAACGCACTGTCTTGGCGAAAGAAAGCGTTTTTGTACAACTTCATAGAAATAGCTGTAACTTTTGATAGAAGACTCAGACAAACATGTTTATGGCTTTATCTTATAGAACTCAAGGTTCCCGTGCTGGGAAAACAGGTTTTGTAGCTGTTTGAGCTAAGATTTCCAGGTTATTCACATAATGAAAACCTATACTTTGTTTCGGTCGAGTTCCCCATTCAAATGCATGTAACAGTGAGAAACGCACTGTCTTGGCGAAAGAAAGCGTTTTTGTACAACTTCATATAAATAGCTGTAACTTTTGATAGAAGACTCAGACAAACATGTTTATGGCTTTATCTTATAGAACTCAAGGTTCCCGTGCTGGGAAAACAGGTTTTGTAGCTGTTTGAGCTAAGATTTCCAAGTTATTCACATAATGAAAACCTATACTTTGTTTCGGTCGAGTTCCCCATTCAAATGCATGTAACAGTGAGAAACGCACTGTCTTGGCGAAAGAAAGCGTTTTTGTACAACTTCATATAAATAGCTGTAACTTTTGATAGAAGACTCGGATACACATGTTTATGGCTTTATCTTATAGAACTCAAGGTTCCCGTGCTGGGAAAACAGGTTTTGTAGCTGTTTGAGCTAAGATTTCCAAGTTATTCACATAATGAAAACCTATACTTTGTTTCGGTCGAGTTCCCCATTCAAATGCATGTAACAGTGAGAAACGCACTGTCTTGGCGAAAGAAAGCGTTTTTGTACAACTTCATATGAATAGCTGTAACTTTTGATAGAAGACTCAGACAAACATGTTTATGGCTTTATCTTATAGAACTCAAGGTCTCCGTGCTGGGAAAACAGGTTTTGCAGCTGTTTGAGCTAAGATTTCCAAGTTATTCACATAATGAAAACCTATACTTTGTTTCGGTCGAGTTCCCCATTCAAATGCATGTAACAGTGAGAAACGCACTGTCTTGGCGAAAGAAAGCGTTTTTGTACAACTTCATATAAATAGCTGTAACTTTTGATAGAAGACTCAGACAAACATGTTTATGGCTTTATCTTATAGAACTCAAGGTCTCCGTGCTGGGAAAACAGGTTTTGCAGCTGTTTGAGCTAAGATTTCCAAGTTATTCACATAATGAAAACCTATACTTTGTTTCGGTCGAGTTCCCCATTCAAATGCATGTAACAGTGAGAAACGCACTGTCTTGGCGAAAGAAAGCGTTTTTGTACAACTTCATAGAAATAGCTGTAACTTTTGATAGAAGACTCAGACAAACATGTTTATGGCTTTATCTTATAGAACTCAAGGTTCCCGTGCTGGGAAAACAGGTTTTGTAGCTGTTTGAGCTAAGATTTCCAAGTTATTCACATAATGAAAACCTATACTTTGTTTCGGTCGAGTTCCCCATTCAAATGCATGTAACAGTGAGAAACGCACTGTCTTGGCGAAAGAAAGCGTTTGTGTACAACTTCATATAAATAGCTGTAACTTTTGATAGAAGACTCAGACAAACATGTTTATAGCTTTATCTTATAGAACTCAAGGTCTCCGTGCTGGGAAAACAGGTTTTGCAGCTGTTTGAGCTAAGATTTCCAAGTTATTCACATAATGAAAACCTATACTTTGTTTCGGTCGAGTTCCCCATTCAAATGCATGTAACAGTGAGAAACGCACTGTCTTGGCGAAAGAAAGCGTTTTTGTACAACTTCATATAAATAGCTGTAACTTTTGATAGAAGACTCGGATACACATGTTTATGGCTTTATCTTATAGAACTCAAGGTTCCCGTGCTGGGAAAACAGGTTTTGTAGCTGTTTGAGCTAAGATTTCCAAGTTATTCACATAATGAAAACTTGTACTTTGTTTCGGTGGAGTTCCCCATTCAAATGCATGTAACAGTGAGAAACGCACTGTCTTGGCGAAAGAAAGCGTTTTTGTACAACTTCATATAAATAGCTGTAACTTTTGATAGAAGACTCGGATACACATGTTTATGGCTTTATCTTATAGAACTCAAGGTTCCCGTGCTGGGAAAACAGGTTTTGTAGCTGTTTGAGCTAAGATTTCCAAGTTATTCACATAATGAAAACTTGTACTTTGTTTCGGTGGAGTTCCCCATTCAAATGCATGTAACAGTGAGAAACGCACTGTCTTGGCGAAAGAAAGCGTTTTTGTACAACTTCATATAAATAGCTGTAACTTTTGATAGAAGACTCGGATACACATGTTTATGGCTTTATCTTATAGAACTCAAGGTTCCCGTGCTGGGAAAACAGGTTTTGTAGCTGTTTGAGCTAAGATTTCCAAGTTATTCACATAATGAAAACCTATACTTTGTTTCGGTCGAGTTCCCCATTCAAATGCATGTAACAGTGAGAAACGCACTGTCTTGGCGAAAGAAAGCGTTTTTGTACAACTTCATAGAAATAGCTGTAACTTTTGATAGAAGACTCAGACAAACATGTTTATGGCTTTATCTTATAGAACTCAAGGTTCCCGTGCTGGGAAAACAGGTTTTGTAGCTGTTTGAGCTAAGATTTCCAAGTTATTCACATAATGAAAACCTATACTTTGTTTCGGTCGAGTTCCCCATTCAAATGCATGTAACAGTGAGAAACGCACTGTCTTGGCGAAAGAAAGCGTTTGTGTACAACTTCATATAAATAGCTGTAACTTTTGATAGAAGACTCAGACAAACATGTTTATAGCTTTATCTTATAGAACTCAAGGTCTCCGTGCTGGGAAAACAGGTTTTGCAGCTGTTTGAGCTAAGATTTCCAAGTTATTCACATAATGAAAACCTATACTTTGTTTCGGTCGAGTTCCCCATTCAAATGCATGTAACAGTGAGAAACGCACTGTCTTGGCGAAAGAAAGCGTTTTTGTACAACTTCATAGAAATAGCTGTAACTTTTGATAGAAGACTCAGACAAACATGTTTATGGCTTTATCTTATAGAACTCAAGGTTCCCGTGCTGGGAAAACAGGTTTTGTAGCTGTTTGAGCTAAGATTTCCAAGTTATTCACATAATGAAAACCTATACTTTGTTTCGGTCGAGTTCCCCATTCAAATGCATGTAACAGTGAGAAACGCACTGTCTTGGCGAAAGAAAGCGTTTGTGTACAACTTCATATAAATAGCTGTAACTTTTGATAGAAGACTCAGACAAACATGTTTATAGCTTTATCTTATAGAACTCAAGGTCTCCGTGCTGGGAAAACAGGTTTTGCAGCTGTTTGAGCTAAGATTTCCAAGTTATTCACATAATGAAAACCTATACTTTGTTTCGGTCGAGTTCCCCATTCAAATGCATGTAACAGTGAGAAACGCACTGTCTTGGCGAAAGAAAGCGTTTTTGTACAACTTCATATAAATAGCTGTAACTTTTGATAGAAGACTCAGACAAACATGTTTATGGCTTTATCTTATAGAACTCAAGGTTCCCGTGCTGGGAAAACAGGTTTTGTAGCTGTTTGAGCTAAGATTTCCAAGTTATTCACATAATGAAAACCTATACTTTGTTTCGGTCGAGTTCCCCATTCAAATGCATGTAACAGTGAGAAACACACTGTCTTGGCGAAAGAAAGCGTTTTTGTACAACTTCATATAAATAGCTGTAACTTTTGATAGAAGACTCGGATACACATGTTTATGGCTTTATCTTATAGAACTCAAGGTTCCCGTGCTGGGAAAACAGGTTTTGTAGCTGTTTGAGCTAAGATTTCCAAGTTATTCACATAATGAAAACCTATACTTTGTTTCGGTCGAGTTCCCCATTCAAATGCATGTAACAGTGAGAAACGCACTGTCTTGGCGAAAGAAAGCGTTTTTGTACAACTTCATAGAAATAGCTGTAACTTTTGATAGAAGACTCAGACAAACATGTTTATGGCTTTATCTTATAGAACTCAAGGTTCCCGTGCTGGGAAAACAGGTTTTGTAGCTGTTTGAGCTAAGATTTCCAAGTTATTCACATAATGAAAACCTATACTTTGTTTCGGTCGAGTTCCCCATTCAAATGCATGTAACAGTGAGAAACGCACTGTCTTGGCGAAAGAAAGCGTTTTTGTACAACTTCATATAAATAGCTGTAACTTTTGATAGAAGACTCAGACAAACATGTTTATGGCTTTATCTTATAGAACTCAAGGTCTCCGTGCTGGGAAAACAGGTTTTGCAGCTGTTTGAGCTAAGATTTCCAAGTTATTCACATAATGAAAACCTATACTTTGTTTCGGTCGAGTTCCCCATTCAAATGCATGTAACAGTGAGAAACGCACTGTCTTGGCGAAAGAAAGCGTTTTTGTACAACTTCATAGAAATAGCTGTAACTTTTGATAGAAGACTCAGACAAACATGTTTATGGCTTTATCTTATAGAACTCAAGGTTCCCGTGCTGGGAAAACAGGTTTTGTAGCTGTTTGAGCTAAGATTTCCAAGTTATTCACATAATGAAAACCTATACTTTGTTTCGGTCGAGTTCCCCATTCAAATGCATGTAACAGTGAGAAACGCACTGTCTTGGCGAAAGAAAGCGTTTTTGTACAACTTCATATAAATAGCTGTAACTTTTGATAGAAGACTCGGATACACATGTTTATGGCTTTATCTTATAGAACTCAAGGTTCCCGTGCTGGGAAAACAGGTTTTGTAGCTGTTTGAGCTAAGATTTCCAAGTTATTCACATAATGAAAACTTGTACTTTGTTTCGGTGGAGTTCCCCATTCAAATGCATGTAACAGTGAGAAACGCACTGTCTTGGCGAAAGAAAGCGTTTTTGTACAACTTCATATAAATAGCTGTAACTTTTGATAGAAGACTCAGACAAACATGTTTATGGCTTATAGAACTCAAGGTCTCCGTGCTGGGAAAACAGGTTTTGCAGCTGTTTGAGCTAAGATTTCCAAGTTATTCACATAATGAAAACTTGTACTTTGTTTCGGTGGAGTTCCCCATTCAAATGCATGTAACAGTGAGAAACGCACTGTCTTGGCGAAAGAAAGCGTTTTTGTACAACTTCATATAAATAGCTGTAACTTTTGATAGAAGACTCGGATACACATGTTTATGGCTTTATCTTATAGAACTCAAGGTTCCCGTGCTGGGAAAACAGGTTTTGTAGCTGTTTGAGCTAAGATTTCCAAGTTATTCACATAATGAAAACCTATACTTTGTTTCGGTCGAGTTCCCCATTCAAATGCATGTAACAGTGAGAAACGCACTGTCTTGGCGAAAGAAAGCGTTTTTGTACAACTTCATAGAAATAGCTGTAACTTTTGATAGAAGACTCAGACAAACATGTTTATGGCTTTATCTTATAGAACTCAAGGTTCCCGTGCTGGGAAAACAGGTTTTGTAGCTGTTTGAGCTAAGATTTCCAAGTTATTCACATAATGAAAACCTATACTTTGTTTCGGTCGAGTTCCCCATTCAAATGCATGTAACAGTGAGAAACGCACTGTCTTGGCGAAAGAAAGCGTTTTTGTACAACTTCATAGAAATAGCTGTAACTTTTGATAGAAGACTCAGACAAACATGTTTATGGCTTTATCTTATAGAACTCAAGGTTCCCGTGCTGGGAAAACAGGTTTTGTAGCTGTTTGAGCTAAGATTTCCAAGTTATTCACATAATGAAAACCTATACTTTGTTTCGGTCGAGTTCCCCATTCAAATGCATGTAACAGTGAGAAACGCACTGTCTTGGCGAAAGAAAGCGTTTGTGTACAACTTCATATAAATAGCTGTAACTTTTGATAGAAGACTCAGACAAACATGTTTATAGCTTTATCTTATAGAACTCAAGGTCTCCGTGCTGGGAAAACAGGTTTTGCAGCTGTTTGAGCTAAGATTTCCAAGTTATTCACATAATGAAAACCTATACTTTGTTTCGGTCGAGTTCCCCATTCAAATGCATGTAACAGTGAGAAACGCACTGTCTTGGCGAAAGAAAGCGTTTTTGTACAACTTCATATAAATAGCTGTAACTTTTGATAGAAGACTCGGATACACATGTTTATGGCTTTATCTTATAGAACTCAAGGTTCCCGTGCTGGGAAAACAGGTTTTGTAGCTGTTTGAGCTAAGATTTCCAAGTTATTCACATAATGAAAACTTGTACTTTGTTTCGGTGGAGTTCCCCATTCAAATGCATGTAACAGTGAGAAACGCACTGTCTTGGCGAAAGAAAGCGTTTTTGTACAACTTCATATAAATAGCTGTAACTTTTGATAGAAGACTCAGACAAACATGTTTATGGCTTATAGAACTCAAGGTCTCCGTGCTGGGAAAACAGGTTTTGCAGCTGTTTGAGCTAAGATTTCCAAGTTATTCACATAATGAAAACTTGTACTTTGTTTCGGTGGAGTTCCCCATTCAAATGCATGTAACAGTGAGAAACGCACTGTCTTGGCGAAAGAAAGCGTTTTTGTACAACTTCATATAAATAGCTGTAACTTTTGATAGAAGACTCGGATACACATGTTTATGGCTTTATCTTATATAACTCAAGGTTCCCGTGCTGGGAAAACAGGTTTTGTAGCTGTTTGAGCTAAGATTTCCAAGTTATTCACATAATGAAAACCTATACTTTGTTTCGGTCGAGTTCCCCATTCAAATGCATGTAACAGTGAGAAACGCACTGTCTTGGCGAAAGAAAGCGTTTTTGTACAACTTCATAGAAATAGCTGTAACTTTTGATAGAAGACTCAGACAAACATGTTTATGGCTTTATCTTATAGAACTCAAGGTTCCCGTGCTGGGAAAACAGGTTTTGTAGCTGTTTGAGCTAAGATTTCCAAGTTATTCACATAATGAAAACCTATACTTTGTTTCGGTCGAGTTCCCCATTCAAATGCATGTAACAGTGAGAAACGCACTGTCTTGGCGAAAGAAAGCGTTTTTGTACAACTTCATAGAAATAGCTGTAACTTTTGATAGAAGACTCAGACAAACATGTTTATGGCCTTATATTATAGAACTCAAGGTCTCCGTGCTGGGAAAACAGGTTTTGCAGCTGTTTGAGCTAAGATTTCCAAGTTATTCACATAATGAAAACCTATACTTTGTTTCGGTCGAGTTCCCCATTCAAATGCATGTAACAGTGAGAAACGCACTGTCTTGGCGAAAGAAAGCGTTTTTGTACAACTTCATATAAATAGCTGTAACTTTTGATAGAAGACTCAGACAAACATGTTTATGGCTTTATCTTATAGAACTCAAGGTTCCCGTGCTGGGAAAACAGGTTTTGTAGCTGTTTGAGCTAAGATTTCCAAGTTATTCACATAATGAAAACCTATACTTTGTTTCGGTCGAGTTCCCCATTCAAATGCATGTAACAGTGAGAAACGCACTGTCTTGGCGAAAGAAAGCGTTTTTGTACAACTTCATATAAATAGCTGTAACTTTTGATAGAAGACTCGGATACACATGTTTATGGCTTTATCTTATAGAACTCAAGGTTCCCGTGCTGGGAAAACAGGTTTTGTAGCTGTTTGAGCTAAGATTTCCAAGTTATTCACATAATGAAAACCTATACTTTGTTTCGGTCGAGTTCCCCATTCAAATGCATGTAACAGTGAGAAACGCACTGTCTTGGCGAAAGAAAGCGTTTTTGTACAACTTCATAGAAATAGCTGTAACTTTTGATAGAAGACTCAGACAAACATGTTTATGGCCTTATATTATAGAACTCAAGGTCTCCGTGCTGGGAAAACAGGTTTTGCAGCTGTTTGAGCTAAGATTTCCAAGTTATTCACATAATGAAAACCTATACTTTGTTTCGGTCGAGTTCCCCATTCAAATGCATGTAACAGTGAGAAACGCACTGTCTTGGCGAAAGAAAGCGTTTTTGTACAACTTCATATAAATAGCTGTAACTTTTGATAGAAGACTCGGATACACATGTTTATGGCTTTATCTTATAGAACTCAAGGTCTCCGTGCTGGGAAAACAGGTTTTGCAGCTGTTTGAGCTAAGATTTCCAAGTTATTCACATAATGAAAACCTATACTTTGTTTCGGTCGAGTTCCCCATTCAAATGCATGTAACAGTGAGAAACGCACTGTCTTGGCGAAAGAAAGCGTTTTTGTACAACTTCATAGAAATAGCTGTAACTTTTGATAGAAGACTCAGACAAACATGTTTATGGCTTTATCTTATAGAACTCAAGGTTCCCGTGCTGGGAAAACAGGTTTTGTAGCTGTTTGAGCTAAGATTTCCAGGTTATTCACATAATGAAAACCTATACTTTGTTTCGGTCGAGTTCCCCATTCAAATGCATGTAACAGTGAGAAACGCACTGTCTTGGCGAAAGAAAGCGTTTTTGTACAACTTCATAGAAATAGCTGTAACTTTTGATAGAAGACTCAGACAAACATGTTTATGGCCTTATATTATAGAACTCAAGGTCTCCGTGCTGGGAAAACAGGTTTTGCAGCTGTTTGAGCTAAGATTTCCAAGTTATTCACATAATGAAAACCTATACTTTGTTTCGGTCGAGTTCCCCATTCAAATGCATGTAACAGTGAGAAACGCACTGTCTTGGCGAAAGAAAGCGTTTTTGTACAACTTCATATAAATAGCTGTAACTTTTGATAGAAGACTCAGACAAACATGTTTATGGCTTTATCTTATAGAACTCAAGGTCTCCGTGCTGGGAAAACAGGTTTTGCAGCTGTTTGAGCTAAGATTTCCAAGTTATTCACATAATGAAAACCTATACTTTGTTTCGGTCGAGTTCCCCATTCAAATGCATGTAACAGTGAGAAACGCACTGTCTTGGCGAAAGAAAGCGTTTTTGTACAACTTCATAGAAATAGCTGTAACTTTTGATAGAAGACTCAGACAAACATGTTTATGGCTTTATCTTATAGAACTCAAGGTTCCCGTGCTGGGAAAACAGGCTTTGTAGCTGTTTGAGCTAAGATTTCCAGGTTATTCACATAATGAAAACCTATACTTTGTTTCGGTCGAGTTCCCCATTCAAATGCATGTAACAGTGAGAAACACACTGTCTTGGCGAAAGAAAGCGTTTTTGTACAACTTCATATAAATAGCTGTAACTTTTGATAGAAGACTCAGACAAACATGTTTATGGCTTTATCTTATAGAACTCAAGGTTCCCGTGCTGGGAAAACAGGTTTTGTAGCTGTTTGAGCTAAGATTTCCAAGTTATTCACATAATGAAAACCTATACTTTGTTTCGGTCGAGTTCCCCATTCAAATGCATGTAACAGTGAGAAACGCACTGTCTTGGCGAAAGAAAGCGTTTTTGTACAACTTCATATAAATAGCTGTAACTTTTGATAGAAGACTCGGATACACATGTTTATGGCTTTATCTTATAGAACTCAAGGTTCCCGTGCTGGGAAAACAGGTTTTGTAGCTGTTTGAGCTAAGATTTCCAAGTTATTCACATAATGAAAACCTATACTTTGTTTCGGTCGAGTTCCCCATTCAAATGCATGTAACAGTGAGAAACGCACTGTCTTGGCGAAAGAAAGCGTTTTTGTACAACTTCATATAAATAGCTGTAACTTTTGATAGAAGACTCGGATACACATGTTTATGGCTTTATCTTATAGAACTCAAGGTTCCCGTGCTGGGAAAACAGGTTTTGTAGCTGTTTGAGCTAAGATTTCCAAGTTATTCACATAATGAAAACCTATACTTTGTTTCGGTCGAGTTCCCCATTCAAATGCATGTAACAGTGAGAAACGCACTGTCTTGGCGAAAGAAAGCGTTTTTGTACAACTTCATATAAATAGCTGTAACTTTTGATAGAAGACTCGGATACACATGTTTATGGCTTTATCTTATAGAACTCAAGGTCTCCGTGCTGGGAAAACAGGTTTTGCAGCTGTTTGAGGTAAGATTTCCAAGTTATTCACATAATGAAAACCTATACTTTGTTTCGGTCGAGTTCCCCATTCAAATGCATGTAACAGTGAGAAACGCACTGTCTTGGCGAAAGAAAGCGTTTTTGTACAACTTCATAGAAATAGCTGTAACTTTTGATAGAAGACTCAGACAAACATGTTTATGGCTTTATCTTATAGAACTCAAGGTCTCCGTGCTGGGAAAACAGGTTTTGTAGCTGTTTGAGCTAAGATTTCCAAGTTATTCACATAATGAAAACCTATACTTTGTTTCGGTCGAGTTCCCCATTCAAATGCATGTAACAGTGAGAAACGCACTGTCTTGGCGAAAGAAAGCGTTTTTGTACAACTTCATAGAAATAGCTGTAACTTTTGATAGAAGACTCAGACAAACATGTTTATGGCCTTATATTATAGAACTCAAGGTCTCCGTGCTGGGAAAACAGGTTTTGCAGCTGTTTGAGCTAAGATTTCCAAGTTATTCACATAATGAAAACCTATACTTTGTTTCGGTCGAGTTCCCCATTCAAATGCATGTAACAGTGAGAAACGCACTGTCTTGGCGAAAGAAAGCGTTTTTGTACAACTTCATATAAATAGCTGTAACTTTTGATAGAAGACTCGGATACACATGTTTATGGCTTTATCTTATAGAACTCAAGGTTCCCGTGCTGGGAAAACAGGTTTTGTAGCTGTTTGAGCTAAGATTTCCAAGTTATTCACATAATGAAAACCTATACTTTGTTTCGGTCGAGTTCCCCATTCAAATGCATGTAACAGTGAGAAACGCACTGTCTTGGGGAAAGAAAGCATTTTTGTACAACTTCATATAAATAGCTGTAACTTTTGATAGAAGACTCAGACAAACATGTTTATGGCTTATAGAACTCAAGGTCTCCGTGCTGGGAAAACAGGTTTTGCAGCTGTTTGAGCTAAGATTTCCAAGTTATTCACATAATGAAAACTTGTACTTTGTTTCGGTGGAGTTCCCCATTCAAATGCATGTAACAGTGAGAAACGCACTGTCTTGGCGAAAGAAAGCGTTTTTGTACAACTTCATAGAAATAGCTGTAACTTTTGATAGAAGACTCGGATACACATGTTTATGGATTTATCTTATAGAACTCAAGGTTCCCGTGCTGGGAAAACAGGTTTTGTAGCTGTTTGAGCTAAGATTTCCAAGTTATTCACATAATGAAAACCTATACTTTGTTTCGGTCGAGTTCCCCATTCAAATGCATGTAACAGTGAGAAACGCACTGTCTTGGCGAAAGAAAGCGTTTTTGTACAACTTCATATAAATAGCTGTAACTTTTGATAGAAGACTCAGACAAACATGTTTATGGCTTTATCTTATAGAACTCAAGGTCTCCGTGCTGGGAAAACAGGTTTTGCAGCTGTTTGAGCTAAGATTTCCAAGTTATTCACATAATGAAAACCTATACTTTGTTTCGGTCGAGTTCCCCATTCAAATGCATGTAACAGTGAGAAACGCACTGTCTTGGCGAAAGAAAGCGTTTTTGTACAACTTCATAGAAATAGCTGTAACTTTTGATAGAAGACTCAGACAAACATGTTTATGGCCTTATATTATAGAACTCAAGGTCTCCGTGCTGGGAAAACAGGTTTTGCAGCTGTTTGAGCTAAGATTTCCAAGTTATTCACATAATGAAAACCTATACTTTGTTTCGGTCGAGTTCCCCATTCAAATGCATGTAACAGTGAGAAACGCACTGTCTTGGCGAAAGAAAGCGTTTTTGTACAACTTCATAGAAATAGCTGTAACTTTTGATAGAAGACTCAGACAAACATGTTTATGGCTTTATCTTATAGAACTCAAGGTCTCCGTGCTGGGAAAACAGGTTTTGCAGCTGTTTGAGCTAAGATTTCCAAGTTATTCACATAATGAAAACCTATACTTTGTTTCGGTGGAGTTCCCCATTCAAATGCATGTAACAGTGAGAAACGCACTGTCTTGGCGAAAGAAAGCGTTTTTGTACAACTTCATATAAATAGCTGTAACTTTTGATAGAAGACTCAGACAAACATGTTTATGGCTTTATCTTATAGAACTCAAGGTCTCCGTGCTGGGAAAACAGGTTTTGCAGCTGTTTGAGCTAAGATTTCCAAGTTATTCACATAATGAAAACCTATACTTTGTTTCGGTCGAGTTCCCCATTCAAATGCATGTAACAGTGAGAAACGCACTGTCTTGGCGAAAGAAAGCGTTTTTGTACAACTTCATAGAAATAGCTGTAACTTTTGATAGAAGACTCAGACAAACATGTTTATGGCCTTATATTATAGAACTCAAGGTCTCCGTGCTGGGAAAACAGGTTTTGCAGCTGTTTGAGCTAAGATTTCCAAGTTATTCACATAATGAAAACATATACTTTGTTTCGGTCGAGTTCCCCATTCAAATGCATGTAACAGTGAGAAACGCACTGTCTTGGCGAAAGAAAGCGTTTTTGTACAACTTCATAGAAATAGCTGTAACTTTTGATAGAAGACTCAGACAAACATGTTTATGGCCTTATATTATAGAACTCAAGGTCTCGGTGCTGGGAAAACAGGTTTTGCAGCTGTTTGAGCTAAGATTTCCAAGTTATTCACATAATGAAAACCTATACTTTGTTTCGGTCGAGTTCCCCATTCAAATGCATGTAACAGTGAGAAATGCACTGTCTTGGCGAAAGAAAGCGTTTTTGTACAACTTCATAGAAATAGCTGTAACTTTTGATAGAAGACTCAGACAAACATGTTTATGGCCTTATATTATAGAACTCAAGGTCCACGTGCTGGGAAAACAGGTTTTGCAGCTGTTTGAGCTAAGATTTCCAAGTTATTCACATAATGAAAACATATACTTTGTTTCGGTCGAGTTCCCCATTCAAATGCATGTAACAGTGAGAAACGCACTGTCTTGGCGAAAGAAAGCGTTTTTGTACAACTTCATAGAAATAGCTGTAACTTTTGATAGAAGACTCAGACAAACATGTTTATGGCCTTATATTATAGAACTCAAGGTCTCGGTGCTGGGAAAACAGGTTTTGCAGCTGTTTGAGCTAAGATTTCCAAGTTATTCACATAATGAAAACCTATACTTTGTTTCGGTCGAGTTCCCCATTCAAATGCATGTAACAGTGAGAAATGCACTGTCTTGGCGAAAGAAAGCGTTTTTGTACAACTTCATATAAATAGCTGTAACTTTTGATAGAAGACTCGGATACACATGTTTATGGTTTTATCTTATAGAACTCAAGGTCTCCGTGCTGGGAAAACAGGTTTTGTAGCTGTTTGAGCTAAGATTTCCAAGTTATTCACATAATGAAAACCTATACTTTGTTTCGGTCGAGTTCCCCATTCAAATGCATGTAACAGTGAGAAACGCACTGTCTTGGCGAAAGAAAGCGTTTTTGTACAACTTCATATAAATAGCTGTAACTTTTGATAGAAGACTCAGACAAACATGTTTATGGCTTTATCTTATAGAACTCAAGGTCTCCGTGCTGGGAAAACAGGTTTTGCAGCTGTTTGAGCTAAGATTTCCAAGTTATTCACATAATGAAAACCTATACTTTGTTTCGGTGGAGTTCCCCATTCAAATGCATGTAACAGTGAGAAACGCACTGTCTTGGCGAAAGAAAGCGTTTTTGTACAACTTCATATAAATAGCTGTAACTTTTGATAGAAGACTCAGACAAACATGTTTATGGCTTTATCTTATAGAACTCAAGGTCTCCGTGCTGGGAAAACAGGTTTTGCAGCTGTTTGAGCTAAGATTTCAAAGTTATTCACATAATGAAAACCTATACTTTGTTTCGGTCGAGTTCCCCATTCAAATGCATGTAACAGTGAGAAACGCACTGTCTTGGCGAAAGAAAGCGTTTTTGTACAACTTCATAGAAATAGCTGTAACTTTTGATAGAAGACTCAGACAAACATGTTTATGGCTTTATCTTATAGAACTCAAGGTTCCCGTGCTGGGAAAACAGGTTTTGTAGCTGTTTGAGCTAAGATTTCCAAGTTATTCACATAATGAAAACCTATACTTTGTTTCGGTCGAGTTCCCCATTCAAATGCATGTAACAGTGAGAAACGCACTGTCTTGGCGAAAGAAAGCGTTTTTGTACAACTTCATATAAATAGCTGTAACTTTTGATAGAAGACTCAGACAATCATGTTTATGGCCTTATATTATAGAACTCAAGGTCTCCGTGCTGGGAAAACAGGTTTTGCAGCTGTTTGAGCTAAGATTTCCAAGTTATTCACATAATGAAAACATATACTTTGTTTCGGTCGAGTTCCCCATTCAAATGCATGTAACAGTGAGAAACGCACTGTCTTGGCGAAAGAAAGCGTTTTTGTACAACTTCATAGAAATAGCTGTAACTTTTGATAGAAGACTCAGACAAACATGTTTATGGCTTTATCTTATAGAACTCAAGGTCTCCGTGCTGGGAAAACAGGTTTTGCAGCTGTTTGAGCTAAGATTTCCAAGTTATTCACATAATGAAAACCTATACTTTGTTTCGGTGGAGTTCCCCATTCAAATGCATGTAACAGTGAGAAACGCACTGTCTTGGCGAAAGAAAGCGTTTTTGTACAACTTCATAGAAATAGCTGTAACTTTTGATAGAAGACTCAGACAAACATGTTTATGGCCTTATATTATAGAACTCAAGGTCTCCGTGCTGGGAAAACAGGTTTTGCAGCTGTTTGAGCTAAGATTTCCAAGTTATTCACATAATGAAAACCTATACTTTGTTTCGGTCGAGTTCCCCATTCAAATGCATGTAACAGTGAGAAACGCACTGTCTTGGCGAAAGAAAGCGTTTTTGTACAACTTCATATAAATAGCTGTAACTTTTGATAGAAGACTCAGACAAACATGTTTATGGCTTTATCTTATAGAACTCAAGGTCTCCGTGCTGGGAAAACAGGTTTTGCAGCTGTTTGAGCTAAGATTTCCAAGTTATTCACATAATGAAAACCTATACTTTGTTTCGGTCGAGTTCCCCATTCAAATGCATGTAACAGTGAGAAACGCACTGTCTTGGCGAAAGAAAGCGTTTTTGTACAACTTCATAGAAATAGCTGTAACTTTTGATAGAAGACTCAGACAAACATGTTTATGGCCTTATCTTATAGAACTCAAGGTCTCCGTGCTGGGAAAACAGGTTTTGCAGCTGTTTGAGCTAAGATTTCCAAGTTATTCACATAATGAAAACCTATACTTTGTTTCGGTCGAGTTCCCCATTCAAATGCATGTAACAGTGAGAAACGCACTGTCTTGGCGAAAGAAAGCGTTTTTGTACAACTTCATAGAAATAGCTGTAACTTTTGATAGAAGACTCAGACAAACATGTTTATGGCCTTATATTATAGAACTCAAGGTCTCTGTGCTGGGAAAACAGGTTTTGCAGCTGTTAGAGCTAAGATTTCCAAGTTATTCACATAATGAAAACCTATACTTTGTTTCGGTCGAGTTCCCCATTCAAATGCATGTAACAGTGAGAAATGCACTGTCTTGGCGAAAGAAAGCGTTTTTGTACAACTTCATAGAAATAGCTGTAACTTTTGATAGAAGACTCAGACAAACATGTTTATGGCTTTATCTTATAGAACTCAAGGTCTCCGTGCTGGGAAAACAGGTTTTGCAGCTGTTTGAGCTAAGATTTCCAAGTTATTCACATAATGAAAACCTATACTTTGTTTCGGTGGAGTTCCCCATTCAAATGCATGTAACAGTGAGAAACGCACTGTCTTGGCGAAAGAAAGCGTTTTTGTACAACTTCATAGAAATAGCTGTAACTTTTGATAGAAGACTCAGACAAACATGTTTATGGCCTTATATTATAGAACTCAAGGTCTCGGTGCTGGGAAAACAGGTTTTGCAGCTGTTTGAGCTAAGATTTCCAAGTTATTCACATAATGAAAACCTATACTTTGTTTCGGTCGAGTTCCCCATTCAAATGCATGTAACAGTGAGAAACGCACTGTCTTGGCGAAAGAAAGCGTTTTTGTACAACTTCATATAAATAGCTGTAACTTTTGATAGAAGACTCGGATACACATGTTTATGGCTTTATCTTATAGAACTCAAGGTTCCCGTGCTGGGAAAACAGGTTTTGTAGCTGTTTGAGCTAAGATTTCCAAGTTATTCACATAATGAAAACCTATACTTTGTTTCGGTCGAGTTCCCCATTCAAATGCATGTAACAGTGAGAAACGCACTGTCTTGGCGAAAGAAAGCGTTTTTGTACAACTTCATAGAAATAGCTGTAACTTTTGATAGAAGACTCAGACAAACATGTTTATGGCCTTATATTATAGAACTCAAGGTCTCTGTGCTGGGAAAACAGGTTTTGCAGCTGTTTGAGCTAAGATTTCCAAGTTATTCACATAATGAAAACCTATACTTTGTTTCGGTCGAGTTCCCCATTCAAATGCATGTAACAGTGAGAAACGCACTGTCTTGGCGAAAGAAAGCGTTTTTGTACAACTTCATAGAAATAGCTGTAACTTTTGATAGAAGACTCAGACAAACATGTTTATGGCCTTATATTATAGAACTCAAGGTCTCCGTGCTGGGAAAACAGGTTTTGCAGCTGTTTGAGCTAAGATTTCCAAGTTATTCACATAATGAAAACCTATACTTTGTTTCGGTCGAGTTCCCCATTCAAATGCATGTAACAGTGAGAAACGCACTGTCTTGGCGAAAGAAAGCGTTTTTGTACAACTTCATATAAATAGCTGTAACTTTTGATAGAAGACTCGGATACACATGTTTATGGCTTTATCTTATAGAACTCAAGGTTCCCGTGCTGGGAAAACAGGTTTTGTAGCTGTTTGAGCTAAGATTTCCAAGTTATTCACATAATGAAAACCTATACTTTGTTTCGGTCGAGTTCCCCATTCAAATGCATGTAACAGTGAGAAACGCACTGTCTTGGCGAAAGAAAGCGTTTTTGTACAACTTCATATAAATAGCTGTAACTTTTGATAGAAGACTCGGATACACATGTTTATGGCTTTATCTTATAGAACTCAAGGTTCCCGTGCTGGGAAAACAGGTTTTGTAGCTGTTTGAGCTAAGATTTCCAAGTTATTCACATAATGAAAACCTATACTTTGTTTCGGTCGAGTTCCCCATTCAAATGCATGTAACAGTGAGAAACGCACTGTCTTGGCGAAAGAAAGCGTTTTTGTACAACTTCATAGAAATAGCTGTAACTTTTGATAGAAGACTCAGACAAACATGTTTATGGCCTTATATTATAGAACTCAAGGTCTCTGTGCTGGGAAAACAGGTTTTGCAGCTGTTTGAGCTAAGATTTCCAAGTTATTCACATAATGAAAACCTATACTTTGTTTCGGTCGAGTTCCCCATTCAAATGCATGTAACAGTGAGAAACGCACTGTCTTGGCGAAAGAAAGCGTTTTTGTACAACTTCATAGAAATAGCTGTAACTTTTGATAGAAGACTCAGACAAACATGTTTATGGCCTTATATTATAGAACTCAAGGTCTCCGTGCTGGGAAAACAGGTTTTGCAGCTGTTTGAGCTAAGATTTCCAAGTTATTCACATAATGAAAACCTATACTTTGTTTCGGTCGAGTTCCCCATTCAAATGCATGTAACAGTGAGAAACGCACTGTCTTGGCGAAAGAAAGCGTTTTTGTACAACTTCATATAAATAGCTGTAACTTTTGATAGAAGACTCGGATACACATGTTTATGGTTTTATCTTATAGAACTCAAGGTCTCCGTGCTGGGAAAACAGGTTTTGTAGCTGTTTGAGCTAAGATTTCCAAGTTATTCACATAATGAAAACCTATACTTTGTTTCGGTCGAGTTCCCCATTCAAATGCATGTAACAGTGAGAAACGCACTGTCTTGGCGAAAGAAAGCGTTTTTGTACAACTTCATAGAAATAGCTGTAACTTTTGATAGAAGACTCAGACAAACATGTTTATGGCCTTATCTTATAGAACTCAAGGTCTCCGTGCTGGGAAAACAGGTTTTGCAGCTGTTTGAGCTAAGATTTCCAAGTTATTCACATAATGAAAACCTATACTTTGTTTCGGTCGAGTTCCCCATTCAAATGCATGTAACAGTGAGAAACGCACTGTCTTGGCGAAAGAAAGCGTTTTTGTACAACTTCATAGAAATAGCTGTAACTTTTGATAGAAGACTCAGACAAACATGTTTATGGCCTTATATTATAGAACTCAAGGTCTCTGTGCTGGGAAAACAGGTTTTGCAGCTGTTAGAGCTAAGATTTCCAAGTTATTCACATAATGAAAACCTATACTTTGTTTCGGTCGAGTTCCCCATTCAAATGCATGTAACAGTGAGAAATGCACTGTCTTGGCGAAAGAAAGCGTTTTTGTACAACTTCATAGAAATAGCTGTAACTTTTGATAGAAGACTCAGACAAACATGTTTATGGCTTTATCTTATAGAACTCAAGGTCTCCGTGCTGGGAAAACAGGTTTTGCAGCTGTTTGAGCTAAGATTTCCAAGTTATTCACATAATGAAAACCTATACTTTGTTTCGGTGGAGTTCCCCATTCAAATGCATGTAACAGTGAGAAACGCACTGTCTTGGCGAAAGAAAGCGTTTTTGTACAACTTCATAGAAATAGCTGTAACTTTTGATAGAAGACTCAGACAAACATGTTTATGGCCTTATATTATAGAACTCAAGGTCTCCGTGCTGGGAAAACAGGTTTTGCAGCTGTTTGAGCTAAGATTTCCAAGTTATTCACATAATGAAAACATATACTTTGTTTCGGTCGAGTTCCCCATTCAAATGCATGTAACAGTGAGAAACGCAGTGTCTTGGCGAAAGAAAGCGTTTTTGTACAACTTCATATAAATAGCTGTAACTTTTGATAGAAGACTCAGACAAACATGTTTATGGCTTTATCTTATAGAACTCAAGGTTCCCGTGCTGGGAAAACAGGTTTTGTAGCTGTTTGAGCTAAGATTTCCAAGTTATTCACATAATGAAAACCTATACTTTGTTTCGGTCGAGTTCCCCATTCAAATGCATGTAACAGTGAGAAACGCACTGTCTTGGCGAAAGAAAGCGTTTTTGTACAACTTCATAGAAATAGCTGTAACTTTTGATAGAAGACTCAGACAAACATGTTTATGGCTTTATCTTATAGAACTCAAGGTTCCCGTGCTGGGAAAACAGGTTTTGTAGCTGTTTGAGCTAAGATTTCCAAGTTATTCACATAATGAAAACCTATACTTTGTTTCGGTCGAGTTCCCCATTCAAATGCATGTAACAGTGAGAAATGCACTGTCTTGGCGAAAGAAAGCGTTTTTGTACAACTTCATATAAATAGCTGTAACTTTTGATAGAAGACTCGGATACACATGTTTATGGCTTTATCTTATAGAACTCAAGGTCTCCGTGCTGGGAAAACAGGTTTTGCAGCTGTTTGAGCTAAGATTTCCAAGTTATTCACATAATGAAAACCTATACTTTGTTTCGGTGGAGTTCCCCATTCAAATGCATGTAACAGTGAGAAATGCACTGTCTTGGCGAAAGAAAGCGTTTTTGTACAACTTCATAGAAATAGCTGTAACTTTTGATAGAAGACTCAGACAAACATGTTTATGGCTTTATCTTATAGAACTCAAGGTTCCCGTGCTGGGAAAACAGGTTTTGTAGCTGTTTGAGCTAAGATTTCCAAGTTATTCACATAATGAAAACCTATACTTTGTTTCGGTCGAGTTCCCCATTCAAATGCATGTAACAGTGAGAAACGCACTGTCTTGGCGAAAGAAAGCGTTTTTGTACAACTTCATAGAAATAGCTGTAACTTTTGATAGAAGACTCAGACAAACATGTTTATGGCCTTATATTATAGAACTCAAGGTCTCTGTGCTGGGAAAACAGGTTTTGCAGCTGTTTGAGCTAAGATTTCCAAGTTATTCACATAATGAAAACCTATACTTTGTTTCGGTGGAGTTCCCCATTCAAATGCATGTAACAGTGAGAAACGCACTGTCTTGGCGAAAGAAAGCGTTTTTGTACAACTTCATAGAAATAGCTGTAACTTTTGATAGAAGACTCAGACAAACATGTTTATGGCCTTATATTATAGAACTCAAGGTCTCCGTGCTGGGAAAACAGGTTTTGCAGCTGTTTGAGCTAAGATTTCCAAGTTATTCACATAATGAAAACCTATACTTTGTTTCGGTCGAGTTCCCCATTCAAATGCATGTAACAGTGAGAAACGCACTGTCTTGGCGAAAGAAAGCGTTTTTGTACAACTTCATATAAATAGCTGTAACTTTTGATAGAAGACTCGGATACACATGTTTATGGTTTTATCTTATAGAACTCAAGGTCTCCGTGCTGGGAAAACAGGTTTTGTAGCTGTTTGAGCTAAGATTTCCAAGTTATTCACATAATGAAAACCTATACTTTGTTTCGGTCGAGTTCCCCATTCAAATGCATGTAACAGTGAGAAACGCACTGTCTTGGCGAAAGAAAGCGTTTTTGTACAACTTCATATAAATAGCTGTAACTTTTGATAGAAGACTCAGACAAACATGTTTATGGCTTTATCTTATAGAACTCAAGGTCTCCGTGCTGGGAAAACAGGTTTTGCAGCTGTTTGAGCTAAGATTTCCAAGTTATTCACATAATGAAAACCTATACTTTGTTTCGGTCGAGTTCCCCATTCAAATGCATGTAACAGTGAGAAACGCACTGTCTTGGCGAAAGAAAGCGTTTTTGTACAACTTCATAGAAATAGCTGTAACTTTTGATAGAAGACTCAGACAAACATGTTTATGGCCTTATCTTATAGAACTCAAGGTCTCCGTGCTGGGAAAACAGGTTTTGCAGCTGTTTGAGCTAAGATTTCCAAGTTATTCACATAATGAAAACCTATACTTTGTTTCGGTCGAGTTCCCCATTCAAATGCATGTAACAGTGAGAAACGCACTGTCTTGGCGAAAGAAAGCGTTTTTGTACAACTTCATAGAAATAGCTGTAACTTTTGATAGAAGACTCAGACAAACATGTTTATGGCCTTATCTTATAGAACTCAAGGTCTCTGTGCTGGGAAAACAGGTTTTGCAGCTGTTAGAGCTAAGATTTCCAAGTTATTCACATAATGAAAACCTATACTTTGTTTCGGTCGAGTTCCCCATTCAAATGCATGTAACAGTGAGAAATGCACTGTCTTGGCGAAAGAAAGCGTTTTTGTACAACTTCATAGAAATAGCTGTAACTTTTGATAGAAGACTCAGACAAACATGTTTATGGCTTTATCTTATAGAACTCAAGGTCTCCGTGCTGGGAAAACAGGTTTTGCAGCTGTTTGAGCTAAGATTTCCAAGTTATTCACATAATGAAAACCTATACTTTGTTTCGGTGGAGTTCCCCATTCAAATGCATGTAACAGTGAGAAACGCACTGTCTTGGCGAAAGAAAGCGTTTTTGTACAACTTCATAGAAATAGCTGTAACTTTTGATAGAAGACTCAGACAAACATGTTTATGGCCTTATATTATAGAACTCAAGGTCTCCGTGCTGGGAAAACAGGTTTTGCAGCTGTTTGAGCTAAGATTTCCAAGTTATTCACATAATGAAAACATATACTTTGTTTCGGTCGAGTTCCCCATTCAAATGCATGTAACAGTGAGAAACGCAGTGTCTTGGCGAAAGAAAGCGTTTTTGTACAACTTCATATAAATAGCTGTAACTTTTGATAGAAGACTCAGACAAACATGTTTATGGCTTTATCTTATAGAACTCAAGGTTCCCGTGCTGGGAAAACAGGTTTTGTAGCTGTTTGAGCTAAGATTTCCAAGTTATTCACATAATGAAAACCTATACTTTGTTTCGGTCGAGTTCCCCATTCAAATGCATGTAACAGTGAGAAACGCACTGTCTTGGCGAAAGAAAGCGTTTTTGTACAACTTCATAGAAATAGCTGTAACTTTTGATAGAAGACTCAGACAAACATGTTTATGGCTTTATCTTATAGAACTCAAGGTTCCCGTGCTGGGAAAACAGGTTTTGTAGCTGTTTGAGCTAAGATTTCCAAGTTATTCACATAATGAAAACCTATACTTTGTTTCGGTGGAGTTCCCCATTCAAATGCATGTAACAGTGAGAAACGCACTGTCTTGGCGAAAGAAAGCGTTTTTGTACAACTTCATAGAAATAGCTGTAACTTTTGATAGAAGACTCAGACAAACATGTTTATGGCCTTATCTTATAGAACTCAAGGTCTCCGTGCTGGGAAAACAGGTTTTGTAGCTGTTTGAGCTAAGATTTCCAAGTTATTCACATAATGAAAACCTATACTTTGTTTCGGTCGAGTTCCCCATTCAAATGCATGTAACAGTGAGAAACGCACTGTCTTGGCGAAAGAAAGCGTTTTTGTACAACTTCATAGAAATAGCTGTAACTTTTGATAGAAGACTCAGACAAACATGTTTATGGCTTTATCTTATAGAACTCAAGGTCTCCGTGCTGGGAAAACAGGTTTTGCAGCTGTTTGAGCTAAGATTTCCAAGTTATTCACATAATGAAAACCTATACTTTGTTTCGGTCGAGTTCCCCATTCAAATGCATGTAACAGTGAGAAATGCACTGTCTTGGCGAAAGAAAGCGTTTTTGTACAACTTCATATAAATAGCTGTAACTTTTGATAGAAGACTCGGATACACATGTTTATGGCTTTATCTTATAGAACTCAAGGTCTCCGTGCTGGGAAAACAGGTTTTGCAGCTGTTTGAGCTAAGATTTCCAAGTTATTCACATAATGAAAACCTATACTTTGTTTCGGTGGAGTTCCCCATTCAAATGCATGTAACAGTGAGAAATGCACTGTCTTGGCGAAAGAAAGCGTTTTTGTACAACTTCATAGAAATAGCTGTAACTTTTGATAGAAGACTCAGACAGACATGTTTATGGCTTTATCTTATAGAACTCAAGGTTCCCGTGCTGGGAAAACAGGTTTTGTAGCTGTTTGAGCTAAGATTTCCAAGTTATTCACATAATGAAAACCTATACTTTGTTTCGGTCGAGTTCCCCATTCAAATGCATGTAACAGTGAGAAACGCACTGTCTTGGCGAAAGAAAGCGTTTTTGTACAACTTCATAGAAATAGCTGTAACTTTTGATAGAAGACTCAGACAAACATGTTTATGGCCTTATATTATAGAACTCAAGGTCTCTGTGCTGGGAAAACAGGTTTTGCAGCTGTTTGAGCTAAGATTTCCAAGTTATTCACATAATGAAAACCTATACTTTGTTTCGGTGGAGTTCCCCATTCAAATGCATGTAACAGTGAGAAACGCACTGTCTTGGCGAAAGAAAGCGTTTTTGTACAACTTCATAGAAATAGCTGTAACTTTTGATAGAAGACTCAGACAAACATGTTTATGGC
The DNA here is from genome assembly GCF_057382275.1 of Copadichromis virginalis. Classification (NCBI taxonomy): domain Eukaryota; kingdom Metazoa; phylum Chordata; class Actinopteri; order Cichliformes; family Cichlidae; genus Copadichromis; species Copadichromis virginalis. The sequence goes on from NC_140622.1 coordinate 3,605,792, forward strand.
CTTATATTATAGAACTCAAGGTCTCCGTGCTGGGAAAACAGGTTTTGCAGCTGTTTGAGCTAAGATTTCCAAGTTATTCACATAATGAAAACCTATACTTTGTTTCGGTCGAGTTCCCCATTCAAATGCATGTAACAGTGAGAAACGCACTGTCTTGGCGAAAGAAAGCGTTTTTGTACAACTTCATATAAATAGCTGTAACTTTTGATAGAAGACTCGGATACACATGTTTATGGTTTTATCTTATAGAACTCAAGGTCTCCGTGCTGGGAAAACAGGTTTTGTAGCTGTTTGAGCTAAGATTTCCAAGTTATTCACATAATGAAAACCTATACTTTGTTTCGGTCGAGTTCCCCATTCAAATGCATGTAACAGTGAGAAACGCACTGTCTTGGCGAAAGAAAGCGTTTTTGTACAACTTCATATAAATAGCTGTAACTTTTGATAGAAGACTCAGACAAACATGTTTATGGCTTTATCTTATAGAACTCAAGGTCTCCGTGCTGGGAAAACAGGTTTTGCAGCTGTTTGAGCTAAGATTTCCAAGTTATTCACATAATGAAAACCTATACTTTGTTTCGGTCGAGTTCCCCATTCAAATGCATGTAACAGTGAGAAACGCACTGTCTTGGCGAAAGAAAGCGTTTTTGTACAACTTCATAGAAATAGCTGTAACTTTTGATAGAAGACTCAGACAAACATGTTTATGGCCTTATCTTATAGAACTCAAGGTCTCCGTGCTGGGAAAACAGGTTTTGCAGCTGTTTGAGCTAAGATTTCCAAGTTATTCACATAATGAAAACCTATACTTTGTTTCGGTCGAGTTCCCCATTCAAATGCATGTAACAGTGAGAAACGCACTGTCTTGGCGAAAGAAAGCGTTTTTGTACAACTTCATAGAAATAGCTGTAACTTTTGATAGAAGACTCAGACAAACATGTTTATGGCCTTATCTTATAGAACTCAAGGTCTCTGTGCTGGGAAAACAGGTTTTGCAGCTGTTAGAGCTAAGATTTCCAAGTTATTCACATAATGAAAACCTATACTTTGTTTCGGTCGAGTTCCCCATTCAAATGCATGTAACAGTGAGAAATGCACTGTCTTGGCGAAAGAAAGCGTTTTTGTACAACTTCATAGAAATAGCTGTAACTTTTGATAGAAGACTCAGACAAACATGTTTATGGCTTTATCTTATAGAACTCAAGGTCTCCGTGCTGGGAAAACAGGTTTTGCAGCTGTTTGAGCTAAGATTTCCAAGTTATTCACATAATGAAAACCTATACTTTGTTTCGGTGGAGTTCCCCATTCAAATGCATGTAACAGTGAGAAACGCACTGTCTTGGCGAAAGAAAGCGTTTTTGTACAACTTCATAGAAATAGCTGTAACTTTTGATAGAAGACTCAGACAAACATGTTTATGGCCTTATATTATAGAACTCAAGGTCTCCGTGCTGGGAAAACAGGTTTTGCAGCTGTTTGAGCTAAGATTTCCAAGTTATTCACATAATGAAAACATATACTTTGTTTCGGTCGAGTTCCCCATTCAAATGCATGTAACAGTGAGAAACGCAGTGTCTTGGCGAAAGAAAGCGTTTTTGTACAACTTCATATAAATAGCTGTAACTTTTGATAGAAGACTCAGACAAACATGTTTATGGCTTTATCTTATAGAACTCAAGGTTCCCGTGCTGGGAAAACAGGTTTTGTAGCTGTTTGAGCTAAGATTTCCAAGTTATTCACATAATGAAAACCTATACTTTGTTTCGGTCGAGTTCCCCATTCAAATGCATGTAACAGTGAGAAACGCACTGTCTTGGCGAAAGAAAGCGTTTTTGTACAACTTCATAGAAATAGCTGTAACTTTTGATAGAAGACTCAGACAAACATGTTTATGGCTTTATCTTATAGAACTCAAGGTTCCCGTGCTGGGAAAACAGGTTTTGTAGCTGTTTGAGCTAAGATTTCCAAGTTATTCACATAATGAAAACCTATACTTTGTTTCGGTGGAGTTCCCCATTCAAATGCATGTAACAGTGAGAAACGCACTGTCTTGGCGAAAGAAAGCGTTTTTGTACAACTTCATAGAAATAGCTGTAACTTTTGATAGAAGACTCAGACAAACATGTTTATGGCCTTATCTTATAGAACTCAAGGTCTCCGTGCTGGGAAAACAGGTTTTGTAGCTGTTTGAGCTAAGATTTCCAAGTTATTCACATAATGAAAACCTATACTTTGTTTCGGTCGAGTTCCCCATTCAAATGCATGTAACAGTGAGAAACGCACTGTCTTGGCGAAAGAAAGCGTTTTTGTACAACTTCATAGAAATAGCTGTAACTTTTGATAGAAGACTCAGACAAACATGTTTATGGCTTTATCTTATAGAACTCAAGGTCTCCGTGCTGGGAAAACAGGTTTTGCAGCTGTTTGAGCTAAGATTTCCAAGTTATTCACATAATGAAAACCTATACTTTGTTTCGGTCGAGTTCCCCATTCAAATGCATGTAACAGTGAGAAACGCACTGTCTTGGCGAAAGAAAGCGTTTTTGTACAACTTCATAGAAATAGCTGTAACTTTTGATAGAAGACTCAGACAAACATGTTTATGGCCTTATATTATAGAACTCAAGGTCTCCGTGCTGGGAAAACAGGTTTTGCAGCTGTTTGAGCTAAGATTTCCAAGTTATTCACATAATGAAAACATATACTTTGTTTCGGTCGAGTTCCCCATTCAAATGCATGTAACAGTGAGAAACGCACTGTCTTGGCGAAAGAAAGCGTTTTTGTACAACTTCATATAAATAGCTGTAACTTTTGATAGAAGACTCGGATACACATGTTTATGGCTTTATCTTATAGAACTCAAGGTCTCCGTGCTGGGAAAACAGGTTTTGCAGCTGTTTGAGCTAAGATTTCCAAGTTATTCACATAATGAAAACCTATACTTTGTTTCGGTCGAGTTCCCCATTCAAATGCATGTAACAGTGAGAAACGCACTGTCTTGGCGAAAGAAAGCGTTTTTGTACAACTTCATAGAAATAGCTGTAACTTTTGATAGAAGACTCAGACAAACATGTTTATGGCTTTATCTTATAGAACTCAAGGTCTCCGTGCTGGGAAAACAGGTTTTGCAGCTGTTTGAGCTAAGATTTCCAAGTTATTCACATAATGAAAACCTATACTTTGTTTCGGTCGAGTTCCCCATTCAAATGCATGTAACAGTGAGAAACGCACTGTCTTGGCGAAAGAAAGCGTTTTTGTACAACTTCATATAAATAGCTGTAACTTTTGATAGAAGACTCGGATACACATGTTTATGGCTTTATCTTATAGAACTCAAGGTCTCCGTGCTGGGAAAACAGGTTTTGCAGCTGTTTGAGCTAAGATTTCCAAGTTATTCACATAATGAAAACCTATACTTTGTTTCGGTCGAGTTCCCCATTCAAATGCATGTAACAGTGAGAAACGCACTGTCTTGGCGAAAGAAAGCGTTTTTGTACAACTTCATATAAATAGCTGTAACTTTTGATAGAAGACTCGGATACACATGTTTATGGCTTTATCTTATAGAACTCAAGGTTCCCGTGCTGGGAAAACAGGTTTTGTAGCTGTTTGAGCTAAGATTTCCAAGTTATTCACATAATGAAAACCTATACTTTGTTTCGGTCGAGTTCCCCATTCAAATGCATGTAACAGTGAGAAACGCACTGTCTTGGCGAAAGAAAGCGTTTTTGTACAACTTCATAGAAATAGCTGTAACTTTTGATAGAAGACTCAGACAAACATGTTTATGGCTTTATCTTATAGAACTCAAGGTTCCCGTGCTGGGAAAACAGGTTTTGTAGCTGTTTTGAGCTAAGATTTCCAAGTTATTCACATAATGAAAACCTATACTTTGTTTCGGTCGAGTTCCCCATTCAAATGCATGTAACAGTGAGAAACGCACTGTCTTGGCGAAAGAAAGCGTTTTTGTACAACTTCATATAAATAGCTGTAACTTTTGATAGAAGACTCAGACAAACATGTTTATGGCCTTATATTATAGAACTCAAGGTCTCCGTGCTGGGAAAACAGGTTTTGCAGCTGTTTGAGCTAAGATTTCCAAGTTATTCACATAATGAAAACCTATACTTTGTTTCGGTCGAGTTCCCCATTCAAATGCATGTAACAGTGAGAAACGCACTGTCTTGGCGAAAGAAAGCGTTTTTGTACAACTTCATAGAAATAGCTGTAACTTTTGATAGAAGACTCAGACAAACATGTTTATGGCCTTATATTATAGAACTCAAGGTCTGTGTGCTGGGAAAACAGGTTTTGCAGCTGTTTGAGCTAAGATTTCCAAGTTATTCACATAATGAAAACCTATACTTTGTTTCGGTCGAGTTCCCCATTCAAATGCATGTAACAGTGAGAAACGCACTGTCTTGGCGAAAGAAAGCGTTTTTGTACAACTTCATATAAATAGCTGTAACTTTTGATAGAAGACTCGGATACACATGTTTATGGCTTTATCTTATAGAACTCAAGGTCTCCGTGCTGGGAAAACAGGTTTTGCAGCTGTTTGAGCTAAGATTTCCAAGTTATTCACATAATGAAAACCTATACTTTGTTTCGGTCGAGTTCCCCATTCAAATGCATGTAACAGTGAGAAACGCACTGTCTTGGCGAAAGAAAGCGTTTTTGTACAACTTCATAGAAATAGCTGTAACTTTTGATAGAAGACTCAGACAAACATGTTTATGGCCTTATATTATAGAACTCAAGGTCTCCGTGCTGGGAAAACAGGTTTTGCAGCTGTTTGAGCTAAGATTTCCAAGTTATTCACATAATGAAAACCTATACTTTGTTTCGGTCGAGTTCCCCATTCAAATGCATGTAACAGTGAGAAACGCACTGTCTTGGCGAAAGAAAGCGTTTTTGTACAACTTCATATGAATAGCTGTAACTTTTGATAGAAGACTCAGACAAACATGTTTATGGATTTATCTTATAGAACTCAAGGTTCCCGTGCTGGGAAAACAGGTTTTGTAGCTGTTTGAGCTAAGATTTCCAAGTTATTCACATAATGAAAACCTATACTTTGTTTCGGTCGAGTTCCCCATTCAAATGCATGTAACAGTGAGAAACGCACTGTCTTGGCGAAAGAAAGCGTTTTTGTACAACTTCATATAAATAGCTGTAACTTTTGATAGAAGACTCGGATACACATGTTTATGGCTTTATCTTATAGAACTCAAGGTCTCCGTGCTGGGAAAACAGGTTTTGCAGCTGTTTGAGCTAAGATTTCCAAGTTATTCACATAATGAAAACCTATACTTTGTTTCGGTCGAGTTCCCCATTCAAATGCATGTAACAGTGAGAAACGCACTGTCTTGGCGAAAGAAAGCGTTTTTGTACAACTTCATATAAATAGCTGTAACTTTTGATAGAAGACTCAGACAAACATGTTTATGGCTTATAGAACTCAAGGTCTCCGTGCTGGGAAAACAGGTTTTGCAGCTGTTTGAGCTAAGATTTCCAAGTTATTCACATAATGAAAACCTATACTTTGTTTCGGTGGAGTTCCCCATTCAAATGCATGTAACAGTGAGAAACGCACTGTCTTGGCGAAAGAAAGCGTTTTTGTACAACTTCATATAAATAGCTGTAACTTTTGATAGAAGACTCAGACAAACATGTTTATGGCTTATAGAACTCAAGGTCTCCGTGCTGGGAAAACAGGTTTTGCAGCTGTTTGAGCTAAGATTTCCAAGTTATTCACATAATGAAAACTTGTACTTTGTTTCGGTGGAGTTCCCCATTCAAATGCATGTAACAGTGAGAAACGCACTGTCTTGGCGAAAGAAAGCGTTTTTGTACAACTTCATATAAATAGCTGTAACTTTTGATAGAAGACTCGGATACACATGTTTATGGCTTTATCTTATAGAACTCAAGGCTCCCGTGCTGGGAAAACAGGTTTTGTAGCTGTTTGAGCTAAGATTTCCAAGTTATTCACATAATGAAAACCTATACTTTGTTTCGGTCGAGTTCCCCATTCAAATGCATGTAACAGTGAGAAACGCACTGTCTTGGCGAAAGAAAGCGTTTTTGTACAACTTCATAGAAATAGCTGTAACTTTTGATAGAAGACTCAGACAAACATGTTTATGGCCTTATATTATAGAACTCAAGGTCTCCGTGCTGGGAAAACAGGTTTTGCAGCTGTTTGAGCTAAGATTTCCAAGTTATTCACATAATGAAAACCTATACTTTGTTTCGGTCGAGTTCCCCATTCAAATGCATGTAACAGTGAGAAACGCACTGTCTTGGCGAAAGAAAGCGTTTTTGTACAACTTCATATAAATAGCTGTAACTTTTGATAGAAGACTCGGATACACATGTTTATGGCTTTATCTTATAGAACTCAAGGTCTCCGTGCTGGGAAAACAGGTTTTGCAGCTGTTTGAGCTAAGATTTCCAAGTTATTCACATAATGAAAACCTATACTTTGTTTCGGTCGAGTTCCCCATTCAAATGCATGTAACAGTGAGAAACGCACTGTCTTGGCGAAAGAAAGCGTTTTTGTACAACTTCATAGAAATAGCTGTAACTTTTGATAGAAGACTCAGACAAACATGTTTATGGCCTTATATTATAGAACTCAAGGTCTCCGTGCTGGGAAAACAGGTTTTGCAGCTGTTTGAGCTAAGATTTCCAAGTTATTCACATAATGAAAACCTATACTTTGTTTCGGTCGAGTTCCCCATTCAAATGCATGTAACAGTGAGAAACGCACTGTCTTGGCGAAAGAAAGCGTTTTTGTACAACTTCATATAAATAGCTGTAACTTTTGATAGAAGACTCAGACAAACATGTTTATGGCTTTATCTTATAGAACTCAAGGTTCCCGTGCTGGGAAAACAGGTTTTGTAGCTGTTTGAGCTAAGATTTCCAAGTTATTCACATAATGAAAACCTATACTTTGTTTCGGTCGAGTTCCCCATTCAAATGCATGTAACAGTGAGAAACGCACTGTCTTGGCGAAAGAAAGCGTTTTTGTACAACTTCATATAAATAGCTGTAACTTTTGATAGAAGACTCGGATACACATGTTTATGGCTTTATCTTATAGAACTCAAGGTTCCCGTGCTGGGAAAACAGGTTTTGTAGCTGTTTGAGCTAAGATTTCCAAGTTATTCACATAATGAAAACCTATACTTTGTTTCGGTCGAGTTCCCCATTCAAATGCATGTAACAGTGAGAAACGCACTGTCTTGGCGAAAGAAAGCGTTTTTGTACAACTTCATATAAATAGCTGTAACTTTTGATAGAAGACTCGGATACACATGTTTATGGCTTTATCTTATAGAACTCAAGGTTCCCGTGCTGGGAAAACAGGTTTTGTAGCTGTTTGAGCTAAGATTTCCAAGTTATTCACATAATGAAAACCTATACTTTGTTTCGGTCGAGTTCCCCATTCAAATGCATGTAACAGTGAGAAACGCACTGTCTTGGCGAAAGAAAGCGTTTTTGTACAACTTCATAGAAATAGCTGTAACTTTTGATAGAAGACTCAGACAAACATGTTTATGGCTTTATCTTATAGAACTCAAGGTTCCCGTGCTGGGAAAACAGGTTTTGTAGCTGTTTGAGCTAAGATTTCCAAGTTATTCACATAATGAAAACCTATACTTTGTTTCGGTCGAGTTCCCCATTCAAATGCATGTAACAGTGAGAAACGCACTGTCTTGGCGAAAGAAAGCGTTTTTGTACAACTTCATAGAAATAGCTGTAACTTTTGATAGAAGACTCAGACAAACATGTTTATGGCTTTATCTTATAGAACTCAAGGTCTCCGTGCTGGGAAAACAGGTTTTGTAGCTGTTTGAGCTAAGATTTCCAAGTTATTCACATAATGAAAACCTATACTTTGTTTCGGTCGAGTTCCCCATTCAAATGCATGTAACAGTGAGAAACGCACTGTCTTGGCGAAAGAAAGCGTTTTTGTACAACTTCATATGAATAGCTGTAACTTTTGATAGAAGACTCAGACAAACATGTTTATGGATTTATCTTATAGAACTCAAGGTTCCCGTGCTGGGAAAACAGGTTTTGTAGCTGTTTGAGCTAAGATTTCCAAGTTATTCACATAATGAAAACCTATACTTTGTTTCGGTCGAGTTCCCCATTCAAATGCATGTAACAGTGAGAAACGCACTGTCTTGGCGAAAGAAAGCGTTTTTGTACAACTTCATATAAATAGCTGTAACTTTTGATAGAAGACTCGGATACACATGTTTATGGCTTTATCTTATAGAACTCAAGGTTCCCGTGCTGGGAAAACAGGTTTTGTAGCTGTTTGAGCTAAGATTTCCAAGTTATTCACATAATGAAAACCTATACTTTGTTTCGGTCGAGTTCCCCATTCAAATGCATGTAACAGTGAGAAACGCACTGTCTTGGCGAAAGAAAGCGTTTGTGTACAACTTCATAGAAATAGCTGTAACTTTTGATAGAAGACTCAGACAAACATGTTTATGGCCTTATCTTATAGAACTCAAGGTCTCCGTGCTGGGAAAACAGGTTTTGCAGCTGTTTGAGCTAAGATTTCCAAGTTATTCACATAATGAAAACCTATACTTTGTTTCGGTCGAGTTCCCCATTCAAATGCATGTAACAGTGAGAAACGCACTGTCTTGGCGAAAGAAAGCGTTTTTGTACAACTTCATATAAATAGCTGTAACTTTTGATAGAAGACTCAGACAAACATGTTTATGGCTTTATCTTATAGAACTCAAGGTCTCCGTGCTGGGAAAACAGGTTTTGCAGCTGTTTGAGCTAAGATTTCCAAGTTATTCACATAATGAAAACTTGTACTTTGTTTCGGTGGAGTTCCCCATTCAAAAGCATGTAACAGTGAGAAACGCACTGTCTTGGCGAAAGAAAGCGTTTTTGTACAACTTCATAGAAATAGCTGTAACTTTTGATAGAAGACTCAGACAAACATGTTTATGGCTTTATCTTATAGAACTCAAGGTCTCCGTGCTGGGAAAACAGGTTTTGCAGCTGTTTGAGCTAAGATTTCCAAGTTATTCACATAATGAAAACCTATACTTTGTTTCGGTCGAGTTCCCCATTCAAATGCATGTAACAGTGAGAAACGCACTGTCTTGGCGAAAGAAAGCGTTTTTGTACAACTTCATATAAATAGCTGTAACTTTTGATAGAAGACTCAGACAAACATGTTTATGGCTTTATCTTATAGAACTCAAGGTCTCCGTGCTGGGAAAACAGGTTTTGCAGCTGTTTGAGCTAAGATTTCCAAGTTATTCACATAATGAAAACCTATACTTTGTTTCGGTCGAGTTCCCCATTCAAATGCATGTAACAGTGAGAAACGCACTGTCTTGGCGAAAGAAAGCGTTTTTGTACAACTTCATATAAATAGCTGTAACTTTTGATAGAAGACTCGGATACACATGTTTATGGCTTTATCTTATAGAACTCAAGGTTCCCGTGCTGGGAAAACAGGTTTTGCAGCTGTTTGAGCTAAGATTTCCAAGTTATTCACATAATGAAAACCTATACTTTGTTTCGGTCGAGTTCCCCATTCAAATGCATGTAACAGTGAGAAACGCACTGTCTTGGCGAAAGAAAGCGTTTTTGTACAACTTCATATGAATAGCTGTAACGTTTGATAGAAGACTCGGATACACATGTTTATGGCTTTATCTTATAGAACTCAAGGTTCCCGTGCTGGGAAAACAGGTTTTGCAGCTGTTTGAGCTAAGATTTCCAAGTTATTCACATAATGAAAACCTATACTTTGTTTCGGTCGAGTTCCCCATTCAAATGCATGTAACAGTGAGAAACGCACTGTCTTGGCGAAAGAAAGCGTTTTTGTACAACTTCATAGAAATAGCTGTAACTTTTGATAGAAGACTCAGACAAACATGTTTATGGCTTTATCTTATAGAACTCAAGGTCTCCGTGCTGGGAAAACAGGTTTTGTAGCTGTTTGAGCTAAGATTTCCAAGTTATTCACATAATGAAAACCTATACTTTGTTTCGGTCGAGTTCCCCATTCAAATGCATGTAACAGTGAGAAACGCACTGTCTTGGCGAAAGAAAGCGTTTGTGTACAACTTCATATAAATAGCTGTAACTTTTGATAGAAGACTCAGACAAACATGTTTATAGCTTTATCTTATAGAACTCAAGGTCTCCGTGCTGGGAAAACAGGTTTTGCAGCTGTTTGAGCTAAGATTTCCAAGTTATTCACATAATGAAAACCTATACTTTGTTTCGGTCGAGTTCCCCATTCAAATGCATGTAACAGTGAGAAACGCACTGTCTTGGCGAAAGAAAGCGTTTTTGTACAACTTCATATAAATAGCTGTAACTTTTGATAGAAGACTCGGATACACATGTTTATGGCTTTATCTTATAGAACTCAAGGTTCCCGTGCTGGGAAAACAGGTTTTGTAGCTGTTTGAGCTAAGATTTCCAAGTTATTCACATAATGAAAACCTATACTTTGTTTCGGTCGAGTTCCCCATTCAAATGCATGTAACAGTGAGAAACGCACTGTCTTGGCGAAAGAAAGCGTTTTTGTACAACTTCATAGAAATAGCTGTAACTTTTGATAGAAGACTCAGACAAACATGTTTATGGCTTATAGAACTCAAGGTCTCCGTGCTGGGAAAACAGGTTTTGTAGCTGTTTGAGCTAAGATTTCCAAGTTATTCACATAATGAAAACCTATACTTTGTTTCGGTCGAGTTCCCCATTCAAATGCATGTAACAGTGAGAAACGCACTGTCTTGGCGAAAGAAAGCGTTTTTGTACAACTTCATAGAAATAGCTGTAACTTTTGATAGAAGACTCAGACAAACATGTTTATGGCCTTATATTATAGAACTCAAGGTCTCCGTGCTGGGAAAACAGGTTTTGCAGCTGTTTGAGCTAAGATTTCCAAGTTATTCACATAATGAAAACCTATACTTTGTTTCGGTCGAGTTCCCCATTCAAATGCATGTAACAGTGAGAAACGCACTGTCTTGGCGAAAGAAAGCGTTTTTGTACAACTTCATATAAATAGCTGTAACTTTTGATAGAAGACTCGGATACACATGTTTATGGCTTTATCTTATAGAACTCAAGGTTCCCGTGCTGGGAAAACAGGTTTTGTAGCTGTTTGAGCTAAGATTTCCAAGTTATTCACATAATGAAAACCTATACTTTGTTTCGGTCGAGTTCCCCATTCAAATGCATGTAACAGTGAGAAACGCACTGTCTTGGCGAAAGAAAGCGTTTTTGTACAACTTCATAGAAATAGCTGTAACTTTTGATAGAAGACTCAGACAAACATGTTTATGGCTTTATCTTATAGAACTCAAGGTCTCCGTGCTGGGAAAACAGGTTTTGTAGCTGTTTGAGCTAAGATTTCCAAGTTATTCACATAATGAAAACCTATACTTTGTTTCGGTCGAGTTCCCCATTCAAATGCATGTAACAGTGAGAAACGCACTGTCTTGGCGAAAGAAAGCGTTTTTGTACAACTTCATAGAAATAGCTGTAACTTTTGATAGAAGACTCAGACAAACATGTTTATGGCCTTATCTTATAGAACTCAAGGTCTCCGTGCTGGGAAAACAGGTTTTGCAGCTGTTTGAGCTAAGATTTCCAAGTTATTCACATAATGAAAACCTATACTTTGTTTCGGTCGAGTTCCCCATTCAAATGCATGTAACAGTGAGAAACGCACTGTCTTGGCGAAAGAAAGCGTTTTTGTACAACTTCATATAAATAGCTGTAACTTTTGATAGAAGACTCAGACAAACATGTTTATGGCCTTATATTATAGAACTCAAGGTCTCCGTGCTGGGAAAACAGGTTTTGCAGCTGTTTGAGCTAAGATTTCCAAGTTATTCACATAATGAAAACCTATACTTTGTTTCGGTCGAGTTCCCCATTCAAATGCATGTAACAGTGAGAAACGCACTGTCTTGGCGAAAGAAAGCGTTTTTGTACAACTTCATATAAATAGCTGTAACTTTTGATAGAAGACTCGGATACACATGTTTATGGCTTTATCTTATAGAACTCAAGGTTCCCGTGCTGGGAAAACAGGTTTTGTAGCTGTTTGAGGTAAGATTTCCAAGTTATTCACATAATGAAAACCTATACTTTGTTTCGGTCGAGTTCCCCATTCAAATGCATGTAACAGTGAGAAACGCACTGTCTTGGCGAAAGAAAGCGTTTTTGTACAACTTCATAGAAATAGCTGTAACTTTTGATAGAAGACTCAGACAAACATGTTTATGGCTTTATCTTATAGAACTCAAGGTTCCCGTGCTGGGAAAACAGGTTTTGTAGCTGTTTGAGCTAAGATTTCCAAGTTATTCACATAATGAAAACCTATACTTTGTTTCGGTCGAGTTCCCCATTCAAATGCATGTAACAGTGAGAAACGCACTGTCTTGGCGAAAGAAAGCGTTTGTGTACAACTTCATATAAATAGCTGTAACTTTTGATAGAAGACTCGGATACACATGTTTATGGCTTTATCTTATAGAACTCAAGGTCTCCGTGCTGGGAAAACAGGTTTTGCAGCTGTTTGAGCTAAGATTTCCAAGTTATTCACATAATGAAAACCTATACTTTGTTTCGGTCGAGTTCCCCATTCAAATGCATGTAACAGTGAGAAACGCACTGTCTTGGCGAAAGAAAGCGCTTTTGTACAACTTCATATAAATAGCTGTAACTTTTGATAGAAGACTCGGATACACATGTTTATGGCTTTATCTTATAGAACTCAAGGTTCCCGTGCTGGGAAAACAGGTTTTGTAGCTGTTTGAGCTAAGATTTCCAAGTTATTCACATAATGAAAACCTATACTTTGTTTCGGTCGAGTTCCCCATTCAAATGCATGTAACAGTGAGAAACGCACTGTCTTGGCGAAAGAAAGCGTTTTTGTACAACTTCATATAAATAGCTGTAACTTTTGATAGAAGACTCAGACAAACATGTTTATGGCTTATAGAACTCAAGGTCTCCGTGCTGGGAAAACAGGTTTTGCAGCTGTTTGAGCTAAGATTTCCAAGTTATTCACATAATGAAAACTTGTACTTTGTTTCGGTGGAGTTCCCCATTCAAATGCATGTAACAGTGAGAAACGCACTGTCTTGGCGAAAGAAAGCGTTTTTGTACAACTTCATATAAATAGCTGTAACTTTTGATAGAAGACTCGGATACACATGTTTATGGCTTTATCTTATAGAACTCAAGGTTCCCGTGCTGGGAAAACAGGTTTTGTAGCTGTTTGAGCTAAGATTTCCAAGTTATTCACATAATGAAAACCTATACTTTGTTTCGGTCGAGTTCCCCATTCAAATGCATGTAACAGTGAGAAACGCACTGTCTTGGCGAAAGAAAGCGTTTTTGTACAACTTCATAGAAATAGCTGTAACTTTTGATAGAAGACTCAGACAAACATGTTTATGGCCTTATATTATAGAACTCAAGGTGTCCGTGCTGGGAAAACAGGTTTTGCAGCTGTTTGAGCTAAGATTTCCAAGTTATTCACATAATGAAAACCTATACTTTGTTTCGGTCGAGTTCCCCATTCAAATGCATGTAACAGTGAGAAACGCACTGTCTTGGCGAAAGAAAGCGTTTTTGTACAACTTCATATAAATAGCTGTAACTTTTGATAGAAGACTCAGACAAACATGTTTATGGCTTTATCTTATAGAACTCAAGGTCTCCGTGCTGGGAAAACAGGTTTTGCAGCTGTTTGAGCTAAGATTTCCAAGTTATTCACATAATGAAAACCTATACTTTGTTTCGGTCGAGTTCCCCATTCAAATGCATGTAACAGTGAGAAACGCACTGTCTTGGCGAAAGAAAGCGTTTTTGTACAACTTCATAGAAATAGCTGTAACTTTTGATAGAAGACTCAGACAAACATGTTTATGGCTTTATCTTATAGAACTCAAGGTTCCCGTGCTGGGAAAACAGGTTTTGTAGCTGTTTGAGCTAAGATTTCCAGGTTATTCACATAATGAAAACCTATACTTTGTTTCGGTCGAGTTCCCCATTCAAATGCATGTAACAGTGAGAAACGCACTGTCTTGGCGAAAGAAAGCGTTTTTGTACAACTTCATAGAAATAGCTGTAACTTTTGATAGAAGACTCAGACAAACATGTTTATGGCTTTATCTTATAGAACTCAAGGTTCCCGTGCTGGGAAAACAGGTTTTGTAGCTGTTTGAGCTAAGATTTCCAAGTTATTCACATAATGAAAACCTATACTTTGTTTCGGTCGAGTTCCCCATTCAAATGCATGTAACAGTGAGAAACGCACTGTCTTGGCGAAAGAAAGCGTTTTTGTACAACTTCATATAAATAGCTGTAACTTTTGATAGAAGACTCGGATACACATGTTTATGGCTTTATCTTATAGAACTCAAGGTCTCCGTGCTGGGAAAACAGGTTTTGCAGCTGTTTGAGCTAAGATTTCCAAGTTATTCACATAATGAAAACATATACTTTGTTTCGGTCGAGTTCCCCATTCAAATGCATGTAACAGTGAGAAACGCACTGTCTTGGCGAAAGAAAGCGTTTTTGTATAACTTCATAGAAATAGCTGTAACTTTTGATAGAAGACTCAGACAAACATGTTTATGGCTTTATCTTATAGAACTCAAGGTCTCCGTGCTGGGAAAACAGGTTTTGCAGCTGTTTGAGCTAAGATTTCCAAGTTATTCACATAATGAAAACCTATACTTTGTTTCGGTCGAGTTCCCCATTCAAATGCATGTAACAGTGAGAAACGCACTGTCTTGGCGAAAGAAAGCGTTTTTGTACAACTTCATATAAATAGCTGTAACTTTTGATAGAAGACTCGGATACACATGTTTATGGCCTTATCTTATAGAACTCAAGGTCTCCGTGCTGGGAAAACAGGTTTTGCAGCTGTTTGAGCTAAGACTTCCAAGTTATTCACATAATGAAAACCTATACTTTGTTTCGGTCGAGTTCCCCATTCAAATGCATGTAACAGTGAGAAACGCACTGTCTTGGCGAAAGAAAGCGTTTTTGTACAACTTCATATAAATAGCTGTAACTTTTGATAGAAGACTCGGATACACATGTTTATGGCTTTATCTTATAGAACTCAAGGTCTCCGTGCTGGGAAAACAGGTTTTGTAGCTGTTTGAGCTAAGATTTCCAAGTTATTCACATAATGAAAACCTATACTTTGTTTCGGTCGAGTTCCCCATTCAAATGCATGTAACAGTGAGAAACGCACTGTCTTGGCGAAAGAAAGCGTTTTTGTACAACTTCATATAAATAGCTGTAACTTTTGATAGAAGACTCGGATACACATGTTTATGGCTTTATCTTATAGAACTCAAGGTTCCCGTGCTGGGAAAACAGGTTTTGCAGCTGTTTGAGCTAAGATTTCCAAGTTATTCACATAATGAAAACATATACTTTGTTTCGGTCGAGTTCCCCATTCAAATGCATGTAACAGTGAGAAACGCACTGTCTTGGCGAAAGAAAGCGTTTTTGTATAACTTCATAGAAATAGCTGTAACTTTTGATAGAAGACTCAGACAAACATGTTTATGGCTTTATCTTATAGAACTCAAGGTCTCCGTGCTGGGAAAACAGGTTTTGCAGCTGTTTGAGCTAAGATTTCCAAGTTATTCACATAATGAAAACCTATACTTTGTTTCGGTCGAGTTCCCCATTCAAATGCATGTAACAGTGAGAAACGCACTGTCTTGGCGAAAGAAAGCGTTTTTGTACAACTTCATATAAATAGCTGTAACTTTTGATAGAAGACTCGGATACACATGTTTATGGCTTTATCTTATAGAACTCAAGGTTCCCGTGCTGGGAAAACAGGTTTTGTAGCTGTTTGAGCTAAGATTTCCAAGTTATTCACATAATGAAAACCTATACTTTGTTTCGGTCGAGTTCCCCATTCAAATGCATGTAACAGTGAGAAACGCACTGTCTTGGCGAAAGAAAGCGTTTTTGTACAACTTCATAGAAATAGCTGTAACTTTTGATAGAAGACTCAGACAAACATGTTTATGGCTTTATCTTATAGAACTCAAGGTCTCCGTGCTGGGAAAACAGGTTTTGTAGCTGTTTGAGCTAAGATTTCCAAGTTATTCACATAATGAAAACCTATACTTTGTTTCGGTCGAGTTCCCCATTCAAATGCATGTAACAGTGAGAAACGCACTGTCTTGGCGAAAGAAAGCGTTTTTGTACAACTTCATAGAAATAGCTGTAACTTTTGATAGAAGACTCAGACAAACATGTTTATGGCTTTATCTTATAGAACTCAAGGTCTCCGTGCTGGGAAAACAGGTTTTGCAGCTGTTTGAGCTAAGATTTCCAAGTTATTCACATAATGAAAACCTATACTTTGTTTCGGTCGAGTTCCCCATTCAAATGCATGTAACAGTGAGAAACGCACTGTCTTGGCGAAAGAAAGCGTTTTTGTACAACTTCATAGAAATAGCTGTAACTTTTGATAGAAGACTCGGATACACATGTTTATGGCTTTATCTTATAGAACTCAAGGTTCCCGTGCTGGGAAAACAGGTTTTGTAGCTGTTTGAGCTAAGATTTCCAAGTTATTCACATAATGAAAACCTATACTTTGTTTCGGTCGAGTTCCCCATTCAAATGCATGTAACAGTGAGAAACGCACTGTCTTGGCGAAAGAAAGCGTTTTTGTACAACTTCATAGAAATAGCTGTAACTTTTGATAGAAGACTCAGACAAACATGTTTATGGCTTTATCTTATAGAACTCAAGGTCTCCGTGCTGGGAAAACAGGTTTTGCAGCTGTTTGAGCTAAGATTTCCAAGTTATTCACATAATGAAAACCTATACTTTGTTTCGGTCGAGTTCCCCATTCAAATGCATGTAACAGTGAGAAACGCACTGTCTTGGCGAAAGAAAGCGTTTTTGTACAACTTCATAGAAATAGCTGTAACTTTTGATAGAAGACTCGGATACACATGTTTATGGCTTTATCTTATAGAACTCAAGGTTCCCGTGCTGGGAAAACAGGTTTTGTAGCTGTTTGAGCTAAGATTTCCAAGTTATTCACATAATGAAAACCTATACTTTGTTTCGGTCGAGTTCCCCATTCAAATGCATGTAACAGTGAGAAACGCACTGTCTTGGCGAAAGAAAGCGTTTTTGTACAACTTCATAGAAATAGCTGTAACTTTTGATAGAAGACTCAGACAAACATGTTTATGGCCTTATATTATAGAACTCAAGGTCTCCGTGCTGGGAAAACAGGTTTTGCAGCTGTTTGAGCTAAGATTTCCAAGTTATTCACATAATGAAAACCTATACTTTGTTTCGGTCGAGTTCCCCATTCAAATGCATGTAACAGTGAGAAACGCACTGTCTTGGCGAAAGAAAGCGTTTTTGTACAACTTCATAGAAATAGCTGTAACTTTTGATAGAAGACTCAGACAAACATGTTTATGGCTTTATCTTATAGAACTCAAGGTCTCCGTGCTGGGAAAACAGGTTTTGTAGCTGTTTGAGCTAAGATTTCCAAGTTATTCACATAATGAAAACCTATACTTTGTTTCGGTCGAGTTCCCCATTCAAATGCATGTAACAGTGAGAAACGCACTGTCTTGGCGAAAGAAAGCGTTTTTGTACAACTTCATATAAATAGCTGTAACTTTTGATAGAAGACTCAGACAAACATGTTTATGGCTTTATCTTATAGAACTCAAGGTTCCCGTGCTGGGAAAACAGGTTTTGTAGCTGTTTGAGCTAAGATTTCCAGGTTATTCACATAATGAAAACCTATACTTTGTTTCGGTCGAGTTCCCCATTCAAATGCATGTAACAGTGAGAAACGCACTGTCTTGGCGAAAGAAAGCGTTTTTGTACAACTTCATAGAAATAGCTGTAACTTTTGATAGAAGACTCAGACAAACATGTTTATGGCTTTATCTTATAGAACTCAAGGTCTCCGTGCTGGGAAAACAGGTTTTGCAGCTGTTTGAGCTAAGATTTCCAAGTTATTCACATAATGAAAACCTATACTTTGTTTCGGTCGAGTTCCCCATTCAAATGCATGTAACAGTGAGAAACGCACTGTCTTGGCGAAAGAAAGCGTTTTTGTACAACTTCATATAAATAGCTGTAACTTTTGATAGAAGACTCAGACAAACATGTTTATGGCTTTATCTTATAGAACTCAAGGTTCCCGTGCTGGGAAAACAGGTTTTGTAGCTGTTTGAGCTAAGATTTCCAAGTTATTCACATAATGAAAACCTATACTTTGTTTCGGTCGAGTTCCCCATTCAAATGCATGTAACAGTGAGAAACGCACTGTCTTGGCGAAAGAAAGCGTTTTTGTACAACTTCATAGAAATAGCTGTAACTTTTGATAGAAGACTCGGATACACATGTTTATGGCTTTATCTTATAGAACTCAAGGTTCCCGTGCTGGGAAAACAGGTTTTGTAGCTGTTTGAGCTAAGATTTCCAAGTTATTCACATAATGAAAACCTATACTTTGTTTCGGTCGAGTTCCCCATTCAAATGCATGTAACAGTGAGAAACGCACTGTCTTGGCGAAAGAAAGCGTTTTTGTACAACTTCATATAAATAGCTGTAACTTTTGATAGAAGACTCGGATACACATGTTTATGGCTTTATCTTATAGAACTCAAGGTTCCCGTGCTGGGAAAACAGGTTTTGTAGCTGTTTGAGCTAAGATTTCCAAGTTATTCACATAATGAAAACCTATACTTTGTTTCGGTCGAGTTCCCCATTCAAATGCATGTAACAGTGAGAAACGCACTGTCTTGGCGAAAGAAAGCGTTTTTGTACAACTTCATAGAAATAGCTGTAACTTTTGATAGAAGACTCAGACAAACATGTTTATGGCCTTATCTTATAGAACTCAAGGTCTCCGTGCTGGGAAAACAGGTTTTGCAGCTGTTTGAGCTAAGATTTCCAAGTTATTCACATAATGAAAACCTATACTTTGTTTCGGTCGAGTTCCCCATTCAAATGCATGTAACAGTGAGAAACGCACTGTCTTGGCGAAAGAAAGCGTTTTTGTACAACTTCATAGAAATAGCTGTAACTTTTGATAGAAGACTCGGATACACATGTTTATGGCTTTATCTTATAGAACTCAAGGTTCCCGTGCTGGGAAAACAGGTTTTGTAGCTGTTTGAGCTAAGATTTCCAAGTTATTCACATAATGAAAACCTATACTTTGTTTCGGTCGAGTTCCCCATTCAAATGCATGTAACAGTGAGAAACGCACTGTCTTGGCGAAAGAAAGCGTTTTTGTACAACTTCATAGAAATAGCTGTAACTTTTGATAGAAGACTCAGACAAACATGTTTATGGCCTTATATTATAGAACTCAAGGTCTCCGTGCTGGGAAAACAGGTTTTGCAGCTGTTTGAGCTAAGATTTCCAAGTTATTCACATAATGAAAACCTATACTTTGTTTCGGTCGAGTTCCCCATTCAAATGCATGTAACAGTGAGAAACGCACTGTCTTGGCGAAAGAAAGCGTTTTTGTACAACTTCATAGAAATAGCTGTAACTTTTGATAGAAGACTCGGATACACATGTTTATGGCTTTATCTTATAGAACTCAAGGTTCCCGTGCTGGGAAAACAGGTTTTGTAGCTGTTTGAGCTAAGATTTCCAAGTTATTCACATAATGAAAACCTATACTTTGTTTCGGTCGAGTTCCCCATTCAAATGCATGTAACAGTGAGAAACGCACTGTCTTGGCGAAAGAAAGCGTTTTTGTACAACTTCATAGAAATAGCTGTAACTTTTGATAGAAGACTCAGACAAACATGTTTATGGCTTTATCTTATAGAACTCAAGGTTCCCGTGCTGGGCAAACAGGTTTTGCAGCTGTTTGAGCTAAGATTTCCAAGTTATTCACATAATGAAAACCTATACTTTGTTTCGGTCGAGTTCCCCATTCAAATGCATGTAACAGTGAGAAACGCACTGTCTTGGCGAAAGAAAGCGTTTTTGTACAACTTCATAGAAATAGCTGTAACTTTTGATAGAAGACTCGGATACACATGTTTATGGCTTTATCTTATAGAACTCAAGGTTCCCGTGCTGGGAAAACAGGTTTTGTAGCTGTTTGAGCTAAGATTTCCAAGTTATTCACATAATGAAAACCTATACTTTGTTTCGGTCGAGTTCCCCATTCAAATGCATGTAACAGTGAGAAACGCACTGTCTTGGCGAAAGAAAGCGTTTTTGTACAACTTCATAGAAATAGCTGTAACTTTTGATAGAAGACTCAGACAAACATGTTTATGGCCTTATATTATAGAACTCAAGGTCTCCGTGCTGGGAAAACAGGTTTTGCAGCTGTTTGAGCTAAGATTTCCAAGTTATTCACATAATGAAAACCTATACTTTGTTTCGGTCGAGTTCCCCATTCAAATGCATGTAACAGTGAGAAACGCACTGTCTTGGCGAAAGAAAGCGTTTTTGTACAACTTCATAGAAATAGCTGTAACTTTTGATAGAAGACTCGGATCCACATGTTTATGGCTTTATCTTATAGAACTCAAGGTTCCCGTGCTGGGAAAACAGGTTTTGTAGCTGTTTGAGCTAAGATTTCCAAGTTATTCACATAATGAAAACCTATACTTTGTTTCGGTCGAGTTCCCCATTCAAATGCATGTAACAGTGAGAAACGCACTGTCTTGGCGAAAGAAAGCGTTTTTGTACAACTTCATAGAAATAGCTGTAACTTTTGATAGAAGACTCAGACAAACATGTTTATGGCCTTATATTATAGAACTCAAGGTCTCCGTGCTGGGAAAACAGGTTTTGCAGCTGTTTGAGCTAAGATTTCCAAGTTATTCACATAATGAAAACCTATACTTTGTTTCGGTCGAGTTCCCCATTCAAATGCATGTAACAGTGAGAAACGCACTGTCTTGGCGAAAGAAAGCGTTTTTGTACAACTTCATAGAAATAGCTGTAACTTTTGATAGAAGACTCAGACAAACATGTTTATGGCCTTATATTATAGAACTCAAGGTCTCCGTGCTGGGAAAACAGGTTTTGCAGCTGTTTGAGCTAAGATTTCCAAGTTATTCACATAATGAAAACCTATACTTTGTTTCGGTCGAGTTCCCCATTCAAATGCATGTAACAGTGAGAAACGCACTGTCTTGGCGAAAGAAAGCGTTTTTGTACAACTTCATAGAAATAGCTGTAACTTTTGATAGAAGACTCAGACAAACATGTTTATGGCTTTATCTTATAGAACTCAAGGTCTCCGTGCTGGGAAAACAGGTTTTGTAGGTGTTTGAGCTAAGATTTCCAAGTTATTCACATAATGAAAACCTATACTTTGTTTCGGTCGAGTTCCCCATTCAAATGCATGTAACAGTGAGAAACGCACTGTCTTGGCGAAAGAAAGCGTTTTTGTACAACTTCATATAAATAGCTGTAACTTTTGATAGAAGACTCGGATACACATGTTTATGGCCTTATCTTATAGAACTCAAGGTCTCCGTGCTGGGAAAACAGGTTTTGCAGCTGTTTGAGCTAAGATTTCCAAGTTATTCACATAATGAAAACCTATACTTTGTTTCGGTCGAGTTCCCCATTCAAATGCATGTAACAGTGAGAAACGCACTGTCTTGGCGAAAGAAAGCGTTTTTGTACAACTTCATAGAAATAGCTGTAACTTTTGATAGAAGACTCAGACAAACATGTTTATGGCCTTATATTATAGAACTCAAGGTCTCTGTGCTGGGAAAACAGGTTTTGCAGCTGTTTGAGCTAAGATTTCCAAGTTATTCACATAATGAAAACCTATACTTTGTTTCGGTCGAGTTCCCCATTCAAATGCATGTAACAGTGAGAAACGCACTGTCTTGGCGAAAGAAAGCGTTTTTGTACAACTTCATAGAAATAGCTGTAACTTTTGATAGAAGACTCAGACAAACATGTTTATGGCTTTATCTTATAGAACTCAAGGTTCCCGTGCTGGGAAAACAGGTTTTGTAGCTGTTTGAGCTAAGATTTCCAAGTTATTCACATAATGAAAACCTATACTTTGTTTCGGTCGAGTTCCCCATTCAAATGCATGTAACAGTGAGAAACGCACTGTCTTGGCGAAAGAAAGCGTTTTTGTACAACTTCATAGAAATAGCTGTAACTTTTGATAGAAGACTCAGACAAACATGTTTATGGCTTTATCTTATAGAACTCAAGGTCTCCGTGCTGGGAAAACAGGTTTTGCAGCTGTTTGAGCTAAGATTTCCAAGTTATTCACATAATGAAAACCTATACTTTGTTTCGGTCGAGTTCCCCATTCAAATGCATGTAACAGTGAGAAACGCACTGTCTTGGCGAAAGAAAGCGTTTTTGTACAACTTCATAGAAATAGCTGTAACTTTTGATAGAAGACTCAGACAAACATGTTTATGGCCTTATATTATAGAACTCAAGGTCTCCGTGCTGGGAAAACAGGTTTTGTAGCTGTTTGAGCTAAGATTTCCAAGTTATTCACATAATGAAAACCTATACTTTGTTTCGGTCGAGTTCCCCATTCAAATGCATGTAACAGTGAGAAACGCACTGTCTTGGCGAAAGAAAGCGTTTTTGTACAACTTCATAGAAATAGCTGTAACTTTTGATAGAAGACTCAGACAAACATGTTTATGGCCTTATATTATAGAACTCAAGGTCTCCGTGCTGGGAAAACAGGTTTTGCAGCTGTTTGAGCTAAGATTTCCAAGTTATTCACATAATGAAAACTTGTACTTTGTTTCGGTGGAGTTCCCCATTCAAATGCATGTAACAGTGAGAAACGCACTGTCTTGGCGAAAGAAAGCGTTTTTGTACAACTTCATATAAATAGCTGTAACTTTTGATAGAAGACTCAGACAAACATGTTTATGGCTTTATCTTATAGAACTCAAGGTCTCCGTGCTGGGAAAACAGGTTTTGCAGCTGTTTGAGCTAAGATTTCCAAGTTATTCACATAATGAAAACCTATACTTTGTTTCGGTCGAGTTCCCCATTCAAATGCATGTAACAGTGAGAAACGCACTGTCTTGGCGAAAGAAAGCGTTTTTGTACAACTTCATAGAAATAGCTGTAACTTTTGATAGAAGACTCAGACAAACATGTTTATGGCTTTATCTTATAGAACTCAAGGTCTCCGTGCTGGGAAAACAGGTTTTGCAGCTGTTTGAGCTAAGATTTCCAAGTTATTCACATAATGAAAACCTATACTTTGTTTCGGTCGAGTTCCCCATTCAAATGCATGTAACAGTGAGAAACGCACTGTCTTGGCGAAAGAAAGCGTTTTTGTACAACTTCATAGAAATAGCTGTAACTTTTGATAGAAGACTCGGATACACATGTTTATGGCTTTATCTTATAGAACTCAAGGTTCCCGTGCTGGGAAAACAGGTTTTGTAGCTGTTTGAGCTAAGATTTCCAAGTTATTCACATAATGAAAACCTATACTTTGTTTCGGTCGAGTTCCCCATTCAAATGCATGTAACAGTGAGAAACGCACTGTCTTGGCGAAAGAAAGCGTTTTTGTACAACTTCATAGAAATAGCTGTAACTTTTGATAGAAGACTCAGACAAACATGTTTATGGCCTTATATTATAGAACTCAAGGTCTCTGTGCTGGGAAAACAGGTTTTGCAGCTGTTTGAGCTAAGATTTCCAAGTTATTCACATAATGAAAACCTATACTTTGTTTCGGTCGAGTTCCCCATTCAAATGCATGTAACAGTGAGAAACGCACTGTCTTGGCGAAAGAAAGCGTTTTTGTACAACTTCATAGAAATAGCTGTAACTTTTGATAGAAGACTCAGACAAACATGTTTATGGCTTTATCTTATAGAACTCAAGGTTCCCGTGCTGGGAAAACAGGTTTTGTAGCTGTTTGAGCTAAGATTTCCAAGTTATTCACATAATGAAAACCTATACTTTGTTTCGGTCGAGTTCCCCATTCAAATGCATGTAACAGTGAGAAACGCACTGTCTTGGCGAAAGAAAGCGTTTTTGTACAACTTCATAGAAATAGCTGTAACTTTTGATAGAAGACTCAGACAAACATGTTTATGGCTTTATCTTATAGAACTCAAGGTCTCCGTGCTGGGAAAACAGGTTTTGCAGCTGTTTGAGCTAAGATTTCCAAGTTATTCACATAATGAAAACCTATACTTTGTTTCGGTCGAGTTCCCCATTCAAATGCATGTAACAGTGAGAAACGCACTGTCTTGGCGAAAGAAAGCGTTTTTGTACAACTTCATATAAATAGCTGTAACTTTTGATAGAAGACTCAGACAAACATGTTTATGGCCTTATATTATAGAACTCAAGGTCTCCGTGCTGGGAAAACAGGTTTTGCAGCTGTTTGAGCTAAGATTTCCAAGTTATTCACATAATGAAAACCTATACTTTGTTTCGGTCGAGTTCCCCATTCAAATGCATGTAACAGTGAGAAACGCACTGTCTTGGCGAAAGAAAGCGTTTTTGTACAACTTCATAGAAATAGCTGTAACTTTTGATAGAAGACTCAGACAAACATGTTTATGGCCTTATATTATAGAACTCAAGGTCTCCGTGCTGGGAAAACAGGTTTTGCAGCTGTTTGAGCTAAGATTTCCAAGTTATTCACATAATGAAAACTTGTACTTTGTTTCGGTGGAGTTCCCCATTCAAATGCATGTAACAGTGAGAAACGCACTGTCTTGGCGAAAGAAAGCGTTTTTGTACAACTTCATATAAATAGCTGTAACTTTTGATAGAAGACTCAGACAAACATGTTTATGGCTTTATCTTATAGAACTCAAGGTCTCCGTGCTGGGAAAACAGGTTTTGCAGCTGTTTGAGCTAAGATTTCCAAGTTATTCACATAATGAAAACCTATACTTTGTTTCGGTCGAGTTCCCCATTCAAATGCATGTAACAGTGAGAAACGCACTGTCTTGGCGAAAGAAAGCGTTTTTGTACAACTTCATAGAAATAGCTGTAACTTTTGATAGAAGACTCGGACAAACATGTTTATGGCTTTATCTTATAGAACTCAAGGTCTCCGTGCTGGGAAAACAGGTTATGCAGCTGTTTGAGCTAAGATTTCCAAGTTATTCACATAATGAAAACCTATACTTTGTTTCGGTCGAGTTCCCCATTCAAATGCATGTAACAGTGAGAAACGCACTGTCTTGGCGAAAGAAAGCGTTTTTGTACAACTTCATAGAAATAGCTGTAACTTTTGATAGAAGACTCAGACAAACATGTTTATGGCTTTATCTTATAGAACTCAAGGTCTCCGTGCTGGGAAAACAGGTTTTGCAGCTGTTTGAGCTAAGATTTCCAAGTTATTCACATAATGAAAACCTATACTTTGTTTCGGTCGAGTTCCCCATTCAAATGCATGTAACAGTGAGAAACGCACTGTCTTGGCGAAAGAAAGCGTTTTTGTACAACTTCATAGAAATAGCTGTAACTTTTGATAGAAGACTCGGATACACATGTTTATGGCTTTATCTTATAGAACTCAAGGTTCCCGTGCTGGGAAAACAGGTTTTGTAGCTGTTTGAGCTAAGATTTCCAAGTTATTCACATAATGAAAACCTATACTTTGTTTCGGTCGAGTTCCCCATTCAAATGCATGTAACAGTGAGAAACGCACTGTCTTGGCGAAAGAAAGCGTTTTTGTACAACTTCATATAAATAGCTGTAACTTTTGATAGAAGACTCGGATACACATGTTTATGGCTTTATCTTATAGAACTCAAGGTTCCCGTGCTGGGAAAACAGGTTTTGTAGCTGTTTGAGCTAAGATTTCCAAGTTATTCACATAATGAAAACCTATACTTTGTTTCGGTCGAGTTCCCCATTCAAATGCATGTAACAGTGAGAAACGCACTGTCTTGGCGAAAGAAAGCGTTTTTGTACAACTTCATAGAAATAGCTGTAACTTTTGATAGAAGACTCGGATACACATGTTTATGGCTTTATCTTATAGAACTCAAGGTTCCCGTGCTGGGAAAACAGGTTTTGTAGCTGTTTGAGCTAAGATTTCCAAGTTATTCACATAATGAAAACCTATACTTTGTTTCGGTCGAGTTCCCCATTCAAATGCATGTAACAGTGAGAAACGCACTGTCTTGGCGAAAGAAAGCGTTTTTGTACAACTTCATATAAATAGCTGTAACTTTTGATAGAAGACTCAGACAAACATGTTTATGGCCTTATATTATAGAACTCAAGGTCTCTGTGCTGGGAAAACAGGTTTTGTAGCTGTTTGAGCTAAGATTTCCAAGTTATTCACATAATGAAAACCTATACTTTGTTTCGGTCGAGTTCCCCATTCAAATGCATGTAACAGTGAGAAACGCACTGTCTTGGCGAAAGAAAGCGTTTTTGTACAACTTCATATAAATAGCTGTAACTTTTGATAGAAGACTCAGACAAACATGTTTATGGCTTTATCTTATAGAACTCAAGGTCTCCGTGCTGGGAAAACAGGTTTTGCAGCTGTTTGAGCTAAGATTTCCAAGTTATTCACATAATGAAAACCTATACTTTGTTTCGGTCGAGTTCCCCATTCAAATGCATGTAACAGTGAGAAACGCACTGTCTTGGCGAAAGAAAGCGTTTTTGTACAACTTCATATAAATAGCTGTAACTTTTGATAGAAGACTCAGACAAACATGTTTATGGCTTTATCTTATAGAACTCAAGGTTCCCGTGCTGGGAAAACAGGTTTTGTAGCTGTTTGAGCTAAGATTTCCAGGTTATTCACATAATGAAAACCTATACTTTGTTTCGGTCGAGTTCCCCATTCAAATGCATGTAACAGTGAGAAACGCACTGTCTTGGCGAAAGAAAGCGTTTTTGTACAACTTCATAGAAATAGCTGTAACTTTTGATAGAAGACTCAGACAAACATGTTTATGGCTTTATCTTATAGAACTCAAGGTCTCCGTGCTGGGAAAACAGGTTTTGCAGCTGTTTGAGCTAAGATTTCCAAGTTATTCACATAATGAAAACCTATACTTTGTTTCGGTCGAGTTCCCCATTCAAATGCATGTAACAGTGAGAAACGCACTGTCTTGGCGAAAGAAAGCGTTTTTGTACAACTTCATATAAATAGCTGTAACTTTTGATAGAAGACTCAGACAAACATGTTTATGGCTTTATCTTATAGAACTCAAGGTTCCCGTGCTGGGAAAACAGGTTTTGTAGCTGTTTGAGCTAAGATTTCCAGGTTATTCACATAATGAAAACCTATACTTTGTTTCGGTCGAGTTCCCCATTCAAATGCATGTAACAGTGAGAAACGCACTGTCTTGGCGAAAGAAAGCGTTTTTGTACAACTTCATAGAAATAGCTGTAACTTTTGATAGAAGACTCAGACAAACATGTTTATGGCTTTATCTTATAGAACTCAAGGTCTCCGTGCTGGGAAAACAGGTTTTGCAGCTGTTTGAGCTAAGATTTCCAAGTTATTCACATAATGAAAACCTATACTTTGTTTCGGTCGAGTTCCCCATTCAAATGCATGTAACAGTGAGAAACGCACTGTCTTGGCGAAAGAAAGCGTTTTTGTACAACTTCATAGAAATAGCTGTAACTTTTGATAGAAGACTCAGACAAACATGTTTATGGCTTTATCTTATAGAACTCAAGGTTCCCGTGCTGGGAAAACAGGTTTTGTAGCTGTTTGAGCTAAGATTTCCAGGTTATTCACATAATGAAAACCTATACTTTGTTTCGGTCGAGTTCCCCATTCAAATGCATGTAACAGTGAGAAACGCACTGTCTTGGCGAAAGAAAGCGTTTTTGTACAACTTCATAGAAATAGCTGTAACTTTTGATAGAAGACTCAGACAAACATGTTTATGGCTTTATCTTATAGAACTCAAGGTCTCCGTGCTGGGAAAACAGGTTTTGCAGCTGTTTGAGCTAAGATTTCCAAGTTATTCACATAATGAAAACCTATACTTTGTTTCGGTCGAGTTCCCCATTCAAATGCATGTAACAGTGAGAAACGCACTGTCTTGGCGAAAGAAAGCGTTTTTGTACAACTTCATAGAAATAGCTGTAACTTTTGATAGAAGACTCAGACAAACATGTTTATGGCCTTATATTATAGAACTCAAGGTCTCCGTGCTGGGAAAACAGGTTTTGCAGCTGTTTGAGCTAAGATTTCCAAGTTATTCACATAATGAAAACCTATACTTTGTTTCGGTCGAGTTCCCCATTCAAATGCATGTAACAGTGAGAAACGCACTGTCTTGGCGAAAGAAAGCGTTTTTGTACAACTTCATATAAATAGCTGTAACTTTTGATAGAAGACTCAGACAAACATGTTTATGGCTTTATCTTATAGAACTCAAGGTCTCCGTGCTGGGAAAACAGGTTTTGCAGCTGTTTGAGCTAAGATTTCCAAGTTATTCACATAATGAAAACCTATACTTTGTTTCGGTCGAGTTCCCCATTCAAATGCATGTAACAGTGAGAAACGCACTGTCTTGGCGAAAGAAAGCGTTTTTGTACAACTTCATAGAAATAGCTGTAACTTTTGATAGAAGACTCAGACAAACATGTTTATGGCCTTATATTATAGAACTCAAGGTCTCTGTGCTGGGAAAACAGGTTTTGCAGCTGTTTGAGCTAAGATTTCCAAGTTATTCACATAATGAAAACATATACTTTGTTTCGGTCGAGTTCCCCATTCAACTGCATGTAACAGTGAGAAACGCACTGTCTTGGCGAAAGAAAGCGTTTTTGTACAACTTCATAGAAATAGCTGTAACTTTTGATAGAAGACTCAGACAAACATGTTTATGGCTTTATCTTATAGAACTCAAGGTTCCCGTGCTGGGAAAACAGGTTTTGTAGCTGTTTGAGCTAAGATTTCCAAGTTATTCACATAATGAAAACCTATACTTTGTTTCGGTCGAGTTCCCCATTCAAATGCATGTAACAGTGAGAAACGCACTGTCTTGGCGAAAGAAAGCGTTTTTGTACAACTTCATAGAAATAGCTGTAACTTTTGATAGAAGACTCAGACAAACATGTTTATGGCTTTATCTTATAGAACTCAAGGTCTCCGTGCTGGGAAAACAGGTTTTGCAGCTGTTTGAGCTAAGATTTCCAAGTTATTCACATAATGAAAACCTATACTTTGTTTCGGTCGAGTTCCCCATTCAAATGCATGTAACAGTGAGAAACGCACTGTCTTGGCGAAAGAAAGCGTTTTTGTACAACTTCATAGAAATAGCTGTAACTTTTGATAGAAGACTCGGATACACATGTTTATAGCTTTATCTTATAGAACTCAAGGTTCCCGTGCTGGGCAAACAGGTTTTGCAGCTGTTTGAGCTAAGATTTCCAAGTTATTCACATAATGAAAACCTATACTTTGTTTCGGTCGAGTTCCCCATTCAAATGCATGTAACAGTGAGAAACGCACTGTCTTGGCGAAAGAAAGCGTTTTTGTACAACTTCATATAAATAGCTGTAACTTTTGATAGAAGACTCGGATACACATGTTTATGGCTTTATCTTATAGAACTCAAGGTTCCCGTGCTGGGAAAACAGGTTTTGTAGCTGTTTGAGCTAAGATTTCCAAGTTATTCACATAATGAAAACCTATACTTTGTTTCGGTCGAGTTCCCCATTCAAATGCATGTAACAGTGAGAAACGCACTGTCTTGGCGAAAGAAAGCGTTTTTGTACAACTTCATAGAAATAGCTGTAACTTTTGATAGAAGACTCGGATACACATGTTTATGGCTTTATCTTATAGAACTCAAGGTTCCCGTGCTGGGAAAACAGGTTTTGTAGCTGTTTGAGCTAAGATTTCCAAGTTATTCACATAATGAAAACCTATACTTTGTTTCGGTCGAGTTCCCCATTCAAATGCATGTAACAGTGAGAAACGCACTGTCTTGGCGAAAGAAAGCGTTTTTGTACAACTTCATATAAATAGCTGTAACTTTTGATAGAAGACTCAGACAAACATGTTTATGGCTTTATCTTATAGAACTCAAGGTTCCCGTGCTGGGAAAACAGGTTTTGTAGCTGTTTGAGCTAAGATTTCCAGGTTATTCACATAATGAAAACCTATACTTTGTTTCGGTCGAGTTCCCCATTCAAATGCATGTAACAGTGAGAAACGCACTGTCTTGGCGAAAGAAAGCGTTTTTGTACAACTTCATAGAAATAGCTGTAACTTTTGATAGAAGACTCAGACAAACATGTTTATGGCTTTATCTTATAGAACTCAAGGTCTCCGTGCTGGGAAAACAGGTTTTGCAGCTGTTTGAGCTAAGATTTCCAAGTTATTCACATAATGAAAACCTATACTTTGTTTCGGTCGAGTTCCCCATTCAAATGCATGTAACAGTGAGAAACGCACTGTCTTGGCGAAAGAAAGCGTTTTTGTACAACTTCATATAAATAGCTGTAACTTTTGATAGAAGACTCAGACAAACATGTTTATGGCTTTATCTTATAGAACTCAAGGTTCCCGTGCTGGGAAAACAGGTTTTGTAGCTGTTTGAGCTAAGATTTCCAGGTTATTCACATAATGAAAACCTATACTTTGTTTCGGTCGAGTTCCCCATTCAAATGCATGTAACAGTGAGAAACGCACTGTCTTGGCGAAAGAAAGCGTTTTTGTACAACTTCATAGAAATAGCTGTAACTTTTGATAGAAGACTCAGACAAACATGTTTATGGCTTTATCTTATAGAACTCAAGGTCTCCGTGCTGGGAAAACAGGTTTTGCAGCTGTTTGAGCTAAGATTTCCAAGTTATTCACATAATGAAAACCTATACTTTGTTTCGGTCGAGTTCCCCATTCAAATGCATGTAACAGTGAGAAACGCACTGTCTTGGCGAAAGAAAGCGTTTTTGTACAACTTCATATAAATAGCTGTAACTTTTGATAGAAGACTCAGACAAACATGTTTATGGCTTTATCTTATAGAACTCAAGGTTCCCGTGCTGGGAAAACAGGTTTTGTAGCTGT
Organism: Copadichromis virginalis; assembly: GCF_057382275.1. Taxonomy (NCBI): domain Eukaryota; kingdom Metazoa; phylum Chordata; class Actinopteri; order Cichliformes; family Cichlidae; genus Copadichromis; species Copadichromis virginalis. The sequence continues at coordinate 3,636,870 of NC_140622.1, forward strand.
TTGAGCTAAGATTTCCAGGTTATTCACATAATGAAAACCTATACTTTGTTTCGGTCGAGTTCCCCATTCAAATGCATGTAACAGTGAGAAACGCACTGTCTTGGCGAAAGAAAGCGTTTTTGTACAACTTCATAGAAATAGCTGTAACTTTTGATAGAAGACTCAGACAAACATGTTTATGGCTTTATCTTATAGAACTCAAGGTCTCCGTGCTGGGAAAACAGGTTTTGCAGCTGTTTGAGCTAAGATTTCCAAGTTATTCACATAATGAAAACCTATACTTTGTTTCGGTCGAGTTCCCCATTCAAATGCATGTAACAGTGAGAAACGCACTGTCTTGGCGAAAGAAAGCGTTTTTGTACAACTTCATAGAAATAGCTGTAACTTTTGATAGAAGACTCAGACAAACATGTTTATGGCTTTATCTTATAGAACTCAAGGTTCCCGTGCTGGGAAAACAGGTTTTGTAGCTGTTTGAGCTAAGATTTCCAGGTTATTCACATAATGAAAACCTATACTTTGTTTCGGTCGAGTTCCCCATTCAAATGCATGTAACAGTGAGAAACGCACTGTCTTGGCGAAAGAAAGCGTTTTTGTACAACTTCATAGAAATAGCTGTAACTTTTGATAGAAGACTCAGACAAACATGTTTATGGCTTTATCTTATAGAACTCAAGGTCTCCGTGCTGGGAAAACAGGTTTTGCAGCTGTTTGAGCTAAGATTTCCAAGTTATTCACATAATGAAAACCTATACTTTGTTTCGGTCGAGTTCCCCATTCAAATGCATGTAACAGTGAGAAACGCACTGTCTTGGCGAAAGAAAGCGTTTTTGTACAACTTCATAGAAATAGCTGTAACTTTTGATAGAAGACTCAGACAAACATGTTTATGGCCTTATATTATAGAACTCAAGGTCTCCGTGCTGGGAAAACAGGTTTTGCAGCTGTTTGAGCTAAGATTTCCAAGTTATTCACATAATGAAAACCTATACTTTGTTTCGGTCGAGTTCCCCATTCAAATGCATGTAACAGTGAGAAACGCACTGTCTTGGCGAAAGAAAGCGTTTTTGTACAACTTCATATAAATAGCTGTAACTTTTGATAGAAGACTCAGACAAACATGTTTATGGCTTTATCTTATAGAACTCAAGGTCTCCGTGCTGGGAAAACAGGTTTTGCAGCTGTTTGAGCTAAGATTTCCAAGTTATTCACATAATGAAAACCTATACTTTGTTTCGGTCGAGTTCCCCATTCAAATGCATGTAACAGTGAGAAACGCACTGTCTTGGCGAAAGAAAGCGTTTTTGTACAACTTCATAGAAATAGCTGTAACTTTTGATAGAAGACTCAGACAAACATGTTTATGGCCTTATATTATAGAACTCAAGGTCTCTGTGCTGGGAAAACAGGTTTTGCAGCTGTTTGAGCTAAGATTTCCAAGTTATTCACATAATGAAAACATATACTTTGTTTCGGTCGAGTTCCCCATTCAACTGCATGTAACAGTGAGAAACGCACTGTCTTGGCGAAAGAAAGCGTTTTTGTACAACTTCATAGAAATAGCTGTAACTTTTGATAGAAGACTCAGACAAACATGTTTATGGCTTTATCTTATAGAACTCAAGGTTCCCGTGCTGGGAAAACAGGTTTTGTAGCTGTTTGAGCTAAGATTTCCAAGTTATTCACATAATGAAAACCTATACTTTGTTTCGGTCGAGTTCCCCATTCAAATGCATGTAACAGTGAGAAACGCACTGTCTTGGCGAAAGAAAGCGTTTTTGTACAACTTCATAGAAATAGCTGTAACTTTTGATAGAAGACTCAGACAAACATGTTTATGGCTTTATCTTATAGAACTCAAGGTCTCCGTGCTGGGAAAACAGGTTTTGCAGCTGTTTGAGCTAAGATTTCCAAGTTATTCACATAATGAAAACCTATACTTTGTTTCGGTCGAGTTCCCCATTCAAATGCATGTAACAGTGAGAAACGCACTGTCTTGGCGAAAGAAAGCGTTTTTGTACAACTTCATAGAAATAGCTGTAACTTTTGATAGAAGACTCGGATACACATGTTTATAGCTTTATCTTATAGAACTCAAGGTTCCCGTGCTGGGCAAACAGGTTTTGCAGCTGTTTGAGCTAAGATTTCCAAGTTATTCACATAATGAAAACCTATACTTTGTTTCGGTCGAGTTCCCCATTCAAATGCATGTAACAGTGAGAAACGCACTGTCTTGGCGAAAGAAAGCGTTTTTGTACAACTTCATATAAATAGCTGTAACTTTTGATAGAAGACTCGGATACACATGTTTATGGCTTTATCTTATAGAACTCAAGGTTCCCGTGCTGGGAAAACAGGTTTTGTAGCTGTTTGAGCTAAGATTTCCAAGTTATTCACATAATGAAAACCTATACTTTGTTTCGGTCGAGTTCCCCATTCAAATGCATGTAACAGTGAGAAACGCACTGTCTTGGCGAAAGAAAGCGTTTTTGTACAACTTCATAGAAATAGCTGTAACTTTTGATAGAAGACTCGGATACACATGTTTATGGCTTTATCTTATAGAACTCAAGGTTCCCGTGCTGGGAAAACAGGTTTTGTAGCTGTTTGAGCTAAGATTTCCAAGTTATTCACATAATGAAAACCTATACTTTGTTTCGGTCGAGTTCCCCATTCAAATGCATGTAACAGTGAGAAACGCACTGTCTTGGCGAAAGAAAGCATTTTTGTACAACTTCATAGAAATAGCTGTAACTTTTGATAGAAGACTCAGACAAACATGTTTATGGCCTTATATTATAGAACTCAAGGTCCCCGTGCTGGGAAAACAGGTTTTGCAGCTGTTTGAGCTAAGATTTCCAAGTTATTCACATAATGAAAACCTATACTTTGTTTCGGTCGAGTTCCCCATTCAAATGCATGTAACAGTGAGAAACGCACTGTCTTGGCGAAAGAAAGCGTTTTTGTACAACTTCATAGAAATAGCTGTAACTTTTGATAGAAGACTCGGACAAACATGTTTATGGCTTTATCTTATAGAACTCAAGGTCTCCGTGCTGGGAAAACAGGTTATGCAGCTGTTTGAGCTAAGATTTCCAAGTTATTCACATAATGAAAACCTATACTTTGTTTCGGTCGAGTTCCCCATTCAAATGCATGTAACAGTGAGAAACGCACTGTCTTGGCGAAAGAAAGCGTTTTTGTACAACTTCATAGAAATAGCTGTAACTTTTGATAGAAGACTCAGACAAACATGTTTATGGCCTTATATTATAGAACTCAAGGTCCCCGTGCTGGGAAAACAGGTTTTGCAGCTGTTTGAGCTAAGATTTCCAAGTTATTCACATAATGAAAACCTATACTTTGTTTCGGTCGAGTTCCCCATTCAAATGCATGTAACAGTGAGAAACGCACTGTCTTGGCGAAAGAAAGCGTTTTTGTACAACTTCATAGAAATAGCTGTAACTTTTGATAGAAGACTCGGATACACATGTTTATGGCTTTATCTTATAGAACTCAAGGTTCCCGTGCTGGGAAAACAGGTTTTGTAGCTGTTTGAGCTAAGATTTCCAAGTTATTCACATAATGAAAACCTATACTTTGTTTCGGTCGAGTTCCCCATTCAAATGCATGTAACAGTGAGAAACGCACTGTCTTGGCGAAAGAAAGCGTTTTTGTACAACTTCATATAAATAGCTGTAACTTTTGATAGAAGACTCGGATACACATGTTTATGGCTTTATCTTATAGAACTCAAGGTTCCCGTGCTGGGAAAACAGGTTTTGTAGCTGTTTGAGCTAAGATTTCCAAGTTATTCACATAATGAAAACCTATACTTTGTTTCGGTCGAGTTCCCCATTCAAATGCATGTAACAGTGAGAAACGCACTGTCTTGGCGAAAGAAAGCGTTTTTGTACAACTTCATATAAATAGCTGTAACTTTTGATAGAAGACTCAGACAAACATGTTTATGGCCTTATATTATAGAACTCAAGGTCTCCGTGCTGGGAAAACAGGTTTTGCAGCTGTTTGAGCTAAGATTTCCAAGTTATTCACATAATGAAAACCTATACTTTGTTTCGGTCGAGTTCCCCATTCAAATGCATGTAACAGTGAGAAACGCACTGTCTTGGCGAAAGAAAGCGTTTTTGTACAACTTCATATAAATAGCTGTAACTTTTGATAGAAGACTCGGATACACATGTTTATGGCTTTATCTTATAGAACTCAAGGTTCCCGTGCTGGGAAAACAGGTTTTGTAGCTGTTTGAGCTAAGATTTCCAAGTTATTCACATAATGAAAACCTATACTTTGTTTCGGTCGAGTTCCCCATTCAAATGCATGTAACAGTGAGAAACGCACTGTCTTGGCGAAAGAAAGCGTTTTTGTACAACTTCATAGAAATAGCTGTAACTTTTGATAGAAGACTCAGACAAACATGTTTATGGCCTTATATTATAGAACTCAAGGTCTCCGTGCTGGGAAAACAGGTTTTGCAGCTGTTTGAGCTAAGATTTCCAAGTTATTCACATAATGAAAACCTATACTTTGTTTCGGTCGAGTTCCCCATTCAAATGCATGTAACAGTGAGAAACGCACTGTCTTGGCGAAAGAAAGCGTTTTTGTACAACTTCATATAAATAGCTGTAACTTTTGATAGAAGACTCGGATACACATGTTTATGGCTTTATCTTATAGAACTCAAGGTTCCCGTGCTGGGAAAACAGGTTTTGTAGCTGTTTGAGCTAAGATTTCCAAGTTATTCACATAATGAAAACCTATACTTTGTTTCGGTCGAGTTCCCCATTCAAATGCATGTAACAGTGAGAAACGCACTGTCTTGGCGAAAGAAAGCGTTTTTGTACAACTTCATAGAAATAGCTGTAACTTTTGATAGAAGACTCAGACAAACATGTTTATGGCTTTATCTTATAGAACTCAAGGTCTCCGTGCTGGGAAAACAGGTTTTGCAGCTGTTTGAGCTAAGATTTCCAAGTTATTCACATAATGAAAACCTATACTTTGTTTCGGTCGAGTTCCCCATTCAAATGCATGTAACACTGAGAAACGCACTGTCTTGGCGAAAGAAAGCGTTTTTGTACAACTTCATAGAAATAGCTGTAACTTTTGATAGAAGACTCGGATACACATGTTTATGGCTTTATCTTATAGAACTCAAGGTTCCCGTGCTGGGAAAACAGGTTTTGTAGCTGTTTGAGCTAAGATTTCCAAGTTATTCACATAATGAAAACCTATACTTTGTTTCGGTCGAGTTCCCCATTCAAATGCATGTAACAGTGAGAAACGCACTGTCTTGGCGAAAGAAAGCGTTTTTGTACAACTTCATAGAAATAGCTGTAACTTTTGATAGAAGACTCAGACAAACATGTTTATGGCCTTATATTATAGAACTCAAGGTCTCCGTGCTGGGAAAACAGGTTTTGCAGCTGTTTGAGCTAAGATTTCCAAGTTATTCACATAATGAAAACCTATACTTTGTTTCGGTCGAGTTCCCCATTCAAATGCATGTAACAGTGAGAAACGCACTGTCTTGGCGAAAGAAAGCGTTTTTGTACAACTTCATAGAAATAGCTGTAACTTTTGATAGAAGACTCAGACAAACATGTTTATGGCTTTATCTTATAGAACTCAAGGTCTCCGTGCTGGGAAAACAGGTTTTGTAGCTGTTTGAGCTAAGATTTCCAAGTTATTCACATAATGAAAACCTATACTTTGTTTCGGTCGAGTTCCCCATTCAAATGCATGTAACAGTGAGAAACGCACTGTCTTGGCGAAAGAAAGCGTTTTTGTACAACTTCATAGAAATAGCTGTAACTTTTGATAGAAGACTCAGACAAACATGTTTATGGCCTTATATTATAGAACTCAAGGTCTCCGTGCTGGGAAAACAGGTTTTGCAGCTGTTTGAGCTAAGATTTCCAAGTTATTCACATAATGAAAACCTATACTTTGTTTCGGTCGAGTTCCCCATTCAAATGCATGTAACAGTGAGAAACGCACTGTCTTGGCGAAAGAAAGCGTTTTTGTACAACTTCATATAAATAGCTGTAACTTTTGATAGAAGACTCAGACAAACATGTTTATGGCTTTATCTTATAGAACTCAAGGTTCCCGTGCTGGGAAAACAGGTTTTGTAGCTGTTTGAGCTAAGATTTCCAAGTTATTCACATAATGAAAACCTATACTTTGTTTCGGTCGAGTTCCCCATTCAAATGCATGTAACAGTGAGAAACGCACTGTCTTGGCGAAAGAAAGCGTTTTTGTACAACTTCATAGAAATAGCTGTAACTTTTGATAGAAGACTCAGACAAACATGTTTATGGCTTTATCTTATAGAACTCAAGGTCTCCGTGCTGGGAAAACAGGTTTTGCAGCTGTTTGAGCTAAGATTTCCAAGTTATTCACATAATGAAAACCTATACTTTGTTTCGGTCGAGTTCCCCATTCAAATGCATGTAACAGTGAGAAACGCACTGTCTTGGCGAAAGAAAGCGTTTTTGTACAACTTCATAGAAATAGCTGTAACTTTTGATAGAAGACTCAGACAAACATGTTTATGGCCTTATATTATAGAACTCAAGGTCTCCGTGCTGGGAAAACAGGTTTTGCAGCTGTTTGAGCTAAGATTTCCAAGTTATTCACATAATGAAAACCTATACTTTGTTTCGGTCGAGTTCCCCATTCAAATGCATGTAACAGTGAGAAACGCACTGTCTTGGCGAAAGAAAGCGTTTTTGTACAACTTCATAGAAATAGCTGTAACTTTTGATAGAAGACTCAGACAAACATGTTTATGGCTTTATCTTATAGAACTCAAGGTCTCCGTGCTGGGAAAACAGGTTTTGCAGCTGTTTGAGCTAAGATTTCCAAGTTATTCACATAATGAAAACCTATACTTTGTTTCGGTCGAGTTCCCCATTCAAATGCATGTAACAGTGAGAAACGCACTGTCTTGGCGAAAGAAAGCGTTTTTGTACAACTTCATAGAAATAGCTGTAACTTTTGATAGAAGACTCGGATACACATGTTTATGGCTTTATCTTATAGAACTCAAGGTTCCCGTGCTGGGAAAACAGGTTTTGTAGCTGTTTGAGCTAAGATTTCCAAGTTATTCACATAATGAAAACCTATACTTTGTTTCGGTCGAGTTCCCCATTCAAATGCATGTAACAGTGAGAAACGCACTGTCTTGGCGAAAGAAAGCGTTTTTGTACAACTTCATATAAATAGCTGTAACTTTTGATAGAAGACTCGGATACACATGTTTATGGCTTTATCTTATAGAACTCAAGGTTCCCGTGCTGGGAAAACAGGTTTTGTAGCTGTTTGAGCTAAGATTTCCAAGTTATTCACATAATGAAAACCTATACTTTGTTTCGGTCGAGTTCCCCATTCAAATGCATGTAACAGTGAGAAACGCACTGTCTTGGCGAAAGAAAGCGTTTTTGTACAACTTCATAGAAATAGCTGTAACTTTTGATAGAAGACTCAGACAAACATGTTTATGGCTTTATCTTATAGAACTCAAGGTTCCCGTGCTGGGAAAACAGGTTTTGTAGCTGTTTGAGCTAAGATTTCCAGGTTATTCACATAATGAAAACCTATACTTTGTTTCGGTCGAGTTCCCCATTCAAATGCATGTAACAGTGAGAAACGCACTGTCTTGGCGAAAGAAAGCGTTTTTGTACAACTTCATAGAAATAGCTGTAACTTTTGATAGAAGACTCAGACAAACATGTTTATGGCTTTATCTTATAGAACTCAAGGTCTCCGTGCTGGGAAAACAGGTTTTGCAGCTGTTTGAGCTAAGATTTCCAAGTTATTCACATAATGAAAACCTATACTTTGTTTCGGTCGAGTTCCCCATTCAAATGCATGTAACAGTGAGAAACGCACTGTCTTGGCGAAAGAAAGCGTTTTTGTACAACTTCATATAAATAGCTGTAACTTTTGATAGAAGACTCAGACAAACATGTTTATGGCTTTATCTTATAGAACTCAAGGTTCCCGTGCTGGGAAAACAGGTTTTGTAGCTGTTTGAGCTAAGATTTCCAAGTTATTCACATAATGAAAACCTATACTTTGTTTCGGTCGAGTTCCCCATTCAAATGCATGTAACAGTGAGAAACGCACTGTCTTGGCGAAAGAAAGCGTTTTTGTACAACTTCATAGAAATAGCTGTAACTTTTGATAGAAGACTCGGATACACATGTTTATGGCTTTATCTTATAGAACTCAAGGTTCCCGTGCTGGGAAAACAGGTTTTGTAGCTGTTTGAGCTAAGATTTCCAAGTTATTCACATAATGAAAACCTATACTTTGTTTCGGTCGAGTTCCCCATTCAAATGCATGTAACAGTGAGAAACGCACTGTCTTGGCGAAAGAAAGCGTTTTTGTACAACTTCATAGAAATAGCTGTAACTTTTGATAGAAGACTCAGACAAACATGTTTATGGCCTTATATTATAGAACTCAAGGTCTCCGTGCTGGGAAAACAGGTTTTGCAGCTGTTTGAGCTAAGATTTCCAAGTTATTCACATAATGAAAACCTATACTTTGTTTCGGTCGAGTTCCCCATTCAAATGCATGTAACAGTGAGAAACGCACTGTCTTGGCGAAAGAAAGCGTTTTTGTACAACTTCATAGAAATAGCTGTAACTTTTGATAGAAGACTCGGATACACATGTTTATGGCTTTATCTTATAGAACTCAAGGTTCCCGTGCTGGGAAAACAGGTTTTGTAGCTGTTTGAGCTAAGATTTCCAAGTTATTCACATAATGAAAACCTATACTTTGTTTCGGTCGAGTTCCCCATTCAAATGCATGTAACAGTGAGAAACGCACTGTCTTGGCGAAAGAAAGCGTTTTTGTACAACTTCATATAAATAGCTGTAACTTTTGATAGAAGACTCGGATACACATGTTTATGGCTTTATCTTATAGAACTCAAGGTTCCCGTGCTGGGAAAACAGGTTTTGTAGCTGTTTGAGCTAAGATTTCCAAGTTATTCACATAATGAAAACCTATACTTTGTTTCGGTCGAGTTCCCCATTCAAATGCATGTAACAGTGAGAAACGCACTGTCTTGGCGAAAGAAAGCGTTTTTGTACAACTTCATAGAAATAGCTGTAACTTTTGATAGAAGACTCGGATACACATGTTTATGGCTTTATCTTATAGAACTCAAGGTTCCCGTGCTGGGAAAACAGGTTTTGTAGCTGTTTGAGCTAAGATTTCCAAGTTATTCACATAATGAAAACCTATACTTTGTTTCGGTCGAGTTCCCCATTCAAATGCATGTAACAGTGAGAAACGCACTGTCTTGGCGAAAGAAAGCGTTTTTGTACAACTTCATAGAAATAGCTGTAACTTTTGATAGAAGACTCAGACAAACATGTTTATGGCCTTATATTATAGAACTCAAGGTCTCCGTGCTGGGAAAACAGGTTTTGCAGCTGTTTGAGCTAAGATTTCCAAGTTATTCACATAATGAAAACCTATACTTTGTTTCGGTCGAGTTCCCCATTCAAATGCATGTAACAGTGAGAAACGCACTGTCTTGGCGAAAGAAAGCGTTTTTGTACAACTTCATAGAAATAGCTGTAACTTTTGATAGAAGACTCAGACAAACATGTTTATGGCTTTATCTTATAGAACTCAAGGTCTCCGTGCTGGGAAAACAGGTTTTGTAGCTGTTTGAGCTAAGATTTCCAAGTTATTCACATAATGAAAACCTATACTTTGTTTCGGTCGAGTTCCCCATTCAAATGCATGTAACAGTGAGAAACGCACTGTCTTGGCGAAAGAAAGCGTTTTTGTACAACTTCATATAAATAGCTGTAACTTTTGATAGAAGACTCAGACAAACATGTTTATGGCTTTATCTTATAGAACTCAAGGTCTCCGTGCTGGGAAAACAGGTTTTGCAGCTGTTTGAGCTAAGATTTCCAAGTTATTCACATAATGAAAACCTATACTTTGTTTCGGTCGAGTTCCCCATTCAAATGCATGTAACAGTGAGAAACGCACTGTCTTGGCGAAAGAAAGCGTTTTTGTACAACTTCATATAAATAGCTGTAACTTTTGATAGAAGACTCAGACAAACATGTTTATGGCTTTATCTTATAGAACTCAAGGTTCCCGTGCTGGGAAAACAGGTTTTGTAGCTGTTTGAGCTAAGATTTCCAGGTTATTCACATAATGAAAACCTATACTTTGTTTCGGTCGAGTTCCCCATTCAAATGCATGTAACAGTGAGAAACGCACTGTCTTGGCGAAAGAAAGCGTTTTTGTACAACTTCATAGAAATAGCTGTAACTTTTGATAGAAGACTCAGACAAACATGTTTATGGCTTTATCTTATAGAACTCAAGGTCTCCGTGCTGGGAAAACAGGTTTTGCAGCTGTTTGAGCTAAGATTTCCAAGTTATTCACATAATGAAAACCTATACTTTGTTTCGGTCGAGTTCCCCATTCAAATGCATGTAACAGTGAGAAACGCACTGTCTTGGCGAAAGAAAGCGTTTTTGTACAACTTCATATAAATAGCTGTAACTTTTGATAGAAGACTCAGACAAACATGTTTATGGCTTTATCTTATAGAACTCAAGGTTCCCGTGCTGGGAAAACAGGTTTTGTAGCTGTTTGAGCTAAGATTTCCAGGTTATTCACATAATGAAAACCTATACTTTGTTTCGGTCGAGTTCCCCATTCAAATGCATGTAACAGTGAGAAACGCACTGTCTTGGCGAAAGAAAGCGTTTTTGTACAACTTCATAGAAATAGCTGTAACTTTTGATAGAAGACTCAGACAAACATGTTTATGGCTTTATCTTATAGAACTCAAGGTCTCCGTGCTGGGAAAACAGGTTTTGCAGCTGTTTGAGCTAAGATTTCCAAGTTATTCACATAATGAAAACCTATACTTTGTTTCGGTCGAGTTCCCCATTCAAATGCATGTAACAGTGAGAAACGCACTGTCTTGGCGAAAGAAAGCGTTTTTGTACAACTTCATAGAAATAGCTGTAACTTTTGATAGAAGACTCGGATACACATGTTTATAGCTTTATCTTATAGAACTCAAGGTTCCCGTGCTGGGCAAACAGGTTTTGCAGCTGTTTGAGCTAAGATTTCCAAGTTATTCACATAATGAAAACCTATACTTTGTTTCGGTCGAGTTCCCCATTCAAATGCATGTAACAGTGAGAAACGCACTGTCTTGGCGAAAGAAAGCGTTTTTGTACAACTTCATAGAAATAGCTGTAACTTTTGATAGAAGACTCAGACAAACATGTTTATGGCCTTATATTATAGAACTCAAGGTCTCCGTGCTGGGAAAACAGGTTATGCAGCTGTTTGAGCTAAGATTTCCAAGTTATTCACATAATGGAAACCTATACTTTGTTTCGGTCGAGTTCCCCATTCAAATGCATGTAACAGTGAGAAACGCACTGTCTTGGCGAAAGAAAGCGTTTTTGTACAACTTCATATGAATAGCTGTAACTTTTGATAGAAGACTCAGACAAACATGTTTATGGTTTTATCTTATAGAACTCAAGGTTCCCGTGCTGGGAAAACAGGTTTTGTAGCTGTTTGAGCTAAGATTTCCAAGTTATTCACATAATGAAAACCTATACTTTGTTTCGGTCGAGTTCCCCATTCAAATGCATGTAACAGTGAGAAACGCACTGTCTTGGCGAAAGAAAGCGTTTTTGTACAACTTCATAGAAATAGCTGTAACTTTTGATAGAAGACTCAGACAAACATGTTTATGGCCTTATCTTATAGAACTCAAGGTCTCCGTGCTGGGAAAACAGGTTTTGCAGCTGTTTGAGCTAAGATTTCCAAGTTATTCACATAATGAAAACCTATACTTTGTTTCGGTCGAGTTCCCCATTCAAATGCATGTAACAGTGAGAAACGCACTGTCTTGGCGAAAGAAAGCGTTTTTGTACAACTTCATAGAAATAGCTGTAACTTTTGATAGAAGACTCAGACAAACATGTTTATGGCTTTATCTTATAGAACTCAAGGTTCCCGTGCTGGGAAAACAGGTTTTGTAGCTGTTTGAGCTAAGATTTCCAAGTTATTCACATAATGAAAACCTATACTTTGTTTCGGTCGAGTTCCCCATTCAAATGCATGTAACAGTGAGAAACGCACTGTCTTGGCGAAAGAAAGCGTTTTTGTACAAATTCATAGAAATAGCTGTAACTTTTGATAGAAGACTCGGACAAACATGTTTATGGCTTTATCTTATAGAACTCAAGGTCTCCGTGCTGGGAAAACAGGTTATGCAGCTGTTTGAGCTAAGATTTCCAAGTTATTCACATAATGAAAACCTATACTTTGTTTCGGTCGAGTTCCCCATTCAAATGCATGTAACAGTGAGAAACGCACTGTCTTGGCGAAAGAAAGCGTTTTTGTACAACTTCATAGAAATAGCTGTAACTTTTGATAGAAGACTCGGATACACATGTTTATGGCTTTATCTTATAGAACTCAAGGTTCCCGTGCTGGGAAAACAGGTTTTGTAGCTGTTTGAGCTAAGATTTCCAAGTTATTCACATAATGAAAACCTATACTTTGTTTCGGTCGAGTTCCCCATTCAAATGCATGTAACAGTGAGAAACGCACTGTCTTGGCGAAAGAAAGCATTTTTGTACAACTTCATAGAAATAGCTGTAACTTTTGATAGAAGACTCAGACAAACATGTTTATGGCCTTATATTATAGAACTCAAGGTCCCCGTGCTGGGAAAACAGGTTTTGCAGCTGTTTGAGCTAAGATTTCCAAGTTATTCACATAATGAAAACCTATACTTTGTTTCGGTCGAGTTCCCCATTCAAATGCATGTAACAGTGAGAAACGCACTGTCTTGGCGAAAGAAAGCGTTTTTGTACAACTTCATAGAAATAGCTGTAACTTTTGATAGAAGACTCGGACAAACATGTTTATGGCTTTATCTTATAGAACTCAAGGTCTCCGTGCTGGGAAAACAGGTTATGCAGCTGTTTGAGCTAAGATTTCCAAGTTATTCACATAATGAAAACCTATACTTTGTTTCGGTCGAGTTCCCCATTCAAATGCATGTAACAGTGAGAAACGCACTGTCTTGGCGAAAGAAAGCGTTTTTGTACAACTTCATAGAAATAGCTGTAACTTTTGATAGAAGACTCAGACAAACATGTTTATGGCCTTATATTATAGAACTCAAGGTCCACGTGCTGGGAAAACAGGTTTTGCAGCTGTTTGAGCTAAGATTTTCAAGCTATTCACATAATGAAAACCTATACTTTGTTTCGGTCGAGTTCCCCATTCAAATGCATGTAACAGTGAGAAACGCACTGTCTTGGCGAAAGAAAGCGTTTTTGTACAACTTCATAGAAATAGCTGTAACTTTTGATAGAAGACTCGGATACACATGTTTATGGCTTTATCTTATAGAACTCAAGGTTCCCGTGCTGGGAAAACAGGTTTTGTAGCTGTTTGAGCTAAGATTTCCAAGTTATTCACATAATGAAAACCTATACTTTGTTTCGGTCGAGTTCCCCATTCAAATGCATGTAACAGTGAGAAACGCACTGTCTTGGCGAAAGAAAGCGTTTTTGTACAACTTCATATAAATAGCTGTAACTTTTGATAGAAGACTCGGATACACATGTTTATGGCTTTATCTTATAGAACTCAAGGTTCCCGTGCTGGGAAAACAGGTTTTGTAGCTGTTTGAGCTAAGATTTCCAAGTTATTCACATAATGAAAACCTATACTTTGTTTCGGTCGAGTTCCCCATTCAAATGCATGTAACAGTGAGAAACGCACTGTCTTGGCGAAAGAAAGCATTTTTGTACAACTTCATAGAAATAGCTGTAACTTTTGATAGAAGACTCAGACAAACATGTTTATGGCCTTATATTATAGAACTCAAGGTCCCCGTGCTGGGAAAACAGGTTTTGCAGCTGTTTGAGCTAAGATTTCCAAGTTATTCACATAATGAAAACCTATACTTTGTTTCGGTCGAGTTCCCCATTCAAATGCATGTAACAGTGAGAAACGCACTGTCTTGGCGAAAGAAAGCGTTTTTGTACAACTTCATAGAAATAGCTGTAACTTTTGATAGAAGACTCGGACAAACATGTTTATGGCTTTATCTTATAGAACTCAAGGTCTCCGTGCTGGGAAAACAGGTTATGCAGCTGTTTGAGCTAAGATTTCCAAGTTATTCACATAATGAAAACCTATACTTTGTTTCGGTCGAGTTCCCCATTCAAATGCATGTAACAGTGAGAAACGCACTGTCTTGGCGAAAGAAAGCGTTTTTGTACAACTTCATAGAAATAGCTGTAACTTTTGATAGAAGACTCAGACAAACATGTTTATGGCCTTATATTATAGAACTCAAGGTCCCCGTGCTGGGAAAACAGGTTTTGCAGCTGTTTGAGCTAAGATTTCCAAGTTATTCACATAATGAAAACCTATACTTTGTTTCGGTCGAGTTCCCCATTCAAATGCATGTAACAGTGAGAAACGCACTGTCTTGGCGAAAGAAAGCGTTTTTGTACAACTTCATATAAATAGCTGTAACTTTTGATAGAAGACTCGGATACACATGTTTATGGCTTTATCTTATAGAACTCAAGGTTCCCGTGCTGGGAAAACAGGTTTTGTAGCTGTTTGAGCTAAGATTTCCAAGTTATTCACATAATGAAAACCTATACTTTGTTTCGGTCGAGTTCCCCATTCAAATGCATGTAACAGTGAGAAACGCACTGTCTTGGCGAAAGAAAGCGTTTTTGTACAACTTCATAGAAATAGCTGTAACTTTTGATAGAAGACTCAGACAAACATGTTTATGGCCTTATATTATAGAACTCAAGGTCTCCGTGCTGGGAAAACAGGTTTTGCAGCTGTTTGAGCTAAGATTTCCAAGTTATTCACATAATGAAAACCTATACTTTGTTTCGGTCGAGTTCCCCATTCAAATGCATGTAACAGTGAGAAACGCACTGTCTTGGCGAAAGAAAGCGTTTTTGTACAACTTCATATAAATAGCTGTAACTTTTGATAGAAGACTCGGATACACATGTTTATGGCTTTATCTTATAGAACTCAAGGTTCCCGTGCTGGGAAAACAGGTTTTGTAGCTGTTTGAGCTAAGATTTCCAAGTTATTCACATAATGAAAACCTATACTTTGTTTCGGTCGAGTTCCCCATTCAAATGCATGTAACAGTGAGAAACGCACTGTCTTGGCGAAAGAAAGCGTTTTTGTACAACTTCATATAAATAGCTGTAACTTTTGATAGAAGACTCAGACAAACATGTTTATGGCTTTATCTTATAGAACTCAAGGTCTCCGTGCTGGGAAAACAGGTTTTGCAGCTGTTTGAGCTAAGATTTCCAAGTTATTCACATAATGAAAACCTATACTTTGTTTCGGTCGAGTTCCCCATTCAAATGCATGTAACAGTGAGAAACGCACTGTCTTGGCGAAAGAAAGCGTTTTTGTACAACTTCATAGAAATAGCTGTAACTTTTGATAGAAGACTCAGACAAACATGTTTATGGCCTTATCTTATAGAACTCAAGGTCTCCGTGCTGGGAAAACAGGTTTTGCAGCTGTTTGAGCTAAGATTTCCAAGTTATTCACATAATGAAAACCTATACTTTGTTTCGGTCGAGTTCCCCATTCAAATGCATGTAACAGTGAGAAACGCACTGTCTTGGCGAAAGAAAGCGTTTTTGTACAACTTCATAGAAATAGCTGTAACTTTTGATAGAAGACTCAGACAAACATGTTTATGGCTTTATATTATAGAACTCAAGGTCTCCGTGCTGGGAAAACAGGTTTTGCAGCTGTTTGAGCTAAGATTTCCAAGTTATTCACATAATGAAAACCTATACTTTGTTTCGGTCGAGTTCCCCATTCAAATGCATGTAACAGTGAGAAACGCACTGTCTTGGCGAAAGAAAGCGTTTTTGTACAACTTCATATGAATAGCTGTAACTTTTGATAGAAGACTCGGATACACATGTTTATGGCTTTATCTTATAGAACTCAAGGTTCCCGTGCTGGGAAAACAGGTTTTGTAGCTGTTTGAGCTAAGATTTCCAAGTTATTCACATAATGAAAACCTATACTTTGTTTCGGTCGAGTTCCCCATTCAAATGCATGTAACAGTGAGAAATGCACTGTCTTGGCGAAAGAAAGCGTTTTTGTACAACTTCATAGAAATAGCTGTAACTTTTGATAGAAGACTCAGACAAACATGTTTATGGCTTTATCTTATAGAACTCAAGGTCTCCGTGCTGGGAAAACAGGTTTTGTAGCTGTTTGAGCTAAGATTTCCAAGTTATTCACATAATGAAAACCTATACTTTGTTTCGGTCGAGTTCCCCATTCAAATGCATGTAACAGTGAGAAACGCACTGTCTTGGCGAAAGAAAGCGTTTTTGTACAACTTCATATAAATAGCTGTAACTTTTGATAGAAGACTCGGATACACATGTTTATGGCTTTATCTTATAGAACTCAAGGTTCCCGTGCTGGGAAAACAGGTTTTGTAGCTGTTTGAGCTAAGATTTCCAAGTTATTCACATAATGAAAACCTATACTTTGTTTCGGTCGAGTTCCCCATTCAAATGCATGTAACAGTGAGAAACGCACTGTCTTGGCGAAAGAAAGCGTTTTTGTACAACTTCATAGAAATAGCTGTAACTTTTGATAGAAGACTCAGACAAACATGTTTATGGCTTTATCTTATAGAACTCAAGGTCTCCGTGCTGGGAAAACAGGTTTTGTAGCTGTTTGAGCTAAGATTTCCAAGTTATTCACATAATGAAAACATATACTTTGTTTCGGTCGAGTTCCCCATTCAAATGCATGTAACAGTGAGAAACGCACTGTCTTGGCGAAAGAAAGCGTTTTTGTACAACTTCATAGAAATAGCTGTAACTTTTGATAGAAGACTCAGACAAACATGTTTATGGCCTTATATTATAGAACTCAAGGTCTCCGTGCTGGGAAAACAGGTTTTGCAGCTGTTTGAGCTAAGATTTCCAAGTTATTCACATAATGAAAACATATACTTTGTTTCGGTCGAGTTCCCCATTCAAATGCATGTAACAGTGAGAAACGCACTGTCTTGGCGAAAGAAAGCGTTTTTGTACAACTTCATATAAATAGCTGTAACTTTTGATAGAAGACTCAGACAAACATGTTTATGGCCTTATATTATAGAACTCAAGGTCTCCGTGCTGGGAAAACAGGTTTTGCAGCTGTTTGAGCTAAGATTTCCAAGTTATTCACATAATGAAAACCTATACTTTGTTTCGGTCGAGTTCCCCATTCAAATGCATGTAACAGTGAGAAACGCACTGTCTTGGCGAAAGAAAGCGTTTTTGTACAACTTCATAGAAATAGCTGTAACTTTTGATAGAAGACTCAGACAAACATGTTTCTGGCCTTATATTATAGAACTCAAGGTCTCCGTGCTGGGAAAACAGGTTTTGCAGCTGTTTGAGCTAAGATTTCCAAGTTATTCACATAATGAAAACCTATACTTTGTTTCGGTCGAGTTCCCCATTCAAATGCATGTAACAGTGAGAAACGCACTGTCTTGGCGAAAGAAAGCGTTTTTGTACAACTTCATATAAATAGCTGTAACTTTTGATAGAAGACTCGGATACACATGTTTATGGCTTTATCTTATAGAACTCAAGGTTCCCGTGCTGGGAAAACAGGTTTTGTAGCTGTTTGAGCTAAGATTTCCAAGTTATTCACATAATGAAAACCTATACTTTGTTTCGGTCGAGTTCCCCATTCAAATGCATGTAACAGTGAGAAATGCACTGTCTTGGCGAAAGAAAGCGTTTTTGTACAACTTCATAGAAATAGCTGTAACTTTTGATAGAAGACTCAGACAAACATGTTTATGGCTTTATCTTATAGAACTCAAGGTCTCCGTGCTGGGAAAACAGGTTTTGTAGCTGTTTGAGCTAAGATTTCCAAGTTATTCACATAATGAAAACCTATACTTTGTTTCGGTCGAGTTCCCCATTCAAATGCATGTAACAGTGAGAAACGCACTGTCTTGGCGAAAGAAAGCGTTTTTGTACAACTTCATATAAATAGCTGTAACTTTTGATAGAAGACTCGGATACACATGTTTATGGCTTTATCTTATAGAACTCAAGGTTCCCGTGCTGGGAAAACAGGTTTTGTAGCTGTTTGAGCTAAGATTTCCAAGTTATTCACATAATGAAAACCTATACTTTGTTTCGGTCGAGTTCCCCATTCAAATGCATGTAACAGTGAGAAACGCACTGTCTTGGCGAAAGAAAGCGTTTTTGTACAACTTCATAGAAATAGCTGTAACTTTTGATAGAAGACTCAGACAAACATGTTTATGGCTTTATCTTATAGAACTCAAGGTCTCCGTGCTGGGAAAACAGGTTTTGTAGCTGTTTGAGCTAAGATTTCCAAGTTATTCACATAATGAAAACATATACTTTGTTTCGGTCGAGTTCCCCATTCAAATGCATGTAACAGTGAGAAACGCACTGTCTTGGCGAAAGAAAGCGTTTTTGTACAACTTCATAGAAATAGCTGTAACTTTTGATAGAAGACTCAGACAAACATGTTTATGGCCTTATATTATAGAACTCAAGGTCTCCGTGCTGGGAAAACAGGTTTTGCAGCTGTTTGAGCTAAGATTTCCAAGTTATTCACATAATGAAAACCTATACTTTGTTTCGGTCGAGTTCCCCATTCAAATGCATGTAACAGTGAGAAACGCACTGTCTTGGCGAAAGAAAGCGTTTTTGTACAACTTCATATGAATAGCTGTAACTTTTGATAGAAGACTCGGATACACATGTTTATAGCTTTATCTTATAGAACTCAAGGTTCCCGTGCTGGGCAAACAGGTTTTGCAGCTGTTTGAGCTAAGATTTCCAAGTTATTCACATAATGAAAACCTATACTTTGTTTCGGTCGAGTTCCCCATTCAAATGCATGTAACAGTGAGAAACGCACTGTCTTGGCGAAAGAAAGCGTTTTTGTACAACTTCATAGAAATAGCTGTAACTTTTGATAGAAGACTCAGACAAACATGTTTATGGCCTTATATTATAGAACTCAAGGTCTCCGTGCTGGGAAAACAGGTTTTGCAGCTGTTTGAGCTAAGATTTCCAAGTTATTCACATAATGAAAACCTATACTTTGTTTCGGTCGAGTTCCCCATTCAAATGCATGTAACAGTGAGAAACGCACTGTCTTGGCGAAAGAAAGCGTTTTTGTACAACTTCATAGAAATAGCTGTAACTTTTGATAGAAGACTCAGACAAACATGTTTCTGGCCTTATATTATAGAACTCAAGGTCTCCGTGCTGGGAAAACAGGTTTTGCAGCTGTTTGAGCTAAGATTTCCAAGTTATTCACATAATGAAAACCTATACTTTGTTTCGGTCGAGTTCCCCATTCAAATGCATGTAACAGTGAGAAACGCACTGTCTTGGTGTCAAGGGTTGACAATTTGTTCAAACACAGTAAGAGAGAAATGAGACACTGGCAGACCGACTCAGAGTTTCAAAGACGTGCGCACGGGTGAGAGTCTCTGAGCAGACTAACACACCGAGCACCGTTTACTCGCTTTATTTATAAGGCAAAATGGGTTACATACTACTTCCTCTTTCAACTGAAGAGGGGAGAGCTCAGGCATTGTCTTAGCTATCTAACTTCTGCACACAAACTGAAAAACAACGACACAGCAGTATTCATGCTTATCTGACATCGCAGACACTGAAGTAAAGAATGCATGTATATATCCTGTCTTTGTCAAACATCTCACACACTTAAGCAAGGAATACATTGTGTTCTTTTCAACAGTAAGCTTTACCGTGTGAAAATATATAAACACTTGATTATAAGGCATACTTGTTTCTACTTGATTATACTTTAATGATTTAACTAAAATAAAAATTCTCTTAACATTCCCTCCTGATGTTAATATATTTCACATGTTTTACTCAATGCATAGTCACTTGTTAGTCACATTTTCAACTTGCACGTCATTCAGTGAAATAATTAAACAACAAGCTTGTCAAGATTGTCATAGAGATTTTCTTCTCTCTCTCCCACACTCAGCATATCATACTGACGATAGGGATCCTCCATAACTGACTGAGCCAAGACATGGTTTCCTAACATACGCTTGAACATGTTTGTCATTATGCTTCTCAGACATGGGATAATACAAGCAATGAAAAGGCAAAATAGTAACATCACACTGAAAAGGGCCAACAGGCCTTTAATCAGTAGAGATTTCCAAGAGCCGCTCAGCAGCCAGTCCCACCAACCTTGAGTATCGGTAACGTAGTCCTGCTGCTGAGCGTCTCTCAGTTGTTTCAAAACATTCAAAGCATTTGTCATGTTTAATGAATGGATGTTATCAGGTATGTAGGTACAACATGTAGTGTTAAACAATACGCAGAGACCACCTTTCTCTGCGAGAATGATGTCTAAAGCCACTCGGTGCTGCATGACAGTGATGCGAATTGCATCAATTTCTTCATTCTGTCCTTGATTAATGCGGGTTGAAGCATTTAAAAATAATCCAAAACGATAGTCCAGGGTTTCTATCCGTAGTGCGTGTTTCCCTACTCCTATCCATGGAAACAAAGCGTGTATTACCTTCTGGCTCTTGGTCCAGAGTTTGAAGTCATCTGGTACATCAGAACCAAGATATGGATCATGGGGCTTGAGGCCTGTGCTACGTTTAGCTCTGGTGTTGCTGTTCACTGACATCTTAAAGGTGTGGTCAGATACCAGAACAGGGGCACAGAGTCCGGTGCTGTTTGGTGGCAGCATGAAATAGACTTTCAGGCCACACGCCCAAGCTGCGCCCTGTACCCAGTATGTACCTGTCGATGAGCCGATGCCATCCCAATCTGGTGCCGCCAGGATCATGGAGCAGTTTCGGTTTTGTCCTAATTTCTTCAGACCCTGGGGCGTACCTGTTTGTCCGGTTGCTCCTGTGAAGTTAAAGCACACTGGGTGTTGTATGTCAGGTGGCAAAACAACTGAGAATGATTTCAGTTTTCTATGGCTGACGTTTATATGCACCCAGTAGGCTTCATTGCAGGTGTAGTTTATATTTGGGTACTGGTGGGTGCAGTTTGTTATGTTGTAGATTAAAGACTTTACACTCTGTGGGACTATATATTGTGTAGTGTTGTGGCATGTGTTGCTGTTTTGGTCCTTTATGGATCCACCTATCACCATCACAGGTTTTCCTGGTGTTGAGCAGGTCCCGGTAATGGCTTTGTCATATATGCAGAGTGCTTCAGCCTTGGTTGGGGGTTTTCCATACACTGTGGCATGGAGTGCTGTCGTGGGCATATGTGAGCAGACATAGCAGTTTGCGGCATTGTCTTCTCTGTGCACTCTGTCATGGACATACCGGTACCATGCATTGTTCAGCCACGGGTGGTTGTGTTCTTTGTCTATCTCCTTCAGGTGCGAGTTGTCGTGGGTCCACCTCTTAGGTCGGAGAATAATTGGTACTGTCTTGTGGGTTCCACTGGGCATCAACCAAAAGAGTGTCGTCATCAGGAGGATAGCCATTAGACAGAATATGTAGCACATGAGTAGTTTTCGTTTGATGTCACAAGCGCCCAAGCACAACAGCTTTGGGGCTGGAACTGGTGCTAGCATTGATTCTGAAGCTGGTTCTTCTTCTGGATTTATCAGGTTGTTTTCCTCAGTCATCTTGTTGAGATTTTATTCAGGCGTCCCTGGTGTTATTATTGGTTCTGCTCTTCGGTGGGATAGGTCAGTCTGATCTTCAGGGCGACCAGGCACACCCGAGCTCCCACGTGAGTAGCACTGCCGAGGAAGCACAGGGCGGGAAACCCGTTCAGCCCTGTCCTCCAGCAGGGGTTCACGTAAGAGTCAGGGGAACCGGCGTCTTATTGTGGTGCAAACACTTTCTTCACGTGGGATTGATGAATCCACGAAACTCGTTCGGCTATCTTTTGAAGAGGTTAAATTTGGGACTTCTACTGTTAGGACAGTTTTACAAGCACCTGTGTCGCAAAGGAATTTTATTGGGACCCCGTTAACGTGCACTATAAC
The DNA here is from genome assembly GCF_057382275.1 of Copadichromis virginalis. NCBI lineage: Eukaryota > Metazoa > Chordata > Actinopteri > Cichliformes > Cichlidae > Copadichromis > Copadichromis virginalis. The sequence goes on from NC_140622.1 coordinate 3,659,025, forward strand.
GGTGGGCTTTGCTTCTGAGCCTAGCAGCAGTTGTTCAATGTTGTAAACTTCCCCTTCACTTGTTTCACTTCCCTTTTCTTGTGCTAGTCATTCATCACGGCGTCTGCGCCTGTCATCTCCACCTTCCTGTTCTTGGCTTACATTTCTACAGTTTCGAGCAAAGTGCCCAATTTTACCACAGTTATAACATCTCATATCTCTTCTATCTCTTCTTTGTCCTGCTTTTTGCTTTCCCCTACTTTGCTTAAAACCTGCCGTGTGTTGCTGTCCTGAGAAGGCTATAAAGCCTGTCTCTGGATCAATCATGAAAACTCCTTCTGTTTTTTCTTTTTGTTTTTGAATTTTGACTGCATGCTCAGCATATTGTAGGGCTTCAGGCAAGGTTCCTGTATTTTGAGTGACCCAGTGTTTGTCTACATGTGCTTTTATCTTAGGCAGTAGACCATTTAGGAAGGCATTTTTTAATTGTTGTTGAAAAGCAGACAGTGGATCGGCATCATAATTTAGCCCTGAGTTTTGTCTGAAAACTGGGCGTAGGCGATCCAAATAGTCTGATGCTGTCTCTCCTTCCTTTTGTTTGCACTCTCCTATCTTTCCATAATCTGGCCTTGGGGCTAAAATAACTTCTATTCTGCCATACAAGTTATTAAGCTCCTGTATTAATTGGGGAGTGTCTGGCCCCAACACGTCACCGTTTAAATCATTTCCTGTAAATTGACCTCTAGCTCTAGGAAGACTTAAACCTAATAAATCTTGAAAAACTTGATGCATCTCATGACCATTTAAACCCCACCCCTGACGGATCAATTCCACTGCATCTCGCCACGGCCGGAAGCCTTCTTTAAGGGGTGGCACATCTTTTAGTACATTCTCTCTGTCTTTATGAGACCAGGGTCGGAATGCATAAATTAAAGGCTCACCGTCTACTGGTATGACTCCTTGGGCGTCTGGGGGACCAGTGGGTTGACCGTACCTGGGGTTAGATAAGGCTACCATTGGAAACTGACCTACAATTTCTGTTTTTTTGGAATGACCATGCTTAGTCATAAGATCAAGTTGTTGTCTGGCCTCCATATAGGGATTTGAAACAAAAGGTTTGTGAGGAGAGCTTACAGGAAGTGCTGACGTAAGGTTAGGTGCAGCTGCTGCAGGCTGTGCAGGCTGAAGAGCATAAGGAGGGGGGTACGGTTTTTCTTCTCCTGCAGTTTTCTGTTTATCTTTAGTTTCCTGCTTTTGGGCACGTTTAGCAATGCGTTTATCGTTTTCTACCATCCACGCCTTGAAAAGGTGCCATTCTGCTAAGCGTTTTGCTTTTTTCTTTTGGCTCTTTTCCTCAAATAATTCTTTTTGTAAAGCAGCCTTTAAAGCAGTTATTGATTCTTGATTGCATTTGCCTTGCCAGGCTGGGCAATAAATTTTATGTGGATTTCTCCACCTATTTGCACTGACTCTTCCTGCATTTGGACAGTTTTTTTCCAACCATCCTTCATCTGCTGTTAATTTTACTTTAGTTTTAGAGTTACCCATTTTGAACTAATTACGTCAGAACTGTGACACCTTCTTTGGCATGAAAAAGTGAGAATGGGTTTTCGATAACAGCCTTCTACTCTCCCACTAATTGAGAGAGCGGTTATCAATTTTACGTGATGAAGCACAACCCTTTTTTCCACCTTTACCAATACGTGAGTGTACACAGGAAAACAGTTTGAGAAGTGGTTCGACCGCGTATTGGGTCGTAAAAACAACTCACTCCTCACAAACAAAGCGCGTCTCTATGATTTTTATTGAGATTTTCCGTAGGCCTATTTATTTGTGTAACACCTTCACCTTCAGCCACTCTTCTTGAGTGACCGGAAACCTGTTCCGTTGCAGCCACTCCCAGAGCGACCGGAACTTTTAATAGCGATTTTTCTAGAATTTCGCTCTTGCCTGTCGTCTTCTTAGTCCCGCATGGACACTGAGATCTGTCGGCGTACCTAGGTTTACACACTACTTAAAGGAAAATCTCAATATCAACGTATTTTAGCGCTTGGTGGAATGCGTGTCATATTCACCTCTACTGTGGCGCTGCGTTTTAAGATCCGGTGCTCATCGGGTCCTGGAGCCGTGAAGGCCGAACGCTGACCGGAGATCGAATTCACGTTCCCGGGTTTTTCGTTTTACTGATCAGATTTCTTCCAGCGCAGGCGTCACGACGTCAGGATCCGATGGAGACCGTCTGTGGAAAACTAGACGTTAAAATAACAGTCAGTTATCCGGCTCGAAGGACCAATTAAATGTCAAGGGTTGACAATTTGTTCAAACACAGTAAGAGAGAAATGAGACACTGGCAGACCGACTCAGAGTTTCAAAGACGTGCGCACGGGTGAGAGTCTCTGAGCAGACTAACACACCGAGCACCGTTTACTCGCTTTATTTATAAGGCAAAATGGGTTACATACTACTTCCTCTTTCAACTGAAGAGGGGAGAGCTCAGGCATTGTCTTAGCTATCTAACTTCTGCACACAAACTGAAAAACAACGACACAGCAGTATTCATGCTTATCTGACATCGCAGACACTGAAGTAAAGAATGCATGTATATATCCTGTCTTTGTCAAACATCTCACACACTTAAGCAAGGAATACATTGTGTTCTTTTCAACAGTAAGCTTTACCGTGTGAAAATATATAAACACTTGATTATAAGGCATACTTGTTTCTACTTGATTATACTTTAATGATTTAACTAAAATAAAAATTCTCTTAACACTTGGCGAAAGAAAGCGTTTTTGTACAACTTCATATAAATAGCTGTAACTTTTGATAGAAGACTCGGATACACATGTTTATGGCTTTATCTTATAGAACTCAAGGTTCCCGTGCTGGGAAAACAGGTTTTGCAGCTGTTTGAGCTAAGATTTCCAAGTTATTCACATAATGAAAACCTATACTTTGTTTCGGTCGAGTTCCCCATTCAAATGCATGTAACAGTGAGAAACGCACTGTCTTGGCGAAAGAAAGCGTTTTTGTACAACTTCATAGAAATAGCTGTAACTTTTGATAGAAGACTCAGACAAACATGTTTATGGCCTTATATTATAGAACTCAAGGTCTCTGTGCTGGGAAAACAGGTTTTGCAGCTGTTTGAGCTAAGATTTCCAAGTTATTCACATAATGAAAACCTATACTTTGTTTCGGTCGAGTTCCCCATTCAAATGCATGTAACAGTGAGAAACGCACTGTCTTGGCGAAAGAAAGCGTTTTTGTACAACTTCATAGAAATAGCTGTAACTTTTGATAGAAGACTCAGACAAACATGTTTATGGCCTTATATTATAGAACTCAAGGTCTCCGTGCTGGGAAAACAGGTTTTGCAGCTGTTTGAGCTAAGATTTCCAAGTTATTCACATAATGAAAACCTATACTTTGTTTCGGTCGAGTTCCCCATTCAAATGCATGTAACAGTGAGAAACGCACTGTCTTGGCGAAAGAAAGCGTTTTTGTACAACTTCATATAAATAGCTGTAACTTTTGATAGAAGACTCGGATACACATGTTTATGGCTTTATCTTATAGAACTCAAGGTTCCCGTGCTGGGAAAACAGGTTTTGTAGCTGTTTGAGCTAAGATTTCCAAGTTATTCACATAATGAAAACCTATACTTTGTTTCGGTCGAGTTCCCCATTCAAATGCATGTAACAGTGAGAAACGCACTGTCTTGGCGAAAGAAAGCGTTTTTGTACAACTTCATATGAATAGCTGTAACTTTTGATAGAAGACTCGGATACACATGTTTATAGCTTTATCTTATAGAACTCAAGGTTCCCGTGCTGGGCAAACAGGTTTTGCAGCTGTTTGAGCTAAGATTTCCAAGTTATTCACATAATGAAAACCTATACTTTGTTTCGGTCGAGTTCCCCATTCAAATGCATGTAACAGTGAGAAACGCACTGTCTTGGCGAAAGAAAGCGTTTTTGTACAACTTCATAGAAATAGCTGTAACTTTTGATAGAAGACTCAGACAAACATGTTTATGGCCTTATATTATAGAACTCAAGGTCTCCGTGCTGGGAAAACAGGTTTTGCAGCTGTTTGAGCTAAGATTTCCAAGTTATTCACATAATGAAAACATATACTTTGTTTCGGTCGAGTTCCCCATTCAAATGCATGTAACAGTGAGAAACGCACTGTCTTGGCGAAAGAAAGCGTTTTTGTACAACTTCATATAAATAGCTGTAACTTTTGATAGAAGACTCAGACAAACATGTTTATGGCCTTATATTATAGAACTCAAGGTCTCCGTGCTGGGAAAACAGGTTTTGCAGCTGTTTGAGCTAAGATTTCCAAGTTATTCACATAATGAAAACCTATACTTTGTTTCGGTCGAGTTCCCCATTCAAATGCATGTAACAGTGAGAAACGCACTGTCTTGGCGAAAGAAAGCGTTTTTGTACAACTTCATAGAAATAGCTGTAACTTTTGATAGAAGACTCAGACAAACATGTTTATGGCTTTATCTTATAGAACTCAAGGTCTCCGTGCTGGGAAAACAGGTTTTGCAGCTGTTTGAGCTAAGATTTCCAAGTTATTCACATAATGAAAACCTATACTTTGTTTCGGTCGAGTTCCCCATTCAAATGCATGTAACAGTGAGAAACGCACTGTCTTGGCGAAAGAAAGCGTTTTTGTACAACTTCATATAAATAGCTGTAACTTTTGATAGAAGACTCGGATACACATGTTTATGGCTTTATCTTATAGAACTCAAGGTTCCCGTGCTGGGAAAACAGGTTTTGTAGCTGTTTGAGCTAAGATTTCCAAGTTATTCACATAATGAAAACCTATACTTTGTTTCGGTCGAGTTCCCCATTCAAATGCATGTAACAGTGAGAAACGCACTGTCTTGGCGAAAGAAAGCGTTTTTGTACAACTTCATAGAAATAGCTGTAACTTTTGATAGAAGACTCAGACAAACATGTTTATGGCCTTATATTATAGAACTCAAGGTCTCCGTGCTGGGAAAACAGGTTTTGCAGCTGTTTGAGCTAAGATTTCCAAGTTATTCACATAATGAAAACCTATACTTTGTTTCGGTCGAGTTCCCCATTCAAATGCATGTAACAGTGAGAAACGCACTGTCTTGGCGAAAGAAAGCGTTTTTGTACAACTTCATAGAAATAGCTGTAACTTTTGATAGAAGACTCAGACAAACATGTTTATGGCTTTATCATATAGAACTCAAGGTCCACATGCTGGGAAAACAGGTTTTGTAGCTGTTTGAGCTAAGATTTCCAAGTTATTCACATAATGAAAACCTATACTTTGTTTCGGTCGAGTTCCCCATTCAAATGCATGTAACAGTGAGAAACGCACTGTCTTGGCGAAAGAAAGCGTTTTTGTACAACTTCATATGAATAGCTGTAACTTTTGATAGAAGACTCAGACAAACATGTTTATGGCTTTATCTTATAGAACTCAAGGTTCCCGTGCTGGGAAAACAGGTTTTGTAGCTGTTTGAGCTAAGATTTCCAAGTTATTCACATAATGAAAACCTATACTTTGTTTCGGTCGAGTTCCCCATTCAAATGCATGTAACAGTGAGAAACGCACTGTCTTGGCGAAAGAAAGCGTTTTTGTACAACTTCATATAAATAGCTGTAACTTTTGATAGAAGACTCGGATACACATGTTTATGGCTTTATCTTATAGAACTCAAGGTTCCCGTGCTGGGAAAACAGGTTTTGTAGCTGTTTGAGCTAAGATTTCCAAGTTATTCACATAATGAAAACCTATACTTTGTTTCGGTCGAGTTCCCCATTCAAATGCATGTAACAGTGAGAAACGCACTGTCTTGGCGAAAGAAAGCGTTTTTGTACAACTTCATAGAAATAGCTGTAACTTTTGATAGAAGACTCAGACAAACATGTTTATGGCTTTATCTTATAGAACTCAAGGTTCCCGTGCTGGGAAAACAGGTTTTGTAGCTGTTTGAGCTAAGATTTCCAAGTTATTCACATAATGAAAACCTATACTTTGTTTCGGTCGAGTTCCCCATTAAAATGCATGTAACAGTGAGAAACGCACTGTCTTGGCGAAAGAAAGCGTTTTTGTACAACTTCATAGAAATAGCTGTAACTTTTGATAGAAGACTCAGACAAACATGTTTATGGCCTTATCTTATAGAACTCAAGGTCTCCGTGCTGGGAAAACAGGTTTTGCAGCTGTTTGAGCTAAGATTTCCAAGTTATTCACATAATGAAAACCTATACTTTGTTTCGGTCGAGTTCCCCATTCAAATGCATGTAACAGTGAGAAACGCACTGTCTTGGCGAAAGAAAGCGTTTTTGTACAACTTCATAGAAATAGCTGTAACTTTTGATAGAAGACTCAGACAAACATGTTTATGGCCTTATATTATAGAACTCAAGGTCCACGTGCTGGGAAAACAGGTTTTGCAGCTGTTTGAGCTAAGATTTTCAAGCTATTCACATAATGAAAACCTATACTTTGTTTCGGTCGAGTTCCCCATTCAAATGCATGTAACAGTGAGAAACGCACTGTCTTGGCGAAAGAAAGCGTTTTTGTACAACTTCATAGAAATAGCTGTAACTTTTGATAGAAGACTCAGACAAACATGTTTATGGCCTTATATTATAGAACTCAAGGTTCCCGTGCTGGGAAAACAGGTTTTGCAGCTGTTTGAGCTAAGATTTTCAAGTTATTCACATAATGAAAACCTATACTTTGTTTCGGTCGAGTTCCCCATTCAAATGCATGTAACAGTGAGAAACGCACTGTCTTGGCGAAAGAAAGCGTTTTTGTACAACTTCATAGAAATAGCTGTAACTTTTGATAGAAGACTCAGACAAACATGTTTATGGCCTTATATTATAGAACTCAAGGTTCCCGTGCTGGGAAAACAGGTTTTGCAGCTGTTTGAGCTAAGATTTCCAAGTTATTCACATAATGAAAACATATACTTTGTTTCGGTCGAGTTCCCCATTCAAATGCATGTAACAGTGAGAAACGCACTGTCTTGGCGAAAGAAAGCGTTTTTGTACAACTTCATAGGAATAGCTGTAACTTTTGATAGAAGACTCAGACAAACATGTTTATGGCTTTATCTTATAGAACTCAAGGTTCCCGTGCTGGGAAAACAGGTTTTGCAGCTGTTTGAGCTAAGATTTCCAAGTTATTCACATAATGAAAACATATACTTTGTTTCGGTCGAGTTCCCCATTCAAATGCATGTAACAGTGAGAAACGCACTGTCTTGGCGAAAGAAAGCGTTTTTGTACAACTTCATAGGAATAGCTGTAACTTTTGATAGAAGACTCGGATACACATGTTTATGGCTTTATCTTATAGAACTCAAGGTTCCCGTGCTGGGAAAACATGTTTTGCAGCTGTTTGAGCTAAGATTTCCAAGTTATTCACATAATGAAAACCTATACTTTGTTTCGGTCGAGTTCCCCATTCAAATGCATGTAACAGTGAGAAACGCACTGTCTTGGCGAAAGAAAGCGTTTTTGTACAACTTCATAGAAATAGCTGTAACTTTTGATAGAAGACTCAGACAAACATGTTTATGGCCTTATCTTATAGAACTCAAGGTCTCCGTGCTGGGAAAACAGGTTTTGCAGCTGTTTGAGCTAAGATTTCCAAGTTATTCACATAATGAAAACCTATACTTTGTTTCGGTCGAGTTCCCCATTCAAATGCATGTAACAGTGAGAAACGCACTGTCTTGGCGAAAGAAAGCGTTTTTCTACAACTTCATAGAAATAGCTGTAACTTTTGATAGAAGACTCGGACAAACATGTTTATGGCCTTATATTATAGAACTCAAGGTCTCCGTGCTGGGAAAACAGGTTTTGCAGCTGTTTGAGCTAAGATTTCCAAGTTATTCACATAATGAAAACCTATACTTTGTTTCGGTCGAGTTCCCCATTCAAATGCATGTAACAGTGAGAAACACACTGTATTGGCGAAAGAAAGCGTTTTTGTACAACTTCATAGAAATAGCTGTAACTTTTGATAGAAGACTCAGACAAACATGTTTATGGCCTTATATTATAGAACTCAAGGTCTCCGTGCTGGGAAAACAGGTTTTGCAGCTGTTTGAGCTAAGATTTCCAAGTTATTCACATAATGAAAACCTATACTTTGTTTCGGTCGAGTTCCCCATTCAAATGCATGTAACAGTGAGAAACACACTGTATTGGCGAAAGAAAGCGTTTTTGTACAACTTCATAGAAATAGCTGTAACTTTTGATAGAAGACTCAGACAAACATGTTTATGGCCTTATATTATAGAACTCAAGGTCTCCGTGCTGGGAAAACAGGTTTTGCAGCTGTTTGAGCTAAGATTTCCAAGTTATTCACATAATGAAAACCTATACTTTGTTTCGGTCGAGTTCCCCATTCAAATGCATGTAACAGTGAGAAACACACTGTATTGGCGAAAGAAAGCGTTTTTGTACAACTTCATAGAAATAGCTGTAACTTTTGATAGAAGACTCGGATACACATGTTTATGGCTTTATCTTATAGAACTCAAGGTCTCCGTGCTGGGAAAACAGGTTTTGCAGCTGCTTGAGCTAAGATTTCCAAGTTATTCACATAATGAAAACCTATACTTTGTTTCGGTCGAGTTCCCCAATCAAATGCATGTAACAGTGAGAAACGCACTGTCTTGGCGAAAGAAAGCGTTTTTGTACAACTTCATAGAAATAGCTGTAACTTTTGATAGAAGACTCAGACAAACATGTTTATGGCTTTATCTTATAGAACTCAAGGTCTCCGTGCTGGGAAAACAGGTTTTGCAGCTGTTTGAGCTAAGATTTCCAAGTTATTCACATAATGAAAACCTATACTTTGTTTCGGTGGAGTTCCCCATTCAAATGCATGTAACAGTGAGAAACGCACTGTCTTGGCGAAAGAAAGCGTTTTTGTACAACTTCATAGAAATAGCTGTAACTTTTGATAGAAGACTCAGACAAACATGTTTATGGCCTTATCTTATAGAACTCAAGGTCTCCGTGCTGGGAAAACAGGTTTTGCAGCTGTTTGAGCTAAGATTTCCAAGTTATTCACATAATGAAAACCTATACTTTGTTTCGGTCGAGTTCCCCATTCAAATGCATGTAACAGTGAGAAACGCACTGTCTTGGCGAAAGAAAGCGTTTTTGTACAACTTCATAGAAATAGCTGTAACTTTTGATAGAAGACTCAGACAAACATGTTTATGGCCTTATATTATAGAACTCAAGGTCCCCGTGCTGGGAAAACAGGTTTTGCAGCTGTTTGAGCTAAGATTTCCAAGTTATTCACGTAATGAAAACCTATACTTTGTTTTGGTCGAGTTCCCCATTCAAATGCATGTAACAGTGAGAAACGCACTGTCTTGGCGAAAGAAAGCGTTTTTGTACAACTTCATATAAATAGCTGTAACTTTTGATAGAAGACTCGGATACACATGTTTATGGCTTTATCTTATAGAACTCAAGGTTCCCGTGCTGGGAAAACAGGTTTTGTAGCTGTTTGAGCTAAGATTTCCAAGTTATTCACATAATGAAAACCTATACTTTGTTTCGGTCGAGTTCCCCATTCAAATGCATGTAACAGTGAGAAACGCACTGTCTTGGCGAAAGAAAGCGTTTTTGTACAACTTCATAGAAATAGCTGTAACTTTTGATAGAAGACTCGGACAAACATGTTTATGGCTTTATCTTATAGAACTCAAGGTCTCCGTGCTGGGAAAACAGGTTATGCAGCTGTTTGAGCTAAGATTTCCAAGTTATTCACATAATGAAAACCTATACTTTGTTTCGGTCGAGTTCCCCATTCAAATGCATGTAACAGTGAGAAACGCACTGTCTTGGCGAAAGAAAGCGTTTTTGTACAACTTCATAGGAATAGCTGTAACTTTTGATAGAAGACTCAGACAAACATGTTTATGGCCTTATATTATAGAACTCAAGGTCCCCGTGCTGGGAAAAAAGGTTTTGCAGCTGTTTGAGCTAAGATTTCCAAGTTATTCACATAATGAAAACCTATACTTTGTTTCGGTCGAGTTCCCCATTCAAATGCATGTAACAGTGAGAAACGCACTGTCTTGGCGAAAGAAAGCGTTTTTGTACAACTTCATAGAAATAGCTGTAACTTTTGATAGAAGACTCGGACAAACATGTTTATGGCCTTATATTATAGAACTCAAGGTCTCCGTGCTGGGAAAACAGGTTTTGCAGCTGTTTGAGCTAAGATTTCCAAGTTATTCACATAATGAAAACCTATACTTTGTTTCGGTCGAGTTCCCCATTCAAATGCATGTAACAGTGAGAAACACACTGTATTGGCGAAAGAAAGCGTTTTTGTACAACTTCATAGAAATAGCTGTAACTTTTGATAGAAGACTCGGATACACATGTTTATGGCTTTATCTTATAGAACTCAAGGTCCCCGTGCTGGGAAAACAGGTTTTGCAGCTGTTTGAGCTAAGATTTCCAAGTTATTCACATAATGAAAACCTATACTTTGTTTCGGTCGAGTTCCCCATTCAAATGCATGTAACAGTGAGAAACGCACTGTCTTGGCGAAAGAAAGCTATTTTGTACAACTTCATAGAAATAGCTGTAACTTTTGATAGAAGACTCAGACAAACATGTTTATGGCTTTATCTTATAGAACTCAAGGTCCCCGTGCTGGGAAAACAGGTTTTGCAGCTGTTTGAGCTAAGATTTTCAAGTTATTCACATAATGAAAACATATACTTTGTTTCGGTCGAGTTCCCCATTCAAATGCATGTAACAGTGAGAAACGCACTGTCTTGGCGAAAGAAAGCGTTTTTGTACAACTTCATAGAAATAGCTGTAACTTTTGATAGAAGACTCGGATACACATGTTTATGGCTTTATCTTATAGAACTCAAGGTTCCCGTGCTGGGAAAACAGGTTTTGCAGCTGTTTGAGCTAAGATTTCCAAGTTATTCACATAATGAAAACCTATACTTTGTTTCGGTCGAGTTCCCCATTCAAATGCATGTAACAGTGAGAAACGCACTGTCTTGGCGAAAGAAAGCGTTTTTGTACAACTTCATAGAAATAGCTGTAACTTTTGATAGAAGACTCAGACAAACATGTTTATGGCTTTATCTTATAGAACTCAAGGTCTCCGTGCTGGGAAAACAGGTTTTGCAGCTGTTTGAGCTAAGATTTCCAAGTTATTCACATAATGAAAACCTATACTTTGTTTCGGTCGAGTTCCCCATTCAAATGCATGTAACAGTGAGAAACGCACTGTCTTGGCGAAAGAAAGCGTTTTTCTACAACTTCATAGAAATAGCTGTAACTTTTGATAGAAGACTCAGACAAACATGTTTATGGCCTTATATTATAGAACTCAAGGTCCCCGTGCTGGGAAAAAAGGTTTTGCAGCTGTTTGAGCTAAGATTTCCAAGTTATTCACATAATGAAAACCTATACTTTGTTTCGGTCGAGTTCCCCATTCAAATGCATGTAACAGTGAGAAACGCACTGTCTTGGCGAAAGAAAGCGTTTTTGTACAACTTCATAGAAATAGCTGTAACTTTTGATAGAAGACTCGGACAAACATGTTTATGGCCTTATATTATAGAACTCAAGGTCTCCGTGCTGGGAAAACAGGTTTTGCAGCTGTTTGAGCTAAGATTTCCAAGTTATTCACATAATGAAAACCTATACTTTGTTTCGGTCGAGTTCCCCATTCAAATGCATGTAACAGTGAGAAACACACTGTATTGGCGAAAGAAAGCGTTTTTGTACAACTTCATAGAAATAGCTGTAACTTTTGATAGAAGACTCGGATACACATGTTTATGGCTTTATCTTATAGAACTCAAGGTCCCCGTGCTGGGAAAACAGGTTTTGCAGCTGTTTGAGCTAAGATTTCCAAGTTATTCACATAATGAAAACCTATACTTTGTTTCGGTCGAGTTCCCCATTCAAATGCATGTAACAGTGAGAAACGCACTGTCTTGGCGAAAGAAAGCTATTTTGTACAACTTCATAGAAATAGCTGTAACTTTTGATAGAAGACTCAGACAAACATGTTTATGGCCTTATATTATAGAACTCAAGGTCTCCGTGCTGGGAAAACAGGTTTTGCAGCTGTTTGAGCTAAGATTTCCAAGTTATTCACATAATGAAAACCTATACTTTGTTTCGGTCGAGTTCCCCATTCAAATGCATGTAACAGTGAGAAACACACTGTATTGGCGAAAGAAAGCGTTTTTGTACAACTTCATAGAAATAGCTGTAACTTTTGATAGAAGACTCGGATACACATGTTTATGGCTTTATCTTATAGAACTCAAGGTCTCCGTGCTGGGAAAACAGGTTTTGCAGCTGTTTGAGCTAAGATTTCCAAGTTATTCACATAATGAAAACCTATACTTTGTTTCGGTCGAGTTCCCCATTCAAATGCATGTAACAGTGAGAAACGCACTGTCTTGGCGAAAGAAAGCGTTTTTGTACAACTTCATAGAAATAGCTGTAACTTTTGATAGAAGACTCGGATACACATGTTTATGGCTTTATCTTATAGAACTCAAGGTCTCCGTGCTGGGAAAACAGGTTTTGCAGCTGTTTGAGCTAAGATTTCCAAGTTATTCACATAATGAAAACCTATACTTTGTTTCGGTCAAGTTCCCCAATCAAATGCATGTAACAGTGAGAAACGCACTGTCTTGGCGAAAGAAAGCGTTTTTGTACAACTTCATAGAAATAGCTGTAACTTTTGATAGAAGACTCAGACAAACATGTTTATGGCTTTATCTTATAGAACTCAAGGTCTCCGTGCTGGGAAAACAGGTTTTGCAGCTGTTTGAGCTAAGATTTCCAAGTTATTCACATAATGAAAACTTGTACTTTGTTTCGGTGGAGTTCCCCATTCAAATGCATGTAACAGTGAGAAACGCACTGTCTTGGCGAAAGAAAGCGTTTTTGTACAACTTCATATAAATAGCTGTAACTTTTGATAGAAGACTCGGATACACATGTTTATGGCTTTATCTTATAGAACTCAAGGTCTCCGTGCTGGGAAAACAGGTTTTGCAGCTGTTTGAGCTAAGATTTCCAAGTTATTCACATAATGAAAACCTATACTTTGTTTCGGTCGAGTTCCCCATTCAAATGCATGTAACAGTGAGAAACGCACTGTCTTGGCGAAAGAAAGCGTTTTTGTACAACTTCATAGAAATAGCTGTAACTTTTGATAGAAGACTCAGACAAACATGTTTATGGCCTTATATTATAGAACTCAAGGTCCCCGTGCTGGGAAAACAGGTTTTGCAGCTGTTTGAGCTAAGATTTCCAAGTTATTCACGTAATGAAAACCTATACTTTGTTTTGGTCGAGTTCCCCATTCAAATGCATGTAACAGTGAGAAACGCACTGTATTGGCGAAAGAAAGCGTTTTTGTACAACTTCATAGAAATAGCTGTAACTTTTGATAGAAGACTCGGATACACATGTTTATGGCTTTATCTTATAGAACTCAAGGTCTCCGTGCTGGGAAAACAGGTTTTGCAGCTGTTTGAGCTAAGATTTCCAAGTTATTCACATAATGAAAACCTATACTTTGTTTCGGTCGAGTTCCCCATTCAAATGCATGTAACAGTGAGAAACGCACTGTCTTGGCGAAAGAAAGCGTTTTTGTACAACTTCATAGAAATAGCTGTAACTTTTGATAGAAGACTCGGATACACATGTTTATGGCTTTATCTTATAGAACTCAAGGTCTCCGTGCTGGGAAAACAGGTTTTGCAGCTGTTTGAGCTAAGATTTCCAAGTTATTCACATAATGAAAACCTATACTTTGTTTCGGTCGAGTTCCCCAATCAAATGCATGTAACAGTGAGAAACGCACTGTCTTGGCGAAAGAAAGCGTTTTTGTACAACTTCATAGAAATAGCTGTAACTTTTGATAGAAGACTCAGACAAACATGTTTATGGCTTTATCTTATAGAACTCAAGGTCTCCGTGCTGGGAAAACAGGTTTTGCAGCTGTTTGAGCTAAGATTTCCAAGTTATTCACATAATGAAAACTTGTACTTTGTTTCGGTGGAGTTCCCCATTCAAATGCATGTAACAGTGAGAAACGCACTGTCTTGGCGAAAGAAAGCGTTTTTGTACAACTTCATATAAATAGCTGTAACTTTTGATAGAAGACTCGGATACACATGTTTATGGCTTTATCTTATAGAACTCAAGGTCTCCGTGCTGGGAAAACAGGTTTTGCAGCTGTTTGAGCTAAGATTTCCAAGTTATTCACATAATGAAAACCTATACTTTGTTTCGGTCGAGTTCCCCATTCAAATGCATGTAACAGTGAGAAACGCACTGTCTTGGCGAAAGAAAGCGTTTTTGTACAACTTCATAGAAATAGCTGTAACCTTTGATAGAAGACTCAGACAAACATGTTTATGGCCTTATATTATAGAACTCAAGGTCCCCGTGCTGGGAAAACAGGTTTTGCAGCTGTTTGAGCTAAGATTTCCAAGTTATTCACGTAATGAAAACCTATACTTTGTTTTGGTCGAGTTCCCCATTCAAATGCATGTAACAGTGAGAAACGCACTGTCTTGGCGAAAGAAAGCGTTTTTGTACAACTTCATATAAATAGCTGTAACTTTTGATAGAAGACTCGGATACACATGTTTATGGCTTTATCTTATAGAACTCAAGGTTCCCGTGCTGGGAAAACAGGTTTTGTAGCTGTTTGAGCTAAGATTTCCAAGTTATTCACATAATGAAAACCTATACTTTGTTTCGGTCGAGTTCCCCATTCAAATGCATGTAACAGTGAGAAACGCACTGTCTTGGCGAAAGAAAGCGTTTTTGTACAACTTCATAGGAATAGCTGTAACTTTTGATAGAAGACTCGGATACACATGTTTATGGCTTTATCTTATAGAACTCAAGGTTCCCGTGCTGGGAAAACAGGTTTTGCAGCTGTTTGAGCTAAGATTTCCAAGTTATTCACATAATGAAAACCTATACTTTGTTTCGGTCGAGTTCCCCATTCAAATGCATGTAACAGTGAGAAACGCACTGTCTTGGCGAAAGAAAGCGTTTTTGTACAACTTCATAGAAATAGCTGTAACTTTTGATAGAAGACTCAGACAAACATGTTTATGGCCTTATCTTATAGAACTCAAGGTCTCCGTGCTGGGAAAACAGGTTTTGCAGCTGTTTGAGCTAAGATTTCCAAGTTATTCACATAATGAAAACCTATACTTTGTTTCGGTCGAGTTCCCCATTCAAATGCATGTAACAGTGAGAAACGCACTGTCTTGGCGAAAGAAAGCGTTTTTCTACAACTTCATAGAAATAGCTGTAACTTTTGATAGAAGACTCAGACAAACATGTTTATGGCCTTATATTATAGAACTCAAGGTCCCCGTGCTGGGAAAAAAGGTTTTGCAGCTGTTTGAGCTAAGATTTCCAAGTTATTCACATAATGAAAACCTATACTTTGTTTCGGTCGAGTTCCCCATTCAAATGCATGTAACAGTGAGAAACGCACTGTCTTGGCGAAAGAAAGCGTTTTTGTACAACTTCATAGAAATAGCTGTAACTTTTGATAGAAGACTCGGATACACATGTTTATGGCTTTATCTTATAGAACTCAAGGTCTCCGTGCTGGGAAAACAGGTTTTGCAGCTGTTTGAGCTAAGATTTCCAAGTTATTCACATAATGAAAACCTATACTTTGTTTCGGTCGAGTTCCCCATTCAAATGCATGTAACAGTGAGAAACGCACTGTCTTGGCGAAAGAAAGCGTTTTTGTACAACTTCATAGAAATAGCTGTAACTTTTGATAGAAGACTCGGACAAACATGTTTATGGCTTTATCTTATAGAACTCAAGGTCTCCGTGCTGGGAAAACAGGTTATGCAGCTGTTTGAGCTAAGATTTTCAAGCTATTCACATAATGAAAACCTATACTTTGTTTCGGTCGAGTTCCCCATTCAAATGCATGTAACAGTGAGAAACGCACTGTCTTGGCGAAAGAAAGCGTTTTTGTACAACTTCATAGAAATAGCTGTAACTTTTGATAGAAGACTCAGACAAACATGTTTATGGCCTTATCTTATAGAACTCAAGGTCTCCGTGCTGGGAAAACAGGTTTTGCAGCTGTTTGAGCTAAGATTTCCAAGTTATTCACATAATGAAAACCTATACTTTGTTTCGGTCGAGTTCCCCATTCAAATGCATGTAACAGTGAGAAACGCACTGTCTTGGCGAAAGAAATCGTTTTTGTACAACTTCATATGAATAGCTGTAACTTTTGATAGAAGACTCGGATACACATGTTTATGGCTTTATCTTATAGAACTCAAGGTTCCCGTGCTGGGAAAACAGGTTTTGCAGCTGTTTGAGCTAAGATTTCCAAGTTATTCACATAATGAAAACCTATACTTTGTTTCGGTCGAGTTCCCCATTCAAATGCATGTAACAGTGAGAAACGCACTGTCTTGGCGAAAGAAAGCTATTTTGTACAACTTCATAGAAATAGCTGTAACTTTTGATAGAAGACTCAGACAAACATGTTTATGGCCTTATATTATAGAACTCAAGGTCCCCGTGCTGGGAAAACAGGTTTTGCAGCTGTTTGAGCTAAGATTTTCAAGTTATTCACATAATGAAAACATATACTTTGTTTCGGTCGAGTTCCCCATTCAAATGCATGTAACAGTGAGAAACGCACTGTCTTGGCGAAAGAAAGCGTTTTTGTACAACTTCATAGGAATAGCTGTAACTTTTGATAGAAGACTCGGATACACATGTTTATGGCTTTATCTTATAGAACTCAAGGTTCCCGTGCTGGGAAAACAGGTTTTGCAGCTGTTTGAGCTAAGATTTCCAAGTTATTCACATAATGAAAACCTATACTTTGTTTCGGTCGAGTTCCCCATTCAAATGCATGTAACAGTGAGAAACGCACTGTCTTGGCGAAAGAAAGCGTTTTTGTACAACTTCATAGAAATAGCTGTAACTTTTGATAGAAGACTCAGACAAACATGTTTATGGCCTTATATTATAGAACTCAAGGTCCCCGTGCTGGGAAAACAGGTTTTGCAGCTGTTTGAGCTAAGATTTCCAAGTTATTCACATAATGAAAACCTATACTTTGTTTCGGTCGAGTTCCCCATTCAAATGCATGTAACAGTGAGAAACGCACTGTCTTGGCGAAAGAAAGCGTTTTTGTACAACTTCATAGAAATAGCTGTAACTTTTGATAGAAGACTCGGACAAACATGTTTATGGCTTTATCTTATAGAACTCAAGGTCTCCGTGCTGGGAAAACAGGTTATGCAGCTGTTTGAGCTAAGATTTCCAAGTTATTCACATAATGAAAACCTATACTTTGTTTCGGTCGAGTTCCCCATTCAAATGCATGTAACAGTGAGAAACGCACTGTCTTGGCGAAAGAAAGCGTTTTTGTACAACTTCATAGAAATAGCTGTAACTTTTGATAGAAGACTCAGACAAACATGTTTATGGCCTTATATTATAGAACTCAAGGTCCACGTGCTGGGAAAACAGGTTTTGCAGCTGTTTGAGCTAAGATTTTCAAGCTATTCACATAATGAAAACCTATACTTTGTTTCGGTGGAGTTCCCCATTCAAATGCATGTAACAGTGAGAAACGCACTGTCTTGGCGAAAGAAAGCGTTTTTGTACAACTTCATAGAAATAGCTGTAACTTTTGATAGAAGACTCAGACAAACATGTTTATGGCCTTATCTTATAGAACTCAAGGTCTCCGTGCTGGGAAAACAGGTTTTGCAGCTGTTTGAGCTAAGATTTCCAAGTTATTCACATAATGAAAACATATACTTTGTTTCGGTCGAGTTCCCCATTCAAATGCATGTAACAGTGAGAAACGCACTGTCTTGGCGAAAGAAAGCGTTTTTGTACAACTTCATAGAAATAGCTGTAACTTTTGATAGAAGACTCAGACAAACATGTTTATGGCTTTATCTTATAGAACTCAAGGTCTCCGTGCTGGGAAAACAGGTTTTGCAGCTGTTTGAGCTAAGATTTCCAAGTTATTCACATAATGAAAACCTATACTTTGTTTCGGTCGAGTTCCCCATTCAAATGCATGTAACAGTGAGAAACGCACTGTCTTGGCGAAAGAAAGCGTTTTTGTACAACTTCATAGAAATAGCTGTAACTTTTGATAGAAGACTCAGACAAACATGTTTATGGCCTTATATTATAGAACTCAAGGTTCCCGTGCTGGGAAAACAGGTTTTGCAGCTGTTTGAGCTAAGATTTCCAAGTTATTCACATAATGAAAACATATACTTTGTTTCGGTCGAGTTCCCCATTCAAATGCATGTAACAGTGAGAAACGCACTGTCTTGGCGAAAGAAAGCGTTTTTGTACAACTTCATAGGAATAGCTGTAACTTTTGATAGAAGACTCGGATACACATGTTTATGGCTTTATCTTATAGAACTCAAGGTTCCCGTGCTGGGAAAACAGGTTTTGCAGCTGTTTGAGCTAAGATTTCCAAGTTATTCACATAATGAAAACCTATACTTTGTTTCGGTCGAGTTCCCCATTCAAATGCATGTAACAGTGAGAAACGCACTGTCTTGGCGAAAGAAAGCGTTTTTGTACAACTTCATAGAAATAGCTGTAACTTTTGATAGAAGACTCAGACAAACATGTTTATGGCCTTATCTTATAGAACTCAAGGTCTCCGTGCTGGGAAAACAGGTTTTGCAGCTGTTTGAGCTAAGATTTCCAAGTTATTCACATAATGAAAACCTATACTTTGTTTCGGTCGAGTTCCCCATTCAAATGCATGTAACAGTGAGAAACGCACTGTCTTGGCGAAAGAAAGCGTTTTTCTACAACTTCATAGAAATAGCTGTAACTTTTGATAGAAGACTCAGACAAACATGTTTATGGCCTTATATTATAGAACTCAAGGTCCCCGTGCTGGGAAAAAAGGTTTTGCAGCTGTTTGAGCTAAGATTTCCAAGTTATTCACATAATGAAAACCTATACTTTGTTTCGGTCGAGTTCCCCATTCAAATGCATGTAACAGTGAGAAACGCACTGTCTTGGCGAAAGAAAGCGTTTTTGTACAACTTCATAGAAATAGCTGTAACTTTTGATAGAAGACTCGGACAAACATGTTTATGGCCTTATATTATAGAACTCAAGGTCTCCGTGCTGGGAAAACAGGTTTTGCAGCTGTTTGAGCTAAGATTTCCAAGTTATTCACATAATGAAAACCTATACTTTGTTTCGGTCGAGTTCCCCATTCAAATGCATGTAACAGTGAGAAACACACTGTATTGGCGAAAGAAAGCGTTTTTGTACAACTTCATAGAAATAGCTGTAACTTTTGATAGAAGACTCGGATACACATGTTTATGGCTTTATCTTATAGAACTCAAGGTCCCCGTGCTGGGAAAACAGGTTTTGCAGCTGTTTGAGCTAAGATTTCCAAGTTATTCACATAATGAAAACCTATACTTTGTTTCGGTCGAGTTCCCCATTCAAATGCATGTAACAGTGAGAAACGCACTGTCTTGGCGAAAGAAAGCTATTTTGTACAACTTCATAGAAATAGCTGTAACTTTTGATAGAAGACTCAGACAAACATGTTTATGGCCTTATATTATAGAACTCAAGGTCCCCGTGCTGGGAAAACAGGTTTTGCAGCTGTTTGAGCTAAGATTTTCAAGTTATTCACATAATGAAAACATATACTTTGTTTCGGTCGAGTTCCCCATTCAAATGCATGTAACAGTGAGAAACGCACTGTCTTGGCGAAAGAAAGCGTTTTTGTACAACTTCATAGAAATAGCTGTAACTTTTGATAGAAGACTCAGACAAACATGTTTATGGCCTTATATTATAGAACTCAAGGTTCCCGTGCTGGGAAAACAGGTTTTGCAGCTGTTTGAGCTAAGATTTCCAAGTTATTCACATAATGAAAACATATACTTTGTTTCGGTCGAGTTCCCCATTCAAATGCATGTAACAGTGAGAAACGCACTGTCTTGGCGAAAGAAAGCGTTTTTGTACAACTTCATAGGAATAGCTGTAACTTTTGATAGAAGACTCAGACAAACATGTTTATGGCTTTATCTTATAGAACTCAAGGTTCCTGTGCTGGGCAAACAGGTTTTGCAGCTGTTTGAGCTAAGATTTCCAAGTTATTCACATAATGAAAACCTATACTTTGTTTCGGTCGAGTTCCCCATTCAAATGCATGTAACAGTGAGAAACGCACTGTCTTGGCGAAAGAAAGCGTTTTTGTACAACTTCATAGAAATAGCTGTAACTTTTGATAGAAGACTCAGACAAACATGTTTATGGCCTTATATTATAGAACTCAAGGTTCCCGTGCTGGGAAAACAGGTTTTGCAGCTGTTTGAGCTAAGATTTCCAAGTTATTCACATAATGAAAACATATACTTTGTTTCGGTCGAGTTCCCCATTCAAATGCATGTAACAGTGAGAAACGCACTGTCTTGGCGAAAGAAAGCGTTTTTGTACAACTTCATAGGAATAGCTGTAACTTTTGATAGAAGACTCGGATACACATGTTTATGGCTTTATCTTATAGAACTCAAGGTTCCCGTGCTGGGAAAACAGGTTTTGCAGCTGTTTGAGCTAAGATTTCCAAGTTATTCACATAATGAAAACCTATACTTTGTTTCGGTCGAGTTCCCCATTCAAATGCATGTAACAGTGAGAAACGCACTGTCTTGGCGAAAGAAAGCGTTTTTGTACAACTTCATAGAAATAGCTGTAACTTTTGATAGAAGACTCAGACAAACATGTTTATGGCCTTATCTTATAGAACTCAAGGTCTCCGTGCTGGGAAAACAGGTTTTGCAGCTGTTTGAGCTAAGATTTCCAAGTTATTCACATAATGAAAACCTATACTTTGTTTCGGTCGAGTTCCCCATTCAAATGCATGTAACAGTGAGAAACGCACTGTCTTGGCGAAAGAAAGCGTTTTTCTACAACTTCATAGAAATAGCTGTAACTTTTGATAGAAGACTCAGACAAACATGTTTATGGCCTTATATTATAGAACTCAAGGTCCCCGTGCTGGGAAAAAAGGTTTTGCAGCTGTTTGAGCTAAGATTTCCAAGTTATTCACATAATGAAAACCTATACTTTGTTTCGGTCGAGTTCCCCATTCAAATGCATGTAACAGTGAGAAAC
Organism: Copadichromis virginalis; assembly: GCF_057382275.1. NCBI lineage: Eukaryota > Metazoa > Chordata > Actinopteri > Cichliformes > Cichlidae > Copadichromis > Copadichromis virginalis. The sequence goes on from NC_140622.1 coordinate 3,680,255, forward strand.
GCACTGTCTTGGCGAAAGAAAGCGTTTTTGTACAACTTCATAGAAATAGCTGTAACTTTTGATAGAAGACTCGGACAAACATGTTTATGGCCTTATATTATAGAACTCAAGGTCTCCGTGCTGGGAAAACAGGTTTTGCAGCTGTTTGAGCTAAGATTTCCAAGTTATTCACATAATGAAAACCTATACTTTGTTTCGGTCGAGTTCCCCATTCAAATGCATGTAACAGTGAGAAACACACTGTATTGGCGAAAGAAAGCGTTTTTGTACAACTTCATAGAAATAGCTGTAACTTTTGATAGAAGACTCGGATACACATGTTTATGGCTTTATCTTATAGAACTCAAGGTCCCCGTGCTGGGAAAACAGGTTTTGCAGCTGTTTGAGCTAAGATTTCCAAGTTATTCACATAATGAAAACCTATACTTTGTTTCGGTCGAGTTCCCCATTCAAATGCATGTAACAGTGAGAAACGCACTGTCTTGGCGAAAGAAAGCTATTTTGTACAACTTCATAGAAATAGCTGTAACTTTTGATAGAAGACTCAGACAAACATGTTTATGGCCTTATATTATAGAACTCAAGGTCCCCGTGCTGGGAAAACAGGTTTTGCAGCTGTTTGAGCTAAGATTTTCAAGTTATTCACATAATGAAAACATATACTTTGTTTCGGTCGAGTTCCCCATTCAAATGCATGTAACAGTGAGAAACGCACTGTCTTGGCGAAAGAAAGCGTTTTTGTACAACTTCATAGAAATAGCTGTAACTTTTGATAGAAGACTCAGACAAACATGTTTATGGCCTTATATTATAGAACTCAAGGTTCCCGTGCTGGGAAAACAGGTTTTGCAGCTGTTTGAGCTAAGATTTCCAAGTTATTCACATAATGAAAACATATACTTTGTTTCGGTCGAGTTCCCCATTCAAATGCATGTAACAGTGAGAAACGCACTGTCTTGGCGAAAGAAAGCGTTTTTGTACAACTTCATAGGAATAGCTGTAACTTTTGATAGAAGACTCGGATACACATGTTTATGGCTTTATCTTATAGAACTCAAGGTTCCCGTGCTGGGAAAACAGGTTTTGCAGCTGTTTGAGCTAAGATTTCCAAGTTATTCACATAATGAAAACCTATACTTTGTTTCGGTCGAGTTCCCCATTCAAATGCATGTAACAGTGAGAAACGCACTGTCTTGGCGAAAGAAAGCGTTTTTGTACAACTTCATAGAAATAGCTGTAACTTTTGATAGAAGACTCAGACAAACATGTTTATGGCCTTATATTATAGAACTCAAGGTCCCGTGCTGGGAAAAAATGTTTTGCAGCTGTTTGAGCTAAGATTTCCAAGTTATTCACATAATGAAAACCTATACTTTGTTTCGGTCGAGTTCCCCATTCAAATGCATGTAACAGTGAGAAACGCACTGTCTTGGCGAAAGAAAGCGTTTTTGTACAACTTCATAGAAATAGCTGTAACTTTTGATAGAAGACTCGGACAAACATGTTTATGGCCTTATATTATAGAACTCAAGGTCTCCGTGCTGGGAAAACAGGTTTTGCAGCTGTTTGAGCTAAGATTTCCAAGTTATTCACATAATGAAAACCTATACTTTGTTTCGGTCGAGTTCCCCATTCAAATGCATGTAACAGTGAGAAACACACTGTATTGGCGAAAGAAAGCGTTTTTGTACAACTTCATAGAAATAGCTGTAACTTTTGATAGAAGACTCGGATACACATGTTTATGGCTTTATCTTATAGAACTCAAGGTCCCCGTGCTGGGAAAACAGGTTTTGCAGCTGTTTGAGCTAAGATTTCCAAGTTATTCACATAATGAAAACCTATACTTTGTTTCGGTCGAGTTCCCCATTCAAATGCATGTAACAGTGAGAAACGCACTGTCTTGGCGAAAGAAAGCTATTTTGTACAACTTCATAGAAATAGCTGTAACTTTTGATAGAAGACTCAGACAAACATGTTTATGGCCTTATATTATAGAACTCAAGGTCTCCGTGCTGGGAAAACAGGTTTTGCAGCTGTTTGAGCTAAGATTTCCAAGTTATTCACATAATGAAAACCTATACTTTGTTTCGGTCGAGTTCCCCATTCAAATGCATGTAACAGTGAGAAACACACTGTATTGGCGAAAGAAAGCGTTTTTGTACAACTTCATAGAAATAGCTGTAACTTTTGATAGAAGACTCGGATACACATGTTTATGGCTTTATCTTATAGAACTCAAGGTCTCCGTGCTGGGAAAACAGGTTTTGCAGCTGTTTGAGCTAAGATTTCCAAGTTATTCACATAATGAAAACCTATACTTTGTTTCGGTCGAGTTCCCCATTCAAATGCATGTAACAGTGAGAAACGCACTGTCTTGGCGAAAGAAAGCGTTTTTGTACAACTTCATAGAAATAGCTGTAACTTTTGATAGAAGACTCGGATACACATGTTTATGGCTTTATCTTATAGAACTCAAGGTCTCCGTGCTGGGAAAACAGGTTTTGCAGCTGTTTGAGCTAAGATTTCCAAGTTATTCACATAATGAAAACCTATACTTTGTTTCGGTCGAGTTCCCCAATCAAATGCATGTAACAGTGAGAAACGCACTGTCTTGGCGAAAGAAAGCGTTTTTGTACAACTTCATAGAAATAGCTGTAACTTTTGATAGAAGACTCGGATACACATGTTTATGGCTTTATCTTATAGAACTCAAGGTCTCCGTGCTGGGAAAACAGGTTTTGCAGCTGTTTGAGCTAAGATTTCCAAGTTATTCACATAATGAAAACCTATACTTTGTTTCGGTCGAGTTCCCCATTCAAATGCATGTAACAGTGAGAAACGCACTGTCTTGGCGAAAGAAAGCGTTTTTGTACAACTTCATAGAAATAGCTGTAACTTTTGATAGAAGACTCAGACAAACATGTTTATGGCCTTATATTATAGAACTCAAGGTCCCCGTGCTGGGAAAACAGGTTTTGCAGCTGTTTGAGCTAAGATTTCCAAGTTATTCACGTAATGAAAACCTATACTTTGTTTTGGTCGAGTTCCCCATTCAAATGCATGTAACAGTGAGAAACGCACTGTCTTGGCGAAAGAAAGCGTTTTTGTACAACTTCATATAAATAGCTGTAACTTTTGATAGAAGACTCGGATACACATGTTTATGGCTTTATCTTATAGAACTCAAGGTTCCCGTGCTGGGAAAACAGGTTTTGTAGCTGTTTGAGCTAAGATTTCCAAGTTATTCACATAATGAAAACCTATACTTTGTTTCGGTCGAGTTCCCCATTCAAATGCATGTAACAGTGAGAAACGCACTGTCTTGGCGAAAGAAAGCGTTTTTGTACAACTTCATAGAAATAGCTGTAACTTTTGATAGAAGACTCGGACAAACATGTTTATGGCTTTATCTTATAGAACTCAAGGTCTCCGTGCTGGGAAAACAGGTTATGCAGCTGTTTGAGCTAAGATTTCCAAGTTATTCACATAATGAAAACCTATACTTTGTTTCGGTCGAGTTCCCCATTCAAATGCATGTAACAGTGAGAAACGCACTGTCTTGGCGAAAGAAAGCGTTTTTGTACAACTTCATAGAAATAGCTGTAACTTTTGATAGAAGACTCAGACAAACATGTTTATGGCCTTATATTATAGAACTCAAGGTCTCCGTGCTGGGAAAACAGGTTTTGCAGCTGTTTGAGCTAAGATTTCCAAGTTATTCACATAATGAAAACGTATACTTTGTTTCGGTCGAGTTCCCCATTCAAATGCATGTAACAGTGAGAAACGCACTGTCTTGGCGAAAGAAAGCGTTTTTGTACAACTTCATAGAAATAGCTGTAACTTTTGATAGAAGACTCAGACAAACATGTTTATGGCCTTATATTATAGAACTCAAGGTCCCCGTGCTGGGAAAACAGGTTTTGCAGCTGTTTGAGCTAAGATTTCCAAGTTATTCACATAATGAAAACGTATACTTTGTTTCGGTCGAGTTCCCCATTCAAATGCATGTAACAGTGAGAAACGCACTGTCTTGGCGAAAGAAAGCGTTTTTGTACAACTTCATAGAAATAGCTGTAACTTTTGATAGAAGACTCAGACAAACATGTTTATGGCCTTATATTATAGAACTCAAGGTCTCTGTGCTGGGAAAACAGGTTTTGCAGCTGTTTGAGCTAAGATTTCCAAGTTATTCACATAATGAAAACCTATACTTTGTTTCGGTCGAGTTCCCCATTCAAATGCATGTAACAGTGAGAAACGCACTGTCTTGGCGAAAGAAAGCGTTTTTGTACAACTTCATATGAATAGCTGTAACTTTTGATAGAAGACTCAGACAAACATGTTTATGGCCCTATATTATAGAACTCAAGGTCCCCCTGCTGGGAAAACAGGTTTTGCAGCTGTTTGAGCTAAGATTTTCAAGTTATTCACATAATGAAAACGTATACTTTGTTTCGGTCGAGTTCCCCATTCAAATGCATGTAACAGTGAGAAACGCACTGTCTTGGCGAAAGAAAGCGTTTTTGTACAACTTCATAGAAATAGCTGTAACTTTTGATAGAAGACTCAGACAAACATGTTTATGGCCTTATATTATAGAACTCAAGGTCCCCGTGCTGGGAAAACAGGTTTTGCAGCTGTTTGAGCTAAGATTTCCAAGTTATTCACATAATGAAAACATATACTTTGTTTCGGTCGAGTTCCCCATTCAAATGCATGTAACAGTGAGAAACGCACTGTCTTGGCGAAAGAAAGCGTTTTTGTACAACTTCATAGGAATAGCTGTAACTTTTGATAGAAGACTCGGATACACATGTTTATGGCTTTATCTTATAGAACTCAAGGTTCCCGTGCTGGGAAAACAGGTTTTGCAGCTGTTTGAGCTAAGATTTCCAAGTTATTCACATAATGAAAACCTATACTTTGTTTCGGTCGAGTTCCCCATTCAAATGCATGTAACAGTGAGAAACGCACTGTCTTGGCGAAAGAAAGCGTTTTTGTACAACTTCATATGAATAGCTGTAACTTTTGATAGAAGACTCGGATACACATGTTTATGGCTTTATCTTATAGAACTCAAGGTTCCCGTGCTGGGAAAACAGGTTTTGCAGCTGTTTGAGCTAAGATTTCCAAGTTATTCACATAATGAAAACCTATACTTTGTTTCGGTCGAGTTCCCCATTCAAATGCATGTAACAGTGAGAAACGCACTGTCTTGGCGAAAGAAAGCGTTTTTGTACAACTTCATAGAAATAGCTGTAACTTTTGATAGAAGACTCAGACAAACATGTTTATGGCTTTATCTTATAGAACTCAAGGTTCCTGTGCTGGGCAAACAGGTTTTGCAGCTGTTTGAGCTAAGATTTCCAAGTTATTCACATAATGAAAACCTATACTTTGTTTCGGTCGAGTTCCCCATTCAAATGCATGTAACAGTGAGAAACGCACTGTCTTGGCGAAAGAAAGCGTTTTTGTACAACTTCATAGAAATAGCTGTAACTTTTGATAGAAGACTCAGACAAACATGTTTATGGCCTTATATTATAGAACTCAAGGTCCCCGTGCTGGGAAAACAGGTTTTGCAGCTGTTTGAGCTAAGATTTCCAAGTTATTCACATAATGAAAACCTATACTTTGTTTCGGTCGAGTTCCCCATTCAAATGCATGTAACAGTGAGAAACGCACTGTCTTGGCGAAAGAAAGCGTTTTTGTACAACTTCATATAAATAGCTGTAACTTTTGATAGAAGACTCGGATACACATGTTTATGGCTTTATCTTATAGAACTCAAGGTTCCCGTGCTGGGAAAACAGGTTTTGTAGCTGTTTGAGCTAAGATTTCCAAGTTATTCACATAATGAAAACCTATACTTTGTTTCGGTCGAGTTCCCCATTCAAATGCATGTAACAGTGAGAAACGCACTGTCTTGGCGAAAGAAAGCGTTTTTGTACAACTTCATAGAAATAGCTGTAACTTTTGATAGAAGACTCAGACAAACATGTTTATGGCCTTATATTATAGAACTCAAGGTCTCCGTGCTGGGAAAACAGGTTTTGCAGCTGTTTGAGCTAAGATTTTCAAGTTATTCACATAATGAAAACGTATACTTTGTTTCGGTCGAGTTCCCCATTCAAATGCATGTAACAGTGAGAAACGCACTGTCTTGGCGAAAGAAAGCGTTTTTGTACAACTTCATATAAATAGCTGTAACTTTTGATAGAAGACTCGGATACACATGTTTATGGCTTTATCTTATAGAACTCAAGGTTCCCGTGCTGGGAAAACAGGTTTTGCAGCTGTTTGAGCTAAGATTTCCAAGTTATTCACATAATGAAAACATATACTTTGTTTCGGTCGAATTCCCCATTCAAATGCATGTAACAGTGAGAAACGCACCGTCTTGGCGAAAGAAAGCGTTTTTGTACAACTTCATAGAAATAGCTGTAACTTTTGATAGAAGACTCAGACAAACATGTTTATGGCCTTATATTATAGAACTCAAGGTCCCCGTGCTGGGAAAACAGGTTTTGCAGCTGTTTGAGCTAAGATTTCCAAGTTATTCACATAATGAAAACCTATACTTTGTTTCGGTGGAGTTCCCCATTCAAATGCATGTAACAGTGAGAAACGCACTGTCTTGGCGAAAGAAAGCGTTTTTGTACAACTTCATATGAATAGCTGTAACTTTTGATAGAAGACTCGGATACACATGTTTATGGCTTTATCTTATAGAACTCAAGGTTCCCGTGCTGGGAAAACAGGTTTTGCAGCTGTTTGAGCTAAGATTTCCAAGTTATTCACATAATGAAAACCTATACTTTGTTTCGGTCGAGTTCCCCATTCAAATGCATGTAACAGTGAGAAACGCACTGTCTTGGCGAAAGAAAGCGTTTTTGTACAACTTCATATAAATAGCTGTAACTTTTGATAGAAGACTCGGATACACATGTTTATGGCTTTATCTTATAGAACTCAAGGTCCCCGTGCTGGGAAAACAGGTTTTGTAGCTGTTTGAGCTAAGATTTCCAAGTTATTCACATAATGAAAACCTATACTTTGTTTCAGTCGAGTTCCCCATTCAAATGCATGTAACAGTGAGAAACGCACTGTCTTGGCGAAAGGAAGCGTTTTTGTACAACTTCATAGAAATAGCTGTAACTTTTGATAGAAGACTCAGACAAACATGTTTATGGCTTTATCTTATAGAACTCAAGGTCTCCGTGCTGGGAAAACAGGTTTTGCAGCTGTTTGAGCTAAGATTTCCAAGTTATTCACATAATGAAAACCTATACTTTGTTTCGGTCGAGTTCCCCATTCAAATGCATGTAACAGTGAGAAACGCACTGTCTTGGCGAAAGAAAGCGTTTTTGTACAACTTCATATAAATAGCTGTAACTTTTGATAGAAGACTCGGATACACATGTTTATGGCTTTATCTTATAGAACTCAAGGTCTCCGTGCTGGGAAAACAGGTTTTGCAGCTGTTTGAGCTAAGATTTCCAAGTTATTCACATAATGAAAACCTATACTTTGTTTCGGTCGAGTTCCCCATTCAAATGCATGTAACAGTGAGAAACGCACTGTCTTGGCGAAAGAAAGCGTTTTTGTACAACTTCATATAAATAGCTGTAACTTTTGATAGAAGACTCAGACAAACATGTTTATGGCTTTATCTTATAGAACTCAAGGTCCCCGTGCTGGGAAAACAGGTTTTGTAGCTGTTTGAGCTAAGATTTCCAAGTTATTCACATAATGAAAACCTATACTTTGTTTCAGTCGAGTTCCCCATTCAAATGGATGTAACAGTGAGAAACGCACTGTCTTGTCGAAAGAAAGCGTTTTTGTACAACTTCATAGAAATAGCTGTAACTTTTGATAGAAGACTCGGATACACATGTTTATGGCTTTATCTTATAGAACTCAAGGTTCCCGTGCTGGGAAAACAGGTTTTGCAGCTGTTTGAGCTAAGATTTCCAAGTTATTCACATAATGAAAACCTATACTTTGTTTCGGTCGAGTTCCCCATTCAAATGCATGTAACAGTGAGAAACGCACTGTCTTGGCGAAAGAAAGCGTTTTTGTACAACTTCATATGAATAGCTGTAACTTTTGATAGAAGACTCGGATACACATGTTTATGGCTTTATCTTATAGAACTCAAGGTTCCCGTGCTGGGAAAACAGGTTTTGCAGCTGTTTGAGCTAAGATTTCCAAGTTATTCACATAATGAAAACCTATACTTTGTTTCGGTCGAGTTCCCCATTCAAATGCATGTAACAGTGAGAAACGCACTGTCTTGGCGAAAGAAAGCATTTTTGTACAACTTCATATAAATAGCTGTAACTTTTGATAGAAGACTCGGATACACATGTTTATAGCTTTATCTTATAGAACTCAAGGTTCCCGTGCTGGGAAAAGAGGTTTTGCAGCTGTTTGAGCTAAGATTTCCAAGTTATTCACATAATGAAAACCTATACTTTGTTTCAGTCGAGTTCCCCATTCAAATGCATGTAACAGTGAGAAACGCACTGTCTTGGCGAAAGAAAGCGTTTTTGTACAACTTCATATGAATAGCTGTAACTTTTGATAGAAGACTCGGATACACATGTTTATGGCTTTATCTTATAGAACTCAAGGTCTCCGTGCTGGGAAAACAGGTTTTGCAGCTGTTTGAGCTAAGATTTCCAAGTTATTCACATAATGAAAACCTATACTTTGTTTCGGTCGAGTTCCCCATTCAAATGCATGTAACAGTGAGAAACGCACTGTCTTGGCGAAAGAAAGCGTTTTTGTACAACTTCATAGAAATAGCTGTAACTTTTGATAGAAGACTCGGATACACATGTTTATGGCTTTATCTTATAGAACTCAAGGTTCCCGTGCTGGGAAAACAGGTTTTGCAGCTGTTTGAGCTAAGATTTCCAAGTTATTCACATAATGAAAACCTATACTTTGTTTCGGTCGAGTTCCCCATTCAAATGCATGTAACAGTGAGAAACGCACTGTCTTGGCGAAAGAAAGCGTTTTTGTACAACTTCATATAAATAGCTGTAACTTTTGATAGAAGACTCAGACAAACATGTTTATGGCTTTATCTTATAGAACTCAAGGTCTCCGTGCTGGGAAAACAGGTTTTGCAGCTGTTTGAGCTAAGATTTCCAAGTTATTCACATAATGAAAACTTGTACTTTGTTTCGGTGGAGTTCCCCATTCAAATGCATGTAACAGTGAGAAACGCACTGTCTTGGCGAAAGAAAGCGTTTTTGTACAACTTCATATGAATAGCTGTAACTTTTGATAGAAGACTCGGATATACATGTTTATGGCTTTATCTTATAGAACTCAAGGTTCCCGTGCTGGGAAAACAGGTTTTGCAGCTGTTTGAGCTAAGATTTCCAAGTTATTCACATAATGAAAACCTATACTTTGTTTCGGTCGAGTTCCCCATTCAAATGCATGTAACAGTGAGAAACGCACTGTCTTGGCGAAAGAAAGCGTTTTTGTACAACTTCATAGAAATAGCTGTAACTTTTGATAGAAGACTCAGACAAACATGTTTATGGCTTTATCTTATAGAACTCAAGGTCTCCGTGCTGGGAAAACAGGTTTTGCAGCTGTTTGAGCTAAGATTTCCAAGTTATTCACATAATGAAAACCTATACTTTGTTTCGGTCGAGTTCCCCATTCAAATGCATGTAACAGTGAGAAACGCACTGTCTTGGCGAAAGAAAGCGTTTTTGTACAACTTCATATAAATAGCTGTAACTTTTGATAGAAGACTCGGATACACATGTTTATGGCTTTATCTTATAGAACTCAAGGTTCCCGTGCTGGGAAAACAGGTTTTGTAGCTGTTTGAGCTAAGATTTCCAAGTTATTCACATAATGAAAACATATACTTTGTTTCGGTCGAGTTCCCCATTCAAATGCATGTAACAGTGAGAAACGCACTGTCTTGGCGAAAGAAAGCGTTTTTGTACAACTTCATAGAAATAGCTGTAACTTTTGATAGAAGACTCAGACAAACATGTTTATGGCCTTATCTTATAGAACTCAAGGTCTCCGTGCTGGGAAAACAGGTTTTGCAGCTGTTTGAGCTAAGATTTCCAAGTTATTCACATAATGAAAACCTATACTTTGTTTCGGTCGAGTTCCCCATTCAAATGCATGTAACAGTGAGAAACGCACTGTCTTGGCGAAAGAAAGCGTTTTTGTACAACTTCATAGAAATAGCTGTAACTTTTGATAGAAGACTCAGACAAACATGTTTATGGCCTTATATTATAGAACTCAAGGTCTCTGTGCTGGGAAAACAGGTTTTGCAGCTGTTTGAGCTAAGATTTCCAAGTTATTCACATAATGAAAACCTATACTTTGTTTCGGTCGAGTTCCCCATTCAAATGCATGTAACAGTGAGAAACGCACTGTCTTGGCGAAAGAAAGCGTTTTTGTACAACTTCATAGAAATAGCTGTAACTTTTGATAGAAGACTCAGACAAACATGTTTATGGCTTATAGAACTCAAGGTCTCCGTGCTGGGAAAACAGGTTTTGCAGCTGTTTGAGCTAAGATTTCCAAGTTATTCACATAATGAAAACTTGTACTTTGTTTCGGTGGAGTTCCCCATTCAAATGCATGTAACAGTGAGAAACGCACTGTCTTGGCGAAAGAAAGCGTTTTTGTACAACTTCATAGAAATAGCTGTAACTTTTGATAGAAGACTCGGATACACATGTTTATGGCTTTATCTTATAGAACTCAAGGTCTCCGTGCTGGGAAAACAGGTTTTGCAGCTGTTTGAGCTAAGATTTCCAAGTTATTCACATAATGAAAACCTATACTTTGTTTCGGTCGAGTTCCCCATTCAAATGCATGTAACAGTGAGAAACGCACTGTCTTGGCGAAAGAAAGCGTTTTTGTACAACTTCATAGAAATAGCTGTAACTTTTGATAGAAGACTCAGACAAACATGTTTATGGCCTTATATTATAGAACTCAAGGTCTCCGTGCTGGGAAAACAGGTTTTGCAGCTGTTTGAGCTAAGATTTCCAAGTTATTCACATAATGAAAACCTATACTTTGTTTCGGTCGAGTTCCCCATTCAAATGCATGTAACAGTGAGAAACGCACTGTCTTGGCGAAAGAAAGCGTTTTTGTACAACTTCATAGAAATAGCTGTAACTTTTGATAGAAGACTCAGACAAACATGTTTATGGCTTTATCTTATAGAACTCAAGGTTCCCGTGCTGGGAAAACAGGTTTTGTAGCTGTTTGAGCTAAGATTTCCAAGTTAATCACATAATGAAAACCTATACTTTGTTTCGGTCGAGTTCCCCATTCAAATGCATGTAACAGTGAGAAACGCACTGTCTTGGCGAAAGAAAGCGTTTTTGTACAACTTCATATAAATAGCTGTAACTTTTGATAGAAGACTCAGACAAACATGTTTATGGCTTTATCTTATAGAACTCAAGGTTCCCGTGCTGGGAAAACAGGTTTTGCAGCTGTTTGAGCTAAGATTTCCAAGTTATTCACATAATGAAAACCTATACTTTGTTTCGGTGGAGTTCCCCATTCAAATGCATGTAACAGTGAGAAACGCACTGTCTTGGCGAAAGAAAGCGTTTTTGTACAACTTCATAGAAATAGCTGTAACTTTTGATAGAAGACTCAGACAAACATGTTTATGGCCTTATATTATAGAACTCAAGGTCTCCGTGCTGGGAAAACAGGTTTTGCAGCTGTTTGAGCTAAGATTTCCAAGTTATTCACATAATGAAAACCTATACTTTGTTTCGGTCGAGTTCCCCATTCAAATGCATGTAACAGTGAGAAACGCACTGTCTTGGCGAAAGAAAGCGTTTTTGTACAACTTCATAGAAATAGCTGTAACTTTTGATAGAAGACTCGGATACACATGTTTATGGCTTTATCTTATAGAACTCAAGGTTCCCGTGCTGGGAAAACAGGTTTTGTAGCTGTTTGAGCTAAGATTTCCAAGTTATTCACATAATGAAAACCTATACTTTGTTTCGGTCGAGTTCCCCATTCAAATGCATGTAACAGTGAGAAATGCACTGTCTTGGCGAAAGAAAGCGTTTTTGTACAACTTCATAGAAATAGCTGTAACTTTTGATAGAAGACTCGGATACACATGTTTATGGCTTTATCTTATAGAACTCAAGGTTCCCGTGCTGGGAAAACAGGTTTTGCAGCTGTTTGAGCTAAGATTTCCAAGTTATTCACATAATGAAAACCTATACTTTGTTTCGGTCGAGTTCCCCATTCAAATGCATGTAACAGTGAGAAACGCACTGTCTTGGCGAAAGAAAGCGTTTTTGTACAACTTCATAGAAATAGCTGTAACTTTTGATAGAAGACTCAGACAAACATGTTTATGGCCTTATCTTATAGAACTCAAGGTTCCCGTGCTGGGAAAACAGGTTTTGCAGCTGTTTGAGCTAAGATTTCCAAGTTATTCACATAATGAAAACCTATACTTTGTTTCGGTCGAGTTCCCCATTCAAATGCATGTAACAGTGAGAAACGCACTGTCTTGGCGAAAGAAAGCGTTTTTGTACAACTTCATATAAATAGCTGTAACTTTTGATAGAAGACTCGGATACACATGTTTATGGCTTTATCTTATAGAACTCAAGGTTCCCGTGATGGGAAAACAGGTTTTGTAGCTGTTTGAGCTAAGATTTCCAAGTTATTCACATAATGAAAACCTATACTTTGTTTCGGTCGAGTTCCCCATTCAAATGCATTTAACAGTGAGAAATGCACTGTCTTGGCGAAAGAAAGCGTTTTTGTACAACTTCATAGAAATAGCTGTAACTTTTGATAGAAGACTCAGACAAACATGTTTATGGCCTTATCTTATAGAACTCAAGGTCTCCGTGCTGGGAAAACAGGTTTTGCAGCTGTTTGAGCTAAGATTTCCAAGTTATTCACATAATGAAAACCTATACTTTGTTTCGGTCGAGTTCCCCATTCAAATGCATGTAACAGTGAGAAACGCACTGTCTTGGCGAAAGAAAGCGTTTTTGTACAACTTCATAGAAATAGCTGTAACTTTTGATAGAAGACTCAGACAAACATGTTTATGGCCTTATATTATAGAACTCAAGGTCTCCGTGCTGGGAAAACAGGTTTTGCAGCTGTTTGAGCTAAGATTTCCAAGTTATTCACATAATGAAAACCTATACTTTGTTTCGGTCGAGTTCCCCATTCAAATGCATGTAACAGTGAGAAACGCACTGTCTTGGCGAAAGAAAGCATTTTTGTACAACTTCATATAAATAGCTGTAACTTTTGATAGAAGACTCGGATACACATGTTTATGGCTTTATCTTATAGAACTCAAGGTCTCCGTGCTGGGAAAACAGGTTTTGCAGCTGTTTGAGCTAAGATTTCCAAGTTATTCACATAATGAAAACCTATACTTTGTTTCGGTCGAGTTCCCCATTCAAATGCATGTAACAGTGAGAAATGCACTGTCTTGGCGAAAGAAAGCGTTTTTGTACAACTTCATAGAAATAGCTGTAACTTTTGATAGAAGACTCGGATACACATGTTTATGGCTTTATCTTATAGAACTCAAGGTTCCCGTGCTGGGAAAACAGGTTTTGCAGCTGTTTGAGCTAAGATTTCCAAGTTATTCACATAATGAAAACCTATACTTTGTTTCGGTCGAGTTCCCCATTCAAATGCATGTAACAGTGAGAAACGCACTGTCTTGGCGAAAGAAAGCGTTTTTGTACAACTTCATAGAAATAGCTGTAACTTTTGATAGAAGACTCAGACAAACATGTTTATGGCCTTATCTTATAGAACTCAAGGTCTCCGTGCTGGGAAAACAGGTTTTGCAGCTGTTTGAGCTAAGATTTCCAAGTTATTCACATAATGAAAACCTATACTTTGTTTCGGTCGAGTTCCCCATTCAAATGCATGTAACAGTGAGAAACGCACTGTCTTGGCGAAAGAAAGCGTTTTTGTACAACTTCATAGAAATAGCTGTAACTTTTGATAGAAGACTCGGATACACATGTTTATGGCTTTATCTTATAGAACTCAAGGTTCCCGTGCTGGGAAAACAGGTTTTGTAGCTGTTTGAGCTAAGATTTCCAAGTTATTCACATAATGAAAACCTATACTTTGTTTCGGTCGAGTTCCCCATTCAAATGCATGTAACAGTGAGAAATGCACTGTCTTGGCGAAAGAAAGCGTTTTTGTACAACTTCATAGAAATAGCTGTAACTTTTGATAGAAGACTCAGACAAACATGTTCATGGCCTTATCTTATAGAACTCAAGGTCTCCGTGCTGGGAAAACAGGTTTTGCAGCTGTTTGAGCTAAGATTTCCAAGTTATTCACATAATGAAAACCTATACTTTGTTTCGGTCGAGTTCCCCATTCAAATGCATGTAACAGTGAGAAACGCACTGTCTTGGCGAAAGAAAGCGTTTTTGTACAACTTCATAGAAATAGCTGTAACTTTTGATAGAAGACTCAGACAAACATGTTTATGGCCTTATCTTATAGAACTCAAGGTCTCCGTGCTGGGAAAACAGGTTTTGCAGCTGTTTGAGCTAAGATTTCCAAGTTATTCACATAATGAAAACCTATACTTTGTTTCGGTCGAGTTCCCCATTCAAATGCATGTAACAGTGAGAAACGCACTGTCTTGGCGAAAGAAAGCGTTTTTGTACAACTTCATAGAAATAGCTGTAACTTTTGATAGAAGACTCGGATACACATGTTTATGGCTTTATCTTATAGAACTCAAGGTTCCCGTGCTGGGAAAACAGGTTTTGCAGCTGTTTGAGCTAAGATTTCCAAGTTATTCACATAATGAAAACCTATACTTTGTTTCGGTCGAGTTCCCCATTCAAATGCATGTAACAGTGAGAAACGCACTGTCTTGGCGAAAGAAAGCGTTTTTGTACAACTTCATAGAAATAGCTGTAACTTTTGATAGAAGACTCGGATACACATGTTTATGGCTTTATCTTATAGAACTCAAGGTTCCCGTGCTGGGAAAACAGGTTTTGTAGCTGTTTGAGCTAAGATTTCCAAGTTATTCACATAATGAAAACCTATACTTTGTTTCGGTCGAGTTCCCCATTCAAATGCATGTAACAGTGAGAAATGCACTGTCTTGGCGAAAGAAAGCGTTTTTGTACAACTTCATAGAAATAGCTGTAACTTTTGATAGAAGACTCAGACAAACATGTTCATGGCCTTATCTTATAGAACTCAAGGTCTCCGTGCTGGGAAAACAGGTTTTGCAGCTGTTTGAGCTAAGATTTCCAAGTTATTCACATAATGAAAACCTATACTTTGTTTCGGTCGAGTTCCCCATTCAAATGCATGTAACAGTGAGAAACGCACTGTCTTGGCGAAAGAAAGCGTTTTTGTACAACTTCATAGAAATAGCTGTAACTTTTGATAGAAGACTCAGACAAACATGTTTATGGCCTTATCTTATAGAACTCAAGGTCTCCGTGCTGGGAAAACAGGTTTTGCAGCTGTTTGAGCTAAGATTTCCAAGTTATTCACATAATGAAAACCTATACTTTGTTTCGGTCGAGTTCCCCATTCAAATGCATGTAACAGTGAGAAACGCACTGTCTTGGCGAAAGAAAGCGTTTTTGTACAACTTCATAGAAATAGCTGTAACTTTTGATAGAAGACTCGGATACACATGTTTATGGCTTTATCTTATAGAACTCAAGGTTCCCGTGCTGGGAAAACAGGTTTTGCAGCTGTTTGAGCTAAGATTTCCAAGTTATTCACATAATGAAAACCTATACTTTGTTTCGGTCGAGTTCCCCATTCAAATGCATGTAACAGTGAGAAACGCACTGTCTTGGCGAAAGAAAGCGTTTTTGTACAACTTCATAGAAATAGCTGTAACTTTTGATAGAAGACTCGGATACACATGTTTATGGCTTTATCTTATAGAACTCAAGGTTCCCGTGCTGGGAAAACAGGTTTTGTAGCTGTTTGAGCTAAGATTTCCAAGTTATTCACATAATGAAAACCTATACTTTGTTTCGGTCGAGTTCCCCATTCAAATGCATGTAACAGTGAGAAACGCACTGTCTTGGCGAAAGAAAGCGTTTTTGTACAACTTCATAGAAATAGCTGTAACTTTTGATAGAAGACTCAGACAAACATGTTTATGGCTTTATCTTATAGAACTCAAGGTCTCCGTGCTGGGAAAACAGGTTTTGCAGCTGTTTGAGCTAAGATTTCCAAGTTATTCACATAATGAAAACCTATACTTTGTTTCGGTCGAGTTCCCCATTCAAATGCATGTAACAGTGAGAAACGCACTGTCTTGGCGAAAGAAAGCGTTTTTGTACAACTTCATATAAATAGCTGTAACTTTTGATAGAAGACTCAGACAAACATGTTTATGGCTTTATCTTATAGAACTCAAGGTCTCCGTGCTGGGAAAACAGGTTTTGCAGCTGTTTGAGCTAAGATTTCCAAGTTATTCACATAATGAAAACCTATACTTTGTTTCGGTCGAGTTCCCCATTCAAATGCATGTAACAGTGAGAAACGCACTGTCTTGGCGAAAGAAAGCGTTTTTGTACAACTTCATAGAAATAGCTGTAACTTTTGATAGAAGACTCAGACAAACATGTTTATGGCCTTATATTATAGAACTCAAGGTTCCCGTGCTGGGAAAACAGGTTTTGCAGCTGTTTGAGCTAAGATTTCCAAGTTATTCACATAATGAAAACCTATACTTTGTTTCGGTCGAGTTCCCAATTCAAATGCATGTAACAGTGAGAAATGCACTGTCTTGGCGAAAGAAAGCGTTTTTGTACAACTTCATATAAATAGCTGTAACTTTTGATAGAAGACTCAGACAAACATGTTTATGGCTTTATCTTATAGAACTCAAGGTTCCCGTGCTGGGAAAACAGGTTTTGCAGCTGTTTGAGCTAAGATTTCCAAGTTATTCACATAATGAAAACCTATACTTTGTTTCGGTCGAGTTCCCCATTCAAATGCATGTAACAGTGAGAAATGCACTGTCTTGGCGAAAGAAAGCGTTTTTGTACAACTTCATAGAAATAGCTGTAACTTTTGATAGAAGACTCAGACAAACATGTTCATGGCCTTATCTTATAGAACTCAAGGTCTCCGTGCTGGGAAAACAGGTTTTGCAGCTGTTTGAGCTAAGATTTCCAAGTTATTCACATAATGAAAACCTATACTTTGTTTCGGTCGAGTTCCCCATTCAAATGCATGTAACAGTGAGAAACGCACTGTCTTGGCGAAAGAAAGCGTTTTTGTACAACTTCATAGAAATAGCTGTAACTTTTGATAGAAGACTCAGACAAACATGTTTATGGCCTTATCTTATAGAACTCAAGGTCTCCGTGCTGGGAAAACAGGTTTTGCAGCTGTTTGAGCTAAGATTTCCAAGTTATTCACATAATGAAAACCTATACTTTGTTTCGGTCGAGTTCCCCATTCAAATGCATGTAACAGTGAGAAACGCACTGTCTTGGCGAAAGAAAGCGTTTTTGTACAACTTCATAGAAATAGCTGTAACTTTTGATAGAAGACTCGGATACACATGTTTATGGCTTTATCTTATAGAACTCAAGGTTCCCGTGCTGGGAAAACAGGTTTTGTAGCTGTTTGAGCTAAGATTTCCAAGTTATTCACATAATGAAAACCTATACTTTGTTTCGGTCGAGTTCCCCATTCAAATGCATGTAACAGTGAGAAACGCACTGTCTTGGCGAAAGAAAGCGTTTTTGTACAACTTCATAGAAATAGCTGTAACTTTTGATAGAAGACTCAGACAAACATGTTTATGGCTTTATCTTATAGAACTCAAGGTCTCCGTGCTGGGAAAACAGGTTTTGCAGCTGTTTGAGCTAAGATTTCCAAGTTATTCACATAATGAAAACCTATACTTTGTTTCGGTCGAGTTCCCCATTCAAATGCATGTAACAGTGAGAAACGCACTGTCTTGGCGAAAGAAAGCGTTTTTGTACAACTTCATATAAATAGCTGTAACTTTTGATAGAAGACTCAGACAAACATGTTTATGGCTTTATCTTATAGAACTCAAGGTTCCCGTGCTGGGAAAACAGGTTTTGCAGCTGTTTGAGCTAAGATTTCCAAGTTATTCACATAATGAAAACCTATACTTTGTTTCGGTCGAGTTCCCCATTCAAATGCATGTAACAGTGAGAAATGCACTGTCTTGGCGAAAGAAAGCGTTTTTGTACAACTTCATAGAAATAGCTGTAACTTTTGATAGAAGACTCGGATACACATGTTTATGGCCTTATATTATAGAACTCAAGGTCTCCGTGCTGGGAAAACAGGTTTTGCAGCTGTTTGAGCTAAGATTTCCAAGTTATTCACATAATGAAAACCTATACTTTGTTTCGGTCGAGTTCCCCATTCAAATGCATGTAACAGTGAGAAATGCACTGTCTTGGCGAAAGAAAGCGTTTTTGTACAACTTCATAGAAATAGCTGTAACTTTTGATAGAAGACTCGGATACACATGTTTATGGCTTTATCTTATAGAACTCAAGGTTCCCGTGCTGGGAAAACAGGTTTTGCAGCTGTTTGAGCTAAGATTTTCAAGTTATTCACATAATGAAAACCTATACTTTGTTTCGGTCGAGTTCCCCATTCAAATGCATGTAACAGTGAGAAACGCACTGTCTTGGCGAAAGAAAGCGTTTTTGTAAAACTTCATAGAAATAGCTGTAACTTTTGATAGAAGACTCAGACAAACATGTTTATGGCCTTATATTATAGAACTCAAGGTTCCCGTGCTGGGCAAACAGGTTTTGCAGCTGTTTGAGCTAAGATTTCCAAGTTATTCACATAATGAAAACCTATACTTTGTTTCGGTCGAGTTCCCCATTCAAATGCATGTAACAGTGAGAAACGCACTGTCTTGGCGAAAGAAAGCGTTTTTGTACAACTTCATATAAATAGCTGTAACTTTTGATAGAAGACTCGGATACACATGTTTATGGCTTTATCTTATAGAACTCAAGGTTCCCGTGCTGGGAAAACAGGTTTTGTAGCTGTTTGAGCTAAGATTTCCAAGTTATTCACATAATGAAAACCTATACTTTGTTTCGGTCGAGTTCCCCATTCAAATGCATGTAACAGTGAGAAACGCACTGTCTTGGCGAAAGAAAGCGTTTTTGTACAACTTCATATGAATAGCTGTAACTTTTGATAGAAGACTCGGATACACATGTTTATGGCTTTATCTTATAGAACTCAAGGTTCCCGTGCTGGGAAAACAGGTTTTGTAGCTGTTTGAGCTAAGATTTCCAAGTTATTCACATAATGAAAACCTATACTTTGTTTCGGTCGAGTTCCCCATTCAAATGCATGTAACAGTGAGAAATGCACTGTCTTGGCGAAAGAAAGCGTTTTTGTACAACTTCATAGAAATAGCTGTAACTTTTGATAGAAGACTCAGACAAACATGTTTATGGCCTTATCTTATAGAACTCAAGGTCTCCGTGCTGGGAAAACAGGTTTTGCAGCTGTTTGAGCTAAGATTTCCAAGTTATTCACATAATGAAAACCTATACTTTGTTTCGGTCGAGTTCCCAATTCAAATGCATGTAACAGTGAGAAATGCACTGTCTTGGCGAAAGAAAGCGTTTTTGTACAACTTCATATAAATAGCTGTAACTTTTGATAGAAGACTCGGATACACATGTTTATGGCTTTATCTTATAGAACTCAAGGTTCCCGTGCTGGGAAAACAGGTTTTGTAGCTGTTTGAGCTAAGATTTCCAAGTTATTCACATAATGAAAACCTATACTTTGTTTCGGTCGAGTTCCCCATTCAAATGCATGTAACAGTGAGAAATGCACTGTCTTGGCGAAAGAAAGCGTTTTTGTACAACTTCATAGAAATAGCTGTAACTTTTGATAGAAGACTCAGACAAACATGTTTATGGCCTTATCTTATAGAACTCAAGGTTCCCGTGCTGGGAAAACAGGTTTTGCAGCTGTTTGAGCTAAGATTTCCAAGTTATTCACATAATGAAAACCTATACTTTGTTTCGGTCGAGTTCCCCATTCAAATGCATGTAACAGTGAGAAATGCACTGTCTTGGCGAAAGAAAGCGTTTTTGTACAACTTCATAGAAATAGCTGTAACTTTTGATAGAAGACTCGGATACACATGTTTATGGCCTTATATTATAGAACTCAAGGTCTCCGTGCTGGGAAAACAGGTTTTGCAGCTGTTTGAGCTAAGATTTCCAAGTTATTCACATAATGAAAACCTATACTTTGTTTCGGTCGAGTTCCCCATTCAAATGCATGTAACAGTGAGAAATGCACTGTCTTGGCGAAAGAAAGCGTTTTTGTACAACTTCATAGAAATAGCTGTAACTTTTGATAGAAGACTCGGATACACATGTTTATGGCTTTATCTTATAGAACTCAAGGTTCCCGTGCTGGGAAAACAGGTTTTGTAGCTGTTTGAGCTAAGATTTTCAAGTTATTCACATAATGAAAACCTATACTTTGTTTCGGTCGAGTTCCCCATTCAAATGCATGTAACAGTGAGAAACACACTGTCTTGGCGAAAGAAAGCGTTTTTGTAAAACTTCATAGAAATAGCTGTAACTTTTGATAGAAGACTCAGACAAACATGTTTATGGCCTTATATTATAGAACTCAAGGTTCCCGTGCTGGGCAAACAGGTTTTGCAGCTGTTTGAGCTAAGATTTCCAAGTTATTCACATAATGAAAACCTATACTTTGTTTCGGTCGAGTTCCCCATTCAAATGCATGTAACAGTGAGAAACGCACTGTCTTGGCGAAAGAAAGCGTTTTTGTACAACTTCATATGAATAGCTGTAACTTTTGATAGAAGACTCGGATACACATGTTTATGGCTTTATCTTATAGAACTCAAGGTTCCCGTGCTGGGAAAACAGGTTTTGCAGCTGTTTGAGCTAAGATTTCCAAGTTATTCACATAATGAAAACCTATACTTTGTTTCGGTCGAGTTCCCCATTCAAATGCATGTAACAGTGAGAAATGCACTGTCTTGGCGAAAGAAAGCGTTTTTGTACAACTTCATAGAAATAGCTGTAACTTTTGATAGAAGACTCAGACAAACATGTTTATGGCCTTATCTTATAGAACTCAAGGTCTCCGTGCTGGGAAAACAGGTTTTGCAGCTGTTTGAGCTAAGATTTCCAAGTTATTCACATAATGAAAATCTATACTTTGTTTCGGTCGAGTTCCCCATTCAAATGCATGTAACAGTGAGAAACGCACTGTCTTGGCGAAAGAAAGCGTTTTTGTACAACTTCATAGAAATAGCTGTAACTTTTGATAGAAGACTCAGACAAACATGTTTATGGCCTTATCTTATAGAACTCAAGGTCTCCGTGCTGGGAAAATAGGTTTTGCAGCTGTTTGAGCTAAGATTTCCAAGTTATTCACATAATGAAAACCTATACTTTGTTTCGGTCGAGTTCCCCATTCAAATGCATGTAACAGTGAGAAACGCACTGTCTTGGCGAAAGAAAGCGTTTTTGTACAACTTCATAGAAATAGCTGTAACTTTTGATAGAAGACTCAGACAAACATGTTTATGGCTTTATCTTATAGAACTCAAGGTCTCCGTGCTGGGAAAACAGGTTTTGCAGTTGTTTGAGCTAAGATTTCCAAGTTATTCACATAATGAAAACCTATACTTTGTTTCGGTCGAGTTCCCCATTCAAATGCATGTAACAGTGAGAAACGCACTGTCTTGGCGAAAGAAAGCGTTTTTGTACAGCTTCATAGAAATAGCTGTAACTTTTGATAGAAGACTCAGACAAACATGTTTATGGCCTTATATTATAGAACTCAAGGTCTCCGTGCTGGGAAAACAGGTTTTGCAGCTGTTTGAGCTAAGATTTCCAAGTTATTCACATAATGAAAACCTATACTTTGTTTCGGTCGAGTTCCCCATTCAAATGCATGTAACAGTGAGAAACGCACTGTCTTGGCGAAAGAAAGCGTTTTTGTACACCTTCATAGAAATAGCTGTAACTTTTGATAGAAGACTCAGACAAACATGTTTATGGCTTTATCTTATAGAACTCAAGGTTCCCGTGCTGGGAAAACAGGTTTTGTAGCTGTTTGAGCTAAGATTTCCAAGTTAATCACATAATGAAAACCTATACTTTGTTTCGGTCGAGTTCCCCATTCAAATGCATGTAACAGTGAGAAACGCACTGTCTTGGCGAAAGAAAGCGTTTTTGTACAACTTCATATAAATAGCTGTAACTTTTGATAGAAGACTCAGACAAACATGTTTATGGCTTTATCTTATAGAACTCAAGGTCTCCGTGCTGGGAAAACAGGTTTTGCAGCTGTTTGAGCTAAGATTTCCAAGTTATTCACATAATGAAAACCTATACTTTGTTTCGGTGGAGTTCCCCATTCAAATGCATGTAACAGTGAGAAACGCACTGTCTTGGCGAAAGAAAGCGTTTTTGTACAACTTCATAGAAATAGCTGTAACTTTTGATAGAAGACTCAGACAAACATGTTTATGGCCTTATATTATAGAACTCAAGGTCTCCGTGCTGGGAAAACAGGTTTTGCAGCTGTTTGAGCTAAGATTTCCAAGTTATTCACATAATGAAAACCTATACTTTGTTTCGGTCGAGTTCCCCATTCAAATGCATGTAACAGTGAGAAACGCACTGTCTTGGCGAAAGAAAGCGTTTTTGTACAACTTCATAGAAATAGCTGTAACTTTTGATAGAAGACTCGGATACACATGTTTATGGCTTTATCTTATAGAACTCAAGGTTCCCGTGCTGGGAAAACAGGTTTTGTAGCTGTTTGAGCTAAGATTTCCAAGTTATTCACATAATGAAAACCTATACTTTGTTTCGGTCGAGTTCCCCATTCAAATGCATGTAACAGTGAGAAATGCACTGTCTTGGCGAAAGAAAGCGTTTTTGTACAACTTCATAGAAATAGCTGTAACTTTTGATAGAAGACTCAGACAAACATGTTTATGGCCTTATCTTATAGAACTCAAGGTCTCCGTGCTGGGAAAACAGGTTTTGCAGCTGTTTGAGCTAAGATTTCCAAGTTATTCACATAATGAAAACCTATACTTTGTTTCGGTCGAGTTCCCCATTCAAATGCATGTAACAGTGAGAAACGCACTGTCTTGGCGAAAGAAAGCGTTTTTGTACAACTTCATAGAAATAGCTGTAACTTTTGATAGAAGACTCAGACAAACATGTTTATGGCTTTATCTTATAGAACTCAAGGTCTCCGTGCTGGGAAAACAGGTTTTGCAGCTGTTTGAGCTAAGATTTCCAAGTTATTCACATAATGAAAACCTATACTTTGTTTCGGTCGAGTTCCCCATTCAAATGCATGTAACAGTGAGAAACGCACTGTCTTGGCGAAAGAAAGCGTTTTTGTACAACTTCATAGAAATAGCTGTAACTTTTGATAGAAGACTCAGACAAACATGTTTATGGCCTTATATTATAGAACTCAAGGTCTCTGTGCTGGGAAAACAGGTTTTGCAGCTGTTTGAGCTAAGATTTCCAAGTTATTCACATAATGAAAACTTGTACTTTGTTTCGGTGGAGTTCCCCATTCAAATGCATGTAACAGTGAGAAACGCACTGTCTTGGCGAAAGAAAGCGTTTTTGTACAACTTCATAGAAATAGCTGTAACTTTTGATAGAAGACTCAGACAAACATGTTTATGGCCTTATATTATAGAACTCAAGGTCTCTGTGCTGGGAAAACAGGTTTTGCAGCTGTTTGAGCTAAGATTTCCAAGTTATTCACATAATGAAAACTTGTACTTTGTTTCGGTGGAGTTCCCCATTCAAATGCATGTAACAGTGAGAAACGCACTGTCTTGGCGAAAGAAAGCGTTTTTGTACAACTTCATATAAATAGCTGTAACTTTTGATAGAAGACTCAGACAAACATGTTTATGGCTTTATCTTATAGAACTCAAGGTCTCCGTGCTGGGAAAACAGGTTTTGCAGCTGTTTGAGCTAAGATTTCCAAGTTATTCACATAATGAAAACCTATACTTTGTTTCGGTCGAGTTCCCCATTCAAATGCATGTAACAGTGAGAAACGCACTGTCTTGGCGAAAGAAAGCGTTTTTGTACAACTTCATAGAAATAGCTGTAACTTTTGATAGAAGACTCAGACAAACATGTTTATGGCTTTATCTTATAGAACTCAAGGTTCCCGTGCTGGGAAAACAGGTTTTGTAGCTGTTTGAGCTAAGATTTCCAAGTTATTCACATAATGAAAACCTATACTTTGTTTCGGTCGAGTTCCCCATTCAAATGCATGTAACAGTGAGAAACGCACTGTCTTGGCGAAAGAAAGCGTTTTTGTACAACTTCATAGAAATAGCTGTAACTTTTGATAGAAGACTCAGACAAACATGTTTATGGCCTTATATTATAGAACTCAAGGTCTCCGTGCTGGGAAAACAGGTTTTGCAGCTGTTTGAGCTAAGATTTCCAAGTTATTCACATAATGAAAACTTGTACTTTGTTTCGGTGGAGTTCCCCATTCAAATGCATGTAACAGTGAGAAACGCACTGTCTTGGCGAAAGAAAGCGTTTTTGTACAACTTCATATGAATAGCTGTAACTTTTGATAGAAGACTCGGATACACATGTTTATAGCTTTATCTTATAGAACTCAAGGTTCCCGTGCTGGGCAAACAGGTTTTGCAGCTGTTTGAGCTAAGATTTCCAAGTTATTCACATAATGAAAACCTATACTTTGTTTCGGTCGAGTTCCCCATTCAAATGCATGTAACAGTGAGAAACGCACTGTCTTGGCGAAAGAAAGCGTTTTTGTACAACTTCATAGAAATAGCTGTAACTTTTGATAGAAGACTCAGACAAACATGTTTATGGCTTTATCTTATAGAACTCAAGGTTCCCGTGCTGGGAAAACAGGTTTTGTAGCTGTTTGAGCTAAGATTTCCAAGTTATTCACATAATGAAAACCTATACTTTGTTTCGGTCGAGTTCCCCATTCAAATGCATGTAACAGTGAGAAACGCACTGTCTTGGCGAAAGAAAGCGTTTTTGTACAACTTCATAGAAATAGCTGTAACTTTTGATAGAAGACTCAGACAAACATGTTTATGGCTTTATCTTATAGAACTCAAGGTCTCCGTGCTGGGAAAACAGGTTTTGCAGCTGTTTGAGCTAAGATTTCCAAGTTATTCACATAATGAAAACTTGTACTTTGTTTCGGTGGAGTTCCCCATTCAAATGCATGTAACAGTGAGAAACGCACTGTCTTGGCGAAAGAAAGCGTTTTTGTACAACTTCATATAAATAGCTGTAACTTTTGATAGAAGACTCAGACAAACATGTTTATGGCTTTATCTTATAGAACTCAAGGTCTCCGTGCTGGGAAAACAGGTTTTGCAGCTGTTTGAGCTAAGATTTCCAAGTTATTCACATAATGAAAACCTATACTTTGTTTCGGTCGAGTTCCCCATTCAAATGCATGTAACAGTGAGAAACGCACTGTCTTGGCGAAAGAAAGCGTTTTTGTACAACTTCATAGAAATAGCTGTAACTTTTGATAGAAGACTCAGACAAACATGTTTATGGCCTTATATTATAGAACTCAAGGTCTCTGTGCTGGGAAAACAGGTTTTGCAGCTGTTTGAGCTAAGATTTCCAAGTTATTCACATAATGAAAACATATACTTTGTTTCGGTCGAGTTCCCCATTCAAATGCATGTAACAGTGAGAAACGCACTGTCTTGGCGAAAGAAAGCGTTTTTGTACAACTTCATAGAAATAGCTGTAACTTTTGATAGAAGACTCAGACAAACATGTTTATGGCCTTATATTATAGAACTCAAGGTCTCTGTGCTGGGAAAACAGGTTTTGCAGCTGTTTGAGCTAAGATTTCCAAGTTATTCACATAATGAAAACATATACTTTGTTTCGGTCGAGTTCCCCATTCAAATGCATGTAACAGTGAGAAACGCACTGTCTTGGCGAAAGAAAGCGTTTTTGTACAACTTCATAGAAATAGCTGTAACTTTTGATAGAAGACTCAGACAAACATGTTTATGGCTTTATCTTATAGAACTCAAGGTCTCCGTGCTGGGAAAACAGGTTTTGTAGCTGTTTGAGCTAAGATTTCCAAGTTATTCACATAATGAAAACTTGTACTTTGTTTCGGTCGAGTTCCCCATTCAAATGCATGTAACAGTGAGAAACGCACTGTCTTGGCGAAAGAAAGCGTTTTTGTACAACTTCATATGAATAGCTGTAACTTTTGATAGAAGACTCGGATACACATGTTTATAGCTTTATCTTATAGAACTCAAGGTTCCCGTGCTGGGCAAACAGGTTTTGCAGCTGTTTGAGCTAAGATTTCCAAGTTATTCACATAATGAAAACCTATACTTTGTTTCGGTCGAGTTCCCCATTCAAATGCATGTAACAGTGAGAAACGCACTGTCTTGGCGAAAGAAAGCGTTTTTGTACAACTTCATAGAAATAGCTGTAACTTTTGATAGAAGACTCAGACAAACATGTTTATGGCTTTATCTTATAGAACTCAAGGTCCCCGTGCTGGGAAAACAGGTTATGCAGCTGTTTGAGCTAAGATTTCCAAGTTATTCACATAATGAAAACCTATACTTTGTTTCGGTCGAGTTCCCCATTCAAATGCATGTAACAGTGAGAAACGCACTGTCTTGGCGAAAGAAAGCGTTTTTGTACAACTTCATAGAAATAGCTGTAACTTTTGATAGAAGACTCAGACAAACATGTTTATGGCCTTATCTTATAGAACTCAAGGTCTCCGTGCTGGGAAAACAGGTTTTGCAGCTGTTTGAGCTATGATTTCCAAGTTATTCACATAATGAAAACCTATACTTTGTTTCGGTGGAGTTCCCCATTCAAATGCATGTAACAGTGAGAAACGCACTGTCTTGGCGAAAGAAAGCGTTTTTGTACAACTTCATAGAAATAGCTGTAACTTTTGATAGAAGACTCAGACAAACATGTTTATGGCCTTATATTATAGAACTCAAGGTCCACGTGCTGGGAAAACAGGTTTTGCAGCTGTTTGAGCTAAGATTTTCAAGCTATTCACATAATGAAAACGTATACTTTGTTTCGGTCGAGTTCCCCATTCAAATGCATGTAACAGTGAGAAACGCACTGTCTTGGCGAAAGAAAGCGTTTTTGTACAACTTCATAGAAATAGCTGTAACTTTTGATAGAAGACTCAGACAAACATGTTTATGGCCTTATATTATAGAACTCAAGGTCCCCGTGCTGGGAAAACAGGTTTT
Source organism: Copadichromis virginalis (assembly GCF_057382275.1). Lineage (NCBI taxonomy): Eukaryota > Metazoa > Chordata > Actinopteri > Cichliformes > Cichlidae > Copadichromis > Copadichromis virginalis. The sequence continues at coordinate 3,707,640 of NC_140622.1, forward strand.
GCAGCTGTTTGAGCTAAGATTTCCAAGTTATTCACATAATGAAAACCTATACTTTGTTTCGGTCGAGTTCCCCATTCAAATGCATGTAACAGTGAGAAACGCACTGTCTTGGCGAAAGAAAGCGTTTTTGTACAACTTCATAGAAATAGCTGTAACTTTTGATAGAAGACTCGGATACACATGTTTATGGCTTTATCTTATAGAACTCAAGGTTCCCGTGCTGGGAAAACAGGTTTTGTAGCTGTTTGAGCTAAGATTTCCAAGTTATTCACATAATGAAAACCTATACTTTGTTTCGGTCGAGTTCCCCATTCAAATGCATGTAACAGTGAGAAACGCACTGTCTTGGCGAAAGAAAGCGTTTTTGTACAACTTCATAGAAATAGCTGTAACTTTTGATAGAAGACTCGGATACACATGTTTATGGCTTTATCTTATAGAACTCAAGGTTCCCGTGCTGGGAAAACAGGTTTTGTAGCTGTTTGAGCTAAGATTTCCAAGTTATTCACATAATGAAAACCTATACTTTGTTTCGGTCGAGTTCCCCATTCAAATGCATGTAACAGTGAGAAACGCACTGTCTTGGCGAAAGAAAGCGTTTTTGTACAACTTCATAGAAATAGCTGTAACTTTTGATAGAAGACTCAGACAAACATGTTTATGGCCTTATATTATAGAACTCAAGGTCTCCGTGCTGGGAAAACAGGTTTTGCAGCTGTTTGAGCTAAGATTTCCAAGTTATTCACATAATGAAAACCTATACTTTGTTTCGGTCGAGTTCCCCATTCAAATGCATGTAACAGTGAGAAACGCACTGTCTTGGCGAAAGAAAGCGTTTTTGTACAACTTCATAGAAATAGCTGTAACTTTTGATAGAAGACTCAGACAAACATGTTTATGGCTTTATCTTATAGAACTCAAGGTCTCCGTGCTGGGAAAACAGGTTTTGTAGCTGTTTGAGCTAAGATTTCCAAGTTATTCACATAATGAAAACCTATACTTTGTTTCGGTCGAGTTCCCCATTCAAATGCATGTAACAGTGAGAAACGCACTGTCTTGGCGAAAGAAAGCGTTTTTGTACAACTTCATATAAATAGCTGTAACTTTTGATAGAAGACTCAGACAAACATGTTTATGGCTTTATCTTATAGAACTCAAGGTCTCCGTGCTGGGAAAACAGGTTTTGCAGCTGTTTGAGCTAAGATTTCCAAGTTATTCACATAATGAAAACCTATACTTTGTTTCGGTCGAGTTCCCCATTCAAATGCATGTAACAGTGAGAAACGCACTGTCTTGGCGAAAGAAAGCGTTTTTGTACAACTTCATAGAAATAGCTGTAACTTTTGATAGAAGACTCAGACAAACATGTTTATGGCCTTATATTATAGAACTCAAGGTCTCTGTGCTGGGAAAACAGGTTTTGCAGCTGTTTGAGCTAAGATTTCCAAGTTATTCACATAATGAAAACCTATACTTTGTTTCGGTCGAGTTCCCCATTCAAATGCATGTAACAGTGAGAAACGCACTGTCTTGGCGAAAGAAAGCGTTTTTGTACAACTTCATAGAAATAGCTGTAACTTTTGATAGAAGACTCAGACAAACATGTTTATGGCCTTATATTATAGAACTCAAGGTCTCCGTGCTGGGAAAACAGGTTTTGCAGCTGTTTGAGCTAAGATTTCCAAGTTATTCACATAATGAAAACCTATACTTTGTTTCGGTCGAGTTCCCCATTCAAATGCATGTAACAGTGAGAAACGCACTGTCTTGGCGAAAGAAAGCGTTTTTGTACAACTTCATATAAATAGCTGTAACTTTTGATAGAAGACTCAGACAAACATGTTTATGGCTTTATCTTATAGAACTCAAGGTTCCCGTGCTGGGAAAACAGGTTTTGTAGCTGTTTGAGCTAAGATTTCCAAGTTATTCACATAATGAAAACCTATACTTTGTTTCGGTCGAGTTCCCCATTCAAATGCATGTAACAGTGAGAAACGCACTGTCTTGGCGAAAGAAAGCGTTTTTGTACAACTTCATAGAAATAGCTGTAACTTTTGATAGAAGACTCGGATACACATGTTTATGGCTTTATCTTATAGAACTCAAGGTTCCCGTGCTGGGAAAACAGGTTTTGTAGCTGTTTGAGCTAAGATTTCCAAGTTATTCACATAATGAAAACCTATACTTTGTTTCGGTCGAGTTCCCCATTCAAATGCATGTAACAGTGAGAAACGCACTGTCTTGGCGAAAGAAAGCGTTTTTGTACAACTTCATAGAAATAGCTGTAACTTTTGATAGAAGACTCAGACAAACATGTTTATGGCTTTATCTTATAGAACTCAAGGTCTCCGTGCTGGGAAAACAGGTTTTGCAGCTGTTTGAGCTAAGATTTCCAAGTTATTCACATAATGAAAACCTATACTTTGTTTCGGTCGAGTTCCCCATTCAAATGCATGTAACAGTGAGAAACGCACTGTCTTGGCGAAAGAAAGCGTTTTTGTACAACTTCATAGAAATAGCTGTAACTTTTGATAGAAGACTCAGACAAACATGTTTATGGCCTTATATTATAGAACTCAAGGTCTCCGTGCTGGGAAAACAGGTTTTGCAGCTGTTTGAGCTAAGATTTCCAAGTTATTCACATAATGAAAACCTATACTTTGTTTCGGTCGAGTTCCCCATTCAAATGCATGTAACAGTGAGAAACGCACTGTCTTGGCGAAAGAAAGCGTTTTTGTACAACTTCATAGAAATAGCTGTAACTTTTGATAGAAGACTCAGACAAACATGTTTATGGCTTTATATTATAGAACTCAAGGTCTCCGTGCTGGGAAAACAGGTTTTGCAGCTGTTTGAGCTAAGATTTCCAAGTTATTCACATAATGAAAACCTATACTTTGTTTCGGTCGAGTTCCCCATTCAAATGCATGTAACAGTGAGAAACGCACTGTCTTGGCGAAAGAAAGCGTTTTTGTACAACTTCATAGAAATAGCTGTAACTTTTGATAGAAGACTCAGACAAACATGTTTATGGCCTTATATTATAGAACTCAAGGTCTCCGTGCTGGGAAAACAGGTTTTGCAGCTGTTTGAGCTAAGATTTCCAAGTTATTCACATAATGAAAACCTATACTTTGTTTCGGTCGAGTTCCCCATTCAAATGCATGTAACAGTGAGAAACGCACTGTCTTGGCGAAAGAAAGCGTTTTTGTACAACTTCATAGAAATAGCTGTAACTTTTGATAGAAGACTCAGACAAACATGTTTATGGCTTTATCTTATAGAACTCAAGGTCTCCGTGCTGGGAAAACAGGTTTTGCAGCTGTTTGAGCTAAGATTTCCAAGTTATTCACATAATGAAAACCTATACTTTGTTTCGGTCGAGTTCCCCATTCAAATGCATGTAACAGTGAGAAACGCACTGTCTTGGCGAAAGAAAGCGTTTTTGTACAACTTCATAGAAATAGCTGTAACTTTTGATAGAAGACTCAGACAAACATGTTTATGGCCTTATATTATAGAACTCAAGGTCTCCGTGCTGGGAAAACAGGTTTTGCAGCTGTTTGAGCTAAGATTTCCAAGTTATTCACATAATGAAAACCTATACTTTGTTTCGGTCGAGTTCCCCATTCAAATGCATGTAACAGTGAGAAACGCACTGTCTTGGCGAAAGAAAGCGTTTTTGTACAACTTCATAGAAATAGCTGTAACTTTTGATAGAAGACTCAGACAAACATGTTTATGGCCTTATATTATAGAACTCAAGGTCTCCGTGCTGGGAAAACAGGTTTTGCAGCTGTTTGAGCTAAGATTTCCAAGTTATTCACATAATGAAAACTTGTACTTTGTTTCGGTGGAGTTCCCCATTCAAATGCATGTAACAGTGAGAAACGCACTGTCTTGGCGAAAGAAAGCGTTTTTGTACAACTTCATATAAATAGCTGTAACTTTTGATAGAAGACTCAGACAAACATGTTTATGGCTTTATCTTATAGAACTCAAGGTCTCCGTGCTGGGAAAACAGGTTTTGCAGCTGTTTGAGCTAAGATTTCCAAGTTATTCACATAATGAAAACCTATACTTTGTTTCGGTCGAGTTCCCCATTCAAATGCATGTAACAGTGAGAAACGCACTGTCTTGGCGAAAGAAAGCGTTTTTGTACAACTTCATAGAAATAGCTATAACTTTTGATAGAAGACTCGGACAAACATGTTTATGGCTTTATCTTATAGAACTCAAGGTCTCCGTGCTGGGAAAACAGGTTATGCAGCTGTTTGAGCTAAGATTTCCAAGTTATTCACATAATGAAAACCTATACTTTGTTTCGGTCGAGTTCCCCATTCAAATGCATGTAACAGTGAGAAACGCACTGTCTTGGCGAAAGAAAGCGTTTTTGTACAACTTCATAGAAATAGCTGTAACTTTTGATAGAAGACTCAGACAAACATGTTTATGGCCTTATATTATAGAACTCAAGGTCCACGTGCTGGGAAAACAGGTTTTGCAGCTGTTTGAGCTAAGATTTTCAAGCTATTCACATAATGAAAACGTATACTTTGTTTCGGTCGAGTTCCCCATTCAAATGCATGTAACAGTGAGAAACGCACTGTCTTGGCGAAAGAAAGCGTTTTTGTACAACTTCATAGAAATAGCTGTAACTTTTGATAGAAGACTCAGACAAACATGTTTATGGCCTTATATTATAGAACTCAAGGTCCCCGTGCTGGGAAAACAGGTTTTGCAGCTGTTTGAGCTAAGATTTCCAAGTTATTCACATAATGAAAACCTATACTTTGTTTCGGTCGAGTTCCCCATTCAAATGCATGTAACAGTGAGAAACGCACTGTCTTGGCGAAAGAAAGCGTTTTTGTACAACTTCATAGAAATAGCTGTAACTTTTGATAGAAGACTCGGATACACATGTTTATGGCTTTATCTTATAGAACTCAAGGTTCCCGTGCTGGGAAAACAGGTTTTGTAGCTGTTTGAGCTAAGATTTCCAAGTTATTCACATAATGAAAACCTATACTTTGTTTCGGTCGAGTTCCCCATTCAAATGCATGTAACAGTGAGAAACGCACTGTCTTGGCGAAAGAAAGCGTTTTTGTACAACTTCATATAAATAGCTGTAACTTTTGATAGAAGACTCGGATACACATGTTTATGGCTTTATCTTATAGAACTCAAGGTTCCCGTGCTGGGAAAACAGGTTTTGTAGCTGTTTGAGCTAAGATTTCCAAGTTATTCACATAATGAAAACCTATACTTTGTTTCGGTCGAGTTCCCCATTCAAATGCATGTAACAGTGAGAAACGCACTGTCTTGGCGAAAGAAAGCGTTTTTGTACAACTTCATAGAAATAGCTGTAACTTTTGATAGAAGACTCAGACAAACATGTTTATGGCCTTATATTATAGAACTCAAGGTCTCCGTGCTGGGAAAACAGGTTTTGCAGCTGTTTGAGCTAAGATTTCCAAGTTATTCACATAATGAAAACCTATACTTTGTTTCGGTCGAGTTCCCCATTCAAATGCATGTAACAGTGAGAAACGCACTGTCTTGGCGAAAGAAAGCGTTTTTGTACAACTTCATAGAAATAGCTGTAACTTTTGATAGAAGACTCAGACAAACATGTTTATGGCCTTATATTATAGAACTCAAGGTCCCCGTGCTGGGAAAACAGGTTTTGTAGCTGTTTGAGCTAAGATTTCCAAGTTATTCACATAATGAAAACCTATACTTTGTTTCGGTCGAGTTCCCCATTCAAATGCATGTAACAGTGAGAAACGCACTGTCTTGGCGAAAGAAAGCGTTTTTGTACAACTTCATATAAATAGCTGTAACTTTTGATAGAAGACTCAGACAAACATGTTTATGGCTTTATCTTATAGAACTCAAGGTTCCCGTGCTGGGAAAACAGGTTTTGTAGCTGTTTGAGCTAAGATTTCCAGGTTATTCACATAATGAAAACCTATACTTTGTTTCGGTCGAGTTCCCCATTCAAATGCATGTAACAGTGAGAAACGCACTGTCTTGGCGAAAGAAAGCGTTTTTGTACAACTTCATAGAAATAGCTGTAACTTTTGATAGAAGACTCAGACAAACATGTTTATGGCTTTATCTTATAGAACTCAAGGTCTCCGTGCTGGGAAAACAGGTTTTGCAGCTGTTTGAGCTAAGATTTCCAAGTTATTCACATAATGAAAACCTATACTTTGTTTCGGTCGAGTTCCCCATTCAAATGCATGTAACAGTGAGAAACGCACTGTCTTGGCGAAAGAAAGCGTTTTTGTACAACTTCATATAAATAGCTGTAACTTTTGATAGAAGACTCAGACAAACATGTTTATGGCTTTATCTTATAGAACTCAAGGTTCCCGTGCTGGGAAAACAGGTTTTGTAGCTGTTTGAGCTAAGATTTCCAGGTTATTCACATAATGAAAACCTATACTTTGTTTCGGTCGAGTTCCCCATTCAAATGCATGTAACAGTGAGAAACGCACTGTCTTGGCGAAAGAAAGCGTTTTTGTACAACTTCATAGAAATAGCTGTAACTTTTGATAGAAGACTCAGACAAACATGTTTATGGCTTTATCTTATAGAACTCAAGGTCTCCGTGCTGGGAAAACAGGTTTTGCAGCTGTTTGAGCTAAGATTTCCAAGTTATTCACATAATGAAAACCTATACTTTGTTTCGGTCGAGTTCCCCATTCAAATGCATGTAACAGTGAGAAACGCACTGTCTTGGCGAAAGAAAGCGTTTTTGTACAACTTCATATAAATAGCTGTAACTTTTGATAGAAGACTCAGACAAACATGTTTATGGCTTTATCTTATAGAACTCAATGTTCCCGTGCTGGGAAAACAGGTTTTGTAGCTGTTTGAGCTAAGATTTCCAAGTTATTCACATAATGAAAACCTATACTTTGTTTCGGTCGAGTTCCCCATTCAAATGCATGTAACAGTGAGAAACGCACTGTCTTGGCGAAAGAAAGCGTTTTTGTACAACTTCATAGAAATAGCTGTAACTTTTGATAGAAGACTCGGATACACATGTTTATGGCTTTATCTTATAGAACTCAAGGTTCCCGTGCTGGGAAAACAGGTTTTGTAGCTGTTTGAGCTAAGATTTCCAAGTTATTCACATAATGAAAACCTATACTTTGTTTCGGTCGAGTTCCCCATTCAAATGCATGTAACAGTGAGAAACGCACTGTCTTGGCGAAAGAAAGCGTTTTTGTACAACTTCATAGAAATAGCTGTAACTTTTGATAGAAGACTCGGATACACATGTTTATGGCTTTATCTTATAGAACTCAAGGTTCCCGTGCTGGGAAAACAGGTTTTGTAGCTGTTTGAGCTAAGATTTCCAAGTTATTCACATAATGAAAACCTATACTTTGTTTCGGTCGAGTTCCCCATTCAAATGCATGTAACAGTGAGAAACGCACTGTCTTGGCGAAAGAAAGCGTTTTTGTACAACTTCATAGAAATAGCTGTAACTTTTGATAGAAGACTCAGACAAACATGTTTATGGCCTTATATTATAGAACTCAAGGTCTCCGTGCTGGGAAAACAGGTTTTGCAGCTGTTTGAGCTAAGATTTCCAAGTTATTCACATAATGAAAACCTATACTTTGTTTCGGTCGAGTTCCCCATTCAAATGCATGTAACAGTGAGAAACGCACTGTCTTGGCGAAAGAAAGCGTTTTTGTACAACTTCATAGAAATAGCTGTAACTTTTGATAGAAGACTCAGACAAACATGTTTATGGCTTTATCTTATAGAACTCAAGGTTCCCGTGCTGGGAAAACAGGTTTTGTAGCTGTTTGAGCTAAGATTTCCAAGTTATTCACATAATGAAAACCTATACTTTGTTTCGGTCGAGTTCCCCATTCAAATGCATGTAACAGTGAGAAACGCACTGTCTTGGCGAAAGAAAGCGTTTTTGTACAACTTCATAGAAATAGCTGTAACTTTTGATAGAAGACTCAGACAAACATGTTTATGGCCTTATATTATAGAACTCAAGGTCTCCGTGCTGGGAAAACAGGTTTTGCAGCTGTTTGAGCTAAGATTTCCAAGTTATTCACATAATGAAAACCTATACTTTGTTTCGGTCGAGTTCCCCATTCAAATGCATGTAACAGTGAGAAACGCACTGTCTTGGCGAAAGAAAGCGTTTTTGTACAACTTCATAGAAATAGCTGTAACTTTTGATAGAAGACTCGGATACACATGTTTATGGCTTTATCTTATAGAACTCAAGGTTCCCGTGCTGGGAAAACAGGTTTTGTAGCTGTTTGAGCTAAGATTTCCAAGTTATTCACATAATGAAAACCTATACTTTGTTTCGGTCGAGTTCCCCATTCAAATGCATGTAACAGTGAGAAACGCACTGTCTTGGCGAAAGAAAGCGTTTTTGTACAACTTCATAGAAATAGCTGTAACTTTTGATAGAAGACTCAGACAAACATGTTTATGGCCTTATATTATAGAACTCAAGGTCTCCGTGCTGGGAAAACAGGTTTTGCAGCTGTTTGAGCTAAGATTTCCAAGTTATTCACATAATGAAAACCTATACTTTGTTTCGGTCGAGTTCCCCATTCAAATGCATGTAACAGTGAGAAACGCACTGTCTTGGCGAAAGAAAGCGTTTTTGTACAACTTCATAGAAATAGCTGTAACTTTTGATAGAAGACTCGGATACACATGTTTATGGCTTTATCTTATAGAACTCAAGGTTCCCGTGCTGGGAAAACAGGTTTTGTAGCTGTTTGAGCTAAGATTTCCAAGTTATTCACATAATGAAAACCTATACTTTGTTTCGGTCGAGTTCCCCATTCAAATGCATGTAACAGTGAGAAACGCACTGTCTTGGCGAAAGAAAGCGTTTTTGTACAACTTCATAGAAATAGCTGTAACTTTTGATAGAAGACTCAGACAAACATGTTTATGGCTTTATCTTATAGAACTCAAGGTCTCCGTGCTGGGAAAACAGGTTTTGCAGCTGTTTGAGCTAAGATTTCCAAGTTATTCACATAATGAAAACCTATACTTTGTTTCGGTCGAGTTCCCCATTCAAATGCATGTAACAGTGAGAAACGCACTGTCTTGGCGAAAGAAAGCGTTTTTGTACAACTTCATAGAAATAGCTGTAACTTTTGATAGAAGACTCGGATACACATGTTTATGGCTTTATCTTATAGAACTCAAGGTTCCCGTGCTGGGAAAACAGGTTTTGTAGCTGTTTGAGCTAAGATTTCCAAGTTATTCACATAATGAAAACCTATACTTTGTTTCGGTCGAGTTCCCCATTCAAATGCATGTAACAGTGAGAAACGCACTGTCTTGGCGAAAGAAAGCGTTTTTGTACAACTTCATAGAAATAGCTGTAACTTTTGATAGAAGACTCGGATACACATGTTTATGGCTTTATCTTATAGAACTCAAGGTTCCCGTGCTGGGAAAACAGGTTTTGTAGCTGTTTGAGCTAAGATTTCCAAGTTATTCACATAATGAAAACCTATACTTTGTTTCGGTCGAGTTCCCCATTCAAATGCATGTAACAGTGAGAAACGCACTGTCTTGGCGAAAGAAAGCGTTTTTGTACAACTTCATAGAAATAGCTGTAACTTTTGATAGAAGACTCAGACAAACATGTTTATGGCTTTATCTTATAGAACTCAAGGTCTCCGTGCTGGGAAAACAGGTTTTGCAGCTGTTTGAGCTAAGATTTCCAAGTTATTCACATAATGAAAACCTATACTTTGTTTCGGTCGAGTTCCCCATTCAAATGCATGTAACAGTGAGAAACGCACTGTCTTGGCGAAAGAAAGCGTTTTTGTACAACTTCATAGAAATAGCTGTAACTTTTGATAGAAGACTCGGATACACATGTTTATGGCTTTATCTTATAGAACTCAAGGTTCCCGTGCTGGGAAAACAGGTTTTGTAGCTGTTTGAGCTAAGATTTCCAAGTTATTCACATAATGAAAACCTATACTTTGTTTCGGTCGAGTTCCCCATTCAAATGCATGTAACAGTGAGAAACGCACTGTCTTGGCGAAAGAAAGCGTTTTTGTACAACTTCATAGAAATAGCTGTAACTTTTGATAGAAGACTCAGACAAACATGTTTATGGCCTTATATTATAGAACTCAAGGTCTCCGTGCTGGGAAAACAGGTTTTGCAGCTGTTTGAGCTAAGATTTCCAAGTTATTCACATAATGAAAACCTATACTTTGTTTCGGTCGAGTTCCCCATTCAAATGCATGTAACAGTGAGAAACGCACTGTCTTGGCGAAAGAAAGCGTTTTTGTACAACTTCATAGAAATAGCTGTAACTTTTGATAGAAGACTCGGATACACATGTTTATGGCTTTATCTTATAGAACTCAAGGTTCCCGTGCTGGGAAAACAGGTTTTGTAGCTGTTTGAGCTAAGATTTCCAAGTTATTCACATAATGAAAACCTATACTTTGTTTCGGTCGAGTTCCCCATTCAAATGCATGTAACAGTGAGAAACGCACTGTCTTGGCGAAAGAAAGCGTTTTTGTACAACTTCATAGAAATAGCTGTAACTTTTGATAGAAGACTCGGACAAACATGTTTATGGCTTTATCTTATAGAACTCAAGGTCTCCGTGCTGGGAAAACAGGTTATGCAGCTGTTTGAGCTAAGATTTCCAAGTTATTCACATAATGAAAACCTATACTTTGTTTCGGTCGAGTTCCCCATTCAAATGCATGTAACAGTGAGAAACGCACTGTCTTGGCGAAAGAAAGCGTTTTTGTACAACTTCATAGAAATAGCTGTAACTTTTGATAGAAGACTCAGACAAACATGTTTATGGCTTTATCTTATAGAACTCAAGGTCTCCGTGCTGGGAAAACAGGTTTTGCAGCTGTTTGAGCTAAGATTTCCAAGTTATTCACATAATGAAAACCTATACTTTGTTTCGGTCGAGTTCCCCATTCAAATGCATGTAACAGTGAGAAACGCACTGTCTTGGCGAAAGAAAGCGTTTTTGTACAACTTCATAGAAATAGCTGTAACTTTTGATAGAAGACTCGGATACACATGTTTATGGCTTTATCTTATAGAACTCAAGGTTCCCGTGCTGGGAAAACAGGTTTTGTAGCTGTTTGAGCTAAGATTTCCAAGTTATTCACATAATGAAAACCTATACTTTGTTTCGGTCGAGTTCCCCATTCAAATGCATGTAACAGTGAGAAACGCACTGTCTTGGCGAAAGAAAGCGTTTTTGTACAACTTCATATAAATAGCTGTAACTTTTGATAGAAGACTCGGATACACATGTTTATGGCTTTATCTTATAGAACTCAAGGTTCCCGTGCTGGGAAAACAGGTTTTGTAGCTGTTTGAGCTAAGATTTCCAAGTTATTCACATAATGAAAACCTATACTTTGTTTCGGTCGAGTTCCCCATTCAAATGCATGTAACAGTGAGAAACGCACTGTCTTGGCGAAAGAAAGCGTTTTTGTACAACTTCATAGAAATAGCTGTAACTTTTGATAGAAGACTCAGACAAACATGTTTATGGCTTTATCTTATAGAACTCAAGGTTCCCGTGCTGGGAAAACAGGTTTTGTAGCTGTTTGAGCTAAGATTTCCAGGTTATTCACATAATGAAAACCTATACTTTGTTTCGGTCGAGTTCCCCATTCAAATGCATGTAACAGTGAGAAACGCACTGTCTTGGCGAAAGAAAGCGTTTTTGTACAACTTCATAGAAATAGCTGTAACTTTTGATAGAAGACTCAGACAAACATGTTTATGGCTTTATCTTATAGAACTCAAGGTCTCCGTGCTGGGAAAACAGGTTTTGCAGCTGTTTGAGCTAAGATTTCCAAGTTATTCACATAATGAAAACCTATACTTTGTTTCGGTCGAGTTCCCCATTCAAATGCATGTAACAGTGAGAAACGCACTGTCTTGGCGAAAGAAAGCGTTTTTGTACAACTTCATATAAATAGCTGTAACTTTTGATAGAAGACTCAGACAAACATGTTTATGGCTTTATCTTATAGAACTCAAGGTTCCCGTGCTGGGAAAACAGGTTTTGTAGCTGTTTGAGCTAAGATTTCCAAGTTATTCACATAATGAAAACCTATACTTTGTTTCGGTCGAGTTCCCCATTCAAATGCATGTAACAGTGAGAAACGCACTGTCTTGGCGAAAGAAAGCGTTTTTGTACAACTTCATAGAAATAGCTGTAACTTTTGATAGAAGACTCGGATACACATGTTTATGGCTTTATCTTATAGAACTCAAGGTTCCCGTGCTGGGAAAACAGGTTTTGTAGCTGTTTGAGCTAAGATTTCCAAGTTATTCACATAATGAAAACCTATACTTTGTTTCGGTCGAGTTCCCCATTCAAATGCATGTAACAGTGAGAAACGCACTGTCTTGGCGAAAGAAAGCGTTTTTGTACAACTTCATAGAAATAGCTGTAACTTTTGATAGAAGACTCAGACAAACATGTTTATGGCCTTATATTATAGAACTCAAGGTCTCCGTGCTGGGAAAACAGGTTTTGCAGCTGTTTGAGCTAAGATTTCCAAGTTATTCACATAATGAAAACCTATACTTTGTTTCGGTCGAGTTCCCCATTCAAATGCATGTAACAGTGAGAAACGCACTGTCTTGGCGAAAGAAAGCGTTTTTGTACAACTTCATAGAAATAGCTGTAACTTTTGATAGAAGACTCGGATACACATGTTTATGGCTTTATCTTATAGAACTCAAGGTTCCCGTGCTGGGAAAACAGGTTTTGTAGCTGTTTGAGCTAAGATTTCCAAGTTATTCACATAATGAAAACCTATACTTTGTTTCGGTCGAGTTCCCCATTCAAATGCATGTAACAGTGAGAAACGCACTGTCTTGGCGAAAGAAAGCGTTTTTGTACAACTTCATATAAATAGCTGTAACTTTTGATAGAAGACTCGGATACACATGTTTATGGCTTTATCTTATAGAACTCAAGGTTCCCGTGCTGGGAAAACAGGTTTTGTAGCTGTTTGAGCTAAGATTTCCAAGTTATTCACATAATGAAAACCTATACTTTGTTTCGGTCGAGTTCCCCATTCAAATGCATGTAACAGTGAGAAACGCACTGTCTTGGCGAAAGAAAGCGTTTTTGTACAACTTCATAGAAATAGCTGTAACTTTTGATAGAAGACTCGGATACACATGTTTATGGCTTTATCTTATAGAACTCAAGGTTCCCGTGCTGGGAAAACAGGTTTTGTAGCTGTTTGAGCTAAGATTTCCAAGTTATTCACATAATGAAAACCTATACTTTGTTTCGGTCGAGTTCCCCATTCAAATGCATGTAACAGTGAGAAACGCACTGTCTTGGCGAAAGAAAGCGTTTTTGTACAACTTCATAGAAATAGCTGTAACTTTTGATAGAAGACTCAGACAAACATGTTTATGGCCTTATATTATAGAACTCAAGGTCTCCGTGCTGGGAAAACAGGTTTTGCAGCTGTTTGAGCTAAGATTTCCAAGTTATTCACATAATGAAAACCTATACTTTGTTTCGGTCGAGTTCCCCATTCAAATGCATGTAACAGTGAGAAACGCACTGTCTTGGCGAAAGAAAGCGTTTTTGTACAACTTCATAGAAATAGCTGTAACTTTTGATAGAAGACTCAGACAAACATGTTTATGGCTTTATCTTATAGAACTCAAGGTCTCCGTGCTGGGAAAACAGGTTTTGTAGCTGTTTGAGCTAAGATTTCCAAGTTATTCACATAATGAAAACCTATACTTTGTTTCGGTCGAGTTCCCCATTCAAATGCATGTAACAGTGAGAAACGCACTGTCTTGGCGAAAGAAAGCGTTTTTGTACAACTTCATATAAATAGCTGTAACTTTTGATAGAAGACTCAGACAAACATGTTTATGGCTTTATCTTATAGAACTCAAGGTCTCCGTGCTGGGAAAACAGGTTTTGCAGCTGTTTGAGCTAAGATTTCCAAGTTATTCACATAATGAAAACCTATACTTTGTTTCGGTCGAGTTCCCCATTCAAATGCATGTAACAGTGAGAAACGCACTGTCTTGGCGAAAGAAAGCGTTTTTGTACAACTTCATATAAATAGCTGTAACTTTTGATAGAAGACTCAGACAAACATGTTTATGGCTTTATCTTATAGAACTCAAGGTTCCCGTGCTGGGAAAACAGGTTTTGTAGCTGTTTGAGCTAAGATTTCCAGGTTATTCACATAATGAAAACCTATACTTTGTTTCGGTCGAGTTCCCCATTCAAATGCATGTAACAGTGAGAAACGCACTGTCTTGGCGAAAGAAAGCGTTTTTGTACAACTTCATAGAAATAGCTGTAACTTTTGATAGAAGACTCAGACAAACATGTTTATGGCTTTATCTTATAGAACTCAAGGTCTCCGTGCTGGGAAAACAGGTTTTGCAGCTGTTTGAGCTAAGATTTCCAAGTTATTCACATAATGAAAACCTATACTTTGTTTCGGTCGAGTTCCCCATTCAAATGCATGTAACAGTGAGAAACGCACTGTCTTGGCGAAAGAAAGCGTTTTTGTACAACTTCATATAAATAGCTGTAACTTTTGATAGAAGACTCAGACAAACATGTTTATGGCTTTATCTTATAGAACTCAAGGTTCCCGTGCTGGGAAAACAGGTTTTGTAGCTGTTTGAGCTAAGATTTCCAGGTTATTCACATAATGAAAACCTATACTTTGTTTCGGTCGAGTTCCCCATTCAAATGCATGTAACAGTGAGAAACGCACTGTCTTGGCGAAAGAAAGCGTTTTTGTACAACTTCATAGAAATAGCTGTAACTTTTGATAGAAGACTCAGACAAACATGTTTATGGCTTTATCTTATAGAACTCAAGGTCTCCGTGCTGGGAAAACAGGTTTTGCAGCTGTTTGAGCTAAGATTTCCAAGTTATTCACATAATGAAAACCTATACTTTGTTTCGGTCGAGTTCCCCATTCAAATGCATGTAACAGTGAGAAACGCACTGTCTTGGCGAAAGAAAGCGTTTTTGTACAACTTCATATAAATAGCTGTAACTTTTGATAGAAGACTCAGACAAACATGTTTATGGCTTTATCTTATAGAACTCAAGGTTCCCGTGCTGGGAAAACAGGTTTTGTAGCTGTTTGAGCTAAGATTTCCAGGTTATTCACATAATGAAAACCTATACTTTGTTTCGGTCGAGTTCCCCATTCAAATGCATGTAACAGTGAGAAACGCACTGTCTTGGCGAAAGAAAGCGTTTTTGTACAACTTCATAGAAATAGCTGTAACTTTTGATAGAAGACTCAGACAAACATGTTTATGGCTTTATCTTATAGAACTCAAGGTTCCCGTGCTGGGAAAACAGGTTTTGTAGCTGTTTGAGCTAAGATTTCCAGGTTATTCACATAATGAAAACCTATACTTTGTTTCGGTCGAGTTCCCCATTCAAATGCATGTAACAGTGAGAAACGCACTGTCTTGGCGAAAGAAAGCGTTTTTGTACAACTTCATATAAATAGCTGTAACTTTTGATAGAAGACTCAGACAAACATGTTTATGGCTTTATCTTATAGAACTCAAGGTTCCCGTGCTGGGAAAACAGGTTTTGTAGCTGTTTGAGCTAAGATTTCCAGGTTATTCACATAATGAAAACCTATACTTTGTTTCGGTCGAGTTCCCCATTCAAATGCATGTAACAGTGAGAAACGCACTGTCTTGGCGAAAGAAAGCGTTTTTGTACAACTTCATAGAAATAGCTGTAACTTTTGATAGAAGACTCAGACAAACATGTTTATGGCTTTATCTTATAGAACTCAAGGTCTCCGTGCTGGGAAAACAGGTTTTGCAGCTGTTTGAGCTAAGATTTCCAAGTTATTCACATAATGAAAACCTATACTTTGTTTCGGTCGAGTTCCCCATTCAAATGCATGTAACAGTGAGAAACGCACTGTCTTGGCGAAAGAAAGCGTTTTTGTACAACTTCATATAAATAGCTGTAACTTTTGATAGAAGACTCAGACAAACATGTTTATGGCTTTATCTTATAGAACTCAAGGTTCCCGTGCTGGGAAAACAGGTTTTGTAGCTGTTTGAGCTAAGATTTCCAGGTTATTCACATAATGAAAACCTATACTTTGTTTCGGTCGAGTTCCCCATTCAAATGCATGTAACAGTGAGAAACGCACTGTCTTGGCGAAAGAAAGCGTTTTTGTACAACTTCATAGAAATAGCTGTAACTTTTGATAGAAGACTCAGACAAACATGTTTATGGCTTTATCTTATAGAACTCAAGGTCTCCGTGCTGGGAAAACAGGTTTTGCAGCTGTTTGAGCTAAGATTTCCAAGTTATTCACATAATGAAAACCTATACTTTGTTTCGGTCGAGTTCCCCATTCAAATGCATGTAACAGTGAGAAACGCACTGTCTTGGCGAAAGAAAGCGTTTTTGTACAACTTCATAGAAATAGCTGTAACTTTTGATAGAAGACTCAGACAAACATGTTTATGGCCTTATATTATAGAACTCAAGGTCTCCGTGCTGGGAAAACAGGTTTTGCAGCTGTTTGAGCTAAGATTTCCAAGTTATTCACATAATGAAAACCTATACTTTGTTTCGGTCGAGTTCCCCATTCAAATGCATGTAACAGTGAGAAACGCACTGTCTTGGCGAAAGAAAGCGTTTTTGTACAACTTCATAGAAATAGCTGTAACTTTTGATAGAAGACTCGGATACACATGTTTATAGCTTTATCTTATAGAACTCAAGGTTCCCGTGCTGGGCAAACAGGTTTTGCAGCTGTTTGAGCTAAGATTTCCAAGTTATTCACATAATGAAAACCTATACTTTGTTTCGGTCGAGTTCCCCATTCAAATGCATGTAACAGTGAGAAACGCACTGTCTTGGCGAAAGAAAGCGTTTTTGTACAACTTCATAGAAATAGCTGTAACTTTTGATAGAAGACTCAGACAAACATGTTTATGGCCTTATATTATAGAACTCAAGGTCTCCGTGCTGGGAAAACAGGTTTTGCAGCTGTTTGAGCTAAGATTTCCAAGTTATTCACATAATGAAAACCTATACTTTGTTTCGGTCGAGTTCCCCATTCAAATGCATGTAACAGTGAGAAACGCACTGTCTTGGCGAAAGAAAGCGTTTTTGTACAACTTCATAGAAATAGCTGTAACTTTTGATAGAAGACTCAGACAAACATGTTTATGGCTTTATCTTATAGAACTCAAGGTTCCCGTGCTGGGAAAACAGGTTTTGTAGCTGTTTGAGCTAAGATTTCCAAGTTATTCACATAATGAAAACCTATACTTTGTTTCGGTCGAGTTCCCCATTCAAATGCATGTAACAGTGAGAAACGCACTGTCTTGGCGAAAGAAAGCGTTTTTGTACAACTTCATAGAAATAGCTGTAACTTTTGATAGAAGACTCAGACAAACATGTTTATGGCTTTATCTTATAGAACTCAAGGTCTCCGTGCTGGGAAAACAGGTTATGCAGCTGTTTGAGCTAAGATTTCCAAGTTATTCACATAATGGAAACCTATACTTTGTTTCGGTCGAGTTCCCCATTCAAATGCATGTAACAGTGAGAAACGCACTGTCTTGGCGAAAGAAAGCGTTTTTGTACAACTTCATATGAATAGCTGTAACTTTTGATAGAAGACTCAGACAAACATGTTTATGGTTTTATCTTATAGAACTCAAGGTTCCCGTGCTGGGAAAACAGGTTTTGTAGCTGTTTGAGCTAAGATTTCCAAGTTATTCACATAATGAAAACCTATACTTT
The DNA here is from genome assembly GCF_057382275.1 of Copadichromis virginalis. Classification (NCBI taxonomy): domain Eukaryota; kingdom Metazoa; phylum Chordata; class Actinopteri; order Cichliformes; family Cichlidae; genus Copadichromis; species Copadichromis virginalis. The sequence continues at coordinate 3,725,470 of NC_140622.1, forward strand.
GTTTCGGTCGAGTTCCCCATTCAAATGCATGTAACAGTGAGAAACGCACTGTCTTGGCGAAAGAAAGCGTTTTTGTACAACTTCATAGAAATAGCTGTAACTTTTGATAGAAGACTCAGACAAACATGTTTATGGCCTTATCTTATAGAACTCAAGGTCTCCGTGCTGGGAAAACAGGTTTTGCAGCTGTTTGAGCTAAGATTTCCAAGTTATTCACATAATGAAAACCTATACTTTGTTTCGGTCGAGTTCCCCATTCAAATGCATGTAACAGTGAGAAACGCACTGTCTTGGCGAAAGAAAGCGTTTTTGTACAACTTCATAGAAATAGCTGTAACTTTTGATAGAAGACTCAGACAAACATGTTTATGGCTTTATCTTATAGAACTCAAGGTTCCCGTGCTGGGAAAACAGGTTTTGTAGCTGTTTGAGCTAAGATTTCCAAGTTATTCACATAATGAAAACCTATACTTTGTTTCGGTCGAGTTCCCCATTCAAATGCATGTAACAGTGAGAAACGCACTGTCTTGGCGAAAGAAAGCGTTTTTGTACAAATTCATAGAAATAGCTGTAACTTTTGATAGAAGACTCGGACAAACATGTTTATGGCTTTATCTTATAGAACTCAAGGTCTCCGTGCTGGGAAAACAGGTTATGCAGCTGTTTGAGCTAAGATTTCCAAGTTATTCACATAATGAAAACCTATACTTTGTTTCGGTCGAGTTCCCCATTCAAATGCATGTAACAGTGAGAAACGCACTGTCTTGGCGAAAGAAAGCGTTTTTGTACAACTTCATAGAAATAGCTGTAACTTTTGATAGAAGACTCGGATACACATGTTTATGGCTTTATCTTATAGAACTCAAGGTTCCCGTGCTGGGAAAACAGGTTTTGTAGCTGTTTGAGCTAAGATTTCCAAGTTATTCACATAATGAAAACCTATACTTTGTTTCGGTCGAGTTCCCCATTCAAATGCATGTAACAGTGAGAAACGCACTGTCTTGGCGAAAGAAAGCATTTTTGTACAACTTCATAGAAATAGCTGTAACTTTTGATAGAAGACTCAGACAAACATGTTTATGGCCTTATATTATAGAACTCAAGGTCCCCGTGCTGGGAAAACAGGTTTTGCAGCTGTTTGAGCTAAGATTTCCAAGTTATTCACATAATGAAAACCTATACTTTGTTTCGGTCGAGTTCCCCATTCAAATGCATGTAACAGTGAGAAACGCACTGTCTTGGCGAAAGAAAGCGTTTTTGTACAACTTCATAGAAATAGCTGTAACTTTTGATAGAAGACTCGGACAAACATGTTTATGGCTTTATCTTATAGAACTCAAGGTCTCCGTGCTGGGAAAACAGGTTATGCAGCTGTTTGAGCTAAGATTTCCAAGTTATTCACATAATGAAAACCTATACTTTGTTTCGGTCGAGTTCCCCATTCAAATGCATGTAACAGTGAGAAACGCACTGTCTTGGCGAAAGAAAGCGTTTTTGTACAACTTCATAGAAATAGCTGTAACTTTTGATAGAAGACTCAGACAAACATGTTTATGGCCTTATATTATAGAACTCAAGGTCCACGTGCTGGGAAAACAGGTTTTGCAGCTGTTTGAGCTAAGATTTTCAAGCTATTCACATAATGAAAACCTATACTTTGTTTCGGTCGAGTTCCCCATTCAAATGCATGTAACAGTGAGAAACGCACTGTCTTGGCGAAAGAAAGCGTTTTTGTACAACTTCATAGAAATAGCTGTAACTTTTGATAGAAGACTCGGATACACATGTTTATGGCTTTATCTTATAGAACTCAAGGTTCCCGTGCTGGGAAAACAGGTTTTGTAGCTGTTTGAGCTAAGATTTCCAAGTTATTCACATAATGAAAACCTATACTTTGTTTCGGTCGAGTTCCCCATTCAAATGCATGTAACAGTGAGAAACGCACTGTCTTGGCGAAAGAAAGCGTTTTTGTACAACTTCATATAAATAGCTGTAACTTTTGATAGAAGACTCGGATACACATGTTTATGGCTTTATCTTATAGAACTCAAGGTTCCCGTGCTGGGAAAACAGGTTTTGTAGCTGTTTGAGCTAAGATTTCCAAGTTATTCACATAATGAAAACCTATACTTTGTTTCGGTCGAGTTCCCCATTCAAATGCATGTAACAGTGAGAAACGCACTGTCTTGGCGAAAGAAAGCATTTTTGTACAACTTCATAGAAATAGCTGTAACTTTTGATAGAAGACTCAGACAAACATGTTTATGGCCTTATATTATAGAACTCAAGGTCCCCGTGCTGGGAAAACAGGTTTTGCAGCTGTTTGAGCTAAGATTTCCAAGTTATTCACATAATGAAAACCTATACTTTGTTTCGGTCGAGTTCCCCATTCAAATGCATGTAACAGTGAGAAACGCACTGTCTTGGCGAAAGAAAGCGTTTTTGTACAACTTCATAGAAATAGCTGTAACTTTTGATAGAAGACTCGGACAAACATGTTTATGGCTTTATCTTATAGAACTCAAGGTCTCCGTGCTGGGAAAACAGGTTATGCAGCTGTTTGAGCTAAGATTTCCAAGTTATTCACATAATGAAAACCTATACTTTGTTTCGGTCGAGTTCCCCATTCAAATGCATGTAACAGTGAGAAACGCACTGTCTTGGCGAAAGAAAGCGTTTTTGTACAACTTCATAGAAATAGCTGTAACTTTTGATAGAAGACTCAGACAAACATGTTTATGGCCTTATATTATAGAACTCAAGGTCCCCGTGCTGGGAAAACAGGTTTTGCAGCTGTTTGAGCTAAGATTTCCAAGTTATTCACATAATGAAAACCTATACTTTGTTTCGGTCGAGTTCCCCATTCAAATGCATGTAACAGTGAGAAACGCACTGTCTTGGCGAAAGAAAGCGTTTTTGTACAACTTCATATAAATAGCTGTAACTTTTGATAGAAGACTCGGATACACATGTTTATGGCTTTATCTTATAGAACTCAAGGTTCCCGTGCTGGGAAAACAGGTTTTGTAGCTGTTTGAGCTAAGATTTCCAAGTTATTCACATAATGAAAACCTATACTTTGTTTCGGTCGAGTTCCCCATTCAAATGCATGTAACAGTGAGAAACGCACTGTCTTGGCGAAAGAAAGCGTTTTTGTACAACTTCATAGAAATAGCTGTAACTTTTGATAGAAGACTCAGACAAACATGTTTATGGCCTTATATTATAGAACTCAAGGTCTCCGTGCTGGGAAAACAGGTTTTGCAGCTGTTTGAGCTAAGATTTCCAAGTTATTCACATAATGAAAACCTATACTTTGTTTCGGTCGAGTTCCCCATTCAAATGCATGTAACAGTGAGAAACGCACTGTCTTGGCGAAAGAAAGCGTTTTTGTACAACTTCATATAAATAGCTGTAACTTTTGATAGAAGACTCGGATACACATGTTTATGGCTTTATCTTATAGAACTCAAGGTTCCCGTGCTGGGAAAACAGGTTTTGTAGCTGTTTGAGCTAAGATTTCCAAGTTATTCACATAATGAAAACCTATACTTTGTTTCGGTCGAGTTCCCCATTCAAATGCATGTAACAGTGAGAAACGCACTGTCTTGGCGAAAGAAAGCGTTTTTGTACAACTTCATATAAATAGCTGTAACTTTTGATAGAAGACTCAGACAAACATGTTTATGGCTTTATCTTATAGAACTCAAGGTCTCCGTGCTGGGAAAACAGGTTTTGCAGCTGTTTGAGCTAAGATTTCCAAGTTATTCACATAATGAAAACCTATACTTTGTTTCGGTCGAGTTCCCCATTCAAATGCATGTAACAGTGAGAAACGCACTGTCTTGGCGAAAGAAAGCGTTTTTGTACAACTTCATAGAAATAGCTGTAACTTTTGATAGAAGACTCAGACAAACATGTTTATGGCCTTATCTTATAGAACTCAAGGTCTCCGTGCTGGGAAAACAGGTTTTGTAGCTGTTTGAGCTAAGATTTCCAAGTTATTCACATAATGAAAACCTATACTTTGTTTCGGTCGAGTTCCCCATTCAAATGCATGTAACAGTGAGAAACGCACTGTCTTGGCGAAAGAAAGCGTTTTTGTACAACTTCATAGAAATAGCTGTAACTTTTGATAGAAGACTCGGACAAACATGTTTATGGCTTTATCTTATAGAACTCAAGGTCTCCGTGGGGGGAAAACAGGTTATGCAGCTGTTTGAGCTAAGATTTCCAAGTTATTCACATAATGAAAACCTATACTTTGTTTCGGTCGAGTTCCCCATTCAAATGCATGTAACAGTGAGAAACGCACTGTCTTGGCGAAAGAAAGCATTTTTGTACAACTTCATAGAAATAGCTGTAACTTTTGATAGAAGACTCAGACAAACATGTTTATGGCTTTATCTTATAGAACTCAAGGTCTCCGTGCTGGGAAAACAGGTTTTGTAGCTGTTTGAGCTAAGATTTCCAAGTTATTCACATAATGAAAACCTATACTTTGTTTCGGTCGAGTTCCCCATTCAAATGCATGTAACAGTGAGAAACGCACTGTCTTGGCGAAAGAAAGCGTTTTTGTACAACTTCATATAAATAGCTGTAACTTTTGATAGAAGACTCAGACAAACATGTTTATGGCTTTATCTTATAGAACTCAAGGTCTCCGTGCTGGGAAAACAGGTTTTGCAGCTGTTTGAGCTAAGATTTCCAAGTTATTCACATAATGAAAACCTATACTTTGTTTCGGTCGAGTTCCCCATTCAAATGCATGTAACAGTGAGAAACGCACTGTCTTGGCGAAAGAAAGCGTTTTTGTACAACTTCATAGAAATAGCTGTAACTTTTGATAGAAGACTCAGACAAACATGTTTATGGCCTTATATTATAGAACTCAAGGTCTCTGTGCTGGGAAAACCGGTTTTGCAGCTGTTTGAGCTAAGATTTCCAAGTTATTCACATAATGAAAACCTATACTTTGTTTCGGTCGAGTTCCCCATTCAAATGCATGTAACAGTGAGAAACGCACTGTCTTGGCGAAAGAAAGCGTTTTTGTACAACTTCATAGAAATAGCTGTAACTTTTGATAGAAGACTCAGACAAACATGTTTATGGCTTTATCTTATAGAACTCAAGGTCTCCGTGCTGGGAAAACAGGTTTTGCAGCTGTTTGAGCTAAGATTTCCAAGTTATTCACATAATGAAAACCTATACTTTGTTTCGGTGGAGTTCCCCATTCAAATGCATGTAACAGTGAGAAACGCACTGTCTTGGCGAAAGAAAGCGTTTTTGTACAACTTCATAGAAATAGCTGTAACTTTTGATAGAAGACTCAGACAAACATGTTTATGGCCTTATATTATAGAACTCAAGGTCTCCGTGCTGGGAAAACAGGTTTTGCAGCTGTTTGAGCTAAGATTTCCAAGTTATTCACATAATGAAAACCTATACTTTGTTTCGGTCGAGTTCCCCATTCAAATGCATGTAACAGTGAGAAACGCACTGTCTTGGCGAAAGAAAGCGTTTTTGTACAACTTCATATAAATAGCTGTAACTTTTGATAGAAGACTCAGACAAACATGTTTATGGCTTATAGAACTCAAGGTCTCCGTGCTGGGAAAACAGGTTTTGCAGCTGTTTGAGCTAAGATTTCCAAGTTATTCACATAATGAAAACCTATACTTTGTTTCGGTCGAGTTCCCCATTCAAATGCATGTAACAGTGAGAAACGCACTGTCTTGGCGAAAGAAAGCGTTTTTGTACAACTTCATAGAAATAGCTGTAACTTTTGATAGAAGACTCAGACAAACATGTTTATGGCTTTATCTTATAGAACTCAAGGTCTCCGTGCTGGGAAAACAGGTTTTGTAGCTGTTTGAGCTAAGATTTCCAAGTTATTCACATAATGAAAACCTATACTTTGTTTCGGTCGAGTTCCCCATTCAAATGCATGTAACAGTGAGAAACGCACTGTCTTGGCGAAAGAAAGCGTTTTTGTACAACTTCATATAAATAGCTGTAACTTTTGATAGAAGACTCAGACAAACATGTTTATGGCTTTATCTTATAGAACTCAAGGTCTCCGTGCTGGGAAAACAGGTTTTGCAGCTGTTTGAGCTAAGATTTCCAAGTTATTCACATAATGAAAACCTATACTTTGTTTCGGTCGAGTTCCCCATTCAAATGCATGTAACAGTGAGAAACGCACTGTCTTGGCGAAAGAAAGCGTTTTTGTACAACTTCATAGAAATAGCTGTAACTTTTGATAGAAGACTCAGACAAACATGTTTATGGCCTTATATTATAGAACTCAAGGTCTCCGTGCTGGGAAAACAGGTTTTGCAGCTGTTTGAGCTAAGATTTCCAAGTTATTCACATAATGAAAACCTATACTTTGTTTCGGTCGAGTTCCCCATTCAAATGCATGTAACAGTGAGAAACGCACTGTCTTGGCGAAAGAAAGCGTTTTTGTACAACTTCATATAAATAGCTGTAACTTTTGATAGAAGACTCAGACAAACATGTTTATGGCTTTATCTTATAGAACTCAAGGTTCCCGTGCTGGGAAAACAGGTTTTGTAGCTGTTTGAGCTAAGATTTCCAAGTTATTCACATAATGAAAACCTATACTTTGTTTCGGTCGAGTTCCCCATTCAAATGCATGTAACAGTGAGAAACGCACTGTCTTGGCGAAAGAAAGCGTTTTTGTACAACTTCATAGAAATAGCTGTAACTTTTGATAGAAGACTCAGACAAACATGTTTATGGCCTTATATTATAGAACTCAAGGTCTCCGTGCTGGGAAAACAGGTTTTGCAGCTGTTTGAGCTAAGATTTCCAAGTTATTCACATAATGAAAACCTATACTTTGTTTCGGTCGAGTTCCCCATTCAAATGCATGTAACAGTGAGAAACGCACTGTCTTGGCGAAAGAAAGCGTTTTTGTACAACTTCATAGAAATAGCTGTAACTTTTGATAGAAGACTCAGACAAACATGTTTATGGCCTTATATTATAGAACTCAAGATCTCCGTGCTGGGAAAACAGGTTTTGCAGCTGTTTGAGCTAAGATTTCCAAGTTATTCACATAATGAAAACTTGTACTTTGTTTCGGTGGAGTTCCCCATTCAAATGCATGTAACAGTGAGAAACGCACTGTCTTGGCGAAAGAAAGCGTTTTTGTACAACTTCATATAAATAGCTGTAACTTTTGATAGAAGACTCAGACAAACATGTTTATGGCTTTATCTTATAGAACTCAAGGTCTCCGTGCTGGGAAAACAGGTTTTGCAGCTGTTTGAGCTAAGATTTCCAAGTTATTCACATAATGAAAACCTATACTTTGTTTCGGTCGAGTTCCCCATTCAAATGCATGTAACAGTGAGAAACGCACTGTCTTGGCGAAAGAAAGCGTTTTTGTACAACTTCATAGAAATAGCTGTAACTTTTGATAGAAGACTCGGACAAACATGTTTATGGCTTTATCTTATAGAACTCAAGGTCTCCGTGCTGGGAAAACAGGTTATGCAGCTGTTTGAGCTAAGATTTCCAAGTTATTCACATAATGAAAACCTATACTTTGTTTCGGTCGAGTTCCCCATTCAAATGCATGTAACAGTGAGAAACGCACTGTCTTGGCGAAAGAAAGCGTTTTTGTACAACTTCATAGAAATAGCTGTAACTTTTGATAGAAGACTCAGACAAACATGTTTATGGCTTTATCTTATAGAACTCAAGGTCTCCGTGCTGGGAAAACAGGTTTTGCAGCTGTTTGAGCTAAGATTTCCAAGTTATTCACATAATGAAAACCTATACTTTGTTTCGGTCGAGTTCCCCATTCAAATGCATGTAACAGTGAGAAACGCACTGTCTTGGCGAAAGAAAGCGTTTTTGTACAACTTCATATAAATAGCTGTAACTTTTGATAGAAGACTCGGATACACATGTTTATGGCTTTATCTTATAGAACTCAAGGTTCCCGTGCTGGGAAAACAGGTTTTGTAGCTGTTTGAGCTAAGATTTCCAAGTTATTCACATAATGAAAACCTATACTTTGTTTCGGTCGAGTTCCCCATTCAAATGCATGTAACAGTGAGAAACGCACTGTCTTGGCGAAAGAAAGCGTTTTTGTACAACTTCATAGAAATAGCTGTAACTTTTGATAGAAGACTCGGATACACATGTTTATGGCTTTATCTTATAGAACTCAAGGTTCCCGTGCTGGGAAAACAGGTTTTGTAGCTGTTTGAGCTAAGATTTCCAAGTTATTCACATAATGAAAACCTATACTTTGTTTCGGTCGAGTTCCCCATTCAAATGCATGTAACAGTGAGAAACGCACTGTCTTGGCGAAAGAAAGCGTTTTTGTACAACTTCATAGAAATAGCTGTAACTTTTGATAGAAGACTCAGACAAACATGTTTATGGCCTTATATTATAGAACTCAAGGTCTCCGTGCTGGGAAAACAGGTTTTGCAGCTGTTTGAGCTAAGATTTCCAAGTTATTCACATAATGAAAACCTATACTTTGTTTCGGTCGAGTTCCCCATTCAAATGCATGTAACAGTGAGAAACGCACTGTCTTGGCGAAAGAAAGCGTTTTTGTACAACTTCATAGAAATAGCTGTAACTTTTGATAGAAGACTCAGACAAACATGTTTATGGTTTTATCTTATAGAACTCAAGGTCTCCGTGCTGGGAAAACAGGTTTTGCAGCTGTTTGAGCTAAGATTTCCAAGTTATTCACATAATGAAAACCTATACTTTGTTTCGGTCGAGTTCCCCATTCAAATGCATGTAACAGTGAGAAACGCACTGTCTTGGCGAAAGAAAGCGTTTTTGTACAACTTCATATAAATAGCTGTAACTTTTGATAGAAGACTCAGACAAACATGTTTATGGCTTTATCTTATAGAACTCAAGGTTCCCGTGCTGGGAAAACAGGTTTTGTAGCTGTTTGAGCTAAGATTTCCAGGTTATTCACATAATGAAAACCTATACTTTGTTTCGGTCGAGTTCCCCATTCAAATGCATGTAACAGTGAGAAACGCACTGTCTTGGCGAAAGAAAGCGTTTTTGTACAACTTCATAGAAATAGCTGTAACTTTTGATAGAAGACTCAGACAAACATGTTTATGGCTTTATCTTATAGAACTCAAGGTCTCCGTGCTGGGAAAACAGGTTTTGCAGCTGTTTGAGCTAAGATTTCCAAGTTATTCACATAATGAAAACCTATACTTTGTTTCGGTCGAGTTCCCCATTCAAATGCATGTAACAGTGAGAAACGCACTGTCTTGGCGAAAGAAAGCGTTTTTGTACAACTTCATATAAATAGCTGTAACTTTTGATAGAAGACTCAGACAAACATGTTTATGGCTTTATCTTATAGAACTCAAGGTTCCCGTGCTGGGAAAACAGGTTTTGTAGCTGTTTGAGCTAAGATTTCCAGGTTATTCACATAATGAAAACCTATACTTTGTTTCGGTCGAGTTCCCCATTCAAATGCATGTAACAGTGAGAAACGCACTGTCTTGGCGAAAGAAAGCGTTTTTGTACAACTTCATAGAAATAGCTGTAACTTTTGATAGAAGACTCAGACAAACATGTTTATGGCTTTATCTTATAGAACTCAAGGTCTCCGTGCTGGGAAAACAGGTTTTGCAGCTGTTTGAGCTAAGATTTCCAAGTTATTCACATAATGAAAACCTATACTTTGTTTCGGTCGAGTTCCCCATTCAAATGCATGTAACAGTGAGAAACGCACTGTCTTGGCGAAAGAAAGCGTTTTTGTACAACTTCATATAAATAGCTGTAACTTTTGATAGAAGACTCAGACAAACATGTTTATGGCTTTATCTTATAGAACTCAAGGTTCCCGTGCTGGGAAAACAGGTTTTGTAGCTGTTTGAGCTAAGATTTCCAGGTTATTCACATAATGAAAACCTATACTTTGTTTCGGTCGAGTTCCCCATTCAAATGCATGTAACAGTGAGAAACGCACTGTCTTGGCGAAAGAAAGCGTTTTTGTACAACTTCATAGAAATAGCTGTAACTTTTGATAGAAGACTCAGACAAACATGTTTATGGCTTTATCTTATAGAACTCAAGGTTCCCGTGCTGGGAAAACAGGTTTTGTAGCTGTTTGAGCTAAGATTTCCAGGTTATTCACATAATGAAAACCTATACTTTGTTTCGGTCGAGTTCCCCATTCAAATGCATGTAACAGTGAGAAACGCACTGTCTTGGCGAAAGAAAGCGTTTTTGTACAACTTCATATAAATAGCTGTAACTTTTGATAGAAGACTCAGACAAACATGTTTATGGCTTTATCTTATAGAACTCAAGGTTCCCGTGCTGGGAAAACAGGTTTTGTAGCTGTTTGAGCTAAGATTTCCAGGTTATTCACATAATGAAAACCTATACTTTGTTTCGGTCGAGTTCCCCATTCAAATGCATGTAACAGTGAGAAACGCACTGTCTTGGCGAAAGAAAGCGTTTTTGTACAACTTCATAGAAATAGCTGTAACTTTTGATAGAAGACTCAGACAAACATGTTTATGGCTTTATCTTATAGAACTCAAGGTCTCCGTGCTGGGAAAACAGGTTTTGCAGCTGTTTGAGCTAAGATTTCCAAGTTATTCACATAATGAAAACCTATACTTTGTTTCGGTCGAGTTCCCCATTCAAATGCATGTAACAGTGAGAAACGCACTGTCTTGGCGAAAGAAAGCGTTTTTGTACAACTTCATATAAATAGCTGTAACTTTTGATAGAAGACTCAGACAAACATGTTTATGGCTTTATCTTATAGAACTCAAGGTTCCCGTGCTGGGAAAACAGGTTTTGTAGCTGTTTGAGCTAAGATTTCCAGGTTATTCACATAATGAAAACCTATACTTTGTTTCGGTCGAGTTCCCCATTCAAATGCATGTAACAGTGAGAAACGCACTGTCTTGGCGAAAGAAAGCGTTTTTGTACAACTTCATAGAAATAGCTGTAACTTTTGATAGAAGACTCAGACAAACATGTTTATGGCTTTATCTTATAGAACTCAAGGTCTCCGTGCTGGGAAAACAGGTTTTGCAGCTGTTTGAGCTAAGATTTCCAAGTTATTCACATAATGAAAACCTATACTTTGTTTCGGTCGAGTTCCCCATTCAAATGCATGTAACAGTGAGAAACGCACTGTCTTGGCGAAAGAAAGCGTTTTTGTACAACTTCATAGAAATAGCTGTAACTTTTGATAGAAGACTCAGACAAACATGTTTATGGCCTTATATTATAGAACTCAAGGTCTCCGTGCTGGGAAAACAGGTTTTGCAGCTGTTTGAGCTAAGATTTCCAAGTTATTCACATAATGAAAACCTATACTTTGTTTCGGTCGAGTTCCCCATTCAAATGCATGTAACAGTGAGAAACGCACTGTCTTGGCGAAAGAAAGCGTTTTTGTACAACTTCATAGAAATAGCTGTAACTTTTGATAGAAGACTCAGACAAACATGTTTATGGCTTTATCTTATAGAACTCAAGGTCTCCGTGCTGGGAAAACAGGTTTTGCAGCTGTTTGAGCTAAGATTTCCAAGTTATTCACATAATGAAAACCTATACTTTGTTTCGGTCGAGTTCCCCATTCAAATGCATGTAACAGTGAGAAACGCACTGTCTTGGCGAAAGAAAGCGTTTTTGTACAACTTCATAGAAATAGCTGTAACTTTTGATAGAAGACTCGGATACACATGTTTATAGCTTTATCTTATAGAACTCAAGGTTCCCGTGCTGGGCAAACAGGTTTTGCAGCTGTTTGAGCTAAGATTTCCAAGTTATTCACATAATGAAAACCTATACTTTGTTTCGGTCGAGTTCCCCATTCAAATGCATGTAACAGTGAGAAACGCACTGTCTTGGCGAAAGAAAGCGTTTTTGTACAACTTCATAGAAATAGCTGTAACTTTTGATAGAAGACTCAGACAAACATGTTTATGGCCTTATATTATAGAACTCAAGGTCTCCGTGCTGGGAAAACAGGTTTTGCAGCTGTTTGAGCTAAGATTTCCAAGTTATTCACATAATGAAAACCTATACTTTGTTTCGGTCGAGTTCCCCATTCAAATGCATGTAACAGTGAGAAACGCACTGTCTTGGCGAAAGAAAGCGTTTTTGTACAACTTCATAGAAATAGCTGTAACTTTTGATAGAAGACTCAGACAAACATGTTTATGGCTTTATCTTATAGAACTCAAGGTTCCCGTGCTGGGAAAACAGGTTTTGTAGCTGTTTGAGCTAAGATTTCCAAGTTATTCACATAATGAAAACCTATACTTTGTTTCGGTCGAGTTCCCCATTCAAATGCATGTAACAGTGAGAAACGCACTGTCTTGGCGAAAGAAAGCGTTTTTGTACAACTTCATAGAAATAGCTGTAACTTTTGATAGAAGACTCAGACAAACATGTTTATGGCTTTATCTTATAGAACTCAAGGTCTCCGTGCTGGGAAAACAGGTTATGCAGCTGTTTGAGCTAAGATTTCCAAGTTATTCACATAATGGAAACCTATACTTTGTTTCGGTCGAGTTCCCCATTCAAATGCATGTAACAGTGAGAAACGCACTGTCTTGGCGAAAGAAAGCGTTTTTGTACAACTTCATATGAATAGCTGTAACTTTTGATAGAAGACTCAGACAAACATGTTTATGGTTTTATCTTATAGAACTCAAGGTTCCCGTGCTGGGAAAACAGGTTTTGTAGCTGTTTGAGCTAAGATTTCCAAGTTATTCACATAATGAAAACCTATACTTTGTTTCGGTCGAGTTCCCCATTCAAATGCATGTAACAGTGAGAAACGCACTGTCTTGGCGAAAGAAAGCGTTTTTGTACAACTTCATAGAAATAGCTGTAACTTTTGATAGAAGACTCAGACAAACATGTTTATGGCCTTATCTTATAGAACTCAAGGTCTCCGTGCTGGGAAAACAGGTTTTGCAGCTGTTTGAGCTATGATTTCCAAGTTATTCACATAATGAAAACATATACTTTGTTTCGGTCGAGTTCCCCATTCAAATGCATGTAACAGTGAGAAACGCACTGTCTTGGCGAAAGAAAGCGTTTTTGTACAACTTCATATAAATAGCTGTAACTTTTGATAGAAGACTCAGACAAACATGTTTATGGCCTTATATTATAGAACTCAAGGTCTCCGTGCTGGGAAAACAGGTTTTGCAGCTGTTTGAGCTAAGATTTCCAAGTTATTCACATAATGAAAACCTATACTTTGTTTCGGTCGAGTTCCCCATTCAAATGCATGTAACAGTGAGAAACGCACTGTCTTGGCGAAAGAAAGCGTTTTTGTACAACTTCATAGAAATAGCTGTAACTTTTGATAGAAGACTCAGACAAACATGTTTATGGCTTTATCTTATAGAACTCAAGGTTCCCGTGCTGGGAAAACAGGTTTTGTAGCTGTTTGAGCTAAGATTTCCAAGTTATTCACATAATGAAAACCTATACTTTGTTTCGGTCGAGTTCCCCATTCAAATGCATGTAACAGTGAGAAACGCACTGTCTTGGCGAAAGAAAGCGTTTTTGTACAAATTCATAGAAATAGCTGTAACTTTTGATAGAAGACTCGGACAAACATGTTTATGGCTTTATCTTATAGAACTCAAGGTCTCCGTGCTGGGAAAACAGGTTATGCAGCTGTTTGAGCTAAGATTTCCAAGTTATTCACATAATGAAAACCTATACTTTGTTTCGGTCGAGTTCCCCATTCAAATGCATGTAACAGTGAGAAACGCACTGTCTTGGCGAAAGAAAGCGTTTTTGTACAACTTCATAGAAATAGCTGTAACTTTTGATAGAAGACTCGGATACACATGTTTATGGCTTTATCTTATAGAACTCAAGGTTCCCGTGCTGGGAAAACAGGTTTTGTAGCTGTTTGAGCTAAGATTTCCAAGTTATTCACATAATGAAAACCTATACTTTGTTTCGGTCGAGTTCCCCATTCAAATGCATGTAACAGTGAGAAACGCACTGTCTTGGCGAAAGAAAGCATTTTTGTACAACTTCATAGAAATAGCTGTAACTTTTGATAGAAGACTCAGACAAACATGTTTATGGCCTTATATTATAGAACTCAAGGTCCCCGTGCTGGGAAAACAGGTTTTGCAGCTGTTTGAGCTAAGATTTCCAAGTTATTCACATAATGAAAACCTATACTTTGTTTCGGTCGAGTTCCCCATTCAAATGCATGTAACAGTGAGAAACGCACTGTCTTGGCGAAAGAAAGCGTTTTTGTACAACTTCATAGAAATAGCTGTAACTTTTGATAGAAGACTCGGACAAACATGTTTATGGCTTTATCTTATAGAACTCAAGGTCTCCGTGCTGGGAAAACAGGTTATGCAGCTGTTTGAGCTAAGATTTCCAAGTTATTCACATAATGAAAACCTATACTTTGTTTCGGTCGAGTTCCCCATTCAAATGCATGTAACAGTGAGAAACGCACTGTCTTGGCGAAAGAAAGCGTTTTTGTACAACTTCATAGAAATAGCTGTAACTTTTGATAGAAGACTCAGACAAACATGTTTATGGCCTTATATTATAGAACTCAAGGTCCACGTGCTGGGAAAACAGGTTTTGCAGCTGTTTGAGCTAAGATTTTCAAGCTATTCACATAATGAAAACCTATACTTTGTTTCGGTCGAGTTCCCCATTCAAATGCATGTAACAGTGAGAAACGCACTGTCTTGGCGAAAGAAAGCGTTTTTGTACAACTTCATAGAAATAGCTGTAACTTTTGATAGAAGACTCGGATACACATGTTTATGGCTTTATCTTATAGAACTCAAGGTTCCCGTGCTGGGAAAACAGGTTTTGTAGCTGTTTGAGCTAAGATTTCCAAGTTATTCACATAATGAAAACCTATACTTTGTTTCGGTCGAGTTCCCCATTCAAATGCATGTAACAGTGAGAAACGCACTGTCTTGGCGAAAGAAAGCGTTTTTGTACAACTTCATATAAATAGCTGTAACTTTTGATAGAAGACTCGGATACACATGTTTATGGCTTTATCTTATAGAACTCAAGGTTCCCGTGCTGGGAAAACAGGTTTTGTAGCTGTTTGAGCTAAGATTTCCAAGTTATTCACATAATGAAAACCTATACTTTGTTTCGGTCGAGTTCCCCATTCAAATGCATGTAACAGTGAGAAACGCACTGTCTTGGCGAAAGAAAGCATTTTTGTACAACTTCATAGAAATAGCTGTAACTTTTGATAGAAGACTCAGACAAACATGTTTATGGCCTTATATTATAGAACTCAAGGTCCCCGTGCTGGGAAAACAGGTTTTGCAGCTGTTTGAGCTAAGATTTCCAAGTTATTCACATAATGAAAACCTATACTTTGTTTCGGTCGAGTTCCCCATTCAAATGCATGTAACAGTGAGAAACGCACTGTCTTGGCGAAAGAAAGCGTTTTTGTACAACTTCATAGAAATAGCTGTAACTTTTGATAGAAGACTCGGACAAACATGTTTATGGCTTTATCTTATAGAACTCAAGGTCTCCGTGCTGGGAAAACAGGTTATGCAGCTGTTTGAGCTAAGATTTCCAAGTTATTCACATAATGAAAACCTATACTTTGTTTCGGTCGAGTTCCCCATTCAAATGCATGTAACAGTGAGAAACGCACTGTCTTGGCGAAAGAAAGCGTTTTTGTACAACTTCATAGAAATAGCTGTAACTTTTGATAGAAGACTCAGACAAACATGTTTATGGCCTTATATTATAGAACTCAAGGTCCCCGTGCTGGGAAAACAGGTTTTGCAGCTGTTTGAGCTAAGATTTCCAAGTTATTCACATAATGAAAACCTATACTTTGTTTCGGTCGAGTTCCCCATTCAAATGCATGTAACAGTGAGAAACGCACTGTCTTGGCGAAAGAAAGCGTTTTTGTACAACTTCATATAAATAGCTGTAACTTTTGATAGAAGACTCGGATACACATGTTTATGGCTTTATCTTATAGAACTCAAGGTTCCCGTGCTGGGAAAACAGGTTTTGTAGCTGTTTGAGCTAAGATTTCCAAGTTATTCACATAATGAAAACCTATACTTTGTTTCGGTCGAGTTCCCCATTCAAATGCATGTAACAGTGAGAAACGCACTGTCTTGGCGAAAGAAAGCGTTTTTGTACAACTTCATAGAAATAGCTGTAACTTTTGATAGAAGACTCAGACAAACATGTTTATGGCTTTATCTTATAGAACTCAAGGTCTCCGTGCTGGGAAAACAGGTTTTGCAGCTGTTTGAGCTAAGATTTCCAAGTTATTCACATAATGAAAACCTATACTTTGTTTCGGTCGAGTTCCCCATTCAAATGCATGTAACAGTGAGAAACGCACTGTCTTGGCGAAAGAAAGCGTTTTTGTACAACTTCATATAAATAGCTGTAACTTTTGATAGAAGACTCGGATACACATGTTTATGGCTTTATCTTATAGAACTCAAGGTTCCCGTGCTGGGAAAACAGGTTTTGTAGCTGTTTGAGCTAAGATTTCCAAGTTATTCACATAATGAAAACCTATACTTTGTTTCGGTCGAGTTCCCCATTCAAATGCATGTAACAGTGAGAAACGCACTGTCTTGGCGAAAGAAAGCGTTTTTGTACAACTTCATATAAATAGCTGTAACTTTTGATAGAAGACTCAGACAAACATGTTTATGGCTTTATCTTATAGAACTCAAGGTCTCCGTGCTGGGAAAACAGGTTTTGCAGCTGTTTGAGCTAAGATTTCCAAGTTATTCACATAATGAAAACCTATACTTTGTTTCGGTCGAGTTCCCCATTCAAATGCATGTAACAGTGAGAAACGCACTGTCTTGGCGAAAGAAAGCGTTTTTGTACAACTTCATATGAATAGCTGTAACTTTTGATAGAAGACTCGGATACACATGTTTATAGCTTTATCTTATAGAACTCAAGGTTCCCGTGCTGGGCAAACAGGTTTTGCAGCTGTTTGAGCTAAGATTTCCAAGTTATTCACATAATGAAAACCTATACTTTGTTTCGGTCGAGTTCCCCATTCAAATGCATGTAACAGTGAGAAACGCACTGTCTTGGCGAAAGAAAGCGTTTTTGTACAACTTCATATAAATAGCTGTAACTTTTGATAGAAGACTCGGATACACATGTTTATGGCTTTATCTTATAGAACTCAAGGTTCCCGTGCTGGGCAAACAGGTTTTGTAGCTGTTTGAGCTAAGATTTCCAAGTTATTCACATAATGAAAACCTATACTTTGTTTCGGTCGAGTTCCCCATTCAAATGCATGTAACAGTGAGAAACGCACTGTCTTGGCGAAAGAAAGCGTTTTTGTACAACTTCATATAAATAGCTGTAACTTTTGATAGAAGACTCAGACAAACATGTTTATGGCTTTATCTTATAGAACTCAAGGTTCCCGTGCTGGGCAAACAGGTTTTGTAGCTGTTTGAGCTAAGATTTCCAAGTTATTCACATAATGAAAACCTATACTTTGTTTCGGTCGAGTTCCCCATTCAAATGCATGTAACAGTGAGAAACGCACTGTCTTGGCGAAAGAAAGCGTTTTTGTACAACTTCATATAAATAGCTGTAACTTTTGATAGAAGACTCAGACAAACATGTTTATGGCTTATAGAACTCAAGGTCTCCGTGCTGGGAAAACAGGTTTTGCAGCTGTTTGAGCTAAGATTTCCAAGTTATTCACATAATGAAAACCTATACTTTGTTTCGGTGGAGTTCCCCATTCAAATGCATGTAACAGTGAGAAACGCACTGTCTTGGCGAAAGAAAGCGTTTTTGTACAACTTCATAGAAATAGCTGTAACTTTTGATAGAAGACTCAGACAAACATGTTTATGGCCTTATATTATAGAACTCAAGGTCTCCGTGCTGGGAAAACAGGTTTTGCAGCTGTTTGAGCTAAGATTTCCAAGTTATTCACATAATGAAAACCTATACTTTGTTTCGGTCGAGTTCCCCATTCAAATGCATGTAACAGTGAGAAACGCACTGTCTTGGCGAAAGAAAGCGTTTTTGTACAACTTCATATAAATAGCTGTAACTTTTGATAGAAGACTCAGACAAACATGTTTATGGCTTATAGAACTCAAGGTCTCCGTGCTGGGAAAACAGGTTTTGCAGCTGTTTGAGCTAAGATTTCCAAGTTATTCACATAATGAAAACCTATACTTTGTTTCGGTCGAGTTCCCCATTCAAATGCATGTAACACTGAGAAACGCACTGTCTTGGCGAAAGAAAGCGTTTTTGTACAACTTCATAGAAATAGCTGTAACTTTTGATAGAAGACTCGGATACACATGTTTATGGCTTTATCTTATAGAACTCAAGGTTCCCGTGCTGGGAAAACAGGTTTTGTAGCTGTTTGAGCTAAGATTTCCAAGTTATTCACATAATGAAAACCTATACTTTGTTTCGGTCGAGTTCCCCATTCAAATGCATGTAACAGTGAGAAACGCACTGTCTTGGCGAAAGAAAGCGTTTTTGTACAACTTCATAGAAATAGCTGTAACTTTTGATAGAAGACTCAGACAAACATGTTTATGGCCTTATATTATAGAACTCAAGGTCTCCGTGCTGGGAAAACAGGTTTTGCAGCTGTTTGAGCTAAGATTTCCAAGTTATTCACATAATGAAAACCTATACTTTGTTTCGGTCGAGTTCCCCATTCAAATGCATGTAACAGTGAGAAACGCACTGTCTTGGCGAAAGAAAGCGTTTTTGTACAACTTCATAGAAATAGCTGTAACTTTTGATAGAAGACTCAGACAAACATGTTTATGGCTTTATCTTATAGAACTCAAGGTCTCCGTGCTGGGAAAACAGGTTTTGTAGCTGTTTGAGCTAAGATTTCCAAGTTATTCACATAATGAAAACCTATACTTTGTTTCGGTCGAGTTCCCCATTCAAATGCATGTAACAGTGAGAAACGCACTGTCTTGGCGAAAGAAAGCGTTTTTGTACAACTTCATATAAATAGCTGTAACTTTTGATAGAAGACTCAGACAAACATGTTTATGGCTTTATCTTATAGAACTCAAGGTCTCCGTGCTGGGAAAACAGGTTTTGCAGCTGTTTGAGCTAAGATTTCCAAGTTATTCACATAATGAAAACCTATACTTTGTTTCGGTCGAGTTCCCCATTCAAATGCATGTAACAGTGAGAAACGCACTGTCTTGGCGAAAGAAAGCGTTTTTGTACAACTTCATAGAAATAGCTGTAACTTTTGATAGAAGACTCAGACAAACATGTTTATGGCCTTATATTATAGAACTCAAGGTCTCCGTGCTGGGAAAACAGGTTTTGCAGCTGTTTGAGCTAAGATTTCCAAGTTATTCACATAATGAAAACCTATACTTTGTTTCGGTCGAGTTCCCCATTCAAATGCATGTAACAGTGAGAAACGCACTGTCTTGGCGAAAGAAAGCGTTTTTGTACAACTTCATATAAATAGCTGTAACTTTTGATAGAAGACTCAGACAAACATGTTTATGGCTTTATCTTATAGAACTCAAGGTTCCCGTGCTGGGAAAACAGGTTTTGTAGCTGTTTGAGCTAAGATTTCCAAGTTATTCACATAATGAAAACCTATACTTTGTTTCGGTCGAGTTCCCCATTCAAATGCATGTAACAGTGAGAAACGCACTGTCTTGGCGAAAGAAAGCGTTTTTGTACAACTTCATAGAAATAGCTGTAACTTTTGATAGAAGACTCAGACAAACATGTTTATGGCCTTATATTATAGAACTCAAGGTCTCCGTGCTGGGAAAACAGGTTTTGCAGCTGTTTGAGCTAAGATTTCCAAGTTATTCACATAATGAAAACCTATACTTTGTTTCGGTCGAGTTCCCCATTCAAATGCATGTAACAGTGAGAAACGCACTGTCTTGGCGAAAGAAAGCGTTTTTGTACAACTTCATAGAAATAGCTGTAACTTTTGATAGAAGACTCAGACAAACATGTTTATGGCCTTATATTATAGAACTCAAGATCTCCGTGCTGGGAAAACAGGTTTTGCAGCTGTTTGAGCTAAGATTTCCAAGTTATTCACATAATGAAAACTTGTACTTTGTTTCGGTGGAGTTCCCCATTCAAATGCATGTAACAGTGAGAAACGCACTGTCTTGGCGAAAGAAAGCGTTTTTGTACAACTTCATATAAATAGCTGTAACTTTTGATAGAAGACTCAGACAAACATGTTTATGGCTTTATCTTATAGAACTCAAGGTCTCCGTGCTGGGAAAACAGGTTTTGCAGCTGTTTGAGCTAAGATTTCCAAGTTATTCACATAATGAAAACCTATACTTTGTTTCGGTCGAGTTCCCCATTCAAATGCATGTAACAGTGAGAAACGCACTGTCTTGGCGAAAGAAAGCGTTTTTGTACAACTTCATAGAAATAGCTGTAACTTTTGATAGAAGACTCGGACAAACATGTTTATGGCTTTATCTTATAGAACTCAAGGTCTCCGTGCTGGGAAAACAGGTTATGCAGCTGTTTGAGCTAAGATTTCCAAGTTATTCACATAATGAAAACCTATACTTTGTTTCGGTCGAGTTCCCCATTCAAATGCATGTAACAGTGAGAAACGCACTGTCTTGGCGAAAGAAAGCGTTTTTGTACAACTTCATAGAAATAGCTGTAACTTTTGATAGAAGACTCAGACAAACATGTTTATGGCTTTATCTTATAGAACTCAAGGTCTCCGTGCTGGGAAAACAGGTTTTGCAGCTGTTTGAGCTAAGATTTCCAAGTTATTCACATAATGAAAACCTATACTTTGTTTCGGTCGAGTTCCCCATTCAAATGCATGTAACAGTGAGAAACGCACTGTCTTGGCGAAAGAAAGCGTTTTTGTACAACTTCATAGAAATAGCTGTAACTTTTGATAGAAGACTCAGATACACATGTTTATGGCTTTATCTTATAGAACTCAAGGTTCCCGTGCTGGGAAAACAGGTTTTGTAGCTGTTTGAGCTAAGATTTCCAAGTTATTCACATAATGAAAACCTATACTTTGTTTCGGTCGAGTTCCCCATTCAAATGCATGTAACAGTGAGAAACGCACTGTCTTGGCGAAAGAAAGCGTTTTTGTACAACTTCATATAAATAGCTGTAACTTTTGATAGAAGACTCGGATACACATGTTTATGGCTTTATCTTATAGAACTCAAGGTTCCCGTGCTGGGAAAACAGGTTTTGTAGCTGTTTGAGCTAAGATTTCCAAGTTATTCACATAATGAAAACCTATACTTTGTTTCGGTCGAGTTCCCCATTCAAATGCATGTAACAGTGAGAAACGCACTGTCTTGGCGAAAGAAAGCGTTTTTGTACAACTTCATAGAAATAGCTGTAACTTTTGATAGAAGACTCGGATACACATGTTTATGGCTTTATCTTATAGAACTCAAGGTTCCCGTGCTGGGAAAACAGGTTTTGTAGCTGTTTGAGCTAAGATTTCCAAGTTATTCACATAATGAAAACCTATACTTTGTTTCGGTCGAGTTCCCCATTCAAATGCATGTAACAGTGAGAAACGCACTGTCTTGGCGAAAGAAAGCGTTTTTGTACAACTTCATAGAAATAGCTGTAACTTTTGATAGAAGACTCAGACAAACATGTTTATGGCCTTATATTATAGAACTCAAGGTCTCCGTGCTGGGAAAACAGGTTTTGCAGCTGTTTGAGCTAAGATTTCCAAGTTATTCACATAATGAAAACCTATACTTTGTTTCGGTCGAGTTCCCCATTCAAATGCATGTAACAGTGAGAAACGCACTGTCTTGGCGAAAGAAAGCGTTTTTGTACAACTTCATAGAAATAGCTGTAACTTTTGATAGAAGACTCAGACAAACATGTTTATGGTTTTATCTTATAGAACTCAAGGTCTCCGTGCTGGGAAAACAGGTTTTGCAGCTGTTTGAGCTAAGATTTCCAAGTTATTCACATAATGAAAACCTATACTTTGTTTCGGTCGAGTTCCCCATTCAAATGCATGTAACAGTGAGAAACGCACTGTCTTGGCAAAAGAAAGCGTTTTTGTACAACTTCATATAAATAGCTGTAACTTTTGATAGAAGACTCAGACAAACATGTTTATGGCTTTATCTTATAGAACTCAAGGTTCCCGTGCTGGGAAAACAGGTTTTGTAGCTGTTTGAGCTAAGATTTCCAAGTTATTCACATAATGAAAACCTATACTTTGTTTCGGTCGAGTTCCCCATTCAAATGCATGTAACAGTGAGAAACGCACTGTCTTGGCGAAAGAAAGCGTTTTTGTACAACTTCATAGAAATAGCTGTAACTTTTGATAGAAGACTCAGACAAACATGTTTATGGCTTTATCTTATAGAACTCAAGGTCTCCGTGCTGGGAAAACAGGTTTTGCAGCTGTTTGAGCTAAGATTTCCAAGTTATTCACATAATGAAAACCTATACTTTGTTTCGGTCGAGTTCCCCATTCAAATGCATGTAACAGTGAGAAACGCACTGTCTTGGCGAAAGAAAGCGTTTTTGTACAACTTCATATAAATAGCTGTAACTTTTGATAGAAGACTCAGACAAACATGTTTATGGCTTTATCTTATAGAACTCAAGGTTCCCGTGCTGGGAAAACAGGTTTTGTAGCTGTTTGAGCTAAGATTTCCAGGTTATTCACATAATGAAAACCTATACTTTGTTTCGGTCGAGTTCCCCATTCAAATGCATGTAACAGTGAGAAACGCACTGTCTTGGCGAAAGAAAGCGTTTTTGTACAACTTCATAGAAATAGCTGTAACTTTTGATAGAAGACTCAGACAAACATGTTTATGGCTTTATCTTATAGAACTCAAGGTCTCCGTGCTGGGAAAACAGGTTTTGCAGCTGTTTGAGCTAAGATTTCCAAGTTATTCACATAATGAAAACCTATACTTTGTTTCGGTCGAGTTCCCCATTCAAATGCATGTAACAGTGAGAAACGCACTGTCTTGGCGAAAGAAAGCGTTTTTGTACAACTTCATAGAAATAGCTGTAACTTTTGATAGAAGACTCAGACAAACATGTTTATGGCCTTATATTATAGAACTCAAGGTCTCCGTGCTGGGAAAACAGGTTTTGCAGCTGTTTGAGCTAAGATTTCCAAGTTATTCACATAATGAAAACTTGTACTTTGTTTCGGTGGAGTTCCCCATTCAAATGCATGTAACAGTGAGAAACGCACTGTCTTGGCGAAAGAAAGCGTTTTTGTACAACTTCATAGAAATAGCTGTAACTTTTGATAGAAGACTCAGACAAACATGTTTATGGCCTTATATTATAGAACTCAAGGTCTCTGTGCTGGGAAAACAGGTTTTGCAGCTGTTTGAGCTAAGATTTCCAAGTTATTCACATAATGAAAACATATACTTTGTTTCGGTCGAGTTCCCCATTCAACTGCATGTAACAGTGAGAAACGCACTGTCTTGGCGAAAGAAAGCGTTTTTGTACAACTTCATAGAAATAGCTGTAACTTTTGATAGAAGACTCAGACAAACATGTTTATGGCTTTATCTTATAGAACTCAAGGTTCCCGTGCTGGGAAAACAGGTTTTGTAGCTGTTTGAGCTAAGATTTCCAAGTTATTCACATAATGAAAACCTATACTTTGTTTCGGTCGAGTTCCCCATTCAAATGCATGTAACAGTGAGAAACGCACTGTCTTGGCGAAAGAAAGCGTTTTTGTACAACTTCATAGAAATAGCTGTAACTTTTGATAGAAGACTCAGACAAACATGTTTATGGCTTTATCTTATAGAACTCAAGGTCTCCGTGCTGGGAAAACAGGTTTTGCAGCTGTTTGAGCTAAGATTTCCAAGTTATTCACATAATGAAAACCTATACTTTGTTTCGGTCGAGTTCCCCATTCAAATGCATGTAACAGTGAGAAACGCACTGTCTTGGCGAAAGAAAGCGTTTTTGTACAACTTCATAGAAATAGCTGTAACTTTTGATAGAAGACTCAGACAAACATGTTTATGGCCTTATATTATAGAACTCAAGGTCTCCGTGCTGGGAAAACAGGTTTTGCAGCTGTTTGAGCTAAGATTTCCAAGTTATTCACATAATGAAAACTTGTACTTTGTTTCGGTGGAGTTCCCCATTCAAATGCATGTAACAGTGAGAAACGCACTGTCTTGGCGAAAGAAAGCGTTTTTGTACAACTTCATATGAATAGCTGTAACTTTTGATAGAAGACTCGGATACACATGTTTATAGCTTTATCTTATAGAACTCAAGGTTCCCGTGCTGGGCAAACAGGTTTTGCAGCTGTTTGAGCTAAGATTTCCAAGTTATTCACATAATGAAAACCTATACTTTGTTTCGGTCGAGTTCCCCATTCAAATGCATGTAACAGTGAGAAACGCACTGTCTTGGCGAAAGAAAGCGTTTTTGTACAACTTCATAGAAATAGCTGTAACTTTTGATAGAAGACTCAGACAAACATGTTTATGGCCTTATATTATAGAACTCAAGGTCTCCGTGCTGGGAAAACAGGTTTTGCAGCTGTTTGAGCTAAGATTTCCAAGTTATTCACATAATGAAAACCTATACTTTGTTTCGGTCGAGTTCCCCATTCAAATGCATGTAACAGTGAGAAACGCACTGTCTTGGCGAAAGAAAGCGTTTTTGTACAACTTCATAGAAATAGCTGTAACTTTTGATAGAAGACTCAGACAAACATGTTTATGGCTTTATCTTATAGAACTCAAGGTTCCCGTGCTGGGAAAACAGGTTTTGTAGCTGTTTGAGCTAAGATTTCCAAGTTATTCACATAATGAAAACCTATACTTTGTTTCGGTCGAGTTCCCCATTCAAATGCATGTAACAGTGAGAAACGCACTGTCTTGGCGAAAGAAAGCGTTTTTGTACAACTTCATAGAAATAGCTGTAACTTTTGATAGAAGACTCGGATACACATGTTTATGGCTTTATCTTATAGAACTCAAGGTTCCCGTGCTGGGAAAACAGGTTATGCAGCTGTTTGAGCTAAGATTTCCAAGTTATTCACATAATGGAAACCTATACTTTGTTTCGGTCGAGTTCCCCATTCAAATGCATGTAACAGTGAGAAACGCACTGTCTTGGCGAAAGAAAGCGTTTTTGTACAACTTCATATGAATAGCTGTAACTTTTGATAGAAGACTCAGACAAACATGTTTATGGTTTTATCTTATAGAACTCAAGGTTCCCGTGCTGGGAAAACAGGTTTTGTAGCTGTTTGAGCTAAGATTTCCAAGTTATTCACATAATGAAAACCTATACTTTGTTTCGGTCGAGTTCCCCATTCAAATGCATGTAACAGTGAGAAACGCACTGTCTTGGCGAAAGAAAGCGTTTTTGTACAACTTCATATAAATAGCTGTAACTTTTGATAGAAGACTCAGACAAACATGTTTATGGCTTTATCTTATAGAACTCAAGGTCTCCGTGCTGGGAAAACAGGTTTTGCAGCTGTTTGAGCTATGATTTCCAAGTTATTCACATAATGAAAACATATACTTTGTTTCGGTCGAGTTCCCCATTCAAATGCATGTAACAGTGAGAAACGCACTGTCTTGGCGAAAGAAAGCGTTTTTGTACAACTTCATATAAATAGCTGTAACTTTTGATAGAAGACTCAGACAAACATGTTTATGGCCTTATATTATAGAACTCAAGGTCTCCGTGCTGGGAAAACAGGTTTTGCAGCTGTTTGAGCTAAGATTTCCAAGTTATTCACATAATGAAAACCTATACTTTGTTTCGGTCGAGTTCCCCATTCAAATGCATGTAACAGTGAGAAACGCACTGTCTTGGCGAAAGAAAGCGTTTTTGTACAACTTCATAGAAATAGCTGTAACTTTTGATAGAAGACTCAGACAAACATGTTTATGGCTTTATCTTATAGAACTCAAGGTTCCCGTGCTGGGAAAACAGGTTTTGTAGCTGTTTGAGCTAAGATTTCCAAGTTATTCACATAATGAAAACCTATACTTTGTTTCGGTCGAGTTCCCCATTCAAATGCATGTAACAGTGAGAAACGCACTGTCTTGGCGAAAGAAAGCGTTTTTGTACAAATTCATAGAAATAGCTGTAACTTTTGATAGAAGACTCGGACAAACATGTTTATGGCTTTATCTTATAGAACTCAAGGTCTCCGTGCTGGGAAAACAGGTTATGCAGCTGTTTGAGCTAAGATTTCCAAGTTATTCACATAATGAAAACCTATACTTTGTTTCGGTCGAGTTCCCCATTCAAATGCATGTAACAGTGAGAAACGCACTGTCTTGGCGAAAGAAAGCGTTTTTGTACAACTTCATAGAAATAGCTGTAACTTTTGATAGAAGACTCGGATACACATGTTTATGGCTTTATCTTATAGAACTCAAGGTTCCCGTGCTGGGAAAACAGGTTTTGTAGCTGTTTGAGCTAAGATTTCCAAGTTATTCACATAATGAAAACCTATACTTTGTTTCGGTCGAGTTCCCCATTCAAATGCATGTAACAGTGAGAAACGCACTGTCTTGGCGAAAGAAAGCATTTTTGTACAACTTCATAGAAATAGCTGTAACTTTTGATAGAAGACTCAGACAAACATGTTTATGGCCTTATATTATAGAACTCAAGGTCCCCGTGCTGGGAAAACAGGTTTTGCAGCTGTTTGAGCTAAGATTTCCAAGTTATTCACATAATGAAAACCTATACTTTGTTTCGGTCGAGTTCCCCATTCAAATGCATGTAACAGTGAGAAACGCACTGTCTTGGCGAAAGAAAGCGTTTTTGTACAACTTCATATGAATAGCTGTAACTTTTGATAGAAGACTCAGACAAACATGTTTATGGTTTTATCTTATAGAACTCAAGGTTCCCGTGCTGGGAAAACAGGTTTTGTAGCTGTTTGAGCTAAGATTTCCAAGTTATTCACATAATGAAAACCTATACTTTGTTTCGGTCGAGTTCCCCATTCAAATGCATGTAACAGTGAGAAACGCACTGTCTTGGCGAAAGAAAGCGTTTTTGTACAACTTCATAGAAATAGCTGTAACTTTTGATAGAAGACTCAGACAAACATGTTTATGGCTTTATCTTATAGAACTCAAGGTCTCCGTGCTGGGAAAACAGGTTTTGCAGCTGTTTGAGCTAAGATTTCCAAGTTATTCACATAATGAAAACCTATACTTTGTTTCGGTCGAGTTCCCCATTCAAATGCATGTAACAGTGAGAAACGCACTGTCTTGGCGAAAGAAAGCGTTTTTGTACAACTTCATAGAAATAGCTGTAACTTTTGATAGAAGACTCAGACAAACATGTTTATGGCCTTATATTATAGAACTCAAGGTCTCCGTGCTGGGAAAACAGGTTTTGCAGCTGTTTGAGCTAAGATTTCCAAGTTATTCACATAATGAAAACTTGTACTTTGTTTCGGTGGAGTTCCCCATTCAAATGCATGTAACAGTGAGAAACGCACTGTCTTGGCGAAAGAAAGCGTTTTTGTACAACTTCATATAAATAGCTGTAACTTTTGATAGAAGACTCAGACAAACATGTTTATGGCTTTATCTTATAGAACTCAAGGTCTCCGTGCTGGGAAAACAGGTTTTGCAGCTGTTTGAGCTAAGATTTCCAAGTTATTCACATAATGAAAACCTATACTTTGTTTCGGTCGAGTTCCCCATTCAAATGCATGTAACAGTGAGAAACGCACTGTCTTGGCGAAAGAAAGCGTTTTTGTACAACTTCATAGAAATAGCTGTAACTTTTGATAGAAGACTCAGACAAACATGTTTATGGCCTTATATTATAGAACTCAAGGTCTCCGTGCTGGGAAAACAGGTTTTGCAGCTGTTTGAGCTAAGATTTCCAAGTTATTCACATAATGAAAACTTGTACTTTGTTTCGGTGGAGTTCCCCATTCAAATGCATGTAACAGTGAGAAACGCACTGTCTTGGCGAAAGAAAGCGTTTTTGTACAACTTCATATGAATAGCTGTAACTTTTGATAGAAGACTCGGATACACATGTTTATAGCTTTATCTTATAGAACTCAAGGTTCCCGTGCTGGGCAAACAGGTTTTGCAGCTGTTTGAGCTAAGATTTCCAAGTTATTCACATAATGAAAACCTATACTTTGTTTCGGTCGAGTTCCCCATTCAAATGCATGTAACAGTGAGAAACGCACTGTCTTGGCGAAAGAAAGCGTTTTTGTACAACTTCATAGAAATAGCTGTAACTTTTGATAGAAGACTCAGACAAACATGTTTATGGCCTTATATTATAGAACTCAAGGTCTCCGTGCTGGGAAAACAGGTTTTGCAGCTGTTTGAGCTAAGATTTCCAAGTTATTCACATAATGAAAACCTATACTTTGTTTCGGTCGAGTTCCCCATTCAAATGCATGTAACAGTGAGAAACGCACTGTCTTGGCGAAAGAAAGCGTTTTTGTACAACTTCATAGAAATAGCTGTAACTTTTGATAGAAGACTCAGACAAACATGTTTATGGCCTTATATTATAGAACTCAAGGTCTCCGTGCTGGGAAAACAGGTTTTGCAGCTGTTTGAGCTAAGATTTCCAAGTTATTCACATAATGAAAACCTATACTTTGTTTCGGTCGAGTTCCCCATTCAAATGCATGTAACAGTGAGAAACGCACTGTCTTGGCGAAAGAAAGCGTTTTTGTACAACTTCATAGAAATAGCTGTAACTTTTGATAGAAGACTCAGACAAACATGTTTATGGCTTTATCTTATAGAACTCAAGGTTCCCGTGCTGGGAAAACAGGTTTTGTAGCTGTTTGAGCTAAGATTTCCAAGTTATTCACATAATGAAAACCTATACTTTGTTTCGGTCGAGTTCCCCATTCAAATGCATGTAACAGTGAGAAACGCACTGTCTTGGCGAAAGAAAGCGTTTTTGTACAACTTCATAGAAATAGCTGTAACTTTTGATAGAAGACTCGGATACACATGTTTATGGCTTTATCTTATAGAACTCAAGGTCTCCGTGCTGGGAAAACAGGTTATGCAGCTGTTTGAGCTAAGATTTCCAAGTTATTCACATAATGGAAACCTATACTTTGTTTCGGTCGAGTTCCCCATTCAAATGCATGTAACAGTGAGAAACGCACTGTCTTGGCGAAAGAAAGCGTTTTTGTACAACTTCATATGAATAGCTGTAACTTTTGATAGAAGACTCAGACAAACATGTTTATGGTTTTATCTTATAGAACTCAAGGTTCCCGTGCTGGGAAAACAGGTTTTGTAGCTGTTTGAGCTAAGATTTCCAAGTTATTCACATAATGAAAACCTATACTTTGTTTCGGTCGAGTTCCCCATTCAAATGCATGTAACAGTGAGAAACGCACTGTCTTGGCGAAAGAAAGCGTTTTTATACAACTTCATAGAAATAGCTGTAACTTTTGATAGAAGACTCAGACAAACATGTTTATGGCCTTATCTTATAGAACTCAAGGTCTCCGTGCTGGGAAAACAGGTTTTGCAGCTGTTTGAGCTATGATTTCCAAGTTATTCACATAATGAAAACATATACTTTGTTTCGGTCGAGTTCCCCATTCAAATGCATGTAACAGTGAGAAACGCACTGTCTTGGCGAAAGAAAGCGTTTTTGTACAACTTCATATAAATAGCTGTAACTTTTGATAGAAGACTCAGACAAACATGTTTATGGCCTTATATTATAGAACTCAAGGTCTCCGTGCTGGGAAAACAGGTTTTGCAGCTGTTTGAGCTAAGATTTCCAAGTTATTCACATAATGAAAACCTATACTTTGTTTCGGTCGAGTTCCCCATTCAAATGCATGTAACAGTGAGAAACGCACTGTCTTGGCGAAAGAAAGCGTTTTTGTACAACTTCATAGAAATAGCTGTAACTTTTGATAGAAGACTCAGACAAACATGTTTATGGCTTTATCTTATAGAACTCAAGGTTCCCGTGCTGGGAAAACAGGTTTTGTAGCTGTTTGAGCTAAGATTTCCAAGTTATTCACATAATGAAAACCTATACTTTGTTTCGGTCGAGTTCCCCATTCAAATGCATGTAACAGTGAGAAACGCACTGTCTTGGCGAAAGAAAGCGTTTTTGTACAACTTCATAGAAATAGCTGTAACTTTTGATAGAAGACTCGGACAAACATGTTTATGGCTTTATCTTATAGAACTCAAGGTCTCCGTGCTGGGAAAACAGGTTTTGTAGCTGTTTGAGCTAAGATTTCCAAGTTATTCACATAATGAAAACCTATACTTTGTTTCGGTCGAGTTCCCCATTCAAATGCATGTAACAGTGAGAAACGCACTGTCTTGGCGAAAGAAAGCGTTTTTGTACAACTTCATAGAAATAGCTGTAACTTTTGATAGAAGACTCGGACAAACATGTTTATGGCTTTATCTTATAGAACTCAAGGTCTCCGTGCTGGGAAAACAGGTTTTGCAGCTGTTTGAGCTAAGATTTCCAAGTTATTCACATAATGAAAACCTATACTTTGTTTCGGTCGAGTTCCCCATTCAAATGCATGTAACAGTGAGAAACGCACTGTCTTGGCGAAAGAAAGCGTTTTTGTACAACTTCATAGAAATAGCTGTAACTTTTGATAGAAGACTCAGACAAACATGTTTATGGCCTTATATTATAGAACTCAAGGTCCACGTGCTGGGAAAACAGGTTTTGTAGCTGTTTGAGCTAAGATTTTCAAGCTATTCACATAATGAAAACCTATACTTTGTTTCGGTCGAGTTCCCCATTCAAATGCATGTAACAGTGAGAAACGCACTGTCTTGGCGAAAGAAAGCGTTTTTGTACAACTTCATAGAAATAGCTGTAACTTTTGATAGAAGACTCAGACAAACATGTTTATGGCCTTATATTATAGAACTCAAGGTCCCCGTGCTGGGAAAACAGGTTTTGCAGCTGTTTGAGCTAAGATTTCCAAGTTATTCACATAATGAAAACCTATACTTTGTTTCGGTCGAGTTCCCCATTCAAATGCATGTAACAGTGAGAAACGCACTGTCTTGGCGAAAGAAAGCGTTTTTGTACAACTTCATAGAAATAGCTGTAACTTTTGATAGAAGACTCGGATACACATGTTTATGGCTTTATCTTATAGAACTCAAGGTTCCCGTGCTGGGAAAACAGGTTTTGTAGCTGTTTGAGCTAAGATTTCCAAGTTATTCACATAATGAAAACCTATACTTTGTTTCGGTCGAGTTCCCCATTCAAATGCATGTAACAGTGAGAAACGCACTGTCTTGGCGAAAGAAAGCGTTTTTGTACAACTTCATATAAATAGCTGTAACTTTTGATAGAAGACTCGGATACACATGTTTATGGCTTTATCTTATAGAACTCAAGGTTCCCGTGCTGGGAAAACAGGTTTTGTAGCTGTTTGAGCTAAGATTTCCAAGTTATTCACATAATGAAAACCTATACTTTGTTTCGGTCGAGTTCCCCATTCAAATGCATGTAACAGTGAGAAACGCACTGTCTTGGCGAAAGAAAGCGTTTTTGTACAACTTCATAGAAATAGCTGTAACTTTTGATAGAAGACTCAGACAAACATGTTTATGGCTTTATCTTATAGAACTCAAGGTCTCCGTGCTGGGAAAACAGGTTTTGCAGCTGTTTGAGCTAAGATTTCCAAGTTATTCACATAATGAAAACCTATACTTTGTTTCGGTCGAGTTCCCCATTCAAATGCATGTAACAGTGAGAAACGCACTGTCTTGGCGAAAGAAAGCGTTTTTGTACAACTTCATATAAATAGCTGTAACTTTTGATAGAAGACTCAGACAAACATGTTTATGGCTTTATCTTATAGAACTCAAGGTTCCCGTGCTGGGAAAACAGGTTTTGTAGCTGTTTGAGCTAAGATTTCCAGGTTATTCACATAATGAAAACCTATACTTTGTTTCGGTCGAGTTCCCCATTCAAATGCATGTAACAGTGAGAAACGCACTGTCTTGGCGAAAGAAAGCGTTTTTGTACAACTTCATAGAAATAGCTGTAACTTTTGATAGAAGACTCAGACAAACATGTTTATGGCTTTATCTTATAGAACTCAAGGTCTCCGTGCTGGGAAAACAGGTTTTGCAGCTGTTTGAGCTAAGATTTCCAAGTTATTCACATAATGAAAACCTATACTTTGTTTCGGTCGAGTTCCCCATTCAAATGCATGTAACAGTGAGAAACGCACTGTCTTGGCGAAAGAAAGCGTTTTTGTACAACTTCATAGAAATAGCTGTAACTTTTGATAGAAGACTCAGACAAACATGTTTATGGCCTTATATTATAGAACTCAAGGTCTCCGTGCTGGGAAAACAGGTTTTGCAGCTGTTTGAGCTAAGATTTCCAAGTTATTCACATAATGAAAACCTATACTTTGTTTCGGTCGAGTTCCCCATTCAAATGCATGTAACAGTGAGAAACGCACTGTCTTGGCGAAAGAAAGCGTTTTTGTACAACTTCATAGAAATAGCTGTAACTTTTGATAGAAGACTCAGACAAACATGTTTATGGCCTTATATTATAGAACTCAAGGTCTCCGTGCTGGGAAAACAGGTTTTGCAGCTGTTTGAGCTAAGATTTCCAAGTTATTCACATAATGAAAACTTGTACTTTGTTTCGGTGGAGTTCCCCATTCAAATGCATGTAACAGTGAGAAACGCACTGTCTTGGCGAAAGAAAGCGTTTTTGTACAACTTCATAGAAATAGCTGTAACTTTTGATAGAAGACTCAGACAAACATGTTTATGGCCTTATATTATAGAACTCAAGGTCTCTGTGCTGGGAAAACAGGTTTTGCAGCTGTTTGAGCTAAGATTTCCAAGTTATTCACATAATGAAAACATATACTTTGTTTCGGTCGAGTTCCCCATTCAACTGCATGTAACAGTGAGAAACGCACTGTCTTGGCGAAAGAAAGCGTTTTTGTACAACTTCATAGAAATAGCTGTAACTTTTGATAGAAGACTCAGACAAACATGTTTATGGCTTTATCTTATAGAACTCAAGGTTCCCGTGCTGGGAAAACAGGTTTTGTAGCTGTTTGAGCTAAGATTTCCAAGTTATTCACATAATGAAAACCTATACTTTGTTTCGGTCGAGTTCCCCATTCAAATGCATGTAACAGTGAGAAACGCACTGTCTTGGCGAAAGAAAGCGTTTTTGTACAACTTCATAGAAATAGCTGTAACTTTTGATAGAAGACTCAGACAAACATGTTTATGGCTTTATCTTATAGAACTCAAGGTCTCCGTGCTGGGAAAACAGGTTTTGCAGCTGTTTGAGCTAAGATTTCCAAGTTATTCACATAATGAAAACCTATACTTTGTTTCGGTCGAGTTCCCCATTCAAATGCATGTAACAGTGAGAAACGCACTGTCTTGGCGAAAGAAAGCGTTTTTGTACAACTTCATAGAAATAGCTGTAACTTTTGATAGAAGACTCAGACAAACATGTTTATGGCCTTATATTATAGAACTCAAGGTCTCCGTGCTGGGAAAACAGGTTTTGCAGCTGTTTGAGCTAAGATTTCCAAGTTATTCACATAATGAAAACTTGTACTTTGTTTCGGTGGAGTTCCCCATTCAAATGCATGTAACAGTGAGAAACGCACTGTCTTGGCGAAAGAAAGCGTTTTTGTACAACTTCATATGAATAGCTGTAACTTTTGATAGAAGACTCGGATACACATGTTTATGGCTTTATCTTATAGAACTCAAGGTTCCCGTGCTGGGCAAACAGGTTTTGCAGCTGTTTGAGCTAAGATTTCCAAGTTATTCACATAATGAAAACCTATACTTTGTTTCGGTCGAGTTCCCCATTCAAATGCATGTAACAGTGAGAAACGCACTGTCTTGGCGAAAGAAAGCGTTTTTGTACAACTTCATAGAAATAGCTGTAACTTTTGATAGAAGACTCAGACAAACATGTTTATGGCCTTATATTATAGAACTCAAGGTCTCCGTGCTGGGAAAACAGGTTTTGCAGCTGTTTGAGCTAAGATTTCCAAGTTATTCACATAATGAAAACCTATACTTTGTTTCGGTCGAGTTCCCCATTCAAATGCATGTAACAGTGAGAAACGCACTGTCTTGGCGAAAGAAAGCGTTTTTGTACAACTTCATAGAAATAGCTGTAACTTTTGATAGAAGACTCAGACAAACATGTTTATGGCTTTATCTTATAGAACTCAAGGTTCCCGTGCTGGGAAAACAGGTTTTGTAGCTGTTTGAGCTAAGATTTCCAAGTTATTCACATAATGAAAACCTATACTTTGTTTCGGTCGAGTTCCCCATTCAAATGCATGTAACAGTGAGAAACGCACTGTCTTGGCGAAAGAAAGCGTTTTTGTACAACTTCATAGAAATAGCTGTAACTTTTGATAGAAGACTCGGATACACATGTTTATGGCTTTATCTTATAGAACTCAAGGTTCCCGTGCTGGGAAAACAGGTTATGCAGCTGTTTGAGCTAAGATTTCCAAGTTATTCACATAATGGAAACCTATACTTTGTTTCGGTCGAGTTCCCCATTCAAATGCATGTAACAGTGAGAAACGCACTGTCTTGGCGAAAGAAAGCGTTTTTGTACAACTTCATATGAATAGCTGTAACTTTTGATAGAAGACTCAGACAAACATGTTTATGGTTTTATCTTATAGAACTCAAGGTTCCCGTGCTGGGAAAACAGGTTTTGTAGCTGTTTGAGCTAAGATTTCCAAGTTATTCACATAATGAAAACCTATACTTTGTTTCGGTCGAGTTCCCCATTCAAATGCATGTAACAGTGAGAAACGCACTGTCTTGGCGAAAGAAAGCGTTTTTGTACAACTTCATATAAATAGCTGTAACTTTTGATAGAAGACTCAGACAAACATGTTTATGGCTTTATCTTATAGAACTCAAGGTCTCCGTGCTGGGAAAACAGGTTTTGCAGCTGTTTGAGCTATGATTTCCAAGTTATTCACATAATGAAAACATATACTTTGTTTCGGTCGAGTTCCCCATTCAAATGCATGTAACAGTGAGAAACGCACTGTCTTGGCGAAAGAAAGCGTTTTTGTACAACTTCATATAAATAGCTGTAACTTTTGATAGAAGACTCAGACAAACATGTTTATGGCCTTATATTATAGAACTCAAGGTCTCCGTGCTGGGAAAACAGGTTTTGCAGCTGTTTGAGCTAAGATTTCCAAGTTATTCACATAATGAAAACCTATACTTTGTTTCGGTCGAGTTCCCCATTCAAATGCATGTAACAGTGAGAAACGCACTGTCTTGGCGAAAGAAAGCGTTTTTGTACAACTTCATAGAAATAGCTGTAACTTTTGATAGAAGACTCAGACAAACATGTTTATGGCTTTATCTTATAGAACTCAAGGTTCCCGTGCTGGGAAAACAGGTTTTGTAGCTGTTTGAGCTAAGATTTCCAAGTTATTCACATAATGAAAACCTATACTTTGTTTCGGTCGAGTTCCCCATTCAAATGCATGTAACAGTGAGAAACGCACTGTCTTGGCGAAAGAAAGCGTTTTTGTACAAATTCATAGAAATAGCTGTAACTTTTGATAGAAGACTCGGACAAACATGTTTATGGCTTTATCTTATAGAACTCAAGGTCTCCGTGCTGGGAAAACAGGTTATGCAGCTGTTTGAGCTAAGATTTCCAAGTTATTCACATAATGAAAACCTATACTTTGTTTCGGTCGAGTT
The DNA here is from genome assembly GCF_057382275.1 of Copadichromis virginalis. Classification (NCBI taxonomy): domain Eukaryota; kingdom Metazoa; phylum Chordata; class Actinopteri; order Cichliformes; family Cichlidae; genus Copadichromis; species Copadichromis virginalis. The sequence goes on from NC_140622.1 coordinate 3,761,253, forward strand.
CCCCATTCAAATGCATGTAACAGTGAGAAACGCACTGTCTTGGCGAAAGAAAGCGTTTTTGTACAACTTCATAGAAATAGCTGTAACTTTTGATAGAAGACTCGGATACACATGTTTATGGCTTTATCTTATAGAACTCAAGGTTCCCGTGCTGGGAAAACAGGTTTTGTAGCTGTTTGAGCTAAGATTTCCAAGTTATTCACATAATGAAAACCTATACTTTGTTTCGGTCGAGTTCCCCATTCAAATGCATGTAACAGTGAGAAACGCACTGTCTTGGCGAAAGAAAGCATTTTTGTACAACTTCATAGAAATAGCTGTAACTTTTGATAGAAGACTCAGACAAACATGTTTATGGCCTTATATTATAGAACTCAAGGTCCCCGTGCTGGGAAAACAGGTTTTGCAGCTGTTTGAGCTAAGATTTCCAAGTTATTCACATAATGAAAACCTATACTTTGTTTCGGTCGAGTTCCCCATTCAAATGCATGTAACAGTGAGAAACGCACTGTCTTGGCGAAAGAAAGCGTTTTTGTACAACTTCATATGAATAGCTGTAACTTTTGATAGAAGACTCAGACAAACATGTTTATGGTTTTATCTTATAGAACTCAAGGTTCCCGTGCTGGGAAAACAGGTTTTGTAGCTGTTTGAGCTAAGATTTCCAAGTTATTCACATAATGAAAACCTATACTTTGTTTCGGTCGAGTTCCCCATTCAAATGCATGTAACAGTGAGAAACGCACTGTCTTGGCGAAAGAAAGCGTTTTTGTACAACTTCATAGAAATAGCTGTAACTTTTGATAGAAGACTCAGACAAACATGTTTATGGCTTTATCTTATAGAACTCAAGGTCTCCGTGCTGGGAAAACAGGTTTTGCAGCTGTTTGAGCTAAGATTTCCAAGTTATTCACATAATGAAAACCTATACTTTGTTTCGGTCGAGTTCCCCATTCAAATGCATGTAACAGTGAGAAACGCACTGTCTTGGCGAAAGAAAGCGTTTTTGTACAACTTCATAGAAATAGCTGTAACTTTTGATAGAAGACTCAGACAAACATGTTTATGGCCTTATATTATAGAACTCAAGGTCTCCGTGCTGGGAAAACAGGTTTTGCAGCTGTTTGAGCTAAGATTTCCAAGTTATTCACATAATGAAAACCTATACTTTGTTTCGGTCGAGTTCCCCATTCAAATGCATGTAACAGTGAGAAACGCACTGTCTTGGCGAAAGAAAGCGTTTTTGTACAACTTCATAGAAATAGCTGTAACTTTTGATAGAAGACTCAGACAAACATGTTTATGGCCTTATATTATAGAACTCAAGGTCTCCGTGCTGGGAAAACAGGTTTTGCAGCTGTTTGAGCTAAGATTTCCAAGTTATTCACATAATGAAAACTTGTACTTTGTTTCGGTGGAGTTCCCCATTCAAATGCATGTAACAGTGAGAAACGCACTGTCTTGGCGAAAGAAAGCGTTTTTGTACAACTTCATATAAATAGCTGTAACTTTTGATAGAAGACTCAGACAAACATGTTTATGGCTTTATCTTATAGAACTCAAGGTCTCCGTGCTGGGAAAACAGGTTTTGCAGCTGTTTGAGCTAAGATTTCCAAGTTATTCACATAATGAAAACCTATACTTTGTTTCGGTCGAGTTCCCCATTCAAATGCATGTAACAGTGAGAAACGCACTGTCTTGGCGAAAGAAAGCGTTTTTGTACAACTTCATAGAAATAGCTGTAACTTTTGATAGAAGACTCAGACAAACATGTTTATGGCCTTATATTATAGAACTCAAGGTCTCCGTGCTGGGAAAACAGGTTTTGCAGCTGTTTGAGCTAAGATTTCCAAGTTATTCACATAATGAAAACTTGTACTTTGTTTCGGTGGAGTTCCCCATTCAAATGCATGTAACAGTGAGAAACGCACTGTCTTGGCGAAAGAAAGCGTTTTTGTACAACTTCATATGAATAGCTGTAACTTTTGATAGAAGACTCGGATACACATGTTTATAGCTTTATCTTATAGAACTCAAGGTTCCCGTGCTGGGCAAACAGGTTTTGCAGCTGTTTGAGCTAAGATTTCCAAGTTATTCACATAATGAAAACCTATACTTTGTTTCGGTCGAGTTCCCCATTCAAATGCATGTAACAGTGAGAAACGCACTGTCTTGGCGAAAGAAAGCGTTTTTGTACAACTTCATAGAAATAGCTGTAACTTTTGATAGAAGACTCAGACAAACATGTTTATGGCCTTATATTATAGAACTCAAGGTCTCCGTGCTGGGAAAACAGGTTTTGCAGCTGTTTGAGCTAAGATTTCCAAGTTATTCACATAATGAAAACCTATACTTTGTTTCGGTCGAGTTCCCCATTCAAATGCATGTAACAGTGAGAAACGCACTGTCTTGGCGAAAGAAAGCGTTTTTGTACAACTTCATAGAAATAGCTGTAACTTTTGATAGAAGACTCAGACAAACATGTTTATGGCCTTATATTATAGAACTCAAGGTCTCCGTGCTGGGAAAACAGGTTTTGCAGCTGTTTGAGCTAAGATTTCCAAGTTATTCACATAATGAAAACCTATACTTTGTTTCGGTCGAGTTCCCCATTCAAATGCATGTAACAGTGAGAAACGCACTGTCTTGGCGAAAGAAAGCGTTTTTGTACAACTTCATAGAAATAGCTGTAACTTTTGATAGAAGACTCAGACAAACATGTTTATGGCTTTATCTTATAGAACTCAAGGTTCCCGTGCTGGGAAAACAGGTTTTGTAGCTGTTTGAGCTAAGATTTCCAAGTTATTCACATAATGAAAACCTATACTTTGTTTCGGTCGAGTTCCCCATTCAAATGCATGTAACAGTGAGAAACGCACTGTCTTGGCGAAAGAAAGCGTTTTTGTACAACTTCATAGAAATAGCTGTAACTTTTGATAGAAGACTCGGATACACATGTTTATGGCTTTATCTTATAGAACTCAAGGTCTCCGTGCTGGGAAAACAGGTTATGCAGCTGTTTGAGCTAAGATTTCCAAGTTATTCACATAATGGAAACCTATACTTTGTTTCGGTCGAGTTCCCCATTCAAATGCATGTAACAGTGAGAAACGCACTGTCTTGGCGAAAGAAAGCGTTTTTGTACAACTTCATATGAATAGCTGTAACTTTTGATAGAAGACTCAGACAAACATGTTTATGGTTTTATCTTATAGAACTCAAGGTTCCCGTGCTGGGAAAACAGGTTTTGTAGCTGTTTGAGCTAAGATTTCCAAGTTATTCACATAATGAAAACCTATACTTTGTTTCGGTCGAGTTCCCCATTCAAATGCATGTAACAGTGAGAAACGCACTGTCTTGGCGAAAGAAAGCGTTTTTATACAACTTCATAGAAATAGCTGTAACTTTTGATAGAAGACTCAGACAAACATGTTTATGGCCTTATCTTATAGAACTCAAGGTCTCCGTGCTGGGAAAACAGGTTTTGCAGCTGTTTGAGCTATGATTTCCAAGTTATTCACATAATGAAAACATATACTTTGTTTCGGTCGAGTTCCCCATTCAAATGCATGTAACAGTGAGAAACGCACTGTCTTGGCGAAAGAAAGCGTTTTTGTACAACTTCATATAAATAGCTGTAACTTTTGATAGAAGACTCAGACAAACATGTTTATGGCCTTATATTATAGAACTCAAGGTCTCCGTGCTGGGAAAACAGGTTTTGCAGCTGTTTGAGCTAAGATTTCCAAGTTATTCACATAATGAAAACCTATACTTTGTTTCGGTCGAGTTCCCCATTCAAATGCATGTAACAGTGAGAAACGCACTGTCTTGGCGAAAGAAAGCGTTTTTGTACAACTTCATAGAAATAGCTGTAACTTTTGATAGAAGACTCAGACAAACATGTTTATGGCTTTATCTTATAGAACTCAAGGTTCCCGTGCTGGGAAAACAGGTTTTGTAGCTGTTTGAGCTAAGATTTCCAAGTTATTCACATAATGAAAACCTATACTTTGTTTCGGTCGAGTTCCCCATTCAAATGCATGTAACAGTGAGAAACGCACTGTCTTGGCGAAAGAAAGCGTTTTTGTACAACTTCATAGAAATAGCTGTAACTTTTGATAGAAGACTCGGACAAACATGTTTATGGCTTTATCTTATAGAACTCAAGGTCTCCGTGCTGGGAAAACAGGTTATGCAGCTGTTTGAGCTAAGATTTCCAAGTTATTCACATAATGAAAACCTATACTTTGTTTCGGTCGAGTTCCCCATTCAAATGCATGTAACAGTGAGAAACGCACTGTCTTGGCGAAAGAAAGCGTTTTTGTACAACTTCATAGAAATAGCTGTAACTTTTGATAGAAGACTCAGACAAACATGTTTATGGCCTTATATTATAGAACTCAAGGTCCACGTGCTGGGAAAACAGGTTTTGTAGCTGTTTGAGCTAAGATTTTCAAGCTATTCACATAATGAAAACCTATACTTTGTTTCGGTCGAGTTCCCCATTCAAATGCATGTAACAGTGAGAAACGCACTGTCTTGGCGAAAGAAAGCGTTTTTGTACAACTTCATAGAAATAGCTGTAACTTTTGATAGAAGACTCAGACAAACATGTTTATGGCCTTATATTATAGAACTCAAGGTCCCCGTGCTGGGAAAACAGGTTTTGCAGCTGTTTGAGCTAAGATTTCCAAGTTATTCACATAATGAAAACCTATACTTTGTTTCGGTCGAGTTCCCCATTCAAATGCATGTAACAGTGAGAAACGCACTGTCTTGGCGAAAGAAAGCGTTTTTGTACAACTTCATAGAAATAGCTGTAACTTTTGATAGAAGACTCGGATACACATGTTTATGGCTTTATCTTATAGAACTCAAGGTTCCCGTGCTGGGAAAACAGGTTTTGTAGCTGTTTGAGCTAAGATTTCCAAGTTATTCACATAATGAAAACCTATACTTTGTTTCGGTCGAGTTCCCCATTCAAATGCATGTAACAGTGAGAAACGCACTGTCTTGGCGAAAGAAAGCGTTTTTGTACAACTTCATAGAAATAGCTGTAACTTTTGATAGAAGACTCGGATACACATGTTTATGGATTTATCTTATAGAACTCAAGGTTCCCGTGCTGGGAAAACAGGTTTTGTAGCTGTTTGAGCTAAGATTTCCAAGTTATTCACATAATGAAAACCTATACTTTGTTTCGGTCGAGTTCCCCATTCAAATGCATGTAACAGTGAGAAACGCACTGTCTTGGCGAAAGAAAGCGTTTTTGTACAACTTCATATAAATAGCTGTAACTTTTGATAGAAGACTCAGACAAACATGTTTATGGCCTTATATTATAGAACTCAAGGTCTCCGTGCTGGGAAAACAGGTTTTGCAGCTGTTTGAGCTAAGATTTCCAAGTTATTCACATAATGAAAACCTATACTTTGTTTCGGTCGAGTTCCCCATTCAAATGCATGTAACAGTGAGAAACGCACTGTCTTGGCGAAAGAAAGCGTTTTTGTACAACTTCATAGAAATAGCTGTAACTTTTGATAGAAGACTCAGACAAACATGTTTATGGCTTTATCTTATAGAACTCAAGGTTCCCGTGCTGGGAAAACAGGTTTTGTAGCTGTTTGAGCTAAGATTTCCAAGTTATTCACATAATGAAAACCTATACTTTGTTTCGGTCGAGTTCCCCATTCAAATGCATGTAACAGTGAGAAACGCACTGTCTTGGCGAAAGAAAGCGTTTTTGTACAAATTCATAGAAATAGCTGTAACTTTTGATAGAAGACTCGGACAAACATGTTTATGGCTTTATCTTATAGAACTCAAGGTCTCCGTGCTGGGAAAACAGGTTTTGTAGCTGTTTGAGCTAAGATTTCCAAGTTATTCACATAATGAAAACCTATACTTTGTTTCGGTCGAGTTCCCCATTCAAATGCATGTAACAGTGAGAAACGCACTGTCTTGGCGAAAGAAAGCATTTTTGTACAACTTCATAGAAATAGCTGTAACTTTTGATAGAAGACTCAGACAAACATGTTTATGGCCTTATATTATAGAACTCAAGGTCCCCGTGCTGGGAAAACAGGTTTTGCAGCTGTTTGAGCTAAGATTTCCAAGTTATTCACATAATGAAAACCTATACTTTGTTTCGGTCGAGTTCCCCATTCAAATGCATGTAACAGTGAGAAACGCACTGTCTTGGCGAAAGAAAGCGTTTTTGTACAACTTCATAGAAATAGCTGTAACTTTTGATAGAAGACTCGGACAAACATGTTTATGGCTTTATCTTATAGAACTCAAGGTCTCCGTGCTGGGAAAACAGGTTATGCAGCTGTTTGAGCTAAGATTTCCAAGTTATTCACATAATGAAAACCTATACTTTGTTTTGGTCGAGTTCCCCATTCAAATGCATGTAACAGTGAGAAACGCACTGTCTTGGCGAAAGAAAGCGTTTTTGTACAACTTCATAGAAATAGCTGTAACTTTTGATAGAAGACTCAGACAAACATGTTTATGGCCTTATATTATAGAACTCAAGGTCCACGTGCTGGGAAAACAGGTTTTGCAGCTGTTTGAGCTAAGATTTTCAAGCTATTCACATAATGAAAACCTATACTTTGTTTCGGTCAAGTTCCCCATTCAAATGCATGTAACAGTGAGAAACGCACTGTCTTGGCGAAAGAAAGCGTTTTTGTACAACTTCATAGAAATAGCTGTAACTTTTGATAGAAGACTCAGACAAACATGTTTATGGCCTTATATTATAGAACTCAAGGTCCCCGTGCTGGGAAAACAGGTTTTGCAGCTGTTTGAGCTAAGATTTCCAAGTTATTCACATAATGAAAACCTATACTTTGTTTCGGTCGAGTTCCCCATTCAAATGCATGTAACAGTGAGAAACGCACTGTCTTGGCGAAAGAAAGCGTTTTTGTACAACTTCATAGAAATAGCTGTAACTTTTGATAGAAGACTCGGATACACATGTTTATGGCTTTATCTTATAGAACTCAAGGTTCCCGTGCTGGGAAAACAGGTTTTGTAGCTGTTTGAGCTAAGATTTCCAAGTTATTCACATAATGAAAACCTATACTTTGTTTCGGTCGAGTTCCCCATTCAAATGCATGTAACAGTGAGAAACGCACTGTCTTGGCGAAAGAAAGCGTTTTTGTACAACTTCATATAAATAGCTGTAACTTTTGATAGAAGACTCGGATACACATGTTTATGGCTTTATCTTATAGAACTCAAGGTTCCCGTGCTGGGAAAACAGGTTTTGTAGCTGTTTGAGCTAAGATTTCCAAGTTATTCACATAATGAAAACCTATACTTTGTTTCGGTCGAGTTCCCCATTCAAATGCATGTAACAGTGAGAAACGCACTGTCTTGGCGAAAGAAAGCGTTTTTGTACAACTTCATAGAAATAGCTGTAACTTTTGATAGAAGACTCGGATACACATGTTTATGGCTTTATCTTATAGAACTCAAGGTTCCCGTGCTGGGAAAACAGGTTTTGTAGCTGTTTGAGCTAAGATTTCCAAGTTATTCACATAATGAAAACCTATACTTTGTTTCGGTCGAGTTCCCCATTCAAATGCATGTAACAGTGAGAAACGCACTGTCTTGGCGAAAGAAAGCATTTTTGTACAACTTCATAGAAATAGCTGTAACTTTTGATAGAAGACTCAGACAAACATGTTTATGGCCTTATATTATAGAACTCAAGGTCCCCGTGCTGGGAAAACAGGTTTTGCAGCTGTTTGAGCTAAGATTTCCAAGTTATTCACATAATGAAAACCTATACTTTGTTTCGGTCGAGTTCCCCATTCAAATGCATGTAACAGTGAGAAACGCACTGTCTTGGCGAAAGAAAGCGTTTTTGTACAACTTCATAGAAATAGCTGTAACTTTTGATAGAAGACTCGGACAAACATGTTTATGGCTTTATCTTATAGAACTCAAGGTCTCCGTGCTGGGAAAACAGGTTATGCAGCTGTTTGAGCTAAGATTTCCAAGTTATTCACATAATGAAAACCTATACTTTGTTTCGGTCGAGTTCCCCATTCAAATGCATGTAACAGTGAGAAACGCACTGTCTTGGCGAAAGAAAGCGTTTTTGTACAACTTCATAGAAATAGCTGTAACTTTTGATAGAAGACTCAGACAAACATGTTTATGGCCTTATATTATAGAACTCAAGGTCCCCGTGCTGGGAAAACAGGTTTTGCAGCTGTTTGAGCTAAGATTTCCAAGTTATTCACATAATGAAAACCTATACTTTGTTTCGGTCGAGTTCCCCATTCAAATGCATGTAACAGTGAGAAACGCACTGTCTTGGCGAAAGAAAGCGTTTTTGTACAACTTCATAGAAATAGCTGTAACTTTTGATAGAAGACTCGGATACACATGTTTATGGCTTTATCTTATAGAACTCAAGGTTCCCGTGCTGGGAAAACAGGTTTTGTAGCTGTTTGAGCTAAGATTTCCAAGTTATTCACATAATGAAAACCTATACTTTGTTTCGGTCGAGTTCCCCATTCAAATGCATGTAACAGTGAGAAACGCACTGTCTTGGCGAAAGAAAGCGTTTTTGTACAACTTCATAGAAATAGCTGTAACTTTTGATAGAAGACTCAGACAAACATGTTTATGGCCTTATATTATAGAACTCAAGGTCCCCGTGCTGGGAAAACAGGTTTTGCAGCTGTTTGAGCTAAGATTTCCAAGTTATTCACATAATGAAAACCTATACTTTGTTTCGGTCGAGTTCCCCATTCAAATGCATGTAACAGTGAGAAACGCACTGTCTTGGCGAAAGAAAGCGTTTTTGTACAACTTCATAGAAATAGCTGTAACTTTTGATAGAAGACTCGGATACACATGTTTATGGCTTTATCTTATAGAACTCAAGGTTCCCGTGCTGGGAAAACAGGTTTTGTAGCTGTTTGAGCTAAGATTTCCAAGTTATTCACATAATGAAAACCTATACTTTGTTTCGGTCGAGTTCCCCATTCAAATGCATGTAACAGTGAGAAACGCACTGTCTTGGCGAAAGAAAGCGTTTTTGTACAACTTCATAGAAATAGCTGTAACTTTTGATAGAAGACTCAGACAAACATGTTTATGGCCTTATATTATAGAACTCAAGGTCTCCGTGCTGGGAAAACAGGTTTTGCAGCTGTTTGAGCTAAGATTTCCAAGTTATTCACATAATGAAAACCTATACTTTGTTTCGGTCGAGTTCCCCATTCAAATGCATGTAACAGTGAGAAACGCACTGTCTTGGCGAAAGAAAGCGTTTTTGTACAACTTCATATAAATAGCTGTAACTTTTGATAGAAGACTCAGACAAACATGTTTATGGCTTTATCTTATAGAACTCAAGGTTCCCGTGCTGGGAAAACAGGTTTTGTAGCTGTTTGAGCTAAGATTTCCAAGTTATTCACATAATGAAAACCTATACTTTGTTTCGGTCGAGTTCCCCATTCAAATGCATGTAACAGTGAGAAACGCACTGTCTTGGCGAAAGAAAGCGTTTTTGTACAACTTCATAGAAATAGCTGTAACTTTTGATAGAAGACTCGGATACACATGTTTATGGCTTTATCTTATAGAACTCAAGGTTCCCGTGCTGGGAAAACAGGTTATGCAGCTGTTTGAGCTAAGATTTCCAAGTTATTCACATAATGGAAACCTATACTTTGTTTCGGTCGAGTTCCCCATTCAAATGCATGTAACAGTGAGAAACGCACTGTCTTGGCGAAAGAAAGCGTTTTTGTACAACTTCATATGAATAGCTGTAACTTTTGATAGAAGACTCAGACAAACATGTTTATGGTTTTATCTTATAGAACTCAAGGTTCCCGTGCTGGGAAAACAGGTTTTGTAGCTGTTTGAGCTAAGATTTCCAAGTTATTCACATAATGAAAACCTATACTTTGTTTCGGTCGAGTTCCCCATTCAAATGCATGTAACAGTGAGAAACGCACTGTCTTGGCGAAAGAAAGCGTTTTTGTACAACTTCATAGAAATAGCTGTAACTTTTGATAGAAGACTCAGACAAACATGTTTATGGCCTTATCTTATAGAACTCAAGGTCTCCGTGCTGGGAAAACAGGTTTTGCAGCTGTTTGAGCTATGATTTCCAAGTTATTCACATAATGAAAACATATACTTTGTTTCGGTCGAGTTCCCCATTCAAATGCATGTAACAGTGAGAAACGCACTGTCTTGGCGAAAGAAAGCGTTTTTGTACAACTTCATATAAATAGCTGTAACTTTTGATAGAAGACTCAGACAAACATGTTTATGGCTTTATCTTATAGAACTCAAGGTCTCCGTGCTGGGAAAACAGGTTTTGCAGCTGTTTGAGCTAAGATTTCCAAGTTATTCACATAATGAAAACCTATACTTTGTTTCGGTCGAGTTCCCCATTCAAATGCATGTAACAGTGAGAAACGCACTGTCTTGGCGAAAGAAAGCGTTTTTGTACAACTTCATAGAAATAGCTGTAACTTTTGATAGAAGACTCAGACAAACATGTTTATGGCTTTATCTTATAGAACTCAAGGTTCCCGTGCTGGGAAAACAGGTTTTGTAGCTGTTTGAGCTAAGATTTCCAAGTTATTCACATAATGAAAACCTATACTTTGTTTCGGTCGAGTTCCCCATTCAAATGCATGTAACAGTGAGAAACGCACTGTCTTGGCGAAAGAAAGCGTTTTTGTACAAATTCATAGAAATAGCTGTAACTTTTGATAGAAGACTCGGATACACATGTTTATAGCTTTATCTTATAGAACTCAAGGTTCCCGTGCTGGGCAAACAGGTTTTGCAGCTGTTTGAGCTAAGATTTCCAAGTTATTCACATAATGAAAACCTATACTTTGTTTCGGTCGAGTTCCCCATTCAAATGCATGTAACAGTGAGAAACGCACTGTCTTGGCGAAAGAAAGCGTTTTTGTACAACTTCATAGAAATAGCTGTAACTTTTGATAGAAGACTCGGATACACATGTTTATGGCTTTATCTTATAGAACTCAAGGTTCCCGTGCTGGGCAAACAGGTTTTGTAGCTGTTTGAGCTAAGATTTCCAAGTTATTCACATAATGAAAACCTATACTTTGTTTCGGTCGAGTTCCCCATTCAAATGCATGTAACAGTGAGAAACGCACTGTCTTGGCGAAAGAAAGCATTTTTGTACAACTTCATAGAAATAGCTGTAACTTTTGATAGAAGACTCAGACAAACATGTTTATGGCTTTATCTTATAGAACTCAAGGTCTCCGTGCTGGGAAAACAGGTTTTGCAGCTGTTTGAGCTAAGATTTCCAAGTTATTCACATAATGAAAACCTATACTTTGTTTCGGTCGAGTTCCCCATTCAAATGCATGTAACAGTGAGAAACGCACTGTCTTGGCGAAAGAAAGCGTTTTTGTACAACTTCATAGAAATAGCTGTAACTTTTGATAGAAGACTCAGACAAACATGTTTATGGCCTTATATTATAGAACTCAAGGTCTCCGTGCTGGGAAAACAGGTTTTGCAGCTGTTTGAGCTAAGATTTCCAAGTTATTCACATAATGAAAACCTATACTTTGTTTCGGTCGAGTTCCCCATTCAAATGCATGTAACAGTGAGAAACACACTGTCTTGGCGAAAGAAAGCGTTTTTGTACAACTTCATATGAATAGCTGTAACTTTTGATAGAAGACTCGGATACACATGTTTATAGCTTTATCTTATAGAACTCAAGGTTCCCGTGCTGGGCAAACAGGTTTTGCAGCTGTTTGAGCTAAGATTTCCAAGTTATTCACATAATGAAAACCTATACTTTGTTTCGGTCGAGTTCCCCATTCAAATGCATGTAACAGTGAGAAACGCACTGTCTTGGCGAAAGAAAGCGTTTTTGTACAACTTCATATAAATAGCTGTAACTTTTGATAGAAGACTCGGATACACATGTTTATGGCTTTATCTTATAGAACTCAAGGTTCCCGTGCTGGGCAAACAGGTTTTGTAGCTGTTTGAGCTAAGATTTCCAAGTTATTCACATAATGAAAACCTATACTTTGTTTCGGTCGAGTTCCCCATTCAAATGCATGTAACAGTGAGAAACGCACTGTCTTGGCGAAAGAAAGCGTTTTTGTACAACTTCATAGAAATAGCTGTAACTTTTGATAGAAGACTCAGACAAACATGTTTATGGCTTTATCTTATAGAACTCAAGGTCTCCGTGCTGGGAAAACAGGTTTTGCAGCTGTTTGAGCTAAGATTTCCAAGTTATTCACATAATGAAAACCTATACTTTGTTTCGGTCGAGTTCCCCATTCAAATGCATGTAACAGTGAGAAACGCACTGTCTTGGCGAAAGAAAGCGTTTTTGTACAACTTCATAGAAATAGCTGTAACTTTTGATAGAAGACTCAGACAAACATGTTTATGGCTTTATCTTATAGAACTCAAGGTTCCCGTGCTGGGAAAACAGGTTTTGCAGCTGTTTGAGCTAAGATTTCCAAGTTATTCACATAATGAAAACCTATACTTTGTTTCGGTCGAGTTCCCCATTCAAATGCATGTAACAGTGAGAAACACACTGTCTTGGCGAAAGAAAGCGTTTTTGTACAACTTCATATGAATAGCTGTAACTTTTGATAGAAGACTCGGATACACATGTTTATAGCTTTATCTTATAGAACTCAAGGTTCCCGTGCTGGGCAAACAGGTTTTGCAGCTGTTTGAGCTAAGATTTCCAAGTTATTCACATAATGAAAACCTATACTTTGTTTCGGTCGAGTTCCCCATTCAAATGCATGTAACAGTGAGAAACGCACTGTCTTGGCGAAAGAAAGCGTTTTTGTACAACTTCATATAAATAGCTGTAACTTTTGATAGAAGACTCGGATACACATGTTTATGGCTTTATCTTATAGAACTCAAGGTTCCCGTGCTGGGCAAACAGGTTTTGTAGCTGTTTGAGCTAAGATTTCCAAGTTATTCACATAATGAAAACCTATACTTTGTTTCGGTCGAGTTCCCCATTCAAATGCATGTAACAGTGAGAAACGCACTGTCTTGGCGAAAGAAAGCGTTTTTGTACAACTTCATATAAATAGCTGTAACTTTTGATAGAAGACTCAGACAAACATGTTTATGGCTTATAGAACTCAAGGTCTCCGTGCTGGGAAAACAGGTTTTGCAGCTGTTTGAGCTAAGATTTCCAAGTTATTCACATAATGAAAACCTATACTTTGTTTCGGTGGAGTTCCCCATTCAAATGCATGTAACAGTGAGAAACGCACTGTCTTGGCGAAAGAAAGCGTTTTTGTACAACTTCATAGAAATAGCTGTAACTTTTGATAGAAGACTCAGACAAACATGTTTATGGCCTTATATTATAGAACTCAAGGTCTCCGTGCTGGGAAAACAGGTTTTGCAGCTGTTTGAGCTAAGATTTCCAAGTTATTCACATAATGAAAACCTATACTTTGTTTCGGTCGAGTTCCCCATTCAAATGCATGTAACAGTGAGAAACGCACTGTCTTGGCGAAAGAAAGCGTTTTTGTACAACTTCATAGAAATAGCTGTAACTTTTGATAGAAGACTCAGACAAACATGTTTATGGCCTTATATTATAGAACTCAAGGTCTCCGTGCTGGGAAAACAGGTTTTGCAGCTGTTTGAGCTAAGATTTCCAAGTTATTCACATAATGAAAACCTATACTTTGTTTCGGTCGAGTTCCCCATTCAAATGCATGTAACAGTGAGAAACACACTGTCTTGGCGAAAGAAAGCGTTTTTGTACAACTTCATATGAATAGCTGTAACTTTTGATAGAAGACTCGGATACACATGTTTATAGCTTTATCTTATAGAACTCAAGGTTCCCGTGCTGGGCAAACAGGTTTTGCAGCTGTTTGAGCTAAGATTTCCAAGTTATTCACATAATGAAAACCTATACTTTGTTTCGGTCGAGTTCCCCATTCAAATGCATGTAACAGTGAGAAACGCACTGTCTTGGCGAAAGAAAGCGTTTTTGTACAACTTCATATAAATAGCTGTAACTTTTGATAGAAGACTCGGATACACATGTTTATGGCTTTATCTTATAGAACTCAAGGTTCCCGTGCTGGGCAAACAGGTTTTGTAGCTGTTTGAGCTAAGATTTCCAAGTTATTCACATAATGAAAACCTATACTTTGTTTCGGTCGAGTTCCCCATTCAAATGCATGTAACAGTGAGAAACGCACTGTCTTGGCGAAAGAAAGCGTTTTTGTACAACTTCATATAAATAGCTGTAACTTTTGATAGAAGACTCAGACAAACATGTTTATGGCTTATAGAACTCAAGGTCTCCGTGCTGGGAAAACAGGTTTTGCAGCTGTTTGAGCTAAGATTTCCAAGTTATTCACATAATGAAAACCTATACTTTGTTTCGGTGGAGTTCCCCATTCAAATGCATGTAACAGTGAGAAACGCACTGTCTTGGCGAAAGAAAGCGTTTTTGTACAACTTCATATAAATAGCTGTAACTTTTGATAGAAGACTCGGATACACATGTTTATGGCTTTATCTTATAGAACTCAAGGTTCCCGTGCTGGGAAAACAGGTTTTGTAGCTGTTTGAGCTAAGATTTCCAAGTTATTCACATAATGAAAACCTATACTTTGTTTCGGTCGAGTTCCCCATTCAAATGCATGTAACAGTGAGAAACGCACTGTCTTGGCGAAAGAAAGCGTTTTTGTACAACTTCATAGAAATAGCTGTAACTTTTGATAGAAGACTCAGACAAACATGTTTATGGCTTTATCTTATAGAACTCAAGGTCTCCGTGCTGGGAAAACAGGTTTTGTAGCTGTTTGAGCTAAGATTTCCAAGTTATTCACATAATGAAAACCTATACTTTGTTTCGGTCGAGTTCCCCATTCAAATGCATGTAACAGTGAGAAACGCACTGTCTTGGCGAAAGAAAGCGTTTTTGTACAACTTCATATAAATAGCTGTAACTTTTGATAGAAGACTCAGACAAACATGTTTATGGCCTTATATTATAGAACTCAAGGTCTCCGTGCTGGGAAAACAGGTTATGCAGCTGTTTGAGCTAAGATTTCCAAGTTATTCACATAATGAAAACGTATACTTTGTTTCGGTCGAGTTCCCCATTCAAATGCATGTAACAGTGAGAAACGCACTGTCTTGGCGAAAGAAAGCGTTTTTGTACAACTTCATAGAAATAGCTGTAACTTTTGATAGAAGACTCAGACAAACATGTTTATGGCTTTATCTTATAGAACTCAAGGTTCCCGTGCTGGGAAAACAGGTTTTGTAGCTGTTTGAGCTAAGATTTCCAAGTTATTCACATAATGAAAACCTATACTTTGTTTCGGTCGAGTTCCCCATTCAAATGCATGTAACAGTGAGAAACGCACTGTCTTGGCGAAAGAAAGCGTTTTTGTACAACTTCATAGAAATAGCTGTAACTTTTGATAGAAGACTCAGACAAACATGTTTATGGCCTTATATTATAGAACTCAAGGTCTCCGTGCTGGGAAAACAGGTTTTGCAGCTGTTTGAGCTAAGATTTCCAAGTTATTCACATAATGAAAACCTATACTTTGTTTCGGTCGAGTTCCCCATTCAAATGCATGTAACAGTGAGAAACGCACTGTCTTGGCGAAAGAAAGCGTTTTTGTACAACTTCATAGAAATAGCTGTAACTTACGATAGAAGACTCAGACAAACATGTTTATGGCTTTATCTTATAGAACTCAAGGTCTCCGTGCTGGGAAAACAGGTTTTGCAGCTGTTTGAGCTAAGATTTCCAAGTTATTCACATAATGAAAACTTGTACTTTGTTTCGGTGGAGTTCCCCATTCAAATGCATGTAACAGTGAGAAACGCACTGTCTTGGCGAAAGAAAGCGTTTTTGTACAACTTCATATGAATAGCTGTAACTTTTGATAGAAGACTCGGATACACATGTTTATAGCTTTATCTTATAGAACTCAAGGTTCCCGTGCTGGGCAAACAGGTTTTGCAGCTGTTTGAGCTAAGATTTCCAAGTTATTCACATAATGAAAACCTATACTTTGTTTCGGTCGAGTTCCCCATTCAAATGCATGTAACAGTGAGAAACGCACTGTCTTGGCGAAAGAAAGCGTTTTTGTACAACTTCATAGAAATAGCTGTAACTTTTGATAGAAGACTCAGACAAACATGTTTATGGCCTTATATTATAGAACTCAAGGTCTCCGTGCTGGGAAAACAGGTTTTGCAGCTGTTTGAGCTAAGATTTCCAAGTTATTCACATAATGAAAACCTATACTTTGTTTCGGTCGAGTTCCCCATTCAAATGCATGTAACAGTGAGAAACATACTGTCTTGGCGAAAGAAAGCGTTTTTGTACAACTTCATAGAAATAGCTGTAACTTTTGATAGAAGACTCAGACAAACATGTTTATGGCTTTATCTTATAGAACTCAAGGTTCCTGTGCTGGGAAAACAGGTTTTGTAGCTGTTTGAGCTAAGATTTCCAAGTTATTCACATAATGAAAACGTATACTTTGTTTCGGTCGAGTTCCCCATTCAAATGCATGTAACAGTGAGAAACGCACTGTCTTGGCGAAAGAAAGCGTTTTTGTACAACTTCATATAAATAGCTGTAACTTTTGATAGAAGACTCAGACAAACATGTTTATGGCTTTATCTTATAGAACTCAAGGTTCCCGTGCTGGGAAAACAGGTTTTGTAGCTGTTTGAGCTAAGATTTCCAAGTTATTCACATAATGAAAACCTATACTTTGTTTCGGTCGAGTTCCCCATTCAAATGCATGTAACAGTGAGAAACGCACTGTCTTGGCGAAAGAAAGCGTTTTTGTACAACTTCATAGAAATAGCTGTAACTTTTGATAGAAGACTCAGACAAACATGTTTATGGCTTTATCTTATAGAACTCAAGGTCTCCGTGCTGGGAAAACAGGTTTTGTAGCTGTTTGAGCTAAGATTTCCAAGTTATTCACATAATGAAAACCTATACTTTGTTTCGGTCGAGTTCCCCATTCAAATGCATGTAACAGTGAGAAACGCACTGTCTTGGCGAAAGAAAGCGTTTTTGTACAACTTCATATAAATAGCTGTAACTTTTGATAGAAGACTCAGACAAACATGTTTATGGCCTTATATTATAGAACTCAAGGTCTCCGTGCTGGGAAAACAGGTTATGCAGCTGTTTGAGCTAAGATTTCCAAGTTATTCACATAATGAAAACCTATACTTTGTTTCGGTGGAGTTCCCCATTCAAATGCATGTAACAGTGAGAAACGCACTGTCTTGGCGAAAGAAAGCGTTTTTGTACAACTTCATATAAATAGCTGTAACTTTTGATAGAAGACTCAGACAAACATGTTTATGGCTTATAGAACTCAAGGTCTCCGTGCTGGGAAAACAGGTTTTGCAGCTGTTTGAGCTAAGATTTCCAAGTTATTCACATAATGAAAACCTATACTTTGTTTCGGTGGAGTTCCCCATTCAAATGCATGTAACAGTGAGAAACGCACTGTCTTGGCGAAAGAAAGCGTTTTTGTACAACTTCATATAAATAGCTGTAACTTTTGATAGAAGACTCGGATACACATGTTTATGGCTTTATCTTATAGAACTCAAGGTTCCCGTGCTGGGAAAACAGGTTTTGTAGCTGTTTGAGCTAAGATTTCCAAGTTATTCACATAATGAAAACCTATACTTTGTTTCGGTCGAGTTCCCCATTCAAATGCATGTAACAGTGAGAAACGCACTGTCTTGGCGAAAGAAAGCGTTTTTGTACAACTTCATAGAAATAGCTGTAACTTTTGATAGAAGACTCAGACAAACATGTTTATGGCTTTATCTTATAGAACTCAAGGTCTCCGTGCTGGGAAAACAGGTTTTGTAGCTGTTTGAGCTAAGATTTCCAAGTTATTCACATAATGAAAACCTATACTTTGTTTCGGTCGAGTTCCCCATTCAAATGCATGTAACAGTGAGAAACGCACTGTCTTGGCGAAAGAAAGCGTTTTTGTACAACTTCATATAAATAGCTGTAACTTTTGATAGAAGACTCAGACAAACATGTTTATGGCCTTATATTATAGAACTCAAGGTCTCCGTGCTGGGAAAACAGGTTATGCAGCTGTTTGAGCTAAGATTTCCAAGTTATTCACATAATGAAAACGTATACTTTGTTTCGGTCGAGTTCCCCATTCAAATGCATGTAACAGTGAGAAACGCACTGTCTTGGCGAAAGAAAGCGTTTTTGTACAACTTCATAGAAATAGCTGTAACTTACGGTAGAAGACTCAGACAAACATGTTTATGGCTTTATCTTATAGAACTCAAGGTCTCCGTGCTGGGAAAACAGGTTTTGCAGCTGTTTGAGCTAAGATTTCCAAGTTATTCACATAATGAAAACTTGTACTTTGTTTCGGTGGAGTTCCCCATTCAAATGCATGTAACAGTGAGAAACGCACTGTCTTGGCGAAAGAAAGCGTTTTTGTACAACTTCATATGAATAGCTGTAACTTTTGATAGAAGACTCGGATACACATGTTTATAGCTTTATCTTATAGAACTCAAGGTTCCCGTGCTGGGCAAACAGGTTTTGCAGCTGTTTGAGCTAAGATTTCCAAGTTATTCACATAATGAAAACCTATACTTTGTTTCGGTCGAGTTCCCCATTCAAATGCATGTAACAGTGAGAAACGCACTGTCTTGGCGAAAGAAAGCGTTTTTGTACAACTTCATAGAAATAGCTGTAACTTTTGATAGAAGACTCAGACAAACATGTTTATGGCCTTATATTATAGAACTCAAGGTCTCCGTGCTGGGAAAACAGGTTTTGCAGCTGTTTGAGCTAAGATTTCCAAGTTATTCACATAATGAAAACCTATACTTTGTTTCGGTCGAGTTCCCCATTCAAATGCATGTAACAGTGAGAAACGCACTGTCTTGGCGAAAGAAAGCGTTTTTGTACAACTTCATAGAAATAGCTGTAACTTTTGATAGAAGACTCAGACAAACATGTTTATGGCTTTATCTTATAGAACTCAAGGTTCCCGTGCTGGGAAAACAGGTTTTGTAGCTGTTTGAGCTAAGATTTCCAAGTTATTCACATAATGAAAACCTATACTTTGTTTCGGTCGAGTTCCCCATTCAAATGCATGTAACAGTGAGAAACGCACTGTCTTGGCGAAAGAAAGCGTTTTTGTACAACTTCATAGAAATAGCTGTAACTTTTGATAGAAGACTCAGACAAACATGTTTATGGCCTTATATTATAGAACTCAAGGTCTCCGTGCTGGGAAAACAGGTTTTGCAGCTGTTTGAGCTAAGATTTCCAAGTTATTCACATAATGAAAACCTATACTTTGTTTCGGTCGAGTTCCCCATTCAAATGCATGTAACAGTGAGAAACGCACTGTCTTGGCGAAAGAAAGCGTTTTTGTACAACTTCATAGAAATAGCTGTAACTTACGATAGAAGACTCAGACAAACATGTTTATGGCTTTATCTTATAGAACTCAAGGTCTCCGTGCTGGGAAAACAGGTTTTGCAGCTGTTTGAGCTAAGATTTCCAAGTTATTCACATAATGAAAACTTGTACTTTGTTTCGGTGGAGTTCCCCATTCAAATGCATGTAACAGTGAGAAACGCACTGTCTTGGCGAAAGAAAGCGTTTTTGTACAACTTCATATGAATAGCTGTAACTTTTGATAGAAGACTCGGATACACATGTTTATAGCTTTATCTTATAGAACTCAAGGTTCCCGTGCTGGGCAAACAGGTTTTGCAGCTGTTTGAGCTAAGATTTCCAAGTTATTCACATAATGAAAACCTATACTTTGTTTCGGTCGAGTTCCCCATTCAAATGCATGTAACAGTGAGAAACGCACTGTCTTGGCGAAAGAAAGCGTTTTTGTACAACTTCATAGAAATAGCTGTAACTTTTGATAGAAGACTCAGACAAACATGTTTATGGCTTTATCTTATAGAACTCAAGGTCTCCGTGCTGGGAAAACAGGTTTTGCAGTTGTTTGAGCTAAGATTTCCAAGTTATTCACATAATGAAAACCTATACTTTGTTTCGGTCGAGTTCCCCATTCAAATGCATGTAACAGTGAGAAACATACTGTCTTGGCGAAAGAAAGCGTTTTTGTACAACTTCATAGAAATAGCTGTAACTTTTGATAGAAGACTCAGACAAACATGTTTATGGCTTTATCTTATAGAACTCAAGGTTCCTGTGCTGGGAAAACAGGTTTTGTAGCTGTTTGAGCTAAGATTTCCAAGTTATTCACATAATGAAAACGTATACTTTGTTTCGGTCGAGTTCCCCATTCAAATGCATGTAACAGTGAGAAACGCACTGTCTTGGCGAAAGAAAGCGTTTTTGTACAACTTCATAGAAATAGCTGTAACTTTTGATAGAAGACTCAGACAAACATGTTTATGGCTTTATCTTATAGAACTCAAGGTCTCCGTGCTGGGAAAACAGGTTTTGTAGCTGTTTGAGCTAAGATTTCCAAGTTATTCACATAATGAAAACCTATACTTTGTTTCGGTCGAGTTCCCCATTCAAATGCATGTAACAGTGAGAAACGCACTGTCTTGGCGAAAGAAAGCGTTTTTGTACAACTTCATATAAATAGCTGTAACTTTTGATAGAAGACTCAGACAAACATGTTTATGGCCTTATATTATAGAACTCAAGGTCTCCGTGCTGGGAAAACAGGTTATGCAGCTGTTTGAGCTAAGATTTCCAAGTTATTCACATAATGAAAACGTATACTTTGTTTCGGTCGAGTTCCCCATTCAAATGCATGTAACAGTGAGAAACGCACTGTCTTGGCGAAAGAAAGCGTTTTTGTACAACTTCATAGAAATAGCTGTAACTTTTGATAGAAGACTCAGACAAACATGTTTATGGCTTTATCTTATAGAACTCAAGGTTCCCGTGCTGGGAAAACAGGTTTTGTAGCTGTTTGAGCTAAGATTTCCAAGTTATTCACATAATGAAAACCTATACTTTGTTTCGGTCGAGTTCCCCATTCAAATGCATGTAACAGTGAGAAACGCACTGTCTTGGCGAAAGAAAGCGTTTTTGTACAACTTCATAGAAATAGCTGTAACTTTTGATAGAAGACTCAGACAAACATGTTTATGGCCTTATATTATAGAACTCAAGGTCTCCGTGCTGGGAAAACAGGTTTTGCAGCTGTTTGAGCTAAGATTTCCAAGTTATTCACATAATGAAAACCTATACTTTGTTTCGGTCGAGTTCCCCATTCAAATGCATGTAACAGTGAGAAACGCACTGTCTTGGCGAAAGAAAGCGTTTTTGTACAACTTCATAGAAATAGCTGTAACTTACGATAGAAGACTCAGACAAACATGTTTATGGCTTTATCTTATAGAACTCAAGGTCTCCGTGCTGGGAAAACAGGTTTTGCAGCTGTTTGAGCTAAGATTTCCAAGTTATTCACATAATGAAAACTTGTACTTTGTTTCGGTGGAGTTCCCCATTCAAATGCATGTAACAGTGAGAAACGCACTGTCTTGGCGAAAGAAAGCGTTTTTGTACAACTTCATATGAATAGCTGTAACTTTTGATAGAAGACTCGGATACACATGTTTATAGCTTTATCTTATAGAACTCAAGGTTCCCGTGCTGGGCAAACAGGTTTTGCAGCTGTTTGAGCTAAGATTTCCAAGTTATTCACATAATGAAAACCTATACTTTGTTTCGGTCGAGTTCCCCATTCAAATGCATGTAACAGTGAGAAACGCACTGTCTTGGCGAAAGAAAGCGTTTTTGTACAACTTCATAGAAATAGCTGTAACTTTTGATAGAAGACTCAGACAAACATGTTTATGGCTTTATCTTATAGAACTCAAGGTCTCCGTGCTGGGAAAACAGGTTTTGTAGCTGTTTGAGCTAAGATTTCCAAGTTATTCACATAATGAAAACCTATACTTTGTTTCGGTCGAGTTCCCCATTCAAATGCATGTAACAGTGAGAAACGCACTGTCTTGGCGAAAGAAAGCGTTTTTGTACAACTTCATATAAATAGCTGTAACTTTTGATAGAAGACTCAGACAAACATGTTTATGGCCTTATATTATAGAACTCAAGGTCTCCGTGCTGGGAAAACAGGTTATGCAGCTGTTTGAGCTAAGATTTCCAAGTTATTCACATAATGAAAACGTATACTTTGTTTCGGTCGAGTTCCCCATTCAAATGCATGTAACAGTGAGAAACGCACTGTCTTGGCGAAAGAAAGCGTTTTTGTACAACTTCATAGAAATAGCTGTAACTTTTGATAGAAGACTCAGACAAACATGTTTATGGCTTTATCTTATAGAACTCAAGGTTCCCGTGCTGGGAAAACAGGTTTTGTAGCTGTTTGAGCTAAGATTTCCAAGTTATTCACATAATG
Source organism: Copadichromis virginalis (assembly GCF_057382275.1). Lineage (NCBI taxonomy): Eukaryota > Metazoa > Chordata > Actinopteri > Cichliformes > Cichlidae > Copadichromis > Copadichromis virginalis. The sequence continues at coordinate 3,783,722 of NC_140622.1, forward strand.
AAAACCTATACTTTGTTTCGGTCGAGTTCCCCATTCAAATGCATGTAACAGTGAGAAACGCACTGTCTTGGCGAAAGAAAGCGTTTTTGTACAACTTCATAGAAATAGCTGTAACTTTTGATAGAAGACTCAGACAAACATGTTTATGGCCTTATATTATAGAACTCAAGGTCTCCGTGCTGGGAAAACAGGTTTTGCAGCTGTTTGAGCTAAGATTTCCAAGTTATTCACATAATGAAAACCTATACTTTGTTTCGGTCGAGTTCCCCATTCAAATGCATGTAACAGTGAGAAACGCACTGTCTTGGCGAAAGAAAGCGTTTTTGTACAACTTCATAGAAATAGCTGTAACTTACGATAGAAGACTCAGACAAACATGTTTATGGCTTTATCTTATAGAACTCAAGGTCTCCGTGCTGGGAAAACAGGTTTTGCAGCTGTTTGAGCTAAGATTTCCAAGTTATTCACATAATGAAAACTTGTACTTTGTTTCGGTGGAGTTCCCCATTCAAATGCATGTAACAGTGAGAAACGCACTGTCTTGGCGAAAGAAAGCGTTTTTGTACAACTTCATATGAATAGCTGTAACTTTTGATAGAAGACTCGGATACACATGTTTATAGCTTTATCTTATAGAACTCAAGGTTCCCGTGCTGGGCAAACAGGTTTTGCAGCTGTTTGAGCTAAGATTTCCAAGTTATTCACATAATGAAAACCTATACTTTGTTTCGGTCGAGTTCCCCATTCAAATGCATGTAACAGTGAGAAACGCACTGTCTTGGCGAAAGAAAGCGTTTTTGTACAACTTCATAGAAATAGCTGTAACTTTTGATAGAAGACTCAGACAAACATGTTTATGGCTTTATCTTATAGAACTCAAGGTCTCCGTGCTGGGAAAACAGGTTTTGCAGTTGTTTGAGCTAAGATTTCCAAGTTATTCACATAATGAAAACCTATACTTTGTTTCGGTCGAGTTCCCCATTCAAATGCATGTAACAGTGAGAAACATACTGTCTTGGCGAAAGAAAGCGTTTTTGTACAACTTCATAGAAATAGCTGTAACTTTTGATAGAAGACTCAGACAAACATGTTTATGGCCTTATATTATAGAACTCAAGGTCTCTGTGCTGGGAAAACAGGTTTTGCAGCTGTTTGAGCTAAGATTTCCAAGTTATTCACATAATGAAAACCTATACTTTGTTTCGGTCGAGTTCCCCATTCAAATGCATGTAACAGTGAGAAACGCACTGTCTTGGCGAAAGAAAGCGTTTTTGTACAACTTCATATGAATAGCTGTAACTTTTGATAGAAGACTCAGACAAACATGTTTATGGCTTTATCTTATAGAACTCAAGGTTCCTGTGCTGGGAAAACAGGTTTTGTAGCTGTTTGAGCTAAGATTTCCAAGTTATTCACATAATGAAAACGTATACTTTGTTTCGGTCGAGTTCCCCATTCAAATGCATGTAACAGTGAGAAACGCACTGTCTTGGCGAAAGAAAGCGTTTTTGTACAACTTCATAGAAATAGCTGTAACTTTTGATAGAAGACTCAGACAAACATGTTTATGGCCTTATATTATAGAACTCAAGGTCTCCGTGCTGGGAAAACAGGTTTTGCAGCTGTTTGAGCTAAGATTTCCAAGTTATTCACATAATGAAAACCTATACTTTGTTTCGGTCGAGTTCCCCATTCAAATGCATGTAACAGTGAGAAACGCACTGTCTTGGCGAAAGAAAGCGTTTTTGTACAACTTCATAGAAATAGCTGTAACTTTTGATAGAAGACTCAGACAAACATGTTTATGGCCTTATCTTATAGAACTCAAGGTCTCCGTGCTGGGAAAACAGGTTTTGCAGCTGTTTGAGCTAAGATTTCCAAGTTATTCACATAATGAAAACCTATACTTTGTTTCGGTGGAGTTCCCCATTCAAATGCATGTAACAGTGAGAAACGCACTGTCTTGGCGAAAGAAAGCGTTTTTGTACAACTTCATAGAAATAGCTGTAACTTTTGATAGAAGACTCAGACAAACATGTTTATGTCCTTATATTATAGAACTCAAGGTCCCCGTGCTGGGAAAAAAGGTTTTGCAGCTGTTTGAGCTAAGATTTCCAAGTTATTCACATAATGAAAACCTATACTTTGTTTCGGTGGAGTTCCCCATTCAAATGCATGTAACAGTGAGAAACGCACTGTCTTGGCGAAAGAAAGCGTTTTTGTACAACTTCATAGAAATAGCTGTAACTTTTGATAGAAGACTCGGACAAACATGTTTATGGCTTTATCTTATAGAACTCAAGGTCTCCGTGCTGGGAAAACAGGTTATGCAGCTGTTTGAGCTAAGATTTCCAAGTTATTCACATAATGAAAACCTATACTTTGTTTCGGTCGAGTTCCCCATTCAAATGCATGTAACAGTGAGAAACGCACTGTCTTGGCGAAAGAAAGCGTTTTTGTACAACTTCATAGAAATAGCTGTAACTTTTGATAGAAGACTCAGACAAACATGTTTATGGCTTTATATTATAGAACTCAAGGTCCCCGTGCTGGGAAAAAAGGTTTTGCAGCTGTTTGAGCTAAGATTTCCAAGTTATTCACATAATGAAAACCTATACTTTGTTTCGGTCGAGTTCCCCATTCAAATGCATGTAACAGTGAGAAACGCACTGTCTTGGCGAAAGAAAGCGTTTTTGTACAACTTCATAGAAATAGCTGTAACTTTTGATAGAAGACTCAGACAAACATGTTTATGGCCTTATATTATAGAACTCAAGGTCCCCGTGCTGGGAAAACAGGTTTTGCAGCTGTTTGAGCTAAGATTTCCAAGTTATTCACATAATGAAAACCTATACTTTGTTTCGGTCGAGTTCCCCATTCAAATGCATGTAACAGTGAGAAACGCACTGTCTTGGCGAAAGAAAGCTATTTTGTACAACTTCATAGAAATAGCTGTAACTTTTGATAGAAGACTCAGACAAACATGTTTATGGCCTTATATTATAGAACTCAAGGTCTCCGTGCTGGGAAAACAGGTTTTGCAGCTGTTTGAGCTAAGATTTCCAAGTTATTCACATAATGAAAACCTATACTTTGTTTCGGTCGAGTTCCCCATTCAAATGCATGTAACAGTGAGAAACACACTGTATTGGCGAAAGAAAGCGTTTTTGTACAACTTCATAGAAATAGCTGTAACTTTTGATAGAAGACTCGGATACACATGTTTATGGCTTTATCTTATAGAACTCAAGGTCTCCGTGCTGGGAAAACAGGTTTTGCAGCTGTTTGAGCTAAGATTTCCAAGTTATTCACATAATGAAAACCTATACTTTGTTTCGGTCGAGTTCCCCATTCAAATGCATGTAACAGTGAGAAACGCACTGTCTTGGCGAAAGAAAGCGTTTTTGTACAACTTCATAGAAATAGCTGTAACTTTTGATAGAAGACTCGGATACACATGTTTATGGCTTTATCTTATAGAACTCAAGGTCTCCGTGCTGGGAAAACAGGTTTTGCAGCTGTTTGAGCTAAGATTTCCAAGTTATTCACATAATGAAAACTTGTACTTTGTTTCGGTCGAGTTCCCCAATCAAATGCATGTAACAGTGAGAAACGCACTGTCTTGGCGAAAGAAAGCGTTTTTGTACAACTTCATAGAAATAGCTGTAACTTTTGATAGAAGACTCAGACAAACATGTTTATGGCTTTATCTTATAGAACTCAAGGTCTCCGTGCTGGGAAAACAGGTTTTGCAGCTGTTTGAGCTAAGATTTCCAAGTTATTCACATAATGAAAACCTATACTTTGTTTCGGTCGAGTTCCCCATTCAAATGCATGTAACAGTGAGAAACGCACTGTCTTGGCGAAAGAAAGCGTTTTTGTACAACTTCATAGAAATAGCTGTAACTTTTGATAGAAGACTCAGACAAACATGTTTATGGCCTTATATTATAGAACTCAAGGTCCCCGTGCTGGGAAAACAGGTTTTGCAGCTGTTTGAGCTAAGATTTCCAAGTTATTCACGTAATGAAAACCTATACTTTGTTTTGGTCGAGTTCCCCATTCAAATGCATGTAACAGTGAGAAACGCACTGTCTTGGCGAAAGAAAGCGTTTTTGTACAACTTCATATAAATAGCTGTAACTTTTGATAGAAGACTCGGATACACATGTTTATGGCTTTATCTTATAGAACTCAAGGTTCCCGTGCTGGGAAAACAGGTTTTGTAGCTGTTTGAGCTAAGATTTCCAAGTTATTCACATAATGAAAACCTATACTTTGTTTCGGTCGAGTTCCCCATTCAAATGCATGTAACAGTGAGAAACGCACTGTCTTGGCGAAAGAAAGCGTTTTTGTACAACTTCATAGAAATAGCTGTAACTTTTGATAGAAGACTCGGATACACATGTTTATGGCTTTATCTTATAGAACTCAAGGTCTCCGTGCTGGGAAAACAGGTTTTGCAGCTGTTTGAGCTAAGATTTCCAAGTTATTCACATAATGAAAACTTGTACTTTGTTTCGGTCGAGTTCCCCAATCAAATGCATGTAACAGTGAGAAACGCACTGTCTTGGCGAAAGAAAGCGTTTTTGTACAACTTCATAGAAATAGCTGTAACTTTTGATAGAAGACTCAGACAAACATGTTTATGGCTTTATCTTATAGAACTCAAGGTCTCCGTGCTGGGAAAACAGGTTTTGCAGCTGTTTGAGCTAAGATTTCCAAGTTATTCACATAATGAAAACCTATACTTTGTTTCGGTCGAGTTCCCCATTCAAATGCATGTAACAGTGAGAAACGCACTGTCTTGGCGAAAGAAAGCGTTTTTGTACAACTTCATATAAATAGCTGTAACTTTTGATAGAAGACTCGGATACACATGTTTATGGCTTTATCTTATAGAACTCAAGGTTCCCGTGCTGGGAAAACAGGTTTTGTAGCTGTTTGAGCTAAGATTTCCAAGTTATTCACATAATGAAAACCTATACTTTGTTTCGGTCGAGTTCCCCATTCAAATGCATGTAACAGTGAGAAACGCACTGTCTTGGCGAAAGAAAGCGTTTTTGTACAACTTCATATAAATAGCTGTAACTTTTGATAGAAGACTCGGATACACATGTTTATGGCTTTATCTTATAGAACTCAAGGTTCCCGTGCTGGGAAAACAGGTTTTGCAGCTGTTTGAGCTAAGATTTCCAAGTTATTCACATAATGAAAACTTGTACTTTGTTTCGGTCGAGTTCCCCAATCAAATGCATGTAACAGTGAGAAACGCACTGTCTTGGCGAAAGAAAGCGTTTTTGTACAACTTCATAGAAATAGCTGTAACTTTTGATAGAAGACTCAGACAAACATGTTTATGGCTTTATCTTATAGAACTCAAGGTCTCCGTGCTGGGAAAACAGGTTTTGCAGCTGTTTGAGCTAAGATTTCCAAGTTATTCACATAATGAAAACCTATACTTTGTTTCGGTCGAGTTCCCCATTCAAATGCATGTAACAGTGAGAAACGCACTGTCTTGGCGAAAGAAAGCGTTTTTGTACAACTTCATAGAAATAGCTGTAACTTTTGATAGAAGACTCAGACAAACATGTTTATGGCCTTATATTATAGAACTCAAGGTCCCCGTGCTGGGAAAACAGGTTTTGCAGCTGTTTGAGCTAAGATTTCCAAGTTATTCACGTAATGAAAACCTATACTTTGTTTTGGTCGAGTTCCCCATTCAAATGCATGTAACAGTGAGAAACGCACTGTCTTGGCGAAAGAAAGCGTTTTTGTACAACTTCATATAAATAGCTGTAACTTTTGATAGAAGACTCGGATACACATGTTTATGGCTTTATCTTATAGAACTCAAGGTTCCCGTGCTGGGAAAACAGGTTTTGTAGCTGTTTGAGCTAAGATTTCCAAGTTATTCACATAATGAAAACCTATACTTTGTTTCGGTCGAGTTCCCCATTCAAATGCATGTAACAGTGAGAAACGCACTGTCTTGGCGAAAGAAAGCGTTTTTGTACAACTTCATAGAAATAGCTGTAACTTTTGATAGAAGACTCAGACAAACATGTTTATGGCCTTATATTATAGAACTCAAGGTCCCCGTGCTGGGAAAACAGGTTTTGCAGCTGTTTGAGCTAAGATTTCCAAGTTATTCACATAATGAAAACCTATACTTTGTTTCGGTCGAGTTCCCCATTCAAATGCATGTAACAGTGAGAAACGCACTGTCTTGGCGAAAGAAAGCGTTTTTGTACAACTTCATAGAAATAGCTGTAACTTTTGATAGAAGACTCAGACAAACATGTTTATGGCCTTATCTTATAGAACTCAAGGTCTCCGTGCTGGGAAAACAGGTTTTGCAGCTGTTTGAGCTAAGATTTCCAAGTTATTCACATAATGAAAACATATACTTTGTTTCGGTCGAGTTCCCCATTCAAATGCATGTAACAGTGAGAAACGCACTGTCTTGGCGAAAGAAAGCGTTTTTGTACAACTTCATAGAAATAGCTGTAACTTTTGATAGAAGACTCAGACAAACATGTTTATGGCCTTATCTTATAGAACTCAAGGTCTCCGTGCTGGGAAAACAGGTTTTGCAGCTGTTTGAGCTAAGATTTCCAAGTTATTCACATAATGAAAACCTATACTTTGTTTCGGTCGAGTTCCCCATTCAAATGCATGTAACAGTGAGAAACGCACTGTCTTGGCGAAAGAAAGCGTTTTTGTACAACTTCATAGAAATAGCTGTAACTTTTGATAGAAGACTCAGACAAACATGTTTATGGCTTTATCTTATAGAACTCAAGGTCTCTGTGCTGGGAAAACAGGTTTTGCAGCTGTTTGAGCTAAGATTTCCAAGTTATTCACATAATGAAAACCTATACTTTGTTTCGGTCGAGTTCCCCATTCAAATGCATGTAACAGTGAGAAACGCACTGTCTTGGCGAAAGAAAGCGTTTTTGTACAACTTCATATAAATAGCTGTAACTTTTGATAGAAGACTCGGATACACATGTTTATGGCTTTATCTTATAGAACTCAAGGTTCCCGTGCTGGGAAAACAGGTTTTGTAGCTGTTTGAGCTAAGATTTCCAAGTTATTCACATAATGAAAACCTATACTTTGTTTCGGTCGAGTTCCCCATTCAAATGCATGTAACAGTGAGAAACGCACTGTCTTGGCGAAAGAAAGCGTTTTTGTACAACTTCATATAAATAGCTGTAACTTTTGATAGAAGACTCGGATACACATGTTTATGGCTTTATCTTATAGAACTCAAGGTCTCCGTGCTGGGAAAACAGGTTTTGCAGCTGTTTGAGCTAAGATTTCCAAGTTATTCACATAATGAAAACCTATACTTTGTTTCGGTCGAGTTCCCCATTCAAATGCATGTAACAGTGAGAAACGCACTGTCTTGGCGAAAGAAAGCGTTTTTGTACAACTTCATAGAAATAGCTGTAACTTTTGATAGAAGACTCAGACAAACATGTTTATGGCCTTATATTATAGAACTCAAGGTCCCCGTGCTGGGAAAACAGGTTTTGCAGCTGTTTGAGCTAAGATTTCCAAGTTATTCACGTAATGAAAACCTATACTTTGTTTTGGTCGAGTTCCCCATTCAAATGCATGTAACAGTGAGAAACGCACTGTCTTGGCGAAAGAAAGCGTTTTTGTACAACTTCATATAAATAGCTGTAACTTTTGATAGAAGACTCGGATACACATGTTTATGGCTTTATCTTATAGAACTCAAGGTTCCCGTGCTGGGAAAACAGGTTTTGTAGCTGTTTGAGCTAAGATTTCCAAGTTATTCACATAATGAAAACCTATACTTTGTTTCGGTCGAGTTCCCCATTCAAATGCATGTAACAGTGAGAAACGCACTGTCTTGGCGAAAGAAAGCGTTTTTGTACAACTTCATAGAAATAGCTGTAACTTTTGATAGAAGACTCAGACAAACATGTTTATGGCCTTATGTTATAGAACTCAAGGTCCCCGTGCTGGGAAAACAGGTTTTGCAGCTGTTTGAGCTAAGATTTCCAAGTTATTCACATAATGAAAACCTATACTTTGTTTCGGTCGAGTTCCCCATTCAAATGCATGTAACAGTGAGAAACGCACTGTCTTGGCGAAAGAAAGCGTTTTTGTACAACTTCATAGAAATAGCTGTAACTTTTGATAGAAGACTCAGACAAACATGTTTATGGCCTTATCTTATAGAACTCAAGGTCTCCGTGCTGGGAAAACAGGTTTTGCAGCTGTTTGAGCTAAGATTTCCAAGTTATTCACATAATGAAAACATATACTTTGTTTCGGTCGAGTTCCCCATTCAAATGCATGTAACAGTGAGAAACGCACTGTCTTGGCGAAAGAAAGCGTTTTTGTACAACTTCATAGAAATAGCTGTAACTTTTGATAGAAGACTCAGACAAACATGTTTATGGCCTTATCTTATAGAACTCAAGGTCTCCGTGCTGGGAAAACAGGTTTTGCAGCTGTTTGAGCTAAGATTTCCAAGTTATTCACATAATGAAAACATATACTTTGTTTCGGTCGAGTTCCCCATTCAAATGCATGTAACAGTGAGAAACGCACTGTCTTGGCGAAAGAAAGCGTTTTTGTACAACTTCATAGAAATAGCTGTAACTTTTGATAGAAGACTCAGACAAACATGTTTATGGCCTTATCTTATAGAACTCAAGGTCTCCGTGCTGGGAAAACAGGTTTTGCAGCTGTTTGAGCTAAGATTTCCAAGTTATTCACATAATGAAAACCTATACTTTGTTTCGGTCGAGTTCCCCATTCAAATGCATGTAACAGTGAGAAACGCACTGTCTTGGCGAAAGAAAGCGTTTTTGTACAACTTCATAGAAATAGCTGTAACTTTTGATAGAAGACTCAGACAAACATGTTTATGGCCTTATATTATAGAACTCAAGGTCTCCGTGCTGGGAAAACAGGTTTTGCAGCTGTTTGAGCTAAGATTTCCAAGTTATTCACATAATGAAAACCTATACTTTGTTTCGGTCGAGTTCCCCATTCAAATGCATGTAACAGTGAGAAACGCACTGTCTTGGCGAAAGAAAGCGTTTTTGTACAACTTCATATAAATAGCTGTAACTTTTGATAGAAGACTCGGATACACATGTTTATGGCTTTATCTTATAGAACTCAAGGTTCCCGTGCTGGGAAAACAGGTTTTGTAGCTGTTTGAGCTAAGATTTCCAAGTTATTCACATAATGAAAACCTATACTTTGTTTCGGTCGAGTTCCCCATTCAAATGCATGTAACAGTGAGAAACGCACTGTCTTGGCGAAAGAAAGCGTTTTTGTACAACTTCATATGAATAGCTGTAACTTTTGATAGAAGACTCAGACAAACATGTTTATGGCTTTATCTTATAGAACTCAAGGTCTCCGTGCTGGGAAAACAGGTTTTGCAGCTGTTTGAGCTAAGATTTCCAAGTTATTCACATAATGAAAACCTATACTTTGTTTCGGTCGAGTTCCCCATTCAAATGCATGTAACAGTGAGAAACGCACTGTCTTGGCGAAAGAAAGCGTTTTTGTACAACTTCATAGAAATAGCTGTAACTTTTGATAGAAGACTCAGACAAACATGTTTATGGCCTTATATTATAGAACTCAAGGTCCCCGTGCTGGGAAAACAGGTTTTGCAGCTGTTTGAGCTAAGATTTCCAAGTTATTCACATAATGAAAACCTATACTTTGTTTCGGTCGAGTTCCCCATTCAAATGCATGTAACAGTGAGAAACGCACTGTCTTGGCGAAAGAAAGCTATTTTGTACAACTTCATAGAAATAGCTGTAACTTTTGATAGAAGACTCAGACAAACATGTTTATGGCCTTATATTATAGAACTCAAGGTCTCCGTGCTGGGAAAACAGGTTTTGCAGCTGTTTGAGCTAAGATTTCCAAGTTATTCACATAATGAAAACCTATACTTTGTTTCGGTCGAGTTCCCCATTCAAATGCATGTAACAGTGAGAAACACACTGTATTGGCGAAAGAAAGCGTTTTTGTACAACTTCATAGAAATAGCTGTAACTTTTGATAGAAGACTCGGATACACATGTTTATGGCTTTATCTTATAGAACTCAAGGTCTCCGTGCTGGGAAAACAGGTTTTGCAGCTGTTTGAGCTAAGATTTCCAAGTTATTCACATAATGAAAACCTATACTTTGTTTCGGTCGAGTTCCCCATTCAAATGCATGTAACAGTGAGAAACGCACTGTCTTGGCGAAAGAAAGCGTTTTTGTACAACTTCATAGAAATAGCTGTAACTTTTGATAGAAGACTCGGATACACATGTTTATGGCTTTATCTTATAGAACTCAAGGTCTCCGTGCTGGGAAAACAGGTTTTGCAGCTGTTTGAGCTAAGATTTCCAAGTTATTCACATAATGAAAACTTGTACTTTGTTTCGGTCGAGTTCCCCAATCAAATGCATGTAACAGTGAGAAACGCACTGTCTTGGCGAAAGAAAGCGTTTTTGTACAACTTCATAGAAATAGCTGTAACTTTTGATAGAAGACTCAGACAAACATGTTTATGGCTTTATCTTATAGAACTCAAGGTCTCCGTGCTGGGAAAACAGGTTTTGCAGCTGTTTGAGCTAAGATTTCCAAGTTATTCACATAATGAAAACCTATACTTTGTTTCGGTGGAGTTCCCCATTCAAATGCATGTAACAGTGAGAAACGCACTGTCTTGGCGAAAGAAAGCGTTTTTGTACAACTTCATAGAAATAGCTGTAACTTTTGATAGAAGACTCAGACAAACATGTTTATGGCCTTATCTTATAGAACTCAAGGTCTCCGTGCTGGGAAAACAGGTTTTGCAGCTGTTTGAGCTAAGATTTCCAAGTTATTCACATAATGAAAACCTATACTTTGTTTCGGTCGAGTTCCCCATTCAAATGCATGTAACAGTGAGAAACGCACTGTCTTGGCGAAAGAAAGCGTTTTTGTACAACTTCATAGAAATAGCTGTAACTTTTGATAGAAGACTCAGACAAACATGTTTATGGCCTTATATTATAGAACTCAAGGTCCCCGTGCTGGGAAAACAGGTTTTGCAGCTGTTTGAGCTAAGATTTCCAAGTTATTCACGTAATGAAAACCTATACTTTGTTTTGGTCGAGTTCCCCATTCAAATGCATGTAACAGTGAGAAACGCACTGTCTTGGCGAAAGAAAGCGTTTTTGTACAACTTCATATAAATAGCTGTAACTTTTGATAGAAGACTCGGATACACATGTTTATGGCTTTATCTTATAGAACTCAAGGTTCCCGTGCTGGGAAAACAGGTTTTGTAGCTGTTTGAGCTAAGATTTCCAAGTTATTCACATAATGAAAACCTATACTTTGTTTCGGTCGAGTTCCCCATTCAAATGCATGTAACAGTGAGAAACGCACTGTCTTGGCGAAAGAAAGCGTTTTTGTACAACTTCATAGAAATAGCTGTAACTTTTGATAGAAGACTCAGACAAACATGTTTATGGCCTTATATTATAGAACTCAAGGTCCCCGTGCTGGGAAAACAGGTTTTGCAGCTGTTTGAGCTAAGATTTCCAAGTTATTCACATAATGAAAACCTATACTTTGTTTCGGTCGAGTTCCCCATTCAAATGCATGTAACAGTGAGAAACGCACTGTCTTGGCGAAAGAAAGCGTTTTTGTACAACTTCATAGAAATAGCTGTAACTTTTGATAGAAGACTCAGACAAACATGTTTATGGCCTTATCTTATAGAACTCAAGGTCTCCGTGCTGGGAAAACAGGTTTTGCAGCTGTTTGAGCTAAGATTTCCAAGTTATTCACATAATGAAAACATATACTTTGTTTCGGTCGAGTTCCCCATTCAAATGCATGTAACAGTGAGAAACGCACTGTCTTGGCGAAAGAAAGCGTTTTTGTACAACTTCATAGAAATAGCTGTAACTTTTGATAGAAGACTCAGACAAACATGTTTATGGCTTTATCTTATAGAACTCAAGGTCTCCGTGCTGGGAAAACAGGTTTTGCAGCTGTTTGAGCTAAGATTTCCAAGTTATTCACATAATGAAAACCTATACTTTGTTTCGGTGGAGTTCCCCATTCAAATGCATGTAACAGTGAGAAACGCACTGTCTTGGCGAAAGAAAGCGTTTTTGTACAACTTCATAGAAATAGCTGTAACTTTTGATAGAAGACTCAGACAAACATGTTTATGGCCTTATCTTATAGAACTCAAGGTCTCCGTGCTGGGAAAACAGGTTTTGCAGCTGTTTGAGCTAAGATTTCCAAGTTATTCACATAATGAAAACCTATACTTTGTTTCGGTCGAGTTCCCCATTCAAATGCATGTAACAGTGAGAAACGCACTGTATTGGCGAAAGAAAGCGTTTTTGTACAACTTCATAGAAATAGCTGTAACTTTTGATAGAAGACTCAGACAAACATGTTTATGGCCTTATATTATAGAACTCAAGGTCTCCGTGCTGGGAAAACAGGTTTTGCAGCTGTTTGAGCTAAGATTTCCAAGTTATTCACATAATGAAAACCTATACTTTGTTTCGGTCGAGTTCCCCATTCAAATGCATGTAACAGTGAGAAACGCACTGTCTTGGCGAAAGAAAGCGTTTTTGTACAACTTCATATAAATAGCTGTAACTTTTGATAGAAGACTCGGATACACATGTTTATGGCTTTATCTTATAGAACTCAAGGTTCCCGTGCTGGGAAAACAGGTTTTGTAGCTGTTTGAGCTAAGATTTCCAAGTTATTCACATAATGAAAACCTATACTTTGTTTCGGTCGAGTTCCCCATTCAAATGCATGTAACAGTGAGAAACGCACTGTCTTGGCGAAAGAAAGCGTTTTTGTACAACTTCATATAAATAGCTGTAACTTTTGATAGAAGACTCGGATACACATGTTTATGGCTTTATCTTATAGAACTCAAGGTCTCCGTGCTGGGAAAACAGGTTTTGCAGCTGTTTGAGCTAAGATTTCCAAGTTATTCACATAATGAAAACCTATACTTTGTTTCGGTCGAGTTCCCCATTCAAATGCATGTAACAGTGAGAAACGCACTGTCTTGGCGAAAGAAAGCGTTTTTGTACAACTTCATAGAAATAGCTGTAACTTTTGATAGAAGACTCAGACAAACATGTTTATGGCCTTATATTATAGAACTCAAGGTCCCCGTGCTGGGAAAACAGGTTTTGCAGCTGTTTGAGCTAAGATTTCCAAGTTATTCACGTAATGAAAACCTATACTTTGTTTTGGTCGAGTTCCCCATTCAAATGCATGTAACAGTGAGAAACGCACTGTCTTGGCGAAAGAAAGCGTTTTTGTACAACTTCATATAAATAGCTGTAACTTTTGATAGAAGACTCGGATACACATGTTTATGGCTTTATCTTATAGAACTCAAGGTTCCCGTGCTGGGAAAACAGGTTTTGTAGCTGTTTGAGCTAAGATTTCCAAGTTATTCACATAATGAAAACCTATACTTTGTTTCGGTCGAGTTCCCCATTCAAATGCATGTAACAGTGAGAAACGCACTGTCTTGGCGAAAGAAAGCGTTTTTGTACAACTTCATAGAAATAGCTGTAACTTTTGATAGAAGACTCAGACAAACATGTTTATGGCCTTATGTTATAGAACTCAAGGTCCCCGTGCTGGGAAAACAGGTTTTGCAGCTGTTTGAGCTAAGATTTCCAAGTTATTCACATAATGAAAACCTATACTTTGTTTCGGTCGAGTTCCCCATTCAAATGCATGTAACAGTGAGAAACGCACTGTCTTGGCGAAAGAAAGCGTTTTTGTACAACTTCATAGAAATAGCTGTAACTTTTGATAGAAGACTCAGACAAACATGTTTATGGCCTTATCTTATAGAACTCAAGGTCTCCGTGCTGGGAAAACAGGTTTTGCAGCTGTTTGAGCTAAGATTTCCAAGTTATTCACATAATGAAAACATATACTTTGTTTCGGTCGAGTTCCCCATTCAAATGCATGTAACAGTGAGAAACGCACTGTCTTGGCGAAAGAAAGCGTTTTTGTACAACTTCATAGAAATAGCTGTAACTTTTGATAGAAGACTCAGACAAACATGTTTATGGCCTTATCTTATAGAACTCAAGGTCTCCGTGCTGGGAAAACAGGTTTTGCAGCTGTTTGAGCTAAGATTTCCAAGTTATTCACATAATGAAAACATATACTTTGTTTCGGTCGAGTTCCCCATTCAAATGCATGTAACAGTGAGAAACGCACTGTCTTGGCGAAAGAAAGCGTTTTTGTACAACTTCATAGAAATAGCTGTAACTTTTGATAGAAGACTCAGACAAACATGTTTATGGCCTTATCTTATAGAACTCAAGGTCTCCGTGCTGGGAAAACAGGTTTTGCAGCTGTTTGAGCTAAGATTTCCAAGTTATTCACATAATGAAAACCTATACTTTGTTTCGGTCGAGTTCCCCATTCAAATGCATGTAACAGTGAGAAACGCACTGTCTTGGCGAAAGAAAGCGTTTTTGTACAACTTCATAGAAATAGCTGTAACTTTTGATAGAAGACTCAGACAAACATGTTTATGGCCTTATATTATAGAACTCAAGGTCTCCGTGCTGGGAAAACAGGTTTTGCAGCTGTTTGAGCTAAGATTTCCAAGTTATTCACATAATGAAAACCTATACTTTGTTTCGGTCGAGTTCCCCATTCAAATGCATGTAACAGTGAGAAACGCACTGTCTTGGCGAAAGAAAGCGTTTTTGTACAACTTCATATGAATAGCTGTAACTTTTGATAGAAGACTCAGACAAACATGTTTATGGCTTTATCTTATAGAACTCAAGGTCTCCGTGCTGGGAAAACAGGTTTTGCAGCTGTTTGAGCTAAGATTTCCAAGTTATTCACATAATGAAAACCTATACTTTGTTTCGGTCGAGTTCCCCATTCAAATGCATGTAACAGTGAGAAACGCACTGTCTTGGCGAAAGAAAGCGTTTTTGTACAACTTCATATAAATAGCTGTAACTTTTGATAGAAGACTCAGACAAACATGTTTATGGCCTTATATTATAGAACTCAAGGTCTCCGTGCTGGGAAAACAGGTTTTGCAGCTGTTTGAGCTAAGATTTCCAAGTTATTCACATAATGAAAACCTATACTTTGTTTCGGTCGAGTTCCCCATTCAAATGCATGTAACAGTGAGAAACGCACTGTCTTGGCGAAAGAAAGCGTTTTTGTACAACTTCATAGAAATAGCTGTAACTTTTGATAGAAGACTCAGACAAACATGTTTATGGCTTTATCTTATAGAACTCAAGGTCTCCGTGCTGGGAAAACAGGTTTTGCAGCTGTTTGAGCTAAGATTTCCAAGTTATTCACATAATGAAAACCTATACTTTGTTTCGGTCGAGTTCCCCATTCAAATGCATGTAACAGTGAGAAACGCACTGTCTTGGCGAAAGAAAGCGTTTTTGTACAACTTCATATAAATAGCTGTAACTTTTGATAGAAGACTCGGATACACATGTTTATGGCTTTATCTTATAGAACTCAAGGTTCCCGTGCTGGGAAAACAGGTTTTGTAGCTGTTTGAGCTAAGATTTCCAAGTTATTCACATAATGAAAACCTATACTTTGTTTCGGTCGAGTTCCCCATTCAAATGCATGTAACAGTGAGAAACGCACTGTCTTGGCGAAAGAAAGCGTTTTTGTACAACTTCATAGAAATAGCTGTAACTTTTGATAGAAGACTCAGACAAACATGTTTATGGCTTTATCTTATAGAACTCAAGGTCTCCGTGCTGGGAAAACAGGTTTTGCAGCTGTTTGAGCTAAGATTTCCAAGTTATTCACATAATGAAAACCTATACTTTGTTTCGGTCGAGTTCCCCATTCAAATGCATGTAACAGTGAGAAACGCACTGTCTTGGCGAAAGAAAGCGTTTTTGTACAACTTCATAGAAATAGCTGTAACTTTTGATAGAAGACTCAGACAAACATTTTTATGGCCTTATATTATAGAACTCAAGGTCTCCGTGCTGGGAAAACAGGTTTTGCAGCTGTTTGAGCTAAGATTTCCAAGTTATTCACATAATGAAAACCTATACTTTGTTTCGGTCGAGTTCCCCATTCAAATGCATGTAACAGTGAGAAACGCACTGTCTTGGCGAAAGAAAGCGTTTTTGTACAACTTCATAGAAATAGCTGTAACTTTTGATAGAAGACTCAGACAAACATGTTTATGGCCTTATCTTATAGAACTCAAGGTCTCCGTGCTGGGAAAACAGGTTTTGCAGCTGTTTGAGCTAAGATTTCCAAGTTATTCACATAATGAAAACCTATACTTTGTTTCGGTGGAGTTCCCCATTCAAATGCATGTAACAGTGAGAAACGCACTGTCTTGGCGAAAGAAAGCGTTTTTGTACAACTTCATATAAATAGCTGTAACTTTTGATAGAAGACTCGGATACACATGTTTATGGATTTATCTTATAGAACTCAAGGTTCCCGTGCTGGGAAAACAGGTTTTGTAGCTGTTTGAGCTAAGATTTCCAAGTTATTCACATAATGAAAACCTATACTTTGTTTCGGTCGAGTTCCCCATTCAAATGCATGTAACAGTGAGAAACGCACTGTCTTGGCGAAAGAAAGCGTTTTTGTACAACTTCATATAAATAGCTGTAACTTTTGATAGAAGACTCAGACAAACATGTTTATGGCTTTATCTTATAGAACTCAAGGTTCCCGTGCTGGGAAAACAGGTTTTGTAGCTGTTTGAGCTAAGATTTCCAAGTTATTCACATAATGAAAACCTATACTTTGTTTCGGTCGAGTTCCCCATTCAAATGCATGTAACAGTGAGAAACGCAGTGTCTTGGCGAAAGAAAGCGTTTTTGTACAACTTCATAGAAATAGCTGTAACTTTTGATAGAAGACTCAGACAAACATGTTTATGGCCTTATATTATAGAACTCAAGGTCTCCGTGCTGGGAAAACAGGTTTTGCAGCTGTTTGAGCTAAGATTTCCAAGTTATTCACATAATGAAAACATATACTTTGTTTCGGTCGAGTTCCCCATTCAAATGCATGTAACAGTGAGAAACGCACTGTCTTGGCGAAAGAAAGCGTTTTTGTACAACTTCATAGAAATAGCTGTAACTTTTGATAGAAGACTCAGACAAACATGTTTATGGCTTTATCTTATAGAACTCAAGGTTCCCGTGCTGGGAAAACAGGTTTTGTAGCTGTTTGAGCTAAGATTTCCAAGTTATTCACATAATGAAAACCTATACTTTGTTTCGGTCGAGTTCCCCATTCAAATGCATGTAACAGTGAGAAACGCACTGTCTTGGCGAAAGAAAGCGTTTTTGTACAACTTCATATAAATAGCTGTAACTTTTGATAGAAGACTCAGACAAACATGTTTATGGCTTTATCTTATAGAACTCAAGGTCTCCGTGCTGGGAAAACAGGTTTTGCAGGTGTTTGAGCTAAGATTTCCAAGTTATTCACATAATGAAAACTTGTACTTTGTTTCGATGGAGTTCCCCATTCAAATGCATGTAACAGTGAGAAACGCACTGTCTTGGCGAAAGAAAGCGTTTTTGTACAACTTCATATAAATAGCTGTAACTTTTGATAGAAGACTCGGATACACATGTTTATGGCTTTATCTTATAGAACTCAAGGTCTCCGTGCTGGGAAAACAGGTTTTGCAGCTGTTTGAGCTAAGATTTCCAAGTTATTCACATAATGAAAACCTATACTTTGTTTCGGTCGAGTTCCCCATTCAAATGCATGTAACAGTGAGAAACGCACTGTCTTGGCGAAAGAAAGCGTTTTTGTACAACTTCATATAAATAGCTGTAACTTTTGATAGAAGACTCAGACAAACATGTTTATGGCTTTATCTTATAGAACTCAAGGTTCCCGTGCTGGGAAAACAGGTTTTGTAGCTGTTTGAGCTAAGATTTCCAAGTTATTCACATAATGAAAACCTATACTTTGTTTCGGTCGAGTTCCCCATTCAAATGCATGTAACAGTGAGAAACGCACTGTCTTGGCGAAAGAAAGCGTTTTTGTACAACTTCATATAAATAGCTGTAACTTTTGATAGAAGACTCGGATACACATGTTTATGGCTTTATCTTATAGAACTCAAGGTTCCCGTGCTGGGAAAACAGGTTTTGTAGCTGTTTGAGCTAAGATTTCCAAGTTATTCACATAATGAAAACCTATACTTTGTTTCGGTCGAGTTCCCCATTCAAATGCATGTAACAGTGAGAAACGCACTGTCTTGGCGAAAGAAAGCGTTTTTGTACAACTTCATATAAATAGCTGTAACTTTTGATAGAAGACTCAGACAAACATGTTTATGGCTTTATCTTATAGAACTCAAGGTCTCCGTGCTGGGAAAACAGGTTTTGCAGCTGTTTGAGCTAAGATTTCCAAGTTATTCACATAATGAAAACCTATACTTTGTTTCGGTCGAGTTCCCCATTCAAATGCATGTAACAGTGAGAAACGCACTGTCTTGGCGAAAGAAAGCGTTTTTGTACAACTTCATAGAAATAGCTGTAACTTTTGATAGAAGACTCAGACAAACATGTTTATGGCCTTATATTATAGAACTCAAGGTCTCCGTGCTGGGAAAACAGGTTTTGCAGCTGTTTGAGCTAAGATTTCCAAGTTATTCACATAATGAAAACCTATACTTTGTTTCGGTCGAGTTCCCCATTCAAATGCATGTAACAGTGAGAAACGCACTGTCTTGGCGAAAGAAAGCGTTTTTGTACAACTTCATATAAATAGCTGTAACTTTTGATAGAAGACTCGGATACACATGTTTATGGATTTATCTTATAGAACTCAAGGTTCCCGTGCTGGGAAAACAGGTTTTGTAGCTGTTTGAGCTAAGATTTCCAAGTTATTCACATAATGAAAACCTATACTTTGTTTCGGTCGAGTTCCCCATTCAAATGCATGTAACAGTGAGAAACGCACTGTCTTGGCGAAAGAAAGCGTTTTTGTACAACTTCATATAAATAGCTGTAACTTTTGATAGAAGACTCGGATACACATGTTTATGGCTTTATCTTATAGAACTCAAGGTCTCCGTGCTGGGAAAACAGGTTTTGCAGCTGTTTGAGCTAAGATTTCCAAGTTATTCACATAATGAAAACCTATACTTTGTTTCGGTCGAGTTCCCCATTCAAATGCATGTAACAGTGAGAAACGCACTGTCTTGGCGAAAGAAAGCGTTTTTGTACAACTTCATATAAATAGCTGTAACTTTTGATAGAAGACTCGGATACACATGTTTATGGCTTTATCTTATAAAACTCAAGGTTCCCGTGCTGGGAAAACAGGTTTTGTAGCTGTTTGAGCTAAGATTTCCAAGTTATTCACATAATGAAAACCTATACTTTGTTTCGGTCGAGTTCCCCATTCAAATGCATGTAACAGTGAGAAACGCACTGTCTTGGCGAAAGAAAGCGTTTTTGTACAACTTCATAGAAATAGCTGTAACTTTTGATAGAAGACTCAGACAAACATGTTTATGGCTTTATCTTATAGAACTCAAGGTTCCCGTGCTGGGAAAACAGGTTTTGTAGCTGTTTGAGCTAAGATTTCCAAGTTATTCACATAATGAAAACCTATACTTTGTTTCGGTCGAGTTCCCCATTCAAATGCATGTAACAGTGAGAAACGCACTGTCTTGGCGAAAGAAAGCGTTTTTGTACAACTTCATAGAAATAGCTGTAACTTTTGATAGAAGACTCAGACAAACATGTTTATGGCTTTATCTTATAGAACTCAAGGTCTCCGTGCTGGGAAAACAGGTTTTGCAGCTGTTTGAGCTAAGATTTCCAAGTTATTCACATAATGAAAACCTATACTTTGTTTCGGTCGAGTTCCCCATTCAAATGCATGTAACAGTGAGAAACGCACTGTCTTGGCGAAAGAAAGCGTTTTTGTACAACTTCATAGAAATAGCTGTAACTTTTGATAGAAGACTCAGACAAACATGTTTATGGCCTTATCTTATAGAACTCAAGGTCTCCGTGCTGGGAAAACAGGTTTTGCAGCTGTTTGAGCTAAGATTTCCAAGTTATTCACATAATGAAAACATATACTTTGTTTCGGTCGAGTTCCCCATTCAAATGCATGTAACAGTGAGAAACGCACTGTCTTGGCGAAAGAAAGCGTTTTTGTACAACTTCATAGAAATAGCTGTAACTTTTGATAGAAGACTCAGACAAACATGTTTATGGCTTTATCTTATAGAACTCAAGGTTCCCGTGCTGGGAAAACAGGTTTTGTAGCTGTTTGAGCTAAGATTTCCAAGTTATTCACATAATGAAAACCTATACTTTGTTTCGGTCGAGTTCCCCATTCAAATGCATGTAACAGTGAGAAACGCACTGTCTTGGCGAAAGAAAGCGTTTTTGTACAACTTCATATAAATAGCTGTAACTTTTGATAGAAGACTCGGATACACATGTTTATGGCTTTATCTTATAAAACTCAAGGTTCCCGTGCTGGGAAAACAGGTTTTGTAGCTGTTTGAGCTAAGATTTCCAAGTTATTCACATAATGAAAACCTATACTTTGTTTCGGTCGAGTTCCCCATTCAAATGCATGTAACAGTGAGAAACGCACTGTCTTGGCGAAAGAAAGCGTTTTTGTACAACTTCATAGAAATAGCTGTAACTTTTGATAGAAGACTCAGACAAACATGTTTATGGCTTTATCTTATAGAACTCAAGGTTCCCGTGCTGGGAAAACAGGTTTTGTAGCTGTTTGAGCTAAGATTTCCAAGTTATTCACATAATGAAAACCTATACTTTGTTTCGGTCGAGTTCCCCATTCAAATGCATGTAACAGTGAGAAACGCACTGTCTTGGCGAAAGAAAGCGTTTTTGTACAACTTCATAGAAATAGCTGTAACTTTTGATAGAAGACTCAGACAAACATGTTTATGGCTTTATCTTATAGAACTCAAGGTCTCCGTGCTGGGAAAACAGGTTTTGCAGCTGTTTGAGCTAAGATTTCCAAGTTATTCACATAATGAAAACCTATACTTTGTTTCGGTCGAGTTCCCCATTCAAATGCATGTAACAGTGAGAAACGCACTGTCTTGGCGAAAGAAAGCGTTTTTGTACAACTTCATAGAAATAGCTGTAACTTTTGATAGAAGACTCAGACAAACATGTTTATGGCCTTATCTTATAGAACTCAAGGTCTCCGTGCTGGGAAAACAGGTTTTGTAGCTGTTTGAGCTAAGATTTCCAAGTTATTCACATAATGAAAACCTATACTTTGTTTCGGTCGAGTTCCCCATTCAAATGCATGTAACAGTGAGAAACGCAGTGTCTTGGCGAAAGAAAGCGTTTTTGTACAACTTCATAGAAATAGCTGTAACTTTTGATAGAAGACTCAGACAAACATGTTTATGGCCTTATATTATAGAACTCAAGGTCTCCGTGCTGGGAAAACAGGTTTTGCAGCTGTTTGAGCTAAGATTTCCAAGTTATTCACATAATGAAAACATATACTTTGTTTCGGTCGAGTTCCCCATTCAAATGCATGTAACAGTGAGAAACGCACTGTCTTGGCGAAAGAAAGCGTTTTTGTACAACTTCATAGAAATAGCTGTAACTTTTGATAGAAGACTCAGACAAACATGTTTATGGCTTTATCTTATAGAACTCAAGGTTCCCGTGCTGGGAAAACAGGTTTTGTAGCTGTTTGAGCTAAGATTTCCAAGTTATTCACATAATGAAAACCTATACTTTGTTTCGGTCGAGTTCCCCATTCAAATGCATGTAACAGTGAGAAACGCACTGTCTTGGCGAAAGAAAGCGTTTTTGTACAACTTCATATAAATAGCTGTAACTTTTGATAGAAGACTCAGACAAACATGTTTATGGCTTTATCTTATAGAACTCAAGGTCTCCGTGCTGGGAAAACAGGTTTTGCAGGTGTTTGAGCTAAGATTTCCAAGTTATTCACATAATGAAAACTTGTACTTTGTTTCGATGGAGTTCCCCATTCAAATGCATGTAACAGTGAGAAACGCACTGTCTTGGCGAAAGAAAGCGTTTTTGTACAACTTCATATAAATAGCTGTAACTTTTGATAGAAGACTCGGATACACATGTTTATGGCTTTATCTTATAGAACTCAAGGTCTCCGTGCTGGGAAAACAGGTTTTGCAGCTGTTTGAGCTAAGATTTCCAAGTTATTCACATAATGAAAACCTATACTTTGTTTCGGTCGAGTTCCCCATTCAAATGCATGTAACAGTGAGAAACGCACTGTCTTGGCGAAAGAAAGCGTTTTTGTACAACTTCATATAAATAGCTGTAACTTTTGATAGAAGACTCAGACAAACATGTTTATGGCTTTATCTTATAGAACTCAAGGTTCCCGTGCTGGGAAAACAGGTTTTGTAGCTGTTTGAGCTAAGATTTCCAAGTTATTCACATAATGAAAACCTATACTTTGTTTCGGTCGAGTTCCCCATTCAAATGCATGTAACAGTGAGAAACGCACTGTCTTGGCGAAAGAAAGCGTTTTTGTACAACTTCATATAAATAGCTGTAACTTTTGATAGAAGACTCAGACAAACATGTTTATGGCTTTATCTTATAGAACTCAAGGTCTCCGTGCTGGGAAAACAGGTTTTGCAGCTGTTTGAGCTAAGATTTCCAAGTTATTCACATAATGAAAACCTATACTTTGTTTCGGTCGAGTTCCCCATTCAAATGCATGTAACAGTGAGAAACGCACTGTCTTGGCGAAAGAAAGCGTTTTTGTACAACTTCATAGAAATAGCTGTAACTTTTGATAGAAGACTCAGACAAACATGTTTATGGCCTTATATTATAGAACTCAAGGTCTCCGTGCTGGGAAAACAGGTTTTGCAGCTGTTTGAGCTAAGATTTCCAAGTTATTCACATAATGAAAACCTATACTTTGTTTCGGTCGAGTTCCCCATTCAAATGCATGTAACAGTGAGAAACGCACTGTCTTGGCGAAAGAAAGCGTTTTTGTACAACTTCATATAAATAGCTGTAACTTTTGATAGAAGACTCGGATACACATGTTTATGGATTTATCTTATAGAACTCAAGGTTCCCGTGCTGGGAAAACAGGTTTTGTAGCTGTTTGAGCTAAGATTTCCAAGTTATTCACATAATGAAAACCTATACTTTGTTTCGGTCGAGTTCCCCATTCAAATGCATGTAACAGTGAGAAACGCACTGTCTTGGCGAAAGAAAGCGTTTTTGTACAACTTCATATAAATAGCTGTAACTTTTGATAGAAGACTCGGATACACATGTTTATGGCTTTATCTTATAGAACTCAAGGTCTCCGTGCTGGGAAAACAGGTTTTGCAGCTGTTTGAGCTAAGATTTCCAAGTTATTCACATAATGAAAACCTATACTTTGTTTCGGTCGAGTTCCCCATTCAAATGCATGTAACAGTGAGAAACGCACTGTCTTGGCGAAAGAAAGCGTTTTTGTACAACTTCATATAAATAGCTGTAACTTTTGATAGAAGACTCGGATACACATGTTTATGGCTTTATCTTATAAAACTCAAGGTTCCCGTGCTGGGAAAACAGGTTTTGTAGCTGTTTGAGCTAAGATTTCCAAGTTATTCACATAATGAAAACCTATACTTTGTTTCGGTCGAGTTCCCCATTCAAATGCATGTAACAGTGAGAAACGCACTGTCTTGGCGAAAGAAAGCGTTTTTGTACAACTTCATAGAAATAGCTGTAACTTTTGATAGAAGACTCAGACAAACATGTTTATGGCTTTATCTTATAGAACTCAAGGTCTCCGTGCTGGGAAAACAGGTTTTGCAGCTGTTTGAGCTAAGATTTCCAAGTTATTCACATAATGAAAACCTATACTTTGTTTCGGTCGAGTTCCCCATTCAAATGCATGTAACAGTGAGAAACGCACTGTCTTGGCGAAAGAAAGCGTTTTTGTACAACTTCATAGAAATAGCTGTAACTTTTGATAGAAGACTCAGACAAACATGTTTATGGCCTTATCTTATAGAACTCAAGGTCTCCGTGCTGGGAAAACAGGTTTTGTAGCTGTTTGAGCTAAGATTTCCAAGTTATTCACATAATGAAAACCTATACTTTGTTTCGGTCGAGTTCCCCATTCAAATGCATGTAACAGTGAGAAACGCACTGTCTTGGCGAAAGAAAGCGTTTTTGTACAACTTCATAGAAATAGCTGTAACTTTTGATAGAAGACTCAGACAAACATGTTTATGGCTTTATCTTATAGAACTCAAGGTCTCCGTGCTGGGAAAACAGGTTTTGCAGCTGTTTGAGCTAAGATTTCCAAGTTATTCACATAATGAAAACATATACTTTGTTTCGGTCGAGTTCCCCATTCAAATGCATGTAACAGTGAGAAACGCACTGTCTTGGCGAAAGAAAGCGTTTTTGTACAACTTCATAGAAATAGCTGTAACTTTTGATAGAAGACTCAGACAAACATGTTTATGGCTTTATCTTATAGAACTCAAGGTCTCCGTGCTGGGAAAACAGGTTTTGCAGCTGTTGAGCTAAGATTTCCAAGTTATTCACATAATGAAAACCTATACTTTGTTTCGGTCGAGTTCCCCATTCAAATGCATGTAACAGTGAGAAACGCACTGTCTTGGCGAAAGAAAGCGTTTTTGTACAACTTCATAGAAATAGCTGTAACTTTTGATAGAAGACTCAGACAAACATGTTTATGGCCTTATATTATAGAACTCAAGGTCTCGGTGCTGGGAAAACAGGTTTTGCAGCTGTTTGAGCTAAGATTTCCAAGTTATTCACATAATGAAAACATATACTTTGTTTCGGTCGAGTTCCCCATTCAAATGCATGTAACAGTGAGAAACGCACTGTCTTGGCGAAAGAAAGCGTTTTTGTACAACTTCATAGAAATAGCTGTAACTTTTGATAGAAGACTCAGACAAACATGTTTATGGCTTTATCTTATAGAACTCAAGGTTCCCGTGCTGGGAAAACAGGTTTTGTAGCTGTTTGAGCTAAGATTTCCAAGTTATTCACATAATGAAAACCTATACTTTGTTTCGGTCGAGTTCCCCATTCAAATGCATGTAACAGTGAGAAACGCACTGTCTTGGCGAAAGAAAGCGTTTTTGTACAACTTCATATAAATAGCTGTAACTTTTGATAGAAGACTCGGATACACATGTTTATGGCTTTATCTTATAAAACTCAAGGTTCCCGTGCTGGGAAAACAGGTTTTGTAGCTGTTTGAGCTAAGATTTCCAAGTTATTCACATAATGAAAACCTATACTTTGTTTCGGTCGAGTTCCCCATTCAAATGCATGTAACAGTGAGAAACGCACTGTCTTGGCGAAAGAAAGCGTTTTTGTACAACTTCATAGAAATAGCTGTAACTTTTGATAGAAGACTCAGACAAACATGTTTATGGCTTTATCTTATAGAACTCAAGGTTCCCGTGCTGGGAAAACAGGTTTTGTAGCTGTTTGAGCTAAGATTTCCAAGTTATTCACATAATGAAAACCTATACTTTGTTTCGGTCGAGTTCCCCATTCAAATGCATGTAACAGTGAGAAACGCACTGTCTTGGCGAAAGAAAGCGTTTTTGTACAACTTCATAGAAATAGCTGTAACTTTTGATAGAAGACTCAGACAAACATGTTTATGGCTTTATCTTATAGAACTCAAGGTCTCCGTGCTGGGAAAACAGGTTTTGCAGCTGTTTGAGCTAAGATTTCCAAGTTATTCACATAATGAAAACCTATACTTTGTTTCGGTCGAGTTCCCCATTCAAATGCATGTAACAGTGAGAAACGCACTGTCTTGGCGAAAGAAAGCGTTTTTGTACAACTTCATAGAAATAGCTGTAACTTTTGATAGAAGACTCAGACAAACATGTTTATGGCCTTATCTTATAGAACTCAAGGTCTCCGTGCTGGGAAAACAGGTTTTGTAGCTGTTTGAGCTAAGATTTCCAAGTTATTCACATAATGAAAACCTATACTTTGTTTCGGTCGAGTTCCCCATTCAAATGCATGTAACAGTGAGAAACGCACTGTCTTGGCGAAAGAAAGCGTTTTTGTACAACTTCATAGAAATAGCTGTAACTTTTGATAGAAGACTCAGACAAACATGTTTATGGCTTTATCTTATAGAACTCAAGGTCTCCGTGCTGGGAAAACAGGTTTTGCAGCTGTTTGAGCTAAGATTTCCAAGTTATTCACATAATGAAAACATATACTTTGTTTCGGTCGAGTTCCCCATTCAAATGCATGTAACAGTGAGAAACGCACTGTCTTGGCGAAAGAAAGCGTTTTTGTACAACTTCATAGAAATAGCTGTAACTTTTGATAGAAGACTCAGACAAACATGTTTATGGCTTTATCTTATAGAACTCAAGGTCTCCGTGCTGGGAAAACAGGTTTTGCAGCTGTTGAGCTAAGATTTCCAAGTTATTCACATAATGAAAACCTATACTTTGTTTCGGTCGAGTTCCCCATTCAAATGCATGTAACAGTGAGAAACGCACTGTCTTGGCGAAAGAAAGCGTTTTTGTACAACTTCATAGAAATAGCTGTAACTTTTGATAGAAGACTCAGACAAACATGTTTATGGCCTTATATTATAGAACTCAAGGTCTCGGTGCTGGGAAAACAGGTTTTGCAGCTGTTTGAGCTAAGATTTCCAAGTTATTCACATAATGAAAACATATACTTTGTTTCGGTCGAGTTCCCCATTCAAATGCATGTAACAGTGAGAAACGCACTGTCTTGGCGAAAGAAAGCGTTTTTGTACAACTTCATAGAAATAGCTGTAACTTTTGATAGAAGACTCAGACAAACATGTTTATGGCTTTATCTTATAGAACTCAAGGTTCCCGTGCTGGGAAAACAGGTTTTGTAGCTGTTTGAGCTAAGATTTCCAAGTTATTCACATAATGAAAACCTATACTTTGTTTCGGTCGAGTTCCCCATTCAAATGCATGTAACAGTGAGAAACGCACTGTCTTGGCGAAAGAAAGCGTTTTTGTACAACTTCATATAAATAGCTGTAACTTTTGATAGAAGACTCAGACAAACATGTTTATGGCTTTATCTTATAGAACTCAAGGTCTCCGTGCTGGGAAAACAGGTTTTGCAGCTGTTTGAGCTAAGATTTCCAAGTTATTCACATAATGAAAACCTATACTTTGTTTCGGTCGAGTTCCCCATTCAAATGCATGTAACAGTGAGAAACGCACTGTCTTGGCGAAAGAAAGCGTTTTTGTACAACTTCATAGAAATAGCTGTAACTTTTGATAGAAGACTCAGACAAACATGTTTATGGCTTTATCTTATAGAACTCAAGGTTCCCGTGCTGGGAAAACAGGTTTTGCAGCTGTTTGAGCTAAGATTTCCAAGTTATTCACATAATGAAAACCTATACTTTGTTTCGGTCGAGTTCCCCATTCAAATGCATGTAACAGTGAGAAACGCACTGTCTTGGCGAAAGAAAGCGTTTTTGTACAACTTCATATAAATAGCTGTAACTTTTGATAGAAGACTCAGACAAACATGTTTATGGCTTTATCTTATAGAACTCAAGGTCTCCGTGCTGGGAAAACAGGTTTTGCAGCTGTTTGAGCTAAGATTTCCAAGTTATTCACATAATGAAAACCTATACTTTGTTTCGGTCGAGTTCCCCATTCAAATGCATGTAACAGTGAGAAACGCACTGTCTTGGCGAAAGAAAGCGTTTTTGTACAACTTCATAGAAATAGCTGTAACTTTTGATAGAAGACTCAGACAAACATGTTTATGGCCTTATATTATAGAACTCAAGGTCTCGGTGCTGGGAAAACAGGTTTTGCAGCTGTTTGAGCTAAGATTTCCAAGTTATTCACATAATGAAAACATATACTTTGTTTCGGTCGAGTTCCCCATTCAAATGCATGTAACAGTGAGAAACGCACTGTCTTGGCGAAAGAAAGCGTTTTTGTACAACTTCATAGAAATAGCTGTAACTTTTGATAGAAGACTCAGACAAACATGTTTATGGCTTTATCTTATAGAACTCAAGGTTCCCGTGCTGGGAAAACAGGTTTTGTAGCTGTTTGAGCTAAGATTTCCAAGTTATTCACATAATGAAAACCTATACTTTGTTTCGGTCGAGTTCCCCATTCAAATGCATGTAACAGTGAGAAACGCACTGTCTTGGCGAAAGAAAGCGTTTTTGTACAACTTCATATAAATAGCTGTAACTTTTGATAGAAGACTCAGACAAACATGTTTATGGCTTTATCTTATAGAACTCAAGGTCTCCGTGCTGGGAAAACAGGTTTTGCAGCTGTTTGAGCTAAGATTTCCAAGTTATTCACATAATGAAAACCTATACTTTGTTTCGGTCGAGTTCCCCATTCAAATGCATGTAACAGTGAGAAACGCACTGTCTTGGCGAAAGAAAGCGTTTTTGTACAACTTCATAGAAATAGCTGTAACTTTTGATAGAAGACTCAGACAAACATGTTTATGGCTTTATCTTATAGAACTCAAGGTCTCCGTGCTGGGAAAACAGGTTTTGTAGCTGTTTGAGCTAAGATTTCCAAGTTATTCACATAATGAAAACCTATACTTTGTTTCGGTCGAGTTCCCCATTCAAATGCATGTAACAGTGAGAAACGCACTGTCTTGGCGAAAGAAAGCGTTTTTGTACAACTTCATATAAATAGCTGTAACTTTTGATAGAAGACTCAGACAAACATGTTTATGGCTTTATCTTATAGAACTCAAGGTCTCCGTGCTGGGAAAACAGGTTTTGCAGCTGTTTGAGCTAAGATTTCCAAGTTATTCACATAATGAAAACTTGTACTTTGTTTCGGTGGAGTTCCCCATTCAAATGCATGTAACAGTGAGAAACGCACTGTCTTGGCGAAAGAAAGCGTTTTTGTAGAACTTCATATAAATAGCTGTAACTTTTGATAGAAGACTCGGATACACATGTTTATGGCTTTATCTTATAGAACTCAAGGTCTCCGTGCTGGGAAAACAGGTTTTGCAGCTGTTTGAGCTAAGATTTCCAAGTTATTCACATAATGAAAACCTATACTTTGTTTCGGTCGAGTTCCCCATTCAAATGCATGTAACAGTGAGAAACGCACTGTCTTGGCGAAAGAAAGCGTTTTTGTACAACTTCATAGAAATAGCTGTAACTTTTGATAGAAGACTCAGACAAACATGTTTATGGCCTTATATTATAGAACTCAAGGTCTCCGTGCTGGGAAAACAGGTTTTGCAGCTGTTTGAGCTAAGATTTCCAAGTTATTCACATAATGAAAACCTATACTTTGTTTCGGTCGAGTTCCCCATTCAAATGCATGTAACAGTGAGAAACGCACTGTCTTGGCGAAAGAAAGCGTTTTTGTACAACTTCATAGAAATAGCTGTAACTTTTGATAGAAGACTCAGACAAACATGTTTATGGCTTTATCTTATAGAACTCAAGGTTCCCGTGCTGGGAAAACAGGTTTTGTAGCTGTTTGAGCTAAGATTTCCAAGTTATTCACATAATGAAAACCTATACTTTGTTTCGGTCGAGTTCCCCATTCAAATGCATGTAACAGTGAGAAACGCACTGTCTTGGCGAAAGAAAGCGTTTTTGTACAACTTCATAGAAATAGCTGTAACTTTTGATAGAAGACTCAGACAAACATGTTTATGGCTTTATCTTATAGAACTCAAGGTCTCCGTGCTGGGAAAACAGGTTTTGCAGCTGTTTGAGCTAAGATTTCCAAGTTATTCACATAATGAAAACCTATACTTTGTTTCGGTCGAGTTCCCCATTCAAATGCATGTAACAGTGAGAAACGCACTGTCTTGGCGAAAGAAAGCGTTTTTGTACAACTTCATAGAAATAGCTGTAACTTTTGATAGAAGACTCGGATACACATGTTTATGGCTTTATCTTATAGAACTCAAGGTTCCCGTGCTGGGAAAACAGGTTTTGTAGCTGTTTGAGCTAAGATTTCCAAGTTATTCACATAATGAAAACCTATACTTTGTTTCGGTCGAGTTCCCCATTCAAATGCATGTAACAGTGAGAAACGCACTGTCTTGGCGAAAGAAAGCGTTTTTGTACAACTTCATAGAAATAGCTGTAACTTTTGATAGAAGACTCAGACAAACATGTTTATGGCTTTATCTTATAGAACTCAAGGTCTCCGTGCTGGGAAAACAGGTTTTGCAGCTGTTTGAGCTAAGATTTCCAAGTTATTCACATAATGAAAACCTATACTTTGTTTCGGTCGAGTTCCCCATTCAAATGCATGTAACAGTGAGAAACGCACTGTCTTGGCGAAAGAAAGCGTTTTTGTACAACTTCATAGAAATAGCTGTAACTTTTGATAGAAGACTCAGACAAACATGTTTATGGCCTTATATTATAGAACTCAAGGTCTCCGTGCTGGGAAAACAGGTTTTGCAGCTGTTTGAGCTAAGATTTCCAAGTTATTCACATAATGAAAACCTATACTTTGTTTCGGTCGAGTTCCCCATTCAAATGCATGTAACAGTGAGAAACGCACTGTCTTGGCGAAAGAAAGCGTTTTTGTACAACTTCATATAAATAGCTGTAACCTTTGATAGAAGACTCGGATACACATGTTTATGGCTTTATCTTATAGAACTGAAGGTCTCCGTGCTGGGAAAACAGGTTTTGCAGCTGTTTGAGCTAAGATTTCCAAGTTATTCACATAATGAAAACCTATACTTTGTTTCGGTCGAGTTCCCCATTCAAATGCATGTAACAGTGAGAAACGCACTGTCTTGGCGAAAGAAAGCGTTTTTGTACAACTTCATATAAATAGCTGTAACTTTTGATAGAAGACTCGGATACACATGTTTATGGCTTTATCTTATAGAACTCAAGGTTCCCGTGCTGGGAAAACAGGTTATGTAGCTGTTTGAGCTAAGATTTCCAAGTTATTCACATAATGAAAACCTATACTTTGTTTCGGTCGAGTTCCCCATTCAAATGCATGTAACAGTGAGAAACGCACTGTCTTGGCGAAAGAAAGCGTTTTTGTACAACTTCATATAAATAGCTGTAACTTTTGATAGAAGACTCAGACAAACATGTTTATGGCTTTATCTTATAGAACTCAAGGTCTCCGTGCTGGGAAAACAGGTTTTGCAGCTGTTTGAGCTAAGATTTCCAAGTTATTCACATAATGAAAACCTATACTTTGTTTCGGTCGAGTTCCCCATTCAAATGCATGTAACAGTGAGAAACGCACTGTCTTGGCGAAAGAAAGCGTTTTTGTACAACTTCATATAAATAGCTGTAACTTTTGATAGAAGACTCAGACAAACATGTTTATGGCCTTATATTATAGAACTCAAGGTCTCCGTGCTGGGAAAACAGGTTTTGCAGCTGTTTGAGCTAAGATTTCCAAGTTATTCACATAATGAAAACCTATACTTTGTTTCGGTCGAGTTCCCCATTCAAATGCATGTAACAGTGAGAAACGCACTGTCTTGGCGAAAGAAAGCGTTTTTGTACAACTTCATATAAATAGCTGTAACTTTTGATAGAAGACTCGGATACACATGTTTATGGATTTATCTTATAGAACTCAAGGTTCCCGTGCTGGGAAAACAGGTTTTGTAGCTGTTTGAGCTAAGATTTCCAAGTTATTCACATAATGAAAACCTATACTTTGTTTCGGTCGAGTTCCCCATTCAAATGCATGTAACAGTGAGAAACGCACTGTCTTGGCGAAAGAAAGCGTTTTTGTACAACTTCATAGAAATAGCTGTAACTTTTGATAGAAGACTCAGACAAACATGTTTATGGCCTTATCTTATAGAACTCAAGGTTCCTGTGCTGGGAAAACAGGTTTTGCAGCTGTTTGAGCTAAGATTTCCAAGTTATTCACATAATGAAAACCTATACTTTGTTTCGGTCGAGTTCCCCATTCAAATGCATGTAACAGAGAAACGCACTGTCTTGGCGAAAGAAAGCGTTTTTGTACAACTTCATATAAATAGCTGTAACTTTTGATAGAAGACTCGGATACACATGTTTATGGCTTTATCTTATAGAACTCAAGGTTCCCGTGCTGGGAAAACAGGTTTTGTAGCTGTTTGAGCTAAGATTTCCAAGTTATTCACATAATGAAAACCTATACTTTGTTTCGGTCGAGTTCCCCATTCAAATGCATGTAACAGTGAGAAACGCACTGTCTTGGCGAAAGAAAGCGTTTTTGTACAACTTCATATAAATAGCTGTAACTTTTGATAGAAGACTCAGACAAACATGTTTATGGCTTTATCTTATAGAACTCAAGGTCTCCGTGCTGGGAAAACAGGTTTTGCAGCTGTTTGAGCTAAGATTTCCAAGTTATTCACATAATGAAAACCTATACTTTGTTTCGGTCGAGTTCCCCATTCAAATGCATGTAACAGTGAGAAACGCACTGTCTTGGCGAAAGAAAGCGTTTTTGTACAACTTCATAGAAATAGCTGTAACTTTTGATAGAAGACTCAGACAAACATGTTCATGGCCTTATATTATAGAACTCAAGGTCTCCGTGCTGGGAAAACAGGTTTTGCAGCTGTTTGAGCTAAGATTTCCAAGTTATTCACATAATGAAAACCTATACTTTGTTTCGGTCGAGTTCCCCATTCAAATGCATGTAACAGTGAGAAACGCACTGTCTTGGCGAAAGAAAGCGTTTTTGTACAACTTCATATAAATAGCTGTAACTTTTGATAGAAGACTCAGACAAACATGTTTATGGCATTATATTATAGAACTCAAGGTCTCCGTGCTGGGAAAACAGGTTTTGCAGCTGTTTGAGCTAAGATTTCCAAGTTATTCACATAATGAAAACCTATACTTTGTTTCGGTCGAGTTCCCCATTCAAATGCATGTAACAGTGAGAAACGCACTGTCTTGGCGAAAGAAAGCGTTTTTGTACAACTTCATATAAATAGCTGTAACTTTTGATAGAAGACTCGGATACACATGTTTATGGCTTTATCTTATAGAACTCAAGGTTCCCGTGCTGGGAAAACAGGTTTTGTAGCTGTTTGAGCTAAGATTTCCAAGTTATTCACATAATGAAAACCTATACTTTGTTTCGGTCGAGTTCCCCATTCAAATGCATGTAACAGTGAGAAACGCACTGTCTTGGCGAAAGAAAGCGTTTTTGTACAACTTCATATAAATAGCTGTAACTTTTGATAGAAGACTCGGATACACATGTTTATGGCTTTATCTTATAGAACTCAAGGTTCCCGTGCTGGGAAAACAGGTTTTGTAGCTGTTTGAGCTAAGATTTCCAAGTTATTCACATAATGAAAACCTATACTTTGTTTCGGTCGAGTTCCCCATTCAAATGCATGTAACAGTGAGAAACGCACTGTCTTGGCGAAAGAAAGCGTTTTTGTACAACTTCATAGAAATAGCTGTAACTTTTGATAGAAGACTCAGACAAACATGTTTATGGCCTTATATTATAGAACTCAAGGTCTCCGTGCTGGGAAAACAGGTTTTGCAGCTGTTTGAGCTAAGATTTCCAAGTTATTCACATAATGAAAACCTATACTTTGTTTCGGTCGAGTTCCCCATTCAAATGCATGTAACAGTGAGAAACGCACTGTCTTGGCGAAAGAAAGCGTTTTTGTACAACTTCATATAAATAGCTGTAACTTTTGATAGAAGACTCGGATACACATGTTTATGGATTTATCTTATAGAACTCAAGGTTCCCGTGCTGGGAAAACAGGTTTTGTAGCTGTTTGAGCTAAGATTTCCAAGTTATTCACATAATGAAAACCTATACTTTGTTTCGGTCGAGTTCCCCATTCAAATGCATGTAACAGAGAAACGCACTGTCTTGGCGAAAGAAAGCGTTTTTGTACAACTTCATATAAATAGCTGTAACTTTTGATAGAAGACTCAGACAAACATGTTTATGGCTTTATCTTATAGAACTCAAGGTCTCCGTGCTGGGAAAACAGGTTTTGCAGCTGTTTGAGCTAAGATTTCCAAGTTATTCACATAATGAAAACCTATACTTTGTTTCGGTCGAGTAACCCATTCAAATGCATGTAACAGTGAGAAACGCACTGTCTTGGCGAAAGAAAGCGTTTTTGTACAACTTCATATAAATAGCTGTAACTTTTGATAGAAGACTCGGATACACATGTTTATGGCTTTATCTTATAGAACTCAAGGTTCCCGTGCTGGGAAAACAGGTTTTGTAGCTGTTTGAGCTAAGATTTCCAAGTTATTCACATAATGAAAACCTATACTTTGTTTCGGTCGAGTTCCCCATTCAAATGCATGTAACAGTGAGAAACGCACTGTCTTGGCGAAAGAAAGCGTTTTTGTACAACTTCATATAAATAGCTGTAACTTTTGATAGAAGACTCAGACAAACATGTTTATGGCTTTATCTTATAGAACTCAAGGTCTCCGTGCTGGGAAAACAGGTTTTGCAGCTGTTTGAGCTAAGATTTCCAAGTTATTCACATAATGAAAACCTATACTTTGTTTCGGTCGAGTTCCCCATTCAAATGCATGTAACAGTGAGAAACGCACTGTCTTGGCGAAAGAAAGCGTTTTTGTACAACTTCATAGAAATAGCTGTAACTTTTGATAGAAGACTCAGACAAAC
The DNA here is from genome assembly GCF_057382275.1 of Copadichromis virginalis. Classification (NCBI taxonomy): domain Eukaryota; kingdom Metazoa; phylum Chordata; class Actinopteri; order Cichliformes; family Cichlidae; genus Copadichromis; species Copadichromis virginalis. Next base: position 3,818,457 of record NC_140622.1, read on the forward strand.
ATGTTTATGGCCTTATATTATAGAACTCAAGGTCTCCGTGCTGGGAAAACAGGTTTTGCAGCTGTTTGAGCTAAGATTTCCAAGTTATTCACATAATGAAAACCTATACTTTGTTTCGGTCGAGTTCCCCATTCAAATGCATGTAACAGTGAGAAACGCACTGTCTTGGCGAAAGAAAGCGTTTTTGTACAACTTCATATAAATAGCTGTAACTTTTGATAGAAGACTCGGATACACATGTTTATAGCTTTATCTTATAGAACTCAAGGTTCCCGTGCTGGGAAAACAGGTTTTGTAGCTGTTTGAGGTAAGATTTCCAAGTTATTCACATAATGAAAACCTATACTTTGTTTCGGTCGAGTTCCCCATTCAAATGCATGTAACAGTGAGAAACGCACTGTCTTGGCGAAAGAAAGCGTTTTTGTACAACTTCATATAAATAGCTGTAACTTTTGATAGAAGACTCGGATACACATGTTTATGGCTTTATCTTATAGAACTCAAGGTTCCCGTGCTGGGAAAACAGGTTTTGCAGCTGTTTGAGCTAAGATTTCCAAGTTATTCACATAATGAAAACCTATACTTTGTTTCGGTCGAGTTCCCCATTCAAATGCATGTAACAGAGAAACGCACTGTCTTGGCGAAAGAAAGCGTTTTTGTACAACTTCATATAAATAGCTGTAACTTTTGATAGAAGACTCGGATACACATGTTTATGGCTTTATCTTATAGAACTCAAGGTTCCCGTGCTGGGAAAACAGGTTTTGTAGCTGTTTGAGCTAAGATTTCCAAGTTATTCACATAATGAAAACCTATACTTTGTTTCGGTCGAGTTCCCCATTCAAATGCATGTAACAGTGAGAAATGCACTGTCTTGGCGAAAGAAAGCGTTTTTGTACAACTTCATAGAAATAGCTGTAACTTTTGATAGAAGACTCAGACAAACATGTTTATGGCCTTATATTATAGAACTCAAGGTCTCCGTGCTGGGAAAACAGGTTTTGCAGCTGTTTGAGCTAAGATTTCCAAGTTATTCACATAATGAAAACATATACTTTGTTTCGGTCGAGTTCCCCATTCAAATGCATGTAACAGTGAGAAACGCACTGTCTTGGCGAAAGAAAGCGTTTTTGTACAACTTCATAGAAATAGCTGTAACTTTTGATAGAAGACTCAGACAAACATGTTTATGGCTTTATCTTATAGAACTCAAGGTCTCCGTGCTGGGAAAACAGGTTTTGCAGCTGTTTGAGCTAAGATTTCCAAGTTATTCACATAATGAAAACCTATACTTTGTTTCGGTCGAGTTCCCCATTCAAATGCATGTAACAGTGAGAAACGCACTGTCTTGGCGAAAGAAAGCGTTTTTGTACAACTTCATAGAAATAGCTGTAACTTTTGATAGAAGACTCAGACAAACATGTTTATGGCTTTATCTTATAGAACTCAAGGTCTCCGTGCTGGGAAAACAGGTTTTGTAGCTGTTTGAGCTAAGATTTCCAAGTTATTCACATAATGAAAACCTATACTTTGTTTCGGTCGAGTTCCCCATTCAAATGCATGTAACAGTGAGAAACGCACTGTCTTGGCGAAAGAAAGCGTTTTTGTACAACTTCATATAAATAGCTGTAACTTTTGATAGAAGACTCAGACAAACATGTTTATGGCTTTATCTTATAGAACTCAAGGTCTCCGTGCTGGGAAAACAGGTTTTGCAGCTGTTTGAGCTAAGATTTCCAAGTTATTCACATAATGAAAACATATACTTTGTTTCGGTCGAGTTCCCCATTCAAATGCATGTAACAGTGAGAAACGCACTGTCTTGGCGAAAGAAAGCGTTTTTGTACAACTTCATATAAATAGCTGTAACTTTTGATAGAAGACTCAGACAAACATGTTTATGGCTTTATCTTATAGAACTCAAGGTCTCCGTGCTGGGAAAACAGGTTTTGCAGCTGTTTGAGCTAAGATTTCCAAGTTATTCACATAATGAAAACCTATACTTTGTTTCGGTCGAGTTCCCCATTCAAATGCATGTAACAGTGAGAAACGCACTGTCTTGGCGAAAGAAAGCGTTTTTGTAAAACTTCATAGAAATAGCTGTAACTTTTGATAGAAGACTCAGACAAACATGTTTATGGCCTTATCTTATAGAACTCAAGGTCTCCGTGCTGGGAAAACAGGTTTTGCAGCTGTTTGAGCTAAGATTTCCAAGTTATTCACATAATGAAAACCTATACTTTGTTTCGGTCGAGTTCCCCATTCAAATGCATGTAACAGTGAGAAACGCACTGTCTTGGCGAAAGAAAGCGTTTTTGTACAACTTCATATAAATAGCTGTAACTTTTGATAGAAGACTCGGATACACATGTTTATGGCTTTATCTTATAGAACTCAAGGTTCCCGTGCTGGGAAAACAGGTTTTGTAGCTGTTTGAGCTAAGATTTCCAAGTTATTCACATAATGAAAACCTATACTTTGTTTCGGTCGAGTTCCCCATTCAAATGCATGTAACAGTGAGAAACGCACTGTCTTGGCGAAAGAAAGCGTTTTTGTAAAACTTCATATAAATAGCTGTAACTTTTGATAGAAGACTCAGACAAACATGTTTATGGCCTTATCTTATAGAACTCAAGGTCTCCGTGCTGGGAAAACAGGTTTTGCAGCTGTTTGAGCTAAGATTTCCAAGTTATTCACATAATGAAAACCTATACTTTGTTTCGGTCGAGTTCCCCATTCAAATGCATGTAACAGTGAGAAACGCACTGTCTTGGCGAAAGAAAGCGTTTTTGTACAACTTCATATAAATAGCTGTAACTTTTGATAGAAGACTCGGATACACATGTTTATGGCTTTATCTTATAGAACTCAAGGTTCCCGTGCTGGGAAAACAGGTTTTGTAGCTGTTTGAGCTAAGATTTCCAAGTTATTCACATAATGAAAACATATACTTTGTTTCGGTCGAGTTCCCCATTCAAATGCATGTAACAGTGAGAAACGCACTGTCTTGGCGAAAGAAAGCGTTTTTGTACAACTTCATATAAATAGCTGTAACTTTTGATAGAAGACTCAGACAAACATGTTTATGGCCTTATATTATAGAACTCAAGGTCTCTGTGCTGGGAAAACAGGTTTTGCAGCTGTTTGAGCTAAGATTTCCAAGTTATTCACATAATGAAAACCTATACTTTGTTTCGGTCGAGTTCCCCATTCAAATGCATGTAACAGTGAGAAACGCAGTGTCTTGGCGAAAGAAAGCGTTTTTGTACAACTTCATAGAAATAGCTGTAACTTTTGATAGAAGACTCAGACAAACATGTTTATGGCTTTATCTTATAGAACTCAAGGTCTCCGTGCTGGGAAAACAGGTTTTGCAGCTGTTTGAGCTAAGATTTCCAAGTTATTCACATAATGAAAACCTATACTTTGTTTCGGTCGAGTTCCCCATTCAAATGCATGTAACAGTGAGAAACGCACTGTCTTGGCGAAAGAAAGCGTTTTTGTACAACTTCATAGAAATAGCTGTAACTTTTGATAGAAGACTCGGATACACATGTTTATGGCTTTATCTTATAGAACTCAAGGTTCCCGTGCTGGGAAAACAGGTTTTGCAGCTGTTTGAGCTAAGATTTCCAAGTTATTCACATAATGAAAACCTATACTTTGTTTCGGTCGAGTTCCCCATTCAAATGTATGTAACAGTGAGAAACGCACTGTCTTGGCGAAAGAAAGCGTTTTTGTACAACTTCATAGAAATAGCTGTAACTTTTGATAGAAGACTCAGACAAACATGTTTATGGCCTTATATTATAGAACTCAAGGTCCCCGTGCTGGGAAAACAGGTTTTGCAGCTGTTTGAGCTAAGATTTCCAAGTTATTCACATAATGAAAACCTATACTTTGTTTCGGTCGAGTTCCCCATTCAAATGCATGTAACAGTGAGAAACGCACTGTCTTGGCGAAAGAAAGCGTTTTTGTACAACTTCATAGAAATAGCTGTAACTTTTGATAGAAGACTCAGACAAACATGTTTATGGCCTTATCTTATAGAACTCAAGGTCTCCGTGCTGGGAAAACAGGTTTTGCAGCTGTTTGAGCTAAGATTTCCAAGTTATTCACATAATGAAAACCTATACTTTGTTTCGGTCGAGTTCCCCATTCAAATGCATGTAACAGTGAGAAACGCACTGTCTTGGCGAAAGAAAGCGTTTTTGTACAACTTCATAGAAATAGCTGTAACTTTTGATAGAAGACTCGGACAAACATGTTTATGGCTTTATCTTATAGAACTCAAGGTCTCCGTGCTGGGAAAACAGGTTTTGCAGCTGTTTGAGCTAAGATTTCCAAGTTATTCACATAATGAAAACCTATACTTTGTTTCGGTCGAGTTCCCCATTCAAATGCATGTAACAGTGAGAAACGCACTGTCTTGGCGAAAGAAAGCGTTTTTGTACAACTTCATAGAAATAGCTGTAACTTTTGATAGAAGACTCAGACAAACATGTTTATGGCCTTATATTATAGAACTCAAGGTCCACGTGCTGGGAAAACAGGTTTTGCAGCTGTTTGAGCTAAGATTTTCAAGCTATTCACATAATGAAAACGTATACTTTGTTTCGGTCGAGTTCCCCATTCAAATGCATGTAACAGTGAGAAACGCACTGTCTTGGCGAAAGAAAGCGTTTTTGTACAACTTCATAGAAATAGCTGTAACTTTTGATAGAAGACTCAGACAAACATGTTTATGGCCTTATATTATAGAACTCAAGGTCCCCGTGCTGGGAAAACAGGTTTTGCAGCTGTTTGAGCTAAGATTTCCAAGTTATTCACATAATGAAAACCTATACTTTGTTTCGGTCGAGTTCCCCATTCAAATGCATGTAACAGTGAGAAACGCACTGTCTTGGCGAAAGAAAGCGTTTTTGTACAACTTCATAGAAATAGCTGTAACTTTTGATAGAAGACTCGGATACACATGTTTATGGCTTTATCTTATAGAACTCAAGGTCTCCGTGCTGGGAAAACAGGTTTTGTAGCTGTTTGAGCTAAGATTTCCAAGTTATTCACATAATGAAAACCTATACTTTGTTTCGGTCGAGTTCCCCATTCAAATGCATGTAACAGTGAGAAACGCACTGTCTTGGCGAAAGAAAGCGTTTTTGTACAACTTCATAGAAATAGCTGTAACTTTTGATAGAAGACTCGGATACACATGTTTATGGCTTTATCTTATAGAACTCAAGGTTCCCGTGCTGGGAAAACAGGTTTTGTAGCTGTTTGAGCTAAGATTTCCAAGTTATTCACATAATGAAAACCTATACTTTGTTTCGGTCGAGTTCCCCATTCAAATGCATGTAACAGTGAGAAACGCACTGTCTTGGCGAAAGAAAGCGTTTTTGTACAACTTCATATAAATAGCTGTAACTTTTGATAGAAGACTCGGATACACATGTTTATGGCTTTATCTTATAGAACTCAAGGTTCCCGTGCTGGGAAAACAGGTTTTGTAGCTGTTTGAGCTAAGATTTCCAAGTTATTCACATAATGAAAACCTATACTTTGTTTCGGTCGAGTTCCCCATTCAAATGCATGTAACAGTGAGAAACGCACTGTCTTGGCGAAAGAAAGCGTTTTTGTACAACTTCATAGAAATAGCTGTAACTTTTGATAGAAGACTCAGACAAACATGTTTATGGCTTTATCTTATAGAACTCAAGGTCTCCGTGCTGGGAAAACAGGTTTTGCAGCTGTTTGAGCTAAGATTTCCAAGTTATTCACATAATGAAAACCTATACTTTGTTTCGGTCGAGTTCCCCATTCAAATGCATGTAACAGTGAGAAACGCACTGTCTTGGCGAAAGAAAGCGTTTTTGTACAACTTCATATAAATAGCTGTAACTTTTGATAGAAGACTCGGATACACATGTTTATGGCTTTATCTTATAGAACTCAAGGTTCCCGTGCTGGGAAAACAGGTTTTGTAGCTGTTTGAGCTAAGATTTCCAAGTTATTCACATAATGAAAACCTATACTTTGTTTCGGTCGAGTTCCCCATTCAAATGCATGTAACAGTGAGAAACGCACTGTCTTGGCGAAAGAAAGCGTTTTTGTACAACTTCATATAAATAGCTGTAACTTTTGATAGAAGACTCAGACAAACATGTTTATGGCTTTATCTTATAGAACCCAAGGTCTCCGTGCTGGGAAAACAGGTTTTGCAGCTGTTTGAGCTAAGATTTCCAAGTTATTCACATAATGAAAACCTATACTTTGTTTCGGTCGAGTTCCCCATTCAAATGCATGTAACAGTGAGAAACGCACTGTCTTGGCGAAAGAAAGCGTTTTTGTACAACTTCATAGAAATAGCTGTAACTTTTGATAGAAGACTCGGATACACATGTTTATGGCTTTATCTTATAGAACTCAAGGTTCCCGTGCTGGGAAAACAGGTTTTGTAGCTGTTTGAGCTAAGATTTCCAAGTTATTCACATAATGAAAACATATACTTTGTTTCGGTCGAGTTCCCCATTCAAATGCATGTAACAGTGAGAAACGCACTGTCTTGGCGAAAGAAAGCGTTTTTGTACAACTTCATAGAAATAGCTGTAACTTTTGATAGAAGACTCAGACAAACATGTTTATGGCCTTATATTATAGAACTCAAGGTCTCTGTGCTGGGAAAACAGGTTTTGCAGCTGTTTGAGCTAAGATTTCCAAGTTATTCACATAATGAAAACCTATACTTTGTTTCGGTCGAGTTCCCCATTCAAATGCATGTAACAGTGAGAAACGCAGTGTCTTGGCGAAAGAAAGCGTTTTTGTACAACTTCATAGAAATAGCTGTAACTTTTGATAGAAGACTCAGACAAACATGTTTATGGCTTTATCTTATAGAACTCAAGGTCTCCGTGCTGGGAAAACAGGTTTTGCAGCTGTTTGAGCTAAGATTTCCAAGTTATTCACATAATGAAAACCTATACTTTGTTTCGGTCGAGTTCCCCATTCAAATGCATGTAACAGTGAGAAACGCACTGTCTTGGCGAAAGAAAGCGTTTTTGTACAACTTCATAGAAATAGCTGTAACTTTTGATAGAAGACTCGGATACACATGTTTATGGCTTTATCTTATAGAACTCAAGGTTCCCGTGCTGGGAAAACAGGTTTTGCAGCTGTTTGAGCTAAGATTTCCAAGTTATTCACATAATGAAAACCTATACTTTGTTTCGGTCGAGTTCCCCATTCAAATGTATGTAACAGTGAGAAACGCACTGTCTTGGCGAAAGAAAGCGTTTTTGTACAACTTCATAGAAATAGCTGTAACTTTTGATAGAAGACTCAGACAAACATGTTTATGGCCTTATATTATAGAACTCAAGGTCCCCGTGCTGGGAAAACAGGTTTTGCAGCTGTTTGAGCTAAGATTTCCAAGTTATTCACATAATGAAAACCTATACTTTGTTTCGGTCGAGTTCCCCATTCAAATGCATGTAACAGTGAGAAACGCACTGTCTTGGCGAAAGAAAGCGTTTTTGTACAACTTCATAGAAATAGCTGTAACTTTTGATAGAAGACTCAGACAAACATGTTTATGGCCTTATATTATAGAACTCAAGGTCCCCGTGCTGGGAAAACAGGTTTTGCAGCTGTTTGAGCTAAGATTTCCAAGTTATTCACATAATGAAAACCTATACTTTGTTTCGGTCGAGTTCCCCATTCAAATGCATGTAACAGTGAGAAACGCAGTGTCTTGGCGAAAGAAAGCATTTTTGTACAACTTCATAGAAATAGCTGTAACTTTTGATAGAAGACTCGGACAAACATGTTTATGGCTTTATCTTATAGAACTCAAGGTCTCCGTGCTGGGAAAACAGGTTATGCAGCTGTTTGAGCTAAGATTTCCAAGTTATTCACATAATGAAAACCTATACTTTGTTTCGGTCGAGTTCCCCATTCAAATGCATGTAACAGTGAGAAACGCACTGTCTTGGCGAAAGAAAGCGTTTTTGTACAACTTCATAGAAATAGCTGTAACTTTTGATAGAAGACTCAGACAAACATGTTTATGGCCTTATATTATAGAACTCAAGGTCCACGTGCTGGGAAAACAGGTTTTGCAGCTGTTTGAGCTAAGATTTTCAAGCTATTCACATAATGAAAACGTATACTTTGTTTCGGTCGAGTTCCCCATTCAAATGCATGTAACAGTGAGAAACGCACTGTCTTGGCGAAAGAAAGCGTTTTTGTACAACTTCATAGAAATAGCTGTAACTTTTGATAGAAGACTCAGACAAACATGTTTATGGCCTTATATTATAGAACTCAAGGTCCCCGTGCTGGGAAAACAGGTTTTGCAGCTGTTTGAGCTAAGATTTCCAAGTTATTCACATAATGAAAACCTATACTTTGTTTCGGTCGAGTTCCCCATTCAAATGCATGTAACAGTGAGAAACGCACTGTCTTGGCGAAAGAAAGCGTTTTTGTACAACTTCATAGAAATAGCTGTAACTTTTGATAGAAGACTCGGATACACATGTTTATGGCTTTATCTTATAGAACTCAAGGTCTCCGTGCTGGGAAAACAGGTTTTGTAGCTGTTTGAGCTAAGATTTCCAAGTTATTCACATAATGAAAACCTATACTTTGTTTCGGTCGAGTTCCCCATTCAAATGCATGTAACAGTGAGAAACGCACTGTCTTGGCGAAAGAAAGCGTTTTTGTACAACTTCATAGAAATAGCTGTAACTTTTGATAGAAGACTCGGATACACATGTTTATGGCTTTATCTTATAGAACTCAAGGTTCCCGTGCTGGGAAAACAGGTTTTGTAGCTGTTTGAGCTAAGATTTCCAAGTTATTCACATAATGAAAACCTATACTTTGTTTCGGTCGAGTTCCCCATTCAAATGCATGTAACAGTGAGAAACGCACTGTCTTGGCGAAAGAAAGCGTTTTTGTACAACTTCATAGAAATAGCTGTAACTTTTGATAGAAGACTCAGACAAACATGTTTATGGCTTTATCTTATAGAACTCAAGGTCTCCGTGCTGGGAAAACAGGTTTTGCAGCTGTTTGAGCTAAGATTTCCAAGTTATTCACATAATGAAAACCTATACTTTGTTTCGGTCGAGTTCCCCATTCAAATGCATGTAACAGTGAGAAACGCACTGTCTTGGCGAAAGAAAGCGTTTTTGTACAACTTCATATAAATAGCTGTAACTTTTGATAGAAGACTCGGATACACATGTTTATGGCTTTATCTTATAGAACTCAAGGTTCCCGTGCTGGGAAAACAGGTTTTGTAGCTGTTTGAGCTAAGATTTCCAAGTTATTCACATAATGAAAACCTATACTTTGTTTCGGTCGAGTTCCCCATTCAAATGCATGTAACAGTGAGAAACGCACTGTCTTGGCGAAAGAAAGCGTTTTTGTACAACTTCATATAAATAGCTGTAACTTTTGATAGAAGACTCAGACAAACATGTTTATGGCTTTATCTTATAGAACTCAAGGTCTCCGTGCTGGGAAAACAGGTTTTGCAGCTGTTTGAGCTAAGATTTCCAAGTTATTCACATAATGAAAACCTATACTTTGTTTCGGTCGAGTTCCCCATTCAAATGCATGTAACAGTGAGAAACGCACTGTCTTGGCGAAAGAAAGCGTTTTTGTACAACTTCATAGAAATAGCTGTAACTTTTGATAGAAGACTCGGATACACATGTTTATGGCTTTATCTTATAGAACTCAAGGTTCCCGTGCTGGGAAAACAGGTTTTGTAGCTGTTTGAGCTAAGATTTCCAAGTTATTCACATAATGAAAACCTATACTTTGTTTCGGTCGAGTTCCCCATTCAAATGCATGTAACAGTGAGAAACGCACTGTCTTGGCGAAAGAAAGCGTTTTTGTACAACTTCATAGAAATAGCTGTAACTTTTGATAGAAGACTCGGATACACATGTTTATGGCTTTATCTTATAGAACTCAAGGTCTCCGTGCTGGGAAAACAGGTTTTGTAGCTGTTTGAGCTAAGATTTCCAAGTTATTCACATAATGAAAACCTATACTTTGTTTCGGTCGAGTTCCCCATTCAAATGCATGTAACAGTGAGAAACGCACTGTCTTGGCGAAAGAAAGCGTTTTTGTACAACTTCATATAAATAGCTGTAACTTTTGATAGAAGACTCGGATACACATGTTTATGGCTTTATCTTATAGAACTCAAGGTTCCCGTGCTGGGAAAACAGGTTTTGTAGCTGTTTGAGCTAAGATTTCCAAGTTATTCACATAATGAAAACCTATACTTTGTTTCGGTCGAGTTCCCCATTCAAATGCATGTAACAGTGAGAAACGCACTGTCTTGGCGAAAGAAAGCGTTTTTGTACAACTTCATAGAAATAGCTGTAACTTTTGATAGAAGACTCAGACAAACATGTTTATGGCTTTATCTTATAGAACTCAAGGTCTCCGTGCTGGGAAAACAGGTTTTGCAGCTGTTTGAGCTAAGATTTCCAAGTTATTCACATAATGAAAACCTATACTTTGTTTCGGTCGAGTTCCCCATTCAAATGCATGTAACAGTGAGAAACGCACTGTCTTGGCGAAAGAAAGCGTTTTTGTACAACTTCATAGAAATAGCTGTAACTTTTGATAGAAGACTCAGACAAACATGTTTATGGCCTTATCTTATAGAACTCAAGGTCTCCGTGCTGGGAAAACAGGTTTTGTAGCTGTTTGAGCTAAGATTTCCAAGTTATTCACATAATGAAAACCTATACTTTGTTTCGGTCGAGTTCCCCATTCAAATGCATGTAACAGTGAGAAACGCACTGTCTTGGCGAAAGAAAGCATTTTTGTACAACTTCATAGAAATAGCTGTAACTTTTGATAGAAGACTCGGACAAACATGTTTATGGCTTTATCTTATAGAACTCAAGGTCTCCGTGGGGGGAAAACAGGTTATGCAGCTGTTTGAGCTAAGATTTCCAAGTTATTCACATAATGAAAACCTATACTTTGTTTCGGTCGAGTTCCCCATTCAAATGCATGTAACATTGAGAAACGCACTGTCTTGGCGAAAGAAAGCGTTTTTGTACAACTTCATAGAAATAGCTGTAACTTTTGATAGAAGACTCGGATACACATGTTTATGGCTTTATCTTATAGAACTCAAGGTTCCCGTGCTGGGAAAACAGGTTTTGCAGCTGTTTGAGCTAAGATTTCCAAGTTATTCACATAATGAAAACCTATACTTTGTTTCGGTCGAGTTCCCCATTCAAATGTATGTAACAGTGAGAAACGCACTGTCTTGGCGAAAGAAAGCGTTTTTGTACAACTTCATAGAAATAGCTGTAACTTTTGATAGAAGACTCAGACAAACATGTTTATGGCCTTATATTATAGAACTCAAGGTCCCCGTGCTGGGAAAACAGGTTTTGCAGCTGTTTGAGCTAAGATTTCCAAGTTATTCACATAATGAAAACCTATACTTTGTTTCGGTCGAGTTCCCCATTCAAATGCATGTAACAGTGAGAAACGCACTGTCTTGGCGAAAGAAAGCGTTTTTGTACAACTTCATAGAAATAGCTGTAACTTTTGATAGAAGACTCAGACAAACATGTTTATGGCCTTATATTATAGAACTCAAGGTCCCCGTGCTGGGAAAACAGGTTTTGCAGCTGTTTGAGCTAAGATTTCCAAGTTATTCACATAATGAAAACCTATACTTTGTTTCGGTCGAGTTCCCCATTCAAATGCATGTAACAGTGAGAAACGCACTGTCTTGGCGAAAGAAAGCATTTTTGTACAACTTCATAGAAATAGCTGTAACTTTTGATAGAAGACTCGGACAAACATGTTTATGGCTTTATCTTATAGAACTCAAGGTCTCCGTGCTGGGAAAACAGGTTATGCAGCTGTTTGAGCTAAGATTTCCAAGTTATTCACATAATGAAAACCTATACTTTGTTTCGGTCGAGTTCCCCATTCAAATGCATGTAACAGTGAGAAACGCACTGTCTTGGCGAAAGAAAGCGTTTTTGTACAACTTCATAGAAATAGCTGTAACTTTTGATAGAAGACTCAGACAAACATGTTTATGGCCTTATATTATAGAACTCAAGGTCCACGTGCTGGGAAAACAGGTTTTGTAGCTGTTTGAGCTAAGATTTCCAAGTTATTCACATAATGAAAACCTATACTTTGTTTCGGTCGAGTTCCCCATTCAAATGCATGTAACAGTGAGAAACGCACTGTCTTGGCGAAAGAAAGCGTTTTTGTACAACTTCATATAAATAGCTGTAACTTTTGATAGAAGACTCGGATACACATGTTTATGGCTTTATCTTATAGAACTCAAGGTTCCCGTGCTGGGAAAACAGGTTTTGTAGCTGTTTGAGCTAAGATTTCCAAGTTATTCACATAATGAAAACCTATACTTTGTTTCGGTCGAGTTCCCCATTCAAATGCATGTAACAGTGAGAAACGCACTGTCTTGGCGAAAGAAAGCGTTTTTGTACAACTTCATAGAAATAGCTGTAACTTTTGATAGAAGACTCAGACAAACATGTTTATGGCTTTATCTTATAGAACTCAAGGTCTCCGTGCTGGGAAAACAGGTTTTGCAGCTGTTTGAGCTAAGATTTCCAAGTTATTCACATAATGAAAACCTATACTTTGTTTCGGTCGAGTTCCCCATTCAAATGCATGTAACAGTGAGAAACGCACTGTCTTGGCGAAAGAAAGCGTTTTTGTACAACTTCATATAAATAGCTGTAACTTTTGATAGAAGACTCGGATACACATGTTTATGGCTTTATCTTATAGAACTCAAGGTTCCCGTGCTGGGAAAACAGGTTTTGTAGCTGTTTGAGCTAAGATTTCCAAGTTATTCACATAATGAAAACCTATACTTTGTTTCGGTCGAGTTCCCCATTCAAATGCATGTAACAGTGAGAAACGCACTGTCTTGGCGAAAGAAAGCGTTTTTGTACAACTTCATATAAATAGCTGTAACTTTTGATAGAAGACTCAGACAAACATGTTTATGGCTTTATCTTATAGAACTCAAGGTCTCCGTGCTGGGAAAACAGGTTTTGCAGCTGTTTGAGCTAAGATTTCCAAGTTATTCACATAATGAAAACCTATACTTTGTTTCGGTCGAGTTCCCCATTCAAATGCATGTAACAGTGAGAAACGCACTGTCTTGGCGAAAGAAAGCGTTTTTGTACAACTTCATAGAAATAGCTGTAACTTTTGATAGAAGACTCGGACAAACATGTTTATGGCTTTATCTTATAGAACTCAAGGTCTCCGTGGGGGGAAAACAGGTTATGCAGCTGTTTGAGCTAAGATTTCCAAGTTATTCACATAATGAAAACCTATACTTTGTTTCGGTCGAGTTCCCCATTCAAATGCATGTAACAGTGAGAAACGCACTGTCTTGGCGAAAGAAAGCGTTTTTGTACAACTTCATATAAATAGCTGTAACTTTTGATAGAAGACTCGGATACACATGTTTATGGCTTTATCTTATAGAACTCAAGGTTCCCGTGCTGGGAAAACAGGTTTTGTAGCTGTTTGAGCTAAGATTTCCAAGTTATTCACATAATGAAAACATATACTTTGTTTCGGTCGAGTTCCCCATTCAAATGCATGTAACAGTGAGAAACGCACTGTCTTGGCGAAAGAAAGCGTTTTTGTACAACTTCATAGAAATAGCTGTAACTTTTGATAGAAGACTCGGATACACATGTTTATGGCTTTATCTTATAGAACTCAAGGTTCCCGTGCTGGGAAAACAGGTTTTGTAGCTGTTTGAGCTAAGATTTCCAAGTTATTCACATAATGAAAACCTATACTTTGTTTCGGTCGAGTTCCCCATTCAAATGCATGTAACAGTGAGAAACGCACTGTCTTGGCGAAAGAAAGCGTTTTTGTACAACTTCATAGAAATAGCTGTAACTTTTGATAGAAGACTCAGACAAACATGTTTATGGCTTTATCTTATAGAACTCAAGGTCTCCGTGCTGGGAAAACAGGTTTTGCAGCTGTTTGAGCTAAGATTTCCAAGTTATTCACATAATGAAAACCTATACTTTGTTTCGGTCGAGTTCCCCATTCAAATGCATGTAACAGTGAGAAACGCACTGTCTTGGCGAAAGAAAGCGTTTTTGTACAACTTCATAGAAATAGCTGTAACTTTTGATAGAAGACTCAGACAAACATGTTTATGGCCTTATCTTATAGAACTCAAGGTCTCCGTGCTGGGAAAACAGGTTTTGTAGCTGTTTGAGCTAAGATTTCCAAGTTATTCACATAATGAAAACCTATACTTTGTTTCGGTCGAGTTCCCCATTCAAATGCATGTAACAGTGAGAAACGCACTGTCTTGGCGAAAGAAAGCATTTTTGTACAACTTCATAGAAATAGCTGTAACTTTTGATAGAAGACTCGGACAAACATGTTTATGGCTTTATCTTATAGAACTCAAGGTCTCCGTGGGGGGAAAACAGGTTATGCAGCTGTTTGAGCTAAGATTTCCAAGTTATTCACATAATGAAAACCTATACTTTGTTTCGGTCGAGTTCCCCATTCAAATGCATGTAACAGTGAGAAACGCACTGTCTTGGCGAAAGAAAGCGTTTTTGTACAACTTCATATAAATAGCTGTAACTTTTGATAGAAGACTCGGATACACATGTTTATGGCTTTATCTTATAGAACTCAAGGTTCCCGTGCTGGGAAAACAGGTTTTGTAGCTGTTTGAGCTAAGATTTCCAAGTTATTCACATAATGAAAACATATACTTTGTTTCGGTCGAGTTCCCCATTCAAATGCATGTAACAGTGAGAAACGCACTGTCTTGGCGAAAGAAAGCGTTTTTGTACAACTTCATAGAAATAGCTGTAACTTTTGATAGAAGACTCAGACAAACATGTTTATGGCCTTATATTATAGAACTCAAGGTCTCCGTGCTGGGAAAACAGGTTTTGCAGCTGTTTGAGCTAAGATTTCCAAGTTATTCACATAATGAAAACCTATACTTTGTTTCGGTCGAGTTCCCCATTCAAATGCATGTAACAGTGAGAAACGCACTGTCTTGGCGAAAGAAAGCGTTTTTGTACAACTTCATAGAAATAGCTGTAACTTTTGATAGAAGACTCAGACAAACATGTTTATGGCCTTATCTTATAGAACTCAAGGTCTCCGTGCTGGGAAAACAGGTTTTGTAGCTGTTTGAGCTAAGATTTCCAAGTTATTCACATAATGAAAACCTATACTTTGTTTCGGTGGAGTTCCCCATTCAAATGCATGTAACAGTGAGAAACGCACTGTCTTGGCGAAAGAAAGCGTTTTTGTACAACTTCATAGAAATAGCTGTAACTTTTGATAGAAGACTCGGACAAACATGTTTATGGCTTTATCTTATAGAACTCAAGGTCTCCGTGGGGGGAAAACAGGTTATGCAGCTGTTTGAGCTAAGATTTCCAAGTTATTCACATAATGAAAACCTATACTTTGTTTCGGTCGAGTTCCCCATTCAAATGCATGTAACAGTGAGAAACGCACTGTCTTGGCGAAAGAAAGCGTTTTTGTACAACTTCATATAAATAGCTGTAACTTTTGATAGAAGACTCGGATACACATGTTTATGGCTTTATCTTATAGAACTCAAGGTTCCCGTGCTGGGAAAACAGGTTTTGTAGCTGTTTGAGCTAAGATTTCCAAGTTATTCACATAATGAAAACATATACTTTGTTTCGGTCGAGTTCCCCATTCAAATGCATGTAACAGTGAGAAACGCACTGTCTTGGCGAAAGAAAGCGTTTTTGTACAACTTCATATAAATAGCTGTAACTTTTGATAGAAGACTCGGATACACATGTTTATGGCTTTATCTTATATAACTCAAGGTTCCCGTGCTGGGAAAACAGGTTTTGTAGCTGTTTGAGCTAAGATTTCCAAGTTATTCACATAATGAAAACCTATACTTTGTTTCGGTCGAGTTCCCCATTCAAATGCATGTAACAGTGAGAAACGCACTGTCTTGGCGAAAGAAAGCGTTTTTGTACAACTTCATAGAAATAGCTGTAACTTTTGATAGAAGACTCAGACAAACATGTTTATGGCCTTATCTTATAGAACTCAAGGTCTCCGTGCTGGGAAAACAGGTTTTGCAGCTGTTTGAGCTAAGATTTCCAAGTTATTCACATAATGAAAACCTATACTTTGTTTCGGTCGAGTTCCCCATTCAAATGCATGTAACAGTGAGAAACGCACTGTCTTGGCGAAAGAAAGCGTTTTTGTACAACTTCATAGAAATAGCTGTAACTTTTGATAGAAGACTCAGACAAACATGTTTATGGCCTTATATTATAGAACTCAAGGTCCACGTGCTGGGAAAACAGGTTTTGCAGCTGTTTGAGCTAAGATTTTCAAGCTATTCACATAATGAAAACGTATACTTTGTTTCGGTCGAGTTCCCCATTCAAATGCATGTAACAGTGAGAAAAGCACTGTCTTGGCGAAAGAAAGCGTTTTTGTACAACTTCATATAAATAGCTGTAACTTTTGATAGAAGACTCAGACAAACATGTTTATGGCTTTATCTTATAGAACTCAAGGTGTCCGTGCTGGGAAAACAGGTTTTGCAGCTGTTTGAGCTAAGATTTCCAAGTTATTCACATAATGAAAACCTATACTTTGTTTCGGTCGAGTTCCCCATTCAAATGCATGTAACAGTGAGAAACGCACTGTCTTGGCGAAAGAAAGCGTTTTTGTACAACTTCATAGAAATAGCTGTAACTTTTGATAGAAGACTCAGACAAACATGTTTATGGCCTTATATTATAGAACTCAAGGTCTCCGTGCTGGGAAAACAGGTTTTGCAGCTGTTTGAGCTAAGATTTCCAAGTTATTCACATAATGAAAACCTATACTTTGTTTCGGTCGAGTTCCCCATTCAAATGCATGTAACAGTGAGAAACGCACTGTCTTGGCGAAAGAAAGCGTTTTTGTACAACTTCATATAAATAGCTGTAACTTTTGATAGAAGACTCGGATACACATGTTTATGGATTTATCTTATAGAACTCAAGGTTCCCGTGCTGGGAAAACAGGTTTTGCAGCTGTTTGAGCTAAGATTTCCAAGTTATTCACATAATGAAAACCTATACTTTGTTTCGGTCGAGTTCCCCATTCAAATGCATGTAACAGTGAGAAACGCACTGTCTTGGCGAAAGAAAGCGTTTTTGTACAACTTCATATAAATAGCTGTAACTTTTGATAGAAGACTCGGATACACATGTTTATGGATTTATCTTATAGAACTCAAGGTTCCCGTGCTGGGAAAACAGGTTTTGTAGCTGTTTGAGCTAAGATTTCCAAGTTATTCACATAATGAAAACCTATACTTTGTTTCGGTCGAGTTCCCCATTCAAATGCATGTAACAGTGAGAAACACACTGTCTTGGCGAAAGAAAGCGTTTTTGTACAACTTCATATAAATAGCTGTAACTTTTGATAGAAGACTCAGACAAACATGTTTATGGCTTTATCTTATAGAACTCAAGGTCTCCGTGCTGGGAAAACAGGTTTTGCAGCTGTTTGAGCTAAGATTTCCAAGTTATTCACATAATGAAAACCTATACTTTGTTTCGGTCGAGTTCCCCATTCAAATGCATGTAACAGTGAGAAACGCACTGTCTTGGCGAAAGAAAGCGTTTTTGTACAACTTCATATAAATAGCTGTAACTTTTGATAGAAGACTCAGACAAACATGTTTATGGCTTTATCTTATAGAACTCAAGGTGTCCGTGCTGGGAAAACAGGTTTTGCAGCTGTTTGAGCTAAGATTTCCAAGTTATTCACATAATGAAAACCTATACTTTGTTTCGGTCGAGTTCCCCATTCAAATGCATGTAACAGTGAGAAACGCACTGTCTTGGCGAAAGAAAGCGTTTTTGTACAACTTCATATAAATAGCTGTAACTTTTGATAGAAGACTCGGATACACATGTTTATGGATTTATCTTATAGAACTCAAGGTTCCCGTGCTGGGAAAACAGGTTTTGCAGCTGTTTGAGCTAAGATTTCCAAGTTATTCACATAATGAAAACCTATACTTTGTTTCGGTCGAGTTCCCCATTCAAATGCATGTAACAGTGAGAAACGCACTGTCTTGGCGAAAGAAAGCGTTTTTGTACAACTTCATATAAATAGCTGTAACTTTTGATAGAAGACTCGGATACACATGTTTATGGATTTATCTTATAGAACTCAAGGTTCCCGTGCTGGGAAAACAGGTTTTGTAGCTGTTTGAGCTAAGATTTCCAAGTTATTCACATAATGAAAACCTATACTTTGTTTCGGTCGAGTTCCCCATTCAAATGCATGTAACAGTGAGAAACACACTGTCTTGGCGAAAGAAAGCGTTTTTGTACAACTTCATATAAATAGCTGTAACTTTTGATAGAAGACTCAGACAAACATGTTTATGGCTTTATCTTATAGAACTCAAGGTCTCCGTGCTGGGAAAACAGGTTTTGCAGCTGTTTGAGCTAAGATTTCCAAGTTATTCACATAATGAAAACCTATACTTTGTTTCGGTCGAGTTCCCCATTCAAATGCATGTAACAGTGAGAAACGCACTGTCTTGGCGAAAGAAAGCGTTTTTGTACAACTTCATATAAATAGCTGTAACTTTTGATAGAAGACTCGGATACACATGTTTATGGCTTTATCTTATAGAACTCAAGGTTCCCGTGCTGGGAAAACAGGTTTTGTAGCTGTTTGAGCTAAGATTTCCAAGTTATTCACATAATGAAAACCTATACTTTGTTTCGGTCGAGTTCCCCATTCAAATGCATGTAACAGAGAAACGCACTGTCTTGGCGAAAGAAAGCGTTTTTGTACAACTTCATATAAATAGCTGTAACTTTTGATAGAAGACTCGGATACACATGTTTATGGCTTTATCTTATAGAACTCAAGGTCTCCGTGCTGGGAAAACAGGTTTTGCAGCTGTTTGAGCTAAGATTTCCAAGTTATTCACATAATGAAAACCTATACTTTGTTTCGGTCGAGTTCCCCATTCAAATGCATGTAACAGAGAAACGCACTGTCTTGGCGAAAGAAAGCGTTTTTGTACAACTTCATATAAATAGCTGTAACTTTTGATAGAAGACTCAGACAAACATGTTTATGGCTTTATCTTATAGAACTCAAGGTCTCCGTGCTGGGAAAACAGGTTTTGCAGCTGTTTGAGCTAAGATTTCCAAGTTATTCACATAATGAAAACCTATACTTTGTTTCGGTCGAGTTCCCCATTCAAATGCATGTAACAGTGAGAAACGCACTGTCTTGGCGAAAGAAAGCGTTTTTGTACAACTTCATAGAAATAGCTGTAACTTTTGATAGAAGACTCAGACAAACATGTTTATGGCCTTATATTATAGAACTCAAGGTCTCCGTGCTGGGAAAACAGGTTTTGCAGCTGTTTGAGCTAAGATTTCCAAGTTATTCACATAATGAAAACCTATACTTTGTTTCGGTCGAGTTCCCCATTCAAATGCATGTAACAGTGAGAAACGCACTGTCTTGGCGAAAGAAAGCGTTTTTGTACAACTTCATATAAATAGCTGTAACTTTTGATAGAAGACTCGGATACACATGTTTATGGATTTATCTTATAGAACTCAAGGTTCCCGTGCTGGGAAAACAGGTTTTGTAGCTGTTTGAGCTAAGATTTCCAAGTTATTCACATAATGAAAACCTATACTTTGTTTCGGTCGAGTTCCCCATTCAAATGCATGTAACAGTGAGAAACGCACTGTCTTGGCGAAAGAAAGCGTTTTTGTACAACTTCATATAAATAGCTGTAACTTTTGATAGAAGACTCGGATACACATGTTTATAGCTTTATCTTATAGAACTCAAGGTTCCCGTGCTGGGAAAACAGGTTTTGTAGCTGTTTGAGGTAAGATTTCCAAGTTATTCACATAATGAAAATCTATACTTTGTTTCGGTCGAGTTCCCCATTCAAATGCATGTAACAGTGAGAAACGCACTGTCTTGGCGAAAGAAAGCGTTTTTGTACAACTTCATAGAAATAGCTGTAACTTTTGATAGAAGACTCAGACAAACATGTTTATGGCTTTATCTTATAGAACTCAAGGTCTCCGTGCTGGGAAAACAGGTTTTGTAGCTGTTTGAGCTAAGATTTCCAAGTTATTCACATAATGAAAACCTATACTTTGTTTCGGTCGAGTTCCCCATTCAAATGCATGTAACAGTGAGAAACGCACTGTCTTGGCGAAAGAAAGCGTTTTTGTACAACTTCATAGAAATAGCTGTAACTTTTGATAGAAGACTCAGACAAACATGTTTATGGCCTTATATTATAGAACTCAAGGTCTCCGTGCTGGGAAAACAGGTTTTGCAGCTGTTTGAGCTAAGATTTCCAAGTTATTCACATAATGAAAACCTATACTTTGTTTCGGTCGAGTTCCCCATTCAAATGCATGTAACAGTGAGAAACGCACTGTCTTGGCGAAAGAAAGCGTTTTTGTACAACTTCATATAAATAGCTGTAACTTTTGATAGAAGACTCGGATACACATGTTTATGGATTTATCTTATAGAACTCAAGGTCTCCGTGCTGGGAAAACAGGTTTTGTAGCTGTTTGAGCTAAGATTTCCAAGTTATTCACATAATGAAAACCTATACTTTGTTTCGGTCGAGTTCCCCATTCAAATGCATGTAACAGAGAAACGCACTGTCTTGGCGAAAGAAAGCGTTTTTGTACAACTTCATATAAATAGCTGTAACTTTTGATAGAAGACTCGGATACACATGTTTATGGCTTTATCTTATAGAACTCAAGGTTCCCGTGCTGGGAAAACAGGTTTTGTAGCTGTTTGAGCTAAGATTTCCAAGTTATTCACATAATGAAAACCTATACTTTGTTTCGGTCGAGTTCCCCATTCAAATGCATGTAACAGTGAGAAACGCACTGTCTTGGCGAAAGAAAGCGTTTTTGTACAACTTCATATAAATAGCTGTAACTTTTGATAGAAGACTCAGACAAACATGTTTA
This sequence comes from Copadichromis virginalis, assembly GCF_057382275.1. Classification (NCBI taxonomy): domain Eukaryota; kingdom Metazoa; phylum Chordata; class Actinopteri; order Cichliformes; family Cichlidae; genus Copadichromis; species Copadichromis virginalis. Next base: position 3,839,549 of record NC_140622.1, read on the forward strand.
TGGCTTTATCTTATAGAACTCAAGGTGTCCGTGCTGGGAAAACAGGTTTTGCAGCTGTTTGAGCTAAGATTTCCAAGTTATTCACATAATGAAAACCTATACTTTGTTTCAGTCGAGTTCCCCATTCAAATGCATGTAACAGTGAGAAACGCACTGTCTTGGCGAAAGAAAGCGTTTTTGTACAACTTCATAGAAATAGCTGTAACTTTTGATAGAAGACTCAGACAAACATGTTTATAGCTTTATCTTATAGAACTCAAGGTTCCCGTGCTGGGAAAACAGGTTTTGTAGCTGTTTGAGCTAAGATTTCCAAGTTATTCACATAATGAAAACCTATACTTTGTTTCGGTCGAGTTCCCCATTCAAATGCATGTAACAGAGAAACGCACTGTCTTGGCGAAAGAAAGCGTTTTTGTACAACTTCATATAAATAGCTGTAACTTTTGATAGAAGACTCGGATACACATGTTTATGGCTTTATCTTATAGAACTCAAGGTTCCCGTGCTGGGAAAACAGGTTTTGTAGCTGTTTGAGCTAAGATTTCCAAGTTATTCACATAATGAAAACCTATACTTTGTTTCGGTCGAGTTCCCCATTCAAATGCATGTAACAGTGAGAAACGCACTGTCTTGGCGAAAGAAAGCGTTTTTGTACAACTTCATATAAATAGCTGTAACTTTTGATAGAAGACTCAGACAAACATGTTTATGGCTTTATCTTATAGAACTCAAGGTGTCCGTGCTGGGAAAACAGGTTTTGCAGCTGTTTGAGCTAAGATTTCCAAGTTATTCACATAATGAAAACCTATACTTTGTTTCGGTCGAGTTCCCCATTCAAATGCATGTAACAGTGAGAAACGCACTGTCTTGGCGAAAGAAAGCGTTTTTGTACAACTTCATAGAAATAGCTGTAACTTTTGATAGAAGACTCGGATACACATGTTTATGGATTTATCTTATAGAACTCAAGGTTCCCGTGCTGGGAAAACAGGTTTTGCAGCTGTTTGAGCTAAGATTTCCAAGTTATTCACATAATGAAAACCTATACTTTGTTTCGGTCGAGTTCCCCATTCAAATGCATGTAACAGTGAGAAACGCACTGTCTTGGCGAAAGAAAGCGTTTTTGTACAACTTCATATAAATAGCTGTAACTTTTGATAGAAGACTCGGATACACATGTTTATGGATTTATCTTATAGAACTCAAGGTTCCCGTGCTGGGAAAACAGGTTTTGCAGCTGTTTGAGCTAAGATTTCCAAGTTATTCACATAATGAAAACCTATACTTTGTTTCGGTCGAGTTCCCCATTCAAATGCATGTAACAGTGAGAAACGCACTGTCTTGGCGAAAGAAAGCGTTTTTGTACAACTTCATATAAATAGCTGTAACTTTTGATAGAAGACTCGGATACACATGTTTATGGCTTTATCTTATAGAACTCAAGGTTCCCGTGCTGGGAAAACAGGTTTTGTAGCTGTTTGAGCTAAGATTTCCAAGTTATTCACATAATGAAAACCTATACTTTGTTTCGGTCGAGTTCCCCATTCAAATGCATGTAACAGTGAGAAACGCACTGTCTTGGCGAAAGAAAGCGTTTTTGTACAACTTCATATAAATAGCTGTAACTTTTGATAGAAGACTCAGACAAACATGTTTATGGCTTTATCTTATAGAACTCAAGGTCTCCGTGCTGGGAAAACAGGTTTTGCAGCTGTTTGAGCTAAGATTTCCAAGTTATTCACATAATGAAAACCTATACTTTGTTTCGGTCGAGTTCCCCATTCAAATGCATGTAACAGTGAGAAACGCACTGTCTTGGCGAAAGAAAGCGTTTTTGTACAACTTCATAGAAATAGCTGTAACTTTTGATAGAAGACTCAGACAAACATGTTTATGGCCTTATATTATAGAACTCAAGGTCTCCGTGCTGGGAAAACAGGTTTTGCAGCTGTTTGAGCTAAGATTTCCAAGTTATTCACATAATGAAAACCTATACTTTGTTTCGGTCGAGTTCCCCATTCAAATGCATGTAACAGTGAGAAACGCACTGTCTTAGCGAAAGAAAGCGTTTTTGTACAACTTCATATAAATAGCTGTAACTTTTGATAGAAGACTCGGATACACATGTTTATGGATTTATCTTATAGAACTCAAGGTTCCCGTGCTGGGAAAACAGGTTTTGTAGCTGTTTGAGCTAAGATTTCCAAGTTATTCACATAATGAAAACCTATACTTTGTTTCGGTCGAGTTCCCCATTCAAATGCATGTAACAGTGAGAAACGCACTGTCTTGGCGAAAGAAAGCGTTTTTGTACAACTTCATATAAATAGCTGTAACTTTTGATAGAAGACTCGGATACACATGTTTATAGCTTTATCTTATAGAACTCAAGGTTCCCGTGCTGGGAAAACAGGTTTTGTAGCTGTTTGAGGTAAGATTTCCAAGTTATTCACATAATGAAAATCTATACTTTGTTTCGGTCGAGTTCCCCATTCAAATGCATGTAACAGTGAGAAACGCACTGTCTTGGCGAAAGAAAGCGTTTTTGTACAACTTCATAGAAATAGCTGTAACTTTTGATAGAAGACTCAGACAAACATGTTTATGGCTTTATCTTATAGAACTCAAGGTCTCCGTGCTGGGAAAACAGGTTTTGCAGCTGTTTGAGCTAAGATTTCCAAGTTATTCACATAATGAAAACCTATACTTTGTTTCGGTCGAGTTCCCCATTCAAATGCATGTAACAGTGAGAAACGCACTGTCTTGGCGAAAGAAAGCGTTTTTGTACAACTTCATATAAATAGCTGTAACTTTTGATAGAAGACTCGGATACACATGTTTATGGCTTTATCTTATAGAACTCAAGGTTCCCGTGCTGGGAAAACAGGTTTTGTAGCTGTTTGAGCTAAGATTTCCAAGTTATTCACATAATGAAAACCTATACTTTGTTTCGGTCGAGTTCCCCATTCAAATGCATGTAACAGTGAGAAACGCACTGTCTTGGCGAAAGAAAGCGTTTTTGTACAACTTCATATAAATAGCTGTAACTTTTGATAGAAGACTCGGATACACATGTTTATGGCTTTATCTTATAGAACTCAAGGTCTCCGTGCTGGGAAAACAGGTTTTGCAGCTGTTTGAGCTAAGATTTCCAAGTTATTCACATAATGAAAACCTATACTTTGTTTCGGTCGAGTTCCCCATTCAAATGCATGTAACAGTGAGAAACGCACTGTCTTGGCGAAAGAAAGCGTTTTTGTACAACTTCATATAAATAGCTGTAACTTTTGATAGAAGACTCGGATACACATGTTTATGGCTTTATCTTATAGAACTCAAGGTTCCCGTGCTGGGAAAACAGGTTTTGTAGCTGTTTGAGCTAAGATTTCCAAGTTATTCACATAATGAAAACCTATACTTTGTTTTGGTCGAGTTCCCCATTCAAATGCATGTAACAGTGAGAAACGCACTGTCTTGGCGAAAGAAAGCGTTTTTGTACAACTTCATAGAAATAGCTATAACTTTTGATAGAAGACTCGGATACACATGTTTATGGATTTATCTTATAGAACTCAAGGTTCCCGTGCTGGGAAAACAGGTTTTGTAGCTGTTTGAGCTAAGATTTCCAAGTTATTCACATAATGAAAACCTATACTTTGTTTCGGTCGAGTTCCCCATTCAAATGCATGTAACAGTGAGAAACGCACTGTCTTGGCGAAAGAAAGCGTTTTTGTACAACTTCATATAAATAGCTGTAACTTTTGATAGAAGACTCAGACAAACATGTTTATGGCTTTATCTTATAGAACTCAAGGTCTCCGTGCTGGGAAAACAGGTTTTGCAGCTGTTTGAGCTAAGATTTCCAAGTTATTCACATAATGAAAACCTATACTTTGTTTCGGTCGAGTTCCCCATTCAAATGCATGTAACAGTGAGAAACGCACTGTCTTGGCGAAAGAAAGCGTTTTTGTACAACTTCATAGAAATAGCTGTAACTTTTGATAGAAGACTCAGACAAACATGTTTATGGCCTTATATTATAGAACTCAAGGTCTCCGTGCTGGGAAAACAGGTTTTGCAGGTGTTTGAGCTAAGATTTCCAAGTTATTCACATAATGAAAACCTATACTTTGTTTCGGTCGAGTTCCCCATTCAAATGCATGTAACAGTGAGAAACGCACTGTCTTGGCGAAAGAAAGCGTTTTTGTACAACTTCATATAAATAGCTGTAACTTTTGATAGAAGACTCGGATACACATGTTTATGGATTTATCTTATAGAACTCAAGGTTCCCGTGCTGGGAAAACAGGTTTTGTAGCTGTTTGAGCTAAGATTTCCAAGTTATTCACATAATGAAAACCTATACTTTGTTTCGGTCGAGTTCCCCATTCAAATGCATGTAACAGTGAGAAACGCACTGTCTTGGCGAAAGAAAGCGTTTTTGTACAACTTCATATAAATAGCTGTAACTTTTGATAGAAGACTCGGATACACATGTTTATAGCTTTATCTTATAGAACTCAAGGTTCCCGTGCTGGGAAAACAGGTTTTGTAGCTGTTTGAGGTAAGATTTCCAAGTTATTCACATAATGAAAATCTATACTTTGTTTCGGTCGAGTTCCCCATTCAAATGCATGTAACAGTGAGAAACGCACTGTCTTGGCGAAAGAAAGCGTTTTTGTACAACTTCATAGAAATAGCTGTAACTTTTGATAGAAGACTCAGACAAACATGTTTATGGCTTTATCTTATAGAACTCAAGGTCTCCATGCTGGGAAAACAGGTTTTGTAGCTGTTTGAGCTAAGATTTCCAAGTTATTCACATAATGAAAACCTATACTTTGTTTCGGTCGAGTTCCCCATTCAAATGCATGTAACAGTGAGAAACGCACTGTCTTGGCGAAAGAAAGCGTTTTTGTACAACTTCATATAAATAGCTGTAACTTTTGATAGAAGACTCAGACAAACATGTTTATGGCTTTATCTTATAGAACTCAAGGTCTCCGTGCTGGGAAAACAGGTTTTGCAGCTGTTTGAGCTAAGATTTCCAAGTTATTCACATAATGAAAACCTATACTTTGTTTCGGTCGAGTTCCCCATTCAAATGCATGTAACAGTGAGAAACGCACTGTCTTGGCGAAAGAAAGCGTTTTTGTACAACTTCATAGAAATAGCTGTAACTTTTGATAGAAGACTCAGACAAACATGTTTATGGCCTTATATTATAGAACTCAAGGTCTCCGTGCTGGGAAAACAGGTTTTGTAGCTGTTTGAGCTAAGATTTCCAAGTTATTCACATAATGAAAACCTATACTTTGTTTCGGTCGAGTTCCCCATTCAAATGCATGTAACAGTGAGAAACACACTGTCTTGGCGAAAGAAAGCGTTTTTGTACAACTTCATATAAATAGCTGTAACTTTTGATAGAAGACTCAGACAAACATGTTTATGGCTTTATCTTATAGAACTCAAGGTCCCCGTGCTGGGAAAACAGGTTTTGCAGCTGTTTGAGCTAAGATTTCCAAGTTATTCACATAATGAAAACCTATACTTTGTTTCGGTCGAGTTCCCCATTCAAATGCATGTAACAGTGAGAAACGCACTGTCTTGGCGAAAGAAAGCGTTTTTGTACAACTTCATATAAATAGCTGTAACTTTTGATAGAAGACTCGGATACACATGTTTATGGCTTTATCTTATAGAACTCAAGGTTCCCGTGCTGGGAAAACAGGTTTTGTAGCTGTTTGAGCTAAGATTTCCAAGTTATTCACATAATGAAAACCTATACTTTGTTTCGGTCGAGTTCCCCATTCAAATGCATGTAACAGTGAGAAACGCACTGTCTTGGCGAAAGAAAGCGTTTTTGTACAACTTCATATAAATAGCTGTAACTTTTGATAGAAGACTCGGATACACATGTTTATGGCTTTATCTTATAGAACTCAAGGTCTCCGTGCTGGGAAAACAGGTTTTGCAGCTGTTTGAGCTAAGATTTCCAAGTTATTCACATAATGAAAACCTATACTTTGTTTCGGTCGAGTTCCCCATTCAAATGCATGTAACAGTGAGAAACGCACTGTCTTGGCGAAAGAAAGCGTTTTTGTACAACTTCATATAAATAGCTGTAACTTTTGATAGAAGACTCGGATACACATGTTTATGGCTTTATCTTATAGAACTCAAGGTTCCCGTGCTGGGAAAACAGGTTTTGCAGCTGTTTGAGCTAAGATTTCCAAGTTATTCACATAATGAAAACCTATACTTTGTTTCGGTCGAGTTCCCCATTCAAATGCATGTAACAGAGAAACGCACTGTCTTGGCGAAAGAAAGCGTTTTTGTACAACTTCATATAAATAGCTGTAACTTTTGATAGAAGACTCGGATACACATGTTTATGGCTTTATCTCATAGAACTCAAGGTTCCCGTGCTGGGAAAACAGGTTTTGTAGCTGTTTGAGCTAAGATTTCCAAGTTATTCACATAATGAAAACCTATACTTTGTTTCGGTCGAGTTCCCCATTCAAATGCATGTAACAGTGAGAAATGCACTGTCTTGGCGAAAGAAAGCGTTTTTGTACAACTTCATAGAAATAGCTGTAACTTTTGATAGAAGACTCAGACAAACATGTTTATGGCCTTATATTATAGAACTCAAGGTCTCCGTGCTGGGAAAACAGGTTTTGCAGCTGTTTGAGCTAAGATTTCCAAGTTATTCACATAATGAAAACCTATACTTTGTTTCGGTCGAGTTCCCCATTCAAATGCATGTAACAGTGAGAAACGCACTGTCTTGGCGAAAGAAAGCGTTTTTGTACAACTTCATATAAATAGCTGTAACTTTTGATAGAAGACTCAGACAAACATGTTTATGGCTTTATCTTATAGAACTCAAGGTCTCCGTGCTGGGAAAACAGGTTTTGCAGCTGTTTGAGCTAAGATTTCCAAGTTATTCACATAATGAAAACCTATACTTTGTTTCGGTCGAGTTCCCCATTCAAATGCATGTAACAGTGAGAAACGCACTGTCTTGGCGAAAGAAAGCGTTTTTGTACAACTTCATAGAAATAGCTGTAACTTTTGATAGAAGACTCAGACAAACATGTTTATGGCCTTATCTTATAGAACTCAAGGTCTCCGTGCTGGGAAAACAGGTTTTGCAGCTGTTTGAGCTAAGATTTCCAAGTTATTCACATAATGAAAACCTATACTTTGTTTCGGTCGAGTTCCCCATTCAAATGCATGTAACAGTGAGAAACGCACTGTCTTGGCGAAAGAAAGCGTTTTTGTACAACTTCATAGAAATAGCTGTAACTTTTGATAGAAGACTCAGACAAACATGTTTATGGCTTTATCTTATAGAACTCAAGGTCTCCGTGCTGGGAAAACAGGTTTTGCAGCTGTTTGAGCTAAGATTTCCAAGTTATTCACATAATGAAAACCTATACTTTGTTTCGGTCGAGTTCCCCATTCAAATGCATGTAACAGTGAGAAACGCACTGTCTTGGCGAAAGAAAGCGTTTTTGTACAACTTCATAGAAATAGCTGTAACTTTTGATAGAAGACTCAGACAAACATGTTTATGGCCTTATCTTATAGAACTCAAGGTCTCCGTGCTGGGAAAACAGGTTTTGCAGCTGTTTGAGCTAAGATTTCCAAGTTATTCACATAATGAAAACCTATACTTTGTTTCGGTCGAGTTCCCCATTCAAATGCATGTAACAGTGAGAAACGCACTGTCTTGGCGAAAGAAAGCGTTTTTGTACAACTTCATATAAATAGCTGTAACTTTTGATAGAAGACTCGGATACACATGTTTATGGCTTTATCTTATAGAACTCAAGGTTCCCGTGCTGGGAAAACAGGTTTTGTAGCTGTTTGAGCTAAGATTTCCAAGTTATTCACATAATGAAAACCTATACTTTGTTTCGGTCGAGTTCCCCATTCAAATGCATGTAACAGTGAGAAACGCACTGTCTTGGCGAAAGAAAGCGTTTTTGTACAACTTCATATAAATAGCTGTAACTTTTGATAGAAGACTCAGACAAACATGTTTATGGCTTTATCTTATAGAACTCAAGGTCTCCGTGCTGGGAAAACAGGTTTTGTAGCTGTTTGAGCTAAGATTTCCAAGTTATTCACATAATGAAAACATATACTTTGTTTCGGTCGAGTTCCCCATTCAAATGCATGTAACAGTGAGAAACGCACTGTCTTGGCGAAAGAAAGCGTTTTTGTACAACTTCATATAAATAGCTGTAACTTTTGATAGAAGACTCAGACAAACATGTTTATGGCTTTATCTTATAGAACTCAAGGTCTCCGTGCTGGGAAAACAGGTTTTGCAGCTGTTTGAGCTAAGATTTCCAAGTTATTCACATAATGAAAACCTATACTTTGTTTCGGTTGAGTTCCCCATTCAAATGCATGTAACAGTGAGAAACGCACTGTCTTGGCGAAAGAAAGCGTTTTTGTACAACTTCATAGAAATAGCTGTAACTTTTGATAGAAGACTCAGACAAACATGTTTATGGCCTTATATTATAGAACTCAAGGTCTCCGTGCTGGGAAAACAGGTTTTGCAGCTGTTTGAGCTAAGATTTCCAAGTTATTCACATAATGAAAACCTATACTTTGTTTCGGTCGAGTTCCCCATTCAAATGCATGTAACAGTGAGAAACGCACTGTCTTGGCGAAAGAAAGCGTTTTTGTACAACTTCATATAAATAGCTGTAACTTTTGATAGAAGACTCGGATACACATGTTTATGGCTTTATCTTATAGAACTCAAGGTTCCCGTGCTGGGAAAACAGGTTTTGTAGCTGTTTGAGCTAAGATTTCCAAGTTATTCACATAATGAAAACATATACTTTGTTTCGGTCGAGTTCCCCATTCAAATGCATGTAACAGTGAGAAACGCACTGTCTTGGCGAAAGAAAGCGTTTTTGTACAACTTCATATAAATAGCTGTAACTTTTGATAGAAGACTCAGACAAACATGTTTATGGCCTTATATTATAGAACTCAAGGTCTCTGTGCTGGGAAAACAGGTTTTGCAGCTGTTTGAGCTAAGATTTCCAAGTTATTCACATAATGAAAACCTATACTTTGTTTCGGTCGAGTTCCCCATTCAAATGCATGTAACAGTGAGAAACGCACTGTCTTGGCGAAAGAAAGCGTTTTTGTACAACTTCATAGAAATAGCTGTAACTTTTGATAGAAGACTCAGACAAACATGTTTATGGCTTTATCTTATAGAACTCAAGGTCTCCGTGCTGGGAAAACAGGTTTTGCAGCTGTTTGAGCTAAGATTTCCAAGTTATTCACATAATGAAAACCTATACTTTGTTTCGGTCGAGTTCCCCATTCAAATGCATGTAACAGTGAGAAACGCACTGTCTTGGCGAAAGAAAGCGTTTTTGTACAACTTCATAGAAATAGCTGTAACTTTTGATAGAAGACTCGGATACACATGTTTATGGCTTTATCTTATAGAACTCAAGGTTCCCGTGCTGGGAAAACAGGTTTTGCAGCTGTTTGAGCTAAGATTTCCAAGTTATTCACATAATGAAAACCTATACTTTGTTTCGGTCGAGTTCCCCATTCAAATGTATGTAACAGTGAGAAACGCACTGTCTTGGCGAAAGAAAGCGTTTTTGTACAACTTCATAGAAATAGCTGTAACTTTTGATAGAAGACTCAGACAAACATGTTTATGGCCTTATATTATAGAACTCAAGGTCCCCGTGCTGGGAAAACAGGTTTTGCAGCTGTTTGAGCTAAGATTTCCAAGTTATTCACATAATGAAAACCTATACTTTGTTTCGGTCGAGTTCCCCATTCAAATGCATGTAACAGTGAGAAACGCACTGTCTTGGCGAAAGAAAGCGTTTTTGTACAACTTCATAGAAATAGCTGTAACTTTTGATAGAAGACTCAGACAAACATGTTTATGGCCTTATATTATAGAACTCAAGGTCCCCGTGCTGGGAAAACAGGTTTTGCAGCTGTTTGAGCTAAGATTTCCAAGTTATTCACATAATGAAAACCTATACTTTGTTTCGGTCGAGTTCCCCATTCAAATGCATGTAACAGTGAGAAACGCACTGTCTTGGCGAAAGAAAGCATTTTTGTACAACTTCATAGAAATAGCTGTAACTTTTGATAGAAGACTCGGACAAACATGTTTATGGCTTTATCTTATAGAACTCAAGGTCTCCGTGCTGGGAAAACAGGTTATGCAGCTGTTTGAGCTAAGATTTCCAAGTTATTCACATAATGAAAACCTATACTTTGTTTCGGTCGAGTTCCCCATTCAAATGCATGTAACAGTGAGAAACGCACTGTCTTGGCGAAAGAAAGCGTTTTTGTACAACTTCATAGAAATAGCTGTAACTTTTGATAGAAGACTCAGACAAACATGTTTATGGCCTTATATTATAGAACTCAAGGTCCACGTGCTGGGAAAACAGGTTTTGCAGCTGTTTGAGCTAATATTTTCAAGCTATTCACATAATGAAAACGTATACTTTGTTTCGGTCGAGTTCCCCATTCAAATGCATGTAACAGTGAGAAACGCACTGTCTTGGCGAAAGAAAGCGTTTTTGTACAACTTCATAGAAATAGCTGTAACTTTTGATAGAAGACTCAGACAAACATGTTTATGGCCTTATATTATAGAACTCAAGGTCCCCGTGCTGGGAAAACAGGTTTTGCAGCTGTTTGAGCTAAGATTTCCAAGTTATTCACATAATGAAAACCTATACTTTGTTTCGGTCGAGTTCCCCATTCAAATGCATGTAACAGTGAGAAACGCACTGTCTTGGCGAAAGAAAGCGTTTTTGTACAACTTCATAGAAATAGCTGTAACTTTTGATAGAAGACTCGGATACACATGTTTATGGCTTTATCTTATAGAACTCAAGGTCTCCGTGCTGGGAAAACAGGTTTTGTAGCTGTTTGAGCTAAGATTTCCAAGTTATTCACATAATGAAAACCTATACTTTGTTTCGGTCGAGTTCCCCATTCAAATGCATGTAACAGTGAGAAACGCACTGTCTTGGCGAAAGAAAGCGTTTTTGTACAACTTCATAGAAATAGCTGTAACTTTTGATAGAAGACTCGGATACACATGTTTATGGCTTTATCTTATAGAACTCAAGGTTCCCGTGCTGGGAAAACAGGTTTTGTAGCTGTTTGAGCTAAGATTTCCAAGTTATTCACATAATGAAAACCTATACTTTGTTTCGGTCGAGTTCCCCATTCAAATGCATGTAACAGTGAGAAACGCACTGTCTTGGCGAAAGAAAGCGTTTTTGTACAACTTCATATAAATAGCTGTAACTTTTGATAGAAGACTCGGATACACATGTTTATGGCTTTATCTTATAGAACTCAAGGTTCCCGTGCTGGGAAAACAGGTTTTGTAGCTGTTTGAGCTAAGATTTCCAAGTTATTCACATAATGAAAACCTATACTTTGTTTCGGTCGAGTTCCCCATTCAAATGCATGTAACAGTGAGAAACGCACTGTCTTGGCGAAAGAAAGCGTTTTTGTACAACTTCATAGAAATAGCTGTAACTTTTGATAGAAGACTCAGACAAACATGTTTATGGCTTTATCTTATAGAACTCAAGGTCTCCGTGCTGGGAAAACAGGTTTTGCAGCTGTTTGAGCTAAGATTTCCAAGTTATTCACATAATGAAAACCTATACTTTGTTTCGGTCGAGTTCCCCATTCAAATGCATGTAACAGTGAGAAACGCACTGTCTTGGCGAAAGAAAGCGTTTTTGTACAACTTCATATAAATAGCTGTAACTTTTGATAGAAGACTCGGATACACATGTTTATGGCTTTATCTTATAGAACTCAAGGTTCCCGTGCTGGGAAAACAGGTTTTGTAGCTGTTTGAGCTAAGATTTCCAAGTTATTCACATAATGAAAACCTATACTTTGTTTCGGTCGAGTTCCCCATTCAAATGCATGTAACAGTGAGAAACGCACTGTCTTGGCGAAAGAAAGCGTTTTTGTACAACTTCATATAAATAGCTGTAACTTTTGATAGAAGACTCAGACAAACATGTTTATGGCTTTATCTTATAGAACTCAAGGTCTCCGTGCTGGGAAAACAGGTTTTGCAGCTGTTTGAGCTAAGATTTCCAAGTTATTCACATAATGAAAACCTATACTTTGTTTCGGTCGAGTTCCCCATTCAAATGCATGTAACAGTGAGAAACGCACTGTCTTGGCGAAAGAAAGCGTTTTTGTACAACTTCATAGAAATAGCTGTAACTTTTGATAGAAGACTCGGACAAACATGTTTATGGCTTTATCTTATAGAACTCAAGGTCTCCGTGGGGGGAAAACAGGTTATGCAGCTGTTTGAGCTAAGATTTCCAAGTTATTCACATAATGAAAACCTATACTTTGTTTCGGTCGAGTTCCCCATTCAAATGCATGTAACAGTGAGAAACGCACTGTCTTGGCGAAAGAAAGCGTTTTTGTACAACTTCATATAAATAGCTGTAACTTTTGATAGAAGACTCGGATACACATGTTTATGGCTTTATCTTATAGAACTCAAGGTTCCCGTGCTGGGAAAACAGGTTTTGTAGCTGTTTGAGCTAAGATTTCCAAGTTATTCACATAATGAAAACATATACTTTGTTTCGGTCGAGTTCCCCATTCAAATGCATGTAACAGTGAGAAACGCACTGTCTTGGCGAAAGAAAGCGTTTTTGTACAACTTCATAGAAATAGCTGTAACTTTTGATAGAAGACTCAGACAAACATGTTTATGGCCTTATATTATAGAACTCAAGGTCCCCGTGCTGGGAAAACAGGTTTTGCAGCTGTTTGAGCTAAGATTTCCAAGTTATTCACATAATGAAAACCTATACTTTGTTTCGGTCGAGTTCCCCATTCAAATGCATGTAACAGTGAGAAACGCACTGTCTTGGCGAAAGAAAGCGTTTTTGTACAACTTCATAGAAATAGCTGTAACTTTTGATAGAAGACTCGGATACACATGTTTATGGCTTTATCTTATAGAACTCAAGGTCTCCGTGCTGGGAAAACAGGTTTTGTAGCTGTTTGAGCTAAGATTTCCAAGTTATTCACATAATGAAAACCTATACTTTGTTTCGGTCGAGTTCCCCATTCAAATGCATGTAACAGTGAGAAACGCACTGTCTTGGCGAAAGAAAGCGTTTTTGTACAACTTCATATAAATAGCTGTAACTTTTGATAGAAGACTCGGATACACATGTTTATGGCTTTATCTTATAGAACTCAAGGTTCCCGTGCTGGGAAAACAGGTTTTGTAGCTGTTTGAGCTAAGATTTCCAAGTTATTCACATAATGAAAACCTATACTTTGTTTCGGTCGAGTTCCCCATTCAAATGCATGTAACAGTGAGAAACGCACTGTCTTGGCGAAAGAAAGCGTTTTTGTACAACTTCATAGAAATAGCTGTAACTTTTGATAGAAGACTCAGACAAACATGTTTATGGCTTTATCTTATAGAACTCAAGGTCTCCGTGCTGGGAAAACAGGTTTTGCAGCTGTTTGAGCTAAGATTTCCAAGTTATTCACATAATGAAAACCTATACTTTGTTTCGGTCGAGTTCCCCATTCAAATGCATGTAACAGTGAGAAACGCACTGTCTTGGCGAAAGAAAGCGTTTTTGTACAACTTCATAGAAATAGCTGTAACTTTTGATAGAAGACTCAGACAAACATGTTTATGGCCTTATCTTATAGAACTCAAGGTCTCCGTGCTGGGAAAACAGGTTTTGTAGCTGTTTGAGCTAAGATTTCCAAGTTATTCACATAATGAAAACCTATACTTTGTTTCGGTCGAGTTCCCCATTCAAATGCATGTAACAGTGAGAAACGCACTGTCTTGGCGAAAGAAAGCATTTTTGTACAACTTCATAGAAATAGCTGTAACTTTTGATAGAAGACTCGGACAAACATGTTTATGGCTTTATCTTATAGAACTCAAGGTCTCCGTGGGGGGAAAACAGGTTATGCAGCTGTTTGAGCTAAGATTTCCAAGTTATTCACATAATGAAAACCTATACTTTGTTTCGGTCGAGTTCCCCATTCAAATGCATGTAACAGTGAGAAACGCACTGTCTTGGCGAAAGAAAGCGTTTTTGTACAACTTCATATAAATAGCTGTAACTTTTGATAGAAGACTCGGATACACATGTTTATGGCTTTATCTTATAGAACTCAAGGTTCCCGTGCTGGGAAAACAGGTTTTGTAGCTGTTTGAGCTAAGATTTCCAAGTTATTCACATAATGAAAACATATACTTTGTTTCGGTCGAGTTCCCCATTCAAATGCATGTAACAGTGAGAAACGCACTGTCTTGGCGAAAGAAAGCGTTTTTGTACAACTTCATAGAAATAGCTGTAACTTTTGATAGAAGACTCAGACAAACATGTTTATGGCCTTATATTATAGAACTCAAGGTCTCCGTGCTGGGAAAACAGGTTTTGCAGCTGTTTGAGCTAAGATTTCCAAGTTATTCACATAATGAAAACCTATACTTTGTTTCGGTCGAGTTCCCCATTCAAATGCATGTAACAGTGAGAAACGCACTGTCTTGGCGAAAGAAAGCGTTTTTGTACAACTTCATAGAAATAGCTGTAACTTTTGATAGAAGACTCAGACAAACATGTTTATGGCCTTATCTTATAGAACTCAAGGTCTCCGTGCTGGGAAAACAGGTTTTGTAGCTGTTTGAGCTAAGATTTCCAAGTTATTCACATAATGAAAACCTATACTTTGTTTCGGTCGAGTTCCCCATTCAAATGCATGTAACAGTGAGAAACGCACTGTCTTGGCGAAAGAAAGCGTTTTTGTACAACTTCATAGAAATAGCTGTAACTTTTGATAGAAGACTCGGACAAACATGTTTATGGCTTTATCTTATAGAACTCAAGGTCTCCGTGGGGGGAAAACAGGTTATGCAGCTGTTTGAGCTAAGATTTCCAAGTTATTCACATAATGAAAACATATACTTTGTTTCGGTCGAGTTCCCCATTCAAATGCATGTAACAGTGAGAAACGCACTGTCTTGGCGAAAGAAAGCGTTTTTGTACAACTTCATATAAATAGCTGTAACTTTTGATAGAAGACTCGGATACACATGTTTATGGCTTTATCTTATAGAACTCAAGGTTCCCGTGCTGGGAAAACAGGTTTTGTAGCTGTTTGAGCTAAGATTTCCAAGTTATTCACATAATGAAAACATATACTTTGTTTCGGTCGAGTTCCCCATTCAAATGCATGTAACAGTGAGAAACGCACTGTCTTGGCGAAAGAAAGCGTTTTTGTACAACTTCATATAAATAGCTGTAACTTTTGATAGAAGACTCGGATACACATGTTTATGGCTTTATCTTATAGAACTCAAGGTTCCCGTGCTGGGAAAACAGGTTTTGTAGCTGTTTGAGCTAAGATTTCCAAGTTATTCACATAATGAAAACCTATACTTTGTTTCGGTCGAGTTCCCCATTCAAATGCATGTAACAGTGAGAAACGCACTGTCTTGGCGAAAGAAAGCGTTTTTGTACAACTTCATAGAAATAGCTGTAACTTTTGATAGAAGACTCAGACAAACATGTTTATGGCCTTATCTTATAGAACTCAAGGTCTCCGTGCTGGGAAAACAGGTTTTGCAGCTGTTTGAGCTAAGATTTCCAAGTTATTCACATAATGAAAACCTATACTTTGTTTCGGTCGAGTTCCCCATTCAAATGCATGTAACAGTGAGAAACGCACTGTCTTGGCGAAAGAAAGCGTTTTTGTACAACTTCATAGAAATAGCTGTAACTTTTGATAGAAGACTCAGACAAACATGTTTATGGCCTTATATTATAGAACTCAAGGTCCACGTGCTGGGAAAACAGGTTTTGCAGCTGTTTGAGCTAAGATTTTCAAGCTATTCACATAATGAAAACGTATACTTTGTTTCGGTCGAGTTCCCCATTCAAATGCATGTAACAGTGAGAAACGCACTGTCTTGGCGAAAGAAAGCGTTTTTGTACAACTTCATAGAAATAGCTGTAACTTTTGATAGAAGACTCAGACAAACATGTTTATGGCCTTATATTATAGAACTCAAGGTCCCCGTGCTGGGAAAACAGGTTTTGCAGCTGTTTGAGCTAAGATTTCCAAGTTATTCACATAATGAAAACCTATACTTTGTTTCGGTCGAGTTCCCCATTCAAATGCATGTAACAGTGAGAAACGCACTGTCTTGGCGAAAGAAAGCGTTTTTGTACAACTTCATAGAAATAGCTGTAACTTTTGATAGAAGACTCAGACAAACATGTTTATGGCCTTATCTTATAGAACTCAAGGTCTCCGTGCTGGGAAAACAGGTTTTGCAGCTGTTTGAGCTAAGATTTCCAAGTTATTCACATAATGAAAACCTATACTTTGTTTCGGTCGAGTTCCCCATTCAAATGCATGTAACAGTGAGAAACGCACTGTCTTGGCGAAAGAAAGCGTTTTTGTACAACTTCATAGAAATAGCTGTAACTTTTGATAGAAGACTCGGACAAACATGTTTATGGCTTTATCTTATAGAACTCAAGGTCTCCGTGCTGGGAAAACAGGTTATGCAGCTGTTTGAGCTAAGATTTCCAAGTTATTCACATAATGAAAACCTATACTTTGTTTCGGTCGAGTTCCCCATTCAAATGCATGTAACAGTGAGAAACGCACTGTCTTGGCGAAAGAAAGCGTTTTTGTACAACTTCATAGAAATAGCTGTAACTTTTGATAGAAGACTCAGACAAACATGTTTATGGCCTTATATTATAGAACTCAAGGTCCACGTGCTGGGAAAACAGGTTTTGCAGCTGTTTGAGCTAAGATTTCCAAGTTATTCACATAATGAAAACCTATACTTTGTTTCGGTCGAGTTCCCCATTCAAATGCATGTAACAGTGAGAAACGCACTGTCTTGGCGAAAGAAAGCGTTTTTGTACAACTTCATAGAAATAGCTGTAACTTTTGATAGAAGACTCAGACAAACATGTTTATGGCCTTATATTATAGAACTCAAGGTCTCCGTGCTGGGAAAACAGGTTTTGCAGCTGTTTGAGCTAAGATTTCCAAGTTATTCACATAATGAAAACCTATACTTTGTTTCGGTCGAGTTCCCCATTCAAATGCATGTAACAGTGAGAAACGCACTGTCTTGGCGAAAGAAAGCGTTTTTGTACAACTTCATAGAAATAGCTGTAACTTTTGATAGAAGACTCGGATACACATGTTTATGGCTTTATCTTATAGAACTCAAGGTCTCCGTGCTGGGAAAACAGGTTTTGCAGCTGTTTGAGCTAAGATTTCCAAGTTATTCACATAATGAAAACTTGTACTTTGTTTCGGTCGAGTTCCCCAATCAAATGCATGTAACAGTGAGAAACGCACTGTCTTGGCGAAAGAAAGCGTTTTTGTACAACTTCATAGAAATAGCTGTAACTTTTGATAGAAGACTCAGACAAACATGTTTATGGCTTTATCTTATAGAACTCAAGGTCTCCGTGCTGGGAAAACAGGTTTTGCAGCTGTTTGAGCTAAGATTTCCAAGTTATTCACATAATGAAAACCTATACTTTGTTTCGGTCGAGTTCCCCATTCAAATGCATGTAACAGTGAGAAACGCACTGTCTTGGCGAAAGAAAGCGTTTTTGTACAACTTCATAGAAATAGCTGTAACTTTTGATAGAAGACTCGGACAAACATGTTTATGGCTTTATCTTATAGAACTCAAGGTCTCCGTGCTGGGAAAACAGGTTATGCAGCTGTTTGAGCTAAGATTTCCAAGTTATTCACATAATGAAAACCTATACTTTGTTTCGGTCGAGTTCCCCATTCAAATGCATGTAACAGTGAGAAACGCACTGTCTTGGCGAAAGAAAGCGTTTTTGTACAACTTCATAGAAATAGCTGTAACTTTTGATAGAAGACTCAGACAAACATGTTTATGGCCTTATATTATAGAACTCAAGGTCCACGTGCTGGGAAAACAGGTTTTGCAGCTGTTTGAGCTAAGATTTTCAAGCTATTCACATAATGAAAACCTATACTTTGTTTCGGTCGAGTTCCCCATTCAAATGCATGTAACAGTGAGAAACGCACTGTCTTGGCGAAAGAAAGCGTTTTTGTACAACTTCATAGAAATAGCTGTAACTTTTGATAGAAGACTCAGACAAACATGTTTATGGCCTTATATTATAGAACTCAAGGTCTCCGTGCTGGGAAAACAGGTTTTGCAGCTGTTTGAGCTAAGATTTCCAAGTTATTCACATAATGAAAACCTATACTTTGTTTCGGTCGAGTTCCCCATTCAAATGCATGTAACAGTGAGAAACGCACTGTCTTGGCGAAAGAAAGCGTTTTTGTACAACTTCATAGAAATAGCTGTAACTTTTGATAGAAGACTCGGATACACATGTTTATGGCTTTATCTTATAGAACTCAAGGTCTCCGTGCTGGGAAAACAGGTTTTGCAGCTGTTTGAGCTAAGATTTCCAAGTTATTCACATAATGAAAACTTGTACTTTGTTTCGGTCGAGTTCCCCAATCAAATGCATGTAACAGTGAGAAACGCACTGTCTTGGCGAAAGAAAGCGTTTTTGTACAACTTCATAGAAATAGCTGTAACTTTTGATAGAAGACTCAGACAAACATGTTTATGGCTTTATCTTATAGAACTCAAGGTCTCCGTGCTGGGAAAACAGGTTTTGCAGCTGTTTGAGCTAAGATTTCCAAGTTATTCACATAATGAAAACCTATACTTTGTTTCGGTCGAGTTCCCCATTCAAATGCATGTAACAGTGAGAAACGCACTGTCTTGGCGAAAGAAAGCGTTTTTGTACAACTTCATAGAAATAGCTGTAACTTTTGATAGAAGACTCAGACAAACATGTTTATGGCCTTATCTTATAGAACTCAAGGTCTCCGTGCTGGGAAAACAGGTTTTGCAGCTGTTTGAGCTAAGATTTCCAAGTTATTCACATAATGAAAACCTATACTTTGTTTCGGTCGAGTTCCCCATTCAAATGCATGTAACAGTGAGAAACGCACTGTCTTGGCGAAAGAAAGCGTTTTTGTACAACTTCATAGAAATAGCTGTAACTTTTGATAGAAGACTCAGACAAACATGTTTATGGCCTTATATTATAGAACTCAAGGTCCCCGTGCTGGGAAAAAAGGTTTTGCAGCTGTTTGAGCTAAGATTTCCAAGTTATTCACATAATGAAAACCTATACTTTGTTTCGGTCGAGTTCCCCATTCAAATGCATGTAACAGTGAGAAACGCACTGTCTTGGCGAAAGAAAGCGTTTTTGTACAACTTCATAGAAATAGCTGTAACTTTTGATAGAAGACTCGGATACACATGTTTATGGCTTTATCTTATAGAACTCAAGGTTCCCGTGCTGGGAAAACAGGTTTTGCAGCTGTTTGAGCTAAGATTTCCAAGTTATTCACATAATGAAAACCTATACTTTGTTTCGGTCGAGTTCCCCATTCAAATGCATGTAACAGTGAGAAACGCACTGTCTTGGCGAAAGAAAGCGTTTTTGTACAACTTCATAGAAATAGCTGTAACGTTTGATAGAAGACTCGGACAAACATGTTTATGGCTTTATCTTATAGAACTCAAGGTTCCCGTGCTGGGAAAACAGGTTTTGCAGCTGTTTGAGCTAAGATTTCCAAGTTATTCACATAATGAAAACCTATACTTTGTTTCGGTCGAGTTCCCCATTCAAATGCATGTAACAGTGAGAAACGCACTGTCTTGGCGAAAGAAAGCGTTTTTGTACAACTTCATATAAATAGCTGTAACTTTTGATAGAAGACTCGGATACACATGTTTATGGCTTTATCTTATAGAACTCAAGG
Organism: Copadichromis virginalis; assembly: GCF_057382275.1. Taxonomy (NCBI): domain Eukaryota; kingdom Metazoa; phylum Chordata; class Actinopteri; order Cichliformes; family Cichlidae; genus Copadichromis; species Copadichromis virginalis. Next base: position 3,859,478 of record NC_140622.1, read on the forward strand.
TTCCCGTGCTGGGAAAACAGGTTTTGTAGCTGTTTGAGCTAAGATTTCCAAGTTATTCACATAATGAAAACCTATACTTTGTTTCGGTCGAGTTCCCCATTCAAATGCATGTAACAGTGAGAAACGCACTGTCTTGGCGAAAGAAAGCGTTTTTGTACAACTTCATAGAAATAGCTGTAACTTTTGATAGAAGACTCAGACAAACATGTTTATGGCCTTATATTATAGAACTCAAGGTCTCCGTGCTGGGAAAACAGGTTTTGCAGCTGTTTGAGCTAAGATTTTCAAGTTATTCACATAATGAAAACCTATACTTTGTTTCGGTCGAGTTCCCCATTCAAATGCATGTAACAGTGAGAAACGCACTGTCTTGGCGAAAGAAAGCGTTTTTGTACAACTTCATATAAATAGCTGTAACTTTTGATAGAAGACTCGGATACACATGTTTATGGCTTTATCTTATAGAACTCAAGGTTCCCGTGCTGGGAAAACAGGTTTTGCAGCTGTTTGAGCTAAGATTTCCAAGTTATTCACATAATGAAAACCTATACTTTGTTTCGGTCGAGTTCCCCATTCAAATGCATGTAACAGTGAGAAACGCACTGTCTTGGCGAAAGAAAGCGTTTTTGTACAACTTCATAGAAATAGCTGTAACTTTTGATAGAAGACTCAGACAAACATGTTTATGGCTTTATCTTATAGAACTCAAGGTTCCCGTGCTGGGAAAACAGGTTTTGTAGCTGTTTGAGCTAAGATTTCCAAGTTATTCACATAATGAAAACCTATACTTTGTTTCGGTCGAGTTCCCCATTCAAATGCATGTAACAGTGAGAAACGCACTGTCTTGGCGAAAGAAAGCGTTTTTGTACAACTTCATAGAAATAGCTGTAACTTTTGATAGAAGACTCAGACAAACATGTTTATGGCCTTATCTTATAGAACTCAAGGTCTCCGTGCTGGGAAAACAGGTTTTGCAGCTGTTTGAGCTAAGATTTCCAAGTTATTCACATAATGAAAACCTATACTTTGTTTCGGTCGAGTTCCCCATTCAAATGCATGTAACAGTGAGAAACGCACTGTCTTGGCGAAAGAAAGCGTTTTTGTACAACTTCATAGAAATAGCTGTAACTTTTGATAGAAGACTCAGACAAACATGTTTATGGCCTTATATTATAGAACTCAAGGTCCCCGTGCTGGGAAAAAAGGTTTTGCAGCTGTTTGAGCTAAGATTTCCAAGTTATTCACATAATGAAAACCTATACTTTGTTTCGGTCGAGTTCCCCATTCAAATGCATGTAACAGTGAGAAACGCACTGTCTTGGCGAAAGAAAGCGTTTTTGTACAACTTCATAGAAATAGCTGTAACTTTTGATAGAAGACTCGGATACACATGTTTATGGCTTTATCTTATAGAACTCAAGGTTCCCGTGCTGGGAAAACAGGTTTTGCAGCTGTTTGAGCTAAGATTTCCAAGTTATTCACATAATGAAAACCTATACTTTGTTTCGGTCGAGTTCCCCATTCAAATGCATGTAACAGTGAGAAACGCACTGTCTTGGCGAAAGAAAGCGTTTTTGTACAACTTCATAGAAATAGCTGTAACGTTTGATAGAAGACTCGGACAAACATGTTTATGGCTTTATCTTATAGAACTCAAGGTTCCCGTGCTGGGAAAACAGGTTTTGCAGCTGTTTGAGCTAAGATTTCCAAGTTATTCACATAATGAAAACCTATACTTTGTTTCGGTCGAGTTCCCCATTCAAATGCATGTAACAGTGAGAAACGCACTGTCTTGGCGAAAGAAAGCGTTTTTGTACAACTTCATATAAATAGCTGTAACTTTTGATAGAAGACTCGGATACACATGTTTATGGCTTTATCTTATAGAACTCAAGGTTCCCGTGCTGGGAAAACAGGTTTTGTAGCTGTTTGAGCTAAGATTTCCAAGTTATTCACATAATGAAAACCTATACTTTGTTTCGGTCGAGTTCCCCATTCAAATGCATGTAACAGTGAGAAACGCACTGTCTTGGCGAAAGAAAGCGTTTTTGTACAACTTCATAGAAATAGCTGTAACTTTTGATAGAAGACTCAGACAAACATGTTTATGGCCTTATATTATAGAACTCAAGGTCTCCGTGCTGGGAAAACAGGTTTTGCAGCTGTTTGAGCTAAGATTTTCAAGTTATTCACATAATGAAAACCTATACTTTGTTTCGGTCGAGTTCCCCATTCAAATGCATGTAACAGTGAGAAACGCACTGTCTTGGCGAAAGAAAGCGTTTTTGTACAACTTCATATAAATAGCTGTAACTTTTGATAGAAGACTCGGATACACATGTTTATGGCTTTATCTTATAGAACTCAAGGTTCCCGTGCTGGGAAAACAGGTTTTGCAGCTGTTTGAGCTAAGATTTCCAAGTTATTCACATAATGAAAACCTATACTTTGTTTCGGTCGAGTTCCCCATTCAAATGCATGTAACAGTGAGAAACGCACTGTCTTGGCGAAAGAAAGCGTTTTTGTACAACTTCATAGAAATAGCTGTAACTTTTGATAGAAGACTCAGACAAACATGTTTATGGCCTTATATTATAGAACTCAAGGTCTCCGTGCTGGGAAAACAGGTTTTGCAGCTGTTTGAGCTAAGATTTCCAAGTTATTCACATAATGAAAACCTATACTTTGTTTCGGTCGAGTTCCCCATTCAAATGCATGTAACAGTGAGAAACGCACTGTCTTGGCGAAAGAAAGCGTTTTTGTACAACTTCATATAAATAGCTGTAACGTTTGATAGAAGACTCAGACAAACATGTTTATGGCTTTATCTTATAGAACTCAAGGTCTCCGTGCTGGGAAAACAGGTTTTGCAGCTGTTTGAGCTAAGATTTCCAAGTTATTCACATAATGAAAACCTATACTTTGTTTCGGTCGAGTTCCCCATTCAAATGCATGTAACAGTGAGAAACGCACTGTCTTGGCGAAAGAAAGCGTTTTTGTACAACTTCATAGAAATAGCTGTAACTTTTGATAGAAGACTCGGATACACATGTTTATGGCTTTATCTTATAGAACTCAAGGTTCCCGTGCTGGGAAAACAGGTTTTGCAGCTGTTTGAGCTAAGATTTCCAAGTTATTCACATAATGAAAACCTATACTTTGTTTCGGTCGAGTTCCCCATTCAAATGCATGTAACAGTGAGAAACGCACTGTCTTGGCGAAAGAAAGCGTTTTTGTACAACTTCATAGAAATAGCTGTAACGTTTGATAGAAGACTCGGACAAACATGTTTATGGCTTTATCTTATAGAACTCAAGGTTCCCGTGCTGGGAAAACAGGTTTTGCAGCTGTTTGAGCTAAGATTTCCAAGTTATTCACATAATGAAAACCTATACTTTGTTTCGGTCGAGTTCCCCATTCAAATGCATGTAACAGTGAGAAACGCACTGTCTTGGCGAAAGAAAGCGTTTTTGTACAACTTCATATAAATAGCTGTAACTTTTGATAGAAGACTCGGATACACATGTTTATGGCTTTATCTTATAGAACTCAAGGTTCCCGTGCTGGGAAAACAGGTTTTGTAGCTGTTTGAGCTAAGATTTCCAAGTTATTCACATAATGAAAACCTATACTTTGTTTCGGTCGAGTTCCCCATTCAAATGCATGTAACAGTGAGAAACGCACTGTCTTGGCGAAAGAAAGCGTTTTTGTACAACTTCATAGAAATAGCTGTAACTTTTGATAGAAGACTCAGACAAACATGTTTATGGCCTTATATTATAGAACTCAAGGTCTCCGTGCTGGGAAAACAGGTTTTGCAGCTGTTTGAGCTAAGATTTTCAAGTTATTCACATAATGAAAACCTATACTTTGTTTCGGTCGAGTTCCCCATTCAAATGCATGTAACAGTGAGAAACGCACTGTCTTGGCGAAAGAAAGCGTTTTTGTACAACTTCATATAAATAGCTGTAACTTTTGATAGAAGACTCGGATACACATGTTTATGGCTTTATCTTATAGAACTCAAGGTTCCCGTGCTGGGAAAACAGGTTTTGCAGCTGTTTGAGCTAAGATTTCCAAGTTATTCACATAATGAAAACCTATACTTTGTTTCGGTCGAGTTCCCCATTCAAATGCATGTAACAGTGAGAAACGCACTGTCTTGGCGAAAGAAAGCGTTTTTGTACAACTTCATAGAAATAGCTGTAACTTTTGATAGAAGACTCAGACAAACATGTTTATGGCCTTATATTATAGAACTCAAGGTCTCCGTGCTGGGAAAACAGGTTTTGCAGCTGTTTGAGCTAAGATTTCCAAGTTATTCACATAATGAAAACCTATACTTTGTTTCGGTCGAGTTCCCCATTCAAATGCATGTAACAGTGAGAAACGCACTGTCTTGGCGAAAGAAAGCGTTTTTGTACAACTTCATATAAATAGCTGTAACGTTTGATAGAAGACTCAGACAAACATGTTTATGGCTTTATCTTATAGAACTCAAGGTCTCCGTGCTGGGAAAACAGGTTTTGCAGCTGTTTGAGCTAAGATTTCCAAGTTATTCACATAATGAAAACCTATACTTTGTTTCGGTCGAGTTCCCCATTCAAATGCATGTAACAGTGAGAAACGCACTGTCTTGGCGAAAGAAAGCGTTTTTGTACAACTTCATATAAATAGCTGTAACTTTTGATAGAAGACTCAGACAAACATGTTTATGGCTTTATCTTATAGAACTCAAGGTCTCCGTGGTGGGAAAACAGGTTTTGCAGCTGTTTGAGCTAAGATTTCCAAGTTATTCACATAATGAAAACCTATACTTTGTTTCGGTCGAGTTCCCCATTCAAATGCATGTAACAGTGAGAAACGCACTGTCTTGGCGAAAGAAAGCGTTTTTGTACAACTTCATATAAATAGCTGTAACTTTTGATAGAAGACTCGGATACACATGTTTATGGCTTTATCTTATAGAACTCAAGGTTCCCGTGCTGGGAAAACAGGTTTTGCAGCTGTTTGAGCTAAGATTTCCAAGTTATTCACATAATGAAAACCTATACTTTGTTTCGGTCGAGTTCCCCATTCAAATGCATGTAACAGTGAGAAACGCACTGTCTTGGCGAAAGAAAGCGTTTTTGTACAACTTCATATGAATAGCTGTAACTTTTGATAGAAGACTCGGATACACATGTTTATGGCTTTATCTTATAGAACTCAAGGTTCCCGTGCTGGGAAAACAGGTTTTGCAGCTGTTTGAGCTAAGATTTCCAAGTTATTCACATAATGAAAACCTATACTTTGTTTCGGTCGAGTTCCCCATTCAAATGCATGTAACAGTGAGAAACGCACTGTCTTGGCGAAAGAAAGCGTTTTTGTACAACTTCATAGAAATAGCTGTAACTTTTGATAGAAGACTCAGACAAACATGTTTATGGCCTTATATTATAGAACTCAAGGTCTCCGTGCTGGGAAAACAGGTTTTGCAGCTGTTTGAGCTAAGATTTCCAAGTTATTCACATAATGAAAACCTATACTTTGTTTCGGTCGAGTTCCCCATTCAAATGCATGTAACAGTGAGAAACGCACTGTCTTGGCGAAAGAAAGCGTTTTTGTACAACTTCATATAAATAGCTGTAACTTTTGATAGAAGACTCGGATACACATGTTTATGGCTTTATCTTATAGAACTCAAGGTTCCCGTGCTGGGAAAACAGGTTTTGTAGCTGTTTGAGGTAAGATTTCCAAGTTATTCACATAATGAAAACCTATACTTTGTTTCGGTCGAGTTCCCCATTCAAATGCATGTAACAGTGAGAAACGCACTGTCTTGGCGAAAGAAAGCGTTTTTGTACAACTTCATATAAATAGCTGTAACTTTTGATAGAAGACTCAGACAAACATGTTTATAGCTTTATCTTATAGAACTCAAGGTCTCCGTGCTGGGAAAACAGGTTTTGCAGCTGTTTGAGCTAAGATTTCCAAGTTATTCACATAATGAAAACCTATACTTTGTTTCGGTTGAGTTCCCCATTCAAATGCATGTAACAGTGAGAAACGCACTGTCTTGGCGAAAGAAAGCGTTTTTGTACAACTTCATATAAATAGCTGTAACTTTTGATAGAAGACTCGGATACACATGTTTATGGCTTTATCTTATAGAACTCAAGGTTCCCGTGCTGGGAAAACAGGTTTTGTAGCTGTTTGAGCTAAGATTTCCAAGTTATTCACATAATGAAAACCTATACTTTGTTTCGGTCGAGTTCCCCATTCAAATGCATGTAACAGTGAGAAACGCACTGTCTTGGCGAAAGAAAGCGTTTTTGTACAACTTCATAGAAATAGCTGTAACTTTTGATAGAAGACTCAGACAAACATGTTTATGGCCTTATATTATAGAACTCAAGGTCTCCGTGCTGGGAAAACAGGTTTTGCAGCTGTTTGAGCTAAGATTTCCAAGTTATTCACATAATGAAAACCTATACTTTGTTTCGGTCGAGTTCCCCATTCAAATGCATGTAACAGTGAGAAACGCACTGTCTTGGCGAAAGAAAGCGTTTTTGTACAACTTCATATAAATAGCTGTAACTTTTGATAGAAGACTCAGACAAACATGTTTATGGCTTATAGAACTCAAGGTCTCCGTGCTGGGAAAACAGGTTTTGTAGCTGTTTGAGCTAAGATTTCCAAGTTATTCACATAATGAAAACCTATACTTTGTTTCGGTCGAGTTCCCCATTCAAATGCATGTAACAGTGAGAAACGCACTGTCTTGGCGAAAGAAAGCGTTTTTGTACAACTTCATAGAAATAGCTGTAACTTTTGATAGAAGACTCAGACAAACATGTTTATGGCCTTATATTATAGAACTCAAGGTCTCCGTGCTGGGAAAACAGGTTTTGCAGCTGTTTGAGCTAAGATTTCCAAGTTATTCACATAATGAAAACCTATACTTTGTTTCGGTCGAGTTCCCCATTCAAATGCATGTAACAGTGAGAAACGCACTGTCTTGGCGAAAGAAAGCGTTTTTGTACAACTTCATATAAATAGCTGTAACTTTTGATAGAAGACTCAGACAAACATGTTTATGGCTTTATCTTATAGAACTCAAGGTTCCCGTGCTGGGAAAACAGGTTTTGTAGCTGTTTGAGCTAAGATTTCCAAGTTATTCACATAATGAAAACCTATACTTTGTTTCGGTCGAGTTCCCCATTCAAATGCATGTAACAGTGAGAAACGCACTGTCTTGGCGAAAGAAAGCGTTTTTGTACAACTTCATATAAATAGCTGTAACTTTTGATAGAAGACTCGGATACACATGTTTATGGCTTTATCTTATAGAACTCAAGGTCTCCGTGCTGGGAAAACAGGTTTTGTAGCTGTTTGAGCTAAGATTTCCAAGTTATTCACATAATGAAAACCTATACTTTGTTTCGGTCGAGTTCCCCATTCAAATGCATGTAACAGTGAGAAACGCACTGTCTTGGCGAAAGAAAGCGTTTTTGTACAACTTCATATAAATAGCTGTAACTTTTGATAGAAGACTCGGATACACATGTTTATGGCTTTATCTTATAGAACTCAAGGTTCCCGTGCTGGGAAAACAGGTTTTGTAGCTGTTTGAGCTAAGATTTCCAAGTTATTCACATAATGAAAACCTATACTTTGTTTCGGTCGAGTTCCCCATTCAAATGCATGTAACAGTGAGAAACGCACTGTCTTGGCGAAAGAAAGCGTTTGTGTACAACTTCATAGAAATAGCTGTAACTTTTGATAGAAGACTCAGACAAACATGTTTATGGCCTTATCTTATAGAACTCAAGGTCTCCGTGCTGGGAAAACAGGTTTTGCAGCTGTTTGAGCTAAGATTTCCAAGTTATTCACATAATGAAAACCTATACTTTGTTTCGGTCGAGTTCCCCATTCAAATGCATGTAACAGTGAGAAACGCACTGTCTTGGCGAAAGAAAGCGTTTTTGTACAACTTCATATAAATAGCTGTAACTTTTGATAGAAGACTCAGACAAACATGTTTATGGCTTTATCTTATAGAACTCAAGGTCTCCGTGCTGGGAAAACAGGTTTTGCAGCTGTTTGAGCTAAGATTTCCAAGTTATTCACATAATGAAAACCTATACTTTGTTTCGGTCGAGTTCCCCATTCAAATGCATGTAACAGTGAGAAACGCACTGTCTTGGCGAAAGAAAGCGTTTTTGTACAACTTCATATAAATAGCTGTAACTTTTGATAGAAGACTCGGATACACATGTTTATGGCTTTATCTTATAGAACTCAAGGTTCCCGTGCTGGGAAAACAGGTTTTGCAGCTGTTTGAGCTAAGATTTCCAAGTTATTCACATAATGAAAACCTATACTTTGTTTCGGTCGAGTTCCCCATTCAAATGCATGTAACAGTGAGAAACGCACTGTCTTGGCGAAAGAAAGCGTTTTTGTACAACTTCATATGAATAGCTGTAACTTTTGATAGAAGACTCGGATACACATGTTTATGGCTTTATCTTATAGAACTCAAGGTTCCCGTGCTGGGAAAACAGGTTTTGCAGCTGTTTGAGCTAAGATTTCCAAGTTATTCACATAATGAAAACCTATACTTTGTTTCGGTCGAGTTCCCCATTCAAATGCATGTAACAGTGAGAAACGCACTGTCTTGGCGAAAGAAAGCGTTTTTGTACAACTTCATAGAAATAGCTGTAACTTTTGATAGAAGACTCAGACAAACATGTTTATGGCCTTATATTATAGAACTCAAGGTCTCCGTGCTGGGAAAACAGGTTTTGCAGCTGTTTGAGCTTAGATTTCCAAGTTATTCACATAATGAAAACCTATACTTTGTTTCGGTCGAGTTCCCCATTCAAATGCATGTAACAGTGAGAAACGCACTGTCTTGGCGAAAGAAAGCGTTTTTGTACAACTTCATATAAATAGCTGTAACTTTTGATAGAAGACTCGGATACACATGTTTATGGCTTTATCTTATAGAACTCAAGGTTCCCGTGCTGGGAAAACAGGTTTTGTAGCTGTTTGAGGTAAGATTTCCAAGTTATTCACATAATGAAAACCTATACTTTGTTTCGGTCGAGTTCCCCATTCAAATGCATGTAACAGTGAGAAACGCACTGTCTTGGCGAAAGAAAGCGTTTTTGTACAACTTCATAGAAATAGCTGTAACTTTTGATAGAAGACTCAGACAAACATGTTTATGGCTTTATCTTATAGAACTCAAGGTCTCCGTGCTGGGAAAACAGGTTTTGTAGCTGTTTGAGCTAAGATTTCCAAGTTATTCACATAATGAAAACCTATACTTTGTTTCGGTCGAGTTCCCCATTCAAATGCATGTAACAGTGAGAAACGCACTGTCTTGGCGAAAGAAAGCGTTTGTGTACAACTTCATATAAATAGCTGTAACTTTTGATAGAAGACTCAGACAAACATGTTTATAGCTTTATCTTATAGAACTCAAGGTCTCCGTGCTGGGAAAACAGGTTTTGCAGCTGTTTGAGCTAAGATTTCCAAGTTATTCACATAATGAAAACCTATACTTTGTTTCGGTCGAGTTCCCCATTCAAATGCATGTAACAGTGAGAAACGCACTGTCTTGGCGAAAGAAAGCGTTTTTGTACAACTTCATATAAATAGCTGTAACTTTTGATAGAAGACTCGGATACACATGTTTATGGCTTTATCTTATAGAACTCAAGGTCTCCGTGCTGGGAAAACAGGTTTTGTAGCTGTTTGAGCTAAGATTTCCAAGTTATTCACATAATGAAAACCTATACTTTGTTTCGGTCGAGTTCCCCATTCAAATGCATGTAACAGTGAGAAACGCACTGTCTTGGCGAAAGAAAGCGTTTTTGTACAACTTCATATAAATAGCTGTAACTTTTGATAGAAGACTCGGATACACATGTTTATGGCTTTATCTTATAGAACTCAAGGTTCCCGTGCTGGGAAAACAGGTTTTGTAGCTGTTTGAGCTAAGATTTCCAAGTTATTCACATAATGAAAACCTATACTTTGTTTCGGTCGAGTTCCCCATTCAAATGCATGTAACAGTGAGAAACGCACTGTCTTGGCGAAAGAAAGCGTTTTTGTACAACTTCATAGAAATAGCTGTAACTTTTGATAGAAGACTCAGACAAACATGTTTATGGCTTTATCTTATAGAACTCAAGGTTCCCGTGCTGGGAAAACAGGTTTTGTAGCTGTTTGAGCTAAGATTTCCAAGTTATTCACATAATGAAAACCTATACTTTGTTTCGGTCGAGTTCCCCATTCAAATGCATGTAACAGTGAGAAACGCACTGTCTTGGCGAAAGAAAGCGTTTTTGTACAACTTCATAGAAATAGCTGTAACTTTTGATAGAAGACTCAGACAAACATGTTTATGGCCTTATATTATAGAACTCAAGGTCTCCGTGCTGGGAAAACAGGTTTTGCAGCTGTTTGAGCTAAGATTTCCAAGTTATTCACATAATGAAAACCTATACTTTGTTTCGGTCGAGTTCCCCATTCAAATGCATGTAACAGTGAGAAACGCACTGTCTTGGCGAAAGAAAGCGTTTTTGTACAACTTCATATAAATAGCTGTAACTTTTGATAGAAGACTCGGATACACATGTTTATGGCTTTATCTTATAGAACTCAAGGTCTCCGTGCTGGGAAAACAGGTTTTGCAGCTGTTTGAGCTAAGATTTCCAAGTTATTCACATAATGAAAACCTATACTTTGTTTCGGTCGAGTTCCCCATTCAAATGCATGTAACAGTGAGAAACGCACTGTCTTGGCGAAAGAAAGCGTTTTTGTACAACTTCATATAAATAGCTGTAACTTTTGATAGAAGACTCGGATACACATGTTTATGGCTTTATCTTATAGAACTCAAGGTCTCCGTGCTGGGAAAACAGGTTTTGCAGCTGTTTGAGCTAAGATTTCCAAGTTATTCACATAATGAAAACCTATACTTTGTTTCGGTCGAGTTCCCCATTCAAATGCATGTAACAGTGAGAAACGCACTGTCTTGGCGAAAGAAAGCGTTTTTGTACAACTTCATAGAAATAGCTGTAACTTTTGATAGAAGACTCAGACAAACATGTTTATGGCTTTATCTTATAGAACTCAAGGTCTCCGTGCTGGGAAAACAGGTTTTGTAGCTGTTTGAGCTAAGATTTCCAAGTTATTCACATAATGAAAACCTATACTTTGTTTCGGTCGAGTTCCCCATTCAAATGCATGTAACAGTGAGAAACGCACTGTCTTGGCGAAAGAAAGCGTGTTTGTACAACTTCATAGAAATAGCTGTAACTTTTGATAGAAGACTCAGACAAACATGTTTATGGCCTTATATTATAGAACTCAAGGTCTCCGTGCTGGGAAAACAGGTTTTGCAGCTGTTTGAGCTAAGATTTCCAAGTTATTCACATAATGAAAACCTATACTTTGTTTCGGTCGAGTTCCCCATTCAAATGCATGTAACAGTGAGAAACGCACTGTCTTGGCGAAAGAAAGCGTTTTTGTACAACTTCATATAAATAGCTGTAACTTTTGATAGAAGACTCGGATACACATGTTTATGGCTTTATCTTATAGAACTCAAGGTTCCCGTGCTGGGAAAACAGGTTTTGTAGCTGTTTGAGCTAAGATTTCCAAGTTATTCACATAATGAAAACCTATACTTTGTTTCGGTCGAGTTCCCCATTCAAATGCATGTAACAGTGAGAAACGCACTGTCTTGGCGAAAGAAAGCATTTTTGTACAACTTCATATAAATAGCTGTAACTTTTGATAGAAGACTCAGACAAACATGTTTATGGCTTATAGAACTCAAGGTCTCCGTGCTGGGAAAACAGGTTTTGCAGCTGTTTGAGCTAAGATTTCCAAGTTATTCACATAATGAAAACTTGTACTTTGTTTCGGTGGAGTTCCCCATTCAAATGCATGTAACAGTGAGAAACGCACTGTCTTGGCGAAAGAAAGCGTTTTTGTACAACTTCATATAAATAGCTGTAACTTTTGATAGAAGACTCGGATACACATGTTTATGGCTTTATCTTATAGAACTCAAGGTTCCCGTGCTGGGAAAACAGGTTTTGTAGCTGTTTGAGCTAAGATTTCCAAGTTATTCACATAATGAAAACCTATACTTTGTTTCGGTCGAGTTCCCCATTCAAATGCATGTAACAGTGAGAAACGCACTGTCTTGGCGAAAGAAAGCGTTTTTGTACAACTTCATAGAAATAGCTGTAACTTTTGATAGAAGACTCAGACAAACATGTTTATGGCTTTATCTTATAGAACTCAAGGTTCCCGTGCTGGGAAAACAGGTTTTGTAGCTGTTTGAGCTAAGATTTCCAAGTTATTCACATAATGAAAACCTATACTTTGTTTCGGTCGAGTTCCCCATTCAAATGCATGTAACAGTGAGAAACGCACTGTCTTGGCGAAAGAAAGCGTTTTTGTACAACTTCATATGAATAGCTGTAACTTTTGATAGAAGACTCAGACAAACATGTTTATGGCTTTATCTTATAGAACTCAAGGTCTCCGTGCTGGGAAAACAGGTTTTGCAGCTGTTTGAGCTAAGATTTCCAAGTTATTCACATAATGAAAACCTATACTTTGTTTCGGTCGAGTTCCCCATTCAAATGCATGTAACAGTGAGAAACGCACTGTCTTGGCGAAAGAAAGCGTTTTTGTACAACTTCATAGAAATAGCTGTAACTTTTGATAGAAGACTCAGACAAACATGTTTATGGCTTTATCTTATAGAACTCAAGGTCTCCGTGCTGGGAAAACAGGTTTTGTAGCTGTTTGAGCTAAGATTTCCAAGTTATTCACATAATGAAAACCTATACTTTGTTTCGGTCGAGTTCCCCATTCAAATGCATGTAACAGTGAGAAACGCACTGTCTTGGCGAAAGAAAGCGTTTTTGTACAACTTCATATAAATAGCTGTAACTTTTGATAGAAGACTCGGATACACATGTTTATGGCTTTATCTTATAGAACTCAAGGTTCCCGTGCTGGGAAAACAGGTTTTGTAGCTGTTTGAGCTAAGATTTCCAAGTTATTCACATAATGAAAACCTATACTTTGTTTCGGTCGAGTTCCCCATTCAAATGCATGTAACAGTGAGAAACGCACTGTCTTGGCGAAAGAAAGCATTTTTGTACAACTTCATATAAATAGCTGTAACTTTTGATAGAAGACTCAGACAAACATGTTTATGGCTTATAGAACTCAAGGTCTCCGTGCTGGGAAAACAGGTTTTGCAGCTGTTTGAGCTAAGATTTCCAAGTTATTCACATAATGAAAACTTGTACTTTGTTTCGGTGGAGTTCCCCATTCAAATGCATGTAACAGTGAGAAACGCACTGTCTTGGCGAAAGAAAGCGTTTTTGTACAACTTCATATAAATAGCTGTAACTTTTGATAGAAGACTCGGATACACATGTTTATGGCTTTATCTTATAGAACTCAAGGTTCCCGTGCTGGGAAAACAGGTTTTGTAGCTGTTTGAGCTAAGATTTCCAAGTTATTCACATAATGAAAACCTATACTTTGTTTCGGTCGAGTTCCCCATTCAAATGCATGTAACAGTGAGAAACGCACTGTCTTGGCGAAAGAAAGCGTTTTTGTACAACTTCATAGAAATAGCTGTAACTTTTGATAGAAGACTCAGACAAACATGTTTATGGCTTTATCTTATAGAACTCAAGGTTCCCGTGCTGGGAAAACAGGTTTTGTAGCTGTTTGAGCTAAGATTTCCAAGTTATTCACATAATGAAAACCTATACTTTGTTTCGGTCGAGTTCCCCATTCAAATGCATGTAACAGTGAGAAACGCACTGTCTTGGCGAAAGAAAGCGTTTTTGTACAACTTCATATGAATAGCTGTAACTTTTGATAGAAGACTCAGACAAACATGTTTATGGCTTTATCTTATAGAACTCAAGGTCTCCGTGCTGGGAAAACAGGTTTTGCAGCTGTTTGAGCTAAGATTTCCAAGTTATTCACATAATGAAAACCTATACTTTGTTTCGGTCGAGTTCCCCATTCAAATGCATGTAACAGTGAGAAACGCACTGTCTTGGCGAAAGAAAGCGTTTTTGTACAACTTCATAGAAATAGCTGTAACTTTTGATAGAAGACTCAGACAAACATGTTTATGGCTTTATCTTATAGAACTCAAGGTCTCCGTGCTGGGAAAACAGGTTTTGTAGCTGTTTGAGCTAAGATTTCCAAGTTATTCACATAATGAAAACCTATACTTTGTTTCGGTCGAGTTCCCCATTCAAATGCATGTAACAGTGAGAAAACGCACTGTCTTGGCGAAAGAAAGCGTTTTTGTACAACTTCATATAAATAGCTGTAACTTTTGATAGAAGACTCGGATACACATGTTTATGGCTTTATCTTATAGAACTCAAGGTCTCCGTGCTGGGAAAACAGGTTTTGCAGCTGTTTGAGCTAAGATTTCCAAGTTATTCACATAATGAAAACCTATACTTTGTTTCGGTCGAGTTCCCCATTCAAATGCATGTAACAGTGAGAAACGCACTGTCTTGGCGAAAGAAAGCGTTTTTGTACAACTTCATATAAATAGCTGTAACTTTTGATAGAAGACTCGGATACACATGTTTATGGCTTTATCTTATAGAACTCAAGGTTCCCGTGCTGGGAAAACAGGTTTTGTAGCTGTTTGAGCTAAGATTTCCAAGTTATTCACATAATGAAAACCTATACTTTGTTTCGGTCGAGTTCCCCATTCAAATGCATGTAACAGTGAGAAACGCACTGTCTTGGCGAAAGAAAGCGTTTTTGTACAACTTCATATAAATAGCTGTAACTTTTGATAGAAGACTCAGACAAACATGTTTATGGCTTTATCTTATAGAACTCAAGGTTCCCGTGCTGGGAAAACAGGTTTTGTAGCTGTTTGAGCTAAGATTTCCAAGTTATTCACATAATGAAAACCTATACTTTGTTTCGGTCGAGTTCCCCATTCAAATGCATGTAACAGTGAGAAACGCACTGTCTTGGCGAAAGAAAGCGTTTTTGTACAACTTCATAGAAATAGCTGTAACTTTTGATAGAAGACTCAGACAAACATGTTTATGGCCTTATATTATAGAACTCAAGGTCTCCGTGCTGGGAAAACAGGTTTTGCAGCTGTTTGAGCTAAGATTTCCAAGTTATTCACATAATGAAAACATATACTTTGTTTCGGTCGAGTTCCCCATTCAAATGCATGTAACAGTGAGAAACGCACTGTCTTGGCGAAAGAAAGCGTTTTTGTACAACTTCATAGAAATAGCTGTAACTTTTGATAGAAGACTCAGACAAACATGTTTATGGCTTTATCTTATAGAACTCAAGGTCTCCGTGCTGGGAAAACAGGTTTTGCAGCTGTTTGAGCTAAGATTTCCAAGTTATTCACATAATGAAAACTTGTACTTTGTTTCGGTGGAGTTCCCCATTCAAATGCATGTAACAGTGAGAAACGCACTGTCTTGGCGAAAGAAAGCGTTTTTGTACAACTTCATAGAAATAGCTGTAACTTTTGATAGAAGACTCAGACAAACATTTTTATGGCCTTATATTATAGAACTCAAGGTCTCCGTGCTGGGAAAACAGGTTTTGCAGCTGTTTGAGCTAAGATTTCCAAGTTATTCACATAATGAAAACCTATACTTTGTTTCGGTCGAGTTCCCCATTCAAATGCATGTAACAGTGAGAAACGCACTGTCTTGGCGAAAGAAAGCGTTTTTGTACAACTTCATATAAATAGCTGTAACTTTTGATAGAAGACTCAGACAAACATGTTTATGGCTTTATCTTATAGAACTCAAGGTTCCCGTGCTGGGAAAACAGGTTTTGTAGCTGTTTGAGCTAAGATTTCCAAGTTATTCACATAATGAAAACCTATACTTTGTTTCGGTCGAGTTCCCCATTCAAATGCATGTAACAGTGAGAAACGCACTGTCTTGGCGAAAGAAAGCGTTTTTGTACAACTTCATAGAAATAGCTGTAACTTTTGATAGAAGACTCAGACAAACATGTTTATGGCCTTATATTATAGAACTCAAGGTCTCCGTGCTGGGAAAACAGGTTTTGCAGCTGTTTGAGCTAAGATTTCCAAGTTATTCACATAATGAAAACATATACTTTGTTTCGGTCGAGTTCCCCATTCAAATGCATGTAACAGTGAGAAACGCACTGTCTTGGCGAAAGAAAGCGTTTTTGTACAACTTCATAGAAATAGCTGTAACTTTTGATAGAAGACTCAGACAAACATGTTTATGGCTTTATCTTATAGAACTCAAGGTTCCCGTGCTGGGAAAACAGGTTTTGTAGCTGTTTGAGCTAAGATTCCCAAGTTATTCACATAATGAAAACCTATACTTTGTTTCGGTCGAGTTCCCCATTCAAATGCATGTAACAGTGAGAAACGCACTGTCTTGGCGAAAGAAAGCATTTTTGTACAACTTCATAGAAATAGCTGTAACTTTTGATAGAAGACTCAGACAAACATGTTTATGGCTTTATCTTATAGAACTCAAGGTCTCCGTGCTGGGAAAACAGGTTTTGCAGCTGTTTGAGCTAAGATTTCCAAGTTATTCACATAATGAAAACTTGTACTTTGTTTCGGTGGAGTTCCCCATTCAAATGCATGTAACAGTGAGAAACGCACTGTCTTGGCGAAAGAAAGCGTTTTTGTACAACTTCATAGAAATAGCTGTAACTTTTGATAGAAGACTCAGACAAACATGTTTATGACCTTATATTATAGAACTCAAGGTCTCGGTGCTGGGAAAACAGGTTTTGCAGCTGTTTGAGCTAAGATTTCCAAGTTATTCACATAATGAAAACATATACTTTGTTTCGGTCGAGTT
The DNA here is from genome assembly GCF_057382275.1 of Copadichromis virginalis. Classification (NCBI taxonomy): domain Eukaryota; kingdom Metazoa; phylum Chordata; class Actinopteri; order Cichliformes; family Cichlidae; genus Copadichromis; species Copadichromis virginalis. The sequence continues at coordinate 3,876,382 of NC_140622.1, forward strand.
CCCCATTCAAATGCATGTAACAGTGAGAAACGCACTGTCTTGGCGAAAGAAAGCGTTTTTGTACAACTTCATAGAAATAGCTGTAACTTTTGATAGAAGACTCAGACAAACATGTTTATGGCTTTATCTTATAGAACTCAAGGTTCCCGTGCTGGGAAAACAGGTTTTGTAGCTGTTTGAGCTAAGATTTCCAAGTTATTCACATAATGAAAACCTATACTTTGTTTCGGTCGAGTTCCCCATTCAAATGCATGTAACAGTGAGAAACGCACTGTCTTGGCGAAAGAAAGCGTTTTTGTACAACTTCATAGAAATAGCTGTAACTTTTGATAGAAGACTCAGACAAACATGTTTATGGCTTTATCTTATAGAACTCAAGGTCTCCGTGCTGGGAAAACAGGTTTTGCAGCTGTTTGAGCTAAGATTTCCAAGTTATTCACATAATGAAAACCTATACTTTGTTTCGGTCGAGTTCCCCATTCAAATGCATGTAACAGTGAGAAACGCACTGTCTTGGCGAAAGAAAGCGTTTTTGTACAACTTCATAGAAATAGCTGTAACTTTTGATAGAAGGCTCAGACAAACATGTTTATGGCTTTATCTTATAGAACTCAAGGTCTCCGTGCTGGGAAAACAGGTTTTGTAGCTGTTTGATCTAAGATTTCCAAGTTATTCACATAATGAAAACCTATACTTTGTTTCGGTCGAGTTCCCCATTCAAATGCATGTAACAGAGAAACGCACTGTCTTGGCGAAAGAAAGCGTTTTTGTACAACTTCATAGAAATAGCTGTAACTTTTGATAGAAGACTCGGATACACATGTTTATGGCTTTATCTTATAGAACTCAAGGTTCCCGTGCTGGGAAAACAGGTTTTGTAGCTGTTTGAGCTAAGATTTCCAAGTTATTCACATAATGAAAACCTATACTTTGTTTTGGTCGAGTTCCCCATTCAAATGCATGTAACAGTGAGAAACGCACTGTCTTGGCGAAAGAAAGCGTTTTTGTACAACTTCATATAAATAGCTGTAACTTTTGATAGAAGACTCAGACAAACATGTTTATGGCTTTATCTTATAGAACTCAAGGTCTCCGTGCTGGGAAAACAGGTTTTGCAGCTGTTTGAGCTAAGATTTCCAAGTTATTCACATAATGAAAACCTATACTTTGTTTCGGTCGAGTTCCCCATTCAAATGCATGTAACAGAGAAACGCACTGTCTTGGCGAAAGAAAGCGTTTTTGTACAACTTCATATAAATAGCTGTAACTTTTGATAGAAGACTCGGATACACATGTTTATGGCTTTATCTTATAGAACTCAAGGTCTCCGTGCTGGGAAAACAGGTTTTGCAGCTGTTTGAGCTAAGATTTCCAAGTTATTCACATAATGAAAACCTATACTTTGTTTCGGTCGAGTTCCCCATTCAAATGCATGTAACAGTGAGAAACGCACTGTCTTGGCGAAAGAAAGCGTTTTTGTACAACTTCATAGAAATAGCTGTAACTTTTGATAGAAGACTCAGACAAACATGTTTATGGCCTTATCTTATAGAACTCAAGGTCTCCGTGCTGGGAAAACAGGTTTTGCAGCTGTTTGAGCTAAGATTTCCAAATTATTCACATAATGAAAACCTATACTTTGTTTCGGTCGAGTTCCCCATTCAAATGCATGTAACAGTGAGAAACGCACTGTCTTGGCGAAAGAAAGCGTTTTTGTACAACTTCATAGAAATAGCTGTAACTTTTGATAGAAGACTCAGACAAACATGTTTATGGCCTTATATTATAGAACTCAAGGTCCACGTGCTGGGAAAACAGGTTTTGCAGCTGTTTGAGCTAAGATTTTCAAGCTATTCACATAATGAAAACGTATACTTTGTTTCGGTCGAGTTCCCCATTCAAATGCATGTAACAGTGAGAAACGCACTGTCTTGGCGAAAGAAAGCGTTTTTGTACAACTTCATAGAAATAGCTGTAACTTTTGATAGAAGACTCAGACAAACATGTTTATGGCCTTATATTATAGAACTCAAGGTCCCCGTGCTGGGAAAACAGGTTTTGCAGCTGTTTGAGCTAAGATTTCCAAGTTATTCACATAATGAAAACCTATACTTTGTTTCGGTCGAGTTCCCCATTCAAATGCATGTAACAGTGAGAAACGCACTGTCTTGGCGAAAGAAAGCTATTTTGTACAACTTCATAGAAATAGCTGTAACTTTTGATAGAAGACTCAGACAAACATGTTTATGGCCTTATATTATAGAACTCAAGGTCCCCGTGCTGGGAAAACAGGTTTTGCAGCTGTTTGAGCTAAGATTTCCAAGTTATTCACATAATGAAAACATATACTTTGTTTCGGTCGAGTTCCCCATTCAAATGCATGTAACAGTGAGAAACGCACTGTCTTGGCGAAAGAAAGCGTTTTTGTACAACTTCATAGGAATAGCTGTAACTTTTGATAGAAGACTCGGATACACATGTTTATGGCTTTATCTTATAGAACTCAAGGTTCCCGTGCTGGGAAAACAGGTTTTGCAGCTGTTTGAGCTAAGATTTCCAAGTTATTCACATAATGAAAACCTATACTTTGTTTCGGTCGAGTTCCCCATTCAAATGCATGTAACAGTGAGAAACGCACTGTCTTGGCGAAAGAAAGCGTTTTTGTACAACTTCATATAAATAGCTGTAACTTTTGATAGAAGACTCGGATACACATGTTTATGGCTTTATCTTATAGAACTCAAGGTCTCCGTGCTGGGAAAACAGGTTTTGCAGCTGTTTGAGCTAAGATTTCCAAGTTATTCACATAATGAAAACCTATACTTTGTTTCGGTCGAGTTCCCCATTCAAATGCATGTAACAGTGAGAAACGCACTGTCTTGGCGAAAGAAAGCGTTTTTGTACAACTTCATAGAAATAGCTGTAACTTTTGATAGAAGACTCAGACAAACATGTTTATGGCCTTATCTTATAGAACTCAAGGTCTCCGTGCTGGGAAAACAGGTTTTGCAGCTGTTTGAGCTAAGATTTCCAAATTATTCACATAATGAAAACCTATACTTTGTTTCGGTCGAGTTCCCCATTCAAATGCATGTAACAGTGAGAAACGCACTGTCTTGGCGAAAGAAAGCGTTTTTGTACAACTTCATAGAAATAGCTGTAACTTTTGATAGAAGACTCAGACAAACATGTTTATGGCCTTATATTATAGAACTCAAGGTCCACGTGCTGGGAAAACAGGTTTTGCAGCTGTTTGAGCTAAGATTTTCAAGCTATTCACATAATGAAAACGTATACTTTGTTTCGGTCGAGTTCCCCATTCAAATGCATGTAACAGTGAGAAACGCACTGTCTTGGCGAAAGAAAGCGTTTTTGTACAACTTCATAGAAATAGCTGTAACTTTTGATAGAAGACTCAGACAAACATGTTTATGGCCTTATATTATAGAACTCAAGGTCCCCGTGCTGGGAAAACAGGTTTTGTAGCTGTTTGAGCTAAGATTTCCAAGTTATTCACATAATGAAAACCTATACTTTGTTTCGGTCGAGTTCCCCATTCAAATGCATGTAACAGTGAGAAACGCACTGTCTTGGCGAAAGAAAGCTATTTTGTACAACTTCATAGAAATAGCTGTAACTTTTGATAGAAGACTCAGACAAACATGTTTATGGCTTTATCTTATAGAACTCAAGGTCTCTGTGCTGGGAAAACAGGTTTTGCAGCTGTTTGAGCTAAGATTTCCAAGTTATTCACATAATGAAAACCTATACTTTGTTTCGGTCGAGTTCCCCATTCAAATGCATGTAACAGTGAGAAACGCACTGTCTTGGCGAAAGAAAGCGTTTTTGTACAACTTCATATAAATAGCTGTAACTTTTGATAGAAGACTCGGATACACATGTTTATGGCTTTATCTTATAGAACTCAAGGTTCCCGTGCTGGGAAAACAGGTTTTGCAGCTGTTTGAGCTAAGATTTCCAAGTTATTCACATAATGAAAACCTATACTTTGTTTCGGTCGAGTTCCCCATTCAAATGCATGTAACAGTGAGAAACGCACTGTCTTGGCGAAAGAAAGCGTTTTTGTACAACTTCATATGAATAGCTGTAACTTTTGATAGAAGACTCGGATACACATGTTTATGGCTTTATCTTATAGAACTCAAGGTTCCCGTGCTGGGAAAACAGGTTTTGCAGCTGTTTGAGCTAAGATTTCCAAGTTATTCACATAATGAAAACCTATACTTTGTTTCGGTCGAGTTCCCCATTCAAATGCATGTAACAGTGAGAAACGCACTGTCTTGGCGAAAGAAAGCGTTTTTGTACAACTTCATAGAAATAGCTGTAACTTTTGATAGAAGACTCAGACAAACATGTTTATGGCCTTATCTTATAGAACTCAAGGTCTCCGTGCTGGGAAAACAGGTTTTGTAGCTGTTTGAGGTAAGATTTCCAAGTTATTCACATAATGAAAACCTATACTTTGTTTCGGTCGAGTTCCCCATTCAAATGCATGTAACAGTGAGAAACGCACTGTCTTGGCGAAAGAAAGCGTTTTTGTACAACTTCATAGAAATAGCTGTAACTTTTGATAGAAGACTCAGACAAACATGTTTATGGCCTTATATTATAGAACTCAAGGTCCCCGTGCTGGGAAAAAAGGTTTTGCAGCTGTTTGAGCTAAGATTTCCAAGTTATTCACATAATGAAAACCTATACTTTGTTTCGGTCGAGTTCCCCATTCAAATGCATGTAACAGTGAGAAACGCACTGTCTTGGCGAAAGAAAGCGTTTTTGTACAACTTCATAGAAATAGCTGTAACTTTTGATAGAAGACTCAGACAAACATGTTTATGGCCTTATCTTATAGAACTCAAGGTCTCCGTGCTGGGAAAACAGGTTTTGCAGCTGTTTGAGCTAAGATTTCCAAGTTATTCACATAATGAAAACCTATACTTTGTTTCGGTCGAGTTCCCCTTTCAAATGCATGTAACAGTGAGAAACGCACTGTCTTGGCGAAAGAAAGCGTTTTTGTACAACTTCATATAAATAGCTGTAACTTTTGATAGAAGACTCGGATACACATGTTTATGGCTTTATCTTATAGAACTCAAGGTTCCCGTGCTGGGAAAACAGGTTTTGTAGCTGTTTGAGCTAAGATTTCCAAGTTATTCACATAATGAAAACCTATACTTTGTTTCGGTCGAGTTCCCCATTCAAATGCATGTAACAGTGAGAAACGCACTGTCTTGGCGAAAGAAAGCGTTTTTGTACAACTTCATAGAAATAGCTGTAACTTTTGATAGAAGACTCAGACAAACATGTTTATGGCCTTATATTATAGAACTCAAGGTCTCCGTGCTGGGAAAACAGGTTTTGCAGCTGTTTGAGCTAAGATTTTCAAGTTATTCACATAATGAAAACGTATACTTTGTTTCGGTCGAGTTCCCCATTCAAATGCATGTAACAGTGAGAAACGCACTGTCTTGGCGAAAGAAAGCGTTTTTGTACAACTTCATAGAAATAGCTGTAACTTTTGATAGAAGACTCGGATACACATGTTTATGGCTTTATCTTATAGAACTCAAGGTTCCCGTGCTGGGAAAACAGGTTTTGCAGCTGTTTGAGCTAAGATTTCCAAGTTATTCACATAATGAAAACCTATACTTTGTTTCGGTCGAGTTCCCCATTCAAATGCATGTAACAGTGAGAAACGCACTGTCTTGGCGAAAGAAAGCGTTTTTGTACAACTTCATATGAATAGCTGTAACTTTTGATAGAAGACTCGGATACACATGTTTATGGCTTTATCTTATAGAACTCAAGGTCTCCGTGCTGGGAAAACAGGTTTTGCAGCTGTTTGAGCTAAGATTTCCAAGTTATTCACATAATGAAAACCTATACTTTGTTTCGGTCGAGTTCCCCATTCAAATGCATGTAACAGAGAAACGCACTGTCTTGGCGAAAGAAAGCGTTTTTGTACAACTTCATATAAATAGCTGTAACTTTTGATAGAAGACTCGGATACACATGTTTATGGCTTTATCTTATAGAACTCAAGGTCTCCGTGCTGGGAAAACAGGTTTTGCAGCTGTTTGAGCTAAGATTTCCAAGTTATTCACATAATGAAAACCTATACTTTGTTTCGGTCGAGTTCCCCATTCAAATGCATGTAACAGTGAGAAACGCACTGTCTTGGCGAAAGAAAGCGTTTTTGTACAACTTCATAGAAATAGCTGTAACTTTTGATAGAAGACTCAGACAAACATGTTTATGGCTTTATCTTATAGAACTCAAGGTTCCCGTGGTGGGAAAACAGGTTTTGCAGCTGTTTGAGCTAAGATTTCCAAGTTATTCACATAATGAAAACCTATACTTTGTTTCGGTCGAGTTCCCCATTCAAATGCATGTAACAGTGAGAAACGCACTGTCTTGGCGAAAGAAAGCGTTTTTGTACAACTTCATATAAATAGCTGTAACTTTTGATAGAAGACTCAGACAAACATGTTTATGGCTTTATCTTATAGAACTCAAGGTCTCTGTGCTGGGAAAACAGGTTTTGCAGCTGTTTGAGCTAAGATTTCCAAGTTATTCACATAATGAAAACCTATACTTTGTTTCGGTCGAGTTCCCCATTCAAATGCATGTAACAGTGAGAAACGCACTGTCTTGGCGAAAGAAAGCGTTTTTGTACAACTTCATATAAATAGCTGTAACTTTTGATAGAAGACTCGGATACACATGTTTATGGCTTTATCTTATAGAACTCAAGGTTCCCGTGCTGGGAAAACAGGTTTTGCAGCTGTTTGAGCTAAGATTTCCAAGTTATTCACATAATGAAAACCTATACTTTGTTTCGGTCGAGTTCCCCATTCAAATGCATGTAACAGTGAGAAACGCACTGTCTTGGCGAAAGAAAGCGTTTTTGTACAACTTCATATGAATAGCTGTAACTTTTGATAGAAGACTCGGATACACATGTTTATGGCTTTATCTTATAGAACTCAAGGTTCCCGTGCTGGGAAAACAGGTTTTGCAGCTGTTTGAGCTAAGATTTCCAAGTTATTCACATAATGAAAACCTATACTTTGTTTCGGTCGAGTTCCCCATTCAAATGCATGTAACAGTGAGAAACGCACTGTCTTGGCGAAAGAAAGCGTTTTTGTACAACTTCATAGAAATAGCTGTAACTTTTGATAGAAGACTCGGATACACATGTTTATGGCTTTATCTTATAGAACTCAAGGTTCCCGTGCTGGGAAAACAGGTTTTGTAGCTGTTTGAGGTAAGATTTCCAAGTTATTCACATAATGAAAACCTATACTTTGTTTCGGTCGAGTTCCCCATTCAAATGCATGTAACAGTGAGAAACGCACTGTCTTGGCGAAAGAAAGCGTTTTTGTACAACTTCATAGAAATAGCTGTAACTTTCGATAGAAGACTCAGACAAACATGTTTATGGCCTTATATTATAGAACTCAAGGTCTCCGTGCTGGGAAAACAGGTTTTGCAGCTGTTTGAGCTAAGATTTCCAAGTTATTCACATAATGAAAACCTATACTTTGTTTCGGTCGAGTTCCCCATTCAAATGCATGTAACAGTGAGAAACGCACTGTCTTGGCGAAAGAAAGCGTTTTTGTACAACTTCATATAAATAGCTGTAACTTTTGATAGAAGACTCAGACAAACATGTTTATGGCTTTATCTTATAGAACTCAAGGTTCCCGTGCTGGGAAAACAGGTTTTGTAGCTGTTTGAGCTAAGATTTCCAAGTTATTCACATAATGAAAACCTATACTTTGTTTCGGTCGAGTTCCCCATTCAAATGCATGTAACAGTGAGAAACGCACTGTCTTGGCGAAAGAAAGCGTTTTTGTACAACTTCATATAAATAGCTGTAACTTTTGATAGAAGACTCGGATACACATGTTTATGGCTTTATCTTATAGAACTCAAGGTTCCCGTGCTGGGAAAACAGGTTTTGCAGCTGTTTGAGCTAAGATTTCCAAGTTATTCACATAATGAAAACCTATACTTTGTTTCGGTCGAGTTCCCCATTCAAATGCATGTAACAGAGAAACGCACTGTCTTGGCGAAAGAAAGCGTTTTTGTACAACTTCATAGAAATAGCTGTAACTTTTGATAGAAGACTCGGATACACATGTTTATGGCTTTATCTTATAGAACTCAAGGTTCCCGTGCTGGGAAAACAGGTTTTGTAGCTGTTTGAGCTAAGATTTCCAAGTTATTCACATAATGAAAACCTATACTTTGTTTTGGTCGAGTTCCCCATTCAAATGCATGTAACAGTGAGAAACGCACTGTCTTGGCGAAAGAAAGCGTTTTTGTACAACTTCATATAAATAGCTGTAACTTTTGATAGAAGACTCAGACAAACATGTTTATGGCTTTATCTTATAGAACTCAAGGTCTCCGTGCTGGGAAAACAGGTTTTGCAGCTGTTTGAGCTAAGATTTCCAAGTTATTCACATAATGAAAACCTATACTTTGTTTCGGTCGAGTTCCCCATTCAAATGCATGTAACAGAGAAACGCACTGTCTTGGCGAAAGAAAGCGTTTTTGTACAACTTCATATAAATAGCTGTAACTTTTGATAGAAGACTCGGATACACATGTTTATGGCTTTATCTTATAGAACTCAAGGTCTCCGTGCTGGGAAAACAGGTTTTGCAGCTGTTTGAGCTAAGATTTCCAAGTTATTCACATAATGAAAACCTATACTTTGTTTTGGTCGAGTTCCCCATTCAAATGCATGTAACAGTGAGAAACGCACTGTCTTGGCGAAAGAAAGCGTTTTTGTACAACTTCATATAAATAGCTGTAACTTTTGATAGAAGACTCAGACAAACATGTTTATGGCTTTATCTTATAGAACTCAAGGTCTCCGTGCTGGGAAAACAGGTTTTGCAGCTGTTTGAGCTAAGATTTCCAAGTTATTCACATAATGAAAACCTATACTTTGTTTCGGTCGAGTTCCCCATTCAAATGCATGTAACAGAGAAACGCACTGTCTTGGCGAAAGAAAGCGTTTTTGTACAACTTCATATAAATAGCTGTAACTTTTGATAGAAGACTCGGATACACATGTTTATGGCTTTATCTTATAGAACTCAAGGTCTCCGTGCTGGGAAAACAGGTTTTGCAGCTGTTTGAGCTAAGATTTCCAAGTTATTCACATAATGAAAACCTATACTTTGTTTCGGTCGAGTTCCCCATTCAAATGCATGTAACAGTGAGAAACGCACTGTCTTGGCGAAAGAAAGCGTTTTTGTACAACTTCATAGAAATAGCTGTAACTTTTGATAGAAGACTCAGACAAACATGTTTATGGCCTTATCTTATAGAACTCAAGGTCTCCGTGCTGGGAAAACAGGTTTTGCAGCTGTTTGAGCTAAGATTTCCAAGTTATTCACATAATGAAAACCTATACTTTGTTTCGGTCGAGTTCCCCATTCAAATGCATGTAACAGTGAGAAACGCACTGTCTTGGCGAAAGAAAGCGTTTTTGTACAACTTCATAGAAATAGCTGTAACTTTTGATAGAAGACTCAGACAAACATGTTTATGGCCTTATATTATAGAACTCAAGGTCCACGTGCTGGGAAAACAGGTTTTGCAGCTGTTTGAGCTAAGATTTTCAAGCTATTCACATAATGAAAACGTATACTTTGTTTCGGTCGAGTTCCCCATTCAAATGCATGTAACAGTGAGAAACGCACTGTCTTGGCGAAAGAAAGCGTTTTTGTACAACTTCATAGAAATAGCTGTAACTTTTGATAGAAGACTCAGACAAACATGTTTATGGCCTTATATTATAGAACTCAAGGTCCCCGTGCTGGGAAAACAGGTTTTGCAGCTGTTTGAGCTAAGATTTCCAAGTTATTCACATAATGAAAACCTATACTTTGTTTCGGTCGAGTTCCCCATTCAAATGCATGTAACAGTGAGAAACGCACTGTCTTGGCGAAAGAAAGCTATTTTGTACAACTTCATAGAAATAGCTGTAACTTTTGATAGAAGACTCAGACAAACATGTTTATGGCCTTATATTATAGAACTCAAGGTCCCCGTGCTGGGAAAACAGGTTTTGCAGCTGTTTGAGCTAAGATTTCCAAGTTATTCACATAATGAAAACATATACTTTGTTTCGGTCGAGTTCCCCATTCAAATGCATGTAACAGTGAGAAACGCACTGTCTTGGCGAAAGAAAGCGTTTTTGTACAACTTCATAGAAATAGCTGTAACTTTTGATAGAAGACTCAGACAAACATGTTTATGGCCTTATCTTATAGAACTCAAGGTCTCCGTGCTGGGAAAACAGGTTTTGCAGCTGTTTGAGCTAAGATTTCCAAGTTATTCACATAATGAAAACCTATACTTTGTTTCGGTCGAGTTCCCCATTCAAATGCATGTAACAGTGAGAAACGCACTGTCTTGGCGAAAGAAAGCGTTTTTGTACAACTTCATAGAAATAGCTGTAACTTTTGATAGAAGACTCAGACAAACATGTTTATGGCCTTATATTATAGAACTCAAGGTCCACGTGCTGGGAAAACAGGTTTTGCAGCTGTTTGAGCTAAGATTTTCAAGCTATTCACATAATGAAAACGTATACTTTGTTTCGGTCGAGTTCCCCATTCAAATGCATGTAACAGTGAGAAACGCACTGTCTTGGCGAAAGAAAGCGTTTTTGTACAACTTCATAGAAATAGCTGTAACTTTTGATAGAAGACTCAGACAAACATGTTTATGGCCTTATATTATAGAACTCAAGGTCCCCGTGCTGGGAAAACAGGTTTTGCAGCTGTTTGAGCTAAGATTTCCAAGTTATTCACATAATGAAAACCTATACTTTGTTTCGGTCGAGTTCCCCATTCAAATGCATGTAACAGTGAGAAACGCACTGTCTTGGCGAAAGAAAGCTATTTTGTACAACTTCATAGAAATAGCTGTAACTTTTGATAGAAGACTCAGACAAACATGTTTATGGCCTTATATTATAGAACTCAAGGTCCCCGTGCTGGGAAAACAGGTTTTGCAGCTGTTTGAGCTAAGATTTCCAAGTTATTCACATAATGAAAACATATACTTTGTTTCGGTCGAGTTCCCCATTCAAATGCATGTAACAGTGAGAAACGCACTGTCTTGGCGAAAGAAAGCGTTTTTGTACAACTTCATAGGAATAGCTGTAACTTTTGATAGAAGACTCGGATACACATGTTTATGGCTTTATCTTATAGAACTCAAGGTTCCCGTGCTGGGAAAACAGGTTTTGCAGCTGTTTGAGCTAAGATTTCCAAGTTATTCACATAATGAAAACCTATACTTTGTTTCGGTCGAGTTCCCCATTCAAATGCATGTAACAGTGAGAAACGCACTGTCTTGGCGAAAGAAAGCGTTTTTGTACAACTTCATAGAAATAGCTGTAACTTTTGATAGAAGACTCAGACAAACATGTTTATGGCCTTATATTATAGAACTCAAGGTCCCCGTGCTGGGAAAAAAGGTTTTGCAGCTGTTTGAGCTAAGATTTCCAAGTTATTCACATAATGAAAACCTATACTTTGTTTCGGTCGAGTTCCCCATTCAAATGCATGTAACAGTGAGAAACGCACTGTCTTGGCGAAAGAAAGCGTTTTTGTACAACTTCATAGAAATAGCTGTAACTTTTGATAGAAGACTCAGACAAACATGTTTATGGCCTTATCTTATAGAACTCAAGGTCTCCGTGCTGGGAAAACAGGTTTTGCAGCTGTTTGAGCTAAGATTTCCAAGTTATTCACATAATGAAAACCTATACTTTGTTTCGGTCGAGTTCCCCATTCAAATGCATGTAACAGTGAGAAACGCACTGTCTTGGCGAAAGAAAGCGTTTTTGTACAACTTCATAGAAATAGCTGTAACTTTTGATAGAAGACTCAGACAAACATGTTTATGGCCTTATATTATAGAACTCAAGGTCCCCGTGCTGGGAAAAAAGGTTTTGCAGCTGTTTGAGCTAAGATTTCCAAGTTATTCACATAATGAAAACCTATACTTTGTTTCGGTCGAGTTCCCCATTCAAATGCATGTAACAGTGAGAAACGCACTGTCTTGGCGAAAGAAAGCGTTTTTGTACAACTTCATAGAAATAGCTGTAACTTTTGATAGAAGACTCAGACAAACATGTTTATGGCCTTATCTTATAGAACTCAAGGTCTCCGTGCTGGGAAAACAGGTTTTGCAGCTGTTTGAGCTAAGATTTCCAAGTTATTCACATAATGAAAACCTATACTTTGTTTCGGTCGAGTTCCCCATTCAAATGCATGTAACAGTGAGAAACGCACTGTCTTGGCGAAAGAAAGCGTTTTTGTACAACTTCATATAAATAGCTGTAACTTTTGATAGAAGACTCGGATACACATGTTTATGGCCTTATATTATAGAACTCAAGGTTCCCGTGCTGGGAAAACAGGTTTTGCAGCTGTTTGAGCTAAGATTTCCAAGTTATTCACATAATGAAAACCTATACTTTGTTTCGGTCGAGTTCCCCATTCAAATGCATGTAACAGTGAGAAACGCACTGTCTTGGCGAAAGAAAGCGTTTTTGTACAACTTCATATAAATAGCTGTAACTTTTGATAGAAGACTCGGATACACATGTTTATGGCTTTATCTTATAGAACTCAAGGTTCCCGTGCTGGGAAAACAGGTTTTGCAGCTGTTTGAGCTAAGATTTCCAAGTTATTCACATAATGAAAACCTATACTTTGTTTCGGTCGAGTTCCCCATTCAAATGCATGTAACAGTGAGAAACGCACTGTCTTGGCGAAAGAAAGCGTTTTTGTACAACTTCATATGAATAGCTGTAACTTTTGATAGAAGACTCGGATACACATGTTTATGGCTTTATCTTATAGAACTCAAGGTCTCCGTGCTGGGAAAACAGGTTTTGCAGCTGTTTGAGCTAAGATTTCCAAGTTATTCACATAATGAAAACCTATACTTTGTTTCGGTCGAGTTCCCCATTCAAATGCATGTAACAGAGAAACGCACTGTCTTGGCGAAAGAAAGCGTTTTTGTACAACTTCATATAAATAGCTGTAACTTTTGATAGAAGACTCGGATACACATGTTTATGGCTTTATCTTATAGAACTCAAGGTCTCCGTGCTGGGAAAACAGGTTTTGCAGCTGTTTGAGCTAAGATTTCCAAGTTATTCACATAATGAAAACCTATACTTTGTTTCGGTCGAGTTCCCCATTCAAATGCATGTAACAGTGAGAAACGCACTGTCTTGGCGAAAGAAAGCGTTTGTGTACAACTTCATATGAATAGCTGTAACTTTTGATAGAAGACTCGGATACACATGTTTATGGCTTTATCTTATAGAACTCAAGGTCTCCGTGCTGGGAAAACAGGTTTTGCAGCTGTTTGAGCTAAGATTTCCAAGTTATTCACATAATGAAAACCTATACTTTGTTTCGGTCGAGTTCCCCATTCAAATGCATGTAACAGTGAGAAACGCACTGTCTTGGCGAAAGAAAGCGTTTTTGTACAACTTCATATAAATAGCTGTAACTTTTGATAGAAGACTCGGATACACATGTTTATGGCTTTATCTTATAGAACTCAAGGTTCCCGTGCTGGGAAAACAGGTTTTGTAGCTGTTTGAGGTAAGATTTCCAAGTTATTCACATAATGAAAACCTATACTTTGTTTCGGTCGAGTTCCCCATTCAAATGCATGTAACAGTGAGAAACGCACTGTCTTGGCGAAAGAAAGCGTTTTTGTACAACTTCATAGAAATAGCTGTAACTTTTGATAGAAGACTCGGATACACATGTTTATGGCTTTATCTTATAGAACTCAAGGTTCCCGTGCTGGGAAAACAGGTTTTGTAGCTGTTTGAGGTAAGATTTCCAAGTTATTCACATAATGAAAACCTATACTTTGTTTCGGTCGAGTTCCCCATTCAAATGCATGTAACAGTGAGAAACGCACTGTCTTGGCGAAAGAAAGCGTTTTTGTACAACTTCATAGAAATAGCTGTAACTTTCGATAGAAGACTCAGACAAACATGTTTATGGCCTTATATTATAGAACTCAAGGTCTCCGTGCTGGGAAAACAGGTTTTGTAGCTGTTTGAGCTAAGATTTCCAAGTTATTCACATAATGAAAACCTATACTTTGTTTCGGTCGAGTTCCCCATTCAAATGCATGTAACAGTGAGAAACGCACTGTCTTGGCGAAAGAAAGCGTTTTTGTACAACTTCATATAAATAGCTGTAACTTTTGATAGAAGACTCAGACAAACATGTTTATGGCTTTATCTTATAGAACTCAAGGTTCCCGTGCTGGGAAAACAGGTTTTGTAGCTGTTTGAGCTAAGATTTCCAAGTTATTCACATAATGAAAACCTATACTTTGTTTCGGTCGAGTTCCCCATTCAAATGCATGTAACAGTGAGAAACGCACTGTCTTGGCGAAAGAAAGCGTTTTTGTACAACTTCATATAAATAGCTGTAACTTTTGATAGAAGACTCGGATACACATGTTTATGGCTTTATCTTATAGAACTCAAGGTCTCCGTGCTGGGAAAACAGGTTTTGTAGCTGTTTGAGCTAAGATTTCCAAGTTATTCACATAATGAAAACCTATACTTTGTTTCGGTCGAGTTCCCCATTCAAATGCATGTAACAGTGAGAAACGCACTGTCTTGGCGAAAGAAAGCGTTTTTGTACAACTTCATATAAATAGCTGTAACTTTTGATAGAAGACTCGGATACACATGTTTATGGCTTTATCTTATAGAACTCAAGGTTCCCGTGCTGGGAAAACAGGTTTTGTAGCTGTTTGAGCTAAGATTTCCAAGTTATTCACATAATGAAAACCTATACTTTGTTTCGGTCGAGTTCCCCATTCAAATGCATGTAACAGTGAGAAACGCACTGTCTTGGCGAAAGAAAGCGTTTTTGTACAACTTCATATAAATAGCTGTAACTTTTGATAGAAGACTCAGACAAACATGTTTATGGCTTTATCTTATAGAACTCAAGGTCTCCGTGCTGGGAAAACAGGTTTTGCAGCTGTTTGAGCTAAGATTTCCAAGTTATTCACATAATGAAAACCTATACTTTGTTTCGGTCGAGTTCCCCATTCAAATGCATGTAACAGTGAGAAACGCACTGTCTTGGCGAAAGAAAGCGTTTTTGTACAACTTCATATAAATAGCTGTAACTTTTGATAGAAGACTCGGATACACATGTTTATGGCTTTATCTTATAGAACTCAAGGTTCCCGTGCTGGGAAAACAGGTTTTGCAGCTGTTTGAGCTAAGATTTCCAAGTTATTCACATAATGAAAACCTATACTTTGTTTCGGTCGAGTTCCCCATTCAAATGCATGTAACAGTGAGAAACGCACTGTCTTGGCGAAAGAAAGCGTTTTTGTACAACTTCATATGAATAGCTGTAACTTTTGATAGAAGACTCGGATACACATGTTTATGGCTTTATCTTATAGAACTCAAGGTTCCCGTGCTGGGAAAACAGGTTTTGCAGCTGTTTGAGCTAAGATTTCCAAGTTATTCACATAATGAAAACCTATACTTTGTTTCGGTCGAGTTCCCCATTCAAATGCATGTAACAGTGAGAAACGCACTGTCTTGGCGAAAGAAAGCGTTTTTGTACAACTTCATATAAATAGCTGTAACTTTTGATAGAAGACTCAGACAAACATGTTTATGGCTTTATCTTATAGAACTCAAGGTTCCCGTGCTGGGAAAACAGGTTTTGTAGCTGTTTGAGCTAAGATTTCCAAGTTATTCACATAATGAAAACCTATACTTTGTTTCGGTCGAGTTCCCCATTCAAATGCATGTAACAGTGAGAAACGCACTGTCTTGGCGAAAGAAAGCGTTTTTGTACAACTTCATATAAATAGCTGTAACTTTTGATAGAAGACTCGGATACACATGTTTATGGCTTTATCTTATAGAACTCAAGGTCTCCGTGCTGGGAAAACAGGTTTTGTAGCTGTTTGAGCTAAGATTTCCAAGTTATTCACATAATGAAAACCTATACTTTGTTTCGGTCGAGTTCCCCATTCAAATGCATGTAACAGTGAGAAACGCACTGTCTTGGCGAAAGAAAGCGTTTTTGTACAACTTCATATAAATAGCTGTAACTTTTGATAGAAGACTCGGATACACATGTTTATGGCTTTATCTTATAGAACTCAAGGTTCCCGTGCTGGGAAAACAGGTTTTGTAGCTGTTTGAGCTAAGATTTCCAAGTTATTCACATAATGAAAACCTATACTTTGTTTCGGTCGAGTTCCCCATTCAAATGCATGTAACAGTGAGAAACGCACTGTCTTGGCGAAAGAAAGCGTTTTTGTACAACTTCATAGAAATAGCTGTAACTTTTGATAGAAGACTCGGATACACATGTTTATGGCTTTATCTTATAGAACTCAAGGTTCCCGTGCTGGGAAAACAGGTTTTGTAGCTGTTTGAGCTAAGATTTCCAAGTTATTCACATAATGAAAACCTATACTTTGTTTCGGTCGAGTTCCCCATTCAAATGCATGTAACAGTGAGAAACGCACTGTCTTGGCGAAAGAAAGCGTTTTTGTACAACTTCATAGAAATAGCTGTAACTTTTGATAGAAGACTCAGACAAACATGTTTATGGCTTTATCTTATAGAACTCAAGGTCTCCGTGCTGGGAAAACAGGTTTTGCAGCTGTTTGAGCTAAGATTTCCAAGTTATTCACATAATGAAAACCTATACTTTGTTTCGGTCGAGTTCCCCATTCAAATGCATGTAACAGTGAGAAACGCACTGTCTTGGCGAAAGAAAGCGTTTTTGTACAACTTCATATGAATAGCTGTAACTTTTGATAGAAGACTCAGACAAACATGTTTATGGATTTATCTTATAGAACTCAAGGTTCCCGTGCTGGGAAAACAGGTTTTGTAGCTGTTTGAGCTAAGATTTCCAAGTTATTCACATAATGAAAACCTATACTTTGTTTCGGTCGAGTTCCCCATTCAAATGCATGTAACAGTGAGAAACGCACTGTCTTGGCGAAAGAAAGCGTTTTTGTACAACTTCATATAAATAGCTGTAACTTTTGATAGAAGACTCAGACAAACATGTTTATGGCCTTATCTTATAGAACTCAAGGTCTCCGTGCTGGGAAAACAGGTTTTGCAGCTGTTTGAGCTAAGATTTCCAAGTTATTCACATAATGAAAACCTATACTTTGTTTCGGTCGAGTTCCCCATTCAAATGCATGTAACAGTGAGAAACGCACTGTCTTGGCGAAAGAAAGCGTTTTTGTACAACTTCATATAAATAGCTGTAACTTTTGATAGAAGACTCAGACAAACATGTTTATGGCCTTATATTATAGAACTCAAGGTCTCCGTGCTGGGAAAACAGGTTTTGCAGCTGTTTGAGCTAAGATTTCCAAGTTATTCACATAATGAAAACCTATACTTTGTTTCGGTCGAGTTCCCCATTCAAATGCATGTAACAGTGAGAAACGCACTGTCTTGGCGAAAGAAAGCGTTTTTGTACAACTTCATATAAATAGCTGTAACTTTTGATAGAAGACTCGGATACACATGTTTATGGCTTTATCTTATAGAACTCAAGGTTCCCGTGCTGGGAAAACAGGTTTTGTAGCTGTTTGAGGTAAGATTTCCAAGTTATTCACATAATGAAAACCTATACTTTGTTTCGGTCGAGTTCCCCATTCAAATGCATGTAACAGTGAGAAACGCACTGTCTTGGCGAAAGAAAGCGTTTTTGTACAACTTCATAGAAATAGCTGTAACTTTTGATAGAAGACTCAGACAAACATGTTTATGGCTTTATCTTATAGAACTCAAGGTTCCCGTGCTGGGAAAACAGGTTTTGTAGCTGTTTGAGCTAAGATTTCCAAGTTATTCACATAATGAAAACCTATACTTTGTTTCGGTCGAGTTCCCCATTCAAATGCATGTAACAGTGAGAAACGCACTGTCTTGGCGAAAGAAAGCGTTTGTGTACAACTTCATATAAATAGCTGTAACTTTTGATAGAAGACTCAGACAAACATGTTTATAGCTTTATCTTATAGAACTCAAGGTCTCCGTGCTGGGAAAACAGGTTTTGCAGCTGTTTGAGCTAAGATTTCCAAGTTATTCACATAATGAAAACCTATACTTTGTTTCGGTCGAGTTCCCCATTCAAATGCATGTAACAGTGAGAAACGCACTGTCTTGGCGAAAGAAAGCGTTTTTGTACAACTTCATATAAATAGCTGTAACTTTTGATAGAAGACTCAGACAAACATGTTTATGGCTTATAGAACTCAAGGTCTCCGTGCTGGGAAAACAGGTTTTGCAGCTGTTTGAGCTAAGATTTCCAAGTTATTCACATAATGAAAACTTGTACTTTGTTTCGGTGGAGTTCCCCATTCAAATGCATGTAACAGTGAGAAACGCACTGTCTTGGCGAAAGAAAGCGTTTTTGTACAACTTCATATAAATAGCTGTAACTTTTGATAGAAGACTCGGATACACATGTTTATGGCTTTATCTTATAGAACTCAAGGTTCCCGTGCTGGGAAAACAGGTTTTGTAGCTGTTTGAGCTAAGATTTCCAAGTTATTCACATAATGAAAACCTATACTTTGTTTCGGTCGAGTTCCCCATTCAAATGCATGTAACAGTGAGAAACGCACTGTCTTGGCGAAAGAAAGCGTTTTTGTACAACTTCATAGAAATAGCTGTAACTTTTGATAGAAGACTCAGACAAACATGTTTATGGCTTTATCTTATAGAACTCAAGGTTCCCGTGCTGGGAAAACAGGTTTTGTAGCTGTTTGAGCTAAGATTTCCAAGTTATTCACATAATGAAAACCTATACTTTGTTTCGGTCGAGTTCCCCATTCAAATGCATGTAACAGTGAGAAACGCACTGTCTTGGCGAAAGAAAGCGTTTTTGTACAACTTCATATGAATAGCTGTAACTTTTGATAGAAGACTCAGACAAACATGTTTATGGCTTTATCTTATAGAACTCAAGGTCTCCGTGCTGGGAAAACAGGTTTTGCAGCTGTTTGAGCTAAGATTTCCAAGTTATTCACATAATGAAAACCTATACTTTGTTTCGGTCGAGTTCCCCATTCAAATGCATGTAACAGTGAGAAACGCACTGTCTTGGCGAAAGAAAGCGTTTTTGTACAACTTCATATAAATAGCTGTAACTTTTGATAGAAGACTCAGACAAACATGTTTATGGCTTTATCTTATAGAACTCAAGGTCTCCGTGCTGGGAAAACAGGTTTTGCAGCTGTTTGAGCTAAGATTTCCAAGTTATTCACATAATGAAAACCTATACTTTGTTTCGGTCGAGTTCCCCATTCAAATGCATGTAACAGTGAGAAACGCACTGTCTTGGCGAAAGAAAGCGTTTTTGTACAACTTCATAGAAATAGCTGTAACTTTTGATAGAAGACTCAGACAAACATGTTTATGGCTTTATCTTATAGAACTCAAGGTTCCCGTGCTGGGAAAACAGGTTTTGTAGCTGTTTGAGCTAAGATTTCCAGGTTATTCACATAATGAAAACCTATACTTTGTTTCGGTCGAGTTCCCCATTCAAATGCATGTAACAGTGAGAAACGCACTGTCTTGGCGAAAGAAAGCGTTTTTGTACAACTTCATATAAATAGCTGTAACTTTTGATAGAAGACTCAGACAAACATGTTTATGGCCTTATATTATAGAACTCAAGGTCTCCGTGCTGGGAAAACAGGTTTTGCAGCTGTTTGAGCTAAGATTTCCAAGTTATTCACATAATGAAAACCTATACTTTGTTTCGGTCGAGTTCCCCATTCAAATGCATGTAACAGTGAGAAACGCACTGTCTTGGCGAAAGAAAGCGTTTTTGTACAACTTCATATAAATAGCTGTAACTTTTGATAGAAGACTCGGATACACATGTTTATGGCTTTATCTTATAGAACTCAAGGTTCCCGTGCTGGGAAAACAGGTTTTGTAGCTGTTTGAGGTAAGATTTCCAAGTTATTCACATAATGAAAACCTATACTTTGTTTCGGTCGAGTTCCCCATTCAAATGCATGTAACAGTGAGAAACGCACTGTCTTGGCGAAAGAAAGCGTTTTTGTACAACTTCATAGAAATAGCTGTAACTTTTGATAGAAGACTCAGACAAACATGTTTATGGCTTTATCTTATAGAACTCAAGGTTCCCGTGCTGGGAAAACAGGTTTTGTAGCTGTTTGAGCTAAGATTTCCAAGTTATTCACATAATGAAAACCTATACTTTGTTTCGGTCGAGTTCCCCATTCAAATGCATGTAACAGTGAGAAACGCACTGTCTTGGCGAAAGAAAGCGTTTGTGTACAACTTCATATAAATAGCTGTAACTTTTGATAGAAGACTCAGACAAACATGTTTATAGCTTTATCTTATAGAACTCAAGGTCTCCGTGCTGGGAAAACAGGTTTTGCAGCTGTTTGAGCTAAGATTTCCAAGTTATTCACATAATGAAAACCTATACTTTGTTTCGGTCGAGTTCCCCATTCAAATGCATGTAACAGTGAGAAACGCACTGTCTTGGCGAAAGAAAGCGTTTTTGTACAACTTCATATAAATAGCTGTAACTTTTGATAGAAGACTCGGATACACATGTTTATGGCTTTATCTTATAGAACTCAAGGTCTCCGTGCTGGGAAAACAGGTTTTGCAGCTGTTTGAGCTAAGATTTCCAAGTTATTCACATAATGAAAACCTATACTTTGTTTCGGTCGAGTTCCCCATTCAAATGCATGTAACAGTGAGAAACGCACTGTCTTGGCGAAAGAAAGCGTTTTTGTACAACTTCATAGAAATAGCTGTAACTTTTGATAGAAGACTCAGACAAACATGTTTATGGCTTTATATTATAGAACTCAAGGTCTCCGTGCTGGGAAAACAGGTTTTGTAGCTGTTTGAGCTAAGATTTCCAAGTTATTCACATAATGAAAACCTATACTTTGTTTCGGTCGAGTTCCCCATTCAAATGCATGTAACAGTGAGAAACGCACTGTCTTGGCGAAAGAAAGCGTTTTTGTACAACTTCATATAAATAGCTGTAACTTTTGATAGAAGACTCGGATACACATGTTTATGGCTTTATCTTATAGAACTCAAGGTTCCCGTGCTGGGAAAACAGGTTTTGTAGCTGTTTGAGCTAAGATTTCCAAGTTATTCACATAATGAAAACCTATACTTTGTTTCGGTCGAGTTCCCCATTCAAATGCATGTAACAGTGAGAAACGCACTGTCTTGGCGAAAGAAAGCATTTTTGTACAACTTCATATAAATAGCTGTAACTTTTGATAGAAGACTCAGACAAACATGTTTATGGCTTATAGAACTCAAGGTCTCCGTGCTGGGAAAACAGGTTTTGCAGCTGTTTGAGCTAAGATTTCCAAGTTATTCACATAATGAAAACTTGTACTTTGTTTCGGTGGAGTTCCCCATTCAAATGCATGTAACAGTGAGAAACGCACTGTCTTGGCGAAAGAAAGCGTTTTTGTACAACTTCATATAAATAGCTGTAACTTTTGATAGAAGACTCGGATACACATGTTTATGGCTTTATCTTATAGAACTCAAGGTTCCCGTGCTGGGAAAACAGGTTTTGTAGCTGTTTGAGCTAAGATTTCCAAGTTATTCACATAATGAAAACCTATACTTTGTTTCGGTCGAGTTCCCCATTCAAATGCATGTAACAGTGAGAAACGCACTGTCTTGGCGAAAGAAAGCGTTTTTGTACAACTTCATATGAATAGCTGTAACTTTTGATAGAAGACTCAGACAAACATGTTTATGGCTTTATCTTATAGAACTCAAGGTCTCCGTGCTGGGAAAACAGGTTTTGCAGCTGTTTGAGCTAAGATTTCCAAGTTATTCACATAATGAAAACCTATACTTTGTTTCGGTCGAGTTCCCCATTCAAATGCATGTAACAGTGAGAAACGCACTGTCTTGGCGAAAGAAAGCGTTTTTGTACAACTTCATAGAAATAGCTGTAACTTTTGATAGAAGACTCAGACAAACATGTTTATGGCTTTATCTTATAGAACTCAAGGTCTCCGTGCTGGGAAAACAGGTTTTGTAGCTGTTTGAGCTAAGATTTCCAAGTTATTCACATAATGAAAACTTGTACTTTGTTTCGGTGGAGTTCCCCATTCAAATGCATGTAACAGTGAGAAACGCACTGTCTTGGCGAAAGAAAGCGTTTTTGTACAACTTCATATAAATAGCTGTAACTTTTGATAGAAGACTCGGATACACATGTTTATGGATTTATCTTATAGAACTCAAGGTTCCCGTGCTGGGAAAACAGGTTTTGTAGCTGTTTGAGCTAAGACTTCCAAGTTATTCACATAATGAAAACTTGTACTTTGTTTCGGTGGAGTTCCCCATTCAAATGCATGTAACAGTGAGAAACGCACTGTCTTGGCGAAAGAAAGCGTTTTTGTACAACTTCATATAAATAGCTGTAACTTTTGATAGAAGACTCAGACAAACATGTTTATGGCTTTATCTTATAGAACTCAAGGTCTCCGTGCTGGGAAAACAGGTTTTGCAGCTGTTTGAGCTAAGATTTCCAAGTTATTCACATAATGAAAACCTATACTTTGTTTCGGTCGAGTTCCCCATTCAAATGCATGTAACAGTGAGAAACGCACTGTCTTGGTGAAAGAAAGCGTTTTTGTACAACTTCATAGAAATAGCTGTAACTTTTGATAGAAGACTCAGACAAACATGTTTATGGCCTTATATTATAGAACTCAAGGTCTCCGTGCTGGGAAAACAGGTTTTGCAGCTGTTTGAGCTAAGATTTCCAAGTTATTCACATAATGAAAACCTATACTTTGTTTCGGTCGAGTTCCCCATTCAAATGCATGTAACAGTGAGAAACGCACTGTCTTGGCGAAAGAAAGCGTTTTTGTACAACTTCATAGAAATAGCTGTAACTTTTGATAGAAGACTCAGACAAACATGTTTATGGCTTTATCTTATAGAACTCAAGGTCTCCGTGCTGGGAAAACAGGTTTTGTAGCTGTTTGAGCTAAGATTTCCAAGTTATTCACATAATGAAAACCTATACTTTGTTTCGGTCGAGTTCCCCATTCAAATGCATGTAACAGTGAGAAACGCACTGTCTTGGCGAAAGAAAGCGTTTTTGTACAACTTCATAGAAATAGCTGTAACTTTTGATAGAAGACTCGGATACACATGTTTATGGCTTTATCTTATAGAACTCAAGGTCTCCGTGCTGGGAAAACAGGTTTTGCAGCTGTTTGAGCTAAGATTTCCAAGTTATTCACATAATGAAAACCTATACTTTGTTTCGGTCGAGTTCCCCATTCAAATGCATGTAACAGTGAGAAACGCACTGTCTTGGCGAAAGAAAGCGTTTTTGTACAACTTCATAGAAATAGCTGTAACTTTTGATAGAAGACTCGGATACACATGTTTATGGCTTTATCTTATAGAACTCAAGGTCTCCGTGCTGGGAAAACAGGTTTTGCAGCTGTTTGAGCTAAGATTTCCAAGTTATTCACATAATGAAAACCTATACTTTGTTTCGGTCGAGTTCCCCATTCAAATGCATGTAACAGTGAGAAACGCACTGTCTTGGCGAAAGAAAGCGTTTTTGTACAACTTCATATAAATAGCTGTAAGTTTTGATAGAAGACTCAGACAAACATGTTTATGGCTTTATCTTATAGAACTCAAGGTCTCCGTGCTGGGAAAACAGGTTTTGCAGCTGTTTGAGCTAAGATTTCCAAGTTATTCACATAATGAAAACTTGTACTTTGTTTCGGTGGAGTTCCCCATTCAAATGCATGTAACAGTGAGAAACGCACTGTCTTGGCGAAAGAAAGCGTTTTTGTACAACTTCATATAAATAGCTGTAACTTTTGATAGAAGACTCAGACAAACATTTTTATGGCCTTATATTATAGAACTCAAGGTCTCCGTGCTGGGAAAACAGGTTTTGCAGCTGTTTGAGCTAAGATTTCCAAGTTATTCACATAATGAAAACCTATACTTTGTTTCGGTCGAGTTCCCCATTCAAATGCATGTAACAGTGAGAAACGCACTGTCTTGGCGAAAGAAAGCGTTTTTGTACAACTTCATATAAATAGCTGTAACTTTTGATAGAAGACTCGGATACACATGTTTATGGATTTATCTTATAGAACTCAAGGTTCCCGTGCTGGGAAAACAGGTTTTGTAGCTGTTTGAGCTAAGATTTCCAAGTTATTCACATAATGAAAACCTATACTTTGTTTCGGTCGAGTTCCCCATTCAAATGCATGTAACAGTGAGAAACGCACTGTCTTGGCGAAAGAAAGCGTTTTTGTACAACTTCATATAAATAGCTGTAACTTTTGATAGAAGACTCGGATACACATGTTTATGGCTTTATCTTATAGAACTCAAGGTCTCCGTGCTGGGAAAACAGGTTTTGCAGCTGTTTGAGCTAAGATTTCCAAGTTATTCACATAATGAAAACCTATACTTTGTTTCGGTCGAGTTCCCCATTCAAATGCATGTAACAGTGAGAAACGCACTGTCTTGGCGAAAGAAAGCGTTTTTGTACAACTTCATAGAAATAGCTGTAACTTTTGATAGAAGACTCGGATACACATGTTTATGGCTTTATCTTATAGAACTCAAGGTCTCCGTGCTGGGAAAACAGGTTTTGCAGCTGTTTGAGCTAAGATTTCCAAGTTATTCACATAATGAAAACATATACTTTGTTTCGGTCGAGTTCCCCATTCAAATGCATGTAACAGTGAGAAACGCACTGTCTTGGCGAAAGAAAGCGTTTTTGTACAACTTCATATAAATAGCTGTAACTTTTGATAGAAGACTCAGACAAACATGTTTATGGCTTTATCTTATAGAACTCAAGGTTCCCGTGCTGGGAAAACAGGTTTTGTAGCTGTTTGAGCTAAGATTTCCAAGTTATTCACATAATGAAAACCTATACTTTGTTTCGGTCGAGTTCCCCATTCAAATGCATGTAACAGTGAGAAACGCACTGTCTTGGCGAAAGAAAGCGTTTTTGTACAACTTCATAGAAATAGCTGTAACTTTTGATAGAAGACTCAGACAAACATGTTTATGGCCTTATATTATAGAACTCAAGGTCTCCGTGCTGGGAAAACAGGTTTTGCAGCTGTTTGAGCTAAGATTTCCAAGTTATTCACATAATGAAAACATATACTTTGTTTCGGTCGAGTTCCCCATTCAAATGCATGTAACAGTGAGAAACGCACTGTCTTGGCGAAAGAAAGCGTTTTTGTACAACTTCATAGAAATAGCTGTAACTTTTGATAGAAGACTCAGACAAACATGTTTATGGCTTTATCTTATAGAACTCAAGGTTCCCGTGCTGGGAAAACAGGTTTTGTAGCTGTTTGAGCTAAGATTTCCAAGTTATTCACATAATGAAAACCTATACTTTGTTTCGGTCGAGTTCCCCATTCAAATGCATGTAACAGTGAGAAACGCACTGTCTTGGCGAAAGAAAGCGTTTTTGTACAACTTCATATAAATAGCTGTAACTTTTGATAGAAGACTCAGACAAACATGTTTATGGCTTTATCTTATAGAACTCAAGGTCTCCGTGCTGGGAAAACAGGTTTTGCAGCTGTTTGAGCTAAGATTTCCAAGTTATTCACATAATGAAAACCTATACTTTGTTTCGGTCGAGTTCCCCATTCAAATGCATGTAACAGTGAGAAACGCACTGTCTTGGCGAAAGAAAGCGTTTTTGTACAACTTCATAGAAATAGCTGTAACTTTTGATAGAAGACTCAGACAAACATGTTTATGGCTTTATCTTATAGAACTCAAGGTTCCCGTGCTGGGAAAACAGGTTTTGTAGCTGTGTGAGCTAAGATTTCCAAGTTATTCACATAATGAAAACCTATACTTTGTTTCGGTCGAGTTCCCCATTCAAATGCATGTAACAGTGAGAAACGCACTGTCTTGGCGAAAGAAAGCGTTTTTGTACAACTTCATAGAAATAGCTGTAACTTTTGATAGAAGACTCAGACAAACATGTTTATGGCTTTATCTTATAGAACTCAAGGTCTCCGTGCTGGGAAAACAGGTTTTGCAGCTGTTTGAGCTAAGATTTCCAAGTTATTCACATAATGAAAACCTATACTTTGTTTCGGTCGAGTTCCCCATTCAAATGCATGTAACAGTGAGAAACGCACTGTCTTGGCGAAAGAAAGCGTTTTTGTACAACTTCATATAAATAGCTGTAACTTTTGATAGAAGACTCGGATACACATGTTTATGGATTTATCTTATAGAACTCAAGGTTCCCGTGCTGGGAAAACAGGTTTTGTAGCTGTTTGAGCTAAGATTTCCAAGTTATTCACATAATGAAAACCTATACTTTGTTTCGGTCGAGTTCCCCATTCAAATGCATGTAACAGTGAGAAACGCACTGTCTTGGCGAAAGAAAGCGTTTTTGTACAACTTCATATAAATAGCTGTAACTTTTGATAGAAGACTCGGATACACATGTTTATGGCTTTATCTTATAGAACTCAAGGTTCCCGTGCTGGGAAAACAGGTTTTGCAGCTGTTTGAGCTAAGATTTCCAAGTTATTCACATAATGAAAACCTATACTTTGTTTCGGTCGAGTTCCCCATTCAAATGCATGTAACAGAGAAACGCACTGTCTTGGCGAAAGAAAGCGTTTTTGTACAACTTCATATAAATAGCTGTAACTTTTGATAGAAGACTCGGATACACATGTTTATGGCTTTATCTTATAGAACTCAAGGTTCCCGTGCTGGGAAAACAGGTTTTGCAGCTGTTTGAGCTAAGATTTCCAAGTTATTCACATAATGAAAACCTATACTTTGTTTTGGTCGAGTTCCCCATTCAAATGCATGTAACAGTGAGAAACGCACTGTCTTGGCGAAAGAAAGCGTTTTTGTACAACTTCATATGAATAGCTGTAACTTTTGATAGAAGACTCAGACAAACATGTTTATGGCCTTATATTATAGAACTCAAGGTCTCCGTGCTGGGAAAACAGGTTTTGCAGCTGTTTGAGCTAAGATTTCCAAGTTATTCACATAATGAAAACCTATACTTTGTTTCGGTCGAGTTCCCCATTCAAATGCATGTAACAGTGAGAAACGCACTGTCTTGGCGAAAGAAAGCGTTTTTGTACAACTTCATATAAATAGCTGTAACTTTTGATAGAAGACTCGGATACACATGTTTATGGCTTTATCTTATAGAACTCAAGGTTCCCGTGCTGGGAAAACAGGTTTTGTAGCTGTTTGAGCTAAGATTTCCAAGTTATTCACATAATGAAAACCTATACTTTGTTTCGGTCGAGTTCCCCATTCAAATGCATGTAACAGTGAGAAACGCACTGTCTTGGCGAAAGAAAGCGTTTTTGTACAACTTCATATAAATAGCTGTAACTTTTGATAGAAGACTCAGACAAACATGTTTATGGCTTTATCTTATAGAACTCAAGGTCTCCGTGCTGGGAAAACAGGTTTTGCAGCTGTTTGAGCTAAGATTTCCAAGTTATTCACATAATGAAAACTTGTACTTTGTTTCGGTGGAGTTCCCCATTCAAATGCATGTAACAGTGAGAAACGCACTGTCTTGGCGAAAGAAAGCGTTTTTGTACAACTTCATAGAAATAGCTGTAACTTTTGATAGAAGACTCAGACAAACATGTTTATGGCCTTATCTTATAGAACTCAAGGTCTCCGTGCTGGGAAAACAGGTTTTGCAGCTGTTTGAGCTAAGATTTCCAAGTTATTCACATAATGAAAACCTATACTTTGTTTCGGTCGAGTTCCCCATTCAAATGCATGTAACAGTGAGAAACGCACTGTCTTGGCGAAAGAAAGCGTTTTTGTACAACTTCATAGAAATAGCTGTAACTTTTGATAGAAGACTCAGACAAACATGTTTATGGCTTTATCTTATAGAACTCAAGGTTCCCGTGCTGGGAAAACAGGTTTTGTAGCTGTTTGAGCTAAGATTTCCAAGTTATTCACATAATGAAAACCTATACTTTGTTTCGGTCGAGTTCCCCATTCAAATGCATGTAACAGTTAGAAACGCACTGTCTTGGCGAAAGAAAGCGTTTTTGTACAACTTCATAGAAATAGCTGTAACTTTTGATAGAAGACTCAGACAAACATGTTTATGGCTTTATCTTATAGAACTCAAGGTTCCCGTGCTGGGAAAACAGGTTTTGCAGCTGTTTGAGCTAAGATTTCCAAGTTATTCACATAATGAAAACCTATACTTTGTTTCGGTTGAGTTCCCCATTCAAATGCATGTAACAGTGAGAAACGCACTGTCTTGGCGAAAGAAAGCGTTTTTGTACAACTTCATAGAAATAGCTGTAACTTTTGATAGAAGACTCAGACAAACATGTTTATGGCCTTATATTATAGAACTCAAGGTCTCCGTGCTGGGAAAACAGGTTTTGCAGCTGTTTGAGCTAAGATTTCCAAGTTATTCACATAATGAAAACCTATACTTTGTTTCGGTCGAGTTCCCCATTCAAATGCATGTAACAGTGAGAAACGCACTGTCTTGGCGAAAGAAAGCGTTTTTGTACAACTTCATAGAAATAGCTGTAACTTTTGATAGAAGACTCGGATACACATGTTTATGGCTTTATCTTATAGAACTCAAGGTTCCCGTGCTGGGAAAACAGGTTTTGTAGCTGTTTGAGCTAAGATTTCCAAGTTATTCACATAATGAAAACCTATACTTTGTTTCGGTCGAGTTCCCCATTCAAATGCATGTAACAGTGAGAAACGCACTGTCTTGGCGAAAGAAAGCGTTTTTGTACAACTTCATAGAAATAGCTGTAACTTTTGATAGAAGACTCAGACAAACATGTTTATGGCTTTATCTTATAGAACTCAAGGTTCCCGTGCTGGGAAAACAGGTTTTGCAGCTGTTTGAGCTAAGATTTCCAAGTTATTCACATAATGAAAACCTATACTTTGTTTCGGTGGAGTTCCCCATTCAAATGCATGTAACAGTGAGAAACGCACTGTCTTGGCGAAAGAAAGCGTTTTTGTACAACTTCATATAAATAGCTGTAACTTTTGATAGAAGACTCGGATACACATGTTTAAGGCTTTATCTTATAGAACTCAAGGTCTCCGTGCTGGGAAAACAGGTTTTGCAGCTGTTTGAGCTAAGATTTCCAAGTTATTCACATAATGAAAACCTATACTTTGTTTCGGTCGAGTTCCCCATTCAAATGCATGTAACAGTGAGAAATGCACTGTCTTGGCGAAAGAAAGCGTTTTTGTACAACTTCATAGAAATAGCTGTAACTTTTGATAGAAGACTCAGACAAACATGTTTATGGCCTTATCTTATAGAACTCAAGGTCTCCGTGCTGGGAAAACAGGTTTTGCAGCTGTTTGAGCTAAGATTTCCAAGTTATTCACATAATGAAAACCTATACTTTGTTTCGGTCGAGTTCCCCATTCAAATGCATGTAACAGTGAGAAACGCACTGTCTTGGCGAAAGAAAGCGTTTTTGTACAACTTCATAGAAATAGCTGTAACTTTTGATAGAAGACTCAGACAAACATGTTTATGGCCTTATATTATAGAACTCAAGGTCTCTGTGCTGGGAAAACAGGTTTTGCAGCTGTTTGAGCTAAGATTTCCAAGTTATTCACATAATGAAAACCTATACTTTGTTTCGGTCGAGTTCCCCATTCAAATGCATGTAACAGTGAGAAACGCACTGTCTTGGCGAAAGAAAGCGTTTTTGTACAACTTCATATAAATAGCTGTAACTTTTGATAGAAGACTCGGATACACATGTTTATGGATTTATCTTATAGAACTCAAGGTTCCCGTGCTGGGAAAACAGGTTTTGTAGCTGTTTGAGCTAAGATTTCCAAGTTATTCACATAATGAAAACCTATACTTTGTTTCGGTCGAGTTCCCCATTCAAATGCATGTAACAGTGAGAAACGCACTGTCTTGGCGAAAGAAAGCGTTTTTGTACAACTTCATATAAATAGCTGTAACTTTTGATAGAAGACTCGGATACACATGTTTATGGCTTTATCTTATAGAACTCAAGGTCTCCGTGCTGGGAAAACAGGTTTTGTAGCTGTTTGAGCTAAGATTTCCAAGTTATTCACATAATGAAAACCTATACTTTGTTTCGGTCGAGTTCCCCATTCAAATGCATGTAACAGTGAGAAACGCACTGTCTTGGCGAAAGAAAGCGTTTTTGTACAACTTCATATAAATAGCTGTAACTTTTGATAGAAGACTCGGATACACATGTTTATGGCTTTATCTTATAGAACTCAAGGTTCCCGTGCTGGGAAAACAGGTTTTGCAGCTGTTTGAGCTAAGATTTCCAAGTTATTCACATAATGAAAACCTATACTTTGTTTTGGTCGAGTTCCCCATTCAAATGCATGTAACAGTGAGAAACGCACTGTCTTGGCGAAAGAAAGCGTTTTTGTACAACTTCATATAAATAGCTGTAACTTTTGATAGAAGACTCAGACAAACATGTTTATGGCTTTATCTTATAGAACTCAAGGTTCCCGTGCTGGGAAAACAGGTTTTGCAGCTGTTTGAGCTAAGATTTCCAAGTTATTCACATAATGAAAACCTATACTTTGTTTCGGTCGAGTTCCCCATTCAAATGCATGTAACAGAGAAACGCACTGTCTTGGCGAAAGAAAGCGTTTTTGTACAACTTCATATAAATAGCTGTAACTTTTGATAGAAGACTCGGATACACATGTTTATGGCTTTATCTTATAGAACTCAAGGTCTCCGTGCTGGGAAAACAGGTTTTGCAGCTGTTTGAGCTAAGATTTCCAAGTTATTCACATAATGAAAACCTATACTTTGTTTCGGTCGAGTTCCCCATTCAAATGCATGTAACAGTGAGAAACGCACTGTCTTGGCGAAAGAAAGCGTTTTTGTACAACTTCATAGAAATAGCTGTAACTTTTGATAGAAGACTCAGACAAACATGTTTATGGCCTTATATTATAGAACTCAAGGTCTCCGTGCTGGGAAAACAGGTTTTGCAGCTGTTTGAGCTAAGATTTCCAAGTTATTCACATAATGAAAACCTATACTTTGTTTCGGTCGAGTTCCCCATTCAAATGCATGTAACAGTGAGAAACGCACTGTCTTGGCGAAAGAAAGCGTTTTTGTACAACTTCATAGAAATAGCTGTAACTTTTGATAGAAGACTCAGACAAACATGTTTATGGCTTTATCTTATAGAACTCAAGGTTCCCGTGCTGGGAAAACAGGTTTTGTAGCTGTTTGAGCTAAGATTTCCAAGTTATTCACATAATGAAAACCTATACTTTGTTTCGGTCGAGTTCCCCATTCAAATGCATGTAACAGTGAGAAACGCACTGTCTTGGCGAAAGAAAGCGTTTTTGTACAACTTCATAGAAATAGCTGTAACTTTTGATAGAAGACTCAGACAAACATGTTTATGGCTTTATCTTATAGAACTCAAGGTCTCCGTGCTGGGAAAACAGGTTTTGCAGCTGTTTGAGCTAAGATTTCCAAGTTATTCACATAATGAAAACTTGTACTTTGTTTCGGTGGAGTTCCCCATTCAAATGCATGTAACAGTGAGAAACGCACTGTCTTGGCGAAAGAAAGCGTTTTTGTACAACTTCATAGAAATAGCTGTAACTTTTGATAGAAGACTCAGACAAACATGTTTATGGCCTTATCTTATAGAACTCAAGGTCTCCGTGCTGGGAAAACAGGTTTTGCAGCTGTTTGAGCTAAGATTTCCAAGTTATTCACATAATGAAAACCTATACTTTGTTTCGGTCGAGTTCCCCATTCAAATGCATGTAACAGTGAGAAACGCACTGTCTTGGCGAAAGAAAGCGTTTTTGTACAACTTCATAGAAATAGCTGTAACTTTTGATAGAAGACTCAGACAAACATGTTTATGGCTTTATCTTATAGAACTCAAGGTTCCCGTGCTGGGAAAACAGGTTTTGTAGCTGTTTGAGCTAAGATTTCCAAGTTATTCACATAATGAAAACCTATACTTTGTTTCGGTCGAGTTCCCCATTCAAATGCATGTAACAGTTAGAAACGCACTGTCTTGGCGAAAGAAAGCGTTTTTGTACAACTTCATAGAAATAGCTGTAACTTTTGATAGAAGACTCAGACAAACATGTTTATGGCTTTATCTTATAGAACTCAAGGTTCCCGTGC
Source organism: Copadichromis virginalis (assembly GCF_057382275.1). NCBI lineage: Eukaryota > Metazoa > Chordata > Actinopteri > Cichliformes > Cichlidae > Copadichromis > Copadichromis virginalis. The sequence continues at coordinate 3,908,736 of NC_140622.1, forward strand.
TGGGAAAACAGGTTTTGCAGCTGTTTGAGCTAAGATTTCCAAGTTATTCACATAATGAAAACCTATACTTTGTTTCGGTCGAGTTCCCCATTCAAATGCATGTAACAGTGAGAAACGCACTGTCTTGGCGAAAGAAAGCGTTTTTGTACAACTTCATAGAAATAGCTGTAACTTTTGATAGAAGACTCAGACAAACATGTTTATGGCCTTATATTATAGAACTCAAGGTCTCCGTGCTGGGAAAACAGGTTTTGCAGCTGTTTGAGCTAAGATTTCCAAGTTATTCACATAATGAAAACATATACTTTGTTTCGGTCGAGTTCCCCATTCAAATGCATGTAACAGTGAGAAACGCACTGTCTTGGCGAAAGAAAGCGTTTTTGTACAACTTCATAGAAATAGCTGTAACTTTTGATAGAAGACTCGGATACACATGTTTATGGCTTTATCTTATAGAACTCAAGGTTCCCGTGCTGGGAAAACAGGTTTTGTAGCTGTTTGAGCTAAGATTTCCAAGTTATTCACATAATGAAAACCTATACTTTGTTTCGGTGGAGTTCCCCATTCAAATGCATGTAACAGTGAGAAACGCACTGTCTTGGCGAAAGAAAGCGTTTTTGTACAACTTCATATAAATAGCTGTAACTTTTGATAGAAGACTCGGATACACATGTTTAAGGCTTTATCTTATAGAACTCAAGGTCTCCGTGCTGGGAAAACAGGTTTTGCAGCTGTTTGAGCTAAGATTTCCAAGTTATTCACATAATGAAAACCTATACTTTGTTTCGGTCGAGTTCCCCATTCAAATGCATGTAACAGTGAGAAACGCACTGTCTTGGCGAAAGAAAGCGTTTTTGTACAACTTCATAGAAATAGCTGTAACTTTTGATAGAAGACTCAGACAAACATGTTTATGGCCTTATCTTATAGAACTCAAGGTCTCCGTGCTGGGAAAACAGGTTTTGCAGCTGTTTGAGCTAAGATTTCCAAGTTATTCACATAATGAAAACCTATACTTTGTTTCGGTCGAGTTCCCCATTCAAATGCATGTAACAGTGAGAAACGCACTGTCTTGGCGAAAGAAAGCGTTTTTGTACAACTTCATAGAAATAGCTGTAACTTTTGATAGAAGACTCAGACAAACATGTTTATGGCCTTATATTATAGAACTCAAGGTCTCTGTGCTGGGAAAACAGGTTTTGCAGCTGTTTGAGCTAAGATTTCCAAGTTATTCACATAATGAAAACCTATACTTTGTTTCGGTCGAGTTCCCCATTCAAATGCATGTAACAGTGAGAAACGCACTGTCTTGGCGAAAGAAAGCGTTTTTGTACAACTTCATATAAATAGCTGTAACTTTTGATAGAAGACTCGGATACACATGTTTATGGATTTATCTTATAGAACTCAAGGTTCCCGTGCTGGGAAAACAGGTTTTGTAGCTGTTTGAGCTAAGATTTCCAAGTTATTCACATAATGAAAACCTATACTTTGTTTCGGTCGAGTTCCCCATTCAAATGCATGTAACAGTGAGAAACGCACTGTCTTGGCGAAAGAAAGCGTTTTTGTACAACTTCATATAAATAGCTGTAACTTTTGATAGAAGACTCGGATACACATGTTTATGGCTTTATCTTATAGAACTCAAGGTCTCCGTGCTGGGAAAACAGGTTTTGTAGCTGTTTGAGCTAAGATTTCCAAGTTATTCACATAATGAAAACCTATACTTTGTTTCGGTCGAGTTCCCCATTCAAATGCATGTAACAGTGAGAAACGCACTGTCTTGGCGAAAGAAAGCGTTTTTGTACAACTTCATATAAATAGCTGTAACTTTTGATAGAAGACTCGGATACACATGTTTATGGCTTTATCTTATAGAACTCAAGGTTCCCGTGCTGGGAAAACAGGTTTTGCAGCTGTTTGAGCTAAGATTTCCAAGTTATTCACATAATGAAAACCTATACTTTGTTTTGGTCGAGTTCCCCATTCAAATGCATGTAACAGTGAGAAACGCACTGTCTTGGCGAAAGAAAGCGTTTTTGTACAACTTCATATAAATAGCTGTAACTTTTGATAGAAGACTCAGACAAACATGTTTATGGCTTTATCTTATAGAACTCAAGGTTCCCGTGCTGGGAAAACAGGTTTTGCAGCTGTTTGAGCTAAGATTTCCAAGTTATTCACATAATGAAAACCTATACTTTGTTTCGGTCGAGTTCCCCATTCAAATGCATGTAACAGAGAAACGCACTGTCTTGGCGAAAGAAAGCGTTTTTGTACAACTTCATATAAATAGCTGTAACTTTTGATAGAAGACTCGGATACACATGTTTATGGCTTTATCTTATAGAACTCAAGGTCTCCGTGCTGGGAAAACAGGTTTTGCAGCTGTTTGAGCTAAGATTTCCAAGTTATTCACATAATGAAAACCTATACTTTGTTTCGGTCGAGTTCCCCATTCAAATGCATGTAACAGTGAGAAACGCACTGTCTTGGCGAAAGAAAGCGTTTTTGTACAACTTCATAGAAATAGCTGTAACTTTTGATAGAAGACTCAGACAAACATGTTTATGGCCTTATATTATAGAACTCAAGGTCTCCGTGCTGGGAAAACAGGTTTTGCAGCTGTTTGAGCTAAGATTTCCAAGTTATTCACATAATGAAAACCTATACTTTGTTTCGGTCGAGTTCCCCATTCAAATGCATGTAACAGTGAGAAACGCACTGTCTTGGCGAAAGAAAGCGTTTTTGTACAACTTCATAGAAATAGCTGTAACTTTTGATAGAAGACTCAGACAAACATGTTTATGGCCTTATCTTATAGAACTCAAGGTCTCCGTGCTGGGAAAACAGGTTTTGCAGCTGTTTGAGCTAAGATTTCCAAGTTATTCACATAATGAAAACCTATACTTTGTTTCGGTCGAGTTCCCCATTCAAATGCATGTAACAGTGAGAAACGCACTGTCTTGGCGAAAGAAAGCGTTTTTGTACAACTTCATATAAATAGCTGTAACTTTTGATAGAAGACTCGGATACACATGTTTATGGCTTTATCTTATAGAACTCAAGGTTCCCGTGCTGGGAAAACAGGTTTTGTAGCTGTTTGAGCTAAGATTTCCAAGTTATTCACATAATGAAAACCTATACTTTGTTTCGGTCGAGTTCCCCATTCAAATGCATGTAACAGTGAGAAACGCACTGTCTTGGCGAAAGAAAGCGTTTTTGTACAACTTCATATAAATAGCTGTAACTTTTGATAGAAGACTCAGACAAACATGTTTATGGCTTTATCTTATAGAACTCAAGGTCTCCGTGCTGGGAAAACAGGTTTTGCAGCTGTTTGAGCTAAGATTTCCAAGTTATTCACATAATGAAAACTTGTACTTTGTTTCGGTGGAGTTCCCCATTCAAATGCATGTAACAGTGAGAAACGCACTGTCTTGGCGAAAGAAAGCGTTTTTGTACAACTTCATAGAAATAGCTGTAACTTTTGATAGAAGACTCAGACAAACATGTTTATGGCCTTATCTTATAGAACTCAAGGTCTCCGTGCTGGGAAAACAGGTTTTGCAGCTGTTTGAGCTAAGATTTCCAAGTTATTCACATAATGAAAACCTATACTTTGTTTCGGTCGAGTTCCCCATTCAAATGCATGTAACAGTGAGAAACGCACTGTCTTGGCGAAAGAAAGCGTTTTTGTACAACTTCATAGAAATAGCTGTAACTTTTGATAGAAGACTCAGACAAACATGTTTATGGCTTTATCTTATAGAACTCAAGGTTCCCGTGCTGGGAAAACAGGTTTTGCAGCTGTTTGAGCTAAGATTTCCAAGTTATTCACATAATGAAAACCTATACTTTGTTTCGGTCGAGTTCCCCATTCAAATGCATGTAACAGTGAGAAACGCACTGTCTTGGCGAAAGAAAGCGTTTTTGTACAACTTCATAGAAATAGCTGTAACTTTTGATAGAAGACTCAGACAAACATGTTTATGGCTTTATCTTATAGAACTCAAGGTTCCCGTGCTGGGAAAACAGGTTTTGTAGCTGTTTGAGCTAAGATTTCCAAGTTATTCACATAATGAAAACCTATACTTTGTTTCGGTCGAGTTCCCCATTCAAATGCATGTAACAGTGAGAAACGCACTGTCTTGGCGAAAGAAAGCGTTTTTGTACAACTTCATAGAAATAGCTGTAACTTTTGATAGAAGACTCAGACAAACATGTTTATGGCTTTATCTTATAGAACTCAAGGTTCCCGTGCTGGGAAAACAGGTTTTGCAGCTGTTTGAGCTAAGATTTCCAAGTTATTCACATAATGAAAACCTATACTTTGTTTCGGTCGAGTTCCCCATTCAAATGCATGTAACAGTGAGAAACGCACTGTCTTGGCGAAAGAAAGCGTTTTTGTACAACTTCATAGAAATAGCTGTAACTTTTGATAGAAGACTCAGACAAACATGTTTATGGCCTTATATTATAGAACTCAAGGTCTCCGTGCTGGGAAAACAGGTTTTGCAGCTGTTTGAGCTAAGATTTCCAAGTTATTCACATAATGAAAACATATACTTTGTTTCGGTCGAGTTCCCCATTCAAATGCATGTAACAGTGAGAAACGCACTGTCTTGGCGAAAGAAAGCGTTTTTGTACAACTTCATAGAAATAGCTGTAACTTTTGATAGAAGACTCGGATACACATGTTTATGGCTTTATCTTATAGAACTCAAGGTTCCCGTGCTGGGAAAACAGGTTTTGTAGCTGTTTGAGCTAAGATTTCCAAGTTATTCACATAATGAAAACCTATACTTTGTTTCGGTCGAGTTCCCCATTCAAATGCATGTAACAGTGAGAAACGCACTGTCTTGGCGAAAGAAAGCGTTTTTGTACAACTTCATAGAAATAGCTGTAACTTTTGATAGAAGACTCAGACAAACATGTTTATGGCTTTATCTTATAGAACTCAAGGTTCCCGTGCTGGGAAAACAGGTTTTGCAGCTGTTTGAGCTAAGATTTCCAAGTTATTCACATAATGAAAACCTATACTTTGTTTCGGTGGAGTTCCCCATTCAAATGCATGTAACAGTGAGAAACGCACTGTCTTGGCGAAAGAAAGCGTTTTTGTACAACTTCATATAAATAGCTGTAACTTTTGATAGAAGACTCGGATACACATGTTTAAGGCTTTATCTTATAGAACTCAAGGTCTCCGTGCTGGGAAAACAGGTTTTGCAGCTGTTTGAGCTAAGATTTCCAAGTTATTCACATAATGAAAACCTATACTTTGTTTCGGTCGAGTTCCCCATTCAAATGCATGTAACAGTGAGAAACGCACTGTCTTGGCGAAAGAAAGCGTTTTTGTACAACTTCATAGAAATAGCTGTAACTTTTGATAGAAGACTCAGACAAACATGTTTATGGCCTTATCTTATAGAACTCAAGGTCTCCGTGCTGGGAAAACAGGTTTTGCAGCTGTTTGAGCTAAGATTTCCAAGTTATTCACATAATGAAAACCTATACTTTGTTTCGGTCGAGTTCCCCATTCAAATGCATGTAACAGTGAGAATCGCACTGTCTTGGCGAAAGAAAGCGTTTTTGTACAACTTCATAGAAATAGCTGTAACTTTTGATAGAAGACTCAGACAAACATGTTTATGGCCTTATATTATAGAACTCAAGGTCTCTGTGCTGGGAAAACAGGTTTTGCAGCTGTTTGAGCTAAGATTTCCAAGTTATTCACATAATGAAAACCTATACTTTGTTTCGGTCGAGTTCCCCATTCAAATGCATGTAACAGTGAGAAACGCACTGTCTTGGCGAAAGAAAGCGTTTTTGTACAACTTCATAGAAATAGCTGTAACTTTTGATAGAAGACTCAGACAAACATGTTTATGGCTTTATCTTATAGAACTCAAGGTTCCCGTGCTGGGAAAACAGGTTTTGTAGCTGTTTGAGCTAAGATTTCCAAGTTATTCACATAATGAAAACCTATACTTTGTTTCGGTCGAGTTCCCCATTCAAATGCATGTAACAGTGAGAAACGCACTGTCTTGGCGAAAGAAAGCGTTTTTGTACAACTTCATAGAAATAGCTGTAACTTTTGATAGAAGACTCAGACAAACATGTTTATGGCCTTATATTATAGAACTCAAGGTCTCTGTGCTGGGAAAACAGGTTTTGCAGCTGTTTGAGCTAAGATTTCCAAGTTATTCACATAATGAAAACCTATACTTTGTTTCGGTCGAGTTCCCCATTCAAATGCATGTAACAGTGAGAAACGCACTGTCTTGGCGAAAGAAAGCGTTTTTGTACAACTTCATATAAATAGCTGTAACTTTTGATAGAAGACTCGGATACACATGTTTATGGATTTATCTTATAGAACTCAAGGTTCCCGTGCTGGGAAAACAGGTTTTGTAGCTGTTTGAGCTAAGATTTCCAAGTTATTCACATAATGAAAACCTATACTTTGTTTCGGTCGAGTTCCCCATTCAAATGCATGTAACAGTGAGAAACGCACTGTCTTGGCGAAAGAAAGCGTTTTTGTACAACTTCATATAAATAGCTGTAACTTTTGATAGAAGACTCGGATACACATGTTTATGGCTTTATCTTATAGAACTCAAGGTTCCCGTGCTGGGAAAACAGGTTTTGCAGCTGTTTGAGCTAAGATTTCCAAGTTATTCACATAATGAAAACCTATACTTTGTTTCGGTCGAGTTCCCCATTCAAATGCATGTAACAGAGAAACGCACTGTCTTGGCGAAAGAAAGCGTTTTTGTACAACTTCATATAAATAGCTGTAACTTTTGATAGAAGACTCGGATACACATGTTTATGGCTTTATCTTATAGAACTCAAGGTTCCCGTGCTGGGAAAACAGGTTTTGCAGCTGTTTGAGCTAAGATTTCCAAGTTATTCACATAATGAAAACCTATACTTTGTTTTGGTCGAGTTCCCCATTCAAATGCATGTAACAGTGAGAAACGCACTGTCTTGGCGAAAGAAAGCGTTTTTGTACAACTTCATATGAATAGCTGTAACTTTTGATAGAAGACTCAGACAAACATGTTTATGGCCTTATATTATAGAACTCAAGGTCTCCGTGCTGGGAAAACAGGTTTTGCAGCTGTTTGAGCTAAGATTTCCAAGTTATTCACATAATGAAAACCTATACTTTGTTTCGGTCGAGTTCCCCATTCAAATGCATGTAACAGTGAGAAACGCACTGTCTTGGCGAAAGAAAGCGTTTTTGTACAACTTCATATAAATAGCTGTAACTTTTGATAGAAGACTCGGATACACATGTTTATGGCTTTATCTTATAGAACTCAAGGTTCCCGTGCTGGGAAAACAGGTTTTGTAGCTGTTTGAGCTAAGATTTCCAAGTTATTCACATAATGAAAACCTATACTTTGTTTCGGTCGAGTTCCCCATTCAAATGCATGTAACAGTGAGAAACGCACTGTCTTGGCGAAAGAAAGCGTTTTTGTACAACTTCATATAAATAGCTGTAACTTTTGATAGAAGACTCAGACAAACATGTTTATGGCTTTATCTTATAGAACTCAAGGTCTCCGTGCTGGGAAAACAGGTTTTGCAGCTGTTTGAGCTAAGATTTCCAAGTTATTCACATAATGAAAACTTGTACTTTGTTTCGGTGGAGTTCCCCATTCAAATGCATGTAACAGTGAGAAACGCACTGTCTTGGCGAAAGAAAGCGTTTTTGTACAACTTCATAGAAATAGCTGTAACTTTTGATAGAAGACTCAGACAAACATGTTTATGGCCTTATCTTATAGAACTCAAGGTCTCCGTGCTGGGAAAACAGGTTTTGCAGCTGTTTGAGCTAAGATTTCCAAGTTATTCACATAATGAAAACCTATACTTTGTTTCGGTCGAGTTCCCCATTCAAATGCATGTAACAGTGAGAAACGCACTGTCTTGGCGAAAGAAAGCGTTTTTGTACAACTTCATAGAAATAGCTGTAACTTTTGATAGAAGACTCAGACAAACATGTTTATGGCTTTATCTTATAGAACTCAAGGTTCCCGTGCTGGGAAAACAGGTTTTGTAGCTGTTTGAGCTAAGATTTCCAAGTTATTCACATAATGAAAACCTATACTTTGTTTCGGTCGAGTTCCCCATTCAAATGCATGTAACAGTTAGAAACGCACTGTCTTGGCGAAAGAAAGCGTTTTTGTACAACTTCATAGAAATAGCTGTAACTTTTGATAGAAGACTCAGACAAACATGTTTATGGCTTTATCTTATAGAACTCAAGGTTCCCGTGCTGGGAAAACAGGTTTTGCAGCTGTTTGAGCTAAGATTTCCAAGTTATTCACATAATGAAAACCTATACTTTGTTTCGGTCGAGTTCCCCATTCAAATGCATGTAACAGTGAGAAACGCACTGTCTTGGCGAAAGAAAGCGTTTTTGTACAACTTCATAGAAATAGCTGTAACTTTTGATAGAAGACTCAGACAAACATGTTTATGGCCTTATATTATAGAACTCAAGGTCTCCGTGCTGGGAAAACAGGTTTTGCAGCTGTTTGAGCTAAGATTTCCAAGTTATTCACATAATGAAAACATATACTTTGTTTCGGTCGAGTTCCCCATTCAAATGCATGTAACAGTGAGAAACGCACTGTCTTGGCGAAAGAAAGCGTTTTTGTACAACTTCATAGAAATAGCTGTAACTTTTGATAGAAGACTCGGATACACATGTTTATGGCTTTATCTTATAGAACTCAAGGTTCCCGTGCTGGGAAAACAGGTTTTGTAGCTGTTTGAGCTAAGATTTCCAAGTTATTCACATAATGAAAACCTATACTTTGTTTCGGTCGAGTTCCCCATTCAAATGCATGTAACAGTGAGAAACGCACTGTCTTGGCGAAAGAAAGCGTTTTTGTACAACTTCATAGAAATAGCTGTAACTTTTGATAGAAGACTCAGACAAACATGTTTATGGCTTTATCTTATAGAACTCAAGGTTCCCGTGCTGGGAAAACAGGTTTTGCAGCTGTTTGAGCTAAGATTTCCAAGTTATTCACATAATGAAAACCTATACTTTGTTTCGGTGGAGTTCCCCATTCAAATGCATGTAACAGTGAGAAACGCACTGTCTTGGCGAAAGAAAGCGTTTTTGTACAACTTCATATAAATAGCTGTAACTTTTGATAGAAGACTCGGATACACATGTTTAAGGCTTTATCTTATAGAACTCAAGGTCTCCGTGCTGGGAAAACAGGTTTTGCAGCTGTTTGAGCTAAGATTTCCAAGTTATTCACATAATGAAAACCTATACTTTGTTTCGGTCGAGTTCCCCATTCAAATGCATGTAACAGTGAGAAACGCACTGTCTTGGCGAAAGAAAGCGTTTTTGTACAACTTCATAGAAATAGCTGTAACTTTTGATAGAAGACTCAGACAAACATGTTTATGGCCTTATCTTATAGAACTCAAGGTCTCCGTGCTGGGAAAACAGGTTTTGCAGCTGTTTGAGCTAAGATTTCCAAGTTATTCACATAATGAAAACCTATACTTTGTTTCGGTCGAGTTCCCCATTCAAATGCATGTAACAGTGAGAAACGCACTGTCTTGGCGAAAGAAAGCGTTTTTGTACAACTTCATAGAAATAGCTGTAACTTTTGATAGAAGACTCAGACAAACATGTTTATGGCCTTATATTATAGAACTCAAGGTCTCTGTGCTGGGAAAACAGGTTTTGCAGCTGTTTGAGCTAAGATTTCCAAGTTATTCACATAATGAAAACCTATACTTTGTTTCGGTCGAGTTCCCCATTCAAATGCATGTAACAGTGAGAAACGCACTGTCTTGGCGAAAGAAAGCGTTTTTGTACAACTTCATATAAATAGCTGTAACTTTTGATAGAAGACTCGGATACACATGTTTATGGATTTATCTTATAGAACTCAAGGTTCCCGTGCTGGGAAAACAGGTTTTGTAGCTGTTTGAGCTAAGATTTCCAAGTTATTCACATAATGAAAACCTATACTTTGTTTCGGTCGAGTTCCCCATTCAAATGCATGTAACAGTGAGAAACGCACTGTCTTGGCGAAAGAAAGCGTTTTTGTACAACTTCATATAAATAGCTGTAACTTTTGATAGAAGACTCGGATACACATGTTTATGGCTTTATCTTATAGAACTCAAGGTCTCCGTGCTGGGAAAACAGGTTTTGTAGCTGTTTGAGCTAAGATTTCCAAGTTATTCACATAATGAAAACCTATACTTTGTTTCGGTCGAGTTCCCCATTCAAATGCATGTAACAGTGAGAAACGCACTGTCTTGGCGAAAGAAAGCGTTTTTGTACAACTTCATATAAATAGCTGTAACTTTTGATAGAAGACTCGGATACACATGTTTATGGCTTTATCTTATAGAACTCAAGGTTCCCGTGCTGGGAAAACAGGTTTTGCAGCTGTTTGAGCTAAGATTTCCAAGTTATTCACATAATGAAAACCTATACTTTGTTTTGGTCGAGTTCCCCATTCAAATGCATGTAACAGTGAGAAACGCACTGTCTTGGCGAAAGAAAGCGTTTTTGTACAACTTCATATAAATAGCTGTAACTTTTGATAGAAGACTCAGACAAACATGTTTATGGCTTTATCTTATAGAACTCAAGGTTCCCGTGCTGGGAAAACAGGTTTTGCAGCTGTTTGAGCTAAGATTTCCAAGTTATTCACATAATGAAAACCTATACTTTGTTTCGGTCGAGTTCCCCATTCAAATGCATGTAACAGAGAAACGCACTGTCTTGGCGAAAGAAAGCGTTTTTGTACAACTTCATATAAATAGCTGTAACTTTTGATAGAAGACTCGGATACACATGTTTATGGCTTTATCTTATAGAACTCAAGGTCTCCGTGCTGGGAAAACAGGTTTTGCAGCTGTTTGAGCTAAGATTTCCAAGTTATTCACATAATGAAAACCTATACTTTGTTTCGGTCGAGTTCCCCATTCAAATGCATGTAACAGTGAGAAACGCACTGTCTTGGCGAAAGAAAGCGTTTTTGTACAACTTCATAGAAATAGCTGTAACTTTTGATAGAAGACTCAGACAAACATGTTTATGGCCTTATATTATAGAACTCAAGGTCTCCGTGCTGGGAAAACAGGTTTTGCAGCTGTTTGAGCTAAGATTTCCAAGTTATTCACATAATGAAAACCTATACTTTGTTTCGGTCGAGTTCCCCATTCAAATGCATGTAACAGTGAGAAACGCACTGTCTTGGCGAAAGAAAGCGTTTTTGTACAACTTCATAGAAATAGCTGTAACTTTTGATAGAAGACTCAGACAAACATGTTTATGGCCTTATCTTATAGAACTCAAGGTCTCCGTGCTGGGAAAACAGGTTTTGCAGCTGTTTGAGCTAAGATTTCCAAGTTATTCACATAATGAAAACCTATACTTTGTTTCGGTCGAGTTCCCCATTCAAATGCATGTAACAGTGAGAAACGCACTGTCTTGGCGAAAGAAAGCGTTTTTGTACAACTTCATATAAATAGCTGTAACTTTTGATAGAAGACTCGGATACACATGTTTATGGCTTTATCTTATAGAACTCAAGGTTCCCGTGCTGGGAAAACAGGTTTTGTAGCTGTTTGAGCTAAGATTTCCAAGTTATTCACATAATGAAAACCTATACTTTGTTTCGGTCGAGTTCCCCATTCAAATGCATGTAACAGTGAGAAACGCACTGTCTTGGCGAAAGAAAGCGTTTTTGTACAACTTCATATAAATAGCTGTAACTTTTGATAGAAGACTCAGACAAACATGTTTATGGCTTTATCTTATAGAACTCAAGGTCTCCGTGCTGGGAAAACAGGTTTTGCAGCTGTTTGAGCTAAGATTTCCAAGTTATTCACATAATGAAAACTTGTACTTTGTTTCGGTGGAGTTCCCCATTCAAATGCATGTAACAGTGAGAAACGCACTGTCTTGGCGAAAGAAAGCGTTTTTGTACAACTTCATAGAAATAGCTGTAACTTTTGATAGAAGACTCAGACAAACATGTTTATGGCCTTATCTTATAGAACTCAAGGTCTCCGTGCTGGGAAAACAGGTTTTGCAGCTGTTTGAGCTAAGATTTCCAAGTTATTCACATAATGAAAACCTATACTTTGTTTCGGTCGAGTTCCCCATTCAAATGCATGTAACAGTGAGAAACGCACTGTCTTGGCGAAAGAAAGCGTTTTTGTACAACTTCATAGAAATAGCTGTAACTTTTGATAGAAGACTCAGACAAACATGTTTATGGCTTTATCTTATAGAACTCAAGGTTCCCGTGCTGGGAAAACAGGTTTTGCAGCTGTTTGAGCTAAGATTTCCAAGTTATTCACATAATGAAAACCTATACTTTGTTTCGGTCGAGTTCCCCATTCAAATGCATGTAACAGTGAGAAACGCACTGTCTTGGCGAAAGAAAGCGTTTTTGTACAACTTCATAGAAATAGCTGTAACTTTTGATAGAAGACTCAGACAAACATGTTTATGGCCTTATATTATAGAACTCAAGGTCTCCGTGCTGGGAAAACAGGTTTTGCAGCTGTTTGAGCTAAGATTTCCAAGTTATTCACATAATGAAAACATATACTTTGTTTCGGTCGAGTTCCCCATTCAAATGCATGTAACAGTGAGAAACGCACTGTCTTGGCGAAAGAAAGCGTTTTTGTACAACTTCATAGAAATAGCTGTAACTTTTGATAGAAGACTCGGATACACATGTTTATGGCTTTATCTTATAGAACTCAAGGTTCCCGTGCTGGGAAAACAGGTTTTGTAGCTGTTTGAGCTAAGATTTCCAAGTTATTCACATAATGAAAACCTATACTTTGTTTCGGTCGAGTTCCCCATTCAAATGCATGTAACAGTGAGAAACGCACTGTCTTGGCGAAAGAAAGCGTTTTTGTACAACTTCATAGAAATAGCTGTAACTTTTGATAGAAGACTCAGACAAACATGTTTATGGCTTTATCTTATAGAACTCAAGGTTCCCGTGCTGGGAAAACAGGTTTTGCAGCTGTTTGAGCTAAGATTTCCAAGTTATTCACATAATGAAAACCTATACTTTGTTTCGGTGGAGTTCCCCATTCAAATGCATGTAACAGTGAGAAACGCACTGTCTTGGCGAAAGAAAGCGTTTTTGTACAACTTCATATAAATAGCTGTAACTTTTGATAGAAGACTCGGATACACATGTTTAAGGCTTTATCTTATAGAACTCAAGGTCTCCGTGCTGGGAAAACAGGTTTTGCAGCTGTTTGAGCTAAGATTTCCAAGTTATTCACATAATGAAAACCTATACTTTGTTTCGGTCGAGTTCCCCATTCAAATGCATGTAACAGTGAGAAACGCACTGTCTTGGCGAAAGAAAGCGTTTTTGTACAACTTCATAGAAATAGCTGTAACTTTTGATAGAAGACTCAGACAAACATGTTTATGGCCTTATCTTATAGAACTCAAGGTCTCCGTGCTGGGAAAACAGGTTTTGCAGCTGTTTGAGCTAAGATTTCCAAGTTATTCACATAATGAAAACCTATACTTTGTTTCGGTCGAGTTCCCCATTCAAATGCATGTAACAGTGAGAATCGCACTGTCTTGGCGAAAGAAAGCGTTTTTGTACAACTTCATAGAAATAGCTGTAACTTTTGATAGAAGACTCAGACAAACATGTTTATGGCCTTATATTATAGAACTCAAGGTCTCTGTGCTGGGAAAACAGGTTTTGCAGCTGTTTGAGCTAAGATTTCCAAGTTATTCACATAATGAAAACCTATACTTTGTTTCGGTCGAGTTCCCCATTCAAATGCATGTAACAGTGAGAAACGCACTGTCTTGGCGAAAGAAAGCGTTTTTGTACAACTTCATAGAAATAGCTGTAACTTTTGATAGAAGACTCAGACAAACATGTTTATGGCTTTATCTTATAGAACTCAAGGTTCCCGTGCTGGGAAAACAGGTTTTGTAGCTGTTTGAGCTAAGATTTCCAAGTTATTCACATAATGAAAACCTATACTTTGTTTCGGTCGAGTTCCCCATTCAAATGCATGTAACAGTGAGAAACGCACTGTCTTGGCGAAAGAAAGCGTTTTTGTACAACTTCATAGAAATAGCTGTAACTTTTGATAGAAGACTCAGACAAACATGTTTATGGCCTTATATTATAGAACTCAAGGTCTCTGTGCTGGGAAAACAGGTTTTGCAGCTGTTTGAGCTAAGATTTCCAAGTTATTCACATAATGAAAACCTATACTTTGTTTCGGTCGAGTTCCCCATTCAAATGCATGTAACAGTGAGAAACGCACTGTCTTGGCGAAAGAAAGCGTTTTTGTACAACTTCATATAAATAGCTGTAACTTTTGATAGAAGACTCGGATACACATGTTTATGGCTTTATCTTATAGAACTCAAGGTTCCCGTGCTGGGAAAACAGGTTTTGTAGCTGTTTGAGCTAAGATTTCCAAGTTATTCACATAATGAAAACCTATACTTTGTTTCGGTCGAGTTCCCCATTCAAATGCATGTAACAGTGAGAAACGCACTGTCTTGGCGAAAGAAAGCGTTTTTGTACAACTTCATAGAAATAGCTGTAACTTTTGATAGAAGACTCAGACAAACATGTTTATGGCTTTATCTTATAGAACTCAAGGTCTCCGTGCTGGGAAAACAGGTTTTGTAGCTGTTTGAGCTAAGATTTCCAAGTTATTCACATAATGAAAACCTATACTTTGTTTCGGTCGAGTTCCCCATTCAAATGCATGTAACAGTGAGAAACGCACTGTCTTGGCGAAAGAAAGCGTTTTTGTACAACTTCATATAAATAGCTGTAACTTTTGATAGAAGACTCAGACAAACATGTTTATGGCTTTATCTTATAGAACTCAAGGTCTCCGTGCTGGGAAAACAGGTTTTGCAGCTGTTTGAGCTAAGATTTCCAAGTTATTCACATAATGAAAACCTATACTTTGTTTCGGTCGAGTTCCCCATTCAAATGCATGTAACAGTGAGAAACGCACTGTCTTGGCGAAAGAAAGCGTTTTTGTACAACTTCATATAAATAGCTGTAACTTTTGATAGAAGACTCAGACAAACATGTTTATGGCCTTATCTTATAGAACTCAAGGTCTCCGTGCTGGGAAAACAGGTTTTGCAGCTGTTTGAGCTAAGATTTCCAAGTTATTCACATAATGAAAACCTATACTTTGTTTCGGTCGAGTTCCCCATTCAAATGCATGTAACAGTGAGAAACGCACTGTCTTGGCGAAAGAAAGCGTTTTTGTACAACTTCATATAAATAGCTGTAACTTTTGATAGAAGACTCAGACAAACATGTTTATGGCCTTATATTATAGAACTCAAGGTCTCTGTGCTGGGAAAACAGGTTTTGCAGCTGTTTGAGCTAAGATTTCCAAGTTATTCACATAATGAAAACCTATACTTTGTTTCGGTCGAGTTCCCCATTCAAATGCATGTAACAGTGAGAAACGCACTGTCTTGGCGAAAGAAAGCGTTTTTGTACAACTTCATAGAAATAGCTGTAACTTTTGATAGAAGACTCAGACAAACATGTTTATGGCCTTATATTATAGAACTCAAGGTCTCTGTGCTGGGAAAACAGGTTTTGCAGCTGTTTGAGCTAAGATTTCCAAGTTATTCACATAATGAAAACCTATACTTTGTTTCGGTCGAGTTCCCCATTCAAATGCATGTAACAGTGAGAAACGCACTGTCTTGGCGAAAGAAAGCGTTTTTGTACAACTTCATAGAAATAGCTGTAACTTTTGATAGAAGACTCAGACAAACATGTTTATGGCTTTATCTTATAGAACTCAAGGTCTCCGTGCTGGGAAAACAGGTTTTGTAGCTGTTTGAGCTAAGATTTCCAAGTTATTCACATAATGAAAACCTATACTTTGTTTCGGTCGAGTTCCCCATTCAAATGCATGTAACAGTGAGAAACGCACTGTCTTGGCGAAAGAAAGCGTTTTTGTACAACTTCATATAAATAGCTGTAACTTTTGATAGAAGACTCAGACAAACATGTTTATGGCTTTATCTTATAGAACTCAAGGTCTCCGTGCTGGGAAAACAGGTTTTGCAGCTGTTTGAGCTAAGATTTCCAAGTTATTCACATAATGAAAACCTATACTTTGTTTCGGTCGAGTTCCCCATTCAAATGCATGTAACAGTGAGAAACGCACTGTCTTGGCGAAAGAAAGCGTTTTTGTACAACTTCATAGAAATAGCTGTAACTTTTGATAGAAGACTCAGACAAACATGTTTATGGCCTTATCTTATAGAACTCAAGGTCTCCGTGCTGGGAAAACAGGTTTTGCAGCTGTTTGAGCTAAGATTTCCAAGTTATTCACATAATGAAAACCTATACTTTGTTTCGGTCGAGTTCCCCATTCAAATGCATGTAACAGTGAGAAACGCACTGTCTTGGCGAAAGAAAGCGTTTTTGTACAACTTCATAGAAATAGCTGTAACTTTTGATAGAAGACTCAGACAAACATGTTTATGGCTTTATCTTATAGAACTCAAGGTCTCCGTGCTGGGAAAACAGGTTTTGTAGCTGTTTGAGCTAAGATTTCCAAGTTATTCACATAATGAAAACCTATACTTTGTTTCGGTCGAGTTCCCCATTCAAATGCATGTAACAGTGAGAAACGCACTGTCTTGGCGAAAGAAAGCGTTTTTGTACAACTTCATATAAATAGCTGTAACTTTTGATAGAAGACTCAGACAAACATGTTTATGGCTTTATCTTATAGAACTCAAGGTCTCCGTGCTGGGAAAACAGGTTTTGCAGCTGTTTGAGCTAAGATTTCCAAGTTATTCACATAATGAAAACCTATACTTTGTTTCGGTCGAGTTCCCCATTCAAATGCATGTAACAGTGAGAAACGCACTGTCTTGGCGAAAGAAAGCGTTTTTGTACAACTTCATAGAAATAGCTGTAACTTTTGATAGAAGACTCAGACAAACATGTTTATGGCCTTATCTTATAGAACTCAAGGTCTCTGTGCTGGGAAAACAGGTTTTGCAGCTGTTTGAGCTAAGATTTCCAAGTTATTCACATAATGAAAACCTATACTTTGTTTCGGTCGAGTTCCCCATTCAAATGCATGTAACAGTGAGAAACGCACTGTCTTGGCGAAAGAAAGCGTTTTTGTACAACTTCATAGAAATAGCTGTAACTTTTGATAGAAGACTCAGACAAACATGTTTATGGCCTTATATTATAGAACTCAAGGTCTCCGTGCTGGGAAAACAGGTTTTGCAGCTGTTTGAGCTAAGATTTCCAAGTTATTCACATAATGAAAACCTATACTTTGTTTCGGTCGAGTTCCCCATTCAAATGCATGTAACAGTGAGAAATGCACTGTCTTGGCGAAAGAAAGCGTTTTTGTACAACTTCATAGAAATAGCTGTAACTTTTGATAGAAGACTCAGACAAACATGTTTATGGCTTTATCTTATAGAACTCAAGGTTCCCGTGCTGGGAAAACAGGTTTTGTAGCTGTTTGAGCTAAGATTTCCAAGTTATTCACATAATGAAAACCTATACTTTGTTTCGGTCGAGTTCCCCATTCAAATGCATGTAACAGTGAGAAACGCACTGTCTTGGCGAAAGAAAGCGTTTTTGTACAACTTCATATAAATAGCTGTAACTTTTGATAGAAGACTCAGACAAACATGTTTATGGCTTATAGAACTCAAGGTCTCCGTGCTGGGAAAACAGGTTTTGCAGCTGTTTGAGCTAAGATTTCCAAGTTATTCACATAATGAAAACTTGTACTTTGTTTCGGTGGAGTTCCCCATTCAAATGCATGTAACAGTGAGAATCGCACTGTCTTGGCGAAAGAAAGCGTTTTTGTACAACTTCATAGAAATAGCTGTAACTTTTGATAGAAGACTCAGACAAACATGTTTATGGCCTTATCTTATAGAACTCAAGGTCTCCGTGCTGGGAAAACAGGTTTTGCAGCTGTTTGAGCTAAGATTTCCAAGTTATTCACATAATGAAAACCTATACTTTGTTTCGGTCGAGTTCCCCATTCAAATGCATGTAACAGTGAGAAACGCACTGTCTTGGCGAAAGAAAGCGTTTTTGTACAACTTCATATAAATAGCTGTAACTTTTGATAGAAGACTCAGACAAACATGTTTATGGCTTTATCTTATAGAACTCAAGGTCTCCGTGCTGGGAAAACAGGTTTTGCAGCTGTTTGAGCTAAGATTTCCAAGTTATTCACATAATGAAAACCTATACTTTGTTTCGGTCGAGTTCCCCATTCAAATGCATGTAACAGTGAGAAACGCACTGTCTTGGCGAAAGAAAGCGTTTTTGTACAACTTCATAGAAATAGCTGTAACTTTTGATAGAAGACTCAGACAAACATGTTTATGGCCTTATCTTATAGAACTCAAGGTCTCCGTGCTGGGAAAACAGGTTTTGCAGCTGTTTGAGCTAAGATTTCCAAGTTATTCACATAATGAAAACCTATACTTTGTTTCGGTCGAGTTCCCCATTCAAATGCATGTAACAGTGAGAAACGCACTGTCTTGGCGAAAGAAAGCGTTTTTGTACAACTTCATAGAAATAGCTGTAACTTTTGATAGAAGACTCAGACAAACATGTTTATGGCCTTATATTATAGAACTCAAGGTCTCTGTGCTGGGAAAACAGGTTTTGCAGCTGTTTGAGCTAAGATTTCCAAGTTATTCACATAATGAAAACCTATACTTTGTTTCGGTGGAGTTCCCCATTCAAATGCATGTAACAGTGAGAAACGCACTGTCTTGGCGAAAGAAAGCGTTTTTGTACAACTTCATAGAAATAGCTGTAACTTTTGATAGAAGACTCAGACAAACATGTTTATGGCTTTATCTTATAGAACTCAAGGTCTCCGTGCTGGGAAAACAGGTTTTGTAGCTGTTTGAGCTAAGATTTCCAAGTTATTCACATAATGAAAACCTATACTTTGTTTCGGTCGAGTTCCCCATTCAAATGCATGTAACAGTGAGAAACGCACTGTCTTGGCGAAAGAAAGCGTTTTTGTACAACTTCATATAAATAGCTGTAACTTTTGATAGAAGACTCAGACAAACATGTTTATGGCTTTATCTTATAGAACTCAAGGTCTCCGTGCTGGGAAAACAGGTTTTGCAGCTGTTTGAGCTAAGATTTCCAAGTTATTCACATAATGAAAACCTATACTTTGTTTCGGTCGAGTTCCCCATTCAAATGCATGTAACAGTGAGAAACGCACTGTCTTGGCGAAAGAAAGCGTTTTTGTACAACTTCATAGAAATAGCTGTAACTTTTGATAGAAGACTCAGACAAACATGTTTATGGCCTTATATTATAGAACTCAAGGTCTCCGTGCTGGGAAAACAGGTTTTGCAGCTGTTTGAGCTAAGATTTCCAAGTTATTCACATAATGAAAACCTATACTTTGTTTCGGTCGAGTTCCCCATTCAAATGCATGTAACAGTGAGAAATGCACTGTCTTGGCGAAAGAAAGCGTTTTTGTACAACTTCATAGAAATAGCTGTAACTTTTGATAGAAGACTCAGACAAACATGTTTATGGCTTTATCTTATAGAACTCAAGGTTCCCGTGCTGGGAAAACAGGTTTTGTAGCTGTTTGAGCTAAGATTTCCAAGTTATTCACATAATGAAAACCTATACTTTGTTTCGGTCGAGTTCCCCATTCAAATGCATGTAACAGTGAGAAACGCACTGTCTTGGCGAAAGAAAGCGTTTTTGTACAACTTCATATAAATAGCTGTAACTTTTGATAGAAGACTCAGACAAACATGTTTATGGCTTATAGAACTCAAGGTCTCCGTGCTGGGAAAACAGGTTTTGCAGCTGTTTGAGCTAAGATTTCCAAGTTATTCACATAATGAAAACTTGTACTTTGTTTCGGTGGAGTTCCCCATTCAAATGCATGTAACAGTGAGAATCGCACTGTCTTGGCGAAAGAAAGCGTTTTTGTACAACTTCATAGAAATAGCTGTAACTTTTGATAGAAGACTCAGACAAACATGTTTATGGCCTTATCTTATAGAACTCAAGGTCTCCGTGCTGGGAAAACAGGTTTTGCAGCTGTTTGAGCTAAGATTTCCAAGTTATTCACATAATGAAAACCTATACTTTGTTTCGGTCGAGTTCCCCATTCAAATGCATGTAACAGTGAGAAACGCACTGTCTTGGCGAAAGAAAGCGTTTTTGTACAACTTCATATAAATAGCTGTAACTTTTGATAGAAGACTCAGACAAACATGTTTATGGCTTATAGAACTCAAGGTCTCCGTGCTGGGAAAACAGGTTTTGCAGCTGTTTGAGCTAAGATTTCCAAGTTATTCACATAATGAAAACTTGTACTTTGTTTCGGTGGAGTTCCCCATTCAAATGCATGTAACAGTGAGAATCGCACTGTCTTGGCGAAAGAAAGCGTTTTTGTACAACTTCATAGAAATAGCTGTAACTTTTGATAGAAGACTCAGACAAACATGTTTATGGCCTTATCTTATAGAACTCAAGGTCTCCGTGCTGGGAAAACAGGTTTTGCAGCTGTTTGAGCTAAGATTTCCAAGTTATTCACATAATGAAAACCTATACTTTGTTTCGGTCGAGTTCCCCATTCAAATGCATGTAACAGTGAGAAACGCACTGTCTTGGCGAAAGAAAGCGTTTTTGTACAACTTCATATAAATAGCTGTAACTTTTGATAGAAGACTCAGACAAACATGTTTATGGCTTTATCTTATAGAACTCAAGGTCTCCGTGCTGGGAAAACAGGTTTTGCAGCTGTTTGAGCTAAGATTTCCAAGTTATTCACATAATGAAAACCTATACTTTGTTTCGGTCGAGTTCCCCATTCAAATGCATGTAACAGTGAGAAACGCACTGTCTTGGCGAAAGAAAGCGTTTTTGTACAACTTCATAGAAATAGCTGTAACTTTTGATAGAAGACTCAGACAAACATGTTTATGGCCTTATCTTATAGAACTCAAGGTCTCCGTGCTGGGAAAACAGGTTTTGCAGCTGTTTGAGCTAAGATTTCCAAGTTATTCACATAATGAAAACCTATACTTTGTTTCGGTCGAGTTCCCCATTCAAATGCATGTAACAGTGAGAAACGCACTGTCTTGGCGAAAGAAAGCGTTTTTGTACAACTTCATAGAAATAGCTGTAACTTTTGATAGAAGACTCAGACAAACATGTTTATGGCCTTATATTATAGAACTCAAGGTCTCTGTGCTGGGAAAACAGGTTTTGCAGCTGTTTGAGCTAAGATTTCCAAGTTATTCACATAATGAAAACCTATACTTTGTTTCGGTGGAGTTCCCCATTCAAATGCATGTAACAGTGAGAAACGCACTGTCTTGGCGAAAGAAAGCGTTTTTGTACAACTTCATAGAAATAGCTGTAACTTTTGATAGAAGACTCAGACAAACATGTTTATGGCTTTATCTTATAGAACTCAAGGTCTCCGTGCTGGGAAAACAGGTTTTGTAGCTGTTTGAGCTAAGATTTCCAAGTTATTCACATAATGAAAACCTATACTTTGTTTCGGTCGAGTTCCCCATTCAAATGCATGTAACAGTGAGAAACGCACTGTCTTGGCGAAAGAAAGCGTTTTTGTACAACTTCATATAAATAGCTGTAACTTTTGATAGAAGACTCAGACAAACATGTTTATGGCTTTATCTTATAGAACTCAAGGTCTCCGTGCTGGGAAAACAGGTTTTGCAGCTGTTTGAGCTAAGATTTCCAAGTTATTCACATAATGAAAACCTATACTTTGTTTCGGTCGAGTTCCCCATTCAAATGCATGTAACAGTGAGAAACGCACTGTCTTGGCGAAAGAAAGCGTTTTTGTACAACTTCATAGAAATAGCTGTAACTTTTGATAGAAGACTCAGACAAACATGTTTATGGCCTTATATTATAGAACTCAAGGTCTCCGTGCTGGGAAAACAGGTTTTGCAGCTGTTTGAGCTAAGATTTCCAAGTTATTCACATAATGAAAACCTATACTTTGTTTCGGTCGAGTTCCCCATTCAAATGCATGTAACAGTGAGAAATGCACTGTCTTGGCGAAAGAAAGCGTTTTTGTACAACTTCATAGAAATAGCTGTAACTTTTGATAGAAGACTCAGACAAACATGTTTATGGCTTTATCTTATAGAACTCAAGGTTCCCGTGCTGGGAAAACAGGTTTTGTAGCTGTTTGAGCTAAGATTTCCAAGTTATTCACATAATGAAAACCTATACTTTGTTTCGGTCGAGTTCCCCATTCAAATGCATGTAACAGTGAGAAACGCACTGTCTTGGCGAAAGAAAGCGTTTTTGTACAACTTCATATAAATAGCTGTAACTTTTGATAGAAGACTCAGACAAACATGTTTATGGCTTATAGAACTCAAGGTCTCCGTGCTGGGAAAACAGGTTTTGCAGCTGTTTGAGCTAAGATTTCCAAGTTATTCACATAATGAAAACTTGTACTTTGTTTCGGTGGAGTTCCCCATTCAAATGCATGTAACAGTGAGAATCGCACTGTCTTGGCGAAAGAAAGCGTTTTTGTACAACTTCATAGAAATAGCTGTAACTTTTGATAGAAGACTCAGACAAACATGTTTATGGCCTTATCTTATAGAACTCAAGGTCTCCGTGCTGGGAAAACAGGTTTTGCAGCTGTTTGAGCTAAGATTTCCAAGTTATTCACATAATGAAAACCTATACTTTGTTTCGGTCGAGTTCCCCATTCAAATGCATGTAACAGTGAGAAACGCACTGTCTTGGCGAAAGAAAGCGTTTTTGTACAACTTCATAGAAATAGCTGTAACTTTTGATAGAAGACTCAGACAAACATGTTTATGGCCTTATATTATAGAACTCAAGGTCTCTGTGCTGGGAAAACAGGTTTTGCAGCTGTTTGAGCTAAGATTTCCAAGTTATTCACATAATGAAAACCTATACTTTGTTTCGGTCGAGTTCCCCATTCAAATGCATGTAACAGTGAGAAACGCACTGTCTTGGCGAAAGAAAGCGTTTTTGTACAACTTCATAGAAATAGCTGTAACTTTTGATAGAAGACTCAGACAAACATGTTTATGGCTTTATCTTATAGAACTCAAGGTCTCCGTGCTGGGAAAACAGGTTTTGTAGCTGTTTGAGCTAAGATTTCCAAGTTATTCACATAATGAAAACCTATACTTTGTTTCGGTCGAGTTCCCCATTCAAATGCATGTAACAGTGAGAAACGCACTGTCTTGGCGAAAGAAAGCGTTTTTGTACAACTTCATATAAATAGCTGTAACTTTTGATAGAAGACTCAGACAAACATGTTTATGGCTTTATCTTATAGAACTCAAGGTCTCCGTGCTGGGAAAACAGGTTTTGCAGCTGTTTGAGCTAAGATTTCCAAGTTATTCACATAATGAAAACCTATACTTTGTTTCGGTCGAGTTCCCCATTCAAATGCATGTAACAGTGAGAAACGCACTGTCTTGGCGAAAGAAAGCGTTTTTGTACAACTTCATAGAAATAGCTGTAACTTTTGATAGAAGACTCAGACAAACATGTTTATGGCCTTATATTATAGAACTCAAGGTCTCCGTGCTGGGAAAACAGGTTTTGCAGCTGTTTGAGCTAAGATTTCCAAGTTATTCACATAATGAAAACCTATACTTTGTTTCGGTCGAGTTCCCCATTCAAATGCATGTAACAGTGAGAAATGCACTGTCTTGGCGAAAGAAAGCGTTTTTGTACAACTTCATAGAAATAGCTGTAACTTTTGATAGAAGACTCAGACAAACATGTTTATGGCTTTATCTTATAGAACTCAAGGTTCCCGTGCTGGGAAAACAGGTTTTGTAGCTGTTTGAGCTAAGATTTCCAAGTTATTCACATAATGAAAACCTATACTTTGTTTCGGTCGAGTTCCCCATTCAAATGCATGTAACAGTGAGAAACGCACTGTCTTGGCGAAAGAAAGCGTTTTTGTACAACTTCATATAAATAGCTGTAACTTTTGATAGAAGACTCAGACAAACATGTTTATGGCTTATAGAACTCAAGGTCTCCGTGCTGGGAAAACAGGTTTTGCAGCTGTTTGAGCTAAGATTTCCAAGTTATTCACATAATGAAAACTTGTACTTTGTTTCGGTGGAGTTCCCCATTCAAATGCATGTAACAGTGAGAATCGCACTGTCTTGGCGAAAGAAAGCGTTTTTGTACAACTTCATAGAAATAGCTGTAACTTTTGATAGAAGACTCAGACAAACATGTTTATGGCCTTATCTTATAGAACTCAAGGTCTCCGTGCTGGGAAAACAGGTTTTGCAGCTGTTTGAGCTAAGATTTCCAAGTTATTCACATAATGAAAACCTATACTTTGTTTCGGTCGAGTTCCCCATTCAAATGCATGTAACAGTGAGAAACGCACTGTCTTGGCGAAAGAAAGCGTTTTTGTACAACTTCATATAAATAGCTGTAACTTTTGATAGAAGACTCGGATACACATGTTTATGGCTTTATCTTATAGAACTCAAGGTTCCCGTGCTGGGAAAACAGGTTTTGCAGCTGTTTGAGCTAAGATTTCCAAGTTATTCACATAATGAAAACCTATACTTTGTTTCGGTCGAGTTCCCCATTCAAATGCATGTAACAGTGAGAAACGCACTGTCTTGGCGAAAGAAAGCGTTTTTGTACAACTTCATAGAAATAGCTGTAACTTTTGATAGAAGACTCAGACAAACATGTTTATGGCTTTATCTTATAGAACTCAAGGTCTCCGTGCTGGGAAAACAGGTTTTGTAGCTGTTTGAGCTAAGATTTCCAAGTTATTCACATAATGAAAACCTATACTTTGTTTCGGTCGAGTTCCCCATTCAAATGCATGTAACAGTGAGAAACGCACTGTCTTGGCGAAAGAAAGCGTTTTTGTACAACTTCATAGAAATAGCTGTAACTTTTGATAGAAGACTCAGACAAACATGTTTATGGCTTTATCTTATAGAACTCAAGGTCTCCGTGCTGGGAAAACAGGTTTTGCAGCTGTTTGAGCTAAGATTTCCAAGTTATTCACATAATGAAAACCTATACTTTGTTTCGGTCGAGTTCCCCATTCAAATGCATGTAACAGTGAGAAACGCACTGTCTTGGCGAAAGAAAGCGTTTTTGTACAACTTCATAGAAATAGCTGTAACTTTTGATAGAAGACTCAGACAAACATGTTTATGGCCTTATATTATAGAACTCAAGGTCTCTGTGCTGGGAAAACAGGTTTTGCAGCTGTTTGAGCTAAGATTTCCAAGTTATTCACATAATGAAAACCTATACTTTGTTTCGGTCGAGTTCCCCATTCAAATGCATGTAACAGTGAGAAACGCACTGTCTTGGCGAAAGAAAGCGTTTTTGTACAACTTCATAGAAATAGCTGTAACTTTTGATAGAAGACTCAGACAAACATGTTTATGGCCTTATATTATAGAACTCAAGGTCTCCGTGCTGGGAAAACAGGTTTTGCAGCTGTTTGAGCTAAGATTTCCAAGTTATTCACATAATGAAAACCTATACTTTGTTTCGGTCGAGTTCCCCATTCAAATGCATGTAACAGTGAGAAATGCACTGTCTTGGCGAAAGAAAGCGTTTTTGTACAACTTCATAGAAATAGCTGTAACTTTTGATAGAAGACTCAGACAAACATGTTTATGGCCTTATATTATAGAACTCAAGGTCTCCGTGCTGGGAAAACAGGTTTTGCAGCTGTTTGAGCTAAGATTTCCAAGTTATTCACATAATGAAAACCTATACTTTGTTTCGGTCGAGTTCCCCATTCAAATGCATGTAACAGTGAGAAACGCACTGTCTTGGCGAAAGAAAGCGTTTTTGTACAACTTCATATAAATAGCTGTAACTTTTGATAGAAGACTCGGATACACGTTTATGGCTTTATCTTATAGAACTCAAGGTTCCCATGCTGGGAAAACAGGTTTTGTAGCTGTTTGAGCTAAGATTTCCAAGTTATTCACATAATGAAAACCTATACTTTGTTTCGGTCGAGTTCCCCATTCAAATGCATGTAACAGTGAGAAACGCACTGTCTTGGCGAAAGAAAGCGTTTTTGTACAACTTCATATAAATAGCTGTAACTTTTGATAGAAGACTCAGACAAACATGTTTATGGCTTATAGAACTCAAGGTCTCCGTGCTGGGAAAACAGGTTTTGCAGCTGTTTGAGCTAAGATTTCCAAGTTATTCACATAATGAAAACTTGTACTTTGTTTCGGTGGAGTTCCCCATTCAAATGCATGTAACAGTGAGAATCGCACTGTCTTGGCGAAAGAAAGCGTTTTTGTACAACTTCATAGAAATAGCTGTAACTTTTGATAGAAGACTCAGACAAACATGTTTATGGCTTTATCTTATAGAACTCAAGGTTCCCGTGCTGGGAAAACAGGTTTTGTAGCTGTTTGAGCTAAGATTTCCAAGTTATTCACATAATGAAAACCTATACTTTGTTTCGGTCGAGTTCCCCATTCAAATGCATGTAACAGTGAGAAACGCACTGTCTTGGCGAAAGAAAGCGTTTTTGTACAACTTCATATAAATAGCTGTAACTTTTGATAGAAGACTCAGACAAACATGTTTATGGCTTATAGAACTCAAGGTCTCCGTGCTGGGAAAACAGGTTTTGCAGCTGTTTGAGCTAAGATTTCCAAGTTATTCACATAATGAAAACTTGTACTTTGTTTCGGTGGAGTTCCCCATTCAAATGCATGTAACAGTGAGAATCGCACTGTCTTGGCGAAAGAAAGCGTTTTTGTACAACTTCATAGAAATAGCTGTAACTTTTGATAGAAGACTCAGACAAACATGTTTATGGCCTTATCTTATAGAACTCAAGGTCTCCGTGCTGGGAAAACAGGTTTTGCAGCTGTTTGAGCTAAGATTTCCAAGTTATTCACATAATGAAAACCTATACTTTGTTTCGGTCGAGTTCCCCATTCAAATGCATGTAACAGTGAGAAACGCACTGTCTTGGCGAAAGAAAGCGTTTTTGTACAACTTCATAGAAATAGCTGTAACTTTTGATAGAAGACTCAGACAAACATGTTTATGGCCTTATATTATAGAACTCAAGGTCTCTGTGCTGGGAAAACAGGTTTTGCAGCTGTTTGAGCTAAGATTTCCAAGTTATTCACATAATGAAAACCTATACTTTGTTTCGGTCGAGTTCCCCATTCAAATGCATGTAACAGTGAGAAACGCACTGTCTTGGCGAAAGAAAGCGTTTTTGTACAACTTCATATAAATAGCTGTAACTTTTGATAGAAGACTCGGATACACATGTTTATGGCTTTATCTTATAGAACTCAAGGTTCCCGTGCTGGGAAAACAGGTTTTGCAGCTGTTTGAGCTAAGATTTCCAAGTTATTCACATAATGAAAACCTATACTTTGTTTCGGTC
This sequence comes from Copadichromis virginalis, assembly GCF_057382275.1. NCBI lineage: Eukaryota > Metazoa > Chordata > Actinopteri > Cichliformes > Cichlidae > Copadichromis > Copadichromis virginalis. The sequence continues at coordinate 3,936,258 of NC_140622.1, forward strand.
GAGTTCCCCATTCAAATGCATGTAACAGTGAGAAACGCACTGTCTTGGCGAAAGAAAGCGTTTTTGTACAACTTCATAGAAATAGCTGTAACTTTTGATAGAAGACTCGGATACACATGTTTATGGCTTTATCTTATAGAACTCAAGGTCTCCGTGCTGGGAAAACAGGTTTTGTAGCTGTTTGAGCTAAGATTTCCAAGTTATTCACATAATGAAAACCTATACTTTGTTTCGGTCGAGTTCCCCATTCAAATGCATGTAACAGTGAGAAACGCACTGTCTTGGCGAAAGAAAGCGTTTTTGTACAACTTCATAGAAATAGCTGTAACTTTTGATAGAAGACTCAGACAAACATGTTTATGGCTTTATCTTATAGAACTCAAGGTCTCCGTGCTGGGAAAACAGGTTTTGCAGCTGTTTGAGCTAAGATTTCCAAGTTATTCACATAATGAAAACCTATACTTTGTTTCGGTCGAGTTCCCCATTCAAATGCATGTAACAGTGAGAAACGCACTGTCTTGGCGAAAGAAAGCGTTTTTGTACAACTTCATAGAAATAGCTGTAACTTTTGATAGAAGACTCAGACAAACATGTTTATGGCCTTATATTATAGAACTCAAGGTCTCTGTGCTGGGAAAACAGGTTTTGCAGCTGTTTGAGCTAAGATTTCCAAGTTATTCACATAATGAAAACCTATACTTTGTTTCGGTCGAGTTCCCCATTCAAATGCATGTAACAGTGAGAAACGCACTGTCTTGGCGAAAGAAAGCGTTTTTGTACAACTTCATAGAAATAGCTGTAACTTTTGATAGAAGACTCAGACAAACATGTTTATGGCCTTATATTATAGAACTCAAGGTCTCCGTGCTGGGAAAACAGGTTTTGCAGCTGTTTGAGCTAAGATTTCCAAGTTATTCACATAATGAAAACCTATACTTTGTTTCGGTCGAGTTCCCCATTCAAATGCATGTAACAGTGAGAAATGCACTGTCTTGGCGAAAGAAAGCGTTTTTGTACAACTTCATAGAAATAGCTGTAACTTTTGATAGAAGACTCGGATACACGTTTATGGCTTTATCTTATAGAACTCAAGGTTCCCATGCTGGGAAAACAGGTTTTGTAGCTGTTTGAGCTAAGATTTCCAAGTTATTCACATAATGAAAACCTATACTTTGTTTCGGTCGAGTTCCCCATTCAAATGCATGTAACAGTGAGAAACGCACTGTCTTGGCGAAAGAAAGCGTTTTTGTACAACTTCATATAAATAGCTGTAACTTTTGATAGAAGACTCAGACAAACATGTTTATGGCTTATAGAACTCAAGGTCTCCGTGCTGGGAAAACAGGTTTTGCAGCTGTTTGAGCTAAGATTTCCAAGTTATTCACATAATGAAAACTTGTACTTTGTTTCGGTGGAGTTCCCCATTCAAATGCATGTAACAGTGAGAATCGCACTGTCTTGGCGAAAGAAAGCGTTTTTGTACAACTTCATAGAAATAGCTGTAACTTTTGATAGAAGACTCAGACAAACATGTTTATGGCTTTATCTTATAGAACTCAAGGTTCCCGTGCTGGGAAAACAGGTTTTGTAGCTGTTTGAGCTAAGATTTCCAAGTTATTCACATAATGAAAACCTATACTTTGTTTCGGTCGAGTTCCCCATTCAAATGCATGTAACAGTGAGAAACGCACTGTCTTGGCGAAAGAAAGCGTTTTTGTACAACTTCATAGAAATAGCTGTAACTTTTGATAGAAGACTCAGACAAACATGTTTATGGCCTTATATTATAGAACTCAAGGTCTCTGTGCTGGGAAAACAGGTTTTGCAGCTGTTTGAGCTAAGATTTCCAAGTTATTCACATAATGAAAACCTATACTTTGTTTCGGTCGAGTTCCCCATTCAAATGCATGTAACAGTGAGAAACGCACTGTCTTGGCGAAAGAAAGCGTTTTTGTACAACTTCATAGAAATAGCTGTAACTTTTGATAGAAGACTCAGACAAACATGTTTATGGCCTTATATTATAGAACTCAAGGTCTCTGTGCTGGGAAAACAGGTTTTGCAGCTGTTTGAGCTAAGATTTCCAAGTTATTCACATAATGAAAACCTATACTTTGTTTCGGTCGAGTTCCCCATTCAAATGCATGTAACAGTGAGAAACGCACTGTCTTGGCGAAAGAAAGCGTTTTTGTACAACTTCATAGAAATAGCTGTAACTTTTGATAGAAGACTCAGACAAACATGTTTATGGCCTTATCTTATAGAACTCAAGGTCTCTGTGCTGGGAAAACAGGTTTTGCAGCTGTTTGAGCTAAGATTTCCAAGTTATTCACATAATGAAAACCTATACTTTGTTTCGGTCGAGTTCCCCATTCAAATGCATGTAACAGTGAGAAACGCACTGTCTTGGCGAAAGAAAGCGTTTTTGTACAACTTCATAGAAATAGCTGTAACTTTTGATAGAAGACTCAGACAAACATGTTTATGGCCTTATATTATAGAACTCAAGGTCTCCGTGCTGGGAAAACAGGTTTTGCAGCTGTTTGAGCTAAGATTTCCAAGTTATTCACATAATGAAAACCTATACTTTGTTTCGGTCGAGTTCCCCATTCAAATGCATGTAACAGTGAGAAATGCACTGTCTTGGCGAAAGAAAGCGTTTTTGTACAACTTCATAGAAATAGCTGTAACTTTTGATAGAAGACTCAGACAAACATGTTTATGGCTTTATCTTATAGAACTCAAGGTTCCCGTGCTGGGAAAACAGGTTTTGTAGCTGTTTGAGCTAAGATTTCCAAGTTATTCACATAATGAAAACCTATACTTTGTTTCGGTCGAGTTCCCCATTCAAATGCATGTAACAGTGAGAAACGCACTGTCTTGGCGAAAGAAAGCGTTTTTGTACAACTTCATATAAATAGCTGTAACTTTTGATAGAAGACTCAGACAAACATGTTTATGGCTTATAGAACTCAAGGTCTCCGTGCTGGGAAAACAGGTTTTGCAGCTGTTTGAGCTAAGATTTCCAAGTTATTCACATAATGAAAACTTGTACTTTGTTTCGGTGGAGTTCCCCATTCAAATGCATGTAACAGTGAGAATCGCACTGTCTTGGCGAAAGAAAGCGTTTTTGTACAACTTCATAGAAATAGCTGTAACTTTTGATAGAAGACTCAGACAAACATGTTTATGGCCTTATCTTATAGAACTCAAGGTCTCCGTGCTGGGAAAACAGGTTTTGCAGCTGTTTGAGCTAAGATTTCCAAGTTATTCACATAATGAAAACCTATACTTTGTTTCGGTCGAGTTCCCCATTCAAATGCATGTAACAGTGAGAAACGCACTGTCTTGGCGAAAGAAAGCGTTTTTGTACAACTTCATAGAAATAGCTGTAACTTTTGATAGAAGACTCAGACAAACATGTTTATGGCCTTATATTATAGAACTCAAGGTCTCTGTGCTGGGAAAACAGGTTTTGCAGCTGTTTGAGCTAAGATTTCCAAGTTATTCACATAATGAAAACCTATACTTTGTTTCGGTCGAGTTCCCCATTCAAATGCATGTAACAGTGAGAAACGCACTGTCTTGGCGAAAGAAAGCGTTTTTGTACAACTTCATAGAAATAGCTGTAACTTTTGATAGAAGACTCAGACAAACATGTTTATGGCTTTATCTTATAGAACTCAAGGTCTCCGTGCTGGGAAAACAGGTTTTGTAGCTGTTTGAGCTAAGATTTCCAAGTTATTCACATAATGAAAACCTATACTTTGTTTCGGTCGAGTTCCCCATTCAAATGCATGTAACAGTGAGAAACGCACTGTCTTGGCGAAAGAAAGCGTTTTTGTACAACTTCATATAAATAGCTGTAACTTTTGATAGAAGACTCAGACAAACATGTTTATGGCTTTATCTTATAGAACTCAAGGTCTCCGTGCTGGGAAAACAGGTTTTGCAGCTGTTTGAGCTAAGATTTCCAAGTTATTCACATAATGAAAACCTATACTTTGTTTCGGTCGAGTTCCCCATTCAAATGCATGTAACAGTGAGAAACGCACTGTCTTGGCGAAAGAAAGCGTTTTTGTACAACTTCATAGAAATAGCTGTAACTTTTGATAGAAGACTCAGACAAACATGTTTATGGCCTTATCTTATAGAACTCAAGGTCTCCGTGCTGGGAAAACAGGTTTTGCAGCTGTTTGAGCTAAGATTTCCAAGTTATTCACATAATGAAAACCTATACTTTGTTTCGGTCGAGTTCCCCATTCAAATGCATGTAACAGTGAGAAACGCACTGTCTTGGCGAAAGAAAGCGTTTTTGTACAACTTCATAGAAATAGCTGTAACTTTTGATAGAAGACTCAGACAAACATGTTTATGGCTTTATCTTATAGAACTCAAGGTCTCCGTGCTGGGAAAACAGGTTTTGTAGCTGTTTGAGCTAAGATTTCCAAGTTATTCACATAATGAAAACCTATACTTTGTTTCGGTCGAGTTCCCCATTCAAATGCATGTAACAGTGAGAAACGCACTGTCTTGGCGAAAGAAAGCGTTTTTGTACAACTTCATAGAAATAGCTGTAACTTTTGATAGAAGACTCAGACAAACATGTTTATGGCCTTATATTATAGAACTCAAGGTCTCCGTGCTGGGAAAACAGGTTTTGCAGCTGTTTGAGCTAAGATTTCCAAGTTATTCACATAATGAAAACCTATACTTTGTTTCGGTCGAGTTCCCCATTCAAATGCATGTAACAGTGAGAAACGCACTGTCTTGGCGAAAGAAAGCGTTTTTGTACAACTTCATAGAAATAGCTGTAACTTTTGATAGAAGACTCAGACAAACATGTTTATGGCCTTATATTATAGAACTCAAGGTCTCCGTGCTGGGAAAACAGGTTTTGCAGCTGTTTGAGCTAAGATTTCCAAGTTATTCACATAATGAAAACCTATACTTTGTTTCGGTCGAGTTCCCCATTCAAATGCATGTAACAGTGAGAAACGCACTGTCTTGGCGAAAGAAAGCGTTTTTGTACAACTTCATAGAAATAGCTGTAACTTTTGATAGAAGACTCAGACAAACATGTTTATGGCCTTATCTTATAGAACTCAAGGTCTCCGTGCTGGGAAAACAGGTTTTGCAGCTGTTTGAGCTAAGATTTCCAAGTTATTCACATAATGAAAACCTATACTTTGTTTCGGTCGAGTTCCCCATTCAAATGCATGTAACAGTGAGAAACGCACTGTCTTGGCGAAAGAAAGCGTTTTTGTACAACTTCATAGAAATAGCTGTAACTTTTGATAGAAGACTCAGACAAACATGTTTATGGCCTTATATTATAGAACTCAAGGTCTCTGTGCTGGGAAAACAGGTTTTGCAGCTGTTTGAGCTAAGATTTCCAAGTTATTCACATAATGAAAACCTATACTTTGTTTCGGTCGAGTTCCCCATTCAAATGCATGTAACAGTGAGAAACGCACTGTCTTGGCGAAAGAAAGCGTTTTTGTACAACTTCATATAAATAGCTGTAACTTTTGATAGAAGACTCGGATACACATGTTTATGGCTTTATCTTATAGAACTCAAGGTTCCCGTGCTGGGAAAACAGGTTTTGCAGCTGTTTGAGCTAAGATTTCCAAGTTATTCACATAATGAAAACCTATACTTTGTTTCGGTCGAGTTCCCCATTCAAATGCATGTAACAGTGAGAAACGCACTGTCTTGGCGAAAGAAAGCGTTTTTGTACAACTTCATAGAAATAGCTGTAACTTTTGATAGAAGACTCGGATACACATGTTTATGGCTTTATCTTATAGAACTCAAGGTCTCCGTGCTGGGAAAACAGGTTTTGTAGCTGTTTGAGCTAAGATTTCCAAGTTATTCACATAATGAAAACCTATACTTTGTTTCGGTCGAGTTCCCCATTCAAATGCATGTAACAGTGAGAAACGCACTGTCTTGGCGAAAGAAAGCGTTTTTGTACAACTTCATAGAAATAGCTGTAACTTTTGATAGAAGACTCAGACAAACATGTTTATGGCTTTATCTTATAGAACTCAAGGTCTCCGTGCTGGGAAAACAGGTTTTGCAGCTGTTTGAGCTAAGATTTCCAAGTTATTCACATAATGAAAACCTATACTTTGTTTCGGTCGAGTTCCCCATTCAAATGCATGTAACAGTGAGAAACGCACTGTCTTGGCGAAAGAAAGCGTTTTTGTACAACTTCATAGAAATAGCTGTAACTTTTGATAGAAGACTCAGACAAACATGTTTATGGCCTTATATTATAGAACTCAAGGTCTCTGTGCTGGGAAAACAGGTTTTGCAGCTGTTTGAGCTAAGATTTCCAAGTTATTCACATAATGAAAACCTATACTTTGTTTCGGTCGAGTTCCCCATTCAAATGCATGTAACAGTGAGAAACGCACTGTCTTGGCGAAAGAAAGCGTTTTTGTACAACTTCATAGAAATAGCTGTAACTTTTGATAGAAGACTCAGACAAACATGTTTATGGCCTTATATTATAGAACTCAAGGTCTCCGTGCTGGGAAAACAGGTTTTGCAGCTGTTTGAGCTAAGATTTCCAAGTTATTCACATAATGAAAACCTATACTTTGTTTCGGTCGAGTTCCCCATTCAAATGCATGTAACAGTGAGAAATGCACTGTCTTGGCGAAAGAAAGCGTTTTTGTACAACTTCATAGAAATAGCTGTAACTTTTGATAGAAGACTCAGACAAACATGTTTATGGCCTTATATTATAGAACTCAAGGTCTCCGTGCTGGGAAAACAGGTTTTGCAGCTGTTTGAGCTAAGATTTCCAAGTTATTCACATAATGAAAACCTATACTTTGTTTCGGTCGAGTTCCCCATTCAAATGCATGTAACAGTGAGAAACGCACTGTCTTGGCGAAAGAAAGCGTTTTTGTACAACTTCATATAAATAGCTGTAACTTTTGATAGAAGACTCGGATACACGTTTATGGCTTTATCTTATAGAACTCAAGGTTCCCATGCTGGGAAAACAGGTTTTGTAGCTGTTTGAGCTAAGATTTCCAAGTTATTCACATAATGAAAACCTATACTTTGTTTCGGTCGAGTTCCCCATTCAAATGCATGTAACAGTGAGAAACGCACTGTCTTGGCGAAAGAAAGCGTTTTTGTACAACTTCATATAAATAGCTGTAACTTTTGATAGAAGACTCAGACAAACATGTTTATGGCTTATAGAACTCAAGGTCTCCGTGCTGGGAAAACAGGTTTTGCAGCTGTTTGAGCTAAGATTTCCAAGTTATTCACATAATGAAAACTTGTACTTTGTTTCGGTGGAGTTCCCCATTCAAATGCATGTAACAGTGAGAATCGCACTGTCTTGGCGAAAGAAAGCGTTTTTGTACAACTTCATAGAAATAGCTGTAACTTTTGATAGAAGACTCAGACAAACATGTTTATGGCTTTATCTTATAGAACTCAAGGTTCCCGTGCTGGGAAAACAGGTTTTGTAGCTGTTTGAGCTAAGATTTCCAAGTTATTCACATAATGAAAACCTATACTTTGTTTCGGTCGAGTTCCCCATTCAAATGCATGTAACAGTGAGAAACGCACTGTCTTGGCGAAAGAAAGCGTTTTTGTACAACTTCATAGAAATAGCTGTAACTTTTGATAGAAGACTCAGACAAACATGTTTATGGCCTTATATTATAGAACTCAAGGTCTCTGTGCTGGGAAAACAGGTTTTGCAGCTGTTTGAGCTAAGATTTCCAAGTTATTCACATAATGAAAACCTATACTTTGTTTCGGTCGAGTTCCCCATTCAAATGCATGTAACAGTGAGAAACGCACTGTCTTGGCGAAAGAAAGCGTTTTTGTACAACTTCATAGAAATAGCTGTAACTTTTGATAGAAGACTCAGACAAACATGTTTATGGCCTTATATTATAGAACTCAAGGTCTCTGTGCTGGGAAAACAGGTTTTGCAGCTGTTTGAGCTAAGATTTCCAAGTTATTCACATAATGAAAACCTATACTTTGTTTCGGTCGAGTTCCCCATTCAAATGCATGTAACAGTGAGAAACGCACTGTCTTGGCGAAAGAAAGCGTTTTTGTACAACTTCATAGAAATAGCTGTAACTTTTGATAGAAGACTCAGACAAACATGTTTATGGCCTTATCTTATAGAACTCAAGGTCTCTGTGCTGGGAAAACAGGTTTTGCAGCTGTTTGAGCTAAGATTTCCAAGTTATTCACATAATGAAAACCTATACTTTGTTTCGGTCGAGTTCCCCATTCAAATGCATGTAACAGTGAGAAACGCACTGTCTTGGCGAAAGAAAGCGTTTTTGTACAACTTCATAGAAATAGCTGTAACTTTTGATAGAAGACTCAGACAAACATGTTTATGGCCTTATATTATAGAACTCAAGGTCTCCGTGCTGGGAAAACAGGTTTTGCAGCTGTTTGAGCTAAGATTTCCAAGTTATTCACATAATGAAAACCTATACTTTGTTTCGGTCGAGTTCCCCATTCAAATGCATGTAACAGTGAGAAATGCACTGTCTTGGCGAAAGAAAGCGTTTTTGTACAACTTCATAGAAATAGCTGTAACTTTTGATAGAAGACTCAGACAAACATGTTTATGGCTTTATCTTATAGAACTCAAGGTTCCCGTGCTGGGAAAACAGGTTTTGTAGCTGTTTGAGCTAAGATTTCCAAGTTATTCACATAATGAAAACCTATACTTTGTTTCGGTCGAGTTCCCCATTCAAATGCATGTAACAGTGAGAAACGCACTGTCTTGGCGAAAGAAAGCGTTTTTGTACAACTTCATATAAATAGCTGTAACTTTTGATAGAAGACTCAGACAAACATGTTTATGGCTTATAGAACTCAAGGTCTCCGTGCTGGGAAAACAGGTTTTGCAGCTGTTTGAGCTAAGATTTCCAAGTTATTCACATAATGAAAACTTGTACTTTGTTTCGGTGGAGTTCCCCATTCAAATGCATGTAACAGTGAGAATCGCACTGTCTTGGCGAAAGAAAGCGTTTTTGTACAACTTCATAGAAATAGCTGTAACTTTTGATAGAAGACTCAGACAAACATGTTTATGGCCTTATCTTATAGAACTCAAGGTCTCCGTGCTGGGAAAACAGGTTTTGCAGCTGTTTGAGCTAAGATTTCCAAGTTATTCACATAATGAAAACCTATACTTTGTTTCGGTCGAGTTCCCCATTCAAATGCATGTAACAGTGAGAAACGCACTGTCTTGGCGAAAGAAAGCGTTTTTGTACAACTTCATAGAAATAGCTGTAACTTTTGATAGAAGACTCAGACAAACATGTTTATGGCCTTATATTATAGAACTCAAGGTCTCTGTGCTGGGAAAACAGGTTTTGCAGCTGTTTGAGCTAAGATTTCCAAGTTATTCACATAATGAAAACCTATACTTTGTTTCGGTCGAGTTCCCCATTCAAATGCATGTAACAGTGAGAAACGCACTGTCTTGGCGAAAGAAAGCGTTTTTGTACAACTTCATAGAAATAGCTGTAACTTTTGATAGAAGACTCAGACAAACATGTTTATGGCTTTATCTTATAGAACTCAAGGTCTCCGTGCTGGGAAAACAGGTTTTGTAGCTGTTTGAGCTAAGATTTCCAAGTTATTCACATAATGAAAACCTATACTTTGTTTCGGTCGAGTTCCCCATTCAAATGCATGTAACAGTGAGAAACGCACTGTCTTGGCGAAAGAAAGCGTTTTTGTACAACTTCATATAAATAGCTGTAACTTTTGATAGAAGACTCAGACAAACATGTTTATGGCTTTATCTTATAGAACTCAAGGTCTCCGTGCTGGGAAAACAGGTTTTGCAGCTGTTTGAGCTAAGATTTCCAAGTTATTCACATAATGAAAACCTATACTTTGTTTCGGTCGAGTTCCCCATTCAAATGCATGTAACAGTGAGAAACGCACTGTCTTGGCGAAAGAAAGCGTTTTTGTACAACTTCATAGAAATAGCTGTAACTTTTGATAGAAGACTCAGACAAACATGTTTATGGCCTTATCTTATAGAACTCAAGGTCTCCGTGCTGGGAAAACAGGTTTTGCAGCTGTTTGAGCTAAGATTTCCAAGTTATTCACATAATGAAAACCTATACTTTGTTTCGGTCGAGTTCCCCATTCAAATGCATGTAACAGTGAGAAACGCACTGTCTTGGCGAAAGAAAGCGTTTTTGTACAACTTCATAGAAATAGCTGTAACTTTTGATAGAAGACTCAGACAAACATGTTTATGGCTTTATCTTATAGAACTCAAGGTCTCCGTGCTGGGAAAACAGGTTTTGTAGCTGTTTGAGCTAAGATTTCCAAGTTATTCACATAATGAAAACCTATACTTTGTTTCGGTCGAGTTCCCCATTCAAATGCATGTAACAGTGAGAAACGCACTGTCTTGGCGAAAGAAAGCGTTTTTGTACAACTTCATAGAAATAGCTGTAACTTTTGATAGAAGACTCAGACAAACATGTTTATGGCCTTATATTATAGAACTCAAGGTCTCCGTGCTGGGAAAACAGGTTTTGCAGCTGTTTGAGCTAAGATTTCCAAGTTATTCACATAATGAAAACCTATACTTTGTTTCGGTCGAGTTCCCCATTCAAATGCATGTAACAGTGAGAAACGCACTGTCTTGGCGAAAGAAAGCGTTTTTGTACAACTTCATAGAAATAGCTGTAACTTTTGATAGAAGACTCAGACAAACATGTTTATGGCCTTATATTATAGAACTCAAGGTCTCCGTGCTGGGAAAACAGGTTTTGCAGCTGTTTGAGCTAAGATTTCCAAGTTATTCACATAATGAAAACCTATACTTTGTTTCGGTCGAGTTCCCCATTCAAATGCATGTAACAGTGAGAAACGCACTGTCTTGGCGAAAGAAAGCGTTTTTGTACAACTTCATAGAAATAGCTGTAACTTTTGATAGAAGACTCAGACAAACATGTTTATGGCCTTATATTATAGAACTCAAGGTTCCCGTGCTGGGAAAACAGGTTTTGTAGCTGTTTGAGCTAAGATTTCCAAGTTATTCACATAATGAAAACCTATACTTTGTTTCGGTCGAGTTCCCCATTCAAATGCATGTAACAGTGAGAAACGCACTGTCTTGGCGAAAGAAAGCGTTTTTGTACAACTTCATAGAAATAGCTGTAACTTTTGATAGAAGACTCAGACAAACATGTTTATGGCCTTATCTTATAGAACTCAAGGTCTCCGTGCTGGGAAAACAGGTTTTGCAGCTGAGTTCCCCATTCAAATGCATGTAACAGTGAGAAACGCACTGTCTTGGCGAAAGAAAGCGTTTTTGTACAACTTCATAGAAATAGCTGTAACTTTTGATAGAAGACTCAGACAAACATGTTTATGGCTTATAGAACTCAAGGTCTCCGTGCTGGGAAAACAGGTTTTGCAGCTGTTTGAGCTAAGATTTCCAAGTTATTCACATAATGAAAACTTGTACTTTGTTTCGGTGGAGTTCCCCATTCAAATGCATGTAACAGTGAGAAACGCACTGTCTTGGCGAAAGAAAGCGTTTTTGTACAACTTCATAGAAATAGCTGTAACTTTTGATAGAAGACTCAGACAAACATGTTTATGGCCTTATCTTATAGAACTCAAGGTCTCCGTGCTGGGAAAACAGGTTTTGCAGCTGTTTGAGCTAAGATTTCCAAGTTATTCACATAATGAAAACCTATACTTTGTTTCGGTCGAGTTCCCCATTCAAATGCATGTAACAGTGAGAAACGCACTGTCTTGGCGAAAGAAAGCGTTTTTGTACAACTTCATAGAAATAGCTGTAACTTTTGATAGAAGACTCAGACAAACATGTTTATGGCCTTATATTATAGAACTCAAGGTCTCTGTGCTGGGAAAACAGGTTTTGTAGCTGTTTGAGCTAAGATTTCCAAGTTATTCACATAATGAAAACCTATACTTTGTTTCGGTCGAGTTCCCCATTCAAATGCATGTAACAGTGAGAAACGCACTGTCTTGGCGAAAGAAAGCGTTTTTGTACAACTTCATAGAAATAGCTGTAACTTTTGATAGAAGACTCAGACAAACATGTTTATGGCCTTATATTATAGAACTCAAGGTCTCTGTGCTGGGAAAACAGGTTTTGCAGCTGTTTGAGCTAAGATTTCCAAGTTATTCACATAATGAAAACCTATACTTTGTTTCGGTCGAGTTCCCCATTCAAATGCATGTAACAGTGAGAAACGCACTGTCTTGGCGAAAGAAAGCGTTTTTGTACAACTTCATATAAATAGCTGTAACTTTTGATAGAAGACTCAGACAAACATGTTTATGGCTTATAGAACTCAAGGTCTCCGTGCTGGGAAAACAGGTTTTGCAGCTGTTTGAGCTAAGATTTCCAAGTTATTCACATAATGAAAACTTGTACTTTGTTTCGGTGGAGTTCCCCATTCAAATGCATGTAACAGTGAGAAACGCACTGTCTTGGCGAAAGAAAGCGTTTTTGTACAACTTCATAGAAATAGCTGTAACTTTTGATAGAAGACTCAGACAAACATGTTTATGGCCTTATCTTATAGAACTCAAGGTCTCCGTGCTGGGAAAACAGGTTTTGCAGCTGTTTGAGCTAAGATTTCCAAGTTATTCACATAATGAAAACCTATACTTTGTTTCGGTCGAGTTCCCCATTCAAATGCATGTAACAGTGAGAAACGCACTGTCTTGGCGAAAGAAAGCGTTTTTGTACAACTTCATAGAAATAGCTGTAACTTTTGATAGAAGACTCAGACAAACATGTTTATGGCCTTATATTATAGAACTCAAGGTCTCCGTGCTGGGAAAACAGGTTTTGCAGCTGTTTGAGCTAAGATTTCCAAGTTATTCACATAATGAAAACCTATACTTTGTTTCGGTCGAGTTCCCCATTCAAATGCATGTAACAGTGAGAAACGCACTGTCTTGGCGAAAGAAAGCGTTTTTGTACAACTTCATATAAATAGCTGTAACTTTTGATAGAAGACTCGGATACACATGTTTATGGCTTTATCTTATAGAACTCAAGGTTCCCGTGCTGGGAAAACAGGTTTTGTAGCTGTTTGAGCTAAGATTTCCAAGTTATTCACATAATGAAAACCTATACTTTGTTTCGGTCGAGTTCCCCATTCAAATGCATGTAACAGTGAGAAACGCACTGTCTTGGCGAAAGAAAGCGTTTTTGTACAACTTCATATAAATAGCTGTAACTTTTGATAGAAGACTCAGACAAACATGTTTATGGCTTATAGAACTCAAGGTCTCCGTGCTGGGAAAACAGGTTTTGCAGCTGTTTGAGCTAAGATTTCCAAGTTATTCACATAATGAAAACTTGTACTTTGTTTCGGTGGAGTTCCCCATTCAAATGCATGTAACAGTGAGAAACGCACTGTCTTGGCGAAAGAAAGCGTTTTTGTACAACTTCATAGAAATAGCTGTAACTTTTGATAGAAGACTCAGACAAACATGTTTATGGCCTTATCTTATAGAACTCAAGGTCTCCGTGCTGGGAAAACAGGTTTTGCAGCTGAGTTCCCCATTCAAATGCATGTAACAGTGAGAAACGCACTGTCTTGGCGAAAGAAAGCGTTTTTGTACAACTTCATAGAAATAGCTGTAACTTTTGATAGAAGACTCAGACAAACATGTTTATGGCCTTATCTTATAGAACTCAAGATCTCCGTGCTGGGAAAACAGGTTTTGCAGCTGTTTGAGCTAAGATTTCCAAGTTATTCACATAATGAAAACCTATACTTTGTTTCGGTCGAGTTCCCCATTCAAATGCATGTAACAGTGAGAAACGCACTGTCTTGGCGAAAGAAAGCGTTTTTGTACAACTTCATAGAAATAGCTGTAACTTTTGATAGAAGACTCAGACAAACATGTTTATGGCCTTATATTATAGAACTCAAGGTCTCTGTGCTGGGAAAACAGGTTTTGCAGCTGTTTGAGCTAAGATTTCCAAGTTATTCACATAATGAAAACCTATACTTTGTTTCGGTCGAGTTCCCCATTCAAATGCATGTAACAGTGAGAAACGCACTGTCTTGGCGAAAGAAAGCGTTTTTGTACAACTTCATAGAAATAGCTGTAACTTTTGATAGAAGACTCAGACAAACATGTTTATGGCCTTATATTATAGAACTCAAGGTCTCTGTGCTGGGAAAACAGGTTTTGCAGCTGTTTGAGCTAAGATTTCCAAGTTATTCACATAATGAAAACCTATACTTTGTTTCGGTCGAGTTCCCCATTCAAATGCATGTAACAGTGAGAAACGCACTGTCTTGGCGAAAGAAAGCGTTTTTGTACAACTTCATAGAAATAGCTGTAACTTTTGATAGAAGACTCAGACAAACATGTTTATGGCCTTATCTTATAGAACTCAAGGTCTCCGTGCTGGGAAAACAGGTTTTGCAGCTGAGTTCCCCATTCAAATGCATGTAACAGTGAGAAACGCACTGTCTTGGCGAAAGAAAGCGTTTTTGTACAACTTCATAGAAATAGCTGTAACTTTTGATAGAAGACTCAGACAAACATGTTTATGGCCTTATCTTATAGAACTCAAGGTCTCCGTGCTGGGAAAACAGGTTTTGCAGCTGTTTGAGCTAAGATTTCCAAGTTATTCACATAATGAAAACCTATACTTTGTTTCGGTCGAGTTCCCCATTCAAATGCATGTAACAGTGAGAAACGCACTGTCTTGGCGAAAGAAAGCGTTTTTGTACAACTTCATAGAAATAGCTGTAACTTTTGATAGAAGACTCAGACAAACATGTTTATGGCCTTATATTATAGAACTCAAGGTCTCTGTGCTGGGAAAACAGGTTTTGTAGCTGTTTGAGCTAAGATTTCCAAGTTATTCACATAATGAAAACCTATACTTTGTTTCGGTCGAGTTCCCCATTCAAATGCATGTAACAGTGAGAAACGCACTGTCTTGGCGAAAGAAAGCGTTTTTGTACAACTTCATAGAAATAGCTGTAACTTTTGATAGAAGACTCAGACAAACATGTTTATGGCCTTATATTATAGAACTCAAGGTCTCTGTGCTGGGAAAACAGGTTTTGCAGCTGTTTGAGCTAAGATTTCCAAGTTATTCACATAATGAAAACCTATACTTTGTTTCGGTCGAGTTCCCCATTCAAATGCATGTAACAGTGAGAAACGCACTGTCTTGGCGAAAGAAAGCGTTTTTGTACAACTTCATAGAAATAGCTGTAACTTTTGATAGAAGACTCAGACAAACATGTTTATGGCCTTATCTTATAGAACTCAAGGTCTCCGTGCTGGGAAAACAGGTTTTGCAGCTGTTTGAGCTAAGATTTCCAAGTTATTCACATAATGAAAACCTATACTTTGTTTCGGTCGAGTTCCCCATTCAAATGCATGTAACAGTGAGAAACGCACTGTCTTGGCGAAAGAAAGCGTTTTTGTACAACTTCATAGAAATAGCTGTAACTTTTGATAGAAGACTCAGACAAACATGTTTATGGCCTTATCTTATAGAACTCAAGGTCTCTGTGCTGGGAAAACAGGTTTTGCAGCTGTTTGAGCTAAGATTTCCAAGTTATTCACATAATGAAAACCTATACTTTGTTTCGGTCGAGTTCCCCATTCAAATGCATGTAACAGTGAGAAACGCACTGTCTTGGCGAAAGAAAGCGTTTTTGTACAACTTCATAGAAATAGCTGTAACTTTTGATAGAAGACTCAGACAAACATGTTTATGGCCTTATATTATAGAACTCAAGGTCTCCGTGCTGGGAAAACAGGTTTTGCAGCTGTTTGAGCTAAGATTTCCAAGTTATTCACATAATGAAAACCTATACTTTGTTTCGGTCGAGTTCCCCATTCAAATGCATGTAACAGTGAGAAACGCACTGTCTTGGCGAAAGAAAGCGTTTTTGTACAACTTCATAGAAATAGCTGTAACTTTTGATAGAAGACTCAGACAAACATGTTTATGGCCTTATATTATAGAACTCAAGGTTCCCGTGCTGGGAAAACAGGTTTTGTAGCTGTTTGAGCTAAGATTTCCAAGTTATTCACATAATGAAAACCTATACTTTGTTTCGGTCGAGTTCCCCATTCAAATGCATGTAACAGTGAGAAACGCACTGTCTTGGCGAAAGAAAGCGTTTTTGTACAACTTCATAGAAATAGCTGTAACTTTTGATAGAAGACTCAGACAAACATGTTTATGGCCTTATATTATAGAACTCAAGGTCTCCGTGCTGGGAAAACAGGTTTTGCAGCTGTTTGAGCTAAGATTTCCAAGTTATTCACATAATGAAAACCTATACTTTGTTTCAGTCGAGTTCCCCATTCAAATGCATGTAACAGTGAGAAACGCACTGTCTTGGCGAAAGAAAGCGTTTTTGTACAACTTCATAGAAATAGCTGTAACTTTTGATAGAAGACTCGGATACACATGTTTATGGCTTTATCTTATAGAACTCAAGGTTCCCGTGCTGGGAAAACAGGTTTTGTAGCTGTTTGAGCTAAGATTTCCAAGTTATTCACATAATGAAAACCTATACTTTGTTTCGGTCGAGTTCCCCATTCAAATGCATGTAACAGTGAGAAACGCACTGTCTTGGCGAAAGAAAGCGTTTTTGTACAACTTCATAGAAATAGCTGTAACTTTTGATAGAAGACTCAGACAAACATGTTTATGGCCTTATCTTATAGAACTCAAGGTCTCCGTGCTGGGAAAACAGGTTTTGCAGCTGAGTTCCCCATTCAAATGCATGTAACAGTGAGAAACGCACTGTCTTGGCGAAAGAAAGCGTTTTTGTACAACTTCATAGAAATAGCTGTAACTTTTGATAGAAGACTCAGACAAACATGTTTATGGCTTATAGAACTCAAGGTCTCCGTGCTGGGAAAACAGGTTTTGCAGCTGTTTGAGCTAAGATTTCCAAGTTATTCACATAATGAAAACTTGTACTTTGTTTCGGTGGAGTTCCCCATTCAAATGCATGTAACAGTGAGAAACGCACTGTCTTGGCGAAAGAAAGCGTTTTTGTACAACTTCATAGAAATAGCTGTAACTTTTGATAGAAGACTCAGACAAACATGTTTATGGCCTTATCTTATAGAACTCAAGGTCTCCGTGCTGGGAAAACAGGTTTTGCAGCTGAGTTCCCCATTCAAATGCATGTAACAGTGAGAAACGCACTGTCTTGGCGAAAGAAAGCGTTTTTGTACAACTTCATAGAAATAGCTGTAACTTTTGATAGAAGACTCAGACAAACATGTTTATGGCCTTATATTATAGAACTCAAGGTCTCTGTGCTGGGAAAACAGGTTTTGCAGCTGTTTGAGCTAAGATTTCCAAGTTATTCACATAATGAAAACCTATACTTTGTTTCGGTCGAGTTCCCCATTCAAATGCATGTAACAGTGAGAAACGCACTGTCTTGGCGAAAGAAAGCGTTTTTGTACAACTTCATAGAAATAGCTGTAACTTTTGATAGAAGACTCGGATACACATGTTTATGGCTTTATCTTATAGAACTCAAGGTTCCCGTGCTGGGAAAACAGGTTTTGTAGCTGTTTGAGCTAAGATTTCCAAGTTATTCACATAATGAAAACCTATACTTTGTTTCGGTCGAGTTCCCCATTCAAATGCATGTAACAGTGAGAAACGCACTGTCTTGGCGAAAGAAAGCGTTTTTGTACAACTTCATATGAATAGCTGTAACTTTTGATAGAAGACTCAGACAAACATGTTTATGGCTTTATCTTATAGAACTCAAGGTCTCCGTGCTGGGAAAACAGGTTTTGCAGCTGTTTGAGCTAAGATTTCCAAGTTATTCACATAATGAAAACCTATACTTTGTTTCGGTCGAGTTCCCCATTCAAATGCATGTAACAGTGAGAAACGCACTGTCTTGGCGAAAGAAAGCGTTTTTGTACAACTTCATATGAATAGCTGTAACTTTTGATAGAAGACTCAGACAAACATGTTTATGGCTTTATCTTATAGAACTCAAGGTCTCCGTGCTGGGAAAACAGGTTTTGCAGCTGTTTGAGCTAAGATTTCCAAGTTATTCACATAATGAAAACCTATACTTTGTTTCGGTCGAGTTCCCCATTCAAATGCATGTAACAGTGAGAAACGCACTGTCTTGGCGAAAGAAAGCGTTTTTGTACAACTTCATAGAAATAGCTGTAACTTTTGATAGAAGACTCAGACAAACATGTTTATGGCCTTATATTATAGAACTCAAGGTCTCCGTGCTGGGAAAACAGGTTTTGCAGCTGTTTGAGCTAAGATTTCCAAGTTATTCACATAATGAAAACCTATACTTTGTTTCGGTCGAGTTCCCCATTCAAATGCATGTAACAGTGAGAAACGCACTGTCTTGGCAAAAGAAAGCGTTTTTGTACAACTTCATAGAAATAGCTGTAACTTTTGATAGAAGACTCAGACAAACATGTTTATGGCCTTATATTATAGAACTCAAGGTCTCCGTGCTGGGAAAACAGGTTTTGCAGCTGTTTGAGCTAAGATTTCCAAGTTATTCACATAATGAAAACCTATACTTTGTTTCGGTCGAGTTCCCCATTCAAATGCATGTAACAGTGAGAAACGCACTGTCTTGGCGAAAGAAAGCGTTTTTGTACAACTTCATAGAAATAGCTGTAACTTTTGATAGAAGACTCAGACAAACATGTTTATGGCCTTATATTATAGAACTCAAGGTCTCTGTGCTGGGAAAACAGGTTTTGCAGCTGTTTGAGCTAAGATTTCCAAGTTATTCACATAATGAAAACCTATACTTTGTTTCGGTCGAGTTCCCCATTCAAATGCATGTAACAGTGAGAAACGCACTGTCTTGGCGAAAGAAAGCGTTTTTGTACAACTTCATAGAAATAGCTGTAACTTTTGATAGAAGACTCGGATACACATGTTTATGGCTTTATCTTATAGAACTCAAGGTTCCCGTGCTGGGAAAACAGGTTTTGTAGCTGTTTGAGCTAAGATTTCCAAGTTATTCACATAATGAAAACCTATACTTTGTTTCGGTCGAGTTCCCCATTCAAATGCATGTAACAGTGAGAAACGCACTGTCTTGGCGAAAGAAAGCGTTTTTGTACAACTTCATAGAAATAGCTGTAACTTTTGATAGAAGACTCAGACAAACATGTTTATGGCCTTATCTTATAGAACTCAAGGTCTCCGTGCTGGGAAAACAGGTTTTGCAGCTGTTTGAGCTAAGATTTCCAAGTTATTCACATAATGAAAACCTATACTTTGTTTCGGTCGAGTTCCCCATTCAAATGCATGTAACAGTGAGAAACGCACTGTCTTGGCGAAAGAAAGCGTTTTTGTACAACTTCATAGAAATAGCTGTAACTTTTGATAGAAGACTCAGACAAACATGTTTATGGCCTTATATTATAGAACTCAAGGTCTCCGTGCTGGGAAAACAGGTTTTGCAGCTGTTTGAGCTAAGATTTCCAAGTTATTCACATAATGAAAACCTATACTTTGTTTCGGTCGAGTTCCCCATTCAAATGCATGTAACAGTGAGAAACGCACTGTCTTGGCGAAAGAAAGCGTTTTTGTACAACTTCATAGAAATAGCTGTAACTTTTGATAGAAGACTCAGACAAACATGTTTATGGCCTTATATTATAGAACTCAAGGTTCCCGTGCTGGGAAAACAGGTTTTGTAGCTGTTTGAGCTAAGATTTCCAAGTTATTCACATAATGAAAACCTATACTTTGTTTCGGTCGAGTTCCCCATTCAAATGCATGTAACAGTGAGAAACGCACTGTCTTGGCGAAAGAAAGCGTTTTTGTACAACTTCATAGAAATAGCTGTAACTTTTGATAGAAGACTCAGACAAACATGTTTATGGCCTTATATTATAGAACTCAAGGTCTCCGTGCTGGGAAAACAGGTTTTGCAGCTGTTTGAGCTAAGATTTCCAAGTTATTCACATAATGAAAACCTATACTTTGTTTCAGTCGAGTTCCCCATTCAAATGCATGTAACAGTGAGAAACGCACTGTCTTGGCGAAAGAAAGCGTTTTTGTACAACTTCATAGAAATAGCTGTAACTTTTGATAGAAGACTCGGATACACATGTTTATGGCTTTATCTTATAGAACTCAAGGTTCCCGTGCTGGGAAAACAGGTTTTGTAGCTGTTTGAGCTAAGATTTCCAAGTTATTCACATAATGAAAACCTATACTTTGTTTCGGTCGAGTTCCCCATTCAAATGCATGTAACAGTGAGAAACGCACTGTCTTGGCGAAAGAAAGCGTTTTTGTACAACTTCATAGAAATAGCTGTAACTTTTGATAGAAGACTCAGACAAACATGTTTATGGCCTTATCTTATAGAACTCAAGGTCTCCGTGCTGGGAAAACAGGTTTTGCAGCTGAGTTCCCCATTCAAATGCATGTAACAGTGAGAAACGCACTGTCTTGGCGAAAGAAAGCGTTTTTGTACAACTTCATAGAAATAGCTGTAACTTTTGATAGAAGACTCAGACAAACATGTTTATGGCCTTATATTATAGAACTCAAGGTCTCTGTGCTGGGAAAACAGGTTTTGCAGCTGTTTGAGCTAAGATTTCCAAGTTATTCACATAATGAAAACCTATACTTTGTTTCGGTCGAGTTCCCCATTCAAATGCATGTAACAGTGAGAAACGCACTGTCTTGGCGAAAGAAAGCGTTTTTGTACAACTTCATAGAAATAGCTGTAACTTTTGATAGAAGACTCGGATACACATGTTTATGGCTTTATCTTATAGAACTCAAGGTTCCCGTGCTGGGAAAACAGGTTTTGTAGCTGTTTGAGCTAAGATTTCCAAGTTATTCACATAATGAAAACCTATACTTTGTTTCGGTCGAGTTCCCCATTCAAATGCATGTAACAGTGAGAAACGCACTGTCTTGGCGAAAGAAAGCGTTTTTGTACAACTTCATATGAATAGCTGTAACTTTTGATAGAAGACTCAGACAAACATGTTTATGGCTTTATCTTATAGAACTCAAGGTCTCCGTGCTGGGAAAACAGGTTTTGCAGCTGTTTGAGCTAAGATTTCCAAGTTATTCACATAATGAAAACCTATACTTTGTTTCGGTCGAGTTCCCCATTCAAATGCATGTAACAGTGAGAAACGCACTGTCTTGGCGAAAGAAAGCGTTTTTGTACAACTTCATATGAATAGCTGTAACTTTTGATAGAAGACTCAGACAAACATGTTTATGGCTTTATCTTATAGAACTCAAGGTCTCCGTGCTGGGAAAACAGGTTTTGCAGCTGTTTGAGCTAAGATTTCCAAGTTATTCACATAATGAAAACCTATACTTTGTTTCGGTCGAGTTCCCCATTCAAATGCATGTAACAGTGAGAAACGCACTGTCTTGGCGAAAGAAAGCGTTTTTGTACAACTTCATAGAAATAGCTGTAACTTTTGATAGAAGACTCAGACAAACATGTTTATGGCCTTATATTATAGAACTCAAGGTCTCCGTGCTGGGAAAACAGGTTTTGCAGCTGTTTGAGCTAAGATTTCCAAGTTATTCACATAATGAAAACCTATACTTTGTTTCGGTCGAGTTCCCCATTCAAATGCATGTAACAGTGAGAAACGCACTGTCTTGGCAAAAGAAAGCGTTTTTGTACAACTTCATAGAAATAGCTGTAACTTTTGATAGAAGACTCAGACAAACATGTTTATGGCCTTATATTATAGAACTCAAGGTCTCCGTGCTGGGAAAACAGGTTTTGCAGCTGTTTGAGCTAAGATTTCCAAGTTATTCACATAATGAAAACCTATACTTTGTTTCGGTCGAGTTCCCCATTCAAATGCATGTAACAGTGAGAAACGCACTGTCTTGGCGAAAGAAAGCGTTTTTGTACAACTTCATAGAAATAGCTGTAACTTTTGATAGAAGACTCAGACAAACATGTTTATGGCCTTATATTATAGAACTCAAGGTCTCTGTGCTGGGAAAACAGGTTTTGCAGCTGTTTGAGCTAAGATTTCCAAGTTATTCACATAATGAAAACCTATACTTTGTTTCGGTCGAGTTCCCCATTCAAATGCATGTAACAGTGAGAAACGCACTGTCTTGGCGAAAGAAAGCGTTTTTGTACAACTTCATAGAAATAGCTGTAACTTTTGATAGAAGACTCGGATACACATGTTTATGGCTTTATCTTATAGAACTCAAGGTTCCCGTGCTGGGAAAACAGGTTTTGTAGCTGTTTGAGCTAAGATTTCCAAGTTATTCACATAATGAAAACCTATACTTTGTTTCGGTCGAGTTCCCCATTCAAATGCATGTAACAGTGAGAAACGCACTGTCTTGGCGAAAGAAAGCGTTTTTGTACAACTTCATATGAATAGCTGTAACTTTTGATAGAAGACTCAGACAAACATGTTTATGGCTTTATCTTATAGAACTCAAGGTCTCCGTGCTGGGAAAACAGGTTTTGCAGCTGTTTGAGCTAAGATTTCCAAGTTATTCACATAATGAAAACCTATACTTTGTTTCGGTCGAGTTCCCCATTCAAATGCATGTAACAGTGAGAAACGCACTGTCTTGGCGAAAGAAAGCGTTTTTGTACAACTTCATATGAATAGCTGTAACTTTTGATAGAAGACTCAGACAAACATGTTTATGGCTTTATCTTATAGAACTCAAGGTCTCCGTGCTGGGAAAACAGGTTTTGCAGCTGAGTTCCCCATTCAAATGCATGTAACAGTGAGAAACGCACTGTCTTGGCGAAAGAAAGCGTTTTTGTACAACTTCATAGAAATAGCTGTAACTTTTGATAGAAGACTCAGACAAACATGTTTATGGCCTTATATTATAGAACTCAAGGTCTCTGTGCTGGGAAAACAGGTTTTGCAGCTGTTTGAGCTAAGATTTCCAAGTTATTCACATAATGAAAACCTATACTTTGTTTCGGTCGAGTTCCCCATTCAAATGCATGTAACAGTGAGAAACGCACTGTCTTGGCGAAAGAAAGCGTTTTTGTACAACTTCATAGAAATAGCTGTAACTTTTGATAGAAGACTCGGATACACATGTTTATGGCTTTATCTTATAGAACTCAAGGTTCCCGTGCTGGGAAAACAGGTTTTGTAGCTGTTTGAGCTAAGATTTCCAAGTTATTCACATAATGAAAACCTATACTTTGTTTCGGTCGAGTTCCCCATTCAAATGCATGTAACAGTGAGAAACGCACTGTCTTGGCGAAAGAAAGCGTTTTTGTACAACTTCATATGAATAGCTGTAACTTTTGATAGAAGACTCAGACAAACATGTTTATGGCTTTATCTTATAGAACTCAAGGTCTCCGTGCTGGGAAAACAGGTTTTGCAGCTGTTTGAGCTAAGATTTCCAAGTTATTCACATAATGAAAACCTATACTTTGTTTCGGTCGAGTTCCCCATTCAAATGCATGTAACAGTGAGAAACGCACTGTCTTGGCGAAAGAAAGCGTTTTTGTACAACTTCATATGAATAGCTGTAACTTTTGATAGAAGACTCAGACAAACATGTTTATGGCTTTATCTTATAGAACTCAAGGTCTCCGTGCTGGGAAAACAGGTTTTGCAGCTGTTTGAGCTAAGATTTCCAAGTTATTCACATA
The DNA here is from genome assembly GCF_057382275.1 of Copadichromis virginalis. Lineage (NCBI taxonomy): Eukaryota > Metazoa > Chordata > Actinopteri > Cichliformes > Cichlidae > Copadichromis > Copadichromis virginalis. The sequence continues at coordinate 3,959,948 of NC_140622.1, forward strand.
ATGAAAACCTATACTTTGTTTCGGTCGAGTTCCCCATTCAAATGCATGTAACAGTGAGAAACGCACTGTCTTGGCGAAAGAAAGCGTTTTTGTACAACTTCATAGAAATAGCTGTAACTTTTGATAGAAGACTCAGACAAACATGTTTATGGCCTTATATTATAGAACTCAAGGTCTCCGTGCTGGGAAAACAGGTTTTGCAGCTGTTTGAGCTAAGATTTCCAAGTTATTCACATAATGAAAACCTATACTTTGTTTCGGTCGAGTTCCCCATTCAAATGCATGTAACAGTGAGAAACGCACTGTCTTGGCAAAAGAAAGCGTTTTTGTACAACTTCATAGAAATAGCTGTAACTTTTGATAGAAGACTCAGACAAACATGTTTATGGCCTTATATTATAGAACTCAAGGTCTCCGTGCTGGGAAAACAGGTTTTGCAGCTGTTTGAGCTAAGATTTCCAAGTTATTCACATAATGAAAACCTATACTTTGTTTCGGTCGAGTTCCCCATTCAAATGCATGTAACAGTGAGAAACGCACTGTCTTGGCGAAAGAAAGCGTTTTTGTACAACTTCATAGAAATAGCTGTAACTTTTGATAGAAGACTCAGACAAACATGTTTATGGCCTTATATTATAGAACTCAAGGTCTCTGTGCTGGGAAAACAGGTTTTGCAGCTGTTTGAGCTAAGATTTCCAAGTTATTCACATAATGAAAACCTATACTTTGTTTCGGTCGAGTTCCCCATTCAAATGCATGTAACAGTGAGAAACGCACTGTCTTGGCGAAAGAAAGCGTTTTTGTACAACTTCATAGAAATAGCTGTAACTTTTGATAGAAGACTCGGATACACATGTTTATGGCTTTATCTTATAGAACTCAAGGTTCCCGTGCTGGGAAAACAGGTTTTGTAGCTGTTTGAGCTAAGATTTCCAAGTTATTCACATAATGAAAACCTATACTTTGTTTCGGTCGAGTTCCCCATTCAAATGCATGTAACAGTGAGAAACGCACTGTCTTGGCGAAAGAAAGCGTTTTTGTACAACTTCATAGAAATAGCTGTAACTTTTGATAGAAGACTCAGACAAACATGTTTATGGCTTTATCTTATAGAACTCAAGGTTCCCGTGCTGGGAAAACAGGTTTTGTAGCTGTTTGAGCTAAGATTTCCAAGTTATTCACATAATGAAAACCTATACTTTGTTTCGGTCGAGTTCCCCATTCAAATGCATGTAACAGTGAGAAACGCACTGTCTTGGCGAAAGAAAGCGTTTTTGTACAACTTCATATGAATAGCTGTAACTTTTGATAGAAGACTCAGACAAACATGTTTATGGCTTTATCTTATAGAACTCAAGGTCTCCGTGCTGGGAAAACAGGTTTTGCAGCTGTTTGAGCTAAGATTTCCAAGTTATTCACATAATGAAAACCTATACTTTGTTTCGGTCGAGTTCCCCATTCAAATGCATGTAACAGTGAGAAACGCACTGTCTTGGCGAAAGAAAGCGTTTTTGTACAACTTCATATGAATAGCTGTAACTTTTGATAGAAGACTCAGACAAACATGTTTATGGCTTTATCTTATAGAACTCAAGGTCTCCGTGCTGGGAAAACAGGTTTTGCAGCTGTTTGAGCTAAGATTTCCAAGTTATTCACATAATGAAAACCTATACTTTGTTTCGGTCGAGTTCCCCATTCAAATGCATGTAACAGTGAGAAACGCACTGTCTTGGCGAAAGAAAGCGTTTTTGTACAACTTCATAGAAATAGCTGTAACTTTTGATAGAAGACTCAGACAAACATGTTTATGGCCTTATATTATAGAACTCAAGGTCTCCGTGCTGGGAAAACAGGTTTTGCAGCTGTTTGAGCTAAGATTTCCAAGTTATTCACATAATGAAAACCTATACTTTGTTTCGGTCGAGTTCCCCATTCAAATGCATGTAACAGTGAGAAACGCACTGTCTTGGCAAAAGAAAGCGTTTTTGTACAACTTCATAGAAATAGCTGTAACTTTTGATAGAAGACTCAGACAAACATGTTTATGGCCTTATATTATAGAACTCAAGGTCTCCGTGCTGGGAAAACAGGTTTTGCAGCTGTTTGAGCTAAGATTTCCAAGTTATTCACATAATGAAAACCTATACTTTGTTTCGGTCGAGTTCCCCATTCAAATGCATGTAACAGTGAGAAACGCACTGTCTTGGCGAAAGAAAGCGTTTTTGTACAACTTCATAGAAATAGCTGTAACTTTTGATAGAAGACTCAGACAAACATGTTTATGGCTTTATCTTATAGAACTCAAGGTTCCCGTGCTGGGAAAACAGGTTTTGTAGCTGTTTGAGCTAAGATTTTCAGGTTATTCACATAATGAAAACCTATACTTTGTTTCGGTCGAGTTCCCCATTCAAATGCATGTAACAGTGAGAAACGCACTGTCTTGGCGAAAGAAAGCGTTTTTGTACAACTTCATAGAAATAGCTGTAACTTTTGATAGAAGACTCAGACAAACATGTTTATGGCTTTATCTTATAGAACTCAAGGTTCCCGTGCTGGGAAAACAGGTTTTGTAGCTGTTTGAGCTAAGATTTCCAAGTTATTCACATAATGAAAACCTATACTTTGTTTCGGTCGAGTTCCCCATTCAAATGCATGTAACAGTGAGAAACGCACTGTCTTGGCGAAAGAAAGCGTTTTTGTACAACTTCATATAAATAGCTGTAACTTTTGATAGAAGACTCGGATACACATGTTTATGGCTTTATCTTATAGAACTCAAGGTCTCCGTGCTGGGAAAACAGGTTTTGCAGCTGTTTGAGCTAAGATTTCCAAGTTATTCACATAATGAAAACCTATACTTTGTTTCGGTCGAGTTCCCCATTCAAATGCATGTAACAGTGAGAAACGCACTGTCTTGGCGAAAGAAAGCGTTTTTGTACAACTTCATATAAATAGCTGTAACTTTTGATAGAAGACTCGGATACACATGTTTATGGCTTTATCTTATAGAACTCAAGGTTCCCGTGCTGGGATAACAGGTTTTGTAGCTGTTTGAGCTAAGATTTCCAAGTTATTCACATAATGAAAACCTATACTTTGTTTCGGTCGAGTTCCCCATTCAAATGCATGTAACAGTGAGAAACGCACTGTCTTGGCGAAAGAAAGCGTTTTTGTACAACTTCATAGAAATAGCTGTAACTTTTGATAGAAGACTCGGACAAACATGTTTATGGCCTTATATTATAGAACTCAAGGTCCACATGCTGGGAAAACAGGTTTTGCAGCTGTTTGAGCTAAGATTTTCAAGCTATTCACATAATGAAAACGTATACTTTGTTTCGGTCGAGTTCCCCATTCAAATGCATGTAACAGTGAGAAACGCACTGTCTTGGCGAAAGAAAGCGTTTTTGTACAACTTCATATAAATAGCTGTAACTTTTGATAGAAGACTCGGATACACATGTTTATGGCTTTATCTTATAGAACTCAAGGTTCCCGTGCTGGGAAAACAGGTTTTGTAGCTGTTTGAGCTAAGATTTCCAAGTTATTCACATAATGAAAACCTATACTTTGTTTCGGTCGAGTTCCCCATTCAAATGCATGTAACAGTGAGAAACGCACTGTCTTGGCGAAAGAAAGCGTTTTTGTACAACTTCATAGAAATAGCTGTAACTTTTGATAGAAGACTCAGACAAACATGTTTATGGCCTTATCTTATAGAACTCAAGGTCTCCGTGCTGGGAAAACAGGTTTTGCAGCTGTTTGAGCTAAGACTTCCAAGTTATTCACATAATGAAAACCTATACTTTGTTTCGGTCGAGTTCCCCATTCAAATGCATGTAACAGTGAGAAACGCACTGTCTTGGCGAAAGAAAGCGTTTTTGTACAACTTCATAGAAATAGCTGTAACTTTTGATAGAAGACTCAGACAAACATGTTTATGGCTTTATCTTATAGAACTCAAGGTTCCCGTGCTGGGAAAACAGGTTTTGTAGCTGTTTGAGCTAAGATTTCCAGGTTATTCACATAATGAAAACCTATACTTTGTTTCGGTCGAGTTCCCCATTCAAATGCATGTAACAGTGAGAAACGCACTGTCTTGGCGAAAGAAAGCGTTTTTGTACAACTTCATAGAAATAGCTGTAACTTTTGATAGAAGACTCAGACAAACATGTTTATGGCTTTATCTTATAGAACTCAAGGTTCCCGTGCTGGGAAAACAGGTTTTGTAGCTGTTTGAGCTAAGATTTCCAAGTTATTCACATAATGAAAACCTATACTTTGTTTCGGTCGACTTCCCCATTCAAATGCATGTAACAGTGAGAAACGCACTGTCTTGGCGAAAGAAAGCGTTTTTGTACAACTTCATATAAATAGCTGTAACTTTTGATAGAAGACTCGGATACACATGTTTATGGCTTTATCTTATAGAACTCAAGGTCTCCGTGCTGGGAAAACAGGTTTTGCAGCTGTTTGAGCTAAGATTTCCAAGTTATTCACATAATGAAAACCTATACTTTGTTTCGGTCGAGTTCCCCATTCAAATGCATGTAACAGTGAGAAACGCACTGTCTTGGCGAAAGAAAGCGTTTTTGTACAACTTCATATAAATAGCTGTAACTTTTGATAGAAGACTCGGATACACATGTTTATGGCTTTATCTTATAGAACTCAAGGTTCCCGTGCTGGGATAACAGGTTTTGTAGCTGTTTGAGCTAAGATTTCCAAGTTATTCACATAATGAAAACCTATACTTTGTTTCGGTCGAGTTCCCCATTCAAATGCATGTAACAGTGAGAAACGCACTGTCTTGGCGAAAGAAAGCGTTTTTGTACAACTTCATAGAAATAGCTGTAACTTTTGATAGAAGACTCGGACAAACATGTTTATGGCCTTATATTATAGAACTCAAGGTCCACATGCTGGGAAAACAGGTTTTGCAGCTGTTTGAGCTAAGATTTTCAAGCTATTCACATAATGAAAACGTATACTTTGTTTCGGTCGAGTTCCCCATTCAAATGCATGTAACAGTGAGAAACGCACTGTCTTGGCGAAAGAAAGCGTTTTTGTACAACTTCATATAAATAGCTGTAACTTTTGATAGAAGACTCGGATACACATGTTTATGGCTTTATCTTATAGAACTCAAGGTTCCCGTGCTGGGAAAACAGGTTTTGTAGCTGTTTGAGCTAAGATTTCCAAGTTATTCACATAATGAAAACCTATACTTTGTTTCGGTCGAGTTCCCCATTCAAATGCATGTAACAGTGAGAAACGCACTGTCTTGGCGAAAGAAAGCGTTTTTGTACAACTTCATAGAAATAGCTGTAACTTTTGATAGAAGACTCAGACAAACATGTTTATGGCCTTATCTTATAGAACTCAAGGTCTCCGTGCTGGGAAAACAGGTTTTGCAGCTGTTTGAGCTAAGACTTCCAAGTTATTCACATAATGAAAACCTATACTTTGTTTCGGTCGAGTTCCCCATTCAAATGCATGTAACAGTGAGAAACGCACTGTCTTGGCGAAAGAAAGCGTTTTTGTACAACTTCATATGAATAGCTGTAACTTTTGATAGAAGACTCAGACAAACATGTTTATGGCTTTATCTTATAGAACTCAAGGTCTCCGTGCTGGGAAAACAGGTTTTGCAGCTGTTTGAGCTAAGATTTCCAAGTTATTCACATAATGAAAACCTATACTTTGTTTCGGTCGAGTTCCCCATTCAAATGCATGTAACAGTGAGAAACGCACTGTCTTGGCGAAAGAAAGCGTTTTTGTACAACTTCATATGAATAGCTGTAACTTTTGATAGAAGACTCAGACAAACATGTTTATGGCTTTATCTTATAGAACTCAAGGTCTCCGTGCTGGGAAAACAGGTTTTGCAGCTGTTTGAGCTAAGATTTCCAAGTTATTCACATAATGAAAACCTATACTTTGTTTCGGTCGAGTTCCCCATTCAAATGCATGTAACAGTGAGAAACGCACTGTCTTGGCGAAAGAAAGCGTTTTTGTACAACTTCATAGAAATAGCTGTAACTTTTGATAGAAGACTCAGACAAACATGTTTATGGCCTTATATTATAGAACTCAAGGTCTCCGTGCTGGGAAAACAGGTTTTGCAGCTGTTTGAGCTAAGATTTCCAAGTTATTCACATAATGAAAACCTATACTTTGTTTCGGTCGAGTTCCCCATTCAAATGCATGTAACAGTGAGAAACGCACTGTCTTGGCAAAAGAAAGCGTTTTTGTACAACTTCATAGAAATAGCTGTAACTTTTGATAGAAGACTCAGACAAACATGTTTATGGCCTTATATTATAGAACTCAAGGTCTCCGTGCTGGGAAAACAGGTTTTGCAGCTGTTTGAGCTAAGATTTCCAAGTTATTCACATAATGAAAACCTATACTTTGTTTCGGTCGAGTTCCCCATTCAAATGCATGTAACAGTGAGAAACGCACTGTCTTGGCGAAAGAAAGCGTTTTTGTACAACTTCATAGAAATAGCTGTAACTTTTGATAGAAGACTCAGACAAACATGTTTATGGCTTTATCTTATAGAACTCAAGGTTCCCGTGCTGGGAAAACAGGTTTTGTAGCTGTTTGAGCTAAGATTTTCAGGTTATTCACATAATGAAAACCTATACTTTGTTTCGGTCGAGTTCCCCATTCAAATGCATGTAACAGTGAGAAACGCACTGTCTTGGCGAAAGAAAGCGTTTTTGTACAACTTCATAGAAATAGCTGTAACTTTTGATAGAAGACTCAGACAAACATGTTTATGGCTTTATCTTATAGAACTCAAGGTTCCCGTGCTGGGAAAACAGGTTTTGTAGCTGTTTGAGCTAAGATTTCCAAGTTATTCACATAATGAAAACCTATACTTTGTTTCGGTCGAGTTCCCCATTCAAATGCATGTAACAGTGAGAAACGCACTGTCTTGGCGAAAGAAAGCGTTTTTGTACAACTTCATATAAATAGCTGTAACTTTTGATAGAAGACTCGGATACACATGTTTATGGCTTTATCTTATAGAACTCAAGGTCTCCGTGCTGGGAAAACAGGTTTTGCAGCTGTTTGAGCTAAGATTTCCAAGTTATTCACATAATGAAAACCTATACTTTGTTTCGGTCGAGTTCCCCATTCAAATGCATGTAACAGTGAGAAACGCACTGTCTTGGCGAAAGAAAGCGTTTTTGTACAACTTCATATAAATAGCTGTAACTTTTGATAGAAGACTCGGATACACATGTTTATGGCTTTATCTTATAGAACTCAAGGTTCCCGTGCTGGGATAACAGGTTTTGTAGCTGTTTGAGCTAAGATTTCCAAGTTATTCACATAATGAAAACCTATACTTTGTTTCGGTCGAGTTCCCCATTCAAATGCATGTAACAGTGAGAAACGCACTGTCTTGGCGAAAGAAAGCGTTTTTGTACAACTTCATAGAAATAGCTGTAACTTTTGATAGAAGACTCGGACAAACATGTTTATGGCCTTATATTATAGAACTCAAGGTCCACATGCTGGGAAAACAGGTTTTGCAGCTGTTTGAGCTAAGATTTTCAAGCTATTCACATAATGAAAACGTATACTTTGTTTCGGTCGAGTTCCCCATTCAAATGCATGTAACAGTGAGAAACGCACTGTCTTGGCGAAAGAAAGCGTTTTTATACAACTTCATATAAATAGCTGTAACTTTTGATAGAAGACTCGGATACACATGTTTATGGCTTTATCTTATAGAACTCAAGGTTCCCGTGCTGGGAAAACAGGTTTTGTAGCTGTTTGAGCTAAGATTTCCAAGTTATTCACATAATGAAAACCTATACTTTGTTTCGGTCGAGTTCCCCATTCAAATGCATGTAACAGTGAGAAACGCACTGTCTTGGCGAAAGAAAGCGTTTTTGTACAACTTCATAGAAATAGCTGTAACTTTTGATAGAAGACTCAGACAAACATGTTTATGGCCTTATCTTATAGAACTCAAGGTCTCCGTGCTGGGAAAACAGGTTTTGCAGCTGTTTGAGCTAAGACTTCCAAGTTATTCACATAATGAAAACCTATACTTTGTTTCGGTCGAGTTCCCCATTCAAATGCATGTAACAGTGAGAAACGCACTGTCTTGGCGAAAGAAAGCGTTTTTGTACAACTTCATAGAAATAGCTGTAACTTTTGATAGAAGACTCAGACAAACATGTTTATGGCCTTATCTTATAGAACTCAAGGTCTCCGTGCTGGGAAAACAGGTTTTGCAGCTGTTTGAGCTAAGACTTCCAAGTTATTCACATAATGAAAACCTATACTTTGTTTCGGTCGAGTTCCCCATTCAAATGCATGTAACAGTGAGAAACGCACTGTCTTGGCGAAAGAAAGCGTTTTTGTACAACTTCATAGAAATAGCTGTAACTTTTGATAGAAGACTCAGACAAACATGTTTATGGCTTTATCTTATAGAACTCAAGGTTCCCGTGCTGGGAAAACAGGTTTTGTAGCTGTTTGAGCTAAGATTTCCAGGTTATTCACATAATGAAAACCTATACTTTGTTTCGGTCGAGTTCCCCATTCAAATGCATGTAACAGTGAGAAACGCACTGTCTTGGCGAAAGAAAGCGTTTTTGTACAACTTCATAGAAATAGCTGTAACTTTTGATAGAAGACTCAGACAAACATGTTTATGGCTTTATCTTATAGAACTCAAGGTTCCCGTGCTGGGAAAACAGGTTTTGTAGCTGTTTGAGCTAAGATTTCCAAGTTATTCACATAATGAAAACCTATACTTTGTTTCGGTCGAGTTCCCCATTCAAATGCATGTAACAGTGAGAAACGCACTGTCTTGGCGAAAGAAAGCGTTTTTGTACAACTTCATATAAATAGCTGTAACTTTTGATAGAAGACTCGGATACACATGTTTATGGCTTTATCTTATAGAACTCAAGGTCTCCGTGCTGGGAAAACAGGTTTTGCAGCTGTTTGAGCTAAGATTTCCAAGTTATTCACATAATGAAAACCTATACTTTGTTTCGGTCGAGTTCCCCATTCAAATGCATGTAACAGTGAGAAACGCACTGTCTTGGCGAAAGAAAGCGTTTTTGTACAACTTCATATAAATAGCTGTAACTTTTGATAGAAGACTCGGATACACATGTTTATGGCTTTATCTTATAGAACTCAAGGTTCCCGTGCTGGGATAACAGGTTTTGTAGCTGTTTGAGCTAAGATTTCCAAGTTATTCACATAATGAAAACCTATACTTTGTTTCGGTCGAGTTCCCCATTCAAATGCATGTAACAGTGAGAAACGCACTGTCTTGGCGAAAGAAAGCGTTTTTGTACAACTTCATAGAAATAGCTGTAACTTTTGATAGAAGACTCGGACAAACATGTTTATGGCCTTATATTATAGAACTCAAGGTCCACATGCTGGGAAAACAGGTTTTGCAGCTGTTTGAGCTAAGATTTTCAAGCTATTCACATAATGAAAACGTATACTTTGTTTCGGTCGAGTTCCCCATTCAAATGCATGTAACAGTGAGAAACGCACTGTCTTGGCGAAAGAAAGCGTTTTTGTACAACTTCATATAAATAGCTGTAACTTTTGATAGAAGACTCGGATACACATGTTTATGGCTTTATCTTATAGAACTCAAGGTTCCCGTGCTGGGAAAACAGGTTTTGTAGCTGTTTGAGCTAAGATTTCCAAGTTATTCACATAATGAAAACCTATACTTTGTTTCGGTCGAGTTCCCCATTCAAATGCATGTAACAGTGAGAAACGCACTGTCTTGGCGAAAGAAAGCGTTTTTGTACAACTTCATAGAAATAGCTGTAACTTTTGATAGAAGACTCAGACAAACATGTTTATGGCCTTATCTTATAGAACTCAAGGTCTCCGTGCTGGGAAAACAGGTTTTGCAGCTGTTTGAGCTAAGACTTCCAAGTTATTCACATAATGAAAACCTATACTTTGTTTCGGTCGAGTTCCCCATTCAAATGCATGTAACAGTGAGAAACGCACTGTCTTGGCGAAAGAAAGCGTTTTTGTACAACTTCATATAAATAGCTGTAACTTTTGATAGAAGACTCGGATACACATGTTTATGGCTTTATCTTATAGAACTCAAGGTTCCCGTGCTGGGAAAACAGGTTTTGTAGCTGTTTGAGCTAAGATTTCCAAGTTATTCACATAATGAAAACCTATACTTTGTTTCGGTCGAGTTCCCCATTCAAATGCATGTAACAGTGAGAAACGCACTGTCTTGGCGAAAGAAAGCGTTTTTGTACAACTTCATAGAAATAGCTGTAACTTTTGATAGAAGACTCGGATACACATGTTTATGGCTTTATCTTATAGAACTCAAGGTCTCCGTGCTGGGAAAACAGGTTTTGTAGCTGTTTGAGCTAAGATTTCCAAGTTATTCACATAATGAAAACCTATACTTTGTTTCGGTCGAGTTCCCCATTCAAATGCATGTAACAGTGAGAAACGCACTGTCTTGGCGAAAGAAAGCGTTTTTGTACAACTTCATAGAAATAGCTGTAACTTTTGATAGAAGACTCAGACAAACATGTTTATGGCTTTATCTTATAGAACTCAAGGTCTCCGTGCTGGGAAAACAGGTTTTGCAGCTGTTTGAGCTAAGATTTCCAAGTTATTCACATAATGAAAACGTATACTTTGTTTCGGTCGAGTTCCCCATTCAAATGCATGTAACAGTGAGAAACGCACTGTCTTGGCGAAAGAAAGCGTTTTTGTACAACTTCATATAAATAGCTGTAACTTTTGATAGAAGACTCGGATACACATGTTTATGGCTTTATCTTATAGAACTCAAGGTTCCCGTGCTGGGAAAACAGGTTTTGTAGCTGTTTGAGCTAAGATTTCCAAGTTATTCACATAATGAAAACCTATACTTTGTTTCGGTCGAGTTCCCCATTCAAATGCATGTAACAGTGAGAAACGCACTGTCTTGGCGAAAGAAAGCGTTTTTGTACAACTTCATAGAAATAGCTGTAACTTTTGATAGAAGACTCAGACAAACATGTTTATGGCCTTATCTTATAGAACTCAAGGTCTCCGTGCTGGGAAAACAGGTTTTGCAGCTGTTTGAGCTAAGACTTCCAAGTTATTCACATAATGAAAACCTATACTTTGTTTCGGTCGAGTTCCCCATTCAAATGCATGTAACAGTGAGAAACGCACTGTCTTGGCGAAAGAAAGCGTTTTTGTACAACTTCATATAAATAGCTGTAACTTTTGATAGAAGACTCGGATACACATGTTTATGGCTTTATCTTATAGAACTCAAGGTTCCCGTGCTGGGAAAACAGGTTTTGTAGCTGTTTGAGCTAAGATTTCCAAGTTATTCACATAATGAAAACCTATACTTTGTTTCGGTCGAGTTCCCCATTCAAATGCATGTAACAGTGAGAAACGCACTGTCTTGGCGAAAGAAAGCGTTTTTGTACAACTTCATAGAAATAGCTGTAACTTTTGATAGAAGACTCGGATACACATGTTTATGGCTTTATCTTATAGAACTCAAGGTCTCCGTGCTGGGAAAACAGGTTTTGTAGCTGTTTGAGCTAAGATTTCCAAGTTATTCACATAATGAAAACCTATACTTTGTTTCGGTCGAGTTCCCCATTCAAATGCATGTAACAGTGAGAAACGCACTGTCTTGGCGAAAGAAAGCGTTTTTGTACAACTTCATAGAAATAGCTGTAACTTTTGATAGAAGACTCGGATACACATGTTTATGGCTTTATCTTATAGAACTCAAGGTTCCCGTGCTGGGAAAACAGGTTTTGTAGCTGTTTGAGCTAAGATTTCCAAGTTATTCACATAATGAAAACCTATACTTTGTTTCGGTCGAGTTCCCCATTCAAATGCATGTAACAGTGAGAAACGCACTGTCTTGGCGAAAGAAAGCGTTTTTGTACAACTTCATATAAATAGCTGTAACTTTTGATAGAAGACTCAGACAAACATGTTTATGGCTTTATCTTATAGAACTCAAGGTCTCCGTGCTGGGAAAACAGGTTTTGCAGCTGTTTGAGCTAAGATTTCCAAGTTATTCACATAATGAAAACCTATACTTTGTTTTGGTCGAGTTCCCCATTCAAATGCATGTAACAGTGAGAAACGCACTGTCTTGGCGAAAGAAAGCGTTTTTGTACAACTTCATATAAATAGCTGTAACTTTTGATAGAAGACTCGGATACACATGTTTATGGATTTATCTTATAGAACTCAAGGTTCCCGTGCTGGGAAAACAGGTTTTGTAGCTGTTTGAGCTAAGATTTCCAAGTTATTCACATAATGAAAACCTATACTTTGTTTCGGTCGAGTTCCCCATTCAAATGCATGTAACAGTGAGAAACGCACTGTCTTGGCGAAAGAAAGCGTTTTTGTACAACTTCATAGAAATAGCTGTAACTTTTGATAGAAGACTCAGACAAACATGTTTATGGCTTTATCTTATAGAACTCAAGGTTCCCGTGCTGGGAAAACAGGTTTTGTAGCTGTTTGAGCTAAGATTTCCAAGTTATTCACATAATGAAAACCTATACTTTGTTTCGGTCGAGTTCCCCATTCAAATGCATGTAACAGTGAGAAACGCACTGTCTTGGCGAAAGAAAGCGTTTGTGTACAACTTCATATAAATAGCTGTAACTTTTGATAGAAGACTCAGACAAACATGTTTATGGCTTTATCTTATAGAACTCAAGGTCTCCGTGCTGGGAAAACAGGTTTTGCAGCTGTTTGAGCTAAGATTTCCAAGTTATTCACATAATGAAAACCTATACTTTGTTTCGGTCGAGTTCCCCATTCAAATGCATGTAACAGTGAGAAACGCACTGTCTTGGCGAAAGAAAGCGTTTTTGTACAACTTCATAGAAATAGCTGTAACTTTTGATAGAAGACTCGGATACACATGTTTATGGATTTATCTTATAGAACTCAAGGTTCCCGTGCTGGGAAAACAGGTTTTGTAGCTGTTTGAGCTAAGATTTCCAAGTTATTCACATAATGAAAACCTATACTTTGTTTCGGTCGAGTTCCCCATTCAAATGCATGTAACAGTGAGAAACGCACTGTCTTGGCGAAAGAAAGCGTTTTTGTACAACTTCATAGAAATAGCTGTAACTTTTGATAGAAGACTCAGACAAACATGTTTATGGCTTTATATTATAGAACTCAAGGTCTCTGTGCTGGGAAAACAGGTTTTGCAGCTGTTTGAGCTAAGATTTCCAAGTTATTCACATAATGAAAACCTATACTTTGTTTCGGTCGAGTTCCCCATTCAAATGCATGTAACAGTGAGAAACGCACTGTCTTGGCGAAAGAAAGCGTTTTTGTACAACTTCATATAAATAGCTGTAACTTTTGATAGAAGACTCGGATACACATGTTTATGGATTTATCTTATAGAACTCAAGGTTCCCGTGCTGGGAAAACAGGTTTTGTAGCTGTTTGAGCTAAGATTTCCAAGTTATTCACATAATGAAAACCTATACTTTGTTTCGGTCGAGTTCCCCATTCAAATGCATGTAACAGTGAGAAACGCACTGTCTTGGCGAAAGAAAGCGTTTTTGTACAACTTCATATAAATAGCTGTAACTTTTGATAGAAGACTCGGATACACATGTTTATGGCTTTATCTTATAGAACTCAAGGTCTCCGTGCTGGGAAAACAGGTTTTGCAGCTGTTTGAGCTAAGATTTCCAAGTTATTCACATAATGAAAACCTATACTTTGTTTCGGTCGAGTTCCCCATTCAAATGCATGTAACAGTGAGAAACGCACTGTCTTGGCGAAAGAAAGCGTTTTTGTACAACTTCATATAAATAGCTGTAACTTTTGATAGAAGACTCAGACAAACATGTTTATGGCTTTATCTTATAGAACTCAAGGTTCCCGTGCTGGGAAAACAGGTTTTGTAGCTGTTTGAGCTAAGATTTCCAAGTTATTCACATAATGAAAACCTATACTTTGTTTCGGTCGAGTTCCCCATTCAAATGCATGTAACAGTGAGAAACGCACTGTCTTGGCGAAAGAAAGCGTTTGTGTACAACTTCATAGAAATAGCTGTAACCTTTGATAGAAGACTCAGACAAACATGTTTATGGCTTTATCTTATAGAACTCAAGGTCTCCGTGCTGGGAAAACAGGTTTTGCAGCTGTTTGAGCTAAGATTTCCAAGTTATTCACATAATGAAAACCTATACTTTGTTTCGGTCGAGTTCCCCATTCAAATGCATGTAACAGTGAGAAACGCACTGTCTTGGCGAAAGAAAGCGTTTTTGTACAACTTCATAGAAATAGCTGTAACTTTTGATAGAAGACTCAGACAAACATGTTTATGGCTTTATATTATAGAACTCAAGGTCTCTGTGCTGGGAAAACAGGTTTTGCAGCTGTTTGAGCTAAGATTTCCAAGTTATTCACATAATGAAAACCTATACTTTGTTTCGGTCGAGTTCCCCATTCAAATGCATGTAACAGTGAGAAATCTACTGTCTTGGCGAAAGAAAGCGTTTTTGTACAACTTCATATAAATAGCTGTAACTTTTGATAGAAGACTCAGACAAACATGTTTATGGCTTATAGAACTCAAGGTCTCCGTGCTGGGAAAACAGGTTTTGCAGCTGTTTGAGCTAAGATTTCCAAGTTATTCACATAATGAAAACATATACTCTGTTTCGGTCGAGTTCCCCATTCAAATGCATGTAACAGTGAGAAACGCACTGTCTTGGCGAAAGAAAGCGTTTTTGTACAACTTCATATAAATAGCTGTAACTTTTGATAGAAGACTCAGACAAACATGTTTATGGCTTTATCTTATAGAACTCAAGGTCTCCGTGCTGGGAAAACAGGTTTTGCAGCTGTTTGAGCTAAGATTTCCAAGTTATTCACATAATGAAAACCTATACTTTGTTTCGGTCGAGTTCCCCATTCAAATGCATGTAACAGTGAGAAACGCACTGTCTTGGCGAAAGAAAGCGTTTTTTTACAACTTCATAGAAATAGCTGTAACTTTTGATAGAAGACTCAGACAAACATGTTTATGGCTTTATCTTATAGAACTCAAGGTCTCCGTGCTGGGAAAACAGGTTTTGCAGCTGTTTGAGCTAAGATTTCCAAGTTATTCACATAATGAAAACCTATACTTTGTTTCGGTCGAGTTCCCCATTCAAATGCATGTAACAGTGAGAAACGCACTGTCTTGGCGAAAGAAAGCGTTTTTGTACAACTTCATAGAAATAGCTGTAACTTTTGATAGAAGACTCAGACAAACATGTTTATGGCCTTATATTATAGAACTCAAGGTCTCCGTGCTGGGAAAACAGGTTTTGCAGCTGTTTGAGCTAAGATTTCCAAGTTATTCACATAATGAAAACCTATACTTTGTTTCGGTCGAGTTCCCCATTCAAATGCATGTAACAGTGAGAAACGCACTGTCTTGGCAAAAGAAAGCGTTTTTGTACAACTTCATAGAAATAGCTGTAACTTTTGATAGAAGACTCAGACAAACATGTTTATGGCCTTATATTATAGAACTCAAGGTCTCCGTGCTGGGAAAACAGGTTTTGCAGCTGTTTGAGCTAAGATTTCCAAGTTATTCACATAATGAAAACCTATACTTTGTTTCGGTCGAGTTCCCCATTCAAATGCATGTAACAGTGAGAAACGCACTGTCTTGGCGAAAGAAAGCGTTTTTGTACAACTTCATAGAAATAGCTGTAACTTTTGATAGAAGACTCAGACAAACATGTTTATGGCCTTATATTATAGAACTCAAGGTCTCTGTGCTGGGAAAACAGGTTTTGCAGCTGTTTGAGCTAAGATTTCCAAGTTATTCACATAATGAAAACCTATACTTTGTTTCGGTCGAGTTCCCCATTCAAATGCATGTAACAGTGAGAAACGCACTGTCTTGGCGAAAGAAAGCGTTTTTGTACAACTTCATAGAAATAGCTGTAACTTTTGATAGAAGACTCGGATACACATGTTTATGGCTTTATCTTATAGAACTCAAGGTTCCCGTGCTGGGAAAACAGGTTTTGTAGCTGTTTGAGCTAAGATTTCCAAGTTATTCACATAATGAAAACCTATACTTTGTTTCGGTCGAGTTCCCCATTCAAATGCATGTAACAGTGAGAAACGCACTGTCTTGGCGAAAGAAAGCGTTTTTGTACAACTTCATAGAAATAGCTGTAACTTTTGATAGAAGACTCAGACAAACATGTTTATGGCTTTATCTTATAGAACTCAAGGTTCCCGTGCTGGGAAAACAGGTTTTGTAGCTGTTTGAGCTAAGATTTCCAAGTTATTCACATAATGAAAACCTATACTTTGTTTCGGTCGAGTTCCCCATTCAAATGCATGTAACAGTGAGAAACGCACTGTCTTGGCGAAAGAAAGCGTTTTTGTACAACTTCATATGAATAGCTGTAACTTTTGATAGAAGACTCAGACAAACATGTTTATGGCTTTATCTTATAGAACTCAAGGTCTCCGTGCTGGGAAAACAGGTTTTGCAGCTGTTTGAGCTAAGATTTCCAAGTTATTCACATAATGAAAACCTATACTTTGTTTCGGTCGAGTTCCCCATTCAAATGCATGTAACAGTGAGAAACGCACTGTCTTGGCGAAAGAAAGCGTTTTTGTACAACTTCATATGAATAGCTGTAACTTTTGATAGAAGACTCAGACAAACATGTTTATGGCTTTATCTTATAGAACTCAAGGTCTCCGTGCTGGGAAAACAGGTTTTGCAGCTGTTTGAGCTAAGATTTCCAAGTTATTCACATAATGAAAACCTATACTTTGTTTCGGTCGAGTTCCCCATTCAAATGCATGTAACAGTGAGAAACGCACTGTCTTGGCGAAAGAAAGCGTTTTTGTACAACTTCATAGAAATAGCTGTAACTTTTGATAGAAGACTCAGACAAACATGTTTATGGCCTTATATTATAGAACTCAAGGTCTCCGTGCTGGGAAAACAGGTTTTGCAGCTGTTTGAGCTAAGATTTCCAAGTTATTCACATAATGAAAACCTATACTTTGTTTCGGTCGAGTTCCCCATTCAAATGCATGTAACAGTGAGAAACGCACTGTCTTGGCAAAAGAAAGCGTTTTTGTACAACTTCATAGAAATAGCTGTAACTTTTGATAGAAGACTCAGACAAACATGTTTATGGCCTTATATTATAGAACTCAAGGTCTCCGTGCTGGGAAAACAGGTTTTGCAGCTGTTTGAGCTAAGATTTCCAAGTTATTCACATAATGAAAACCTATACTTTGTTTCGGTCGAGTTCCCCATTCAAATGCATGTAACAGTGAGAAACGCACTGTCTTGGCGAAAGAAAGCGTTTTTGTACAACTTCATAGAAATAGCTGTAACTTTTGATAGAAGACTCAGACAAACATGTTTATGGCTTTATCTTATAGAACTCAAGGTTCCCGTGCTGGGAAAACAGGTTTTGTAGCTGTTTGAGCTAAGATTTTCAGGTTATTCACATAATGAAAACCTATACTTTGTTTCGGTCGAGTTCCCCATTCAAATGCATGTAACAGTGAGAAACGCACTGTCTTGGCGAAAGAAAGCGTTTTTGTACAACTTCATAGAAATAGCTGTAACTTTTGATAGAAGACTCAGACAAACATGTTTATGGCTTTATCTTATAGAACTCAAGGTTCCCGTGCTGGGAAAACAGGTTTTGTAGCTGTTTGAGCTAAGATTTCCAAGTTATTCACATAATGAAAACCTATACTTTGTTTCGGTCGAGTTCCCCATTCAAATGCATGTAACAGTGAGAAACGCACTGTCTTGGCGAAAGAAAGCGTTTTTGTACAACTTCATATAAATAGCTGTAACTTTTGATAGAAGACTCGGATACACATGTTTATGGCTTTATCTTATAGAACTCAAGGTCTCCGTGCTGGGAAAACAGGTTTTGCAGCTGTTTGAGCTAAGATTTCCAAGTTATTCACATAATGAAAACCTATACTTTGTTTCGGTCGAGTTCCCCATTCAAATGCATGTAACAGTGAGAAACGCACTGTCTTGGCGAAAGAAAGCGTTTTTGTACAACTTCATATAAATAGCTGTAACTTTTGATAGAAGACTCGGATACACATGTTTATGGCTTTATCTTATAGAACTCAAGGTTCCCGTGCTGGGATAACAGGTTTTGTAGCTGTTTGAGCTAAGATTTCCAAGTTATTCACATAATGAAAACCTATACTTTGTTTCGGTCGAGTTCCCCATTCAAATGCATGTAACAGTGAGAAACGCACTGTCTTGGCGAAAGAAAGCGTTTTTGTACAACTTCATAGAAATAGCTGTAACTTTTGATAGAAGACTCAGACAAACATGTTTATGGCCTTATCTTATAGAACTCAAGGTCTCCGTGCTGGGAAAACAGGTTTTGCAGCTGTTTGAGCTAAGACTTCCAAGTTATTCACATAATGAAAACCTATACTTTGTTTCGGTCGAGTTCCCCATTCAAATGCATGTAACAGTGAGAAACGCACTGTCTTGGCGAAAGAAAGCGTTTTTGTACAACTTCATATAAATAGCTGTAACTTTTGATAGAAGACTCGGATACACATGTTTATGGCTTTATCTTATAGAACTCAAGGTCTCCGTGCTGGGAAAACAGGTTTTGCAGCTGTTTGAGCTAAGATTTCCAAGTTATTCACATAATGAAAACCTATACTTTGTTTCGGTCGAGTTCCCCATTCAAATGCATGTAACAGTGAGAAACGCACTGTCTTGGCGAAAGAAAGCGTTTTTGTACAACTTCATATAAATAGCTGTAACTTTTGATAGAAGACTCGGATACACATGTTTATGGCTTTATCTTATAGAACTCAAGGTTCCCGTGCTGGGATAACAGGTTTTGTAGCTGTTTGAGCTAAGATTTCCAAGTTATTCACATAATGAAAACCTATACTTTGTTTCGGTCGAGTTCCCCATTCAAATGCATGTAACAGTGAGAAACGCACTGTCTTGGCGAAAGAAAGCGTTTTTGTACAACTTCATAGAAATAGCTGTAACTTTTGATAGAAGACTCGGACAAACATGTTTATGGCCTTATATTATAGAACTCAAGGTCCACATGCTGGGAAAACAGGTTTTGCAGCTGTTTGAGCTAAGATTTTCAAGCTATTCACATAATGAAAACGTATACTTTGTTTCGGTCGAGTTCCCCATTCAAATGCATGTAACAGTGAGAAACGCACTGTCTTGGCGAAAGAAAGCGTTTTTGTACAACTTCATATAAATAGCTGTAACTTTTGATAGAAGACTCGGATACACATGTTTATGGCTTTATCTTATAGAACTCAAGGTTCCCGTGCTGGGAAAACAGGTTTTGTAGCTGTTTGAGCTAAGATTTCCAAGTTATTCACATAATGAAAACCTATACTTTGTTTCGGTCGAGTTCCCCATTCAAATGCATGTAACAGTGAGAAACGCACTGTCTTGGCGAAAGAAAGCGTTTTTGTACAACTTCATAGAAATAGCTGTAACTTTTGATAGAAGACTCAGACAAACATGTTTATGGCCTTATCTTATAGAACTCAAGGTCTCCGTGCTGGGAAAACAGGTTTTGCAGCTGTTTGAGCTAAGACTTCCAAGTTATTCACATAATGAAAACCTATACTTTGTTTCGGTCGAGTTCCCCATTCAAATGCATGTAACAGTGAGAAACGCACTGTCTTGGCGAAAGAAAGCGTTTTTGTACAACTTCATAGAAATAGCTGTAACTTTTGATAGAAGACTCGGATACACATGTTTATGGCTTTATCTTATAGAACTCAAGGTCTCCGTGCTGGGAAAACAGGTTTTGTAGCTGTTTGAGCTAAGATTTCCAAGTTATTCACATAATGAAAACCTATACTTTGTTTCGGTCGAGTTCCCCATTCAAATGCATGTAACAGTGAGAAACGCACTGTCTTGGCGAAAGAAAGCGTTTTTGTACAACTTCATAGAAATAGCTGTAACTTTTGATAGAAGACTCAGACAAACATGTTTATGGCTTTATCTTATAGAACTCAAGGTCTCCGTGCTGGGAAAACAGGTTTTGCAGCTGTTTGAGCTAAGATTTCCAAGTTATTCACATAATGAAAACTTGTACTTTGTTTCGGTGGAGTTCCCCATTCAAATGCATGTAACAGTGAGAAACGCACTGTCTTGGCGAAAGAAAGCGTTTTTGTACAACTTCATATAAATAGCTGTAACTTTTGATAGAAGACTCGGATACACATGTTTATGGCTTTATCTTATAGAACTCAAGGTCTCCGTGCTGGGAAAACAGGTTTTGTAGCTGTTTGAGCTAAGATTTCCAAGTTATTCACATAATGAAAACCTATACTTTGTTTCGGTCGAGTTCCCCATTCAAATGCATGTAACAGTGAGAAACGCACTGTCTTGGCGAAAGAAAGCGTTTTTGTACAACTTCATAGAAATAGCTGTAACTTTTGATAGAAGACTCGGATACACATGTTTATGGCTTTATCTTATAGAACTCAAGGTTCCCGTGCTGGGAAAACAGGTTTTGTAGCTGTTTGAGCTAAGATTTCCAAGTTATTCACATAATGAAAACCTATACTTTGTTTCGGTCGAGTTCCCCATTCAAATGCATGTAACAGTGAGAAACGCACTGTCTTGGCGAAAGAAAGCGTTTTTGTACAACTTCATAGAAATAGCTGTAACTTTTGATAGAAGACTCAGACAAACATGTTTATGGCTTTATCTTATAGAACTCAAGGTTCCCGTGCTGGGAAAACAGGTTTTGTAGCTGTTTGAGCTAAGATTTCCAAGTTATTCACATAATGAAAACCTATACTTTGTTTCGGTCGAGTTCCCCATTCAAATGCATGTAACAGTGAGAAACGCACTGTCTTGGCGAAAGAAAGCGTTTGTGTACAACTTCATATAAATAGCTGTAACTTTTGATAGAAGACTCAGACAAACATGTTTATGGCTTTATCTTATAGAACTCAAGGTCTCCGTGCTGGGAAAACAGGTTTTGCAGCTGTTTGAGCTAAGATTTCCAAGTTATTCACATAATGAAAACCTATACTTTGTTTCGGTCGAGTTCCCCATTCAAATGCATGTAACAGTGAGAAACGCACTGTCTTGGCGAAAGAAAGCGTTTTTGTACAACTTCATAGAAATAGCTGTAACTTTTGATAGAAGACTCGGATACACATGTTTATGGATTTATCTTATAGAACTCAAGGTTCCCGTGCTGGGAAAACAGGTTTTGTAGCTGTTTGAGCTAAGATTTCCAAGTTATTCACATAATGAAAACCTATACTTTGTTTCGGTCGAGTTCCCCATTCAAATGCATGTAACAGTGAGAAACGCACTGTCTTGGCGAAAGAAAGCGTTTTTGTACAACTTCATAGAAATAGCTGTAACTTTTGATAGAAGACTCAGACAAACATGTTTATGGCTTTATATTATAGAACTCAAGGTCTCTGTGCTGGGAAAACAGGTTTTGCAGCTGTTTGAGCTAAGATTTCCAAGTTATTCACATAATGAAAACCTATACTTTGTTTCGGTCGAGTTCCCCATTCAAATGCATGTAACAGTGAGAAACGCACTGTCTTGGCGAAAGAAAGCGTTTTTGTACAACTTCATATAAATAGCTGTAACTTTTGATAGAAGACTCGGATACACATGTTTATGGATTTATCTTATAGAACTCAAGGTTCCCGTGCTGGGAAAACAGGTTTTGTAGCTGTTTGAGCTAAGATTTCCAAGTTATTCACATAATGAAAACCTATACTTTGTTTCGGTCGAGTTCCCCATTCAAATGCATGTAACAGTGAGAAACGCACTGTCTTGGCGAAAGAAAGCGTTTTTGTACAACTTCATATAAATAGCTGTAACTTTTGATAGAAGACTCGGATACACATGTTTATGGCTTTATCTTATAGAACTCAAGGTCTCCGTGCTGGGAAAACAGGTTTTGCAGCTGTTTGAGCTAAGATTTCCAAGTTATTCACATAATGAAAACCTATACTTTGTTTCGGTCGAGTTCCCCATTCAAATGCATGTAACAGTGAGAAACGCACTGTCTTGGCGAAAGAAAGCGTTTTTGTACAACTTCATATAAATAGCTGTAACTTTTGATAGAAGACTCAGACAAACATGTTTATGGCTTTATCTTATAGAACTCAAGGTTCCCGTGCTGGGAAAACAGGTTTTGTAGCTGTTTGAGCTAAGATTTCCAAGTTATTCACATAATGAAAACCTATACTTTGTTTCGGTCGAGTTCCCCATTCAAATGCATGTAACAGTGAGAAACGCACTGTCTTGGCGAAAGAAAGCGTTTGTGTACAACTTCATAGAAATAGCTGTAACCTTTGATAGAAGACTCAGACAAACATGTTTATGGCTTTATCTTATAGAACTCAAGGTCTCCGTGCTGGGAAAACAGGTTTTGCAGCTGTTTGAGCTAAGATTTCCAAGTTATTCACATAATGAAAACCTATACTTTGTTTCGGTCGAGTTCCCCATTCAAATGCATGTAACAGTGAGAAACGCACTGTCTTGGCGAAAGAAAGCGTTTTTGTACAACTTCATAGAAATAGCTGTAACTTTTGATAGAAGACTCAGACAAACATGTTTATGGCTTTATATTATAGAACTCAAGGTCTCTGTGCTGGGAAAACAGGTTTTGCAGCTGTTTGAGCTAAGATTTCCAAGTTATTCACATAATGAAAACCTATACTTTGTTTCGGTCGAGTTCCCCATTCAAATGCATGTAA
This sequence comes from Copadichromis virginalis, assembly GCF_057382275.1. Lineage (NCBI taxonomy): Eukaryota > Metazoa > Chordata > Actinopteri > Cichliformes > Cichlidae > Copadichromis > Copadichromis virginalis. Next base: position 3,982,745 of record NC_140622.1, read on the forward strand.
CAGTGAGAAATCTACTGTCTTGGCGAAAGAAAGCGTTTTTGTACAACTTCATATAAATAGCTGTAACTTTTGATAGAAGACTCAGACAAACATGTTTATGGCTTATAGAACTCAAGGTCTCCGTGCTGGGAAAACAGGTTTTGCAGCTGTTTGAGCTAAGATTTCCAAGTTATTCACATAATGAAAACATATACTCTGTTTCGGTCGAGTTCCCCATTCAAATGCATGTAACAGTGAGAAACGCACTGTCTTGGCGAAAGAAAGCGTTTTTGTACAACTTCATATAAATAGCTGTAACTTTTGATAGAAGACTCAGACAAACATGTTTATGGCTTTATCTTATAGAACTCAAGGTCTCCGTGCTGGGAAAACAGGTTTTGCAGCTGTTTGAGCTAAGATTTCCAAGTTATTCACATAATGAAAACCTATACTTTGTTTCGGTCGAGTTCCCCATTCAAATGCATGTAACAGTGAGAAACGCACTGTCTTGGCGAAAGAAAGCGTTTTTTTACAACTTCATAGAAATAGCTGTAACTTTTGATAGAAGACTCAGACAAACATGTTTATGGCCTTATCTTATAGAACTCAAGGTCTCCGTGCTGGGAAAACAGGTTTTGTAGCTGTTTGAGCTAAGATTTCCAAGTTATTCACATAATGAAAACCTATACTTTGTTTCGGTCGAGTTCCCCATTCAAATGCATGTAACAGTGAGAAACGCACTGTCTTGGCGAAAGAAAGCGTTTTTGTACAACTTCATAGAAATAGCTGTAACTTTTGATAGAAGACTCAGACAAACATGTTTATGGCCTTATATTATAGAACTCAAGGTCTCTGTGCTGGGAAAACAGGTTTTGCAGCTGTTTGAGCTAAGATTTCCAAGTTATTCACATAATGAAAACCTATACTTTGTTTCGGTCGAGTTCCCCATTCAAATGCATGTAACAGTGAGAAACGCAGTGTCTTGGCGAAAGAAAGCGTTTTTGTACAACTTCATAGAAATAGCTGTAACTTTTGATAGAAGACTCAGACAAACATGTTTATGGCCTTATATTATAGAACTCAAGGTCTCCGTGCTGGGAAAACAGGTTTTGCAGCTGTTTGAGCTAAGATTTCCAAGTTATTCACATAATGAAAACCTATACTTTGTTTCGGTCGAGTTCCCCATTCAAATGCATGTAACAGTGAGAAACGCACTGTCTTGGCGAAAGAAAGCGTTTTTGTACAACTTCATATAAATAGCTGTAACTTTTGATAGAAGACTCGGATACACATGTTTATGGCTTTATCTTATAGAACTCAAGGTTCCCGTGCTGGGAAAACAGGTTTTGTAGCTGTTTGAGCTAAGATTTCCAAGTTATTCACATAATGAAAACCTATACTTTGTTTCGGTCGAGTTCCCCATTCAAATGCATGTAACAGTGAGAAACGCACTGTCTTGGCGAAAGAAAGCGTTTTTGTACAACTTCATATAAATAGCTGTAACTTTTGATAGAAGACTCAGACAAACATGTTTATGGCTTTATCTTATAGAACTCAAGGTCTCCGTGCTGGGAAAACAGGTTTTGTAGCTGTTTGAGCTAAGATTTCCAAGTTATTCACATAATGAAAACCTATACTTTGTTTCGGTCGAGTTCCCCATTCAAATGCATGTAACAGTGAGAAACGCACTGTCTTGGCGAAAGAAAGCGTTTTTGTACAACTTCATAGAAATAGCTGTAACTTTTGATAGAAGACTCAGACAAACATGTTTATGGCCTTATATTATAGAACTCAAGGTCTCTGTGCTGGGAAAACAGGTTTTGCAGCTGTTTGAGCTAAGATTTCCAAGTTATTCACATAATGAAAACCTATACTTTGTTTCGGTCGAGTTCCCCATTCAAATGCATGTAACAGTGAGAAACGCACTGTCTTGGCGAAAGAAAGCGTTTTTGTACAACTTCATAGAAATAGCTGTAACTTTTGATAGAAGACTCGGATACACATGTTTATGGCTTTATCTTATAGAACTCAAGGTTCCCGTGCTGGGAAAACAGGTTTTGTAGCTGTTTGAGCTAAGATTTCCAAGTTATTCACATAATGAAAACCTATACTTTGTTTCGGTCGAGTTCCCCATTCAAATGCATGTAACAGTGAGAAACGCACTGTCTTGGCGAAAGAAAGCGTTTTTGTACAACTTCATAGAAATAGCTGTAACTTTTGATAGAAGACTCAGACAAACATGTTTATGGCTTTATCTTATAGAACTCAAGGTTCCCGTGCTGGGAAAACAGGTTTTGTAGCTGTTTGAGCTAAGATTTCCAAGTTATTCACATAATGAAAACCTATACTTTGTTTCGGTCGAGTTCCCCATTCAAATGCATGTAACAGTGAGAAACGCACTGTCTTGGCGAAAGAAAGCGTTTTTGTACAACTTCATATGAATAGCTGTAACTTTTGATAGAAGACTCAGACAAACATGTTTATGGCTTTATCTTATAGAACTCAAGGTCTCCGTGCTGGGAAAACAGGTTTTGCAGCTGTTTGAGCTAAGATTTCCAAGTTATTCACATAATGAAAACCTATACTTTGTTTCGGTCGAGTTCCCCATTCAAATGCATGTAACAGTGAGAAACGCACTGTCTTGGCGAAAGAAAGCGTTTTTGTACAACTTCATATGAATAGCTGTAACTTTTGATAGAAGACTCAGACAAACATGTTTATGGCTTTATCTTATAGAACTCAAGGTCTCCGTGCTGGGAAAACAGGTTTTGCAGCTGTTTGAGCTAAGATTTCCAAGTTATTCACATAATGAAAACCTATACTTTGTTTCGGTCGAGTTCCCCATTCAAATGCATGTAACAGTGAGAAACGCACTGTCTTGGCGAAAGAAAGCGTTTTTGTACAACTTCATAGAAATAGCTGTAACTTTTGATAGAAGACTCAGACAAACATGTTTATGGCCTTATATTATAGAACTCAAGGTCTCCGTGCTGGGAAAACAGGTTTTGCAGCTGTTTGAGCTAAGATTTCCAAGTTATTCACATAATGAAAACCTATACTTTGTTTCGGTCGAGTTCCCCATTCAAATGCATGTAACAGTGAGAAACGCACTGTCTTGGCGAAAGAAAGCGTTTTTGTACAACTTCATAGAAATAGCTGTAACTTTTGATAGAAGACTCAGACAAACATGTTTATGGCCTTATATTATAGAACTCAAGGTCTCTGTGCTGGGAAAACAGGTTTTGCAGCTGTTTGAGCTAAGATTTCCAAGTTATTCACATAATGAAAACCTATACTTTGTTTCGGTCGAGTTCCCCATTCAAATGCATGTAACAGTGAGAAACGCACTGTCTTGGCGAAAGAAAGCGTTTTTGTACAACTTCATAGAAATAGCTGTAACTTTTGATAGAAGACTCAGACAAACATGTTTATGGCTTTATCTTATAGAACTCAAGGTTCCCGTGCTGGGAAAACAGGTTTTGTAGCTGTTTGAGCTAAGATTTCCAAGTTATTCACATAATGAAAACCTATACTTTGTTTCGGTCGAGTTCCCCATTCAAATGCATGTAACAGTGAGAAACGCACTGTCTTGGCGAAAGAAAGCGTTTTTGTACAACTTCATATGAATAGCTGTAACTTTTGATAGAAGACTCAGACAAACATGTTTATGGCTTTATCTTATAGAACTCAAGGTCTCCGTGCTGGGAAAACAGGTTTTGTAGCTGTTTGAGCTAAGATTTCCAAGTTATTCACATAATGAAAACCTATACTTTGTTTCGGTCGAGTTCCCCATTCAAATGCATGTAACAGTGAGAAACGCACTGTCTTGGCGAAAGAAAGCGTTTTTGTACAACTTCATATGAATAGCTGTAACTTTTGATAGAAGACTCAGACAAACATGTTTATGGCTTTATCTTATAGAACTCAAGGTCTCCGTGCTGGGAAAACAGGTTTTGCAGCTGTTTGAGCTAAGATTTCCAAGTTATTCACATAATGAAAACCTATACTTTGTTTCGGTCGAGTTCCCCATTCAAATGCATGTAACAGTGAGAAACGCACTGTCTTGGCGAAAGAAAGCGTTTTTGTACAACTTCATATGAATAGCTGTAACTTTTGATAGAAGACTCAGACAAACATGTTTATGGCTTTATCTTATAGAACTCAAGGTCTCCGTGCTGGGAAAACAGGTTTTGCAGCTGTTTGAGCTAAGATTTCCAAGTTATTCACATAATGAAAACCTATACTTTGTTTCGGTCGAGTTCCCCATTCAAATGCATGTAACAGTGAGAAACGCACTGTCTTGGCGAAAGAAAGCGTTTTTGTACAACTTCATAGAAATAGCTGTAACTTTTGATAGAAGACTCAGACAAACATGTTTATGGCCTTATATTATAGAACTCAAGGTCTCCGTGCTGGGAAAACAGGTTTTGCAGCTGTTTGAGCTAAGATTTCCAAGTTATTCACATAATGAAAACCTATACTTTGTTTCGGTCGAGTTCCCCATTCAAATGCATGTAACAGTGAGAAACGCACTGTCTTGGCGAAAGAAAGCGTTTTTGTACAACTTCATAGAAATAGCTGTAACTTTTGATAGAAGACTCAGACAAACATGTTTATGGCTTTATCTTATAGAACTCAAGGTTCCCGTGCTGGGAAAACGGGTTTTGTAGCTGTTTGAGCTAAGATTTCCAGGTTATTCACATAATGAAAACCTATACTTTGTTTCGGTCGAGTTCCCCATTCAAATGCATGTAACAGTGAGAAACGCACTGTCTTGGCGAAAGAAAGCGTTTTTGTACAACTTCATAGAAATAGCTGTAACTTTTGATAGAAGACTCAGACAAACATGTTTATGGCTTTATCTTATAGAACTCAAGGTTCCCGTGCTGGGAAAACAGGTTTTGTAGCTGTTTGAGCTAAGATTTCCAAGTTATTCACATAATGAAAACCTATACTTTGTTTCGGTCGAGTTCCCCATTCAAATGCATGTAACAGTGAGAAACGCACTGTCTTGGCGAAAGAAAGCGTTTTTGTACAACTTCATATAAATAGCTGTAACTTTTGATAGAAGACTCGGATACACATGTTTATGGCTTTATCTTATAGAACTCAAGGTCTCCGTGCTGGGAAAACAGGTTTTGCAGCTGTTTGAGCTAAGATTTCCAAGTTATTCACATAATGAAAACCTATACTTTGTTTCGGTCGAGTTCCCCATTCAAATGCATGTAACAGTGAGAAACGCACTGTCTTGGCGAAAGAAAGCGTTTTTGTACAACTTCATATAAATAGCTGTAACTTTTGATAGAAGACTCGGATACACATGTTTATGGCTTTATCTTATAGAACTCAAGGTTCCCGTGCTGGGATAACAGGTTTTGTAGCTGTTTGAGCTAAGATTTCCAAGTTATTCACATAATGAAAACCTATACTTTGTTTCGGTCGAGTTCCCCATTCAAATGCATGTAACAGTGAGAAACGCACTGTCTTGGCGAAAGAAAGCGTTTTTGTACAACTTCATAGAAATAGCTGTAACTTTTGATAGAAGACTCAGACAAACATGTTTATGGCTTTATCTTATAGAACTCAAGGTCTCCGTGCTGGGAAAACAGGTTTTGCAGCTGTTTGAGCTAAGATTTCCAAGTTATTCACATAATGAAAACCTATACTTTGTTTCGGTCGAGTTCCCCATTCAAATGCATGTAACAGTGAGAAACGCACTGTCTTGGCGAAAGAAAGCGTTTTTGTACAACTTCATAGAAATAGCTGTAACTTTTGATAGAAGACTCGGACAAACATGTTTATGGCCTTATATTATAGAACTCAAGGTCCACATGCTGGGAAAACAGGTTTTGCAGCTGTTTGAGCTAAGATTTTCAAGCTATTCACATAATGAAAACGTATACTTTGTTTCGGTCGAGTTCCCCATTCAAATGCATGTAACAGTGAGCATCGCACTGTCTTGGCGAAAGAAAGCGTTTTTGTACAACTTCATAGAAATAGCTGTAACTTTTGATAGAAGACTCGGATACACATGTTTATGGCTTTATCTTATAGAACTCAAGGTTCCCGTGCTGGGAAAACAGGTTTTGTAGCTGTTTGAGCTAAGATTTCCAAGTTATTCACATAATGAAAACCTATACTTTGTTTCGGTCGAGTTCCCCATTCAAATGCATGTAACAGTGAGAAACGCACTGTCTTGGCGAAAGAAAGCGTTTTTGTACAACTTCATAGAAATAGCTGTAACTTTTGATAGAAGACTCAGACAAACATGTTTATGGCCTTATCTTATAGAACTCAAGGTCTCCGTGCTGGGAAAACAGGTTTTGCAGCTGTTTGAGCTAAGACTTCCAAGTTATTCACATAATGAAAACCTATACTTTGTTTCGGTCGAGTTCCCCATTCAAATGCATGTAACAGTGAGAAACGCACTGTCTTGGCGAAAGAAAGCGTTTTTGTACAACTTCATATAAATAGCTGTAACTTTTGATAGAAGACTCGGATACACATGTTTATGGCTTTATCTTATAGAACTCAAGGTTCCCGTGCTGGGAAAACAGGTTTTGTAGCTGTTTGAGCTAAGATTTCCAAGTTATTCACATAATGAAAACCTATACTTTGTTTCGGTCGAGTTCCCCATTCAAATGCATGTAACAGTGAGAAACGCACTGTCTTGGCGAAAGAAAGCGTTTTTGTACAACTTCATATAAATAGCTGTAACTTTTGATAGAAGACTCGGATACACATGTTTATGGCTTTATCTTATAGAACTCAAGGTTCCCGTGCTGGGAAAACAGGTTTTGTAGCTGTTTGAGCTAAGATTTCCAAGTTATTCACATAATGAAAACCTATACTTTGTTTCGGTCGAGTTCCCCATTCAAATGCATGTAACAGTGAGAAACGCACTGTCTTGGCGAAAGAAAGCGTTTTTGTACAACTTCATAGAAATAGCTGTAACTTTTGATAGAAGACTCAGACAAACATGTTTATGGCTTTATCTTATAGAACTCAAGGTCTCCGTGCTGGGAAAACAGGTTTTGTAGCTGTTTGAGCTAAGATTTCCAAGTTATTCACATAATGAAAACCTATACTTTGTTTCGGTCGAGTTCCCCATTCAAATGCATGTAACAGTGAGAAACGCACTGTCTTGGCGAAAGAAAGCGTTTTTGTACAACTTCATATAAATAGCTGTAACTTTTGATAGAAGACTCAGACAAACATGTTTATGGCTTTATCTTATAGAACTCAAGGTCTCCGTGCTGGGAAAACAGGTTTTGCAGCTGTTTGAGCTAAGATTTCCAAGTTATTCACATAATGAAAACTTGTACTTTGTTTCGGTGGAGTTCCCCATTCAAATGCATGTAACAGTGAGAAACGCACTGTCTTGGCGAAAGAAAGCGTTTTTGTACAACTTCATATAAATAGCTGTAACTTTTGATAGAAGACTCGGATACACATGTTTATGGCTTTATCTTATAGAACTCAAGGTCTCCGTGCTGGGAAAACAGGTTTTGCAGCTGTTTGAGCTAAGATTTCCAAGTTATTCACATATTGAAAACCTATACTTTGTTTCGGTCGAGTTCCCCATTCAAATGCATGTAACAGTGAGAAACGCACTGTCTTGGCGAAAGAAAGCGTTTTTGTACAACTTCATAGAAATAGCTGTAACTTTTGATAGAAGACTCGGATACACATGTTTATGGCTTTATCTTATAGAACTCAAGGTTCCCGTGCTGGGAAAACAGGTTTTGTAGCTGTTTGAGCTAAGATTTCCAAGTTATTCACATAATGAAAACCTATACTTTGTTTCGGTCGAGTTCCCCATTCAAATGCATGTAACAGTGAGAAACGCACTGTCTTGGCGAAAGAAAGCGTTTTTGTACAACTTCATAGAAATAGCTGTAACTTTTGATAGAAGACTCAGACAAACATGTTTATGGCTTTATCTTATAGAACTCAAGGTCTCCGTGCTGGGAAAACAGGTTTTGTAGCTGTTTGAGCTAAGATTTCCAAGTTATTCACATAATGAAAACCTATACTTTGTTTCGGTCGAGTTCCCCATTCAAATGCATGTAACAGTGAGAAACGCACTGTCTTGGCGAAAGAAAGCGTTTGTGTACAACTTCATAGAAATAGCTGTAACCTTTGATAGAAGACTCAGACAAACATGTTTATGGCTTTATCTTATAGAACTCAAGGTCTCCGTGCTGGGAGAACAGGTTTTGCAGCTGTTTGAGCTAAGATTTCCAAGTTATTCACATAATGAAAACCTATACTTTGTTTCGGTCGAGTTCCCCATTCAAATGCATGTAACAGTGAGAAACGCACTGTCTTGGCGAAAGAAAGCGTTTTTGTACAACTTCATAGAAATAGCTGTAACTTTTGATAGAAGACTCAGACAAACATGTTTATGGCCTTATCTTATAGAACTCAAGGTCTCCGTGCTGGGAAAACAGGTTTTGCAGCTGTTTGAGCTAAGACTTCCAAGTTATTCACATAATGAAAACCTATACTTTGTTTCGGTCGAGTTCCCCATTCAAATGCATGTAACAGTGAGAAACGCACTGTCTTGGCGAAAGAAAGCGTTTTTGTACAACTTCATATAAATAGCTGTAACTTTTGATAGAAGACTCGGATACACATGTTTATGGCTTTATCTTATAGAACTCAAGGTTCCCGTGCTGGGAAAACAGGTTTTGTAGCTGTTTGAGCTAAGATTTCCAAGTTATTCACATAATGAAAACCTATACTTTGTTTCGGTCGAGTTCCCCATTCAAATGCATGTAACAGTGAGAAACGCACTGTCTTGGCGAAAGAAAGCGTTTTTGTACAACTTCATATAAATAGCTGTAACTTTTGATAGAAGACTCGGATACACATGTTTATGGCTTTATCTTATAGAACTCAAGGTCTCCGTGCTGGGAAAACAGGTTTTGCAGCTGTTTGAGCTAAGATTTCCAAGTTATTCACATAATGAAAACCTATACTTTGTTTCGGTCGAGTTCCCCATTCAAATGCATGTAACAGTGAGAAACGCACTGTCTTGGCGAAAGAAAGCGTTTTTGTACAACTTCATATAAATAGCTGTAACTTTTGATAGAAGACTCGGATACACATGTTTATGGCTTTATCTTATAGAACTCAAGGTTCCCGTGCTGGGATAACAGGTTTTGTAGCTGTTTGAGCTAAGATTTCCAAGTTATTCACATAATGAAAACCTATACTTTGTTTCGGTCGAGTTCCCCATTCAAATGCATGTAACAGTGAGAAACGCACTGTCTTGGCGAAAGAAAGCGTTTTTGTACAACTTCATAGAAATAGCTGTAACTTTTGATAGAAGACTCGGACAAACATGTTTATGGCCTTATATTATAGAACTCAAGGTCCACATGCTGGGAAAACAGGTTTTGCAGCTGTTTGAGCTAAGATTTTCAAGCTATTCACATAATGAAAACGTATACTTTGTTTCGGTCGAGTTCCCCATTCAAATGCATGTAACAGTGAGAAACGCACTGTCTTGGCGAAAGAAAGCGTTTTTGTACAACTTCATATAAATAGCTGTAACTTTTGATAGAAGACTCGGATACACATGTTTATGGCTTTATCTTATAGAACTCAAGGTTCCCGTGCTGGGAAAACAGGTTTTGTAGCTGTTTGAGCTAAGATTTCCAAGTTATTCACATAATGAAAACCTATACTTTGTTTCGGTCGAGTTCCCCATTCAAATGCATGTAACAGTGAGAAACGCACTGTCTTGGCGAAAGAAAGCGTTTTTGTACAACTTCATAGAAATAGCTGTAACTTTTGATAGAAGACTCAGACAAACATGTTTATGGCCTTATCTTATAGAACTCAAGGTCTCCGTGCTGGGAAAACAGGTTTTGCAGCTGTTTGAGCTAAGACTTCCAAGTTATTCACATAATGAAAACCTATACTTTGTTTCGGTCGAGTTCCCCATTCAAATGCATGTAACAGTGAGAAACGCACTGTCTTGGCGAAAGAAAGCGTTTTTGTACAACTTCATATAAATAGCTGTAACTTTTGATAGAAGACTCGGATACACATGTTTATGGCTTTATCTTATAGAACTCAAGGTTCCCGTGCTGGGAAAACAGGTTTTGTAGCTGTTTGAGCTAAGATTTCCAAGTTATTCACATAATGAAAACCTATACTTTGTTTCGGTCGAGTTCCCCATTCAAATGCATGTAACAGTGAGAAACGCACTGTCTTGGCGAAAGAAAGCGTTTTTGTACAACTTCATAGAAATAGCTGTAACTTTTGATAGAAGACTCGGATACACATGTTTATGGCTTTATCTTATAGAACTCAAGGTCTCCGTGCTGGGAAAACAGGTTTTGTAGCTGTTTGAGCTAAGATTTCCAAGTTATTCACATAATGAAAACCTATACTTTGTTTCGGTCGAGTTCCCCATTCAAATGCATGTAACAGTGAGAAACGCACTGTCTTGGCGAAAGAAAGCGTTTTTGTACAACTTCATAGAAATAGCTGTAACTTTTGATAGAAGACTCAGACAAACATGTTTATGGCTTTATCTTATAGAACTCAAGGTCTCCGTGCTGGGAAAACAGGTTTTGCAGCTGTTTGAGCTAAGATTTCCAAGTTATTCACATAATGAAAACTTGTACTTTGTTTCGGTGGAGTTCCCCATTCAAATGCATGTAACAGTGAGAAACGCACTGTCTTGGCGAAAGAAAGCGTTTTTGTACAACTTCATATAAATAGCTGTAACTTTTGATAGAAGACTCGGATACACATGTTTATGGCTTTATCTTATAGAACTCAAGGTCTCCGTGCTGGGAAAACAGGTTTTGCAGCTGTTTGAGCTAAGATTTCCAAGTTATTCACATAATGAAAACCTATACTTTGTTTCGGTCGAGTTCCCCATTCAAATGCATGTAACAGTGAGAAACGCACTGTCTTGGCGAAAGAAAGCGTTTTTGTACAACTTCATAGAAATAGCTGTAACTTTTGATAGAAGACTCGGATACACATGTTTATGGCTTTATCTTATAGAACTCAAGGTTCCCGTGCTGGGAAAACAGGTTTTGTAGCTGTTTGAGCTAAGATTTCCAAGTTATTCACATAATGAAAACCTATACTTTGTTTCGGTCGAGTTCCCCATTCAAATGCATGTAACAGTGAGAAACGCACTGTCTTGGCGAAAGAAAGCGTTTTTGTACAACTTCATATAAATAGCTGTAACTTTTGATAGAAGACTCAGACAAACATGTTTATGGCTTTATCTTATAGAACTCAAGGTCTCCGTGCTGGGAAAACAGGTTTTGCAGCTGTTTGAGCTAAGATTTCCAAGTTATTCACATAATGAAAACCTATACTTTGTTTTGGTCGAGTTCCCCATTCAAATGCATGTAACAGTGAGAAACGCACTGTCTTGGCGAAAGAAAGCGTTTTTGTACAACTTCATATAAATAGCTGTAACTTTTGATAGAAGACTCGGATACACATGTTTATGGATTTATCTTATAGAACTCAAGGTTCCCGTGCTGGGAAAACAGGTTTTGTAGCTGTTTGAGCTAAGATTTCCAAGTTATTCACATAATGAAAACCTATACTTTGTTTCGGTCGAGTTCCCCATTCAAATGCATGTAACAGTGAGAAACGCACTGTCTTGGCGAAAGAAAGCGTTTTTGTACAACTTCATAGAAATAGCTGTAACTTTTGATAGAAGACTCAGACAAACATGTTTATGGCTTTATCTTATAGAACTCAAGGTTCCCGTGCTGGGAAAACAGGTTTTGTAGCTGTTTGAGCTAAGATTTCCAAGTTATTCACATAATGAAAACCTATACTTTGTTTCGGTCGAGTTCCCCATTCAAATGCATGTAACAGTGAGAAACGCACTGTCTTGGCGAAAGAAAGCGTTTGTGTACAACTTCATATAAATAGCTGTAACTTTTGATAGAAGACTCAGACAAACATGTTTATGGCTTTATCTTATAGAACTCAAGGTCTCCGTGCTGGGAAAACAGGTTTTGCAGCTGTTTGAGCTAAGATTTCCAAGTTATTCACATAATGAAAACCTATACTTTGTTTCGGTCGAGTTCCCCATTCAAATGCATGTAACAGTGAGAAACGCACTGTCTTGGCGAAAGAAAGCGTTTTTGTACAACTTCATAGAAATAGCTGTAACTTTTGATAGAAGACTCGGATACACATGTTTATGGATTTATCTTATAGAACTCAAGGTTCCCGTGCTGGGAAAACAGGTTTTGTAGCTGTTTGAGCTAAGATTTCCAAGTTATTCACATAATGAAAACCTATACTTTGTTTCGGTCGAGTTCCCCATTCAAATGCATGTAACAGTGAGAAACGCACTGTCTTGGCGAAAGAAAGCGTTTTTGTACAACTTCATAGAAATAGCTGTAACTTTTGATAGAAGACTCAGACAAACATGTTTATGGCTTTATATTATAGAACTCAAGGTCTCTGTGCTGGGAAAACAGGTTTTGCAGCTGTTTGAGCTAAGATTTCCAAGTTATTCACATAATGAAAACCTATACTTTGTTTCGGTCGAGTTCCCCATTCAAATGCATGTAACAGTGAGAAACGCACTGTCTTGGCGAAAGAAAGCGTTTTTGTACAACTTCATATAAATAGCTGTAACTTTTGATAGAAGACTCGGATACACATGTTTATGGATTTATCTTATAGAACTCAAGGTTCCCGTGCTGGGAAAACAGGTTTTGTAGCTGTTTGAGCTAAGATTTCCAAGTTATTCACATAATGAAAACCTATACTTTGTTTCGGTCGAGTTCCCCATTCAAATGCATGTAACAGTGAGAAACGCACTGTCTTGGCGAAAGAAAGCGTTTTTGTACAACTTCATATAAATAGCTGTAACTTTTGATAGAAGACTCGGATACACATGTTTATGGCTTTATCTTATAGAACTCAAGGTCTCCGTGCTGGGAAAACAGGTTTTGCAGCTGTTTGAGCTAAGATTTCCAAGTTATTCACATAATGAAAACCTATACTTTGTTTCGGTCGAGTTCCCCATTCAAATGCATGTAACAGTGAGAAACGCACTGTCTTGGCGAAAGAAAGCGTTTTTGTACAACTTCATATAAATAGCTGTAACTTTTGATAGAAGACTCAGACAAACATGTTTATGGCTTTATCTTATAGAACTCAAGGTTCCCGTGCTGGGAAAACAGGTTTTGTAGCTGTTTGAGCTAAGATTTCCAAGTTATTCACATAATGAAAACCTATACTTTGTTTCGGTCGAGTTCCCCATTCAAATGCATGTAACAGTGAGAAACGCACTGTCTTGGCGAAAGAAAGCGTTTGTGTACAACTTCATAGAAATAGCTGTAACCTTTGATAGAAGACTCAGACAAACATGTTTATGGCTTTATCTTATAGAACTCAAGGTCTCCGTGCTGGGAAAACAGGTTTTGCAGCTGTTTGAGCTAAGATTTCCAAGTTATTCACATAATGAAAACCTATACTTTGTTTCGGTCGAGTTCCCCATTCAAATGCATGTAACAGTGAGAAACGCACTGTCTTGGCGAAAGAAAGCGTTTTTGTACAACTTCATAGAAATAGCTGTAACTTTTGATAGAAGACTCAGACAAACATGTTTATGGCTTTATATTATAGAACTCAAGGTCTCTGTGCTGGGAAAACAGGTTTTGCAGCTGTTTGAGCTAAGATTTCCAAGTTATTCACATAATGAAAACCTATACTTTGTTTCGGTCGAGTTCCCCATTCAAATGCATGTAACAGTGAGAAATCTACTGTCTTGGCGAAAGAAAGCGTTTTTGTACAACTTCATATAAATAGCTGTAACTTTTGATAGAAGACTCAGACAAACATGTTTATGGCTTATAGAACTCAAGGTCTCCGTGCTGGGAAAACAGGTTTTGCAGCTGTTTGAGCTAAGATTTCCAAGTTATTCACATAATGAAAACATATACTCTGTTTCGGTCGAGTTCCCCATTCAAATGCATGTAACAGTGAGAAACGCACTGTCTTGGCGAAAGAAAGCGTTTTTGTACAACTTCATATAAATAGCTGTAACTTTTGATAGAAGACTCAGACAAACATGTTTATGGCTTTATCTTATAGAACTCAAGGTCTCCGTGCTGGGAAAACAGGTTTTGCAGCTGTTTGAGCTAAGATTTCCAAGTTATTCACATAATGAAAACCTATACTTTGTTTCGGTCGAGTTCCCCATTCAAATGCATGTAACAGTGAGAAACGCACTGTCTTGGCGAAAGAAAGCGTTTTTTTACAACTTCATAGAAATAGCTGTAACTTTTGATAGAAGACTCAGACAAACATGTTTATGGCCTTATCTTATAGAACTCAAGGTCTCCGTGCTGGGAAAACAGGTTTTGTAGCTGTTTGAGCTAAGATTTCCAAGTTATTCACATAATGAAAACCTATACTTTGTTTCGGTCGAGTTCCCCATTCAAATGCATGTAACAGTGAGAAACGCACTGTCTTGGCGAAAGAAAGCGTTTTTGTACAACTTCATAGAAATAGCTGTAACTTTTGATAGAAGACTCAGACAAACATGTTTATGGCCTTATATTATAGAACTCAAGGTCTCTGTGCTGGGAAAACAGGTTTTGCAGCTGTTTGAGCTAAGATTTCCAAGTTATTCACATAATGAAAACCTATACTTTGTTTCGGTCGAGTTCCCCATTCAAATGCATGTAACAGTGAGAAACGCAGTGTCTTGGCGAAAGAAAGCGTTTTTGTACAACTTCATAGAAATAGCTGTAACTTTTGATAGAAGACTCAGACAAACATGTTTATGGCCTTATATTATAGAACTCAAGGTCTCCGTGCTGGGAAAACAGGTTTTGCAGCTGTTTGAGCTAAGATTTCCAAGTTATTCACATAATGAAAACCTATACTTTGTTTCGGTCGAGTTCCCCATTCAAATGCATGTAACAGTGAGAAACGCACTGTCTTGGCGAAAGAAAGCGTTTTTGTACAACTTCATATAAATAGCTGTAACTTTTGATAGAAGACTCGGATACACATGTTTATGGCTTTATCTTATAGAACTCAAGGTTCCCGTGCTGGGAAAACAGGTTTTGTAGCTGTTTGAGCTAAGATTTCCAAGTTATTCACATAATGAAAACCTATACTTTGTTTCGGTCGAGTTCCCCATTCAAATGCATGTAACAGTGAGAAACGCACTGTCTTGGCGAAAGAAAGCGTTTTTGTACAACTTCATAGAAATAGCTGTAACTTTTGATAGAAGACTCAGACAAACATGTTTATGGCTTTATCTTATAGAACTCAAGGTCTCCGTGCTGGGAAAACAGGTTTTGTAGCTGTTTGAGCTAAGATTTCCAAGTTATTCACATAATGAAAACCTATACTTTGTTTCGGTCGAGTTCCCCATTCAAATGCATGTAACAGTGAGAAACGCACTGTCTTGGCGAAAGAAAGCGTTTGTGTACAACTTCATAGAAATAGCTGTAACCTTTGATAGAAGACTCAGACAAACATGTTTATGGCTTTATCTTATAGAACTCAAGGTCTCCGTGCTGGGAAAACAGGTTTTGCAGCTGTTTGAGCTAAGATTTCCAAGTTATTCACATAATGAAAACCTATACTTTGTTTCGGTCGAGTTCCCCATTCAAATGCATGTAACAGTGAGAAACGCACTGTCTTGGCGAAAGAAAGCGTTTTTGTACAACTTCATAGAAATAGCTGTAACTTTTGATAGAAGACTCAGACAAACATGTTTATGGCCTTATATTATAGAACTCAAGGTCTCTGTGCTGGGAAAACAGGTTTTGCAGCTGTTTGAGCTAAGATTTCCAAGTTATTCACATAATGAAAACCTATACTTTGTTTCGGTCGAGTTCCCCATTCAAATGCATGTAACAGTGAGAAACGCACTGTCTTGGCGAAAGAAAGCGTTTTTGTACAACTTCATAGAAATAGCTGTAACTTTTGATAGAAGACTCGGATACACATGTTTATGGCTTTATCTTATAGAACTCAAGGTTCCCGTGCTGGGAAAACAGGTTTTGTAGCTGTTTGAGCTAAGATTTCCAAGTTATTCACATAATGAAAACCTATACTTTGTTTCGGTCGAGTTCCCCATTCAAATGCATGTAACAGTGAGAAACGCACTGTCTTGGCGAAAGAAAGCGTTTTTGTACAACTTCATAGAAATAGCTGTAACTTTTGATAGAAGACTCAGACAAACATGTTTATGGCTTTATCTTATAGAACTCAAGGTTCCCGTGCTGGGAAAACAGGTTTTGTAGCTGTTTGAGCTAAGATTTCCAAGTTATTCACATAATGAAAACCTATACTTTGTTTCGGTCGAGTTCCCCATTCAAATGCATGTAACAGTGAGAAACGCACTGTCTTGGCGAAAGAAAGCGTTTTTGTACAACTTCATATGAATAGCTGTAACTTTTGATAGAAGACTCAGACAAACATGTTTATGGCTTTATCTTATAGAACTCAAGGTCTCCGTGCTGGGAAAACAGGTTTTGCAGCTGTTTGAGCTAAGATTTCCAAGTTATTCACATAATGAAAACCTATACTTTGTTTCGGTCGAGTTCCCCATTCAAATGCATGTAACAGTGAGAAACGCACTGTCTTGGCGAAAGAAAGCGTTTTTGTACAACTTCATATGAATAGCTGTAACTTTTGATAGAAGACTCAGACAAACATGTTTATGGCTTTATCTTATAGAACTCAAGGTCTCCGTGCTGGGAAAACAGGTTTTGCAGCTGTTTGAGCTAAGATTTCCAAGTTATTCACATAATGAAAACCTATACTTTGTTTCGGTCGAGTTCCCCATTCAAATGCATGTAACAGTGAGAAACGCACTGTCTTGGCGAAAGAAAGCGTTTTTGTACAACTTCATATGAATAGCTGTAACTTTTGATAGAAGACTCAGACAAACATGTTTATGGCTTTATCTTATAGAACTCAAGGTCTCCGTGCTGGGAAAACAGGTTTTGCAGCTGTTTGAGCTAAGATTTCCAAGTTATTCACATAATGAAAACCTATACTTTGTTTCGGTCGAGTTCCCCATTCAAATGCATGTAACAGTGAGAAACGCACTGTCTTGGCGAAAGAAAGCGTTTTTGTACAACTTCATAGAAATAGCTGTAACTTTTGATAGAAGACTCAGACAAACATGTTTATGGCCTTATATTATAGAACTCAAGGTCTCCGTGCTGGGAAAACAGGTTTTGCAGCTGTTTGAGCTAAGATTTCCAAGTTATTCACATAATGAAAACCTATACTTTGTTTCGGTCGAGTTCCCCATTCAAATGCATGTAACAGTGAGAAACGCACTGTCTTGGCGAAAGAAAGCGTTTTTGTACAACTTCATAGAAATAGCTGTAACTTTTGATAGAAGACTCAGACAAACATGTTTATGGCTTTATCTTATAGAACTCAAGGTTCCCGTGCTGGGAAAACGGGTTTTGTAGCTGTTTGAGCTAAGATTTCCAGGTTATTCACATAATGAAAACCTATACTTTGTTTCGGTCGAGTTCCCCATTCAAATGCATGTAACAGTGAGAAACGCACTGTCTTGGCGAAAGAAAGCGTTTTTGTACAACTTCATAGAAATAGCTGTAACTTTTGATAGAAGACTCAGACAAACATGTTTATGGCTTTATCTTATAGAACTCAAGGTTCCCGTGCTGGGAAAACAGGTTTTGTAGCTGTTTGAGCTAAGATTTCCAAGTTATTCACATAATGAAAACCTATACTTTGTTTCGGTCGAGTTCCCCATTCAAATGCATGTAACAGTGAGAAACGCACTGTCTTGGCGAAAGAAAGCGTTTTTGTACAACTTCATATAAATAGCTGTAACTTTTGATAGAAGACTCGGATACACATGTTTATGGCTTTATCTTATAGAACTCAAGGTCTCCGTGCTGGGAAAACAGGTTTTGCAGCTGTTTGAGCTAAGATTTCCAAGTTATTCACATAATGAAAACCTATACTTTGTTTCGGTCGAGTTCCCCATTCAAATGCATGTAACAGTGAGAAACGCACTGTCTTGGCGAAAGAAAGCGTTTTTGTACAACTTCATATAAATAGCTGTAACTTTTGATAGAAGACTCGGATACACATGTTTATGGCTTTATCTTATAGAACTCAAGGTTCCCGTGCTGGGATAACAGGTTTTGTAGCTGTTTGAGCTAAGATTTCCAAGTTATTCACATAATGAAAACCTATACTTTGTTTCGGTCGAGTTCCCCATTCAAATGCATGTAACAGTGAGAAACGCACTGTCTTGGCGAAAGAAAGCGTTTTTGTACAACTTCATAGAAATAGCTGTAACTTTTGATAGAAGACTCAGACAAACATGTTTATGGCTTTATCTTATAGAACTCAAGGTCTCCGTGCTGGGAAAACAGGTTTTGCAGCTGTTTGAGCTAAGATTTCCAAGTTATTCACATAATGAAAACCTATACTTTGTTTCGGTCGAGTTCCCCATTCAAATGCATGTAACAGTGAGAAACGCACTGTCTTGGCGAAAGAAAGCGTTTTTGTACAACTTCATAGAAATAGCTGTAACTTTTGATAGAAGACTCGGACAAACATGTTTATGGCCTTATATTATAGAACTCAAGGTCCACATGCTGGGAAAACAGGTTTTGCAGCTGTTTGAGCTAAGATTTTCAAGCTATTCACATAATGAAAACGTATACTTTGTTTCGGTCGAGTTCCCCATTCAAATGCATGTAACAGTGAGCATCGCACTGTCTTGGCGAAAGAAAGCGTTTTTGTACAACTTCATAGAAATAGCTGTAACTTTTGATAGAAGACTCGGATACACATGTTTATGGCTTTATCTTATAGAACTCAAGGTTCCCGTGCTGGGAAAACAGGTTTTGTAGCTGTTTGAGCTAAGATTTCCAAGTTATTCACATAATGAAAACCTATACTTTGTTTCGGTCGAGTTCCCCATTCAAATGCATGTAACAGTGAGAAACGCACTGTCTTGGCGAAAGAAAGCGTTTTTGTACAACTTCATAGAAATAGCTGTAACTTTTGATAGAAGACTCAGACAAACATGTTTATGGCCTTATCTTATAGAACTCAAGGTCTCCGTGCTGGGAAAACAGGTTTTGCAGCTGTTTGAGCTAAGACTTCCAAGTTATTCACATAATGAAAACCTATACTTTGTTTCGGTCGAGTTCCCCATTCAAATGCATGTAACAGTGAGAAACGCACTGTCTTGGCGAAAGAAAGCGTTTTTGTACAACTTCATATAAATAGCTGTAACTTTTGATAGAAGACTCGGATACACATGTTTATGGCTTTATCTTATAGAACTCAAGGTTCCCGTGCTGGGAAAACAGGTTTTGTAGCTGTTTGAGCTAAGATTTCCAAGTTATTCACATAATGAAAACCTATACTTTGTTTCGGTCGAGTTCCCCATTCAAATGCATGTAACAGTGAGAAACGCACTGTCTTGGCGAAAGAAAGCGTTTTTGTACAACTTCATATAAATAGCTGTAACTTTTGATAGAAGACTCGGATACACATGTTTATGGCTTTATCTTATAGAACTCAAGGTTCCCGTGCTGGGAAAACAGGTTTTGTAGCTGTTTGAGCTAAGATTTCCAAGTTATTCACATAATGAAAACCTATACTTTGTTTCGGTCGAGTTCCCCATTCAAATGCATGTAACAGTGAGAAACGCACTGTCTTGGCGAAAGAAAGCGTTTTTGTACAACTTCATAGAAATAGCTGTAACTTTTGATAGAAGACTCAGACAAACATGTTTATGGCTTTATCTTATAGAACTCAAGGTCTCCGTGCTGGGAAAACAGGTTTTGTAGCTGTTTGAGCTAAGATTTCCAAGTTATTCACATAATGAAAACCTATACTTTGTTTCGGTCGAGTTCCCCATTCAAATGCATGTAACAGTGAGAAACGCACTGTCTTGGCGAAAGAAAGCGTTTTTGTACAACTTCATAGAAATAGCTGTAACTTTTGATAGAAGACTCAGACAAACATGTTTATGGCTTTATCTTATAGAACTCAAGGTCTCCGTGCTGGGAAAACAGGTTTTGCAGCTGTTTGAGCTAAGATTTCCAAGTTATTCACATAATGAAAACTTGTACTTTGTTTCGGTGGAGTTCCCCATTCAAATGCATGTAACAGTGAGAAACGCACTGTCTTGGCGAAAGAAAGCGTTTTTGTACAACTTCATATAAATAGCTGTAACTTTTGATAGAAGACTCGGATACACATGTTTATGGCTTTATCTTATAGAACTCAAGGTCTCCGTGCTGGGAAAACAGGTTTTGCAGCTGTTTGAGCTAAGATTTCCAAGTTATTCACATATTGAAAACCTATACTTTGTTTCGGTCGAGTTCCCCATTCAAATGCATGTAACAGTGAGAAACGCACTGTCTTGGCGAAAGAAAGCGTTTTTGTACAACTTCATAGAAATAGCTGTAACTTTTGATAGAAGACTCGGATACACATGTTTATGGCTTTATCTTATAGAACTCAAGGTTCCCGTGCTGGGAAAACAGGTTTTGTAGCTGTTTGAGCTAAGATTTCCAAGTTATTCACATAATGAAAACCTATACTTTGTTTCGGTCGAGTTCCCCATTCAAATGCATGTAACAGTGAGAAACGCACTGTCTTGGCGAAAGAAAGCGTTTTTGTACAACTTCATAGAAATAGCTGTAACTTTTGATAGAAGACTCAGACAAACATGTTTATGGCTTTATCTTATAGAACTCAAGGTCTCCATGCTGGGAAAACAGGTTTTGTAGCTGTTTGAGCTAAGATTTCCAAGTTATTCACATAATGAAAACCTATACTTTGTTTCGGTCGAGTTCCCCATTCAAATGCATGTAACAGTGAGAAACGCACTGTCTTGGCGAAAGAAAGCGTTTGTGTACAACTTCATAGAAATAGCTGTAACCTTTGATAGAAGACTCAGACAAACATGTTTATGGCTTTATCTTATAGAACTCAAGGTCTCCGTGCTGGGAAAACAGGTTTTGCAGCTGTTTGAGCTAAGATTTCCAAGTTATTCACATAATGAAAACCTATACTTTGTTTCGGTCGAGTTCCCCATTCAAATGCATGTAACAGTGAGAAACGCACTGTCTTGGCGAAAGAAAGCGTTTTTGTACAACTTCATAGAAATAGCTGTAACTTTTGATAGAAGACTCAGACAAACATGTTTATGGCCTTATCTTATAGAACTCAAGGTCTCCGTGCTGGGAAAACAGGTTTTGCAGCTGTTTGAGCTAAGACTTCCAAGTTATTCACATAATGAAAACCTATACTTTGTTTCGGTCGAGTTCCCCATTCAAATGCATGTAACAGTGAGAAACGCACTGTCTTGGCGAAAGAAAGCGTTTTTGTACAACTTCATATAAATAGCTGTAACTTTTGATAGAAGACTCGGATACACATGTTTATGGCTTTATCTTATAGAACTCAAGGTTCCCGTGCTGGGAAAACAGGTTTTGTAGCTGTTTGAGCTAAGATTTCCAAGTTATTCACATAATGAAAACCTATACTTTGTTTCGGTCGAGTTCCCCATTCAAATGCATGTAACAGTGAGAAACGCACTGTCTTGGCGAAAGAAAGCGTTTTTGTACAACTTCATAGAAATAGCTGTAACTTTTGATAGAAGACTCAGACAAACATGTTTATGGCTTTATCTTATAGAACTCAAGGTTCCCGTGCTGGGAAAACAGGTTTTGTAGCTGTTTGAGCTAAGATTTCCAAGTTATTCACATAATGAAAACCTATACTTTGTTTCGGTCGAGTTCCCCATTCAAATGCATGTAACAGTGAGAAACGCACTGTCTTGGCGAAAGAAAGCGTTTTTGTACAACTTCATATAAATAGCTGTAACTTTTGATAGAAGACTCGGATACACATGTTTATGGCTTTATCTTATAGAACTCAAGGTTCCCGTGCTGGGAAAACAGGTTTTGTAGCTGTTTGAGCTAAGATTTCCAAGTTATTCACATAATGAAAACCTATACTTTGTTTCGGTCGAGTTCCCCATTCAAATGCATGTAACAGTGAGAAACGCACTGTCTTGGCGAAAGAAAGCGTTTTTGTACAACTTCATAGAAATAGCTGTAACTTTTGATAGAAGACTCAGACAAACATGTTTATGGCTTTATCTTATAGAACTCAAGGTCTCCGTGCTGGGAAAACAGGTTTTGTAGCTGTTTGAGCTAAGATTTCCAAGTTATTCACATAATGAAAACCTATACTTTGTTTCGGTCGAGTTCCCCATTCAAATGCATGTAACAGTGAGAAACGCACTGTCTTGGCGAAAGAAAGCGTTTTTGTACAACTTCATAGAAATAGCTGTAACTTTTGATAGAAGACTCAGACAAACATGTTTATGGCTTTATCTTATAGAACTCAAGGTCTCCGTGCTGGGAAAACAGGTTTTGCAGCTGTTTGAGCTAAGATTTCCAAGTTATTCACATAATGAAAACTTGTACTTTGTTTCGGTGGAGTTCCCCATTCAAATGCATGTAACAGTGAGAAACGCACTGTCTTGGCGAAAGAAAGCGTTTTTGTACAACTTCATATAAATAGCTGTAACTTTTGATAGAAGACTCGGATACACATGTTTATGGCTTTATCTTATAGAACTCAAGGTCTCCGTGCTGGGAAAACAGGTTTTGCAGCTGTTTGAGCTAAGATTTCCAAGTTATTCACATATTGAAAACCTATACTTTGTTTCGGTCGAGTTCCCCATTCAAATGCATGTAACAGTGAGAAACGCACTGTCTTGGCGAAAGAAAGCGTTTTTGTACAACTTCATAGAAATAGCTGTAACTTTTGATAGAAGACTCGGATACACATGTTTATGGCTTTATCTTATAGAACTCAAGGTTCCCGTGCTGGGAAAACAGGTTTTGTAGCTGTTTGAGCTAAGATTTCCAAGTTATTCACATAATGAAAACCTATACTTTGTTTCGGTCGAGTTCCCCATTCAAATGCATGTAACAGTGAGAAACGCACTGTCTTGGCGAAAGAAAGCGTTTTTGTACAACTTCATAGAAATAGCTGTAACTTTTGATAGAAGACTCAGACAAACATGTTTATGGCTTTATCTTATAGAACTCAAGGTCTCCGTGCTGGGAAAACAGGTTTTGTAGCTGTTTGAGCTAAGATTTCCAAGTTATTCACATAATGAAAACCTATACTTTGTTTCGGTCGAGTTCCCCATTCAAATGCATGTAACAGTGAGAAACGCACTGTCTTGGCGAAAGAAAGCGTTTGTGTACAACTTCATAGAAATAGCTGTAACCTTTGATAGAAGACTCAGACAAACATGTTTATGGCTTTATCTTATAGAACTCAAGGTCTCCGTGCTGGGAAAACAGGTTTTGCAGCTGTTTGAGCTAAGATTTCCAAGTTATTCACATAATGAAAACCTATACTTTGTTTCGGTCGAGTTCCCCATTCAAATGCATGTAACAGTGAGAAACGCACTGTCTTGGCGAAAGAAAGCGTTTTTGTACAACTTCATAGAAATAGCTGTAACTTTTGATAGAAGACTCAGACAAACATGTTTATGGCCTTATATTATAGAACTCAAGGTTCCCGTGCTGGGAAAACAGGTTTTGCAGCTGTTTGAGCTAAGATTTCCAAGTTATTCACATAATGAAAACCTATACTTTGTTTCGGTCGAGTTCCCCATTCAAATGCATGTAACAGTGAGAAACGCACTGTCTTGGCGAAAGAAAGCGTTTTTGTACAACTTCATAGAAATAGCTGTAACTTTTGATAGAAGACTCAGACAAACATGTTTATGGCTTTATCTTATAGAACTCAAGGTTCCCGTGCTGGGAAAACAGGTTTTGTAGCTGTTTGAGCTAAGATTTCCAAGTTATTCACATAATGAAAACCTATACTTTGTTTCGGTCGAGTTCCCCATTCAAATGCATGTAACAGTGAGAAACGCACTGTCTTGGCGAAAGAAAGCGTTTTTGTACAACTTCATATGAATAGCTGTAACTTTTGATAGAAGACTCAGACAAACATGTTTATGGCTTTATCTTATAGAACTCAAGGTCTCCGTGCTGGGAAAACAGGTTTTGCAGCTGTTTGAGCTAAGATTTCCAAGTTATTCACATAATGAAAACCTATACTTTGTTTCGGTCGAGTTCCCCATTCAAATGCATGTAACAGTGAGAAACGCACTGTCTTGGCGAAAGAAAGCGTTTTTGTACAACTTCATAGAAATAGCTGTAACTTTTGATAGAAGACTCAGACAAACATGTTTATGGCCTTATATTATAGAACTCAAGGTCTCTGTGCTGGGAAAACAGGTTTTGCAGCTGTTTGAGCTAAGATTTCCAAGTTATTCACATAATGAAAACCTATACTTTGTTTCGGTCGAGTTCCCCATTCAAATGCATGTAACAGTGAGAAACGCACTGTCTTGGCGAAAGAAAGCGTTTTTGTACAACTTCATAGAAATAGCTGTAACTTTTGATAGAAGACTCGGATACACATGTTTATGGCTTTATCTTATAGAACTCAAGGTTCCCGTGCTGGGAAAACAGGTTTTGTAGCTGTTTGAGCTAAGATTTCCAAGTTATTCACATAATGAAAACCTATACTTTGTTTCGGTCGAGTTCCCCATTCAAATGCATGTAACAGTGAGAAACGCACTGTCTTGGCGAAAGAAAGCGTTTTTGTACAACTTCATAGAAATAGCTGTAACTTTTGATAGAAGACTCAGACAAACATGTTTATGGCTTTATCTTATAGAACTCAAGGTTCCCGTGCTGGGAAAACAGGTTTTGTAGCTGTTTGAGCTAAGATTTCCAAGTTATTCACATAATGAAAACCTATACTTTGTTTCGGTCGAGTTCCCCATTCAAATGCATGTAACAGTGAGAAACGCACTGTCTTGGCGAAAGAAAGCGTTTTTGTACAACTTCATATGAATAGCTGTAACTTTTGATAGAAGACTCAGACAAACATGTTTATGGCTTTATCTTATAGAACTCAAGGTCTCCGTGCTGGGAAAACAGGTTTTGCAGCTGTTTGAGCTAAGATTTCCAAGTTATTCACATAATGAAAACCTATACTTTGTTTCGGTCGAGTTCCCCATTCAAATGCATGTAACAGTGAGAAACGCACTGTCTTGGCGAAAGAAAGCGTTTTTGTACAACTTCATAGAAATAGCTGTAACTTTTGATAGAAGACTCAGACAAACATGTTTATGGCCTTATATTATAGAACTCAAGGTCTCCGTGCTGGGAAAACAGGTTTTGCAGCTGTTTGAGCTAAGATTTCCAAGTTATTCACATAATGAAAACCTATACTTTGTTTCGGTCGAGTTCCCCATTCAAATGCATGTAACAGTGAGAAACGCACTGTCTTGGCAAAAGAAAGCGTTTTTGTACAACTTCATAGAAATAGCTGTAACTTTTGATAGAAGACTCAGACAAACATGTTTATGGCCTTATATTATAGAACTCAAGGTCTCCGTGCTGGGAAAACAGGTTTTGCAGCTGTTTGAGCTAAGATTTCCAAGTTATTCACATAATGAAAACCTATACTTTGTTTCGGTCGAGTTCCCCATTCAAATGCATGTAACAGTGAGAAACGCACTGTCTTGGCGAAAGAAAGCGTTTTTGTACAACTTCATAGAAATAGCTGTAACTTTTGATAGAAGACTCAGACAAACATGTTTATGGCTTTATCTTATAGAACTCAAGGTTCCCGTGCTGGGAAAACGGGTTTTGTAGCTGTTTGAGCTAAGATTTCCAGGTTATTCACATAATGAAAACCTATACTTTGTTTCGGTCGAGTTCCCCATTCAAATGCATGTAACAGTGAGAAACGCACTGTCTTGGCGAAAGAAAGCGTTTTTGTACAACTTCATAGAAATAGCTGTAACTTTTGATAGAAGACTCAGACAAACATGTTTATGGCTTTATCTTATAGAACTCAAGGTTCCCGTGCTGGGAAAACAGGTTTTGTAGCTGTTTGAGCTAAGATTTCCAAGTTATTCACATAATGAAAACCTATACTTTGTTTCGGTCGAGTTCCCCATTCAAATGCATGTAACAGTGAGAAACGCACTGTCTTGGCGAAAGAAAGCGTTTTTGTACAACTTCATAGAAATAGCTGTAACTTTTGATAGAAGACTCAGACAAACATGTTTATAGCCTTATATTATAGAACTCAAGGTCTCCGTGCTGGGAAAACAGGTTTTGCAGCTGTTTGAGCTAAGATTTCCAAGTTATTCACATAATGAAAACCTATACTTTGTTTCGGTCGAGTTCCCCATTCAAATGCATGTAACAGTGAGAAACGCACTGTCTTGGCGAAAGAAAGCGTTTTTGTACAACTTCATAGAAATAGCTGTAACTTTTGATAGAAGACTCAGACAAACATGTTTATGGCCTTATATTATAGAACTCAAGGTTCCCGTGCTGGGAAAACAGGTTTTGTAGCTGTTTGAGCTAAGATTTCCAAGTTATTCACATAATGAAAACCTATACTTTGTTTCGGTCGAGTTCCCCATTCAAATGCATGTAACAGTGAGAAACGCACTGTCTTGGCGAAAGAAAGCGTTTTTGTACAACTTCATAGAAATAGCTGTAACTTTTGATAGAAGACTCAGACAAACATGTTTATGGCCTTATCTTATAGAACTCAAGGTCTCCGTGCTGGGAAAACAGGTTTTGCAGCTGTTTGAGCTAAGACTTCCAAGTTATTCACATAATGAAAACCTATACTTTGTTTCGGTCGAGTTCCCCATTCAAATGCATGTAACAGTGAGAAACGCACTGTCTTGGCGAAAGAAAGCGTTTTTGTACAACTTCATATAAATAGCTGTAACTTTTGATAGAAGACTCGGATACACATGTTTATGGCTTTATCTTATAGAACTCAAGGTTCCCGTGCTGGGAAAACAGGTTTTGTAGCTGTTTGAGCTAAGATTTCCAAGTTATTCACATAATGAAAACCTATACTTTGTTTCGGTCGAGTTCCCCATTCAAATGCATGTAACAGTGAGAAACGCACTGTCTTGGCGAAAGAAAGCGTTTTTGTACAACTTCATAGAAATAGCTGTAACTTTTGATAGAAGACTCAGACAAACATGTTTATGGCTTTATCTTATAGAACTCAAGGTCTCCGTGCTGGGAAAACAGGTTTTGTAGCTGTTTGAGCTAAGATTTCCAAGTTATTCACATAATGAAAACCTATACTTTGTTTCGGTCGAGTTCCCCATTCAAATGCATGTAACAGTGAGAAACGCACTGTCTTGGCGAAAGAAAGCGTTTTTGTACAACTTCATATAAATAGCTGTAACTTTTGATAGAAGACTCGGATACACATGTTTATGGCTTTATCTTATAGAACTCAAGGTTCCCGTGCTGGGAAAACAGGTTTTGTAGCTGTTTGAGCTAAGATTTCCAAGTTATTCACATAATGAAAACCTATACTTTGTTTCGGTCGAGTTCCCCATTCAAATGCATGTAACAGTGAGAAACGCACTGTCTTGGCGAAAGAAAGCGTTTTTGTACAACTTCATAGAAATAGCTGTAACTTTTGATAGAAGACTCAGACAAACATGTTTATGGCTTTATCTTATAGAACTCAAGGTCTCCGTGCTGGGAAAACAGGTTTTGTAGCTGTTTGAGCTAAGATTTCCAAGTTATTCACATAATGAAAACCTATACTTTGTTTCGGTCGAGTTCCCCATTCAAATGCATGTAACAGTGAGAAACGCACTGTCTTGGCGAAAGAAAGCGTTTTTGTACAACTTCATAGAAATAGCTGTAACTTTTGATAGAAGACTCAGACAAACATGTTTATGGCTTTATCTTATAGAACTCAAGGTCTCCGTGCTGGGAAAACAGGTTTTGCAGCTGTTTGAGCTAAGATTTCCAAGTTATTCACATAATGAAAACTTGTACTTTGTTTCGGTGGAGTTCCCCATTCAAATGCATGTAACAGTGAGAAACGCACTGTCTTGGCGAAAGAAAGCGTTTTTGTACAACTTCATATAAATAGCTGTAACTTTTGATAGAAGACTCGGATACACATGTTTATGGCTTTATCTTATAGAACTCAAGGTCTCCGTGCTGGGAAAACAGGTTTTGCAGCTGTTTGAGCTAAGATTTCCAAGTTATTCACATAATGAAAACCTATACTTTGTTTCGGTCGAGTTCCCCATTCAAATGCATGTAACAGTGAGAAACGCACTGTCTTGGCGAAAGAAAGCGTTTTTGTACAACTTCATAGAAATAGCTGTAACTTTTGATAGAAGACTCAGACAAACATGTTTATGGCTTTATCTTATAGAACTCAAGGTCTCCGTGCTGGGAAAACAGGTTTTGTAGCTGTTTGAGCTAAGATTTCCAAGTTATTCACATAATGAAAACCTATACTTTGTTTCGGTCGAGTTCCCCATTCAAATGCATGTAACAGTGAGAAACGCACTGTCTTGGCGAAAGAAAGCGTTTGTGTACAACTTCATAGAAATAGCTGTAACCTTTGATAGAAGACTCAGACAAACATGTTTATGGCTTTATCTTATAGAACTCAAGGTCTCCGTGCTGGGAAAACAGGTTTTGCAGCTGTTTGAGCTAAGATTTCCAAGTTATTCACATAATGAAAACCTATACTTTGTTTCGGTCGAGTTCCCCATTCAAATGCATGTAACAGTGAGAAACGCACTGTCTTGGCGAAAGAAAGCGTTTTTGTACAACTTCATAGAAATAGCTGTAACTTTTGATAGAAGACTCAGACAAACATGTTTATGGCTTTATATTATAGAACTCAAGGTCTCTGTGCTGGGAAAACAGGTTTTGCAGCTGTTTGAGCTAAGATTTCCAAGTTATTCACATAATGAAAACCTATACTTTGTTTCGGTCGAGTTCCCCATTCAAATGCATGTAACAGTGAGAAACGCACTGTCTTGGCGAAAGAAAGCGTTTTTGTACAACTTCATATAAATAGCTGTAACTTTTGATAGAAGACTCGGATACACATGTTTATGGCTTTATCTTATAGAACTCAAGGTTCCCGTGCTGGGAAAACAGGTTTTGTAGCTGTTTGAGCTAAGATTTCCAAGTTATTCACATAATGAAAACCTATACTTTGTTTCGGTCGAGTTCCCCATTCAAATGCATGTAACAGTGAGAAACGCACTGTCTTGGCGAAAGAAAGCGTTTTTGTACAACTTCATAGAAATAGCTGTAACTTTTGATAGAAGACTCAGACAAACATGTTTATGGCTTTATCTTATAGAACTCAAGGTCTCCGTGCTGGGAAAACAGGTTTTGCAGCTGTTTGAGCTAAGATTTCCAAGTTATTCACATAATGAAAACTTGTACTTTGTTTCGGTGGAGTTCCCCATTCAAATGCATGTAACAGTGAGAAACGCACTGTCTTGGCGAAAGAAAGCGTTTTTGTACAACTTCATATAAATAGCTGTAACTTTTGATAGAAGACTCGGATACACATGTTTATGGCTTTATCTTATAGAACTCAAGGTCTCCGTGCTGGGAAAACAGGTTTTGCAGCTGTTTGAGCTAAGATTTCCAAGTTATTCACATAATGAAAACCTATACTTTGTTTCGGTCGAGTTCCCCATTCAAATGCATGTAACAGTGAGAAACGCACTGTCTTGGCGAAAGAAAGCGTTTGTGTACAACTTCATAGAAATAGCTGTAACCTTTGATAGAAGACTCAGACAAACATGTTTATGGCTTTATCTTATAGAACTCAAGGTCTCCGTGCTGGGAAAACAGGTTTTGTAGCTGTTTGAGCTAAGATTTCCAAGTTATTCACATAATGAAAACCTATACTTTGTTTCGGTCGAGTTCCCCATTCAAATGCATGTAACAGTGAGAAACGCACTGTCTTGGCGAAAGAAAGCGTTTGTGTACAACTTCATAGAAATAGCTGTAACCTTTGATAGAAGACTCAGACAAACATGTTTATGGCTTTATCTTATAGAACTCAAGGTCTCCGTGCTGGGAAAACAGGTTTTGCAGCTGTTTGAGCTAAGATTTCCAAGTTATTCACATAATGAAAACCTATACTTTGTTTCGGTCGAGTTCCCCATTCAAATGCATGTAACAGTGAGAAACGCACTGTCTTGGCGAAAGAAAGCGTTTTTGTACAACTTCATAGAAATAGCTGTAACTTTTGATAGAAGACTCAGACAAACATGTTTATGGCTTTATATTATAGAACTCAAGGTCTCTGTGCTGGGAAAACAGGTTTTGCAGCTGTTTGAGCTAAGATTTCCAAGTTATTCACATAATGAAAACCTATACTTTGTTTCGGTCGAGTTCCCCATTCAAATGCATGTAACAGTGAGAAACGCACTGTCTTGGCGAAAGAAAGCGTTTTTGTACAACTTCATATAAATAGCTGTAACTTTTGATAGAAGACTCGGATACACATGTTTATGGCTTTATCTTATAGAACTCAAGGTTCCCGTGCTGGGAAAACAGGTTTTGTAGCTGTTTGAGCTAAGATTTCCAAGTTATTCACATAATGAAAACCTATACTTTGTTTCGGTCGAGTTCCCCATTCAAATGCATGTAACAGTGAGAAACGCACTGTCTTGGCGAAAGAAAGCGTTTTTGTACAACTTCATATAAATAGCTGTAACTTTTGATAGAAGACTCAGACAAACATGTTTATGGCTTATAGAACTCAAGGTCTCCGTGCTGGGAAAACAGGTTTTGCAGCTGTTTGAGCTAAGATTTCCAAGTTATTCACATAATGAAAACATATACTTTGTTTCGGTCGAGTTCCCCATTCAAATGCATGTAACAGTGAGAAACGCACTGTCTTGGCGAAAGAAAGCGTTTGTGTACAACTTCATAGAAATAGCTGTAACCTTTGATAGAAGACTCAGACAAACATGTTTATGGCTTTATCTTATAGAACTCAAGGTCTCCGTGCTGGGAAAACAGGTTTTGCAGCTGTTTGAGCTAAGATTTCCAAGTTATTCACATAATGAAAACCTATACTTTGTTTCGGTCGAGTTCCCCATTCAAATGCATGTAACAGTGAGAAACGCACTGTCTTGGCGAAAGAAAGCGTTTTTGTACAACTTCATATAAATAGCTGTAACTTTTGATAGAAGACTCAGACAAACATGTTTATGGCTTATAGAACTCAAGGTCTCCGTGCTGGGAAAACAGGTTTTGCAGCTGTTTGAGCTAAGATTTCCAAGTTATTCACATAATGAAAACCTATACTTTGTTTCGGTCGAGTTCCCCATTCAAATGCATGTAACAGTGAGAAACGCACTGTCTTGGCGAAAGAAAGCGTTTTTGTACAACTTCATAGAAATAGCTGTAACTTTTGATAGAAGACTCAGACAAACATGTTTATGGCCTTATCTTATAGAACTCAAGGTCTCCGTGCTGGGAAAACAGGTTTTGCAGCTGTTTGAGCTAAGATTTCCAAGTTATTCACATAATGAAAACCTATACTTTGTTTCGGTCGAGTTCCCCATTCAAATGCATGTAACAGTGAGAAACGCACTGGCTTGGCGAAAGAAAGCGTTTTTGTACAACTTCATAGAAATAGCTGTAACTTTTGATAGAAGACTCAGACAAACATGTTTATGGCTTTATCTTATAGAACTCAAGGTTCCCGTGCTGGGAAAACAGGTTTTGTAGCTGTTTGAGCTAAGATTTCCAAGTTATTCACATAATGAAAACCTATACTTTGTTTCGGTCGAGTTCCCCATTCAAATGCATGTAACAGTGAGAAACGCACTGTCTTGGCGAAAGAAAGCGTTTTTGTACAACTTCATAGAAATAGCTGTAACTTTTGATAGAAGACTCAGACAAACATGTTTATGGCCTTATATTATAGAACTCAAGGTCCCCGTGCTGGGAAAACAGGTTTTGCAGCTGTTTGAGCTAAGATTTCCAAGTTATTCACATAATGAAAACCTATACTTTGTTTCGGTCGAGTTCCCCATTCAAATGCATGTAACAGTGAGAAACGCACTGTCTTGGCGAAAGAAAGCGTTTTTGTACAACTTCATATAAATAGCTGTAACTTTTGATAGAAGACTCGGATACACATGTTTATGGCTTTATCTTATAGAACTCAAGGTCTCCGTGCTGGGAAAACAGGTTTTGCAGCTGTTTGAGCTAAGATTTCCAAGTTATTCACATAATGAAAACCTATACTTTGTTTCGGTCGAGTTCCCCATTCAAATGCATGTAACAGTGAGAAACGCACTGTCTTGGCGAAAGAAAGCGTTTTTGTACAACTTCATAGAAATAGCTGTAACTTTTGATAGAAGACTCGGATACACATGTTTATGGCTTTATCTTATAGAACTCAAGGTTCCCGTGCTGGGAAAACAGGTTTTGTAGCTGTTTGAGCTAAGATTTCCAAGTTATTCACATAATGAAAACCTATACTTTGTTTCGGTCGAGTTCCCCATTCAAATGCATGTAACAGTGAGAAACGCACTGTCTTGGCGAAAGAAAGCGTTTTTGTACAACTTCATAGAAATAGCTGTAACTTTTGATAGAAGACTCAGACAAACATGTTTATGGCTTTATCTTATAGAACTCAAGGTCTCCGTGCTGGGAAAACAGGTTTTGTAGCTGTTTGAGCTAAGATTTCCAAGTTATTCACATAATGAAAACCTATACTTTGTTTCGGTCGAGTTCCCCATTCAAATGCATGTAACAGTGAGAAACGCACTGTCTTGGCGAAAGAAAGCGTTTGTGTACAACTTCATAGAAATAGCTGTAACCTTTGATAGAAGACTCAGACAAACATGTTTATGGCTTTATCTTATAGAACTCAAGGTCTCCGTGCTGGGAAAACAGGTTTTGCAGCTGTTTGAGCTAAGATTTCCAAGTTATTCACATAATGAAAACCTATACTTTGTTTCGGTCGAGTTCCCCATTCAAATGCATGTAACAGTGAGAAACGCACTGTCTTGGCGAAAGAAAGCGTTTTTGTACAACTTCATAGAAATAGCTGTAACTTTTGATAGAAGACTCAGACAAACATGTTTATGGCTTTATATTATAGAACTCAAGGTCTCTGTGCTGGGAAAACAGGTTTTGCAGCTGTTTGAGCTAAGATTTCCAAGTTATTCACATAATGAAAACCTATACTTTGTTTCGGTCGAGTTCCCCATTCAAATGCATGTAACAGTGAGAAACGCACTGTCTTGGCGAAAGAAAGCGTTTTTGTACAACTTCATATAAATAGCTGTAACTTTTGATAGAAGACTCGGATACACATGTTTATGGCTTTATCTTATAGAACTCAAGGTTCCCGTGCTGGGAAAACAGGTTTTGTAGCTGTTTGAGCTAAGATTTCCAAGTTATTCACATAATGAAAACCTATACTTTGTTTCGGTCGAGTTCCCCATTCAAATGCATGTAACAGTGAGAAACGCACTGTCTTGGCGAAAGAAAGCGTTTTTGTACAACTTCATATAAATAGCTGTAACTTTTGATAGAAGACTCAGACAAACATGTTTATGGCTTATAGAACTCAAGGTCTCCGTGCTGGGAAAACAGGTTTTGCAGCTGTTTGAGCTAAGATTTCCAAGTTATTCACATAATGAAAACATATACTTTGTTTCGGTCGAGTTCCCCATTCAAATGCATGTAACAGTGAGAAACGCACTGTCTTGGCGAAAGAAAGCGTTTTTGTACAACTTCATAGAAATAGCTGTAACTTTTGATAGAAGACTCAGACAAACATGTTTATGGCCTTATATTATAGAACTCAAGGTCTCCGTGCTGGGAAAACAGGTTTTGCAGCTGTTTGAGCTAAGATTTCCAAGTTATTCACATAATGAAAACATATACTCTGTTTCGGTCGAGTTCCCCATTCAAATGCATGTAACAGTGAGAAACGCACTGTCTTGGCGAAAGAAAGCGTTTTTGTACAACTTCATATAAATAGCTGTAACTTTTGATAGAAGACTCAGACAAACATGTTTATGGCTTTATCTTATAGAACTCAAGGTCTCCGTGCTGGGAAAACAGGTTTTGTAGCTGTTTGAGCTAAGATTTCCAAGTTATTCACATAATGAAAACCTATACTTTGTTTCGGTCGAGTTCCCCATTCAAATGCATGTAACAGTGAGAAACGCACTGTCTTGGCGAAAGAAAGCGTTTTTGTACAACTTCATAGAAATAGCTGTAACTTTTGATAGAAGACTCAGACAAACATGTTTATGGCCTTATCTTATAGAACTCAAGGTCTCCGTGCTGGGAAAACAGGTTTTGTAGCTGTTTGAGCTAAGATTTCCAAGTTATTCACATAATGAAAACCTATACTTTGTTTCGGTCGAGTTCCCCATTCAAATGCATGTAACAGTGAGAAACGCACTGTCTTGGCGAAAGAAAGCGTTTTTGTACAACTTCATAGAAATAGCTGTAACTTTTGATAGAAGACTCAGACAAACATGTTTATGGCCTTATCTTATAGAACTCAAGGTCTCCGTGCTGGGAAAACAGGTTTTGTAGCTGTTTGAGCTAAGATTTCCAAGTTATTCACATAATGAAAACCTATACTTTGTTTCGGTCGAGTTCCCCATTCAAATGCATGTAACAGTGAGAAACGCACTGTCTTGGCGAAAGAAAGCGTTTTTGTACAACTTCATATAAATAGCTGTAACTTTTGATAGAAGACTCGGATACACATGTTTATGGCTTTATCTTATAGAACTCAAGGTTCCCGTGCTGGGAAAACAGGTTTTGTAGCTGTTTGAGCTAAGATTTCCAAGTTATTCACATAATGAAAACCTATACTTTGTTTCGGTCGAGTTCCCCATTCAAATGCATGTAACAGTGAGAAACGCACTGTCTTGGCGAAAGAAAGCGTTTTTGTACAACTTCATAGAAATAGCTGTAACTTTTGATAGAAGACTCAGACAAACATGTTTATGGCTTTATCTTATAGAACTCAAGGTTCCCGTGCTGGGAAAACAGGTTTTGTAGCTGTTTGAGCTAAGATTTCCAAGTTATTCACATAATGAAAACCTATACTTTGTTTCGGTCGAGTTCCCCATTCAAATGCATGTAACAGTGAGAAACGCACTGTCTTGGCGAAAGAAAGCGTTTTTGTACAACTTCATAGAAATAGCTGTAACTTTTGATAGAAGACTCAGACAAACATGTTTATGGCTTTATCTTATAGAACTCAAGGTCTCCGTGCTGGGAAAACAGGTTTTGTAGCTGTTTGAGCTAAGATTTCCAAGTTATTCACATAATGAAAAC
This sequence comes from Copadichromis virginalis, assembly GCF_057382275.1. Lineage (NCBI taxonomy): Eukaryota > Metazoa > Chordata > Actinopteri > Cichliformes > Cichlidae > Copadichromis > Copadichromis virginalis. The sequence goes on from NC_140622.1 coordinate 4,017,985, forward strand.
CTATACTTTGTTTCGGTCGAGTTCCCCATTCAAATGCATGTAACAGTGAGAAACGCACTGTCTTGGCGAAAGAAAGCGTTTTTGTACAACTTCATAGAAATAGCTGTAACTTTTGATAGAAGACTCAGACAAACATGTTTATGGCTTTATCTTATAGAACTCAAGGTCTCCGTGCTGGGAAAACAGGTTTTGTAGCTGTTTGAGCTAAGATTTCCAAGTTATTCACATAATGAAAACCTATACTTTGTTTCGGTCGAGTTCCCCATTCAAATGCATGTAACAGTGAGAAACGCACTGTCTTGGCGAAAGAAAGCGTTTTTGTACAACTTCATAGAAATAGCTGTAACTTTTGATAGAAGACTCAGACAAACATGTTTATGGCTTTATCTTATAGAACTCAAGGTCTCCGTGCTGGGAAAACAGGTTTTGCAGCTGTTTGAGCTAAGATTTCCAAGTTATTCACATAATGAAAACTTGTACTTTGTTTCGGTGCAGTTCCCCATTCAAATGCATGTAACAGTGAGAAACGCACTGTCTTGGCGAAAGAAAGCGTTTTTGTACAACTTCATATAAATAGCTGTAACTTTTGATAGAAGACTCGGATACACATGTTTATGGCTTTATCTTATAGAACTCAAGGTCTCCGTGCTGGGAAAACAGGTTTTGCAGCTGTTTGAGCTAAGATTTCCAAGTTATTCACATAATGAAAACCTATACTTTGTTTCGGTCGAGTTCCCCATTCAAATGCATGTAACAGTGAGAAACGCACTGTCTTGGCGAAAGAAAGCGTTTTTGTACAACTTCATAGAAATAGCTGTAACTTTTGATAGAAGACTCGGATACACATGTTTATGGCTTTATCTTATAGAACTCAAGGTTCCCGTGCTGGGAAAACAGGTTTTGTAGCTGTTTGAGCTAAGATTTCCAAGTTATTCACATAATGAAAACCTATACTTTGTTTCGGTCGAGTTCCCCATTCAAATGCATGTAACAGTGAGAAACGCACTGTCTTGGCGAAAGAAAGCGTTTGTGTACAACTTCATAGAAATAGCTGTAACCTTTGATAGAAGACTCAGACAAACATGTTTATGGCTTTATCTTATAGAACTCAAGGTCTCCGTGCTGGGAAAACAGGTTTTGTAGCTGTTTGAGCTAAGATTTCCAAGTTATTCACATAATGAAAACCTATACTTTGTTTCGGTCGAGTTCCCCATTCAAATGCATGTAACAGTGAGAAACGCACTGTCTTGGCGAAAGAAAGCGTTTGTGTACAACTTCATAGAAATAGCTGTAACCTTTGATAGAAGACTCAGACAAACATGTTTATGGCTTTATCTTATAGAACTCAAGGTCTCCGTGCTGGGAAAACAGGTTTTGCAGCTGTTTGAGCTAAGATTTCCAAGTTATTCACATAATGAAAACCTATACTTTGTTTCGGTCGAGTTCCCCATTCAAATGCATGTAACAGTGAGAAACGCACTGTCTTGGCGAAAGAAAGCGTTTTTGTACAACTTCATAGAAATAGCTGTAACTTTTGATAGAAGACTCAGACAAACATGTTTATGGCTTTATATTATAGAACTCAAGGTCTCTGTGCTGGGAAAACAGGTTTTGCAGCTGTTTGAGCTAAGATTTCCAAGTTATTCACATAATGAAAACCTATACTTTGTTTCGGTCGAGTTCCCCATTCAAATGCATGTAACAGTGAGAAACGCACTGTCTTGGCGAAAGAAAGCGTTTTTGTACAACTTCATATAAATAGCTGTAACTTTTGATAGAAGACTCGGATACACATGTTTATGGCTTTATCTTATAGAACTCAAGGTTCCCGTGCTGGGAAAACAGGTTTTGTAGCTGTTTGAGCTAAGATTTCCAAGTTATTCACATAATGAAAACCTATACTTTGTTTCGGTCGAGTTCCCCATTCAAATGCATGTAACAGTGAGAAACGCACTGTCTTGGCGAAAGAAAGCGTTTTTGTACAACTTCATATAAATAGCTGTAACTTTTGATAGAAGACTCAGACAAACATGTTTATGGCTTATAGAACTCAAGGTCTCCGTGCTGGGAAAACAGGTTTTGCAGCTGTTTGAGCTAAGATTTCCAAGTTATTCACATAATGAAAACATATACTTTGTTTCGGTCGAGTTCCCCATTCAAATGCATGTAACAGTGAGAAACGCACTGTCTTGGCGAAAGAAAGCGTTTGTGTACAACTTCATAGAAATAGCTGTAACCTTTGATAGAAGACTCAGACAAACATGTTTATGGCTTTATCTTATAGAACTCAAGGTCTCCGTGCTGGGAAAACAGGTTTTGCAGCTGTTTGAGCTAAGATTTCCAAGTTATTCACATAATGAAAACCTATACTTTGTTTCGGTCGAGTTCCCCATTCAAATGCATGTAACAGTGAGAAACGCACTGTCTTGGCGAAAGAAAGCGTTTTTGTACAACTTCATAGAAATAGCTGTAACTTTTGATAGAAGACTCAGACAAACATGTTTATGGCTTTATATTATAGAACTCAAGGTCTCTGTGCTGGGAAAACAGGTTTTGCAGCTGTTTGAGCTAAGATTTCCAAGTTATTCACATAATGAAAACCTATACTTTGTTTCGGTCGAGTTCCCCATTCAAATGCATGTAACAGTGAGAAACGCACTGTCTTGGCGAAAGAAAGCGTTTTTGTACAACTTCATATAAATAGCTGTAACTTTTGATAGAAGACTCGGATACACATGTTTATGGCTTTATCTTATAGAACTCAAGGTTCCCGTGCTGGGAAAACAGGTTTTGTATCTGTTTGAGCTAAGATTTCCAAGTTATTCACATAATGAAAACCTATACTTTGTTTCGGTCGAGTTCCCCATTCAAATGCATGTAACAGTGAGAAACGCACTGTCTTGGCGAAAGAAAGCGTTTTTGTACAACTTCATATAAATAGCTGTAACTTTTGATAGAAGACTCAGACAAACATGTTTATGGCTTATAGAATTCAAGGTCTCCGTGCTGGGAAAACAGGTTTTGCAGCTGTTTGAGCTAAGATTTCCAAGTTATTCACATAATGAAAACATATACTTTGTTTCGGTCGAGTTCCCCATTCAAATGCATGTAACAGTGAGAAACGCACTGTCTTGGCGAAAGAAAGCGTTTTTGTACAACTTCATAGAAATAGCTGTAACTTTTGATAGAAGACTCAGACAAACATGTTTATGGCCTTATATTATAGAACTCAAGGTCTCCGTGCTGGGAAAACAGGTTTTGCAGCTGTTTGAGCTAAGATTTCCAAGTTATTCACATAATGAAAACATATACTCTGTTTCGGTCGAGTTCCCCATTCAAATGCATGTAACAGTGAGAAACGCACTGTCTTGGCGAAAGAAAGCGTTTTTGTACAACTTCATATAAATAGCTGTAACTTTTGATAGAAGACTCAGACAAACATGTTTATGGCTTTATCTTATAGAACTCAAGGTCTCCGTGCTGGGAAAACAGGTTTTGCAGCTGTTTGAGCTAAGATTTCCAAGTTATTCACATAATGAAAACCTATACTTTGTTTCGGTCGAGTTCCCCATTCAAATGCATGTAACAGTGAGAAACGCACTGTCTTGGCGAAAGAAAGCGTTTTTTTACAACTTCATAGAAATAGCTGTAACTTTTGATAGAAGACTCAGACAAACATGTTTATGGCCTTATCTTATAGAACTCAAGGTCTCCGTGCTGGGAAAACAGGTTTTGTAGCTGTTTGAGCTAAGATTTCCAAGTTATTCACATAATGAAAACCTATACTTTGTTTCGGTCGAGTTCCCCATTCAAATGCATGTAACAGTGAGAAACGCACTGTCTTGGCGAAAGAAAGCGTTTTTTTACAACTTCATAGAAATAGCTGTAACTTTTGATAGAAGACTCAGACAAACATGTTTATGGCCTTATCTTATAGAACTCAAGGTCTCCGTGCTGGGAAAACAGGTTTTGTAGCTGTTTGAGCTAAGATTTCCAAGTTATTCACATAATGAAAACCTATACTTTGTTTCGGTCGAGTTCCCCATTCAAATGCATGTAACAGTGAGAAACGCACTGTCTTGGCGAAAGAAAGCGTTTTTGTACAACTTCATAGAAATAGCTGTAACTTTTGATAGAAGACTCAGACAAACATGTTTATGGCCTTATATTATAGAACTCAAGGTCTCTGTGCTGGGAAAACAGGTTTTGCAGCTGTTTGAGCTAAGATTTCCAAGTTATTCACATAATGAAAACCTATACTTTGTTTCGGTCGAGTTCCCCATTCAAATGCATGTAACAGTGAGAAACGCAGTGTCTTGGCGAAAGAAAGCGTTTTTGTACAACTTCATAGAAATAGCTGTAACTTTTGATAGAAGACTCAGACAAACATGTTTATGGCCTTATATTATAGAACTCAAGGTCTCCGTGCTGGGAAAACAGGTTTTGCAGCTGTTTCAGCTAAGATTTCCAAGTTATTCACATAATGAAAACCTATACTTTGTTTCGGTCGAGTTCCCCATTCAAATGCATGTAACAGTGAGAAACGCACTGTCTTGGCGAAAGAAAGCGTTTTTGTACAACTTCATAGAAATAGCTGTAACTTTTGATAGAAGACTCGGATACACATGTTTATGGCTTTATCTTATAGAACTCAAGGTTCCCGTGCTGGGAAAACAGGTTTTGTAGCTGTTTGAGCTAAGATTTCCAAGTTATTCACATAATGAAAACCTATACTTTGTTTCGGTCGAGTTCCCCATTCAAATGCATGTAACAGTGAGAAACGCACTGTCTTGGCGAAAGAAAGCGTTTTTGTACAACTTCATAGAAATAGCTGTAACTTTTGATAGAAGACTCAGACAAACATGTTTATGGCTTTATCTTATAGAACTCAAGGTCTCCGTGCTGGGAAAACAGGTTTTGTAGCTGTTTGAGCTAAGATTTCCAAGTTATTCACATAATGAAAACATATACTTTGTTTCGGTCGAGTTCCCCATTCAAATGCATGTAACAGTGAGAAACGCACTGTCTTGGCGAAAGAAAGCGTTTTTGTACAACTTCATATAAATAGCTGTAACTTTTGATAGAAGACTCAGACAAACATGTTTATGGCTTTATCTTATAGAACTCAAGGTCTCCGTGCTGGGAAAACAGGTTTTGCAGCTGTTTGAGCTAAGATTTCCAAGTTATTCACATAATGAAAACCTATACTTTGTTTCGGTCGAGTTCCCCATTCAAATGCATGTAACAGTGAGAAACGCACTGTCTTGGCGAAAGAAAGCGTTTTTTTACAACTTCATAGAAATAGCTGTAACTTTTGATAGAAGACTCGGATACACATGTTTATGGCTTTATCTTATAGAACTCAAGGTTCCCGTGCTGGGAAAACAGGTTTTGTAGCTGTTTGAGCTAAGATTTCCAAGTTATTCACATAATGAAAACCTATACTTTGTTTCGGTCGAGTTCCCCATTCAAATGCATGTAACAGTGAGAAACGCACTGTCTTGGCGAAAGAAAGCGTTTTTGTACAACTTCATATAAATAGCTGTAACTTTTGATAGAAGACTCAGACAAACATGTTTATGGCTTATAGAACTCAAGGTCTCCGTGCTGGGAAAACAGGTTTTGCAGCTGTTTGAGCTAAGATTTCCAAGTTATTCACATAATGAAAACATATACTTTGTTTCGGTCGAGTTCCCCATTCAAATGCATGTAACAGTGAGAAACGCACTGTCTTGGCGAAAGAAAGCGTTTGTGTACAACTTCATAGAAATAGCTGTAACCTTTGATAGAAGACTCAGACAAACATGTTTATGGCTTTATCTTATAGAACTCAAGGTCTCCGTGCTGGGAAAACAGGTTTTGCAGCTGTTTGAGCTAAGATTTCCAAGTTATTCACATAATGAAAACCTATACTTTGTTTCGGTCGAGTTCCCCATTCAAATGCATGTAACAGTGAGAAACGCACTGTCTTGGCGAAAGAAAGCGTTTTTGTACAACTTCATAGAAATAGCTGTAACTTTTGATAGAAGACTCAGACAAACATGTTTATGGCTTTATATTATAGAACTCAAGGTCTCTGTGCTGGGAAAACAGGTTTTGCAGCTGTTTGAGCTAAGATTTCCAAGTTATTCACATAATGAAAACCTATACTTTGTTTCGGTCGAGTTCCCCATTCAAATGCATGTAACAGTGAGAAACGCACTGTCTTGGCGAAAGAAAGCGTTTTTGTACAACTTCATATAAATAGCTGTAACTTTTGATAGAAGACTCGGATACACATGTTTATGGCTTTATCTTATAGAACTCAAGGTTCCCGTGCTGGGAAAACAGGTTTTGTATCTGTTTGAGCTAAGATTTCCAAGTTATTCACATAATGAAAACCTATACTTTGTTTCGGTCGAGTTCCCCATTCAAATGCATGTAACAGTGAGAAACGCACTGTCTTGGCGAAAGAAAGCGTTTTTGTACAACTTCATATAAATAGCTGTAACTTTTGATAGAAGACTCAGACAAACATGTTTATGGCTTATAGAATTCAAGGTCTCCGTGCTGGGAAAACAGGTTTTGCAGCTGTTTGAGCTAAGATTTCCAAGTTATTCACATAATGAAAACATATACTTTGTTTCGGTCGAGTTCCCCATTCAAATGCATGTAACAGTGAGAAACGCACTGTCTTGGCGAAAGAAAGCGTTTTTGTACAACTTCATAGAAATAGCTGTAACTTTTGATAGAAGACTCAGACAAACATGTTTATGGCCTTATATTATAGAACTCAAGGTCTCCGTGCTGGGAAAACAGGTTTTGCAGCTGTTTGAGCTAAGATTTCCAAGTTATTCACATAATGAAAACATATACTCTGTTTCGGTCGAGTTCCCCATTCAAATGCATGTAACAGTGAGAAACGCACTGTCTTGGCGAAAGAAAGCGTTTTTGTACAACTTCATATAAATAGCTGTAACTTTTGATAGAAGACTCAGACAAACATGTTTATGGCTTTATCTTATAGAACTCAAGGTCTCCGTGCTGGGAAAACAGGTTTTGCAGCTGTTTGAGCTAAGATTTCCAAGTTATTCACATAATGAAAACCTATACTTTGTTTCGGTCGAGTTCCCCATTCAAATGCATGTAACAGTGAGAAACGCACTGTCTTGGCGAAAGAAAGCGTTTTTTTACAACTTCATAGAAATAGCTGTAACTTTTGATAGAAGACTCAGACAAACATGTTTATGGCCTTATCTTATAGAACTCAAGGTCTCCGTGCTGGGAAAACAGGTTTTGTAGCTGTTTGAGCTAAGATTTCCAAGTTATTCACATAATGAAAACCTATACTTTGTTTCGGTCGAGTTCCCCATTCAAATGCATGTAACAGTGAGAAACGCACTGTCTTGGCGAAAGAAAGCGTTTTTTTACAACTTCATAGAAATAGCTGTAACTTTTGATAGAAGACTCAGACAAACATGTTTATGGCCTTATCTTATAGAACTCAAGGTCTCCGTGCTGGGAAAACAGGTTTTGTAGCTGTTTGAGCTAAGATTTCCAAGTTATTCACATAATGAAAACCTATACTTTGTTTCGGTCGAGTTCCCCATTCAAATGCATGTAACAGTGAGAAACGCACTGTCTTGGCGAAAGAAAGCGTTTTTGTACAACTTCATAGAAATAGCTGTAACTTTTGATAGAAGACTCAGACAAACATGTTTATGGCCTTATATTATAGAACTCAAGGTCTCTGTGCTGGGAAAACAGGTTTTGCAGCTGTTTGAGCTAAGATTTCCAAGTTATTCACATAATGAAAACCTATACTTTGTTTCGGTCGAGTTCCCCATTCAAATGCATGTAACAGTGAGAAACGCAGTGTCTTGGCGAAAGAAAGCGTTTTTGTACAACTTCATAGAAATAGCTGTAACTTTTGATAGAAGACTCAGACAAACATGTTTATGGCCTTATATTATAGAACTCAAGGTCTCCGTGCTGGGAAAACAGGTTTTGCAGCTGTTTCAGCTAAGATTTCCAAGTTATTCACATAATGAAAACCTATACTTTGTTTCGGTCGAGTTCCCCATTCAAATGCATGTAACAGTGAGAAACGCACTGTCTTGGCGAAAGAAAGCGTTTTTGTACAACTTCATAGAAATAGCTGTAACTTTTGATAGAAGACTCGGATACACATGTTTATGGCTTTATCTTATAGAACTCAAGGTTCCCGTGCTGGGAAAACAGGTTTTGTAGCTGTTTGAGCTAAGATTTCCAAGTTATTCACATAATGAAAACCTATACTTTGTTTCGGTCGAGTTCCCCATTCAAATGCATGTAACAGTGAGAAACGCACTGTCTTGGCGAAAGAAAGCGTTTTTGTACAACTTCATAGAAATAGCTGTAACTTTTGATAGAAGACTCAGACAAACATGTTTATGGCTTTATCTTATAGAACTCAAGGTCTCCGTGCTGGGAAAACAGGTTTTGTAGCTGTTTGAGCTAAGATTTCCAAGTTATTCACATAATGAAAACATATACTTTGTTTCGGTCGAGTTCCCCATTCAAATGCATGTAACAGTGAGAAACGCACTGTCTTGGCGAAAGAAAGCGTTTTTGTACAACTTCATATAAATAGCTGTAACTTTTGATAGAAGACTCAGACAAACATGTTTATGGCTTTATCTTATAGAACTCAAGGTCTCCGTGCTGGGAAAACAGGTTTTGCAGCTGTTTGAGCTAAGATTTCCAAGTTATTCACATAATGAAAACCTATACTTTGTTTCGGTCGAGTTCCCCATTCAAATGCATGTAACAGTGAGAAACGCACTGTCTTGGCGAAAGAAAGCGTTTTTTTACAACTTCATAGAAATAGCTGTAACTTTTGATAGAAGACTCGGATACACATGTTTATGGCTTTATCTTATAGAACTCAAGGTTCCCGTGCTGGGAAAACATGTTTTGTAGCTGTTTGAGCTAAGATTTCCAAGTTATTCACATAATGAAAACCTATACTTTGTTTCGGTCGAGTTCCCCATTCAAATGCATGTAACAGTGAGAAACGCACTGTCTTGGCGAAAGAAAGCGTTTTTGTACAACTTCATATAAATAGCTGTAACTTTTGATAGAAGACTCAGACAAACATGTTTATGGCTTATAGAACTCAAGGTCTCCGTGCTGGGAAAACAGGTTTTGCAGCTGTTTGAGCTAAGATTTCCAAGTTATTCACATAATGAAAACATATACTTTGTTTCGGTCGAGTTCCCCATTCAAATGCATGTAACAGTGAGAAACGCACTGTCTTGGCGAAAGAAAGCGTTTGTGTACAACTTCATAGAAATAGCTGTAACCTTTGATAGAAGACTCAGACAAACATGTTTATGGCTTTATCTTATAGAACTCGAGGTCTCCGTGCTGGGAAAACAGGTTTTGCAGCTGTTTGAGCTAAGATTTCCAAGTTATTCACATAATGAAAACCTATACTTTGTTTCGGTCGAGTTCCCCATTCAAATGCATGTAACAGTGAGAAACGCACTGTCTTGGCGAAAGAAAGCGTTTTTGTACAACTTCATAGAAATAGCTGTAACTTTTGATAGAAGACTCAGACAAACATGTTTATGGCTTTATATTATAGAACTCAAGGTCTCTGTGCTGGGAAAACAGGTTTTGCAGCTGTTTGAGCTAAGATTTCCAAGTTATTCACATAATGAAAACCTATACTTTGTTTCGGTCGAGTTCCCCATTCAAATGCATGTAACAGTGAGAAACGCACTGTCTTGGCGAAAGAAAGCGTTTTTGTACAACTTCATATAAATAGCTGTAACTTTTGATAGAAGACTCGGATACACATGTTTATGGCTTTATCTTATAGAACTCAAGGTTCCCGTGCTGGGAAAACAGGTTTTGTATCTGTTTGAGCTAAGATTTCCAAGTTATTCACATAATGAAAACCTATACTTTGTTTCGGTCGAGTTCCCCATTCAAATGCATGTAACAGTGAGAAACGCACTGTCTTGGCGAAAGAAAGCGTTTTTGTACAACTTCATATAAATAGCTGTAACTTTTGATAGAAGACTCAGACAAACATGTTTATGGCTTATAGAATTCAAGGTCTCCGTGCTGGGAAAACAGGTTTTGCAGCTGTTTGAGCTAAGATTTCCAAGTTATTCACATAATGAAAACATATACTTTGTTTCGGTCGAGTTCCCCATTCAAATGCATGTAACAGTGAGAAACGCACTGTCTTGGCGAAAGAAAGCGTTTTTGTACAACTTCATAGAAATAGCTGTAACTTTTGATAGAAGACTCAGACAAACATGTTTATGGCCTTATATTATAGAACTCAAGGTCTCCGTGCTGGGAAAACAGGTTTTGCAGCTGTTTGAGCTAAGATTTCCAAGTTATTCACATAATGAAAACATATACTCTGTTTCGGTCGAGTTCCCCATTCAAATGCATGTAACAGTGAGAAACGCACTGTCTTGGCGAAAGAAAGCGTTTTTGTACAACTTCATATAAATAGCTGTAACTTTTGATAGAAGACTCAGACAAACATGTTTATGGCTTTATCTTATAGAACTCAAGGTCTCCGTGCTGGGAAAACAGGTTTTGCAGCTGTTTGAGCTAAGATTTCCAAGTTATTCACATAATGAAAACCTATACTTTGTTTCGGTCGAGTTCCCCATTCAAATGCATGTAACAGTGAGAAACGCACTGTCTTGGCGAAAGAAAGCGTTTTTTTACAACTTCATAGAAATAGCTGTAACTTTTGATAGAAGACTCAGACAAACATGTTTATGGCCTTATCTTATAGAACTCAAGGTCTCCGTGCTGGGAAAACAGGTTTTGTAGCTGTTTGAGCTAAGATTTCCAAGTTATTCACATAATGAAAACCTATACTTTGTTTCGGTCGAGTTCCCCATTCAAATGCATGTAACAGTGAGAAACGCACTGTCTTGGCGAAAGAAAGCGTTTTTTTACAACTTCATAGAAATAGCTGTAACTTTTGATAGAAGACTCAGACAAACATGTTTATGGCCTTATCTTATAGAACTCAAGGTCTCCGTGCTGGGAAAACAGGTTTTGTAGCTGTTTGAGCTAAGATTTCCAAGTTATTCACATAATGAAAACCTATACTTTGTTTCGGTCGAGTTCCCCATTCAAATGCATGTAACAGTGAGAAACGCACTGTCTTGGCGAAAGAAAGCGTTTTTGTACAACTTCATAGAAATAGCTGTAACTTTTGATAGAAGACTCAGACAAACATGTTTATGGCCTTATATTATAGAACTCAAGGTCTCTGTGCTGGGAAAACAGGTTTTGCAGCTGTTTGAGCTAAGATTTCCAAGTTATTCACATAATGAAAACCTATACTTTGTTTCGGTCGAGTTCCCCATTCAAATGCATGTAACAGTGAGAAACGCAGTGTCTTGGCGAAAGAAAGCGTTTTTGTACAACTTCATAGAAATAGCTGTAACTTTTGATAGAAGACTCAGACAAACATGTTTATGGCCTTATATTATAGAACTCAAGGTCTCCGTGCTGGGAAAACAGGTTTTGCAGCTGTTTCAGCTAAGATTTCCAAGTTATTCACATAATGAAAACCTATACTTTGTTTCGGTCGAGTTCCCCATTCAAATGCATGTAACAGTGAGAAACGCACTGTCTTGGCGAAAGAAAGCGTTTTTGTACAACTTCATAGAAATAGCTGTAACTTTTGATAGAAGACTCGGATACACATGTTTATGGCTTTATCTTATAGAACTCAAGGTTCCCGTGCTGGGAAAACAGGTTTTGTAGCTGTTTGAGCTAAGATTTCCAAGTTATTCACATAATGAAAACCTATACTTTGTTTCGGTCGAGTTCCCCATTCAAATGCATGTAACAGTGAGAAACGCACTGTCTTGGCGAAAGAAAGCGTTTTTGTACAACTTCATAGAAATAGCTGTAACTTTTGATAGAAGACTCAGACAAACATGTTTATGGCTTTATCTTATAGAACTCAAGGTCTCCGTGCTGGGAAAACAGGTTTTGTAGCTGTTTGAGCTAAGATTTCCAAGTTATTCACATAATGAAAACATATACTTTGTTTCGGTCGAGTTCCCCATTCAAATGCATGTAACAGTGAGAAACGCACTGTCTTGGCGAAAGAAAGCGTTTTTGTACAACTTCATATAAATAGCTGTAACTTTTGATAGAAGACTCAGACAAACATGTTTATGGCTTTATCTTATAGAACTCAAGGTCTCCGTGCTGGGAAAACAGGTTTTGCAGCTGTTTGAGCTAAGATTTCCAAGTTATTCACATAATGAAAACCTATACTTTGTTTCGGTCGAGTTCCCCATTCAAATGCATGTAACAGTGAGAAACGCACTGTCTTGGCGAAAGAAAGCGTTTTTTTACAACTTCATAGAAATAGCTGTAACTTTTGATAGAAGACTCAGACAAACATGTTTATGGCCTTATCTTATAGAACTCAAGGTCTCCGTGCTGGGAAAACAGGTTTTGCAGCTGTTTGAGCTAAGATTTCCAAGTTATTCACATAATGAAAACCTATACTTTGTTTCGGTCGAGTTCCCCATTCAAATGCATGTAACAGTGAGAAACGCACTGTCTTGGCGAAAGAAAGCGTTTTTGTACAACTTCATAGAAATAGCTGTAACTTTTGATAGAAGACTCAGACAAACATGTTTATGGCCTTATATTATAGAACTCAGGGTCTCTGTGCTGGGAAAACAGGTTTTGCAGCTGTTTGAGCTAAGATTTCCAAGTTATTCACATAATGAAAACCTATACTTTGTTTCGGTCGAGTTCCCCATTCAAATGCATGTAACAGTGAGAAACGCAGTGTCTTGGCGAAAGAAAGCGTTTTTGTACAACTTCATAGAAATAGCTGTAACTTTTGATAGAAGACTCAGACAAACATGTTTATGGCCTTATCTTATAGAACTCAAGGTCTCCGTGCTGGGAAAACAGGTTTTGCAGCTGTTTGAGCTAAGATTTCCAAGTTATTCACATAATGAAAACCTATACTTTGTTTCGGTCGAGTTCCCCATTCAAATGCATGTAACAGTGAGAAACGCACTGTCTTGGCGAAAGAAAGCGTTTTTGTACAACTTCATAGAAATAGCTGTAACTTTTGATAGAAGACTCGGATACACATGTTTATGGCTTTATCTTATAGAACTCAAGGTTCCCGTGCTGGGAAAACAGGTTTTGCAGCTGTTTGAGCTAAGATTTCCAAGTTATTCACATAATGAAAACCTATACTTTGTTTCGGTCGAGTTCCCCATTCAAATGCATGTAACAGTGAGAAACGCACTGTCTTGGCGAAAGAAAGCGTTTTTGTACAACTTCATAGAAATAGCTGTAACTTTTGATAGAAGACTCAGACAAACATGTTTATGGCTTTATCTTATAGAACTCAAGGTTCCCGTGCTGGGAAAACAGGTTTTGTAGCTGTTTGAGCTAAGATTTCCAAGTTATTCACATAATGAAAACCTATACTTTGTTTCGGTCGAGTTCCCCATTCAAATGCATGTAACAGTGAGAAATGCACTGTCTTGGCGAAAGAAAGCGTTTTTGTACAACTTCATATAAATAGCTGTAACTTTTGATAGAAGACTCAGACAAACATGTTTATGGCTTTATCTTATAGAACTCAAGGTCTCCGTGCTGGGAAAACAGGTTTTGCAGCTGTTTGAGCTAAGATTTCCAAGTTATTCACATAATGAAAACCTATACTTTGTTTCGGTCGAGTTCCCCATTCAAATGCATGTAACAGTGAGAAACGCACTGTCTTGGCGAAAGAAAGCGTTTTTGTACAACTTCATAGAAATAGCTGTAACTTTTGATAGAAGACTCAGACAAACATGTTTATGGCCTTATCTTATAGAACTCAAGGTCTCCGTGCTGGGAAAACAGGTTTTGCAGCTGTTTGAGCTAAGATTTCCAAGTTATTCACATAATGAAAACCTATACTTTGTTTCGGTCGAGTTCCCCATTCAAATGCATGTAACAGTGAGAAACGCACTGTCTTGGCGAAAGAAAGCGTTTTTGTACAACTTCATATAAATAGCTGTAACTTTTGATAGAAGACTCGGATACACATGTTTATGGCTTTATCTTATAGAACTCAAGGTCTCCGTGCTGGGAAAACAGGTTTTGCAGCTGTTTGAGCTAAGATTTCCAAGTTATTCACATAATGAAAACATATACTCTGTTTCGGTCGAGTTCCCCATTCAAATGCATGTAACAGTGAGAAACGCACTGTCTTGGCGAAAGAAAGCGTTTTTTTACAACTTCATAGAAATAGCTGTAACTTTTGATAGAAGACTCAGACAAACATGTTTATGGCCTTATCTTATAGAACTCAAGGTCTCCGTGCTGGGAAAACAGGTTTTGTAGCTGTTTGAGCTAAGATTTCCAAGTTATTCACATAATGAAAACCTATACTTTGTTTCGGTCGAGTTCCCCATTCAAATGCATGTAACAGTGAGAAACGCACTGTCTTGGCGAAAGAAAGCGTTTTTGTACAACTTCATAGAAATAGCTGTAACTTTTGATAGAAGACTCAGACAAACATGTTTATGGCTTTATCTTATAGAACTCAAGGTTCCCGTGCTGGGAAAACAGGTTTTGCAGCTGTTTGAGCTAAGATTTCCAAGTTATTCACATAATGAAAACCTATACTTTGTTTCGGTCGAGTTCCCCATTCAAATGCATGTAACAGTGAGAAACGCACTGTCTTGGCGAAAGAAAGCGTTTTTGTACAACTTCATAGAAATAGCTGTAACTTTTGATAGAAGACTCAGACAAACATGTTTATGGCTTTATCTTATAGAACTCAAGGTCTCCGTGCTGGGAAAACAGGTTTTGTAGCTGTTTGAGCTAAGATTTCCAAGTTATTCACATAATGAAAACCTATACTTTGTTTCGGTCGAGTTCCCCATTCAAATGCATGTAACAGTGAGAAATGCACTGTCTTGGCGAAAGAAAGCGTTTTTGTACAACTTCATATAAATAGCTGTAACTTTTGATAGAAGACTCAGACAAACATGTTTATGGCTTTATCTTATAGAACTCAAGGTCTCCGTGCTGGGAAAACAGGTTTTGCAGCTGTTTGAGCTAAGATTTCCAAGTTATTCACATAATGAAAACCTATACTTTGTTTCGGTCGAGTTCCCCATTCAAATGCATGTAACAGTGAGAAACGCACTGTCTTGGCGAAAGAAAGCGTTTTTGTACAACTTCATAGAAATAGCTGTAACTTTTGATAGAAGACTCAGACAAACATGTTTATGGCCTTATCTTATAGAACTCAAGGTCTCCGTGCTGGGAAAACAGGTTTTGCAGCTGTTTGAGCTAAGATTTCCAAGTTATTCACATAATGAAAACCTATACTTTGTTTCGGTCGAGTTCCCCATTCAAATGCATGTAACAGTGAGAAACGCACTGTCTTGGCGAAAGAAAGCGTTTTTGTACAACTTCATAGAAATAGCTGTAACTTTTGATAGAAGACTCAGACAAACATGTTTATGGCCTTATCTTATAGAACTCAAGGTCTCCGTGCTGGGAAAACAGGTTTTGCAGCTGTTTGAGCTAAGATTTCCAAGTTATTCACATAATGAAAACCTATACTTTGTTTCGGTCGAGTTCCCCATTCAAATGCATGTAACAGTGAGAAACGCACTGTCTTGGCGAAAGAAAGCGTTTTTGTACAACTTCATATAAATAGCTGTAACTTTTGATAGAAGACTCGGATACACATGTTTATGGCTTTATCTTATAGAACTCAAGGTCTCCGTGCTGGGAAAACAGGTTTTGCAGCTGTTTGAGCTAAGATTTCCAAGTTATTCACATAATGAAAACATATACTCTGTTTCGGTCGAGTTCCCCATTCAAATGCATGTAACAGTGAGAAACGCACTGTCTTGGCGAAAGAAAGCGTTTTTTTACAACTTCATAGAAATAGCTGTAACTTTTGATAGAAGACTCAGACAAACATGTTTATGGCCTTATCTTATAGAACTCAAGGTCTCCGTGCTGGGAAAACAGGTTTTGTAGCTGTTTGAGCTAAGATTTCCAAGTTATTCACATAATGAAAACCTATACTTTGTTTCGGTCGAGTTCCCCATTCAAATGCATGTAACAGTGAGAAACGCACTGTCTTGGCGAAAGAAAGCGTTTTTGTACAACTTCATAGAAATAGCTGTAACTTTTGATAGAAGACTCAGACAAACATGTTTATGGCTTTATCTTATAGAACTCAAGGTCTCCGTGCTGGGAAAACAGGTTTTGCAGCTGTTTGAGCTAAGATTTCCAAGTTATTCACATAATGAAAACCTATACTTTGTTTCGGTCGAGTTCCCCATTCAAATGCATGTAACAGTGAGAAACGCACTGTCTTGGCGAAAGAAAGCGTTTTTGTACAACTTCATAGAAATAGCTGTAACTTTTGATAGAAGACTCAGACAAACATGTTTATGGCCTTATATTATAGAACTCAAGGTCTCTGTGCTGGGAAAACAGGTTTTGCAGCTGTTTGAGCTAAGATTTCCAAGTTATTCACATAATGAAAACCTATACTTTGTTTCGGTCGAGTTCCCCATTCAAATGCATGTAACAGTGAGAAACGCAGTGTCTTGGCGAAAGAAAGCGTTTTTGTACAACTTCATAGAAATAGCTGTAACTTTTGATAGAAGACTCAGACAAACATGTTTATGGCCTTATATTATAGAACTCAAGGTCTCCGTGCTGGGAAAACAGGTTTTGCAGCTGTTTCAGCTAAGATTTCCAAGTTATTCACATAATGAAAACCTATACTTTGTTTCGGTCGAGTTCCCCATTCAAATGCATGTAACAGTGAGAAACGCACTGTCTTGGCGAAAGAAAGCGTTTTTGTACAACTTCATATAAATAGCTGTAACTTTTGATAGAAGACTCGGATACACATGTTTATGGCTTTATCTTATAGAACTCAAGGTTCCCGTGCTGGGAAAACAGGTTTTGTAGCTGTTTGAGCTAAGATTTCCAAGTTATTCACATAATGAAAACCTATACTTTGTTTCGGTCGAGTTCCCCATTCAAATGCATGTAACAGTGAGAAACGCACTGTCTTGGCGAAAGAAAGCGTTTTTGTACAACTTCATAGAAATAGCTGTAACTTTTGATAGAAGACTCAGACAAACATGTTTATGGCCTTATATTATAGAACTCAAGGTCTCTGTGCTGGGAAAACAGGTTTTGCAGCTGTTTGAGCTAAGATTTCCAAGTTATTCACATAATGAAAACCTATACTTTGTTTCGGTCGAGTTCCCCATTCAAATGCATGTAACAGTGAGAAACGCAGTGTCTTGGCGAAAGAAAGCGTTTTTGTACAACTTCATAGAAATAGCTGTAACTTTTGATAGAAGACTCAGACAAACATGTTTATGGCCTTATATTATAGAACTCAAGGTCTCCGTGCTGGGAAAACAGGTTTTGCAGCTGTTTCAGCTAAGATTTCCAAGTTATTCACATAATGAAAACCTATACTTTGTTTCGGTCGAGTTCCCCATTCAAATGCATGTAACAGTGAGAAACGCACTGTCTTGGCGAAAGAAAGCGTTTTTGTACAACTTCATATAAATAGCTGTAACTTTTGATAGAAGACTCGGATACACATGTTTATGGCTTTATCTTATAGAACTCAAGGTTCCCGTGCTGGGAAAACAGGTTTTGTAGCTGTTTGAGCTAAGATTTCCAAGTTATTCACATAATGAAAACCTATACTTTGTTTCGGTCGAGTTCCCCATTCAAATGCATGTAACAGTGAGAAACGCACTGTCTTGGCGAAAGAAAGCGTTTTTGTACAACTTCATATAAATAGCTGTAACTTTTGATAGAAGACTCGGATACACATGTTTATGGCTTTATCTTATAGAACTCAAGGTTCCCGTGCTGGGAAAACAGGTTTTGTAGCTGTTTGAGCTAAGATTTCCAAGTTATTCACATAATGAAAACCTATACTTTGTTTCGGTCGAGTTCCCCATTCAAATGCATGTAACAGTGAGAAACGCACTGTCTTGGCGAAAGAAAGCGTTTTTGTACAACTTCATAGAAATAGCTGTAACTTTTGATAGAAGACTCAGACAAACATGTTTATGGCCTTATATTATAGAACTCAAGGTCTCTGTGCTGGGAAAACAGGTTTTGCAGCTGTTTGAGCTAAGATTTCCAAGTTATTCACATAATGAAAACCTATACTTTGTTTCGGTCGAGTTCCCCATTCAAATGCATGTAACAGTGAGAAACGCAGTGTCTTGGCGAAAGAAAGCGTTTTTGTACAACTTCATAGAAATAGCTGTAACTTTTGATAGAAGACTCAGACAAACATGTTTATGGCCTTATATTATAGAACTCAAGGTCTCCGTGCTGGGAAAACAGGTTTTGCAGCTGTTTCAGCTAAGATTTCCAAGTTATTCACATAATGAAAACCTATACTTTGTTTCGGTCGAGTTCCCCATTCAAATGCATGTAACAGTGAGAAACGCACTGTCTTGGCGAAAGAAAGCGTTTTTGTACAACTTCATATAAATAGCTGTAACTTTTGATAGAAGACTCGGATACACATGTTTATGGCTTTATCTTATAGAACTCAAGGTTCCCGTGCTGGGAAAACAGGTTTTGTAGCTGTTTGAGCTAAGATTTCCAAGTTATTCACATAATGAAAACCTATACTTTGTTTCGGTCGAGTTCCCCATTCAAATGCATGTAACAGTGAGAAACGCACTGTCTTGGCGAAAGAAAGCGTTTTTGTACAACTTCATAGAAATAGCTGTAACTTTTGATAGAAGACTCAGACAAACATGTTTATGGCCTTATATTATAGAACTCAAGGTCTCTGTGCTGGGAAAACAGGTTTTGCAGCTGTTTGAGCTAAGATTTCCAAGTTATTCACATAATGAAAACCTATACTTTGTTTCGGTCGAGTTCCCCATTCAAATGCATGTAACAGTGAGAAACGCAGTGTCTTGGCGAAAGAAAGCGTTTTTGTACAACTTCATAGAAATAGCTGTAACTTTTGATAGAAGACTCAGACAAACATGTTTATGGCCTTATATTATAGAACTCAAGGTCCCCGTGCTGGGAAAAAAGGTTTTGCAGCTGTTTGAGCTAAGATTTCCAAGTTATTCACATAATGAAAACCTATACTTTGTTTCGGTCGAGTTCCCCATTCAAATGCATGTAACAGTGAGAAACGCACTGTCTTGGCGAAAGAAAGCGTTTTTGTACAACTTCATATAAATAGCTGTAACTTTTGATAGAAGACTCGGATACACATGTTTATGGCTTTATCTTATAGAACTCAAGGTTCCCGTGCTGGGAAAACAGGTTTTGTAGCTGTTTGAGCTAAGATTTCCAAGTTATTCACATAATGAAAACCTATACTTTGTTTCGGTCGAGTTCCCCATTCAAATGCATGTAACAGTGAGAAACGCACTGTCTTGGCGAAAGAAAGCGTTTTTGTACAACTTCATATAAATAGCTGTAACTTTTGATAGAAGACTCGGATACACATGTTTATGGCTTTATCTTATAGAACTCAAGGTTCCCGTGCTGGGAAAACAGGTTTTGTAGCTGTTTGAGCTAAGATTTCCAAGTTATTCACATAATGAAAACCTATACTTTGTTTCGGTCGAGTTCCCCATTCAAATGCATGTAACAGTGAGAAACGCACTGTCTTGGCGAAAGAAAGCGTTTTTGTACAACTTCATAGAAATAGCTGTAACTTTTGATAGAAGACTCAGACAAACATGTTTATGGCCTTATCTTATAGAACTCAAGGTCTCCGTGCTGGGAAAACAGGTTTTGCAGCTGTTTGAGCTAAGATTTTCAAGCTATTCACATAATGAAAACGTATACTTTGTTTCGGTCGAGTTCCCCATTCAAATGCATGTAACAGTGAGAAACGCACTGTCTTGGCGAAAGAAAGCGTTTTTGTACAACTTCATAGAAATAGCTGTAACTTTTGATAGAAGACTCAGACAAACATGTTTATGGCCTTATATTATAGAACTCAAGGTCCCCGTGCTGGGAAAACAGGTTTTGCAGCTGTTTGAGCTAAGATTTTCAAGTTATTCACATAATGAAAACGTATACTTTGTTTCGGTCGAGTTCCCCATTCAAATGCATGTAACAGTGAGAAACGCACTGTCTTGGCGAAAGAAAGCGTTTTTGTACAACTTCATAGGAATAGCTGTAACTTTTGATAGAAGACTCGGATACACATGTTTATGGCTTTATCTTATAGAACTCAAGGTTCCCGTGCTGGGAAAACAGGTTTTGCAGCTGTTTGAGCTAAGATTTCCAAGTTATTCACATAATGAAAACCTATACTTTGTTTCGGTCGAGTTCCCCATTCAAATGCATGTAACAGTGAGAAACGCACTGTCTTGGCGAAAGAAAGCGTTTTTGTACAACTTCATAGAAATAGCTGTAACTTTTGATAGAAGACTCAGACAAACATGTTTATGGCCTTATCTTATAGAACTCAAGGTCTCCGTGCTGGGAAAACAGGTTTTGCAGCTGTTTGAGCTAAGATTTCCAAGTTATTCACATAATGAAAACCTATACTTTGTTTCGGTCGAGTTCCCCATTCAAATGCATGTAACAGTGAGAAACGCACTGTCTTGGCGAAAGAAAGCGTTTTTGTACAACTTCATAGAAATAGCTGTAACTTTTGATAGAAGACTCAGACAAACATGTTTATGGCCTTATATTATAGAACTCAAGGTCCCCGTGCTGGGAAAAAAGGTTTTGCAGCTGTTTGAGCTAAGATTTCCAAGTTATTCACATAATGAAAACCTATACTTTGTTTCGGTCGAGTTCCCCATTCAAATGCATGTAACAGTGAGAAACGCACTGTCTTGGCGAAAGAAAGCGTTTTTGTACAACTTCATAGAAATAGCTGTAACTTTTGATAGAAGACTCGGACAAACATGTTTATGGCTTTATCTTATAGAACTCAAGGTCTCCGTGCTGGGAAAACAGGTTATGCAGCTGTTTGAGCTAAGATTTCCAAGTTATTCACATAATGAAAACCTATACTTTGTTTCGGTCGAGTTCCCCATTCAAATGCATGTAACAGTGAGAAACGCACTGTCTTGGCGAAAGAAAGCGTTTTTGTACAACTTCATAGAAATAGCTGTAACTTTTGATAGAAGACTCAGACAAACATGTTTATGGCCTTATATTATAGAACTCAAGGTCCCCGTGCTGGGAAAACAGGTTTTGCAGCTGTTTGAGCTAAGATTTCCAAGTTATTCACATAATGAAAACCTATACTTTGTTTCGGTCGAGTTCCCCATTCAAATGCATGTAACAGTGAGAAACGCACTGTCTTGGCGAAAGAAAGCTATTTTGTACAACTTCATAGAAATAGCTGTAACTTTTGATAGAAGACTCGGATACACATGTTTATGGCTTTATCTTATAGAACTCAAGGTCTCCGTGCTGGGAAAACAGGTTTTGCAGCTGTTTGAGCTAAGATTTCCAAGTTATTCACATAATGAAAACTTGTACTTTGTTTCGGTCGAGTTCCCCAATCAAATGCATGTAACAGTGAGAAACGCACTGTCTTGGCGAAAGAAAGCGTTTTTGTACAACTTCATAGAAATAGCTGTAACTTTTGATAGAAGACTCAGACAAACATGTTTATGGCTTTATCTTATAGAACTCAAGGTCTCCGTGCTGGGAAAACAGGTTTTGCAGCTGTTTGAGCTAAGATTTCCAAGTTATTCACATAATGAAAACCTATACTTTGTTTCGGTGGAGTTCCCCATTCAAATGCATGTAACAGTGAGAAACGCACTGTCTTGGCGAAAGAAAGCGTTTTTGTACAACTTCATATAAATAGCTGTAACTTTTGATAGAAGACTCAGACAAACATGTTTATGGCCTTATCTTATAGAACTCAAGGTCTCCGTGCTGGGAAAACAGGTTTTGCAGCTGTTTGAGCTAAGATTTCCAAGTTATTCACATAATGAAAACCTATACTTTGTTTCGGTGGAGTTCCCCATTCAAATGGATGTAACAGTGAGAAACGCACTGTCTTGGCGAAAGAAAGCGTTTTTGTACAACTTCATAGAAATAGCTGTAACTTTTGATAGAAGACTCAGACAAACATGTTTATGGCCTTATCTTATAGAACTCAAGGTCTCCGTGCTGGGAAAACAGGTTTTGCAGCTGTTTGAGCTAAGATTTCCAAGTTATTCACATAATGAAAACCTATACTTTGTTTCGGTCGAGTTCCCCATTCAAATGCATGTAACAGTGAGAAACGCACTGTCTTGGCGAAAGAAAGCGTTTTTGTACAACTTCATAGAAATAGCTGTAACTTTTGATAGAAGACTCAGACAAACATGTTTATGGCCTTATATTATAGAACTCAAGGTCTCCGTGCTGGGAAAACAGGTTTTGCAGCTGTTTGAGCTAAGATTTCCAAGTTATTCACATAATGAAAACCTATACTTTGTTTCGGTCGAGTTCCCCATTCAAATGCATGTAACAGTGAGAAACGCACTGTCTTGGCGAAAGAAAGCGTTTTTGTACAACTTCATAGGAATAGCTGTAACTTTTGATAGAAGACTCGGATACACATGTTTATGGCTTTATCTTATAGAACTCAAGGTTCCCGTGCTGGGAAAACAGGTTTTGCAGCTGTTTGAGCTAAGATTTCCAAGTTATTCACATAATGAAAACCTATACTTTGTTTCGGTCGAGTTCCCCATTCAAATGCATGTAACAGTGAGAAACGCACTGTCTTGGCGAAAGAAAGCGTTTTTGTACAACTTCATAGAAATAGCTGTAACTTTTGATAGAAGACTCAGACAAACATGTTTATGGCCTTATATTATAGAACTCAAGGTCTCCGTGCTGGGAAAACAGGTTATGCAGCTGTTTGAGCTAAGATTTCCAAGTTATTCACATAATGAAAACCTATACTTTGTTTCGGTCGAGTTCCCCATTCAAATGCATGTAACAGTGAGAAACGCACTGTCTTGGCGAAAGAAAGCGTTTTTGTACAACTTCATAGGAATAGCTGTAACTTTTGATAGAAGACTCGGATACACATGTTTATGGCTTTATCTTATAGAACTCAAGGTTCCCGTGCTGGGAAAACAGGTTTTGCAGCTGTTTGAGCTAAGATTTCCAAGTTATTCACATAATGAAAACCTATACTTTGTTTCGGTCGAGTTCCCCATTCAAATGCATGTAACAGTGAGAAACGCACTGTCTTGGCGAAAGAAAGCGTTTTTGTACAACTTCATATAAATAGCTGTAACTTTTGATAGAAGACTCAGACAAACATGTTTATGGCTTATAGAACTCAAGGTCTCCGTGCTGGGAAAACAGGTTTTGCAGCTGTTTGAGCTAAGATTTCCAAGTTATTCACATAATGAAAACATATACTTTGTTTCGGTCGAGTTCCCCATTCAAATGCATGTAACAGTGAGAAACGCACTGTCTTGGCGAAAGAAAGCGTTTTTGTACAACTTCATAGAAATAGCTGTAACTTTTGATAGAAGACTCAGACAAACATGTTTATGGCCTTATATTATAGAACTCAAGGTCTCCGTGCTGGGAAAACAGGTTTTGCAGCTGTTTGAGCTAAGATTTCCAAGTTATTCACATAATGAAAACATATACTCTGTTTCGGTCGAGTTCCCCATTCAAATGCATGTAACAGTGAGAAACGCACTGTCTTGGCGAAAGAAAGCGTTTTTGTACAACTTCATAGAAATAGCTGTAACTTTTGATAGAAGACTCAGACAAACATGTTTATGGCTTTATCTTATAGAACTCAAGGTCTCCGTGCTGGGAAAACAGGTTTTGCAGCTGTTTGAGCTAAGATTTCCAAGTTATTCACATAATGAAAACCTATACTTTGTTTCGGTCGAGTTCCCCATTCAAATGCATGTAACAGTGAGAAACGCACTGTCTTGGCGAAAGAAAGCGTTTTTTTACAACTTCATAGAAATAGCTGTAACTTTTGATAGAAGACTCAGACAAACATGTTTATGGCCTTATCTTATAGAACTCAAGGTCTCCGTGCTGGGAAAACAGGTTTTGTAGCTGTTTGAGCTAAGATTTCCAAGTTATTCACATAATGAAAACCTATACTTTGTTTCGGTCGAGTTCCCCATTCAAATGCATGTAACAGTGAGAAACGCACTGTCTTGGCGAAAGAAAGCGTTTTTGTACAACTTCATAGAAATAGCTGTAACTTTTGATAGAAGACTCAGACAAACATGTTTATGGCCTTATCTTATAGAACTCAAGGTCTCCGTGCTGGGAAAACAGGTTTTGTAGCTGTTTGAGCTAAGATTTCCAAGTTATTCACATAATGAAAACCTATACTTTGTTTCGGTCGAGTTCCCCATTCAAATGCATGTAACAGTGAGAAACGCACTGTCTTGGCGAAAGAAAGCGTTTTTGTACAACTTCATAGAAATAGCTGTAACTTTTGATAGAAGACTCAGACAAACATGTTTATGGCCTTATATTATAGAACTCAAGGTCTCCGTGCTGGGAAAACAGGTTTTGCAGCTGTTTGAGCTAAGATTTCCAAGTTATTCACATAATGAAAACCTATACTTTGTTTCGGTCGAGTTCCCCATTCAAATGCATGTAACAGTGAGAAACGCACTGTCTTGGCGAAAGAAAGCGTTTTTGTACAACTTCATATAAATAGCTGTAACTTTTGATAGAAGACTCGGATACACATGTTTATGGCTTTATCTTATAGAACTCAAGGTTCCCGTGCTGGGAAAACAGGTTTTGTAGCTGTTTGAGCTAAGATTTCCAAGTTATTCACATAATGAAAACCTATACTTTGTTTCGGTCGAGTTCCCCATTCAAATGCATGTAACAGTGAGAAACGCACTGTCTTGGCGAAAGAAAGCGTTTTTGTACAAATTCATAGAAATAGCTGTAACTTTTGATAGAAGACTCGGACAAACATGTTTATGGCTTTATCTTATAGAACTCAAGGTCTCCGTGCTGGGAAAACAGGTTATGCAGCTGTTTGAGCTAAGATTTCCAAGTTATTCACATAATGAAAACCTATACTTTGTTTCGGTCGAGTTCCCCATTCAAATGCATGTAACAGTGAGAAACGCACTGTCTTGGCGAAAGAAAGCGTTTTTGTACAACTTCATAGAAATAGCTGTAACTTTTGATAGAAGACTCAGACAAACATGTTTATGGCCTTATATTATAGAACTCAAGGTCCCCGTGCTGGGAAAACAGGTTTTGCAGCTGTTTGAGCTAAGATTTCCAAGTTATTCACATAATGAAAACCTATACTTTGTTTCGGTCGAGTTCCCCATTCAAATGCATGTAACAGTGAGAAACGCAGTGTCTTGGCGAAAGAAAGCGTTTTTGTACAACTTCATAGAAATAGCTGTAACTTTTGATAGAAGACTCAGACAAACATGTTTATGGCCTTATCTTATAGAACTCAAGGTCTCCGTGCTGGGAAAACAGGTTTTGCAGCTGTTTGAGCTAAGATTTCCAAGTTATTCACATAATGAAAACCTATACTTTGTTTCGGTCGAGTTCCCCATTCAAATGCATGTAACAGTGAGAAACGCACTGTCTTGGCGAAAGAAAGCGTTTTTGTACAACTTCATAGAAATAGCTGTAACTTTTGATAGAAGACTCAGACAAACATGTTTATGGCCTTATCTTATAGAACTCAAGGTCTCCGTGCTGGGAAAACAGGTTTTGCAGCTGTTTGAGCTAAGATTTCCAAGTTATTCACATAATGAAAACCTATACTTTGTTTCGGTCGAGTTCCCCATTCAAATGCATGTAACAGTGAGAAACGCAGTGTCTTGGCGAAAGAAAGCGTTTTTGTACAACTTCATAGAAATAGCTGTAACTTTTGATAGAAGACTCAGACAAACATGTTTATGGCCTTATCTTATAGAACTCAAGGTCTCCGTGCTGGGAAAACAGGTTTTGCAGCTGTTTGAGCTAAGATTTCCAAGTTATTCACATAATGAAAACCTATACTTTGTTTCGGTCGAGTTCCCCATTCAAATGCATGTAACAGTGAGAAACGCACTGTCTTGGCGAAAGAAAGCGTTTTTGTACAACTTCATATAAATAGCTGTAACTTTTGATAGAAGACTCGGATACACATGTTTATGGCTTTATCTTATAGAACTCAAGGTCTCCGTGCTGGGAAAACAGGTTTTGCAGCTGTTTGAGCTAAGATTTCCAAGTTATTCACATAATGAAAACATATACTCTGTTTCGGTCGAGTTCCCCATTCAAATGCATGTAACAGTGAGAAACGCACTGTCTTGGCGAAAGAAAGCGTTTTTTTACAACTTCATAGAAATAGCTGTAACTTTTGATAGAAGACTCAGACAAACATGTTTATGGCCTTATCTTATAGAACTCAAGGTCTCCGTGCTGGGAAAACAGGTTTTGTAGCTGTTTGAGCTAAGATTTCCAAGTTATTCACATAATGAAAACCTATACTTTGTTTCGGTCGAGTTCCCCATTCAAATGCATGTAACAGTGAGAAACGCACTGTCTTGGCGAAAGAAAGTGTTTTTGTACAACTTCATAGAAATAGCTGTAACTTTTGATAGAAGACTCAGACAAACATGTTTATGGCTTTATCTTATAGAACTCAAGGTCTCCGTGCTGGGAAAACAGGTTTTGTAGCTGTTTGAGCTAAGATTTCCAAGTTATTCACATAATGAAAACATATACTTTGTTTCGGTCGAGTTCCCCATTCAAATGCATGTAACAGTGAGAAACGCACTGTCTTGGCGAAAGAAAGCGTTTTTGTACAACTTCATATAAATAGCTGTAACTTTTGATAGAAGACTCAGACAAACATGTTTATGGCTTTATCTTATAGAACTCAAGGTCTCCGTGCTGGGAAAACAGGTTTTGCAGCTGTTTGAGCTAAGATTTCCAAGTTATTCACATAATGAAAACCTATACTTTGTTTCGGTCGAGTTCCCCATTCAAATGCATGTAACAGTGAGAAACGCACTGTCTTGGCGAAAGAAAGCGTTTTTTTACAACTTCATAGAAATAGCTGTAACTTTTGATAGAAGACTCAGACAAACATGTTTATGGCCTTATCTTATAGAACTCAAGGTCTCCGTGCTGGGAAAACAGGTTTTGCAGCTGTTTGAGCTAAGATTTCCAAGTTATTCACATAATGAAAACCTATACTTTGTTTCGGTCGAGTTCCCCATTCAAATGCATGTAACAGTGAGAAACGCAGTGTCTTGGCGAAAGAAAGCGTTTTTGTACAACTTCATAGAAATAGCTGTAACTTTTGATAGAAGACTCAGACAAACATGTTTATGGCCTTATCTTATAGAACTCAAGGTCTCCGTGCTGGGAAAACAGGTTTTGCAGCTGTTTGAGCTAAGATTTCCAAGTTATTCACATAATGAAAACCTATACTTTGTTTCGGTCGAGTTCCCCATTCAAATGCATGTAACAGTGAGAAACGCACTGTCTTGGCGAAAGAAAGCGTTTTTGTACAACTTCATAGAAATAGCTGTAACTTTTGATAGAAGACTCGGATACACATGTTTATGGCTTTATCTTATAGAACTCAAGGTTCCCGTGCTGGGAAAACAGGTTTTGCAGCTGTTTGAGCTAAGATTTCCAAGTTATTCACATAATGAAAACCTATACTTTGTTTCGGTCGAGTTCCCCATTCAAATGCATGTAACAGTGAGAAACGCACTGTCTTGGCGAAAGAAAGCGTTTTTGTACAACTTCATATAAATAGCTGTAACTTTTGATAGAAGACTCAGACAAACATGTTTATGGCTTTATCTTATAGAACTCAAGGTCTCCGTGCTGGGAAAACAGGTTTTGTAGCTGTTTGAGCTAAGATTTCCAAGTTATTCACATAATGAAAACCTGTACTTTGTTTCGGTCGAGTTCCCCATTCAAATGCATGTAACAGTGAGAAACGCACTGTCTTGGCGAAAGAAAGCGTTTTTGTACAACTTCATATAAATAGCTGTAACTTTTGATAGAAGACTCAGACAAACATGTTTATGGCTTTATCTTATAGAACTCAAGGTCTCCGTGCTGGGAAAACAGGTTTTGCAGCTGTTTGAGCTAAGATTTCCAAGTTATTCACATAATGAAAACCTATACTTTGTTTCGGTCGAGTTCCCCATTCAAATGCATGTAACAGTGAGAAACGCACTGTCTTGGCGAAAGAAAGCGTTTTTGTACAACTTCATAGAAATAGCTGTAACTTTTGATAGAAGACTCAGACAAACATGTTTATGGCCTTATCTTATAGAACTCAAGGTCTCCGTGCTGGGAAAACAGGTTTTGCAGCTGTTTGAGCTAAGATTTCCAAGTTATTCACATAATGAAAACCTATACTTTGTTTCGGTCGAGTTCCCCATTCAAATGCATGTAACAGTGAGAAACGCACTGTCTTGGCGAAAGAAAGCGTTTTTGTACAACTTCATAGAAATAGCTGTAACTTTTGATAGAAGACTCAGACAAACATGTTTATGGCCTTATCTTATAGAACTCAAGGTCTCCGTGCTGGGAAAACAGGTTTTGCAGCTGTTTGAGCTAAGATTTCCAAGTTATTCACATAATGAAAACCTATACTTTGTTTCGGTCGAGTTCCCCATTCAAATGCATGTAACAGTGAGAAACGCACTGTCTTGGCGAAAGAAAGCGTTTTTGTACAACTTCATATAAATAGCTGTAACTTTTGATAGAAGACTTGGATACACATGTTTATGGCTTTATCTTATAGAATTCAAGGTTCCCGTGCTGGGAAAACAGGTTTTGCAGCTGTTTGAGCTAAGATTTCCAAGTTATTCACATAATGAAAACCTATACTTTGTTTCGGTCGAGTTCCCCATTCAAATGCATGTAACAGTGAGAAACGCACTGTCTTGGCGAAAGAAAGCGTTTTTGTACAACTTCATAGAAATAGCTGTAACTTTTGATAGAAGACTCAGACAAACATGTTTATGGCTTTATCTTATAGAACTCAAGGTCTCCGTGCTGGGAAAACAGGTTTTGTAGCTGTTTGAGCTAAGATTTCCAAGTTATTCACATAATGAAAACATATACTTTGTTTCGGTCGAGTTCCCCATTCAAATGCATGTAACAGTGAGAAACGCACTGTCTTGGCGAAAGAAAGCGTTTTTGTACAACTTCATAGAAATAGCTGTAACTTTTGATAGAAGACTCAGACAAACATGTTTATGGCCTTATCTTATAGAACTCAAGGTCTCCGTGCTGGGAAAACAGGTTTTGCAGCTGTTTGAGCTAAGATTTCCAAGTTATTCACATAATGAAAACCTATACTTTGTTTCGGTCGAGTTCCCCATTCAAATGCATGTAACAGTGAGAAACGCACTGTCTTGGCGAAAGAAAGCGTTTTTGTACAACTTCATAGAAATAGCTGTAACTTTTGATAGAAGACTCAGACAAACATGTTTATGGCCTTATATTATAGAACTCAAGGTCTCTGTGCTGGGAAAACAGGTTTTGCAGCTGTTTGAGCTAAGATTTCCAAGTTATTCACATAATGAAAACCTATACTTTGTTTCGGTCGAGTTCCCCATTCAAATGCATGTAACAGTGAGAAACGCACTGTCTTGGCGAAAGAAAGCGTTTTTGTACAACTTCATATAAATAGCTGTAACTTTTGATAGAAGACTCAGACAAACATGTTTATGGCCTTATATTATAGAACTCAAGGTCTCCGTGCTGGGAAAACAGGTTTTGCAGCTGTTTGAGCTAAGATTTCCAAGTTATTCACATAATGAAAACCTATACTTTGTTTCGGTCGAGTTCCCCATTCAAATGCATGTAACAGTGAGAAACGCACTGTCTTGGCGAAAGAAAGCGTTTTTGTACAACTTCATAGAAATAGCTGTAACTTTTGATAGAAGACTCAGACAAACATGTTTATGGCTTATAGAACTCAAGGTCTCCGTGCTGGGAAAACAGGTTTTGCAGCTGTTTGAGCTAAGATTTCCAAGTTATTCACATAATGAAAACTTGTACTTTGTTTCGGTGGAGTTCCCCATTCAAATGCATGTAACAGTGAGAAACGCACTGTCTTGGCGAAAGAAAGCGTTTTTGTACAACTTCATATGAATAGCTGTAACTTTTGATAGAAGACTCGGATACACATGTTTATAGCTTTATCTTATAGAACTCAAGGTTCCCGTGCTGGGCAAACAGGTTTTGCAGCTGTTTGAGCTAAGATTTCCAAGTTATTCACATAATGAAAACCTATACTTTGTTTCGGTCGAGTTCCCCATTCAAATGCATGTAACAGTGAGAAACGCACTGTCTTGGCGAAAGAAAGCGTTTTTGTACAACTTCATAGAAATAGCTGTAACTTTTGATAGAAGACTCAGACAAACATGTTTATGGCTTTATCTTATAGAACTCAAGGTCTCCGTGCTGGGAAAACAGGTTTTGTAGCTGTTTGAGCTAAGATTTCCAAGTTATTCACATAATGAAAACATATACTTTGTTTCGGTCGAGTTCCCCATTCAAATGCATGTAACAGTGAGAAACGCACTGTCTTGGCGAAAGAAAGCGTTTTTGTACAACTTCATATAAATAGCTGTAACTTTTGATAGAAGACTCAGACAAACATGTTTATGGCTTTATCTTATAGAACTCAAGGTCTCCGTGCTGGGAAAACAGGTTTTGCAGCTGTTTGAGCTAAGATTTCCAAGTTATTCACATAATGAAAACATATACTTTGTTTCGGTCGAGTTCCCCATTCAAATGCATGTAACAGTGAGAAACGCACTGTCTTGGCGAAAGAAAGCGTTTTTGTACAACTTCATAGAAATAGCTGTAACTTTTGATAGAAGACTCAGACAAACATGTTTATGGCCTTATCTTATAGAACTCAAGGTCTCCGTGCTGGGAAAACAGGTTTTGCAGCTGTTTGAGCTAAGATTTCCAAGTTATTCACATAATGAAAACCTATACTTTGTTTCGGTCGAGTTCCCCATTCAAATGCATGTAACAGTGAGAAACGCACTGTCTTGGCGAAAGAAAGCGTTTTTGTACAACTTCATAGAAATAGCTGTAACTTTTGATAGAAGACTCAGACAAACATGTTTATGGCTTTATCTTATAGAACTCAAGGTCTCCGTGCTGGGAAAACAGGTTTTGTAGCTGTTTGAGCTAAGATTTCCAAGTTATTCACATAATGAAAACCTATACTTTGTTTCGGTCGAGTTCCCCATTCAAATGCATGTAACAGTGAGAAACGCACTGTCTTGGCGAAAGAAAGCGTTTTTGTACAACTTCATAGAAATAGCTGTAACTTTTGATAGAAGACTCAGACAAACATGTTTATGGCTTTATCTTATAGAACTCAAGGTCTCCGTGCTGGGAAAACAGGTTTTGTAGCTGTTTGAGCTAAGATTTCCAAGTTATTCACATAATGAAAACATATACTTTGTTTCGGTCGAGTTCCCCATTCAAATGCATGTAACAGTGAGAAACGCACTGTCTTGGCGAAAGAAAGCGTTTTTGTACAACTTCATATAAATAGCTGTAACTTTTGATAGAAGACTCAGACAAACATGTTTATGGCTTTATCTTATAGAACTCAAGGTCTCCGTGCTGGGAAAACAGGTTTTGCAGCTGTTTGAGCTAAGATTTCCAAGTTATTCACATAATGAAAACCTATACTTTGTTTCGGTCGAGTTCCCCATTCAAATGCATGTAACAGTGAGAAACGCACTGTCTTGGCGAAAGAAAGCGTTTTTGTACAACTTCATAGAAATAGCTGTAACTTTTGATAGAAGACTCAGACAAACATGTTTATGGCCTTATCTTATAGAACTCAAGGTCTCCGTGCTGGGAAAACAGGTTTTGCAGCTGTTTGAGCTAAGATTTCCAAGTTATTCACATAATGAAAACCTATACTTTGTTTCGGTCGAGTTCCCCATTCAAATGCATGTAACAGTGAGAAACGCACTGTCTTGGCGAAAGAAAGCGTTTTTGTACAACTTCATAGAAATAGCTGTAACTTTTGATAGAAGACTCAGACAAACATGTTTATGGCCTTATCTTATAGAACTCAAGGTCTCCGTGCTGGGAAAACAGGTTTTGCAGCTGTTTGAGCTAAGATTTCCAAGTTATTCACATAATGAAAACCTATACTTTGTTTCGGTCGAGTTCCCCATTCAAATGCATGTAACAGTGAGAAACGCACTGTCTTGGCGAAAGAAAGCGTTTTTGTACAACTTCATATAAATAGCTGTAACTTTTGATAGAAGACTCGGATACACATGTTTATGGCTTTATCTTATAGAACTCAAGGTTCCCGTGCTGGGAAAACAGGTTTTGTAGCTGTTTGAGCTAAGATTTCCAAGTTATTCACATAATGAAAACCTATACTTTGTTTCGGTCGAGTTCCCCATTCAAATGCATGTAACAGTGAGAAACGCACTGTCTTGGCGAAAGAAAGCGTTTTTGTACAACTTCATAGAAATAGCTGTAACTTTTGATAGAAGACTCAGACAAACATGTTTATGGCTTTATCTTATAGAACTCAAGGTCTCCGTGCTGGGAAAACAGGTTTTGTAGCTGTTTGAGCTAAGATTTCCAAGTTATTCACATAATGAAAACATATACTTTGTTTCGGTCGAGTTCCCCATTCAAATGCATGTAACAGTGAGAAACGCACTGTCTTGGCGAAAGAAAGCGTTTTTGTACAACTTCATATAAATAGCTGTAACTTTTGATAGAAGACTCAGACAAACATGTTTATGGCTTTATCTTATAGAACTCAAGGTCTCCGTGCTGGGAAAACAGGTTTTGCAGCTGTTTGAGCTAAGATTTCCAAGTTATTCACATAATGAAAACCTATACTTTGTTTCGGTCGAGTTCCCCATTCAAATGCATGTAACAGTGAGAAACGCACTGTCTTGGCGAAAGAAAGCGTTTTTGTACAACTTCATAGAAATAGCTGTAACTTTTGATAGAAGACTCAGACAAACATGTTTATGGCCTTATCTTATAGAACTCAAGGTCTCCGTGCTGGGAAAACAGGTTTTGCAGCTGTTTGAGCTAAGATTTCCAAGTTATTCACATAATGAAAACCTATACTTTGTTTCGGTCGAGTTCCCCATTCAAATGCATGTAACAGTGAGAAACGCACTGTCTTGGCGAAAGAAAGCGTTTTTGTACAACTTCATAGAAATAGCTGTAACTTTTGATAGAAGACTCAGACAAACATGTTTATGGCTTATAGAACTCAAGGTCTCCGTGCTGGGAAAACAGGTTTTGCAGCTGTTTGAGCTAAGATTTCCAAGTTATTCACATAATGAAAACTTGTACTTTGTTTCGGTGGAGTTCCCCATTCAAATGCATGTAACAGTGAGAAACGCACTGTCTTGGCGAAAGAAAGCGTTTTTGTACAACTTCATATGAATAGCTGTAACTTTTGATAGAAGACTCGGATACACATGTTTATAGCTTTATCTTATAGAACTCAAGGTTCCCGTGCTGGGCAAACAGGTTTTGCAGCTGTTTGAGCTAAGATTTCCAAGTTATTCACATAATGAAAACCTATACTTTGTTTCGGTCGAGTTCCCCATTCAAATGCATGTAACAGTGAGAAACGCACTGTCTTGGCGAAAGAAAGCGTTTTTGTACAACTTCATATAAATAGCTGTAACTTTTGATAGAAGACTCGGATACACATGTTTATGGCTTTATCTTATAGAATTCAAGGTTCCCGTGCTGGGAAAACAGGTTTTGCAGCTGTTTGAGCTAAGATTTCCAAGTTATTCACATAATGAAAACCTATACTTTGTTTCGGTCGAGTTCCCCATTCAAATGCATGTAACAGTGAGAAACGCACTGTCTTGGCGAAAGAAAGCGTTTTTGTACAACTTCATAGAAATAGCTGTAACTTTTGATAGAAGACTCAGACAAACATGTTTATGGCTTTATCTTATAGAACTCAAGGTCTCCGTGCTGGGAAAACAGGTTTTGTAGCTGTTTGAGCTAAGATTTCCAAGTTATTCACATAATGAAAACATATACTTTGTTTCGGTCGAGTTCCCCATTCAAATGCATGTAACAGTGAGAAACGCACTGTCTTGGCGAAAGAAAGCGTTTTTGTACAACTTCATATAAATAGCTGTAACTTTTGATAGAAGACTCAGACAAACATGTTTATGGCTTTATCTTATAGAACTCAAGGTCTCCGTGCTGGGAAAACAGGTTTTGCAGCTGTTTGAGCTAAGATTTCCAAGTTATTCACATAATGAAAACCTATACTTTGTTTCGGTCGAGTTCCCCATTCAAATGCATGTAACAGTGAGAAACGCACTGTCTTGGCGAAAGAAAGCGTTTTTGTACAACTTCATAGAAATAGCTGTAACTTTTGATAGAAGACTCAGACAAACATGTTTATGGCCTTATCTTATAGAACTCAAGGTCTCCGTGCTGGGAAAACAGGTTTTGCAGCTGTTTGAGCTAAGATTTCCAAGTTATTCACATAATGAAAACCTATACTTTGTTTCGGTCGAGTTCCCCATTCAAATGCATGTAACAGTGAGAAACGCACTGTCTTGGCGAAAGAAAGCGTTTTTGTACAACTTCATAGAAATAGCTGTAACTTTTGATAGAAGACTCAGACAAACATGTTTATGGCCTTATCTTATAGAACTCAAGGTCTCCGTGCTGGGAAAACAGGTTTTGCAGCTGTTTGAGCTAAGATTTCCAAGTTATTCACATAATGAAAACCTATACTTTGTTTCGGTCGAGTTCCCCATTCAAATGCATGTAACAGTGAGAAACGCACTGTCTTGGCGAAAGAAAGCGTTTTTGTACAACTTCATATAAATAGCTGTAACTTTTGATAGAAGACTCGGATACACATGTTTATGGCTTTATCTTATAGAACTCAAGGTTCCCGTGCTGGGAAAACAGGTTTTGTAGCTGTTTGAGCTAAGATTTCCAAGTTATTCACATAATGAAAACCTATACTTTGTTTCGGTCAAGTTCCCCATTCAAATGCATGTAACAGTGAGAAACGCACTGTCTTGGCGAAAGAAAGCGTTTTTGTACAACTTCATAGAAATAGCTGTAACTTTTGATAGAAGACTCAGACAAACATGTTTATGGCTTTATCTTATAGAACTCAAGGTCTCCGTGCTGGGAAAACAGGTTTTGTAGCTGTTTGAGCTAAGATTTCCAAGTTATTCACATAATGAAAACATATACTTTGTTTCGGTCGAGTTCCCCATTCAAATGCATGTAACAGTGAGAAACGCACTGTCTTGGCGAAAGAAAGCGTTTTTGTACAACTTCATATAAATAGCTGTAACTTTTGATAGAAGACTCAGACAAACATGTTTATGGCCTTATCTTATAGAACTCAAGGTCTCCGTGCTGGGAAAACAGGTTTTGCAGCTGTTTGAGCTAAGATTTCCAAGTTATTCACATAATGAAAACCTATACTTTGTTTCGGTCGAGTTCCCCATTCAAATGCATGTAACAGTGAGAAACGCACTGTCTTGGCGAAAGAAAGCGTTTTTGTACAACTTCATAGAAATAGCTGTAACTTTTGATAGAAGACTCAGACAAACATGTTTATGGCTTATAGAACTCAAGGTCTCCGTGCTGGGAAAACAGGTTTTGCAGCTGTTTGAGCTAAGATTTCCAAGTTATTCACATAATGAAAACTTGTACTTTGTTTCGGTGGAGTTCCCCATTCAAATGCATGTAACAGTGAGAAACGCACTGTCTTGGCGAAAGAAAGCGTTTTTGTACAACTTCATAGAAATAGCTGTAACTTTTGATAGAAGACTCAGACAAACATGTTTATGGCCTTATATTATAGAACTCAAGGTCTCCGTGCTGGGAAAACAGGTTTTGCAGCTGTTTGAGCTAAGATTTCCAAGTTATTCACATAATGAAAACCTATACTTTGTTTCGGTCGAGTTCCCCATTCAAATGCATGTAACAGTGAGAAACGCACTGTCTTGGCGAAAGAAAGCGTTTTTGTACAACTTCATAGAAATAGCTGTAACTTTTGATAGAAGACTCAGACAAACATGTTTATGGCTTATAGAACTCAAGGTCTCCGTGCTGGGAAAACAGGTTTTGCAGCTGTTTGAGCTAAGATTTCCAAGTTATTCACATAATGAAAACTTGTACTTTGTTTCGGTGGAGTTCCCCATTCAAATGCATGTAACAGTGAGAAACGCACTGTCTTGGCGAAAGAAAGCGTTTTTGTACAACTTCATATGAATAGCTGTAACTTTTGATAGAAGACTCGGATACACATGTTTATAGCTTTATCTTATAGAACTCAAGGTTCCCGTGCTGGGCAAACAGGTTTTGCAGCTGTTTGAGCTAAGATTTCCAAGTTATTCACATAATGAAAACCTATACTTTGTTTCGGTCGAGTTCCCCATTCAAATGCATGTAACAGTGAGAAACGCACTGTCTTGGCGAAAGAAAGCGTTTTTGTACAACTTCATAGAAATAGCTGTAACTTTTGATAGAAGACTCAGACAAACATGTTTATGGCCTTATATTATAGAACTCAAGGTCTCTGTGCTGGGAAAACAGGTTTTGTAGCTGTTTGAGCTAAGATTTCCAAGTTATTCACATAATGAAAACCTATACTTTGTTTCGGTCGAGTTCCCCATTCAAATGCATGTAACAGTGAGAAACGCACTGTCTTGGCGAAAGAAAGCGTTTTTGTACAACTTCATAGAAATAGCTGTAACTTTTGATAGAAGACTCAGACAAACATGTTTATGGCTTATAGAACTCAAGGTCTCCGTGCTGGGAAAACAGGTTTTGCAGCTGTTTGAGCTAAGATTTCCAAGTTATTCACATAATGAAAACTTGTACTTTGTTTCGGTGGAGTTCCCCATTCAAATGCATGTAACAGTGAGAAACGCACTGTCTTGGCGAAAGAAAGCGTTTTTGTACAACTTCATATAAATAGCTGTAACTTTTGATAGAAGACTCAGACAAACATGTTTATGGCCTTATATTATAGAACTCAAGGTCTCCGTGCTGGGAAAACAGGTTTTGCAGCTGTTTGAGCTAAGATTTCCAAGTTATTCACATAATGAAAACCTATACTTTGTTTCGGTCGAGTTCCCCATTCAAATGCATGTAACAGTGAGAAACGCACTGTCTTGGCGAAAGAAAGCGTTTTTGTACAACTTCATAGAAATAGCTGTAACTTTTGATAGAAGACTCAGACAAACATGTTTATGGCCTTATATTATAGAACTCAAGGTCTCTGTGCTGGGAAAACAGGTTTTGCAGCTGTTTGAGCTAAGATTTCCAAGTTATTCACATAATGAAAACCTATACTTTGTTTCGGTCGAGTTCCCCATTCAAATGCATGTAACAGTGAGAAACGCACTGTCTTGGCGAAAGAAAGCGTTTTTGTACAACTTCATAGAAATAGCTGTAACTTTTGATAGAAGACTCAGACAAACATGTTTCTGGCCTTATATTATAGAACTCAAGGTCTCCGTGCTGGGAAAACAGGTTTTGCAGCTGTTTGAGCTAAGATTTCCAAGTTATTCACATAATGAAAACCTATACTTTGTTTCGGTCGAGTTCCCCATTCAAATGCATGTAACAGTGAGAAACGCACTGTCTTGGCGAAAGAAAGCGTTTTTGTACAACTTCATATAAATAGCTGTAACTTTTGATAGAAGACTCGGATACACATGTTTATGGCTTTATCTTATAGAACTCAAGGTTCCCGTGCTGGGAAAACAGGTTTTGTAGCTGTTTGAGCTAAGATTTCCAAGTTATTCACATAATGAAAACCTATACTTTGTTTCGGTCGAGTTCCCCATTCAAATGCATGTAACAGTGAGAAACGCACTGTCTTGGCGAAAGAAAGCGTTTTTGTACAACTTCATAGAAATAGCTGTAACTTTTGATAGAAGACTCAGACAAACATGTTTATGGCTTTATCTTATAGAACTCAAGGTCTCCGTGCTGGGAAAACAGGTTTTGTAGCTGTTTGAGCTAAGATTTCCAAGTTATTCACATAATGAAAACCTATACTTTGTTTCGGTCGAGTTCCCCATTCAAATGCATGTAACAGTGAGAAACGCACTGTCTTGGCGAAAGAAAGCGTTTTTGTACAACTTCATAGAAATAGCTGTAACTTTTGATAGAAGACTCAGACAAACATGTTTATGGCCTTATATTATAGAACTCAAGGTCTCCGTGCTGGGAAAACAGGTTTTGCAGCTGTTTGAGCTAAGATTTCCAAGTTATTCACATAATGAAAACCTATACTTTGTTTCGGTCGAGTTCCCCATTCAAATGCATGTAACAGTGAGAAACGCACTGTCTTGGCGAAAGAAAGCGTTTTTGTACAACTTCATAGAAATAGCTGTAACTTTTGATAGAAGACTCAGACAAACATGTTTATGGCCTTATATTATAGAACTCAAGGTCTCCGTGCTGGGAAAACAGGTTTTGCAGCTGTTTGAGCTAAGATTTCCAAGTTATTCACATAATGAAAACTTGTACTTTGTTTCGGTGGAGTTCCCCATTCAAATGCATGTAACAGTGAGAAACGCACTGTCTTGGCGAAAGAAAGCGTTTTTGTACAACTTCATATGAATAGCTGTAACTTTTGATAGAAGACTCGGATACACATGTTTATAGCTTTATCTTATAGAACTCAAGGTTCCCGTGCTGGGCAAACAGGTTTTGCAGCTGTTTGAGCTAAGATTTCCAAGTTATTCACATAATGAAAACCTATACTTTGTTTCGGTCGAGTTCCCCATTCAAATGCATGTAACAGTGAGAAACGCACTGTCTTGGCGAAAGAAAGCGTTTTTGTACAACTTCATAGAAATAGCTGTAACTTTTGATAGAAGACTCAGACAAACATGTTTATGGCCTTATATTATAGAACTCAAGGTCTCCGTGCTGGGAAAACAGGTTTTGCAGCTGTTTGAGCTAAGATTTCCAAGTTATTCACATAATGAAAACATATACTTTGTTTCGGTCGAGTTCCCCATTCAAATGCATGTAACAGTGAGAAACGCACTGTCTTGGCGAAAGAAAGCGTTTTTGTACAACTTCATATAAATAGCTGTAACTTTTGATAGAAGACTCAGACAAACATGTTTATGGCCTTATATTATAGAACTCAAGGTCTCCGTGCTGGGAAAACAGGTTTTGCAGCTGTTTGAGCTAAGATTTCCAAGTTATTCACATAATGAAAACCTATACTTTGTTTCGGTGGAGTTCCCCATTCAAATGCATGTAACAGTGAGAAACGCACTGTCTTGGCGAAAGAAAGCGTTTTTGTACAACTTCATAGAAATAGCTGTAACTTTTGATAGAAGACTCGGATACACATGTTTATGGCTTTATCTTATAGAACTCAAGGTTCCCGTGCTGGGAAAACAGGTTTTGTAGCTGTGTGAGCTAAGATTTCCAAGTTATTCACATAATGAAAACCTATACTTTGTTTCGGTCGAGTTCCCCATTCAAATGCATGTAACAGTGAGAAACGCACTGTCTTGGCGAAAGAAAGCGTTTTTGTACAACTTCATATAAATAGCTGTAACTTTTGATAGAAGACTCGGATACACATGTTTATGGCTTTATCTTATAGAACTCAAGGTTCCCGTGCTGGGAAAACAGGTTTTGTAGCTGTTTGAGCTAAGATTTCCAAGTTATTCACATAATGAAAACCTATACTTTGTTTCGGTCGAGTTCCCCATTCAAATGCATGTAACAGTGAGAAACGCACTGTCTTGGCGAAAGAAAGCGTTTTTTTACAACTTCATAGAAATAGCTGTAACTTTTGATAGAAGACTCAGACAAACATGTTTATGGCCTTATATTATAGAACTCAAGGTCTCCGTGCTGGGAAAACAGGTTTTGCAGCTGTTTGAGCTAAGATTTCCAAGTTATTCACATAATGAAAACCTATACTTTGTTTCGGTCGAGTTCCCCATTCAAATGCATGTAACAGTGAGAAACGCACTGTCTTGGCGAAAGAAAGCGTTTTTGTACAACTTCATATAAATAGCTGTAACTTTTGATAGAAGACTCGGATACACATGTTTATGGCTTTATCTTATAGAACTCAAGGTTCCCGTGCTGGGAAAACAGGTTTTGCAGCTGTTTGAGCTAAGATTTCCAAGTTATTCACATAATGAAAACCTATACTTTGTTTCGGTCGAGTTCCCCATTCAAATGCATGTAACAGTGAGAAACGCACTGTCTTGGCGAAAGAAAGCGTTTTTGTACAACTTCATAGAAATAGCTGTAACTTTTGATAGAAGACTCGGACAAACATGTTTATGGCTTTATCTTATAGAACTCAAGGTCTCCGTGCTGGGAAAACAGGTTATGCAGCTGTTTGAGCTAAGATTTCCAAGTTATTCACATAATGAAAACCTATACTTTGTTTCGGTCGAGTTCCCCATTCAAATGCATGTAACAGTGAGAAACGCACTGTCTTGGCGAAAGAAAGCGTTTTTGTACAACTTCATATAAATAGCTGTAACTTTTGATAGAAGACTCGGATACACATGTTTATGGCTTTATCTTATAGAACTCAAGGTTCCCGTGCTGGGAAAACAGGTTTTGTAGCTGTTTGAGCTAAGATTTCCAAGTTATTCACATAATGAAAACATATACTTTGTTTCGGTCGAGTTCCCCATTCAAATGCATGTAACAGTGAGAAACGCACTGTCTTGGCGAAAGAAAGCGTTTTTGTACAACTTCATAGAAATAGCTGTAACTTTTGATAGAAGACTCAGACAAACATGTTTATGGCCTTATATTATAGAACTCAAGGTCTCCGTGCTGGGAAAACAGGTTTTGCAGCTGTTTGAGCTAAGATTTCCAAGTTATTCACATAATGAAAACCTATACTTTGTTTCGGTCGAGTTCCCCATTCAAATGCATGTAACAGTGAGAAACGCACTGTCTTGGCGAAAGAAAGCGTTTTTGTACAACTTCATATAAATAGCTGTAACTTTTGATAGAAGACTCAGACAAACATGTTTATGGCTTTATCTTATAGAACTCAAGGTCTCCGTGCTGGGAAAACAGGTTTTGCAGCTGTTTGAGCTAAGATTTCCAAGTTATTCACATAATGAAAACCTATACTTTGTTTCGGTCGAGTTCCCCATTCAAATGCATGTAACAGTGAGAAACGCACTGTCTTGGCGAAAGAAAGCGTTTTTGTACAACTTCATAGAAATAGCTGTAACTTTTGATAGAAGACTCAGACAAACATGTTTATGGCCTTATATTATAGAACTCAAGGTCTCTGTGCTGGGAAAACCGGTTTTGCAGCTGTTTGAGCTAAGATTTCCAAGTTATTCACATAATGAAAACCTATACTTTGTTTCGGTCGAGTTCCCCATTCAAATGCATGTAACAGTGAGAAACGCACTGTCTTGGCGAAAGAAAGCGTTTTTGTACAACTTCATAGAAATAGCTGTAACTTTTGATAGAAGACTCAGACAAACATGTTTATGGCTTATAGAACTC
Source organism: Copadichromis virginalis (assembly GCF_057382275.1). Taxonomy (NCBI): domain Eukaryota; kingdom Metazoa; phylum Chordata; class Actinopteri; order Cichliformes; family Cichlidae; genus Copadichromis; species Copadichromis virginalis. The sequence continues at coordinate 4,059,544 of NC_140622.1, forward strand.
AAGGTCTCCGTGCTGGGAAAACAGGTTTTGCAGCTGTTTGAGCTAAGATTTCCAAGTTATTCACATAATGAAAACCTATACTTTGTTTCGGTGGAGTTCCCCATTCAAATGCATGTAACAGTGAGAAACGCACTGTCTTGGCGAAAGAAAGCGTTTTTGTACAACTTCATAGAAATAGCTGTAACTTTTGATAGAAGACTCAGACAAACATGTTTATGGCCTTATATTATAGAACTCAAGGTCTCCGTGCTGGGAAAACAGGTTTTGCAGCTGTTTGAGCTAAGATTTCCAAGTTATTCACATAATGAAAACCTATACTTTGTTTCGGTCGAGTTCCCCATTCAAATGCATGTAACAGTGAGAAACGCACTGTCTTGGCGAAAGAAAGCGTTTTTGTACAACTTCATATAAATAGCTGTAACTTTTGATAGAAGACTCGGATACACATGTTTATGGCTTTATCTTATAGAACTCAAGGTTCCCGTGCTGGGAAAACAGGTTTTGTAGCTGTTTGAGCTAAGATTTCCAAGTTATTCACATAATGAAAACCTATACTTTGTTTCGGTCGAGTTCCCCATTCAAATGCATGTAACAGTGAGAAACGCACTGTCTTGGCGAAAGAAAGCGTTTTTGTACAACTTCATATAAATAGCTGTAACTTTTGATAGAAGACTCAGACAAACATGTTTATGGCTTTATCTTATAGAACTCAAGGTCTCCGTGCTGGGAAAACAGGTTTTGCAGCTGTTTGAGCTAAGATTTCCAAGTTATTCACATAATGAAAACCTATACTTTGTTTCGGTCGAGTTCCCCATTCAAATGCATGTAACAGTGAGAAACGCACTGTCTTGGCGAAAGAAAGCGTTTTTGTACAACTTCATAGAAATAGCTGTAACTTTTGATAGAAGACTCAGACAAACATGTTTATGGCCTTATATTATAGAACTCAAGGTCTCCGTGCTGGGAAAACAGGTTTTGCAGCTGTTTGAGCTAAGATTTCCAAGTTATTCACATAATGAAAACGTATACTTTGTTTCGGTCGAGTTCCCCATTCAAATGCATGTAACAGTGAGAAACGCACTGTCTTGGCGAAAGAAAGCGTTTTTGTACAACTTCATAGAAATAGCTGTAACTTTTGATAGAAGACTCAGACAAACATGTTTATGGCTTTATCTTATAGAACTCAAGGTTCCCGTGCTGGGAAAACAGGTTTTGTAGCTGTTTGAGCTAAGATTTCCAAGTTATTCACATAATGAAAACCTATACTTTGTTTCGGTCGAGTTCCCCATTCAAATGCATGTAACAGTGAGAAACGCACTGTCTTGGCGAAAGAAAGCGTTTTTGTACAACTTCATATAAATAGCTGTAACTTTTGATAGAAGACTCAGACAAACATGTTTATGGCCTTATATTATAGAACTCAAGGTCTCCGTGCTGGGAAAACAGGTTTTGCAGCTGTTTGAGCTAAGATTTCCAAGTTATTCACATAATGAAAACCTATACTTTGTTTCGGTCGAGTTCCCCATTCAAATGCATGTAACAGTGAGAAACGCACTGTCTTGGCGAAAGAAAGCGTTTTTGTACAACTTCATAGAAATAGCTGTAACTTACGATAGAAGACTCAGACAAACATGTTTATGGCTTTATCTTATAGAACTCAAGGTCTCCGTGCTGGGAAAACAGGTTTTGCAGCTGTTTGAGCTAAGATTTCCAAGTTATTCACATAATGAAAACTTGTACTTTGTTTCGGTGGAGTTCCCCATTCAAATGCATGTAACAGTGAGAAACGCACTGTCTTGGCGAAAGAAAGCGTTTTTGTACAACTTCATATGAATAGCTGTAACTTTTGATAGAAGACTCGGATACACATGTTTATAGCTTTATCTTATAGAACTCAAGGTTCCCGTGCTGGGCAAACAGGTTTTGCAGCTGTTTGAGCTAAGATTTCCAAGTTATTCACATAATGAAAACCTATACTTTGTTTCGGTCGAGTTCCCCATTCAAATGCATGTAACAGTGAGAAACGCACTGTCTTGGCGAAAGAAAGCGTTTTTGTACAACTTCATAGAAATAGCTGTAACTTTTGATAGAAGACTCAGACAAACATGTTTATGGCTTTATCTTATAGAACTCAAGGTTCCTGTGCTGGGAAAACAGGTTTTGTAGCTGTTTGAGCTAAGATTTCCAAGTTATTCACATAATGAAAACGTATACTTTGTTTCGGTCGAGTTCCCCATTCAAATGCATGTAACAGTGAGAAACGCACTGTCTTGGCGAAAGAAAGCGTTTTTGTACAACTTCATAGAAATAGCTGTAACTTTTGATAGAAGACTCAGACAAACATGTTTATGGCCTTATATTATAGAACTCAAGGTCTCCGTGCTGGGAAAACAGGTTTTGCAGCTGTTTGAGCTAAGATTTCCAAGTTATTCACATAATGAAAACCTATACTTTGTTTCGGTCGAGTTCCCCATTCAAATGCATGTAACAGTGAGAAACGCACTGTCTTGGCGAAAGAAAGCGTTTTTGTACAACTTCATAGAAATAGCTGTAACTTTTGATAGAAGACTCAGACAAACATGTTTATGGTTTTATCTTATAGAACTCAAGGTCTCCGTGCTGGGAAAACAGGTTTTGCAGCTGTTTGAGCTAAGATTTCCAAGTTATTCACATAATGAAAACCTATACTTTGTTTCGGTCGAGTTCCCCATTCAAATGCATGTAACAGTGAGAAACGCACTGTCTTGGCGAAAGAAAGCGTTTTTGTACAACTTCATAGAAATAGCTGTAACTTTTTGATAGAAGACTCAGACAAACATGTTTATGGCCTTATATTATAGAACTCAAGGTCTCCGTGCTGGGAAAACAGGTTTTGTAGCTGTTTGAGCTAAGATTTCCAAGTTATTCACATAATGAAAACCTATACTTTGTTTCGGTCGAGTTCCCCATTCAAATGCATGTAACAGTGAGAAACGCACTGTCTTGGCGAAAGAAAGCGTTTTTGTACAACTTCATAGAAATAGCTGTAACTTTTGATAGAAGACTCGGATACACATGTTTATGGCTTTATCTTATAGAACTCAAGGTTCCCGTGGGGGGAAAACAGGTTTTGCAGCTGTTTGAGCTAAGATTTCCAAGTTATTCACATAATGAAAACCTATACTTTGTTTCGGTCGAGTTCCCCATTCAAATGCATGTAACAGTGAGAAACGCACTGTCTTGGCGAAAGAAAGCGTTTTTGTACAACTTCATAGAAATAGCTGTAACTTTTGATAGAAGACTCAGACAAACATGTTTATGGCCTTATCTTATAGAACTCAAGGTCTCCGTGCTGGGAAAACAGGTTTTGCAGCTGTTTGAGCTAAGATTTCCAAGTTATTCACATAATGAAAACCTATACTTTGTTTCGGTCGAGTTCCCCATTCAAATGCATGTAACAGTGAGAAACGCACTGTCTTGGCGAAAGAAAGCGTTTTTGTACAACTTCATAGAAATAGCTGTAACTTTTGATAGAAGACTCGGACAAACATGTTTATGGCTTTATCTTATAGAACTCAAGGTCTCCGTGCTGGGAAAACAGGTTATGCAGCTGTTTGAGCTAAGATTTCCAAGTTATTCACATAATGAAAACCTATACTTTGTTTCGGTCGAGTTCCCCATTCAAATGCATGTAACAGTGAGAAACGCACTGTCTTGGCGAAAGAAAGCGTTTTTGTACAACTTCATAGAAATAGCTGTAACTTTTGATAGAAGACTCAGACAAACATGTTTATGGCCTTATATTATAGAACTCAAGGTCCACGTGCTGGGAAAACAGGTTTTGCAGCTGTTTGAGCTAAGATTTTCAAGCTATTCACATAATGAAAACGTATACTTTGTTTCGGTCGAGTTCCCCATTCAAATGCATGTAACAGTGAGAAACGCACTGTCTTGGCGAAAGAAAGCGTTTTTGTACAACTTCATAGAAATAGCTGTAACTTTTGATAGAAGACTCAGACAAACATGTTTATGGCCTTATATTATAGAACTCAAGGTCCCCGTGCTGGGAAAACAGGTTTTGCAGCTGTTTGAGCTAAGATTTCCAAGTTATTCACATAATGAAAACCTATACTTTGTTTCGGTCGAGTTCCCCATTCAAATGCATGTAACAGTGAGAAACGCACTGTCTTGGCGAAAGAAAGCTATTTTGTACAACTTCATAGAAATAGCTGTAACTTTTGATAGAAGACTCAGACAAACATGTTTATGGCCTTATATTATAGAACTCAAGGTCCCCGTGCTGGGAAAACAGGTTTTGCAGCTGTTTGAGATAAGATTTTCAAGTTATTCACATAATGAAAACGTATACTTTGTTTCGGTCGAGTTCCCCATTCAAATGCATGTAACAGTGAGAAACGCACTGTCTTGGCGAAAGAAAGCGTTTTTGTACAACTTCATAGGAATAGCTGTAACTTTTGATAGAAGACTCGGATACACATGTTTATGGCTTTATCTTATAGAACTCAAGGTTCCCGTGCTGGGAAAACAGGTTTTGCAGCTGTTTGAGCTAAGATTTCCAAGTTATTCACATAATGAAAACCTATACTTTGTTTCGGTCGAGTTCCCCATTCAAATGCATGTAACAGTGAGAAACGCACTGTCTTGGCGAAAGAAAGCGTTTTTGTACAACTTCATAGAAATAGCTGTAACTTTTGATAGAAGACTCGGATACACATGTTTATGGCCTTATATTATAGAACTCAAGGTCCACGTGCTGGGAAAACAGGTTTTGCAGCTGTTTGAGCTAAGATTTTCAAGCTATTCACATAATGAAAACCTATACTTTGTTTCGGTGGAGTTCCCCATTCAAATGCATGTAACAGTGAGAAACGCACTGTCTTGGCGAAAGAAAGCTATTTTGTACAACTTCATAGAAATAGCTGTAACTTTTGATAGAAGACTCAGACAAACATGTTTATGGCCTTATATTATAGAACTCAAGGTCCCCGTGCTGGGAAAACAGGTTTTGCAGCTGTTTGAGCTAAGATTTTCAAGTTATTCACATAATGAAAACATATACTTTGTTTCGGTCGAGTTCCCCATTCAAATGCATGTAACAGTGAGAAACGCACTGTCTTGGCGAAAGAAAGCGTTTTTGTACAACTTCATAGAAATAGCTGTAACTTTTGATAGAAGACTCAGACAAACATGTTTATGGCCTTATATTATAGAACTCAAGGTTCCCGTGCTGGGAAAACAGGTTTTGCAGCTGTTTGAGCTAAGATTTCCAAGTTATTCACATAATGAAAACATATACTTTGTTTCGGTCGAGTTCCCCATTCAAATGCATGTAACAGTGAGAAACGCACTGTCTTGGCGAAAGAAAGCGTTTTTGTACAACTTCATAGGAATAGCTGTAACTTTTGATAGAAGACTCGGATACACATGTTTATGGCTTTATCTTATAGAACTCAAGGTTCCCGTGCTGGGAAAACAGGTTTTGCAGCTGTTTGAGCTAAGATTTCCAAGTTATTCACATAATGAAAACCTATACTTTGTTTCGGTCGAGTTCCCCATTCAAATGCATGTAACAGTGAGAAACGCACTGTCTTGGCGAAAGAAAGCGTTTTTGTACAACTTCATAGAAATAGCTGTAACTTTTGATAGAAGACTCAGACAAACATGTTTATGGCCTTATCTTATAGAACTCAAGGTCTCCGTGCTGGGAAAACAGGTTTTGCAGCTGTTTGAGCTAAGATTTCCAAGTTATTCACATAATGAAAACCTATACTTTGTTTCGGTCGAGTTCCCCATTCAAATGCATGTAACAGTGAGAAACGCACTGTCTTGGCGAAAGAAAGCGTTTTTGTACAACTTCATAGAAATAGCTGTAACTTTTGATAGAAGACTCAGACAAACATGTTTATGGCCTTATATTATAGAACTCAAGGTCCCCGTGCTGGGAAAAAAGGTTTTGCAGCTGTTTGAGCTAAGATTTCCAAGTTATTCACATAATGAAAACCTATACTTTGTTTCGGTCGAGTTCCCCATTCAAATGCATGTAACAGTGAGAAACGCACTGTCTTGGCGAAAGAAAGCGTTTTTGTACAACTTCATAGAAATAGCTGTAACTTTTGATAGAAGACTCGGACAAACATGTTTATGGCCTTATATTATAGAACTCAAGGTCTCCGTGCTGGGAAAACAGGTTTTGCAGCTGTTTGAGCTAAGATTTCCAAGTTATTCACATAATGAAAACCTATACTTTGTTTCGGTCGAGTTCCCCATTCAAATGCATGTAACAGTGAGAAACACACTGTATTGGCGAAAGAAAGCGTTTTTGTACAACTTCATAGAAATAGCTGTAACTTTTGATAGAAGACTCGGATACACATGTTTATGGCTTTATCTTATAGAACTCAAGGTTCCCGTGCTGGGAAAACAGGTTTTGCAGCTGTTTGAGCTAAGATTTCCAAGTTATTCACATAATGAAAACCTATACTTTGTTTCGGTCGAGTTCCCCATTCAAATGCATGTAACAGTGAGAAACGCACTGTCTTGGCGAAAGAAAGCGTTTTTGTACAACTTCATAGAAATAGCTGTAACTTTTGATAGAAGACTCAGACAAACATGTTTATGGCCTTATATTATAGAACTCAAGGTCTCCGTGCTGGGAAAACAGGTTTTGCAGCTGTTTGAGCTAAGATTTCCAAGTTATTCACATAATGAAAACCTATACTTTGTTTCGGTCGAGTTCCCCATTCAAATGCATGTAACAGTGAGAAACGCACTGTCTTGGCGAAAGAAAGCGTTTTTGTACAACTTCATAGAAATAGCTGTAACTTTTGATAGAAGACTCGGATACACATGTTTATGGCTTTATCTTATAGAACTCAAGGTCTCCGTGCTGGGAAAACAGGTTTTGCAGCTGTTTGAGCTAAGATTTCCAAGTTATTCACATAATGAAAACCTATACTTTGTTTCGGTCGAGTTCCCCATTCAAATGCATGTAACAGTGAGAAACGCACTGTCTTGGCGAAAGAAAGCGTTTTTGTACAACTTCATAGAAATAGCTGTAACTTTTGATAGAAGACTCGGATACACATGTTTATGGCTTTATCTTATAGAACTCAAGGTCTCCGTGCTGGGAAAACAGGTTTTGCAGCTGTTTGAGCTAAGATTTCCAAGTTATTCACATAATGAAAACCTATACTTTGTTTCGGTGGAGTTCCCCATTCAAATGCATGTAACAGTGAGAAACGCACTGTCTTGGCGAAAGAAAGCGTTTTTGTACAACTTCATAGAAATAGCTGTAACTTTTGATAGAAGACTCAGACAAACATGTTTATGGCCTTATCTTATAGAACTCAAGGTCTCCGTGCTGGGAAAACAGGTTTTGCAGCTGTTTGAGCTAAGATTTCCAAGTTATTCACATAATGAAAACCTATACTTTGTTTCGGTCGAGTTCCCCATTCAAATGCATGTAACAGTGAGAAACGCACTGTCTTGGCGAAAGAAAGCGTTTTTGTACAACTTCATAGAAATAGCTGTAACTTTTGATAGAAGACTCAGACAAACATGTTTATGGCCTTATATTATAGAACTCAAGGTCCCCGTGCTGGGAAAACAGGTTTTGCAGCTGTTTGAGCTAAGATTTCCAAGTTATTCACGTAATGAAAACCTATACTTTGTTTTGGTCGAGTTCCCCATTCAAATGCATGTAACAGTGAGAAACGCACTGTCTTGGCGAAAGAAAGCGTTTTTGTACAACTTCATAGAAATAGCTGTAACTTTTGATAGAAGACTCAGACAAACATGTTTATGGCTTTATCTTATAGAACTCAAGGTCTCCGTGCTGGGAAAACAGGTTTTGCAGCTGTTTGAGCTAAGATTTCCAAGTTATTCACATAATGAAAACCTATACTTTGTTTCGGTCGAGTTCCCCATTCAAATGCATGTAACAGTGAGAAACGCACTGTCTTGGCGAAAGAAAGCGTTTTTGTACAACTTCATAGAAATAGCTGTAACTTTTGATAGAAGACTCAGACAAACATGTTTATGGCCTTATATTATAGAACTCAAGGTCTCGGTGCTGGGAAAACAGGTTTTGCAGCTGTTTGAGCTAAGATTTCCAAGTTATTCACATAATGAAAACATATACTTTGTTTCGGTCGAGTTCCCCATTCAAATGCATGTAACAGTGAGAAACGCACTGTCTTGGCGAAAGAAAGCGTTTTTGTACAACTTCATAGAAATAGCTGTAACTTTTGATAGAAGACTCAGACAAACATGTTTATGGCTTTATCTTATAGAACTCAAGGTTCCCGTGCTGGGAAAACAGGTTTTGTAGCTGTTTGAGCTAAGATTTCCAAGTTATTCACATAATGAAAACCTATACTTTGTTTCGGTCGAGTTCCCCATTCAAATGCATGTAACAGTGAGAAACGCACTGTCTTGGCGAAAGAAAGCGTTTTTGTACAACTTCATAGAAATAGCTGTAACTTTTGATAGAAGACTCGGATACACATGTTTATGGCTTTATCTTATAGAACTCAAGGTTCCCGTGCTGGGAAAACAGGTTTTGTAGCTGTTTGAGCTAAGATTTCCAAGTTATTCACATAATGAAAACCTATACTTTGTTTCGGTCGAGTTCCCCATTCAAATGCATGTAACAGTGAGAAACGCACTGTCTTGGCGAAAGAAAGCGTTTTTGTACAACTTCATAGAAATAGCTGTAACTTTTGATAGAAGACTCAGACAAACATGTTTATGGCCTTATATTATAGAACTCAAGGTCCCCGTGCTGGGAAAACAGGTTTTGCAGCTGTTTGAGCTAAGATTTCCAAGTTATTCACATAATGAAAACCTATACTTTGTTTCGGTCGAGTTCCCCATTCAAATGCATGTAACAGTGAGAAACGCACTGTCTTGGCGAAAGAAAGCGTTTTTGTACAACTTCATAGAAATAGCTGTAACTTTTGATAGAAGACTCGGACAAACATGTTTATGGCTTTATCTTATAGAACTCAAGGTCTCCGTGCTGGGAAAACAGGTTATGCAGCTGTTTGAGCTAAGATTTCCAAGTTATTCACATAATGAAAACCTATACTTTGTTTCGGTCGAGTTCCCCATTCAAATGCATGTAACAGTGAGAAACGCACTGTCTTGGCGAAAGAAAGCGTTTTTGTACAACTTCATAGAAATAGCTGTAACTTTTGATAGAAGACTCAGACAAACATGTTTATGGCCTTATATTATAGAACTCAAGGTCCACGTGCTGGGAAAACAGGTTTTGCAGCTGTTTGAGCTAAGATTTTCAAGCTATTCACATAATGAAAACGTATACTTTGTTTCGGTCGAGTTCCCCATTCAAATGCATGTAACAGTGAGAAACGCACTGTCTTGGCGAAAGAAAGCGTTTTTGTACAACTTCATAGAAATAGCTGTAACTTTTGATAGAAGACTCAGACAAACATGTTTATGGCCTTATCTTATAGAACTCAAGGTCTCCGTGCTGGGAAAACAGGTTTTGCAGCTGTTTGAGCTAAGATTTCCAAGTTATTCACATAATGAAAACATATACTTTGTTTCGGTCGAGTTCCCCATTCAAATGCATGTAACAGTGAGAAACGCACTGTCTTGGCGAAAGAAAGCGTTTTTGTACAACTTCATAGAAATAGCTGTAACTTTTGATAGAAGACTCAGACAAACATGTTTATGGCTTTATCTTATAGAACTCAAGGTCTCCGTGCTGGGAAAACAGGTTTTGCAGCTGTTTGAGCTAAGATTTCCAAGTTATTCACATAATGAAAACCTATACTTTGTTTCGGTCGAGTTCCCCATTCAAATGCATGTAACAGTGAGAAACGCACTGTCTTGGCGAAAGAAAGCGTTTTTGTACAACTTCATATGAATAGCTGTAACTTTTGATAGAAGACTCGGATACACATGTTTATGGCTTTATCTTATAGAACTCAAGGTTCCCGTGCTGGGAAAACAGGTTTTGCAGCTGTTTGAGCTAAGATTTCCAAGTTATTCACATAATGAAAACCTATACTTTGTTTCGGTCGAGTTCCCCATTCAAATGCATGTAACAGTGAGAAACGCACTGTCTTGGCGAAAGAAAGCGTTTTTGTACAACTTCATAGAAATAGCTGTAACTTTTGATAGAAGACTCAGACAAACATGTTTATGGCTTTATCTTATAGAACTCAAGGTTCCCGTGCTGGGAAAACAGGTTTTGTAGCTGTTTGAGCTAAGATTTCCAAGTTATTCACATAATGAAAACCTATACTTTGTTTCGGTCGAGTTCCCCATTCAAATGCATGTAACAGTGAGAAACGCACTGTCTTGGCGAAAGAAAGCGTTTTTGTACAACTTCATAGAAATAGCTGTAACTTTTGATAGAAGACTCAGACAAACATGTTTATGGCCTTATATTATAGAACTCAAGGTCCCCGTGCTGGGAAAACAGGTTTTGCAGCTGTTTGAGCTAAGATTTCCAAGTTATTCACATAATGAAAACCTATACTTTGTTTCGGTCGAGTTCCCCATTCAAATGCATGTAACAGTGAGAAACGCACTGTCTTGGCGAAAGAAAGCTATTTTGTACAACTTCATAGAAATAGCTGTAACTTTTGATAGAAGACTCAGACAAACATGTTTATGGCCTTATATTATAGAACTCAAGGTCTCCGTGCTGGGAAAACAGGTTTTGCAGCTGTTTGAGCTAAGATTTCCAAGTTATTCACATAATGAAAACCTATACTTTGTTTCGGTCGAGTTCCCCATTCAAATGCATGTAACAGTGAGAAACGCACTGTCTTGGCGAAAGAAAGCGTTTTTGTACAACTTCATAGAAATAGCTGTAACTTTTGATAGAAGACTCGGACAAACATGTTTATGGCTTTATCTTATAGAACTCAAGGTCTCCGTGCTGGGAAAACAGGTTATGCAGCTGTTTGAGCTAAGATTTCCAAGTTATTCACATAATGAAAACCTATACTTTGTTTCGGTCGAGTTCCCCATTCAAATGCATGTAACAGTGAGAAACGCACTGTCTTGGCGAAAGAAAGCGTTTTTGTACAACTTCATAGAAATAGCTGTAACTTTTGATAGAAGACTCAGACAAACATGTTTATGGCCTTATATTATAGAACTCAAGGTCCACGTGCTGGGAAAACAGGTTTTGCAGCTGTTTGAGCTAAGATTTTCAAGCTATTCACATAATGAAAACGTATACTTTGTTTCGGTCGAGTTCCCCATTCAAATGCATGTAACAGTGAGAAACGCACTGTCTTGGCGAAAGAAAGCGTTTTTGTACAACTTCATAGAAATAGCTGTAACTTTTGATAGAAGACTCAGACAAACATGTTTATTGCCTTATATTATAGAACTCAAGGTCCCCGTGCTGGGAAAACAGGTTTTGCAGCTGTTTGAGCTAAGATTTCCAAGTTATTCACATAATGAAAACCTATACTTTGTTTCGGTCGAGTTCCCCATTCAAATGCATGTAACAGTGAGAAACGCACTGTCTTGGCGAAAGAAAGCGTTTTTGTACAACTTCATATAAATAGCTGTAACTTTTGATAGAAGACTCGGATACACATGTTTATGGCCTTATCTTATAGAACTCAAGGTTCCCGTGCTGGGAAAACAGGTTTTGTAGCTGTTTGAGCTAAGATTTCCAAGTTATTCACATAATGAAAACGTATACTTTGTTTCGGTCGAGTTCCCCATTCAAATGCATGTAACAGTGAGAAACGCACTGTCTTGGCGAAAGAAAGCGTTTTTGTACAACTTCATAGAAATAGCTGTAACTTTTGATAGAAGACTCAGACAAACATGTTTATGGCCTTATATTATAGAACTCAAGGTCCCCGTGCTGGGAAAACAGGTTTTGCAGCTGTTTGAGCTAAGATTTCCAAGTTATTCACATAATGAAAACCTATACTTTGTTTCGGTCGAGTTCCCCATTCAAATGCATGTAACAGTGAGAAACGCACTGTCTTGGCGAAAGAAAGCTATTTTGTACAACTTCATAGAAATAGCTGTAACTTTTGATAGAAGACTCAGACAAACATGTTTATGGCCTTATATTATAGAACTCAAGGTCTCCGTGCTGGGAAAACAGGTTTTGCAGCTGTTTGAGCTAAGATTTCCAAGTTATTCACATAATGAAAACCTATACTTTGTTTCGGTCGAGTTCCCCATTCAAATGCATGTAACAGTGAGAAACGCACTGTCTTGGCGAAAGAAAGCGTTTTTGTACAACTTCATAGAAATAGCTGTAACTTTTGATAGAAGACTCGGACAAACATGTTTATGGCTTTATCTTATAGAACTCAAGGTCTCCGTGCTGGGAAAACAGGTTATGCAGCTGTTTGAGCTAAGATTTCCAAGTTATTCACATAATGAAAACCTATACTTTGTTTCGGTCGAGTTCCCCATTCAAATGCATGTAACAGTGAGAAACGCACTGTCTTGGCGAAAGAAAGCGTTTTTGTACAACTTCATAGAAATAGCTGTAACTTTTGATAGAAGACTCAGACAAACATGTTTATGGCCTTATATTATAGAAGTCAAGGTCCACGTGCTGGGAAAACAGGTTTTGCAGCTGTTTGAGCTAAGATTTTCAAGCTATTCACATAATGAAAACGTATACTTTGTTTCGGTCGAGTTCCCCATTCAAATGCATGTAACAGTGAGAAACGCACTGTCTTGGCGAAAGAAAGCGTTTTTGTACAACTTCATATGAATAGCTGTAACTTTTGATAGAAGACTCGGATACACATGTTTATGGCTTTATCTTATAGAACTCAAGGTTCCCGTGCTGGGAAAACAGGTTTTGCAGCTGTTTGAGCTAAGATTTCCAAGTTATTCACATAATGAAAACCTATACTTTGTTTCGGTCGAGTTCCCCATTCAAATGCATGTAACAGTGAGAAACGCACTGTCTTGGCGAAAGAAAGCGTTTTTGTACAACTTCATAGAAATAGCTGTAACTTTTGATAGAAGACTCAGACAAACATGTTTATGGCTTTATCTTATAGAACTCAAGGTTCCCGTGCTGGGAAAACAGGTTTTGTAGCTGTTTGAGCTAAGATTTCCAAGTTATTCACATAATGAAAACGTATACTTTGTTTCGGTCGAGTTCCCCATTCAAATGCATGTAACAGTGAGAAACGCACTGTCTTGGCGAAAGAAAGCGTTTTTGTACAACTTCATAGAAATAGCTGTAACTTTTGATAGAAGACTCAGACAAACATGTTTATGGCCTTATATTATAGAACTCAAGGTCCCCGTGCTGGGAAAACAGGTTTTGCAGCTGTTTGAGCTAAGATTTCCAAGTTATTCACATAATGAAAACCTATACTTTGTTTCGGTCGAGTTCCCCATTCAAATGCATGTAACAGTGAGAAACGCACTGTCTTGGCGAAAGAAAGCGTTTTTGTACAACTTCATAGAAATAGCTGTAACTTTTGATAGAAGACTCGGACAAACATGTTTATGGCTTTATCTTATAGAACTCAAGGTCTCCGTGCTGGGAAAACAGGTTATGCAGCTGTTTGAGCTAAGATTTCCAAGTTATTCACATAATGAAAACCTATACTTTGTTTCGGTCGAGTTCCCCATTCAAATGCATGTAACAGTGAGAAACGCACTGTCTTGGCGAAAGAAAGCGTTTTTGTACAACTTCATAGAAATAGCTGTAACTTTTGATAGAAGACTCAGACAAACATGTTTATGGCCTTATATTATAGAACTCAAGGTCCACGTGCTGGGAAAACAGGTTTTGCAGCTGTTTGAGCTAAGATTTTCAAGCTATTCACATAATGAAAACGTATACTTTGTTTCGGTCGAGTTCCCCATTCAAATGCATGTAACAGTGAGAAACGCACTGTCTTGGCGAAAGAAAGCGTTTTTGTACAACTTCATAGAAATAGCTGTAACTTTTGATAGAAGAATCAGACAAACATGTTTATGGCCTTATATTATAGAACTCAAGGTCCCCGTGCTGGGAAAACAGGTTATGCAGCTGTTTGAGCTAAGATTTCCAAGTTATTCACATAATGAAAACCTATACTTTGTTTCGGTCGAGTTCCCCATTCAAATGCATGTAACAGTGAGAAACGCACTGTCTTGGCGAAAGAAAGCGTTTTTGTACAACTTCATAGAAATAGCTGTAACTTTTGATAGAAGACTCAGACAAACATGTTTATGGCCTTATATTATAGAACTCAAGGTCCACGTGCTGGGAAAACAGGTTTTGCAGCTGTTTGAGCTAAGATTTTCAAGCTATTCACATAATGAAAACGTATACTTTGTTTCGGTCGAGTTCCCCATTCAAATGCATGTAACAGTGAGAAACGCACTGTCTTGGCGAAAGAAAACGTTTTTGTACAACTTCATAGAAATAGCTGTAACTTTTGATAGAAGACTCAGACAAACATGTTTATGGCCTTATCTTATAGAACTCAAGGTCTCCGTGCTGGGAAAACAGGTTTTGCAGCTGTTTGAGCTAAGATTTCCAAGTTATTCACATAATGAAAACATATACTTTGTTTCGGTCGAGTTCCCCATTCAAATGCATGTAACAGTGAGAAACGCACTGTCTTGGCGAAAGAAAGCGTTTTTGTACAACTTCATAGAAATAGCTGTAACTTTTGATAGAAGACTCGGATACACATGTTTATGGCTTTATCTTATAGAACTCAAGGTTCCCGTGCTGGGAAAACAGGTTTTGCAGCTGTTTGAGCTAAGATTTCCAAGTTATTCACATAATGAAAACCTATACTTTGTTTCGGTCGAGTTCCCCATTCAAATGCATGTAACAGTGAGAAACGCACTGTCTTGGCGAAAGAAAGCGTTTTTGTACAACTTCATAGAAATAGCTGTAACTTTTGATAGAAGACTCAGACAAACATGTTTATGGCTTTATCTTATAGAACTCAAGGTTCCCGTGCTGGGAAAACAGGTTTTGTAGCTGTTTGAGCTAAGATTTCCAAGTTATTCACATAATGAAAACCTATACTTTGTTTCGGTCGAGTTCCCCATTCAAATGCATGTAACAGTGAGAAACGCACTGTCTTGGCGAAAGAAAGCTATTTTGTACAACTTCATAGAAATAGCTGTAACTTTTGATAGAAGACTCAGACAAACATGTTTATGGCCTTATATTATAGAACTCAAGGTCTCCGTGCTGGGAAAACAGGTTTTGCAGCTGTTTGAGCTAAGATTTCCAAGTTATTCACATAATGAAAACCTATACTTTGTTTCGGTCGAGTTCCCCATTCAAATGCATGTAACAGTGAGAAACGCACTGTCTTGGCGAAAGAAAGCGTTTTTGTACAACTTCATAGAAATAGCTGTAACTTTTGATAGAAGACTCGGACAAACATGTTTATGGCTTTATCTTATAGAACTCAAGGTCTCCGTGCTGGGAAAACAGGTTTTGCAGCTGTTTGAGCTAAGATTTCCAAGTTATTCACATAATGAAAACCTATACTTTGTTTCGGTCGAGTTCCCCATTCAAATGCATGTAACAGTGAGAAACATACTGTCTTGGCGAAAGAAAGCGTTTTTGTACAACTTCATAGAAATAGCTGTAACTTTTGATAGAAGACTCAGACAAACATGTTTATGGCCTTATCTTATAGAACTCAAGTTCTCCGTGCTGGGAAAACAGGTTTTGCAGCTGTTTGAGCTAAGATTTCCAAGTTATTCACATAATGAAAACCTATACTTTGTTTCGGTCGAGTTCCCCATTCAAATGCATGTAACAGTGAGAAACGCACTGTCTTGGCGAAAGAAAGCGTTTTTGTACAACTTCATATGAATAGCTGTAACTTTTGATAGAAGACTCGGATACACATGTTTATGGCTTTATCTTATAGAACTCAAGGTTCCCGTGCTGGGCAAACAGGTTTTGCAGCTGTTTGAGCTAAGATTTCCAAGTTATTCACATAATGAAAACCTATACTTTGTTTCGGTCGAGTTCCCCATTCAAATGCATGTAACAGTGAGAAACGCACTGTCTTGGCGAAAGAAAGCGTTTTTGTACAACTTCATATAAATAGCTGTAACTTTTGATAGAAGACTCGGATACACATGTTTATGGCTTTATCTTATAGAACTCAAGGTTCCCGTGCTGGGAAAACAGGTTTTGTAGCTGTTTGAGCTAAGATTTTCAAGTTATTCACATAATGAAAACCTATACTTTGTTTCGGTCGAGTTCCCCATTCAAATGCATGTAACAGTGAGAAACGCACTGTCTTGGCGAAAGAAAGCGTTTTTGTACAACTTCATATAAATAGCTGTAACTTTTGATAGAAGACTCAGAAAAAACATGTTTATGGCTTTATCTTATAGAACTCAAGGTCCCCGTGCTGGGAAAACAGGTTTTGCAGCTGTTTGAGCTAAGATTTCCAAGTTATTCACATAATGAAAACTTGTACTTTGTTTCGGTGGAGTTCCCCATTCAAATGCATGTAACAGTGAGAAACGCACTGTCTTGGCGAAAGAAAGCGTTTTTGTACAACTTCATATGAATAGCTGTAACTTTTGATAGAAGACTCGGATACACATGTTTATGGCTTCATCTTATAGAACTCAAGGTCTCCGTGCTGGGAAAACAGGTTTTGCAGCTCTTTGAGCTAAGATTTCCAAGTTATTCACATAATGAAAACCTATACTTTGTTTCGGTCGAGTTCCCCATTCAAATGCATGTAACAGTGAGAAACGCACTGTCTTGGCGAAAGAAAGCGTTTTTGTACAACTTCATAGAAATAGCTGTAACTTTTGATAGAAGACTCAGACAAACATGTTTATGGCCTTATATTATAGAACTCAAGGTCTCCGTGCTGGGAAAACAGGTTTTGCAGCTGTTTGAGCTAAGATTTCCAAGTTATTCACATAATGAAAACCTATACTTTGTTTCGGTCGAGTTCCCCATTCAAATGCATGTAACAGTGAGAAACGCACTGTCTTGGCGAAAGAAAGCGTTTTTGTACAACTTCATATGAATAGCTGTAACTTTTGATAGAAGACTCGGACAAACATGTTTATGGCTTTATCTTATAGAACTCAAGGTCTCCGTGCTGGGAAAACAGGTTTTGCAGCTGTTTGAGCTAAGATTTCCAAGTTATTCACATAATGAAAACCTATACTTTGTTTCGGTCGAGTTCCCCATTCAAATGCATGTAACAGTGAGAAACGCACTGTCTTGGCGAAAGAAAGCGTTTTTGTACAACTTCATAGAAATAGCTGTAACTTTTGATAGAAGACTCGGATACACATGTTTATGGCTTTATCTTATAGAACTCAAGGTTCCCGTGCTGGGAAAACAGGTTTTGCAGCTGTTTGAGCTAAGATTTTCAAGTTATTCACATAATGAAAACGTATACTTTGTTTCGGTCGAGTTCCCCATTCAAATGCATGTAACAGTGAGAAACGCACTGTCTTGGCGAAAGAAAGCGTTTTTGTACAACTTCATAGAAATAGCTGTAACTTTTGATAGAAGACTCAGACAAACATGTTTATGGCCTTATATTATAGAACTCAAGGTCCCCGTGCTGGGAAAACAGGTTTTGCAGCTGTTTGAGCTAAGATTTCCAAGTTATTCACATAATGAAAACCTATACTTTGTTTCGGTGGAGTTCCCCATTCAAATGCATGTAACAGTGAGAAACGCACTGTCTTGGCGAAAGAAAGCGTTTTTGTACAACTTCATAGTAATAGCTGTAACTTTTGATAGAAGACTCGGATACACATGTTTATGGCTTTATCTTATAGAACTCAAGGTCTCCGTGCTGGGAAAACAGGTTTTGTAGCTGTTTGAGCTAAGATTTCCAAGTTATTCACATAATGAAAACCTATACTTTGTTTCGGTCGAGTTCCCCATTCAAATGCATGTAACAGTGAGAAACGCACTGTCTTGGCGAAAGAAAGCGTTTTTGTACAACTTCATAGAAATAGCTGTAACTTTTGATAGAAGACTCAGACAAACATGTTTATGGCCTTATATTATAGAACTCAAGGTCCCCGTGCTGGGAAAACAGGTTTTGCAGCTGTTTGAGCTAAGATTTCCAAGTTATTCACATAATGAAAACATATACTTTGTTTCGGTCGAGTTCCCCATTCAAATGCATGTAACAGTGAGAAACGCACTGTCTTGGCGAAAGAAAGCGTTTTTGTACAACTTCATAGGAATAGCTGTAACTTTTGATAGAAGACTCGGATACACATGTTTATGGCTTTATCTTATAGAACTCAAGGTTCCCGTGCTGGGAAAACAGGTTTTGCAGCTGTTTGAGCTAAGATTTCCAAGTTATTCACATAATGAAAACCTATACTTTGTTTCGGTCGAGTTCCCCATTCAAATGCATGTAACAGTGAGAAACGCACTGTCTTGGCGAAAGAAAGCGTTTTTGTACAACTTCATAGAAATAGCTGTAACTTTTGATAGAAGACTCAGACAAACATGTTTATGGCTTTATCTTATAGAACTCAAGGTTCCTGTGCTGGGCAAACAGGTTTTGCAGCTGTTTGAGCTAAGATTTCCAAGTTATTCACATAATGAAAACCTATACTTTGTTTCGGTCGAGTTCCCCATTCAAATGCATGTAACAGTGAGAAACGCACTGTCTTGGCGAAAGAAAGCGTTTTTGTACAACTTCATATAAATAGCTGTAACTTTTGATAGAAGACTCGGATACACATGTTTATGGCTTTATCTTATAGAACTCAAGGTTCCCGTGCTGGGAAAACAGGTTTTGCAGCTGTTTGAGCTAAGATTTCCAAGTTATTCACATAATGAAAACATATACTTTGTTTCGGTCGAGTTCCCCATTCAAATGCATGTAACAGTGAGAAACGCACTGTCTTGGCGAAAGAAAGCGTTTTTGTACAACTTCATATAAATAGCTGTAACTTTTGATAGAAGACTCGGATACACATGTTTATGGCTTTATCTTATAGAACTCAAGGTTCCCGTGCTGGGAAAACAGGTTTTGTAGCTGTTTGAGCTAAGATTTCCAAGTTATTCACATAATGAAAACCTATACTTTGTTTCGGTCGAGTTCCCCATTCAAATGCATGTAACAGTGAGAAACGCACTGTCTTGGCGAAAGAAAGCGTTTTTGTACAACTTCATAGAAATAGCTGTAACTTTTGATAGAAGACTCAGACAAACATGTTTATGGCCTTATATTATAGAACTCAAGGTCTCCGTGCTGGGAAAACAGGTTTTGCAGCTGTTTGAGCTAAGATTTCCAAGTTATTCACATAATGAAAACGTATACTTTGTTTCGGTCGAGTTCCCCATTCAAATGCATGTAACAGTGAGAAACGCACTGTCTTGGCGAAAGAAAGCGTTTTTGTACAACTTCATATAAATAGCTGTAACTTTTGATAGAAGACTCGGATACACATGTTTATGGCTTTATCTTATAGAACTCAAGGTTCCCGTGCTGGGAAAACAGGTTTTGCAGCTGTTTGAGCTAAGATTTCCAAGTTATTCACATAATGAAAACATATACTTTGTTTCGGTCGAGTTCCCCATTCAAATGCATGTAACAGTGAGAAACGCACTGTCTTGGCGAAAGAAAGCGTTTTTGTACAACTTCATAGAAATAGCTGTAACTTTTGATAGAAGACTCAGACAAACATGTTTATGGCCTTATATTATAGAACTCAAGGTCCCCGTGCTGGGAAAACAGGTTTTGCAGCTGTTTGAGCTAAGATTTCCAAGTTATTCACATAATGAAAACCTATACTTTGTTTCGGTCGAGTTCCCCATTCAAATGCATGTAACAGTGAGAAACGCACTGTCTTGGCGAAAGAAAGCGTTTTTGTACAACTTCATATAAATAGCTGTAACTTTTGATAGAAGACTCGGATACACATGTTTATGGCTTTATCTTATAGAACTCAAGGTTCCCGTGCTGGGAAAACAGGTTTTGTAGCTGTTTGAGCTAAGATTTCCAAGTTATTCACATAATGAAAACCTATACTTTGTTTCGGTCGAGTTCCCCATTCAAATGCATGTAACAGTGAGAAACGCACTGTCTTGGCGAAAGAAAGCGTTTTTGTACAACTTCATAGAAATAGCTGTAACTTTTGATAGAAGACTCAGACAAACATGTTTATGGCCTTATATTATAGAACTCAAGGTCCCCGTGCTGGGAAAACAGGTTTTGCAGCTGTTTGAGCTAAGATTTCCAAGTTATTCACATAATGAAAACCTATACTTTGTTTCGGTCGAGTTCCCCATTCAAATGCATGTAACAGTGAGAAACGCACTGTCTTGGCGAAAGAAAGCGTTTTTGTACAACTTCATAGAAATAGCTGTAACTTTTGATAGAAGACTCAGACAAACATGTTTATGGCCTTATATTATAGAACTCAAGGTCCCCGTGCTGGGAAAACAGGTTTTGCAGCTGTTTGAGCTAAGATTTCCAAGTTATTCACATAATGAAAACCTATACTTTGTTTCGGTCGAGTTCCCCATTCAAATGCATGTAACAGTGAGAAACGCACTGTCTTGGCGAAAGAAAGCGTTTTTGTACAACTTCATATAAATAGCTGTAACTTTTGATAGAAGACTCGGATACACATGTTTATGGCTTTATCTTATAGAACTCAAGGTTCCCGTGCTGGGAAAACAGGTTTTGTAGCTGTTTGAGCTAAGATTTCCAAGTTATTCACATAATGAAAACCTATACTTTGTTTCGGTCGAGTTCCCCATTCAAATGCATGTAACAGTGAGAAACGCACTGTCTTGGCGAAAGAAAGCGTTTTTGTACAACTTCATAGAAATAGCTGTAACTTTTGATAGAAGACTCAGACAAACATGTTTATGGCCTTATATTATAGAACTCAAGGTCCACGTGCTGGGAAAACAGGTTTTGCAGCTGTTTGAGCTAAGATTTTCAAGTTATTCACATAATGAAAACGTATACTTTGTTTCGGTCGAGTTCCCCATTCAAATGCATGTAACAGTGAGAAACGCACTGTCTTGGCGAAAGAAAGCGTTTTTGTACAACTTCATAGAAATAGCTGTAACTTTTGATAGAAGACTCAGACAAACATGTTTATGGCCTTATATTATAGAACTCAAGGTCCCCGTGCTGGGAAAACAGGTTTTGCAGCTGTTTGAGCTAAGATTTCCAAGTTATTCACATAATGAAAACCTATACTTTGTTTCGGTCGAGTTCCCCATTCAAATGCATGTAACAGTGAGAAACGCACTGTCTTGGCGAAAGAAAGCGTTTTTGTACAACTTCATAGAAATAGCTGTAACTTTTGATAGAAGACTCAGACAAACATGTTTATGGCCTTATATTATAGAACTCAAGGTCTCCGTGCTGGGAAAACAGGTTTTGCAGCTGTTTGAGCTAAGATTTCCAAGTTATTCACATAATGAAAACCTATACTTTGTTTCGGTCGAGTTCCCCATTCAAATGCATGTAACAGTGAGAAACGCACTGTCTTGGCGAAAGAAAGCGTTTTTGTACAACTTCATAGAAATAGCTGTAACTTTTGATAGAAGACTCAGACAAACATGTTTATGGCCTTATATTATAGAACTCAAGGTCTCCGTGCTGGGAAAACAGGTTTTGCAGCTGTTTGAGCTAAGATTTCCAAGTTATTCACATAATGAAAACATATACTTTGTTTCGGTCGAGTTCCCCATTCAAATGCATGTAACAGTGAGAAACGCACTGTCTTGGCGAAAGAAAGCGTTTTTGTACAACTTCATAGAAATAGCTGTGACTTTTGATAGAAGACTCAGACAAACATGTTTATGGCCTTATATTATAGAACTCAAGGTCCCCGTGCTGGGAAAACAGGTTTTGCAGCTGTTTGAGCTAAGATTTCCAAGTTATTCACATAATGAAAACCTATACTTTGTTTCGGTCGAGTTCCCCATTCAAATGCATGTAACAGTGAGAAACGCACTGTCTTGGCGAAAGAAAGCGTTTTTGTACAACTTCATATAAATAGCTGTAACTTTTGATAGAAGACTCGGATACACATGTTTATGGCTTTATCTTATAGAACTCAAGGTTCCCGTGCTGGGAAAACAGGTTTTGCAGCTGTTTGAGCTAAGATTTCCAAGTTATTCACATAATGAAAACCTATACTTTGTTTCGGTCGAGTTCCCCATTCAAATGCATGTAACAGTGAGAAACGCACTGTCTTGGCGAAAGAAAGCGTTTTTGTACAACTTCATAGAAATAGCTGTAACTTTTGATAGAAGACTCGGACAAACATGTTTATGGCTTTATCTTATAGAACTCAAGGTCTCCGTGCTGGGAAAACAGGTTATGCAGCTGTTTGAGCTAAGATTTCCAAGTTATTCACATAATGAAAACCTATACTTTGTTTCGGTCGAGTTCCCCATTCAAATGCATGTAACAGTGAGAAACGCACTGTCTTGGCGAAAGAAAGCGTTTTTGTACAACTTCATAGAAATAGCTGTAACTTTTGATAGAAGACTCAGACAAACATGTTTATGGCCTTATATTATAGAACTCAAGGTCCCCGTGCTGGGAAAACAGGTTTTGCAGCTGTTTGAGCTAAGATTTCCAAGTTATTCACATAATGAAAACCTATACTTTGTTTCGGTCGAGTTCCCCATTCAAATGCATGTAACAGTGAGAAACGCACTGTCTTGGCGAAAGAAAGCGTTTTTGTACAACTTCATATAAATAGCTGTAACTTTTGATAGAAGACTCGGATACACATGTTTATGGCTTTATCTTATAGAACTCAAGGTTCCCGTGCTGGGAAAACAGGTTTTGCAGCTGTTTGAGCTAAGATTTCCAAGTTATTCACATAATGAAAACCTATACTTTGTTTCGGTCGAGTTCCCCATTCAAATGCATGTAACAGTGAGAAACGCACTGTCTTGGCGAAAGAAAGCTATTTTGTACAACTTCATAGAAAAGCTGTAACTTTTGATAGAAGACTCAGACAAACATGTTTATGGCCTTATATTATAGAACTCAAGGTCTCCGTGCTGGGAAAACAGGTTTTGCAGCTGTTTGAGCTAAGATTTCCAAGTTATTCACATAATGAAAACCTATACTTTGTTTCGGTCGAGTTCCCCATTCAAATGCATGTAACAGTGAGAAACGCACTGTCTTGGCGAAAGAAAGCGTTTTTGTACAACTTCATAGAAATAGCTGTAACTTTTGATAGAAGACTCGGATACACATGTTTATGGCTTTATCTTATAGAACTCAAGGTCTCCGTGCTGGGAAAACAGGTTTTGCAGCTGTTTGAGCTAAGATTTCCAAGTTATTCACATAATGAAAACTTGTACTTTGTTTCGGTCGAGTTCCCCATTCAAATGCATGTAACAGTGAGAAACGCACTGTCTTGGCGAAAGAAAGCGTTTTTGTACAACTTCATAGAAATAGCTGTAACTTTTGATAGAAGACTCAGACAAACATGTTTATGGCTTTATCTTATAGAACTCAAGGTCTCCGTGCTGGGAAAACAGGTTTTGCAGCTGTTTGAGCTAAGATTTCCAAGTTATTCACATAATGAAAACCTATACTTTGTTTCGGTGGAGTTCCCCATTCAAATGCATGTAACAGTGAGAAACGCACTGTCTTGGCGAAAGAAAGCGTTTTTGTACAACTTCATAGAAATAGCTGTGACTTTTGATAGAAGACTCAGACAAACATGTTTATGGCCTTATATTATAGAACTCAAGGTCCCCGTGCTGGGAAAACAGGTTTTGCAGCTGTTTGAGCTAAGATTTCCAAGTTATTCACATAATGAAAACCTATACTTTGTTTCGGTCGAGTTCCCCATTCAAATGCATGTAACAGTGAGAAACGCACTGTCTTGGCGAAAGAAAGCGTTTTTGTACAACTTCATATAAATAGCTGTAACTTTTGATAGAAGACTCGGACAAACATGTTTATGGCTTTATCTTATAGAACTCAAGGTCTCCGTGCTGGGAAAACAGGTTATGCAGCTGTTTGAGCTAAGATTTCCAAGTTATTCACATAATGAAAACCTATACTTTGTTTCGGTCGAGTTCCCCATTCAAATGCATGTAACAGTGAGAAACGCACTGTCTTGGCGAAAGAAAGCGTTTTTGTACAACTTCATAGAAATAGCTGTAACTTTTGATAGAAGACTCAGACAAACATGTTTATGGCCTTATATTATAGAACTCAAGGTCCACGTGCTGGGAAAACAGGTTTTGCAGCTGTTTGAGCTAAGATTTCCAAGTTATTCACATAATGAAAACCTATACTTTGTTTCGGTCGAGTTCCCCATTCAAATGCATGTAACAGTGAGAAACGCACTGTCTTGGCGAAAGAAAGCGTTTTTGTACAACTTCATAGAAATAGCTGTAACTTTTGATAGAAGACTCAGACAAACATGTTTATGGCCTTATATTATAGAACTCAAGGTCTCCGTGCTGGGAAAACAGGTTTTGCAGCTGTTTGAGCTAAGATTTCCAAGTTATTCACATAATGAAAACCTATACTTTGTTTCGGTCGAGTTCCCCATTCAAATGCATGTAACAGTGAGAAACACACTGTCTTGGCGAAAGAAAGCGTTTTTGTACAACTTCATAGAAATAGCTGTAACTTTTGATAGAAGACTCGGATACACATGTTTATGGCTTTATCTTATAGAACTCAAGGTTCCCGTGCTGGGAAAACAGGTTTTGCAGCTGTTTGAGCTAAGATTTCCAAGTTATTCACATAATGAAAACCTATACTTTGTTTCGGTCGAGTTCCCCATTCAAATGCATGTAACAGTGAGAAACGCACTGTCTTGGCGAAAGAAAGCGTTTTTGTACAACTTCATAGAAATAGCTGTAACTTTTGATAGAAGACTCGGACAAACATGTTTATGGCTTTATCTTATAGAACTCAAGGTCTCCGTGCTGGGAAAACAGGTTATGCAGCTGTTTGAGCTAAGATTTCCAAGTTATTCACATAATGAAAACCTATACTTTGTTTCGGTCGAGTTCCCCATTCAAATGCATGTAACAGTGAGAAACGCACTGTCTTGGCGAAAGAAAGCGTTTTTGTACAACTTCATAGAAATAGCTGTAACTTTTGATAGAAGACTCAGACAAACATGTTTATGGCCTTATATTATAGAACTCAAGGTCCACGTGCTGGGAAAACAGGTTTTGCAGCTGTTTGAGCTAAGATTTCCAAGTTATTCACATAATGAAAACCTATACTTTGTTTCGGTCGAGTTCCCCATTCAAATGCATGTAACAGTGAGAAACGCACTGTCTTGGCGAAAGAAAGCGTTTTTGTACAACTTCATAGAAATAGCTGTAACTTTTGATAGAAGACTCAGACAAACATGTTTATGGCCTTATATTATAGAACTCAAGGTCCCCGTGCTGGGAAAACAGGTTTTGCAGCTGTTTGAGCTAAGATTTCCAAGTTATTCACATAATGAAAACCTATACTTTGTTTCGGTCGAGTTCCCCATTCAAATGCATGTAACAGTGAGAAACGCACTGTCTTGGCGAAAGAAAGCGTTTTTGTACAACTTCATAGAAATAGCTGTAACTTTTGATAGAAGACTCAGACAAACATGTTTATGGCCTTATATTATAGAACTCAAGGTCTCCGTGCTGGGAAAACAGGTTTTGCAGCTGTTTGAGCTAAGATTTCCAAGTTATTCACATAATGAAAACGTATACTTTGTTTCGGTCGAGTTCCCCATTCAAATGCATGTAACAGTGAGAAACGCACTGTCTTGGCGAAAGAAAGCGTTTTTGTACAACTTCATAGAAATAGCTGTGACTTTTGATAGAAGACTCAGACAAACATGTTTATGGCCTTATATTATAGAACTCAAGGTCCCCGTGCTGGGAAAACAGGTTTTGCAGCTGTTTGAGCTAAGATTTCCAAGTTATTCACATAATGAAAACCTATACTTTGTTTCGGTCGAGTTCCCCATTCAAATGCATGTAACAGTGAGAAACGCACTGTCTTGGCGAAAGAAAGCGTTTTTGTACAACTTCATATAAATAGCTGTAACTTTTGATAGAAGACTCGGATACACATGTTTATGGCTTTATCTTATAGAACTCAAGGTTCCCGTGCTGGGAAAACAGGTTTTGCAGCTGTTTGAGCTAAGATTTCCAAGTTATTCACATAATGAAAACCTATACTTTGTTTCGGTCGAGTTCCCCATTCAAATGCATGTAACAGTGAGAAACGCACTGTCTTGGCGAAAGAAAGCTATTTTGTACAACTTCATAGAAATAGCTGTAACTTTTGATAGAAGACTCAGACAAACATGTTTATGGCCTTATATTATAGAACTCAAGGTCTCCGTGCTGGGAAAACAGGTTTTGCAGCTGTTTGAGCTAAGATTTCCAAGTTATTCACATAATGAAAACCTATACTTTGTTTCGGTCGAGTTCCCCATTCAAATGCATGTAACAGTGAGAAACGCACTGTCTTGGCGAAAGAAAGCGTTTTTGTACAACTTCATATAAAGAGCTGTAACTTTTGATAGAAGACTCGGATACACATGTTTATGGCTTTATCTTATAGAACTCAAGGTCTCCGTGCTGGGAAAACAGGTTTTGCAGCTGTTTGAGCTAAGATTTCCAAGTTATTCACATAATGAAAACTTGTACTTTGTTTCGGTCGAGTTCCCCATTCAAATGCATGTAACAGTGAGAAACGCACTGTCTTGGCGAAAGAAAGCGTTTTTGTACAACTTCATAGAAATAGCTGTAACTTTTGATAGAAGACTCAGACAAACATGTTTATGGCCTTATATTATAGAACTCAAGGTCTCCGTGCTGGGAAAACAGGTTTTGCAGCTGTTTGAGCTAAGATTTCCAAGTTATTCACATAATGAAAACATATACTTTGTTTCGGTCGAGTTCCCCATTCAAATGCATGTAACAGTGAGAAACGCACTGTCTTGGCGAAAGAAAGCGTTTTTGTACAACTTCATAGAAATAGCTGTAACTTTTGATAGAAGACTCAGACAAACATGTTTATGGCCTTATATTATAGAACTCAAGGTCCCCGTGCTGGGAAAACAGGTTTTGCAGCTGTTTGAGCTAAGATTTCCAAGTTATTCACATAATGAAAACCTATACTTTGTTTCGGTCGAGTTCCCCATTCAAATGCATGTAACAGTGAGAAACGCACTGTCTTGGCGAAAGAAAGCGTTTTTGTACAACTTCATAGAAATAGCTGTAACTTTTGATAGAAGACTCGGACAAACATGTTTATGGCTTTATCTTATAGAACTCAAGGTCTCCGTGCTGGGAAAACAGGTTTTGCAGCTGTTTGAGCTAAGATTTCCAAGTTATTCACATAATGAAAACCTATACTTTGTTTCGGTCGAGTTCCCCATTCAAATGCATGTAACAGTGAGAAACGCACTGTCTTGGCGAAAGAAAGCGTTTTTGTACAACTTCATAGAAATAGCTGTAACTTTTGATAGAAGACTCAGACAAACATGTTTATGGCCTTATATTATAGAACTCAAGGTCCCCGTGCTGGGAAAACAGGTTTTGCAGCTGTTTGAGCTAAGATTTCCAAGTTATTCACATAATGAAAACCTATACTTTGTTTCGGTCGAGTTCCCCATTCAAATGCATGTAACAGTGAGAAACGCACTGTCTTGGCGAAAGAAAGCGTTTTTGTACAACTTCATATAAATAGCTGTAACTTTTGATAGAAGACTCGGATACACATGTTTATGGCTTTATCTTATAGAACTCAAGGTTCCCGTGCTGGGAAAACAGGTTTTGCAGCTGTTTGAGCTAAGATTTCCAAGTTATTCACATAATGAAAACCTATACTTTGTTTCGGTCGAGTTCCCCATTCAAATGCATGTAACAGTGAGAAACGCACTGTCTTGGCGAAAGAAAGCTTTTTTGTACAACTTCATAGAAATAGCTGTAACTTTTGATAGAAGACTCAGACAAACATGTTTATGGCCTTATATTATAGAACTCAAGGTCTCCGTGCTGGGAAAACAGGTTTTGCAGCTGTTTGAGCTAAGATTTCCAAGTTATTCACATAATGAAAACCTATACTTTGTTTCGGTCGAGTTCCCCATTCAAATGCATGTAACAGTGAGAAACGCACTGTCTTGGCGAAAGAAAGCGTTTTTGTACAACTTCATATAAATAGCTGTAACTTTTGATAGAAGACTCGGATACACATGTTTATGGCTTTATCTTATAGAACTCAAGGTCTCCGTGCTGGGAAAACAGGTTTTGCAGCTGTTTGAGCTAAGATTTCCAAGTTATTCACATAATGAAAACTTGTACTTTGTTTCGGTCGAGTTCCCCATTCAAATGCATGTAACAGTGAGAAACGCACTGTCTTGGCGAAAGAAAGCGTTTTTGTACAACTTCATAGAAATAGCTGTAACTTTTGATAGAAGACTCAGACAAACATGTTTATGGCTTTATCTTATAGAACTCAAGGTCTCCGTGCTGGGAAAACAGGTTTTGCAGCTGTTTGAGCTAAGATTTCCAAGTTATTCACATAATGAAAACCTATACTTTGTTTCGGTGGAGTTCCCCATTCAAATGCATGTAACAGTGAGAAACGCACTGTCTTGGCGAAAGAAAGCGTTTTTGTACAACTTCATAGAAATAGCTGTAACTTTTGATAGAAGACTCAGACAAACATGTTTATGGCCTTATATTATAGAACTCAAGGTCTCCGTGCTGGGAAAACAGGTTTTGCAGCTGTTTGAGCTAAGATTTCCAAGTTATTCACATAATGAAAACATATACTTTGTTTCGGTCGAGTTCCCCATTCAAATGCATGTAACAGTGAGAAACGCACTGTCTTGGCGAAAGAAAGCGTTTTTGTACAACTTCATATAAATAGCTGTAACTTTTGATAGAAGACTCGGATACACATGTTTATGGCTTTATCTTATAGAACTCAAGGTTCCCGTGCTGGGAAAACAGGTTTTGCAGCTGTTTGAGCTAAGATTTCCAAGTTATTCACATAATGAAAACCTATACTTTGTTTCGGTCGAGTTCCCCATTCAAATGCATGTAACAGTGAGAAACGCACTGTCTTGGCGAAAGAAAGCGTTTTTGTACAACTTCATAGAAATAGCTGTAACTTTTGATAGAAGACTCGGACAAACATGTTTATGGCTTTATCTTATAGAACTCAAGGTCTCCGTGCTGGGAAAACAGGTTATGCAGCTGTTTGAGCTAAGATTTCCAAGTTATTCACATAATGAAAACCTATACTTTGTTTCGGTCGAGTTCCCCATTCAAATGCATGTAACAGTGAGAAACGCACTGTCTTGGCGAAAGAAAGCGTTTTTGTACAACTTCATAGAAATAGCTGTAACTTTTGATAGAAGACTCAGACAAACATGTTTATGGCCTTATATTATAGAACTCAAGGTCCACGTGCTGGGAAAACAGGTTTTGCAGCTGTTTGAGCTAAGATTTCCAAGTTATTCACATAATGAAAACCTATACTTTGTTTCGGTCGAGTTCCCCATTCAAATGCATGTAACAGTGAGAAACGCACTGTCTTGGCGAAAGAAAGCGTTTTTGTACAACTTCATAGAAATAGCTGTAACTTTTGATAGAAGACTCAGACAAACATGTTTATGGCCTTATATTATAGAACTCAAGGTCCCCGTGCTGGGAAAACAGGTTTTGCAGCTGTTTGAGCTAAGATTTCCAAGTTATTCACATAATGAAAACCTATACTTTGTTTCGGTCGAGTTCCCCATTCAAATGCATGTAACAGTGAGAAACGCACTGTCTTGGCGAAAGAAAGCGTTTTTGTACAACTTCATAGAAATAGCTGTAACTTTTGATAGAAGACTCAGACAAACATGTTTATGGCCTTATATTATAGAACTCAAGGTCTCCGTGCTGGGAAAACAGGTTTTGCAGCTGTTTGAGCTAAGATTTCCAAGTTATTCACATAATGAAAACCTATACTTTGTTTCGGTCGAGTTCCCCATTCAAATGCATGTAACAGTGAGAAACGCACTGTCTTGGCGAAAGAAAGCGTTTTTGTACAACTTCATAGAAATAGCTGTAACTTTTGATAGAAGACTCGGATACACATGTTTATGGCTTTATCTTATAGAACTCAAGGTCCCCGTGCTGGGAAAACAGGTTTTGCAGCTGTTTGAGCTAAGATTTCCAAGTTATTCACATAATGAAAACCTATACTTTGTTTCGGTCGAGTTCCCCATTCAAATGCATGTAACAGTGAGAAACGCACTGTCTTGGCGAAAGAAAGCGTTTTTGTACAACTTCATATAAATAGCTGTAACTTTTGATAGAAGACTCGGATACACATGTTTATGGCTTTATCTTATAGAACTCAAGGTTCCCGTGCTGGGAAAACAGGTTTTGTAGCTGTTTGAGCTAAGATTTCCAAGTTATTCACATAATGAAAACCTATACTTTGTTTCGGTCGAGTTCCCCATTCAAATGCATGTAACAGTGAGAAACGCACTGTCTTGGCGAAAGAAAGCGTTTTTGTACAACTTCATAGAAATAGCTGTAACTTTTGATAGAAGACTCAGACAAACATGTTTATGGCTTTATCTTATAGAACTCAAGGTTCCCGTGCTGGGAAAACAGGTTTTGTAGCTGTTTGAGCTAAGATTTCCAAGTTATTCACATAATGAAAACCTATACTTTGTTTCGGTCGAGTTCCCCATTCAAATGCATGTAACAGTGAGAAACGCACTGTCTTGGCGAAAGAAAGCGTTTTTGTACAACTTCATAGAAATAGCTGTAACTTTTGATAGAAGACTCAGACAAACATGTTTATGGCCTTATATCATAGAACTCAAGGTGTCCGTGCTGGGAAAACAGGTTTTGCAGCTGTTTGAGCTAAGATTTCCAAGTTATTCACATAATGAAAACCTATACTTTGTTTCGGTCGAGTTCCCCATTCAAATGCATGTAACAGTGAGAAACGCACTGTCTTGGCGAAAGAAAGCGTTTTTGTACAACTTCATATGAATAGCTGTAACTTTTGATAGAAGACTCGGATACACATGTTTATGGCTTTATCTTATAGAACTCAAGGTTCCCGTGCTGGGAAAACAGGTTTTGCAGCTGTTTGAGCTAAGATTTCCAAGTTATTCACATAATGAAAACCTATACTTTGTTTCGGTCGAGTTCCCCATTCAAATGCATGTAACAGTGAGAAACGCACTGTCTTGGCGAAAGAAAGCGTTTTTGTACAACTTCATAGAAATAGCTGTAACTTTTGATAGAAGACTCAGACAAACATGTTTATGGCCTTATATTATAGAACTCAAGGTCCCCGTGCTGGGAAAACAGGTTTTGCAGCTGTTTGAGCTAAGATTTCCAAGTTATTCACATAATGAAAACCTATACTTTGTTTCGGTCGAGTTCCCCATTCAAATGCATGTAACAGTGAGAAACGCACTGTCTTGGCGAAAGAAAGCGTTTTTGTACAACTTCATAGAAATAGCTGTAACTTTTGATAGAAGACTCAGACAAACATGTTTATGGCCTTATATTATAGAACTCAAGGTCCCCGTGCTGGGAAAACAGGTTTTGCAGCTGTTTGAGCTAAGATTTCCAAGTTATTCACATAATGAAAACCTATACTTTGTTTCGGTCGAGTTCCCCATTCAAATGCA
The DNA here is from genome assembly GCF_057382275.1 of Copadichromis virginalis. Classification (NCBI taxonomy): domain Eukaryota; kingdom Metazoa; phylum Chordata; class Actinopteri; order Cichliformes; family Cichlidae; genus Copadichromis; species Copadichromis virginalis. The sequence goes on from NC_140622.1 coordinate 4,091,179, forward strand.
TGTAACAGTGAGAAACGCACTGTCTTGGCGAAAGAAAGCGTTTTTGTACAACTTCATAGAAATAGCTGTAACTTTTGATAGAAGACTCGGACAAACATGTTTATGGCTTTATCTTATAGAACTCAAGGTCTCCGTGCTGGGAAAACAGGTTATGCAGCTGTTTGAGCTAAGATTTCCAAGTTATTCACATAATGAAAACCTATACTTTGTTTCGGTCGAGTTCCCCATTCAAATGCATGTAACAGTGAGAAACGCACTGTCTTGGCGAAAGAAAGCGTTTTTGTACAACTTCATAGAAATAGCTGTAACTTTTGATAGAAGACTCAGACAAACATGTTTATGGCCTTATATTATAGAACTCAAGGTCTCTGTGCTGGGAAAACAGGTTTTGCAGCTGTTTGAGCTAAGATTTCCAAGTTATTCACATAATGAAAACCTATACTTTGTTTCGGTCGAGTTCCCCATTCAAATGCATGTAACAGTGAGAAACGCACTGTCTTGGCGAAAGAAAGCGTTTTTGTACAACTTCATAGAAATAGCTGTAACTTTTGATAGAAGACTCAGACAAACATGTTTATGGCTTTATCTTATAGAACTCAAGGTTCCCGTGCTGGGAAAACAGGTTTTGTAGCTGTTTGAGCTAAGATTTCCAAGTTATTCACATAATGAAAACCTATACTTTGTTTCGGTCGAGTTCCCCATTCAAATGCATGTAACAGTGAGAAACGCACTGTCTTGGCGAAAGAAAGCGTTTTTGTACAACTTCATAGAAATAGCTGTAACTTTTGATAGAAGACTCAGACAAACATGTTTATGGCCTTATATCATAGAACTCAAGGTCTCCGTGCTGGGAAAACAGGTTTTGCAGCTGTTTGAGCTAAGATTTCCAAGTTATTCACATAATGAAAACCTATACTTTGTTTCGGTCGAGTTCCCCATTCAAATGCATGTAACAGTGAGAAACGCACTGTCTTGGCGAAAGAAAGCGTTTTTGTACAACTTCATATGAATAGCTGTAACTTTTGATAGAAGACTCGGATACACATGTTTATGGCTTTATCTTATAGAACTCAAGGTTCCCGTGCTGGGAAAACAGGTTTTGCAGCTGTTTGAGCTAAGATTTCCAAGTTATTCACATAATGAAAACCTATACTTTGTTTCGGTCGAGTTCCCCATTCAAATGCATGTAACAGTGAGAAACGCACTGTCTTGGCGAAAGAAAGCGTTTTTGTACAACTTCATAGAAATAGCTGTAACTTTTGATAGAAGACTCAGACAAACATGTTTATGGCCTTATATTATAGAACTCAAGGTCTCTGTGCTGGGAAAACAGGTTTTGCAGCTGTTTGAGCTAAGATTTCCAAGTTATTCACATAATGAAAACCTATACTTTGTTTCGGTCGAGTTCCCCATTCAAATGCATGTAACAGTGAGAAACGCACTGTCTTGGCGAAAGAAAGCGTTTTTGTACAACTTCATAGAAATAGCTGTAACTTTTGATAGAAGACTCAGACAAACATGTTTATGGCCTTATATTATAGAACTCAAGGTCTCCGTGCTGGGAAAACAGGTTTTGCAGCTGTTTGAGCTAAGATTTCCAAGTTATTCACATAATGAAAACATATACTTTGTTTCGGTCGAGTTCCCCATTCAAATGCATGTAACAGTGAGAAACGCACTGTCTTGGCGAAAGAAAGCGTTTTTGTACAACTTCATAGAAATAGCTGTAACTTTTGATAGAAGACTCAGACAAACATGTTTATGGCTTTATCTTATAGAACTCAAGGTCTCCGTGCTGGGAAAACAGGTTTTGCAGCTGTTTGAGCTAAGATTTCCAAGTTATTCACATAATGAAAACCTATACTTTGTTTCGGTCGAGTTCCCCATTCAAATGCATGTAACAGTGAGAAACGCACTGTCTTGGCGAAAGAAAGCGTTTTTGTACAACTTCATATGAATAGCTGTAACTTTTGATAGAAGACTCGGATACACATGTTTATGGCTTTATCTTATAGAACTCAAGGTTCCCGTGCTGGGAAAACAGGTTTTGCAGCTGTTTGAGCTAAGATTTCCAAGTTATTCACATAATGAAAACCTATACTTTGTTTCGGTCGAGTTCCCCATTCAAATGCATGTAACAGTGAGAAACGCACTGTCTTGGCGAAAGAAAGCGTTTTTGTACAACTTCATAGAAATAGCTGTAACTTTTGATAGAAGACTCAGACAAACATGTTTATGGCTTTATCTTATAGAACTCAAGGTTCCCGTGCTGGGAAAACAGGTTTTGTAGCTGTTTGAGCTAAGATTTCCAAGTTATTCACATAATGAAAACGTATACTTTGTTTCGGTCGAGTTCCCCATTCAAATGCATGTAACAGTGAGAAACGCACTGTCTTGGCGAAAGAAAGCGTTTTTGTACAACTTCATAGAAATAGCTGTAACTTTTGATAGAAGACTCAGACAAACATGTTTATGGCCTTATATTATAGAACTCAAGGTCCCCGTGCTGGGAAAACAGGTTTTGCAGCTGTTTGAGCTAAGATTTCCAAGTTATTCACATAATGAAAACCTATACTTTGTTTCGGTCGAGTTCCCCATTCAAATGCATGTAACAGTGAGAAACGCACTGTCTTGGCGAAAGAAAGCTATTTTGTACAACTTCATAGAAATAGCTGTAACTTTTGATAGAAGACTCAGACAAACATGTTTATGGCCTTATATTATAGAACTCAAGGTCTCCGTGCTGGGAAAACAGGTTTTGCAGCTGTTTGAGCTAAGATTTCCAAGTTATTCACATAATGAAAACCTATACTTTGTTTCGGTCGAGTTCCCCATTCAAATGCATGTAACAGTGAGAAACGCACTGTCTTGGCGAAAGAAAGCGTTTTTGTACAACTTCATAGAAATAGCTGTAACTTTTGATAGAAGACTCAGACAAACATGTTTATGGCCTTATATTATAGAACTCAAGGTCCCCGTGCTGGGAAAACAGGTTTTGCAGCTGTTTGAGCTAAGATTTCCAAGTTATTCACATAATGAAAACCTATACTTTGTTTCGGTCGAGTTCCCCATTCAAATGCATGTAACAGTGAGAAACGCACTGTCTTGGCGAAAGAAAGCGTTTTTGTACAACTTCATAGAAATAGCTGTAACTTTTGATAGAAGACTCAGACAAACATGTTTATGGCCTTATATTATAGAACTCAAGGTCTCCGTGCTGGGAAAACAGGTTTTGCAGCTGTTTGAGCTAAGATTTCCAAGTTATTCACATAATGAAAACATATACTTTGTTTCGGTCGAGTTCCCCATTCAAATGCATGTAACAGTGAGAAACGCACTGTCTTGGCGAAAGAAAGCGTTTTTGTACAACTTCATAGAAATAGCTGTAACTTTTGATAGAAGACTCAGACAAACATGTTTATGGCCTTATCTTATAGAACTCAAGGTCTCCGTGCTGGGAAAACAGGTTTTGCAGCTGTTTGAGCTAAGATTTCCAAGTTATTCACATAATGAAAACCTATACTTTGTTTCGGTCGAGTTCCCCATTCAAATGCATGTAACAGTGAGAAACGCACTGTCTTGGCGAAAGAAAGCGTTTTTGTACAACTTCATATGAATAGCTGTAACTTTTGATAGAAGACTCGGATACACATGTTTATGGCTTTATCTTATAGAACTCAAGGTTCCCGTGCTGGGAAAACAGGTTTTGCAGCTGTTTGAGCTAAGATTTCCAAGTTATTCACATAATGAAAACCTATACTTTGTTTCGGTCGAGTTCCCCATTCAAATGCATGTAACAGTGAGAAACGCACTGTCTTGGCGAAAGAAAGCGTTTTTGTACAACTTCATAGAAATAGCTGTAACTTTTGATAGAAGACTCAGACAAACATGTTTATGGCTTTATCTTATAGAACTCAAGGTTCCCGTGCTGGGAAAACAGGTTTTGTAGCTGTTTGAGCTAAGATTTCCAAGTTATTCACATAATGAAAACGTATACTTTGTTTCGGTCGAGTTCCCCATTCAAATGCATGTAACAGTGAGAAACGCACTGTCTTGGCGAAAGAAAGCGTTTTTGTACAACTTCATAGAAATAGCTGTAACTTTTGATAGAAGACTCGGACAAACATGTTTATGGCTTTATCTTATAGAACTCAAGGTCTCCGTGCTGGGAAAACAGGTTATGCAGCTGTTTGAGCTAAGATTTCCAAGTTATTCACATAATGAAAACCTATACTTTGTTTCGGTCGAGTTCCCCATTCAAATGCATGTAACAGTGAGAAACGCACTGTCTTGGCGAAAGAAAGCGTTTTTGTACAACTTCATAGAAATAGCTGTAACTTTTGATAGAAGACTCAGACAAACATGTTTATGGCCTTATATTATAGAACTCAAGGTCCACGTGCTGGGAAAACAGGTTTTGCAGCTGTTTGAGCTAAGATTTTCAAGCTATTCACATAATGAAAACGTATACTTTGTTTCGGTCGAGTTCCCCATTCAAATGCATGTAACAGTGAGAAACGCACTGTCTTGGCGAAAGAAAGCGTTTTTGTACAACTTCATAGAAATAGCTGTAACTTTTGATAGAAGACTCAGACAAACATGTTTATGGCCTTATATTATAGAACTCAAGGTCCCCGTGCTGGGAAAACAGGTTTTGCAGCTGTTTGAGCTAAGATTTCCAAGTTATTCACATAATGAAAACCTATACTTTGTTTCGGTCGAGTTCCCCATTCAAATGCATGTAACAGTGAGAAACGCACTGTCTTGGCGAAAGAAAGCGTTTTTGTACAACTTCATAGAAATAGCTGTAACTTTTGATAGAAGACTCAGACAAACATGTTTATGGCTTTATCTTATAGAACTCAAGGTTCCCGTGCTGGGAAAACAGGTTTTGTAGCTGTTTGAGCTAAGATTTCCAAGTTATTCACATAATGAAAACGTATACTTTGTTTCGGTCGAGTTCCCCATTCAAATGCATGTAACAGTGAGAAACGCACTGTCTTGGCGAAAGAAAGCGTTTTTGTACAACTTCATAGAAATAGCTGTAACTTTTGATAGAAGACTCGGACAAACATGTTTATGGCTTTATCTTATAGAACTCAAGGTCTCCGTGCTGGGAAAACAGGTTATGCAGCTGTTTGAGCTAAGATTTCCAAGTTATTCACATAATGAAAACCTATACTTTGTTTCGGTCGAGTTCCCCATTCAAATGCATGTAACAGTGAGAAACGCACTGTCTTGGCGAAAGAAAGCGTTTTTGTACAACTTCATAGAAATAGCTGTAACTTTTGATAGAAGACTCAGACAAACATGTTTATGGCCTTATATTATAGAACTCAAGGTCCACGTGCTGGGAAAACAGGTTTTGCAGCTGTTTGAGCTAAGATTTTCAAGCTATTCACATAATGAAAACGTATACTTTGTTTCGGTCGAGTTCCCCATTCAAATGCATGTAACAGTGAGAAACGCACTGTCTTGGCGAAAGAAAGCGTTTTTGTACAACTTCATAGAAATAGCTGTAACTTTTGATAGAAGACTCAGACAAACATGTTTATGGCCTTATATTATAGAACTCAAGGTCCCCGTGCTGGGAAAACAGGTTTTGCAGCTGTTTGAGCTAAGATTTCCAAGTTATTCACATAATGAAAACCTATACTTTGTTTCGGTCGAGTTCCCCATTCAAATGCATGTAACAGTGAGAAACGCACTGTCTTGGCGAAAGAAAGCGTTTTTGTACAACTTCATAGAAATAGCTGTAACTTTTGATAGAAGACTCAGACAAACATGTTTATGGCCTTATCTTATAGAACTCAAGGTCTCCGTGCTGGGAAAACAGGTTTTGCAGCTGTTTGAGCTAAGATTTCCAAGTTATTCACATAATGAAAACATATACTTTGTTTCGGTCGAGTTCCCCATTCAAATGCATGTAACAGTGAGAAACGCACTGTCTTGGCGAAAGAAAGCGTTTTTGTACAACTTCATAGAAATAGCTGTAACTTTTGATAGAAGACTCAGACAAACATGTTTATGGCCTTATCTTATAGAACTCAAGGTCTCCGTGCTGGGAAAACAGGTTTTGCAGCTGTTTGAGCTAAGATTTCCAAGTTATTCACATAATGAAAACCTATACTTTGTTTCGGTCGAGTTCCCCATTCAAATGCATGTAACAGTGAGAAACGCACTGTCTTGGCGAAAGAAAGCGTTTTTGTACAACTTCATATGAATAGCTGTAACTTTTGATAGAAGACTCGGATACACATGTTTATGGCTTTATCTTATAGAACTCAAGGTTCCCGTGCTGGGAAAACAGGTTTTGCAGCTGTTTGAGCTAAGATTTCCAAGTTATTCACATAATGAAAACCTATACTTTGTTTCGGTCGAGTTCCCCATTCAAATGCATGTAACAGTGAGAAACGCACTGTCTTGGCGAAAGAAAGCGTTTTTGTACAACTTCATAGAAATAGCTGTAACTTTTGATAGAAGACTCAGACAAACATGTTTATGGCTTTATCTTATAGAACTCAAGGTTCCCGTGCTGGGAAAACAGGTTTTGTAGCTGTTTGAGCTAAGATTTCCAAGTTATTCACATAATGAAAACGTATACTTTGTTTCGGTCGAGTTCCCCATTCAAATGCATGTAACAGTGAGAAACGCACTGTCTTGGCGAAAGAAAGCGTTTTTGTACAACTTCATAGAAATAGCTGTAACTTTTGATAGAAGACTCGGACAAACATGTTTATGGCTTTATCTTATAGAACTCAAGGTCTCCGTGCTGGGAAAACAGGTTATGCAGCTGTTTGAGCTAAGATTTCCAAGTTATTCACATAATGAAAACCTATACTTTGTTTCGGTCGAGTTCCCCATTCAAATGCATGTAACAGTGAGAAACGCACTGTCTTGGCGAAAGAAAGCGTTTTTGTACAACTTCATAGAAATAGCTGTAACTTTTGATAGAAGACTCAGACAAACATGTTTATGGCCTTATATTATAGAACTCAAGGTCCACGTGCTGGGAAAACAGGTTTTGCAGCTGTTTGAGCTAAGATTTTCAAGCTATTCACATAATGAAAACGTATACTTTGTTTCGGTCGAATTCCCCATTCAAATGCATGTAACAGTGAGAAACGCACTGTCTTGGCGAAAGAAAGCGTTTTTGTACAACTTCATAGAAATAGCTGTAACTTTTGATAGAAGACTCAGACAAACATGTTTATGGCCTTATATTATAGAACTCAAGGTCCCCGTGCTGGGAAAACAGGTTTTGCAGCTGTTTGAGCTAAGATTTCCAAGTTATTCACATAATGAAAACCTATACTTTGTTTCGGTCGAGTTCCCCATTCAAATGCATGTAACAGTGAGAAACGCACTGTCTTGGCGAAAGAAAGCGTTTTTGTACAACTTCATAGAAATAGCTGTAACTTTTGATAGAAGACTCAGACAAACATGTTTATGGCCTTATCTTATAGAACTCAAGGTCTCCGTGCTGGGAAAACAGGTTTTGCAGCTGTTTGAGCTAAGATTTCCAAGTTATTCACATAATGAAAACATATACTTTGTTTCGGTCGAGTTCCCCATTCAAATGCATGTAACAGTGAGAAACGCACTGTCTTGGCGAAAGAAAGCGTTTTTGTACAACTTCATAGAAATAGCTGTAACTTTTGATAGAAGACTCAGACAAACATGTTTATGGCCTTATCTTATAGAACTCAAGGTCTCCGTGCTGGGAAAACAGGTTTTGCAGCTGTTTGAGCTAAGATTTCCAAGTTATTCACATAATGAAAACCTATACTTTGTTTCGGTCGAGTTCCCCATTCAAATGCATGTAACAGTGAGAAACGCACTGTCTTGGCGAAAGAAAGCGTTTTTGTACAACTTCATATGAATAGCTGTAACTTTTGATAGAAGACTCGGATACACATGTTTATGGCTTTATCTTATAGAACTCAAGGTTCCCGTGCTGGGAAAACAGGTTTTGCAGCTGTTTGAGCTAAGATTTCCAAGTTATTCACATAATGAAAACCTATACTTTGTTTCGGTCGAGTTCCCCATTCAAATGCATGTAACAGTGAGAAACGCACTGTCTTGGCGAAAGAAAGCGTTTTTGTACAACTTCATAGAAATAGCTGTAACTTTTGATAGAAGACTCAGACAAACATGTTTATGGCTTTATCTTATAGAACTCAAGGTTCCCGTGCTGGGAAAACAGGTTTTGTAGCTGTTTGAGCTAAGATTTCCAAGTTATTCACATAATGAAAACGTATACTTTGTTTCGGTCGAGTTCCCCATTCAAATGCATGTAACAGTGAGAAACGCACTGTCTTGGCGAAAGAAAGCGTTTTTGTACAACTTCATAGAAATAGCTGTAACTTTTGATAGAAGACTCAGACAAACATGTTTATGGCCTTATATTATAGAACTCAAGGTCCCCGTGCTGGGAAAACAGGTTTTGCAGCTGTTTGAGCTAAGATTTCCAAGTTATTCACATAATGAAAACCTATACTTTGTTTCGGTCGAGTTCCCCATTCAAATGCATGTAACAGTGAGAAACGCACTGTCTTGGCGAAAGAAAGCGTTTTTGTACAACTTCATAGAAATAGCTGTAACTTTTGATAGAAGACTCAGACAAACATGTTTATGGCCTTATATTATAGAACTCAAGGTCCACGTGCTGGGAAAACAGGTTTTGCAGCTGTTTGAGCTAAGATTTTCAAGCTATTCACATAATGAAAACGTATACTTTGTTTCGGTCGAGTTCCCCATTCAAATGCATGTAACAGTGAGAAACGCACTGTCTTGGCGAAAGAAAGCGTTTTTGTACAACTTCATAGAAATAGCTGTAACTTTTGATAGAAGACTCAGACAAACATGTTTATGGCCTTATATTATAGAACTCAAGGTCCCCGTGCTGGGAAAACAGGTTTTGCAGCTGTTTGAGCTAAGATTTCCAAGTTATTCACATAATGAAAACCTATACTTTGTTTCGGTCGAGTTCCCCATTCAAATGCATGTAACAGTGAGAAACGCACTGTCTTGGCGAAAAAAAACGTTTTTGTACAACTTCATAGAAATAGCTGTAACTTTTGATAGAAGACTCAGACAAACATGTTTATGGCCTTATCTTATAGAACTCAAGGTCTCCGTGCTGGGAAAACAGGTTTTGCAGCTGTTTGAGCTAAGATTTCCAAGTTATTCACATAATGAAAACATATACTTTGTTTCGGTCGAGTTCCCCATTCAAATGCATGTAACAGTGAGAAACGCACTGTCTTGGCGAAAGAAAGCGTTTTTGTACAACTTCATAGAAATAGCTGTAACTTTTGATAGAAGACTCAGACAAACATGTTTATGGCTTTATCTTATAGAACTCAAGGTCTCCGTGCTGGGAAAACAGGTTTTGCAGCTGTTTGAGCTAAGATTTCCAAGTTATTCACATAATGAAAACCTATACTTTGTTTCGGTCGAGTTCCCCATTCAAATGCATGTAACAGTGAGAAACGCACTGTCTTGGCGAAAGAAAGCGTTTTTGTACAACTTCATAGAAATAGCTGTAACTTTTGATAGAAGACTCAGACAAACATGTTTATGGCCTTATATTATAGAACTCAAGGTCCACGTGCTGGGAAAACAGGTTTTGCAGCTGTTTGAGCTAAGATTTTCAAGCTATTCACATAATGAAAACGTATACTTTGTTTCGGTCGAGTTCCCCATTCAAATGCATGTAACAGTGAGAAACGCACTGTCTTGGCGAAAGAAAGCGTTTTTGTACAACTTCATAGAAATAGCTGTAACTTTTGATAGAAGACTCAGACAAACATGTTTATGGCCTTATCTTATAGAACTCAAGGTCTCCGTGCTGGGAAAACAGGTTTTGTAGCTGTTTGAGCTAAGATTTCCAAGTTATTCACATAATGAAAACGTATACTTTGTTTCGGTCGAGTTCCCCATTCAAATGCATGTAACAGTGAGAAACGCACTGTCTTGGCGAAAGAAAGCGTTTTTGTACAACTTCATAGAAATAGCTGTAACTTTTGATAGAAGACTCAGACAAACATGTTTATGGCTTTATCTTATAGAACTCAAGGTCTCCGTGCTGGGAAAACAGGTTTTGCAGCTGTTTGAGCTAAGATTTCCAAGTTATTCACATAATGAAAACCTATACTTTGTTTCGGTCGAGTTCCCCATTCAAATGCATGTAACAGTGAGAAACGCACTGTCTTGGCGAAAGAAAGCGTTTTTGTACAACTTCATATGAATAGCTGTAACTTTTGATAGAAGACTCGGATACACATGTTTATGGCTTTATCTTATAGAACTCAAGGTTCCCGTGCTGGGAAAACAGGTTTTGCAGCTGTTTGAGCTAAGATTTCCAAGTTATTCACATAATGAAAACCTATACTTTGTTTCGGTCGAGTTCCCCATTCAAATGCATGTAACAGTGAGAAACGCACTGTCTTGGCGAAAGAAAGCGTTTTTGTACAACTTCATAGAAATAGCTGTAACTTTTGATAGAAGACTCAGACAAACATGTTTATGGCTTTATCTTATAGAACTCAAGGTTCCCGTGCTGGGAAAACAGGTTTTGTAGCTGTTTGAGCTAAGATTTCCAAGTTATTCACATAATGAAAACGTATACTTTGTTTCGGTCGAGTTCCCCATTCAAATGCATGTAACAGTGAGAAACGCACTGTCTTGGCGAAAGAAAGCGTTTTTGTACAACTTCATAGAAATAGCTGTAACTTTTGATAGAAGACTCAGACAAACATGTTTATGGCCTTATATTATAGAACTCAAGGTCCCCGTGCTGGGAAAACAGGTTTTGCAGCTGTTTGAGCTAAGATTTCCAAGTTATTCACATAATGAAAACCTATACTTTGTTTCGGTCGAGTTCCCCATTCAAATGCATGTAACAGTGAGAAACGCACTGTCTTGGCGAAAGAAAGCGTTTTTGTACAACTTCATAGAAATAGCTGTAACTTTTGATAGAAGACTCGGACAAACATGTTTATGGCTTTATCTTATAGAACTCAAGGTCTCCGTGCTGGGAAAACAGGTTATGCAGCTGTTTGAGCTAAGATTTCCAAGTTATTCACATAATGAAAACCTATACTTTGTTTCGGTCGAGTTCCCCATTCAAATGCATGTAACAGTGAGAAACGCACTGTCTTGGCGAAAGAAAGCGTTTTTGTACAACTTCATAGAAATAGCTGTAACTTTTGATAGAAGACTCAGACAAACATGTTTATGGCCTTATATTATAGAACTCAAGGTCCACGTGCTGGGAAAACAGGTTTTGCAGCTGTTTGAGCTAAGATTTTCAAGCTATTCACATAATGAAAACGTATACTTTGTTTCGGTCGAGTTCCCCATTCAAATGCATGTAACAGTGAGAAACGCACTGTCTTGGCGAAAGAAAGCGTTTTTGTACAACTTCATAGAAATAGCTGTAACTTTTGATAGAAGACTCAGACAAACATGTTTATGGCTTTATCTTATAGAACTCAAGGTTCCCGTGCTGGGAAAACAGGTTTTGCAGCTGTTTGAGCTAAGATTTCCAAGTTATTCACATAATGAAAACCTATACTTTGTTTCGGTCGAGTTCCCCATTCAAATGCATGTAACAGTGAGAAACGCACTGTCTTGGCGAAAGAAAGCGTTTTTGTACAACTTCATAGAAATAGCTGTAACTTTTGATAGAAGACTCAGACAAACATGTTTATGGCCTTATATTATAGAACTCAAGGTCTCTGTGCTGGGAAAACAGGTTTTGCAGCTGTTTGAGCTAAGATTTCCAAGTTATTCACATAATGAAAACCTATACTTTGTTTCGGTCGAGTTCCCCATTCAAATGCATGTAACAGTGAGAAACGCACTGTCTTGGCGAAAGAAAGCGTTTTTGTACAACTTCATAGAAATAGCTGTAACTTTTGATAGAAGACTCAGACAAACATGTTTATGGCTTTATCTTATAGAACTCAAGGTTCCCGTGCTGGGAAAACAGGTTTTGTAGCTGTTTGAGCTAAGATTTCCAAGTTATTCACATAATGAAAACCTATACTTTGTTTCGGTCGAGTTCCCCATTCAAATGCATGTAAAAGTGAGAAACGCACTGTCTTGGCGAAAGAAAGCGTTTTTGTACAACTTCATAGAAATAGCTGTAACTTTTGATAGAAGACTCAGACAAACATGTTTATGGCCTTATATTATAGAACTCAAGGTCCCCGTGCTGGGAAAACAGGTTTTGCAGCTGTTTGAGCTAAGATTTCCAAGTTATTCACATAATGAAAACCTATACTTTGTTTCGGTCGAGTTCCCCATTCAAATGCATGTAACAGTGAGAAACGCACTGTCTTGGCGAAAGAAAGCTATTTTGTACAACTTCATAGAAATAGCTGTAACTTTTGATAGAAGACTCGGACAAACATGTTTATGGCTTTATCTTATAGAACTCAAGGTCTCCGTGCTGGGAAAACAGGTTATGCAGCTGTTTGAGCTAAGATTTCCAAGTTATTCACATAATGAAAACCTATACTTTGTTTCGGTCGAGTTCCCCATTCAAATGCATGTAACAGTGAGAAACGCACTGTCTTGGCGAAAGAAAGCGTTTTTGTACAACTTCATAGAAATAGCTGTAACTTTTGATAGAAGACTCAGACAAACATGTTTATGGCCTTATATTATAGAACTCAAGGTCTCCGTGCTGGGAAAACAGGTTTTGCAGCTGTTTGAGCTAAGATTTCCAAGTTATTCACATAATGAAAACCTATACTTTGTTTCGGTCGAGTTCCCCATTCAAATGCATGTAACAGTGAGAAACGCACTGTCTTGGCGAAAGAAAGCGTTTTTGTACAACTTCATAGAAATAGCTGTAACTTTTGATAGAAGACTCAGACAAACATGTTTATGGCCTTATCTTATAGAACTCAAGTTCTCCGTGCTGGGAAAACAGGTTTTGCAGCTGTTTGAGCTAAGATTTCCAAGTTATTCACATAATGAAAACCTATACTTTGTTTCGGTCGAGTTCCCCATTCAAATGCATGTAACAGTGAGAAATGCACTGTCTTGGCGAAAGAAAGCGTTTTTGTACAACTTCATATGAATAGCTGTAACTTTTGATAGAAGACTCGGATACACATGTTTATGGCTTTATCTTATAGAACTCAAGGTTCCCGTGCTGGGCAAACAGGTTTTGCAGCTGTTTGAGCTAAGATTTCCAAGTTATTCACATAATGAAAACCTATACTTTGTTTCGGTCGAGTTCCCCATTCAAATGCATGTAACAGTGAGAAACGCACTGTCTTGGCGAAAGAAAGCGTTTTTGTACAACTTCATATAAATAGCTGTAACTTTTGATAGAAGACTCAGAAAAAACATGTTTATGGCTTTATCTTATAGAACTCAAGGTCCCCGTGCTGGGAAAACAGGTTTTGCAGCTGTTTGAGCTAAGATTTCCAAGTTATTCACATAATGAAAACTTGTACTTTGTTTCGGTGGAGTTCCCCATTCAAATGCATGTAACAGTGAGAAACGCACTGTCTTGGCGAAAGAAAGCGTTTTTGTACAACTTCATATGAATAGCTGTAACTTTTGATAGAAGACTCGGATACACATGTTTATGGCTTTATCTTATAGAACTCAAGGTCTCCGTGCTGGGAAAACAGGTTTTGCAGCTCTTTGAGCTAAGATTTCCAAGTTATTCACATAATGAAAACCTATACTTTGTTTCGGTCGAGTTCCCCATTCAAATGCATGTAACAGTGAGAAACGCACTGTCTTGGCGAAAGAAAGCGTTTTTGTACAACTTCATAGAAATAGCTGTAACTTTTGATAGAAGACTCAGACAAACATGTTTATGGCCTTATATTATAGAACTCAAGGTCTCCGTGCTGGGAAAACAGGTTTTGCAGCTGTTTGAGCTAAGATTTCCAAGTTATTCACATAATGAAAACCTATACTTTGTTTCGGTCGAGTTCCCCATTCAAATGCATGTAACAGTGAGAAACGCACTGTCTTGGCGAAAGAAAGCGTTTTTGTACAACTTCATAGAAATAGCTGTAACTTTTGATAGAAGACTCGGATACACATGTTTATGGCTTTATCTTATAGAACTCAAGGTCTCCGTGCTGGGAAAACAGGTTTTGTAGCTGTTTGAGCTAAGATTTCCAAGTTATTCACATAATGAAAACCTATACTTTGTTTCGGTCGAGTTCCCCATTCAAATGCATGTAACAGTGAGAAACGCACTGTCTTGGCGAAAGAAAGCGTTTTTGTACAACTTCATAGAAATAGCTGTAACTTTTGATAGAAGACTCAGACAAACATGTTTATGGCCTTATATTATAGAACTCAAGGTCCCCCTGCTGGGAAAACAGGTTTTGCAGCTGTTTGAGCTAAGATTTTCAAGTTATTCACATAATGAAAACATATACTTTGTTTCGGTCGAGTTCCCCATTCAAATGCATGTAACAGTGAGAAACGCACTGTCTTGGCGAAAGAAAGCGTTTTTGTACAACTTCATAGGAATAGCTGTAACTTTTGATAGAAGACTCGGATACACATGTTTATGGCTTTATCTTATAGAACTCAACGTTCCCGTGCTGGGAAAACAGGTTTTGTAGCTGTTTGAGCTAAGATTTCCAAGTTATTCACATAATGAAAACCTATACTTTGTTTCGGTCGAGTTCCCCATTCAAATGCATGTAACAGTGAGAAACGCACTGTCTTGGCGAAAGAAAGCGTTTTTGTACAACTTCATAGAAATAGCTGTAACTTTTGATAGAAGACTCGGATACACATGTTTATGGCTTTATCTTATAGAACTCAAGGTTCCCGTGCTGGGAAAACAGGTTTTGCAGCTGTTTGAGCTAAGATTTCCAAGTTATTCACATAATGAAAACCTATACTTTGTTTCGGTTGAGTTCCCCATTCAAATGCATGTAACAGTGAGAAACGCACTGTCTTGGCGAAAGAAAGCGTTTTTGTACAACTTCAAACAGCTGTAACTTTTGATAGAAGACTCGGATACACATGTTTATGGCTTTATCTTATAGAACTCAAGGTTCCCGTGCTGGGAAAACAGGTTTTGCAGCTGTTTGAGCTAAGATTTCCAAGTTATTCACATAATGAAAACGTATACTTTGTTTCGGTCGAGTTCCCCATTCAAATGCATGTAACAGTGAGAAACGCACTGTCTTGGCGAAAGAAAGCGTTTTTGTACAACTTCATAGAAATAGCTGTAACTTTTGATAGAAGACTCAGACAAACATGTTTATGGCCTTATATTATAGAACTCAAGGTCTCCGTGCTGGGAAAACAGGTTTTGCAGCTGTTTGAGCTAAGATTTCCAAGTTATTCACATAATGAAAACCTATACTTTGTTTCGGTCGAGTTCCCCATTCAAATGCATGTAACAGTGAGAAACGCACTGTCTTGGCGAAAGAAAGCGTTTTTGTACAACTTCATATAAATAGCTGTAACTTTTGATAGAAGACTCGGATACACATGTTTATGGCTTTATCTTATAGAACTCAAGGTCTCCGTGCTGGGAAAACAGGTTTTGCAGCTGTTTGAGCTAAGATTTCCAAGTTATTCACATAATGAAAACTTATACTTTGTTTCGGTGGAGTTCCCCATTCAAATGCATGTAACAGTGAGAAACGCACTGTCTTGGCGAAAGAAAGCGTTTTTGTACAACTTCATATGAATAGCTGTAACTTTTGATAGAAGACTCGGATACACATGTTTATGGCTTTATCTTATAGAACTCAAGGTTCCCGTGCTGGGAAAACAGGTTTTGCAGCTGTTTGAGCTAAGATTTCCAAGTTATTCACATAATGAAAACCTATACTTTGTTTCAGTCGAGTTCCCCATTCAAATGCATGTAACAGTGAGAAACGCACTGTCTTGGCGAAAGAAAGCGTTTTTGTACAACTTCATAGAAATAGCTGTAACTTTTGATAGAAGACTCAGACAAACATGTTTATGGCTTTAACTTATAGAACTCAAGGTCTCCTTGCTGGGAAAACAGGTTTTGCAGCTGTTTGAGCTAAGATTTCCAAGTTATTCACATAATGAAAACCTATACTTTGTTTCGGTCGAGTTCCCCATTCAAATGCATGTAACAGTGAGAAACGCACTGTCTTGGCGAAAGAAAGCGTTTTTGTACAACTTCATATGAATAGCTGTAACTTTTGATAGAAGACTCGGATACACATGTTTATGGCTTTATCTTATAGAACTCAAGGTTCCCGTGCTGGGAAAACAGGTTTTGCAGCTGTTTGAGCTAAGATTTCCAAGTTATTCACATAATGAAAACCTATACTTTGTTTCGGTCGAGTTCCCCATTCAAATGCATGTAACAGTGAGAAACGCACTGTCTTGGCGAAAGAAAGCATTTTTGTACAACTTCATATAAATAGCTGTAACTTTTGCTAGAAGACTCGGATACACATGTTTATGGCTTTATCTTATAGAACTCAAGGTTCCCGTGCTGGGAAAACAGGTTTTGTAGCTGTTTGAGCTAAGATTTCCAAGTTATTCACATAATGAAAACCTATACTTTGTTTCGGTCGAGTTCCCCATTCAAATGGATGTAACAGTGAGAAACGCACTGTCTTGGCGAAAGAAAGCGTTTTTGTACAACTTCATAGAAATAGCTGTAACTTTTGATAGAAGACTCGGATACACATGTTTATGGCTTTATCTTATAGAACTCAAGGTTCCCGTGCTGGGAAAACAGGTTTTGCAGCTGTTTGAGCTAAGATTTCCAAGTTATTCACATAATGAAAACCTATACTTTGTTTCGGTCGAGTTCCCCATTCAAATGCATGTAACAGTGAGAAACGCACTGTCTTGGCGAAAGAAAGCGTTTTTGTACAACTTCATATGAATAGCTGTAACTTTTGATAGAAGACTCGGATACACATGTTTATGGCTTTATCTTATAGAACTCAAGGTTCCCGTGCTGGGAAAACAGGTTTTGCAGCTGTTTGAGCTAAGATTTCCAAGTTATTCACATAATGAAAACCTATACTTTGTTTCGGTCGAGTTCCCCATTCAAATGCATGTAACAGTGAGAAACGCACTGTCTTGGCGAAAGAAAGCGTTTTTGTACAACTTCATATAAATAGCTGTAACTTTTGATAGAAGACTCGGATACACATGTTTATGGCTTTATCTTATAGAACTCAAGGTTCCCGTGCTGGGAAAACAGGTTTTGCAGCTGTTTGAGCTAAGATTTCCAAGTTATTCACATAATGAAAACGTATACTTTGTTTCGGTCGAGTTCCCCATTCAAATGCATGTAACAGTGAGAAACGCACTGTCTTGGCGAAAGAAAGCGTTTTTGTACAACTTCATAGAAATAGCTGTAACTTTTGATAGAAGACTCAGACAAACATGTTTATGGCCTTATATTATAGAACTCAAGGTCTCCGTGCTGGGAAAACAGGTTTTGCAGCTGTTTGAGCTAAGATTTCCAAGTTATTCACATAATGAAAACCTATACTTTGTTTCGGTCGAGTTCCCCATTCAAATGCATGTAACAGTGAGAAACGCACTGTCTTGGCGAAAGAAAGCGTTTTTGTACAACTTCATAGAAATAGCTGTAACTTTTGATAGAAGACTCGGATACACATGTTTATGGCTTTATCTTATAGAACTCAAGGTCTCCGTGCTGGGAAAACAGGTTTTGCAGCTGTTTGAGCTAAGATTTCCAAGTTATTCACATAATGAAAACCTATACTTTGTTTCGGTCGAGTTCCCCATTCAAATGCATGTAACAGTGAGAAACGCACTGTCTTGGCGAAAGAAAGCGTTTTTGTACAACTTCATATAAATAGCTGTAACTTTTGATAGAAGACTCAGACAAACATGTTTATGGCTTTATCTTATAGAACTCAAGGTCTCCGTGCTGGGAAAACAGGTTTTGCAGCTGTTTGAGCTAAGATTTCCAAGTTATTCACATAATGAAAACTTGTACTTTGTTTCGGTGGAGTTCCCCATTCAAATGCATGTAACAGTGAGAAACGCACTGTCTTGGCGAAAGAAAGCGTTTTTGTACAACTTCATATGAATAGCTGTAACTTTTGATAGAAGACTCGGATACACATGTTTATGGCTTTATCTTATAGAACTCAAGGTTCCCGTGCTGGGAAAACAGGTTTTGCAGCTGTTTGAGCTAAGATTTCCAAGTTATTCACATAATGAAAACCTATACTTTGTTTCGGTCGAGTTCCTCATTCAAATGCATGTAACAGTGAGAAACGCACTGTCTTGGCGAAAGAAAGCGTTTTTGTACAACTTCATATAAATAGCTGTAACTTTTGATAGAAGACTCGGATACACATGTTTATGGCTTTATCTTATAGAACTCAAGGTCCCCGTGCTGGGAAAACAGGTTTTGTAGCTGTTTGAGCTAAGATTTCCAAGTTATTCACATAATGAAAACCTATACTTTGTTTCGGTCGAGTTCCCCATTCAAATGCATGTAACAGTGAGAAACGCACTGTCTTGGCGAAAGAAAGCGTTTTTGTACAACTTCATATAAATAGCTGTAACTTTTGATAGAAGACTCAGACAAACATGTTTATGGCTTTATCTTATAGAACTCAAGGTCTCCGTGCTGGGAAAACAGGTTTTGCAGCTGTTTGAGCTAAGATTTCCAAGTTATTCACATAATGAAAACCTATACTTTGTTTCGGTCGAGTTCCCCATTCAAATGGATGTAACAGTGAGAAACGCACTGTCTTGGCGAAAGAAAGCGTTTTTGTACAACTTCATATAAATAGCTGTAACTTTTGATAGAAGACTCGGATACACATGTTTATGGCTTTATCTTATAGAACTCAAGGTTCCCGTGCTGGGAAAACAGGTTTTGCAGCTGTTTGAGCTAAGATTTCCAAGTTATTCACATAATGAAAACCTATACTTTGTTTCGGTCGAGTTCCCCATTCAAATGGATGTAACAGTGAGAAACGCACTGTCTTGGCGAAAGAAAGCGTTTTTGTACAACTTCATAGAAATAGCTGTAACTTTTGATAGAAGACTCAGACAAACATGTTTATGGCTTTATCTTATAGAACTCAAGGTCTCCGTGCTGGGAAAACAGGTTTTGCAGCTGTTTGAGCTAAGATTTCCAAGTTATTCACATAATGAAAACGTATACTTTGTTTCGGTCGAGTTCCCCATTCAAATGTATGTAACAGTGAGAAATGCACTGTCTTGGCGAAAGAAAGCGTTTTTGTACAACTTCATATAAATAGCTGTAACTTTTGATAGAAGACTCAGACAAACATGTTTATGGCTTTATCTTATAGAACTCAAGGTCTCCTTGCTGGGAAACAGGTTTTGCAGCTGTTTGAGCTAAGATTTCCAAGTTATTCACATAATGAAAACCTATACTTTGTTTCGGTCGAGTTCCCCATTCAAATGCATGTAACAGTGAGAAACGCACTGTCTTGGCGAAAGAAAGCGTTTTTGTACAACTTCATATGAATAGCTGTAACTTTTGATAGAAGACTCGGATACACATGTTTATGGCTTTATCTTATAGAACTCAAGGTTCCCGTGCTGGGAAAACAGGTTTTGCAGCTGTTTGAGCTAAGATTTCCAAGTTATTCACATAATGAAAACCTATACTTTGTTTCGGTCGAGTTCCCCATTCAAATGCATGTAACAGTGAGAAACGCACTGTCTTGGCGAAAGAAAGCATTTTTGTACAACTTCATATAAATAGCTGTAACTTTTGATAGAAGACTCGGATACACATGTTTATGGCTTTATCTTATAGAACTCAAGGTCCCCGTGCTGGGAAAACAGGTTTTGTAGCTGTTTGAGCTAAGATTTCCAAGTTATTCACATAATGAAAACCTATACTTTGTTTCGGTCGAGTTCCCCATTCAAATGGATGTAACAGTGAGAAACGCACTGTCTTGGCGAAAGAAAGCGTTTTTGTACAACTTCATAGAAATAGCTGTAACTTTTGATAGAAGACTCGGATACACATGTTTATGGCTTTATCTTATAGAACTCAAGGTTCCCGTGCTGGGAAAACAGGTTTTGCAGCTGTTTGAGCTAAGATTTCCAAGTTATTCACATAATGAAAACCTATACTTTGTTTCGGTCGAGTTCCCCATTCAAATGCATGTAACAGTGAGAAACGCACTGTCTTGGCGAAAGAAAGCGTTTTTGTACAACTTCATATGAATAGCTGTAACTTTTGATAGAAGACTCGGATACACATGTTTATGGCTTTATCTTATAGAACTCAAGGTTCCCGTGCTGGGAAAACAGGTTTTGCAGCTGTTTGAGCTAAGATTTCCAAGTTATTCACATAATGAAAACCTATACTTTGTTTCGGTCGAGTTCCCCATTCAAATGCATGTAACAGTGAGAAACGCACTGTCTTGGCGAAAGAAAGCGTTTTTGTACAACTTCATAGAAATAGCTGTAACTTTTGATAGAAGACTCAGACAAACATGTTTATGGCCTTATATTATAGAACTCAAGGTCTCCGTGCTGGGAAAACAGGTTTTGCAGCTGTTTGAGCTAAGATTTCCAAGTTATTCACATAATGAAAACCTATACTTTGTTTCGGTCGAGTTCCCCATTCAAATGCATGTAACAGTGAGAAACGCACTGTCTTGGCGAAAGAAAGCGTTTTTGTACAACTTCATATAAATAGCTGTAACTTTTGATAGAAGACTCAGACAAACATGTTTATGGCTTTATCTTATAGAACTCAAGGTCTCCGTGCTGGGAAAACAGGTTTTGCAGCTGTTTGAGCTAAGATTTCCAAGTTATTCACATAATGAAAACTTGTACTTTGTTTCGGTGGAGTTCCCCATTCAAATGCATGTAACAGTGAGAAACGCACTGTCTTGGCGAAAGAAAGCGTTTTTGTACAACTTCATATGAATAGCTGTAACTTTTGATAGAAGACTCGGATACACATGTTTATGGCTTTATCTTATAGAACTCAAGGTTCCCGTGCTGGGAAAACAGGTTTTGCAGCTGTTTGAGCTAAGATTTCCAAGTTATTCACATAATGAAAACCTATACTTTGTTTCGGTCGAGTTCCCCATTCAAATGCATGTAACAGTGAGAAACGCACTGTCTTGGCGAAAGAAAGCGTTTTTGTACAACTTCATAGAAATAGCTGTAACTTTTGATAGAAGACTCAGACAAACATGTTTATGGCCTTATATTATAGAACTCAAGGTCTCCGTGCTGGGAAAACAGGTTTTGCAGCTGTTTGAGCTAAGATTTCCAGTTATTCACATAATGAAAACATATACTTTGTTTCGGTCGAGTTCCCCATTCAAATGCATGTAACAGTGAGAAACGCACTGTCTTGGCGAAAGAAAGCGTTTTTGTACAACTTCATATAAATAGCTGTAACTTTTGATAGAAGACTCGGATACACATGTTTATGGCTTTATCTTATAGAACTCAAGGTTCCCGTGCTGGGAAAACAGGTTTTGCAGCTGTTTGAGCTAAGATTTCCAAGTTATTCACATAATGAAAACATATACTTTGTTTCGGTCGAGTTCCCCATTCAAATGCATGTAACAGTGAGAAACGCACTGTCTTGGCGAAAGAAAGCGTTTTTGTACAACTTCATAGAAATAGCTGTAACTTTTGATAGAAGACTCAGACAAACATGTTTATGGCCTTATATTATAGAACTCAAGGTCTCCGTGCTGGGAAAACAGGTTTTGCAGCTGTTTGAGCTAAGATTTCCAAGTTATTCACATAATGAAAACCTATACTTTGTTTCGGTCGAGTTCCCCATTCAAATGCATGTAACAGTGAGAAACGCACTGTCTTGGCGAAAGAAAGCGTTTTTGTACAACTTCATATGAATAGCTGTAACTTTTGATAGAAGACTCGGATACACATGTTTATGGCTTTATCTTATAGAACTCAAGGTTCCCGTGCTGGGAAAACAGGTTTTGCAGCTGTTTGAGCTAAGATTTCCAAGTTATTCACATAATGAAAACCTATACTTTGTTTCGGTCGAGTTCCCCATTCAAATGCATGTAACAGTGAGAAACGCACTGTCTTGGCGAAAGAAAGCGTTTTTGTACAACTTCATATAAATAGCTGTAACTTTTGATAGAAGACTCGGATACACATGTTTATGGCTTTATCTTATAGAACTCAAGGTCCCCGTGCTGGGAAAACAGGTTTTGTAGCTGTTTGAGCTAAGATTTCCAAGTTATTCACATAATGAAAACCTATACTTTGTTTCAGTCGAGTTCCCCATTCAAATGCATGTAACAGTGAGAAACGCACTGTCTTGGCGAAAGAAAGCGTTTTTGTACAACTTCATAGAAATAGCTGTAACTTTTGATAGAAGACTCAGACAAACATGTTTATGGCTTTATCTTATAGAACTCAAGGTCTCCGTGCTGGGAAAACAGGTTTTGCAGCTGTTTGAGCTAAGATTTCCAAGTTATTCACATAATGAAAACCTATACTTTGTTTCGGTCGAGTTCCCCATTCAAATGCATGTAACAGTGAGAAATGCACTGTCTTGGCGAAAGAAAGCGTTTTTGTACAACTTCATAGAAATAGCTGTAACTTTTGATAGAAGACTCAGACAAACATGTTTATGGCTTTATCTTATAGAACTCAAGGTCTCCGTGCTGGGCAAACAGGTTTTGCAGCTGTTTGAGCTAAGATTTCCAAGTTATTCACATAATGAAAACCTATACTTTGTTTCGGTCGAGTTCCCCATTCAAATGCATGTAACAGTGAGAAATGCACTGTCTTGGCGAAAGAAAGCGTTTTTGTACAACTTCATATAAATAGCTGTAACTTTTGATAGAAGACTCAGACAAACATGTTTATGGCCTTATATTATAGAACTCAAGGTCTCCGTGCTGGGAAAACAGGTTTTGCAGCTGTTTGAGCTAAGATTTCCAAGTTATTCACATAATGAAAACCTATACTTTGTTTCGGTCGAGTTCCCCATTCAAATGCATGTAACAGTGAGAAACGCACTGTCTTGGCGAAAGAAAGCGTTTTTGTACAACTTCATATAAATAGCTGTAACTTTTGATAGAAGACTCGGATACACATGTTTATGGCTTTATCTTATAGAACTCAAGGTCTCCGTGCTGGGAAAACAGGTTTTGCAGCTGTTTGAGCTAAGATTTCCAAGTTATTCACATAATGAAAACCTATACTTTGTTTCGGTCGAGTTCCCCATTCAAATGCATGTAACAGTGAGAAACGCACTGTCTTGGCGAAAGAAAGCGTTTTTGTACAACTTCATATAAATAGCTGTAACTTTTGATAGAAGACTCAGACAAACATGTTTATGGCTTTATCTTATAGAACTCAAGGTCTCCGTGCTGGGAAAACAGGTTTTGCAGCTGTTTGAGCTAAGATTTCCAAGTTATTCACATAATGAAAACTTGTACTTTGTTTCGGTGGAGTTCCCCATTCAAATGCATGTAACAGTGAGAAACGCACTGTCTTGGCGAAAGAAAGCGTTTTTGTACAACTTCATATGAATAGCTGTAACTTTTGATAGAAGACTCGGATACACATGTTTATGGCTTTATCTTATAGAACTCAAGGTTCCCGTGCTGGGAAAACAGGTTTTGCAGCTGTTTGAGCTAAGATTTCCAAGTTATTCACATAATGAAAACCTATACTTTGTTTCGGTCGAGTTCCCCATTCAAATGGATGTAACAGTGAGAAACGCACTGTCTTGGCGAAAGAAAGCGTTTTTGTACAACTTCATAGAAATAGCTGTAACTTTTGATAGAAGACTCAGACAAACATGTTTATGGCTTTATCTTTTAGAACTCAAGGTCTCCGTGCTGGGAAAACAGGTTTTGCAGCTGTTTGAGCTAAGATTTCCAAGTTATTCACATAATGAAAACGTATACTTTGTTTCGGTCGAGTTCCCCATTCAAATGTATGTAACAGTGAGAAATGCACTGTCTTGGCGAAAGAAAGCGTTTTTGTACAACTTCATATAAATAGCTGTAACTTTTGATAGAAGACTCAGACAAACATGTTTATGGCTTTATCTTATAGAACTCAAGGTCTCCTTGCTGGGAAACAGGTTTTGCAGCTGTTTGAGCTAAGATTTCCAAGTTATTCACATAATGAAAACCTATACTTTGTTTCGGTCGAGTTCCCCATTCAAATGCATGTAACAGTGAGAAACGCACTGTCTTGGCGAAAGAAAGCGTTTTTGTACAACTTCATATAAATAGCTGTAACTTTTGATAGAAGACTCGGATACACATGTTTATGGCTTTATCTTATAGAACTCAAGGTTCCCGTGCTGGGAAAACAGGTTTTGCAGCTGTTTGAGCTAAGATTTCCAAGTTATTCACATAATGAAAACTTGTACTTTGTTTCGGTGGAGTTCCCCATTCAAATGCATGTAACAGTGAGAAACGCACTGTCTTGGCGAAAGAAAGCGTTTTTGTACAACTTCATATGAATAGCTGTAACTTTTGATAGAAGACTCGGATACACATGTTTATGGCTTTATCTTATAGAACTCAAGGTTCCCGTGCTGGGAAAACAGGTTTTGCAGCTGTTTGAGCTAAGATTTCCAAGTTATTCACATAATGAAAACCTATACTTTGTTTCGGTCGAGTTCCCCATTCAAATGCATGTAACAGTGAGAAACGCACTGTCTTGGCGAAAGAAAGCGTTTTTGTACAACTTCATAGAAATAGCTGTAACTTTTGATAGAAGACTCAGACAAACATGTTTATGGCCTTATATTATAGAACTCAAGGTCTCCGTGCTGGGAAAACAGGTTTTGCAGCTGTTTGAGCTAAGATTTCCAGTTATTCACATAATGAAAACATATACTTTGTTTCGGTCGAGTTCCCCATTCAAATGCATGTAACAGTGAGAAACGCACTGTCTTGGCGAAAGAAAGCGTTTTTGTACAACTTCATATAAATAGCTGTAACTTTTGATAGAAGACTCGGATACACATGTTTATGGCTTTATCTTATAGAACTCAAGGTTCCCGTGCTGGGAAAACAGGTTTTGCAGCTGTTTGAGCTAAGATTTCCAAGTTATTCACATAATGAAAACATATACTTTGTTTCGGTCGAGTTCCCCATTCAAATGCATGTAACAGTGAGAAACGCACTGTCTTGGCGAAAGAAAGCGTTTTTGTACAACTTCATAGAAATAGCTGTAACTTTTGATAGAAGACTCAGACAAACATGTTTATGGCCTTATATTATAGAACTCAAGGTCTCCGTGCTGGGAAAACAGGTTTTGCAGCTGTTTGAGCTAAGATTTCCAAGTTATTCACATAATGAAAACCTATACTTTGTTTCGGTCGAGTTCCCCATTCAAATGCATGTAACAGTGAGAAACGCACTGTCTTGGCGAAAGAAAGCGTTTTTGTACAACTTCATATGAATAGCTGTAACTTTTGATAGAAGACTCGGATACACATGTTTATGGCTTTATCTTATAGAACTCAAGGTTCCCGTGCTGGGAAAACAGGTTTTGCAGCTGTTTGAGCTAAGATTTCCAAGTTATTCACATAATGAAAACCTATACTTTGTTTCGGTCGAGTTCCCCATTCAAATGCATGTAACAGTGAGAAACGCACTGTCTTGGCGAAAGAAAGCGTTTTTGTACAACTTCATATAAATAGCTGTAACTTTTGATAGAAGACTCGGATACACATGTTTATGGCTTTATCTTATAGAACTCAAGGTCCCCGTGCTGGGAAAACAGGTTTTGTAGCTGTTTGAGCTAAGATTTCCAAGTTATTCACATAATGAAAACCTATACTTTGTTTCAGTCGAGTTCCCCATTCAAATGCATGTAACAGTGAGAAACGCACTGTCTTGGCGAAAGAAAGCGTTTTTGTACAACTTCATAGAAATAGCTGTAACTTTTGATAGAAGACTCAGACAAACATGTTTATGGCTTTATCTTATAGAACTCAAGGTCTCCGTGCTGGGCAAACAGGTTTTGCAGCTGTTTGAGCTAAGATTTCCAAGTTATTCACATAATGAAAACCTATACTTTGTTTCGGTCGAGTTCCCCATTCAAATGCATGTAACAGTGAGAAATGCACTGTCTTGGCGAAAGAAAGCGTTTTTGTACAACTTCATATAAATAGCTGTAACTTTTGATAGAAGACTCAGACAAACATGTTTATGGCCTTATATTATAGAACTCAAGGTCTCCGTGCTGGGAAAACAGGTTTTGCAGCTGTTTGAGCTAAGATTTCCAAGTTATTCACATAATGAAAACCTATACTTTGTTTCGGTCGAGTTCCCCATTCAAATGCATGTAACAGTGAGAAACGCACTGTCTTGGCGAAAGAAAGCGTTTTTGTACAACTTCATATAAATAGCTGTAACTTTTGATAGAAGACTCGGATACACATGTTTATGGCTTTATCTTATAGAACTCAAGGTCTCCGTGCTGGGAAAACAGGTTTTGCAGCTGTTTGAGCTAAGATTTCCAAGTTATTCACATAATGAAAACCTATACTTTGTTTCGGTCGAGTTCCCCATTCAAATGCATGTAACAGTGAGAAACGCACTGTCTTGGCGAAAGAAAGCGTTTTTGTACAACTTCATATAAATAGCTGTAACTTTTGATAGAAGACTCAGACAAACATGTTTATGGCTTTATCTTATAGAACTCAAGGTCTCCGTGCTGGGAAAACAGGTTTTGCAGCTGTTTGAGCTAAGATTTCCAAGTTATTCACATAATGAAAACTTGTACTTTGTTTCGGTGGAGTTCCCCATTCAAATGCATGTAACAGTGAGAAACGCACTGTCTTGGCGAAAGAAAGCGTTTTTGTACAACTTCATATGAATAGCTGTAACTTTTGATAGAAGACTCGGATACACATGTTTATGGCTTTATCTTATAGAACTCAAGGTTCCCGTGCTGGGAAAACAGGTTTTGCAGCTGTTTGAGCTAAGATTTCCAAGTTATTCACATAATGAAAACCTATACTTTGTTTCGGTCGAGTTCCCCATTCAAATGGATGTAACAGTGAGAAACGCACTGTCTTGGCGAAAGAAAGCGTTTTTGTACAACTTCATATAAATAGCTGTAACTTTTGATAGAAGACTCGGATACACATGTTTATGGCTTTATCTTATAGAACTCAAGGTCCCCGTGCTGGGAAAACAGGTTTTGCAGCTGTTTGAGCTAAGATTTCCAAGTTATTCACATAATGAAAACCTATACTTTGTTTCAGTCGAGTTCCCCATTCAAATGCATGTAACAGTGAGAAACGCACTGTCTTGGCGAAAGAAAGCGTTTTTGTACAACTTCATAGAAATAGCTGTAACTTTTGATAGAAGACTCAGACAAACATGTTTATGGCTTTATCTTTTAGAACTCAAGGTCTCCGTGCTGGGAAAACAGGTTTTGCAGCTGTTTGAGCTAAGATTTCCAAGTTATTCACATAATGAAAACGTATACTTTGTTTCGGTCGAGTTCCCCATTCAAATGTATGTAACAGTGAGAAATGCACTGTCTTGGCGAAAGAAAGCGTTTTTGTACAACTTCATATAAATAGCTGTAACTTTTGATAGAAGACTCAGACAAACATGTTTATGGCTTTATCTTATAGAACTCAAGGTCTCCTTGCTGGGAAACAGGTTTTGCAGCTGTTTGAGCTAAGATTTCCAAGTTATTCACATAATGAAAACCTATACTTTGTTTCGGTCGAGTTCCCCATTCAAATGCATGTAACAGTGAGAAACGCACTGTCTTGGCGAAAGAAAGCGTTTTTGTACAACTTCATATAAATAGCTGTAACTTTTGATAGAAGACTCGGATACACATGTTTATGGCTTTATCTTATAGAACTCAAGGTTCCCGTGCTGGGAAAACAGGTTTTGCAGCTGTTTGAGCTAAGATTTCCAAGTTATTCACATAATGAAAACCTATACTTTGTTTCGGTCGAGTTCCCCATTCAAATGCATGTAACAGTGAGAAACGCACTGTCTTGGCGAAAGAAAGCATTTTTGTACAACTTCATATAAATAGCTGTAACTTTTGATAGAAGACTCGGATACACATGTTTATGGCTTTATCTTATAGAACTCAAGGTCTCCGTGCTGGGAAAACAGGTTTTGTAGCTGTTTGAGCTAAGATTTCCAAGTTATTCACATAATGAAAACCTATACTTTGTTTCGGTCGAGTTCCCCATTCAAATGCATGTAACAGTGAGAAACGCACTGTCTTGGCGAAAGAAAGCGTTTTTGTACAACTTCATAGAAATAGCTGTAACTTTTGATAGAAGACTCAGACAAACATGTTTATGGCCTTATATTATAGAACTCAAGGTCCCCCTGCTGGGAAAACAGGTTTTGCAGCTGTTTGAGCTAAGATTTTCAAGTTATTCACATAATGAAAACATATACTTTGTTTCGGTCGAGTTCCCCATTCAAATGCATGTAACAGTGAGAAACGCACTGTCTTGGCGAAAGAAAGCGTTTTTGTACAACTTCATAGGAATAGCTGTAACTTTTGATAGAAGACTCGGATACACATGTTTATGGCTTTATCTTATAGAACTCAACGTTCCCGTGCTGGGAAAACAGGTTTTGTAGCTGTTTGAGCTAAGATTTCCAAGTTATTCACATAATGAAAACCTATACTTTGTTTCGGTCGAGTTCCCCATTCAAATGCATGTAACAGTGAGAAACGCACTGTCTTGGCGAAAGAAAGCGTTTTTGTACAACTTCATAGAAATAGCTGTAACTTTTGATAGAAGACTCGGATACACATGTTTATGGCTTTATCTTATAGAACTCAAGGTTCCCGTGCTGGGAAAACAGGTTTTGCAGCTGTTTGAGCTAAGATTTCCAAGTTATTCACATAATGAAAACCTATACTTTGTTTCGGTTGAGTTCCCCATTCAAATGCATGTAACAGTGAGAAACGCACTGTCTTGGCGAAAGAAAGCGTTTTTGTACAACTTCAAACAGCTGTAACTTTTGATAGAAGACTCGGATACACATGTTTATGGCTTTATCTTATAGAACTCAAGGTTCCCGTGCTGGGAAAACAGGTTTTGCAGCTGTTTGAGCTAAGATTTCCAAGTTATTCACATAATGAAAACGTATACTTTGTTTCGGTCGAGTTCCCCATTCAAATGCATGTAACAGTGAGAAACGCACTGTCTTGGCGAAAGAAAGCGTTTTTGTACAACTTCATAGAAATAGCTGTAACTTTTGATAGAAGACTCAGACAAACATGTTTATGGCCTTATATTATAGAACTCAAGGTCTCCGTGCTGGGAAAACAGGTTTTGCAGCTGTTTGAGCTAAGATTTCCAAGTTATTCACATAATGAAAACCTATACTTTGTTTCGGTCGAGTTCCCCATTCAAATGCATGTAACAGTGAGAAACGCACTGTCTTGGCGAAAGAAAGCGTTTTTGTACAACTTCATATAAATAGCTGTAACTTTTGATAGAAGACTCGGATACACATGTTTATGGCTTTATCTTATAGAACTCAAGGTCTCCGTGCTGGGAAAACAGGTTTTGCAGCTGTTTGAGCTAAGATTTCCAAGTTATTCACATAATGAAAACTTATACTTTGTTTCGGTGGAGTTCCCCATTCAAATGCATGTAACAGTGAGAAACGCACTGTCTTGGCGAAAGAAAGCGTTTTTGTACAACTTCATATGAATAGCTGTAACTTTTGATAGAAGACTCGGATACACATGTTTATGGCTTTATCTTATAGAACTCAAGGTTCCCGTGCTGGGAAAACAGGTTTTGCAGCTGTTTGAGCTAAGATTTCCAAGTTATTCACATAATGAAAACCTATACTTTGTTTCAGTCGAGTTCCCCATTCAAATGCATGTAACAGTGAGAAACGCACTGTCTTGGCGAAAGAAAGCGTTTTTGTACAACTTCATAGAAATAGCTGTAACTTTTGATAGAAGACTCAGACAAACATGTTTATGGCTTTAACTTATAGAACTCAAGGTCTCCTTGCTGGGAAAACAGGTTTTGCAGCTGTTTGAGCTAAGATTTCCAAGTTATTCACATAATGAAAACCTATACTTTGTTTCGGTCGAGTTCCCCATTCAAATGCATGTAACAGTGAGAAACGCACTGTCTTGGCGAAAGAAAGCGTTTTTGTACAACTTCATATGAATAGCTGTAACTTTTGATAGAAGACTCGGATACACATGTTTATGGCTTTATCTTATAGAACTCAAGGTTCCCGTGCTGGGAAAACAGGTTTTGCAGCTGTTTGAGCTAAGATTTCCAAGTTATTCACATAATGAAAACCTATACTTTGTTTCGGTCGAGTTCCCCATTCAAATGCATGTAACAGTGAGAAACGCACTGTCTTGGCGAAAGAAAGCATTTTTGTACAACTTCATATAAATAGCTGTAACTTTTGCTAGAAGACTCGGATACACATGTTTATGGCTTTATCTTATAGAACTCAAGGTTCCCGTGCTGGGAAAACAGGTTTTGTAGCTGTTTGAGCTAAGATTTCCAAGTTATTCACATAATGAAAACCTATACTTTGTTTCGGTCGAGTTCCCCATTCAAATGGATGTAACAGTGAGAAACGCACTGTCTTGGCGAAAGAAAGCGTTTTTGTACAACTTCATAGAAATAGCTGTAACTTTTGATAGAAGACTCGGATACACATGTTTATGGCTTTATCTTATAGAACTCAAGGTCTCCGTGCTGGGAAAACAGGTTTTGCAGCTGTTTGAGCTAAGATTTCCAAGTTATTCACATAATGAAAACCTATACTTTGTTTCGGTCGAGTTCCCCATTCAAATGCATGTAACAGTGAGAAACGCACTGTCTTGGCGAAAGAAAGCGTTTTTGTACAACTTCATATAAATAGCTGTAACTTTTGATAGAAGACTCAGACAAACATGTTTATGGCTTTATCTTATAGAACTCAAGGTCTCCGTGCTGGGAAAACAGGTTTTGCAGCTGTTTGAGCTAAGATTTCCAAGTTATTCACATAATGAAAACTTGTACTTTGTTTCGGTGGAGTTCCCCATTCAAATGCATGTAACAGTGAGAAACGCACTGTCTTGGCGAAAGAAAGCGTTTTTGTACAACTTCATATGAATAGCTGTAACTTTTGATAGAAGACTCGGATACACATGTTTATGGCTTTATCTTATAGAACTCAAGGTTCCCGTGCTGGGAAAACAGGTTTTGCAGCTGTTTGAGCTAAGATTTCCAAGTTATTCACATAATGAAAACCTATACTTTGTTTCGGTCGAGTTCCTCATTCAAATGCATGTAACAGTGAGAAACGCACTGTCTTGGCGAAAGAAAGCGTTTTTGTACAACTTCATATAAATAGCTGTAACTTTTGATAGAAGACTCGGATACACATGTTTATGGCTTTATCTTATAGAACTCAAGGTCCCCGTGCTGGGAAAACAGGTTTTGTAGCTGTTTGAGCTAAGATTTCCAAGTTATTCACATAATGAAAACCTATACTTTGTTTCGGTCGAGTTCCCCATTCAAATGCATGTAACAGTGAGAAACGCACTGTCTTGGCGAAAGAAAGCGTTTTTGTACAACTTCATATAAATAGCTGTAACTTTTGATAGAAGACTCAGACAAACATGTTTATGGCTTTATCTTATAGAACTCAAGGTCTCCGTGCTGGGAAAACAGGTTTTGCAGCTGTTTGAGCTAAGATTTCCAAGTTATTCACATAATGAAAACCTATACTTTGTTTCGGTCGAGTTCCCCATTCAAATGGATGTAACAGTGAGAAACGCACTGTCTTGGCGAAAGAAAGCGTTTTTGTACAACTTCATATAAATAGCTGTAACTTTTGATAGAAGACTCGGATACACATGTTTATGGCTTTATCTTATAGAACTCAAGGTTCCCGTGCTGGGAAAACAGGTTTTGCAGCTGTTTGAGCTAAGATTTCCAAGTTATTCACATAATGAAAACCTATACTTTGTTTCGGTCGAGTTCCCCATTCAAATGGATGTAACAGTGAGAAACGCACTGTCTTGGCGAAAGAAAGCGTTTTTGTACAACTTCATATAAATAGCTGTAACTTTTGATAGAAGACTCGGATACACATGTTTATGGCTTTATCTTATAGAACTCAAGGTCCCCGTGCTGGGAAAACAGGTTTTGCAGCTGTTTGAGCTAAGATTTCCAAGTTATTCACATAATGAAAACCTATACTTTGTTTCAGTCGAGTTCCCCATTCAAATGCATGTAACAGTGAGAAACGCACTGTCTTGGCGAAAGAAAGCGTTTTTGTACAACTTCATAGAAATAGCTGTAACTTTTGATAGAAGACTCAGACAAACATGTTTATGGCTTTATCTTATAGAACTCAAGGTCTCCGTGCTGGGAAAACAGGTTTTGCAGCTGTTTGAGCTAAGATTTCCAAGTTATTCACATAATGAAAACGTATACTTTGTTTCGGTCGAGTTCCCCATTCAAATGTATGTAACAGTGAGAAATGCACTGTCTTGGCGAAAGAAAGCGTTTTTGTACAACTTCATATAAATAGCTGTAACTTTTGATAGAAGACTCAGACAAACATGTTTATGGCTTTATCTTATAGAACTCAAGGTCTCCTTGCTGGGAAACAGGTTTTGCAGCTGTTTGAGCTAAGATTTCCAAGTTATTCACATAATGAAAACCTATACTTTGTTTCGGTCGAGTTCCCCATTCAAATGCATGTAACAGTGAGAAACGCACTGTCTTGGCGAAAGAAAGCATTTTTGTACAACTTCATATAAATAGCTGTAACTTTTGATAGAAGACTCGGATACACATGTTTATGGCTTTATCTTATAGAACTCAAGGTCCCCGTGCTGGGAAAACAGGTTTTGTAGCTGTTTGAGCTAAGATTTCCAAGTTATTCACATAATGAAAACCTATACTTTGTTTCGGTCGAGTTCCCCATTCAAATGGATGTAACAGTGAGAAACGCACTGTCTTGGCGAAAGAAAGCGTTTTTGTACAACTTCATAGAAATAGCTGTAACTTTTGATAGAAGACTCGGATACACATGTTTATGGCTTTATCTTATAGAACTCAAGGTTCCCGTGCTGGGAAAACAGGTTTTGCAGCTGTTTGAGCTAAGATTTCCAAGTTATTCACATAATGAAAACCTATACTTTGTTTCGGTCGAGTTCCCCATTCAAATGCATGTAACAGTGAGAAACGCACTGTCTTGGCGAAAGAAAGCGTTTTTGTACAACTTCATATGAATAGCTGTAACTTTTGATAGAAGACTCGGATACACATGTTTATGGCTTTATCTTATAGAACTCAAGGTTCCCGTGCTGGGAAAACAGGTTTTGCAGCTGTTTGAGCTAAGATTTCCAAGTTATTCACATAATGAAAACCTATACTTTGTTTCGGTCGAGTTCCCCATTCAAATGCATGTAACAGTGAGAAACGCACTGTCTTGGCGAAAGAAAGCGTTTTTGTACAACTTCATAGAAATAGCTGTAACTTTTGATAGAAGACTCAGACAAACATGTTTATGGCCTTATATTATAGAACTCAAGGTCTCCGTGCTGGGAAAACAGGTTTTGCAGCTGTTTGAGCTAAGATTTCCAAGTTATTCACATAATGAAAACCTATACTTTGTTTCGGTCGAGTTCCCCATTCAAATGCATGTAACAGTGAGAAACGCACTGTCTTGGCGAAAGAAAGCGTTTTTGTACAACTTCATATAAATAGCTGTAACTTTTGATAGAAGACTCAGACAAACATGTTTATGGCTTTATCTTATAGAACTCAAGGTCTCCGTGCTGGGAAAACAGGTTTTGCAGCTGTTTGAGCTAAGATTTCCAAGTTATTCACATAATGAAAACTTGTACTTTGTTTCGGTGGAGTTCCCCATTCAAATGCATGTAACAGTGAGAAACGCACTGTCTTGGCGAAAGAAAGCGTTTTTGTACAACTTCATATGAATAGCTGTAACTTTTGATAGAAGACTCGGATACACATGTTTATGGCTTTATCTTATAGAACTCAAGGTTCCCGTGCTGGGAAAACAGGTTTTGCAGCTGTTTGAGCTAAGATTTCCAAGTTATTCACATAATGAAAACCTATACTTTGTTTCGGTCGAGTTCCCCATTCAAATGCATGTAACAGTGAGAAACGCACTGTCTTGGCGAAAGAAAGCGTTTTTGTACAACTTCATAGAAATAGCTGTAACTTTTGATAGAAGACTCAGACAAACATGTTTATGGCCTTATATTATAGAACTCAAGGTCTCCGTGCTGGGAAAACAGGTTTTGCAGCTGTTTGAGCTAAGATTTCCAGTTATTCACATAATGAAAACATATACTTTGTTTCGGTCGAGTTCCCCATTCAAATGCATGTAACAGTGAGAAACGCACTGTCTTGGCGAAAGAAAGCGTTTTTGTACAACTTCATATAAATAGCTGTAACTTTTGATAGAAGACTCGGATACACATGTTTATGGCTTTATCTTATAGAACTCAAGGTTCCCGTGCTGGGAAAACAGGTTTTGCAGCTGTTTGAGCTAAGATTTCCAAGTTATTCACATAATGAAAACATATACTTTGTTTCGGTCGAGTTCCCCATTCAAATGCATGTAACAGTGAGAAACGCACTGTCTTGGCGAAAGAAAGCGTTTTTGTACAACTTCATAGAAATAGCTGTAACTTTTGATAGAAGACTCAGACAAACATGTTTATGGCCTTATATTATAGAACTCAAGGTCTCCGTGCTGGGAAAACAGGTTTTGCAGCTGTTTGAGCTAAGATTTCCAAGTTATTCACATAATGAAAACCTATACTTTGTTTCGGTCGAGTTCCCCATTCAAATGCATGTAACAGTGAGAAACGCACTGTCTTGGCGAAAGAAAGCGTTTTTGTACAACTTCATATGAATAGCTGTAACTTTTGATAGAAGACTCGGATACACATGTTTATGGCTTTATCTTATAGAACTCAAGGTTCCCGTGCTGGGAAAACAGGTTTTGCAGCTGTTTGAGCTAAGATTTCCAAGTTATTCACATAATGAAAACCTATACTTTGTTTCGGTCGAGTTCCCCATTCAAATGCATGTAACAGTGAGAAACGCACTGTCTTGGCGAAAGAAAGCGTTTTTGTACAACTTCATAGAAATAGCTGTAACTTTTGATAGAAGACTCAGACAAACATGTTTATGGCCTTATATTATAGAACTCAAGGTCTCCGTGCTGGGAAAACAGGTTTTGCAGCTGTTTGAGCTAAGATTTCCAAGTTATTCACATAATGAAAACCTATACTTTGTTTCGGTCGAGTTCCCCATTCAAATGCATGTAACAGTGAGAAACGCACTGTCTTGGCGAAAGAAAGCGTTTTTGTACAACTTCATATAAATAGCTGTAACTTTTGATAGAAGACTCAGACAAACATGTTTATGGCTTTATCTTATAGAACTCAAGGTCTCCGTGCTGGGAAAACAGGTTTTGCAGCTGTTTGAGCTAAGATTTCCAAGTTATTCACATAATGAAAACTTGTACTTTGTTTCGGTGGAGTTCCCCATTCAAATGCATGTAACAGTGAGAAACGCACTGTCTTGGCGAAAGAAAGCGTTTTTGTACAACTTCATATGAATAGCTGTAACTTTTGATAGAAGACTCGGATACACATGTTTATGGCTTTATCTTATAGAACTCAAGGTTCCCGTGCTGGGAAAACAGGTTTTGCAGCTGTTTGAGCTAAGATTTCCAAGTTATTCACATAATGAAAACCTATACTTTGTTTCGGTCGAGTTCCCCATTCAAATGCATGTAACAGTGAGAAACGCACTGTCTTGGCGAAAGAAAGCGTTTTTGTACAACTTCATAGAAATAGCTGTAACTTTTGATAGAAGACTCAGACAAACATGTTTATGGCCTTATATTATAGAACTCAAGGTCTCCGTGCTGGGAAAACAGGTTTTGCAGCTGTTTGAGCTAAGATTTCCAGTTATTCACATAATGAAAACATATACTTTGTTTCGGTCGAGTTCCCCATTCAAATGCATGTAACAGTGAGAAACGCACTGTCTTGGCGAAAGAAAGCGTTTTTGTACAACTTCATATAAATAGCTGTAACTTTTGATAGAAGACTCGGATACACATGTTTATGGCTTTATCTTATAGAACTCAAGGTTCCCGTGCTGGGAAAACAGGTTTTGCAGCTGTTTGAGCTAAGATTTCCAAGTTATTCACATAATGAAAACATATACTTTGTTTCGGTCGAGTTCCCCATTCAAATGCATGTAACAGTGAGAAACGCACTGTCTTGGCGAAAGAAAGCGTTTTTGTACAACTTCATAGAAATAGCTGTAACTTTTGATAGAAGACTCAGACAAACATGTTTATGGCCTTATATTATAGAACTCAAGGTCTCCGTGCTGGGAAAACAGGTTTTGCAGCTGTTTGAGCTAAGATTTCCAAGTTATTCACATAATGAAAACCTATACTTTGTTTCGGTCGAGTTCCCCATTCAAATGCATGTAACAGTGAGAAACGCACTGTCTTGGCGAAAGAAAGCGTTTTTGTACAACTTCATATGAATAGCTGTAACTTTTGATAGAAGACTCGGATACACATGTTTATGGCTTTATCTTATAGAACTCAAGGTTCCCGTGCTGGGAAAACAGGTTTTGCAGCTGTTTGAGCTAAGATTTCCAAGTTATTCACATAATGAAAACCTATACTTTGTTTCGGTCGAGTTCCCCATTCAAATGCATGTAACAGTGAGAAACGCACTGTCTTGGCGAAAGAAAGCGTTTTTGTACAACTTCATATAAATAGCTGTAACTTTTGATAGAAGACTCGGATACACATGTTTATGGCTTTATCTTATAGAACTCAAGGTCCCCGTGCTGGGAAAACAGGTTTTGCAGCTGTTTGAGCTAAGATTTCCAAGTTATTCACATAATGAAAACCTATACTTTGTTTCAGTCGAGTTCCCCATTCAAATGCATGTAACAGTGAGAAACGCACTGTCTTGGCGAAAGAAAGCGTTTTTGTACAACTTCATAGAAATAGCTGTAACTTTTGATAGAAGACTCAGACAAACATGTTTATGGCTTTATCTTATAGAACTCAAGGTCTCCGTGCTGGGAAAACAGGTTTTGCAGCTGTTTGAGCTAAGATTTCCAAGTTATTCACATAATGAAAACCTATACTTTGTTTCGGTCGAGTTCCCCATTCAAATGCATGTAACAGTGAGAAATGCACTGTCTTGGCGAAAGAAAGCGTTTTTGTACAACTTCATAGAAATAGCTGTAACTTTTGATAGAAGACTCAGACAAACATGTTTATGGCTTTATCTTATAGAACTCAAGGTCTCCGTGCTGGGCAAACAGGTTTTGCAGCTGTTTGAGCTAAGATTTCCAAGTTATTCACATAATGAAAACCTATACTTTGTTTCGGTCGAGTTCCCCATTCAAATGCATGTAACAGTGAGAAATGCACTGTCTTGGCGAAAGAAAGCGTTTTTGTACAACTTCATATAAATAGCTGTAACTTTTGATAGAAGACTCAGACAAACATGTTTATGGCCTTATATTATAGAACTCAAGGTCTCCGTGCTGGGAAAACAGGTTTTGCAGCTGTTTGAGCTAAGATTTCCAAGTTATTCACATAATGAAAACCTATACTTTGTTTCGGTCGAGTTCCCCATTCAAATGCATGTAACAGTGAGAAACGCACTGTCTTGGCGAAAGAAAGCGTTTTTGTACAACTTCATATAAATAGCTGTAACTTTTGATAGAAGACTCGGATACACATGTTTATGGCTTTATCTTATAGAACTCAAGGTCTCCGTGCTGGGAAAACAGGTTTTGCAGCTGTTTGAGCTAAGATTTCCAAGTTATTCACAT
This sequence comes from Copadichromis virginalis, assembly GCF_057382275.1. NCBI lineage: Eukaryota > Metazoa > Chordata > Actinopteri > Cichliformes > Cichlidae > Copadichromis > Copadichromis virginalis. The sequence goes on from NC_140622.1 coordinate 4,129,037, forward strand.
AATGAAAACCTATACTTTGTTTCGGTCGAGTTCCCCATTCAAATGCATGTAACAGTGAGAAACGCACTGTCTTGGCGAAAGAAAGCGTTTTTGTACAACTTCATATAAATAGCTGTAACTTTTGATAGAAGACTCAGACAAACATGTTTATGGCTTTATCTTATAGAACTCAAGGTCTCCGTGCTGGGAAAACAGGTTTTGCAGCTGTTTGAGCTAAGATTTCCAAGTTATTCACATAATGAAAACTTGTACTTTGTTTCGGTGGAGTTCCCCATTCAAATGCATGTAACAGTGAGAAACGCACTGTCTTGGCGAAAGAAAGCGTTTTTGTACAACTTCATATGAATAGCTGTAACTTTTGATAGAAGACTCGGATACACATGTTTATGGCTTTATCTTATAGAACTCAAGGTTCCCGTGCTGGGAAAACAGGTTTTGCAGCTGTTTGAGCTAAGATTTCCAAGTTATTCACATAATGAAAACCTATACTTTGTTTCGGTCGAGTTCCCCATTCAAATGGATGTAACAGTGAGAAACGCACTGTCTTGGCGAAAGAAAGCGTTTTTGTACAACTTCATATAAATAGCTGTAACTTTTGATAGAAGACTCGGATACACATGTTTATGGCTTTATCTTATAGAACTCAAGGTCCCCGTGCTGGGAAAACAGGTTTTGCAGCTGTTTGAGCTAAGATTTCCAAGTTATTCACATAATGAAAACCTATACTTTGTTTCAGTCGAGTTCCCCATTCAAATGCATGTAACAGTGAGAAACGCACTGTCTTGGCGAAAGAAAGCGTTTTTGTACAACTTCATAGAAATAGCTGTAACTTTTGATAGAAGACTCAGACAAACATGTTTATGGCTTTATCTTTTAGAACTCAAGGTCTCCGTGCTGGGAAAACAGGTTTTGCAGCTGTTTGAGCTAAGATTTCCAAGTTATTCACATAATGAAAACGTATACTTTGTTTCGGTCGAGTTCCCCATTCAAATGTATGTAACAGTGAGAAATGCACTGTCTTGGCGAAAGAAAGCGTTTTTGTACAACTTCATATAAATAGCTGTAACTTTTGATAGAAGACTCAGACAAACATGTTTATGGCTTTATCTTATAGAACTCAAGGTCTCCTTGCTGGGAAACAGGTTTTGCAGCTGTTTGAGCTAAGATTTCCAAGTTATTCACATAATGAAAACCTATACTTTGTTTCGGTCGAGTTCCCCATTCAAATGCATGTAACAGTGAGAAACGCACTGTCTTGGCGAAAGAAAGCGTTTTTGTACAACTTCATATAAATAGCTGTAACTTTTGATAGAAGACTCGGATACACATGTTTATGGCTTTATCTTATAGAACTCAAGGTTCCCGTGCTGGGAAAACAGGTTTTGCAGCTGTTTGAGCTAAGATTTCCAAGTTATTCACATAATGAAAACCTATACTTTGTTTCGGTCGAGTTCCCCATTCAAATGCATGTAACAGTGAGAAACGCACTGTCTTGGCGAAAGAAAGCATTTTTGTACAACTTCATATAAATAGCTGTAACTTTTGATAGAAGACTCGGATACACATGTTTATGGCTTTATCTTATAGAACTCAAGGTCCCCGTGCTGGGAAAACAGGTTTTGTAGCTGTTTGAGCTAAGATTTCCAAGTTATTCACATAATGAAAACCTATACTTTGTTTCGGTCGAGTTCCCCATTCAAATGGATGTAACAGTGAGAAACGCACTGTCTTGGCGAAAGAAAGCGTTTTTGTACAACTTCATATAAATAGCTGTAACTTTTGATAGAAGACTCGGATACACATGTTTATGGCTTTATCTTATAGAACTCAAGGTTCCCGTGCTGGGAAAACAGGTTTTGCAGCTGTTTGAGCTAAGATTTCCAAGTTATTCACATAATGAAAACCTATACTTTGTTTCGGTCGAGTTCCCCATTCAAATGCATGTAACAGTGAGAAACGCACTGTCTTGGCGAAAGAAAGCGTTTTTGTACAACTTCATATGAATAGCTGTAACTTTTGATAGAAGACTCGGATACACATGTTTATGGCTTTATCTTATAGAACTCAAGGTTCCCGTGCTGGGAAAACAGGTTTTGCAGCTGTTTGAGCTAAGATTTCCAAGTTATTCACATAATGAAAACCTATACTTTGTTTCGGTCGAGTTCCCCATTCAAATGCATGTAACAGTGAGAAACGCACTGTCTTGGCGAAAGAAAGCGTTTTTGTACAACTTCATAGAAATAGCTGTAACTTTTGATAGAAGACTCAGACAAACATGTTTATGGCCTTATATTATAGAACTCAAGGTCTCCGTGCTGGGAAAACAGGTTTTGCAGCTGTTTGAGCTAAGATTTCCAAGTTATTCACATAATGAAAACCTATACTTTGTTTCGGTCGAGTTCCCCATTCAAATGCATGTAACAGTGAGAAACGCACTGTCTTGGCGAAAGAAAGCGTTTTTGTACAACTTCATATAAATAGCTGTAACTTTTGATAGAAGACTCAGACAAACATGTTTATGGCTTTATCTTATAGAACTCAAGGTCTCCGTGCTGGGAAAACAGGTTTTGCAGCTGTTTGAGCTAAGATTTCCAAGTTATTCACATAATGAAAACTTGTACTTTGTTTCGGTGGAGTTCCCCATTCAAATGCATGTAACAGTGAGAAACGCACTGTCTTGGCGAAAGAAAGCGTTTTTGTACAACTTCATATGAATAGCTGTAACTTTTGATAGAAGACTCGGATACACATGTTTATGGCTTTATCTTATAGAACTCAAGGTTCCCGTGCTGGGAAAACAGGTTTTGCAGCTGTTTGAGCTAAGATTTCCAAGTTATTCACATAATGAAAACCTATACTTTGTTTCGGTGGAGTTCCCCATTCAAATGCATGTAACAGTGAGAAACGCACTGTCTTGGCGAAAGAAAGCGTTTTTGTACAACTTCATATGAATAGCTGTAACTTTTGATAGAAGACTCGGATACACATGTTTATGGCTTTATCTTATAGAACTCAAGGTTCCCGTGCTGGGAAAACAGGTTTTGCAGCTGTTTGAGCTAAGATTTCCAAGTTATTCACATAATGAAAACCTATACTTTGTTTCGGTCGAGTTCCCCATTCAAATGCATGTAACAGTGAGAAACGCACTGTCTTGGCGAAAGAAAGCGTTTTTGTACAACTTCATAGAAATAGCTGTAACTTTTGATAGAAGACTCGGATACACATGTTTATGGCTTTATCTTATAGAACTCAAGGTCCCCGTGCTGGGAAAACAGGTTTTGTAGCTGTTTGAGCTAAGATTTCCAAGTTATTCACATAATGAAAACCTATACTTTGTTTCAGTCGAGTTCCCCATTCAAATGCATGTAACAGTGAGAAACGCACTGTCTTGGCGAAAGAAAGCGTTTTTGTACAACTTCATAGAAATAGCTGTAACTTTTGATAGAAGACTCAGACAAACATGTTTATGGCTTTATCTTATAGAACTCAAGGTCTCCGTGCTGGGAAAACAGGTTTTGCAGCTGTTTGAGCTAAGATTTCCAAGTTATTCACATAATGAAAACCTATACTTTGTTTCGGTCGAGTTCCCCATTCAAATGCATGTAACAGTGAGAAACGCACTGTCTTGGCGAAAGAAAGCGTTTTTGTACAACTTCATAGAAATAGCTGTAACTTTTGATAGAAGACTCGGATACACATGTTTATGGCTTTATCTTATAGAACTCAAGGTTCCCATGCTGGGAAAACAGGTTTTGCAGCTGTTTGAGCTAAGATTTCCAAGTTATTCACATAATGAAAACCTATACTTTGTTTCGGTCGAGTTCCCCATTCAAATGCATGTAACAGTGAGAAACGCACTGTCTTGGCGAAAGAAAGCGTTTTTGTACAACTTCATAGAAATAGCTGTAACTTTTGATAGAAGACTCAGACAAACATGTTTATGGCCTTATATTATAGAACTCAAGGTCTCCGTGCTGGGAAAACAGGTTTTGCAGCTGTTTGAGCTAAGATTTCCAAGTTATTCACATAATGAAAACCTATACTTTGTTTCGGTCGAGTTCCCCATTCAAATGCATGTAACAGTGAGAAACGCACTGTCTTGGCGAAAGAAAGCGTTTTTGTACAACTTCATATAAATAGCTGTAACTTTTGATAGAAGACTCAGACAAACATGTTTATGGCTTTATCTTATAGAACTCAAGGTCTCCGTGCTGGGAAAACAGGTTTTGCAGCTGTTTGAGCTAAGATTTCCAAGTTATTCACATAATGAAAACTTGTACTTTGTTTCGGTCGAGTTCCCCATTCAAATGCATGTAACAGTGAGAAACGCACTGTCTTGGCGAAAGAAAGCGTTTTTGTACAACTTCATAGAAATAGCTGTAACTTTTGATAGAAGACTCAGACAAACATGTTTATGGCCTTATATTATAGAACTCAAGGTCTCCGTGCTGGGAAAACAGGTTTTGCAGCTGTTTGAGCTAAGATTTCCAAGTTATTCACATAATGAAAACATATACTTTGTTTCGGTCGAGTTCCCCATTCAAATGCATGTAACAGTGAGAAACGCACTGTCTTGGCGAAAGAAAGCGTTTTTGTACAACTTCATAGAAATAGCTGTGACTTTTGATAGAAGACTCAGACAAACATGTTTATGGCCTTATATTATAGAACTCAAGGTCCCCGTGCTGGGAAAACAGGTTTTGCAGCTGTTTGAGCTAAGATTTCCAAGTTATTCACATAATGAAAACCTATACTTTGTTTCGGTCGAGTTCCCCATTCAAATGCATGTAACAGTGAGAAACGCACTGTCTTGGCGAAAGAAAGCGTTTTTGTACAACTTCATATAAATAGCTGTAACTTTTGATAGAAGACTCGGATACACATGTTTATGGCTTTATCTTATAGAACTCAAGGTTCCCGTGCTGGGAAAACAGGTTTTGCAGCTGTTTGAGCTAAGATTTCCAAGTTATTCACATAATGAAAACCTATACTTTGTTTCGGTCGAGTTCCCCATTCAAATGCATGTAACAGTGAGAAACGCACTGTCTTGGCGAAAGAAAGCGTTTTTGTACAACTTCATAGAAATAGCTGTAACTTTTGATAGAAGACTCGGACAAACATGTTTATGGCTTTATCTTATAGAACTCAAGGTCTCCGTGCTGGGAAAACAGGTTATGCAGCTGTTTGAGCTAAGATTTCCAAGTTATTCACATAATGAAAACCTATACTTTGTTTCGGTCGAGTTCCCCATTCAAATGCATGTAACAGTGAGAAACGCACTGTCTTGGCGAAAGGAAGCGTTTTTGTACAACTTCATAGAAATAGCTGTAACTTTTGATAGAAGACTCAGACAAACATGTTTATGGCCTTATATTATAGAACTCAAGGTCCCCGTGCTGGGAAAACAGGTTTTGCAGCTGTTTGAGCTAAGATTTCCAAGTTATTCACATAATGAAAACCTATACTTTGTTTCGGTCGAGTTCCCCATTCAAATGCATGTAACAGTGAGAAACGCACTGTCTTGGCGAAAGAAAGCTATTTTGTACAACTTCATAGAAATAGCTGTAACTTTTGATAGAAGACTCAGACAAACATGTTTATGGCCTTATATTATAGAACTGAAGGTCTCCGTGCTGGGAAAACAGGTTTTGCAGCTGTTTGAGCTAAGATTTCCAAGTTATTCACATAATGAAAACCTATACTTTGTTTCGGTCGAGTTCCCCATTCAAATGCATGTAACAGTGAGAAACGCACTGTCTTGGCGAAAGAAAGCGTTTTTGTACAACTTCATATAAATAGCTGTAACTTTTGATAGAAGACTCGGATACACATGTTTATGGCTTTATCTTATAGAACTCAAGGTCTCCGTGCTGGGAAAACAGGTTTTGCAGCTGTTTGAGCTAAGATTTCCAAGTTATTCACATAATGAAAACCTATACTTTGTTTCGGTCGAGTTCCCCATTCAAATGCATGTAACAGTGAGAAACGCACTGTCTTGGCGAAAGAAAGCTATTTTGTACCACTTCATAGAAATAGCTGTAACTTTTGATAGAAGACTCAGACAAACATGTTTATGGCTTTATCTTATAGAACTCAAGGTCTCCGTGCTGGGAAAACAGGTTTTGCAGCTGTTTGAGCTAAGATTTCCAAGTTATTCACATAATGAAAACTTGTACTTTGTTTCGGTCGAGTTCCCCATTCAAATGCATGTAACAGTGAGAAACGCACTGTCTTGGCGAAAGAAAGCGTTTTTGTACAACTTCATATAAATAGCTGTAACTTTTGATAGAAGACTCAGACAAACATGTTTATGGCTTTATCTTATAGAACTCAAGGTCTCCGTGCTGGGAAAACAGGTTTTGCAGCTGTTTGAGCTAGGATTTCCAAGTTATTCACATAATGAAAACCTATACTTTGTTTCGGTGGAGTTCCCCATTCAAATGCATGTAACAGTGAGAAACGCACTGTCTTGGCGAAAGAAAGCGTTTTTGTACAACTTCATAGAAATAGCTGTGACTTTTGATAGAAGACTCAGACAAACATGTTTATGGCCTTATATTATAGAACTCAAGGTCCCCGTGCTGGGAAAACAGGTTTTGCAGCTGTTTGAGCTAAGATTTCCAAGTTATTCACATAATGAAAACCTATACTTTGTTTCGGTCGAGTTCCCCATTCAAATGCATGTAACAGTGAGAAACGCACTGTCTTGGCGAAAGAAAGCGTTTTTGTACAACTTCATATAAATAGCTGTAACTTTTGATAGAAGACTCGGATACACATGTTTATGGCTTTATCTTATAGAACTCAAGGTTCCCGTGCTGGGAAAACAGGTTTTGCAGCTGTTTGAGCTAAGATTTCCAAGTTATTCACATAATGAAAACCTATACTTTGTTTCGGTCGAGTTCCCCATTCAAATGCATGTAACAGTGAGAAACGCACTGTCTTGGCGAAAGAAAGCTATTTTGTACAACTTCATAGAAATAGCTGTAACTTTTGATAGAAGACTCAGACAAACATGTTTATGGCCTTATATTATAGAACTCAAGGTCTCCGAGCTGGGAAAACAGGTTTTGCAGCTGTTTGAGCTAAGATTTCCAAGTTATTCACATAATGAAAACCTATACTTTGTTTCGGTCGAGTTCCCCATTCAAATGCATGTAACAGTGAGAAACGCACTGTCTTGGCGAAAGAAAGCGTTTTTGTACAACTTCATATAAATAGCTGTAACTTTTGATAGAAGACTCGGATACACATGTTTATGGCTTTATCTTATAGAACTCAAGGTCTCCGTGCTGGGAAAACAGGTTTTGCAGCTGTTTGAGCTAAGATTTCCAAGTTATTCACATAATGAAAACTTGTACTTTGTTTCGGTCGAGTTCCCCATTCAAATGCATGTAACAGTGAGAAACGCACTGTCTTGGCGAAGGAAAGCGTTTTTGTACAACTTCATAGAAATAGCTGTAACTTTTGATAGAAGACTCAGACAAACATGTTTATGGCTTTATCTTATAGAACTCAAGGTCTCCGTGCTGGGAAAACAGGTTTTGCAGCTGTTTGAGCTAAGATTTCCAAGTTATTCACATAATGAAAACCTATACTTTGTTTCGGTGGAGTTCCCCATTCAAATGCATGTAACAGTGAGAAACGCACTGTCTTGGCGAAAGAAAGCGTTTTTGTACAACTTCATAGAAATAGCTGTAACTTTTGATAGAAGACTCAGACAAACATGTTTATGGCCTTATATTATAGAACTCAAGGTCTCCGTGCTGGGAAAACAGGTTTTGCAGCTGTTTGAGCTAAGATTTCCAAGTTATTCACATAATGAAAACATATACTTTGTTTCGGTCGAGTTCCCCATTCAAATGCATGTAACAGTGAGAAACGCACTGTCTTGGCGAAAGAAAGCGTTTTTGTACAACTTCGTATAAATAGCTGTGACTTTTGATAGAAGACTCAGACAAACATGTTTATGGCCTTATATTATAGAACTCAAGGTCCCCGTGCTGGGAAAACAGGTTTTGCAGCTGTTTGAGCTAAGATTTCCAAGTTATTCACATAATGAAAACCTATACTTTGTTTCGGTCGAGTTCCCCATTCAAATGCATGTAACAGTGAGAAACGCACTGTCTTGGCGAAAGAAAGCGTTTTTGTACAACTTCATATAAATAGCTGTAACTTTTGATAGAAGACTCGGATACACATGTTTATGGCTTTATCTTATAGAACTCAAGGTTCCCGTGCTGGGAAAACAGGTTTTGCAGCTGTTTGAGCTAAGATTTCCAAGTTATTCACATAATGAAAACCTATACTTTGTTTCGGTCGAGTTCCCCATTCAAATGCATGTAACAGTGAGAAACGCACTGTCTTGGCGAAAGAAAGCGTTTTTGTACAACTTCATAGAAATAGCTGTAACTTTTGATAGAAGACTCGGACAAACATGTTTATGGCTTTATCTTATAGAACTCAAGGTCTCCGTGCTGGGAAAACAGGTTATGCAGCTGTTTGAGCTAAGATTTCCAAGTTATTCACATAATGAAAACCTATACTTTGTTTCGGTCGAGTTCCCCATTCAAATGCATGTAACAGTGAGAAACGCACTGTCTTGGCGAAAGAAAGCGTTTTTGTACAACTTCATAGAAATAGCTGTAACTTTTGATAGAAGACTCAGACAAACATGTTTATGGCCTTATATTATAGAACTCAAGGTCCACGTGCTGGGAAAACAGGTTTTGCAGCTGTTTGAGCTAAGATTTCCAAGTTATTCACATAATGAAAACCTATACTTTGTTTCGGTCGAGTTCCCCATTCAAATGCATGTAACAGTGAGAAACGCACTGTCTTGGCGAAAGAAAGCGTTTTTGTACAACTTCATAGAAATAGCTGTAACTTTTGATAGAAGACTCGGATACACATGTTTATGGCTTTATCTTATAGAACTCAAGGTTCCCGTGCTGGGAAAACAGGTTTTGTAGCTGTTTGAGCTAAGATTTCCAAGTTATTCACATAATGAAAACCTATACTTTGTTTCGGTCGAGTTCCCCATTCAAATGCATGTAACAGTGAGAAACGCACTGTCTTGGCGAAAGAAAGCGTTTTTGTACAACTTCATAGAAATAGCTGTAACTTTTGATAGAAGACTCAGACAAACATGTTTATGGCTTTATCTTATAGAACTCAAGGTCCCCGTGCTGGGAAAACAGGTTTTGCAGCTGTTTGAGCTAAGATTTTCAAGTTATTCACATAATGAAAACGTATACTTTGTTTCGGTCGAGTTCCCCATTCAAATGCATGTAACAGTGAGAAACGCACTGTCTTGGCGAAAGAAAGCGTTTTTGTACAACTTCATAGAAATAGCTGTAACTTTTGATAGAAGACTCAGACAAACATGTTTATGGCCTTATCTTATAGAACTCAAGGTCTCCGTGCTGGGAAAACAGGTTTTGCAGCTGTTTGAGCTAAGATTTCCAAGTTATTCACATAATGAAAACATATACTTTGTTTCGGTCGAGTTCCCCATTCAAATGCATGTAACAGTGAGAAACGCACTGTCTTGGCGAAAGAAAGCGTTTTTGTACAACTTCATAGAAATAGCTGTAACTTTTGATAGAAGACTCAGACAAACATGTTTATGGCTTTATCTTATAGAACTCAAGGTCTCCGTGCTGGGAAAACAGGTTTTGCAGCTGTTTGAGCTAAGATTTCCAAGTTATTCACATAATGAAAACCTATACTTTGTTTCGGTCGAGTTCCCCATTCAAATGCATGTAACAGTGAGAAACGCACTGTCTTGGCGAAAGAAAGCGTTTTTGTACAACTTCATATGAATAGCTGTAACTTTTGATAGAAGACTCGGATACACATGTTTATGGCTTTATCTTATAGAACTCAAGGTTCCCGTGCTGGGAAAACAGGTTTTGCAGCTGTTTGAGCTAAGATTTCCAAGTTATTCACATAATGAAAACCTATACTTTGTTTCGGTCGAGTTCCCCATTCAAATGCATGTAACAGTGAGAAACGCACTGTCTTGGCGAAAGAAAGCGTTTTTCTACAACTTCATAGAAATAGCTGTAACTTTTGATAGAAGACTCAGACAAACATGTTTATGGCTTTATCTTATAGAACTCAAGGTTCCCGTGCTGGGAAAACAGGTTTTGTAGCTGTTTGAGCTAAGATTTCCAAGTTATTCACATAATGAAAACCTATACTTTGTTTCGGTCGAGTTCCCCATTCAAATGCATGTAACAGTGAGAAACGCACTGTCTTGGCGAAAGAAAGCGTTTTTGTACAACTTCATAGAAATAGCTGTAACTTTTGATAGAAGACTCAGACAAACATGTTTATGGCCTTATATCATAGAACTCAAGGTCTCCGTGCTGGGAAAACAGGTTTTGCAGCTGTTTGAGCTAAGATTTCCAAGTTATTCACATAATGAAAACCTATACTTTGTTTCGGTCGAGTTCCCCATTCAAATGCATGTAACAGTGAGAAACGCACTGTCTTGGCGAAAGAAAGCGTTTTTGTACAACTTCATAGAAATAGCTGTAACTTTTGATAGAAGACTCGGACAAACATGTTTATGGCTTTATCTTATAGAACTCAAGGTCTCCGTGCTGGGAAAACAGGTTATGCAGCTGTTTGAGCTAAGATTTCCAAGTTATTCACATAATGAAAACCTATACTTTGTTTCGGTCGAGTTCCCCATTCAAATGCATGTAACAGTGAGAAACGCACTGTCTTGGCGAAAGAAAGCGTTTTTGTACAACTTCATAGAAATAGCTGTAACTTTTGATAGAAGACTCAGACAAACATGTTTATGGCCTTATATTATAGAACTCAAGGTCTCCGTGCTGGGAAAACAGGTTTTGCAGCTGTTTGAGCTAAGATTTCCAAGTTATTCACATAATGAAAACATATACTTTGTTTCGGTCGAGTTCCCCATTCAAATGCATGTAACAGTGAGAAACGCACTGTCTTGGCGAAAGAAAGCGTTTTTGTACAACTTCATAGAAATAGCTGTAACTTTTGATAGAAGACTCAGACAAACATGTTTATGGCTTTATCTTATAGAACTCAAGGTCTCCGTGCTGGGAAAACAGGTTTTGCAGCTGTTTGAGCTAAGATTTCCAAGTTATTCACATAATGAAAACCTATACTTTGTTTCGGTCGAGTTCCCCATTCAAATGCATGTAACAGTGAGAAACGCACTGTCTTGGCGAAAGAAAGCGTTTTTGTACAACTTCATATGAATAGCTGTAACTTTTGATAGAAGACTCGGATACACATGTTTATGGCTTTATCTTATAGAACTCAAGGTTCCCGTGCTGGGAAAACAGGTTTTGCAGCTGTTTGAGCTAAGATTTCCAAGTTATTCACATAATGAAAACCTATACTTTGTTTCGGTCGAGTTCCCCATTCAAATGCATGTAACAGTGAGAAACGCACTGTCTTGGCGAAAGAAAGCGTTTTTGTACAACTTCATAGAAATAGCTGTAACTTTTGATAGAAGACTCAGACAAACATGTTTATGGCTTTATCTTATAAAACTCAAGGTTCCCGTGCTGGGAAAACAGGTTTTGTAGCTGTTTGAGCTAAGATTTCCAAGTTATTCACATAATGAAAACGTATACTTTGTTTCGGTCGAGTTCCCCATTCAAATGCATGTAACAGTGAGAAACGCACTGTCTTGGCGAAAGAAAGCGTTTTTGTACAACTTCATAGAAATAGCTGTAACTTTTGATAGAAGACTCAGACAAACATGTTTATGGCCTTATATTATAGAACTCAAGGTCCCCGTGCTGGGAAAACAGGTTTTGCAGCTGTTTGAGCTAAGATTTCCAAGTTATTCACATAATGAAAACCTATACTTTGTTTCGGTCGAGTTCCCCATTCAAATGCATGTAACAGTGAGAAACGCACTGTCTTGGCGAAAGAAAGCGTTTTTGTACAACTTCATAGAAATAGCTGTAACTTTTGATAGAAGACTCAGACAAACATGTTTATGGCCTTATATTATAGAACTCAAGGTCTCCGTGCTGGGAAAACAGGTTTTGCAGCTGTTTGAGCTAAGATTTCCAAGTTATTCACATAATGAAAACCTATACTTTGTTTCGGTCGAGTTCCCCATTCAAATGCATGTAACAGTGAGAAACGCACTGTCTTGGCGAAAGAAAGCGTTTTCGTACAACTTCATAGAAATAGCTGTAACTTTTGATAGAAGACTCGGACAAACATGTTTATGGCCTTATATTATAGAACTCAAGGTCTCCGTGCTGGGAAAACAGGTTTTGCAGCTGTTTGAGCTAAGATTTCCAAGTTATTCACATAATGAAAACCTATACTTTGTTTCGGTCGAGTTCCCCATTCAAATGCATGTAACAGTGAGAAACGCACTGTCTTGGCGAAAGAAAGCGTTTTTGTACAACTTCATAGAAATAGCTGTAACTTTTGATAGAAGACTCGGACAAACATGTTTATGGCCTTATATTATAGAACTCAAGGTCTCCGTGCTGGGAAAACAGGTTTTGCAGCTGTTTGAGCTAAGATTTCCAAGTTATTCACATAATGAAAACCTATACTTTGTTTCGGTCGAGTTCCCCATTCAAATGCATGTAACAGTGAGAAACGCACTGTCTTGGCGAAAGAAAGCGTTTTTGTACAACTTCATATGAATAGCTGTAACTTTTGATAGAAGACTCGGATACACATGTTTATGGCTTTATCTTATAGAACTCAAGGTTCCCGTGCTGGGAAAACAGGTTTTGCAGCTGTTTGAGCTAAGATTTCCAAGTTATTCACATAATGAAAACCTATACTTTGTTTCGGTCGAGTTCCCCATTCAAATGCATGTAACAGTGAGAAACGCACTGTCTTGGCGAAAGAAAGCGTTTTTGTACAACTTCATAGAAATAGCTGTAACTTTTGATAGAAGACTCAGACAAACATGTTTATGGCTTTATCTTATAAAACTCAAGGTTCCCGTGCTGGGAAAACAGGTTTTGTAGCTGTTTGAGCTAAGATTTCCAAGTTATTCACATAATGAAAACGTATACTTTGTTTCGGTCGAGTTCCCCATTCAAATGCATGTAACAGTGAGAAACGCACTGTCTTGGCGAAAGAAAGCGTTTTTGTACAACTTCATAGAAATAGCTGTAACTTTTGATAGAAGACTCAGACAAACATGTTTATGGCCTTATATTATAGAACTCAAGGTCCCCGTGCTGGGAAAACAGGTTTTGCAGCTGTTTGAGCTAAGATTTCCAAGTTATTCACATAATGAAAACCTATACTTTGTTTCGGTCGAGTTCCCCATTCAAATGCATGTAACAGTGAGAAACGCACTGTCTTGGCGAAAGAAAGCGTTTTTGTACAACTTCATAGAAATAGCTGTAACTTTTGATAGAAGACTCAGACAAACATGTTTATGGCCTTATATTATAGAACTCAAGGTCCCCGTGCTGGGAAAACAGGTTTTGCAGCTGTTTGAGCTAAGATTTCCAAGTTATTCACATAATGAAAACCTATACTTTGTTTCGGTCGAGTTCCCCATTCAAATGCATGTAACAGTGAGAAACGCACTGTCTTGGCGAAAGAAAGCGTTTTTGTACAACTTCATAGAAATAGCTGTAACTTTTGATAGAAGACTCAGACAAACATGTTTATGGCCTTATATTATAGAACTCAAGGTCTCCGTGCTGGGAAAACAGGTTTTGCAGCTGTTTGAGCTAAGATTTCCAAGTTATTCACATAATGAAAACATATACTTTGTTTCGGTCGAGTTCCCCATTCAAATGCATGTAACAGTGAGAAACGCACTGTCTTGGCGAAAGAAAGCGTTTTTGTACAACTTCATAGAAATAGCTGTAACTTTTGATAGAAGACTCAGACAAACATGTTTATGGCTTTATCTTATAGAACTCAAGGTCTCCGTGCTGGGAAAACAGGTTTTGCAGCTGTTTGAGCTAAGATTTCCAAGTTATTCACATAATGAAAACCTATACTTTGTTTCGGTCGAGTTCCCCATTCAAATGCATGTAACAGTGAGAAACGCACTGTCTTGGCGAAAGAAAGCGTTTTTGTACAACTTCATATGAATAGCTGTAACTTTTGATAGAAGACTCGGATACACATGTTTATGGCTTTATCTTATAGAACTCAAGGTTCCCGTGCTGGGAAAACAGGTTTTGCAGCTGTTTGAGCTAAGATTTCCAAGTTATTCACATAATGAAAACCTATACTTTGTTTCGGTCGAGTTCCCCATTCAAATGCATGTAACAGTGAGAAACGCACTGTCTTGGCGAAAGAAAGCGTTTTTGTACAACTTCATAGAAATAGCTGTAACTTTTGATAGAAGACTCAGACAAACATGTTTATGGCTTTATCTTATAAAACTCAAGGTTCCCGTGCTGGGAAAACAGGTTTTGTAGCTGTTTGAGCTAAGATTTCCAAGTTATTCACATAATGAAAACGTATACTTTGTTTCGGTCGAGTTCCCCATTCAAATGCATGTAACAGTGAGAAACGCACTGTCTTGGCGAAAGAAAGCGTTTTTGTACAACTTCATAGAAATAGCTGTAACTTTTGATAGAAGACTCAGACAAACATGTTTATGGCCTTATATTATAGAACTCAAGGTCCCCGTGCTGGGAAAACAGGTTTTGCAGCTGTTTGAGCTAAGATTTCCAAGTTATTCACATAATGAAAACCTATACTTTGTTTCGGTCGAGTTCCCCATTCAAATGCATGTAACAGTGAGAAACGCACTGTCTTGGCGAAAGAAAGCGTTTTTGTACAACTTCATAGAAATAGCTGTAACTTTTGATAGAAGACTCAGACAAACATGTTTATGGCCTTATATTATAGAACTCAAGGTCTCCGTGCTGGGAAAACAGGTTTTGCAGCTGTTTGAGCTAAGATTTCCAAGTTATTCACATAATGAAAACCTATACTTTGTTTCGGTCGAGTTCCCCATTCAAATGCATGTAACAGTGAGAAACGCACTGTCTTGGCGAAAGAAAGCGTTTTTGTACAACTTCATAGAAATAGCTGTAACTTTTGATAGAAGACTCGGACAAACATGTTTATGGCTTTATCTTATAGAACTCAAGGTCTCCGTGCTGGGAAAACAGGTTTTGCAGCTGTTTGAGCTAAGATTTCCAAGTTATTCACATAATGAAAACCTATACTTTGTTTCGGTCGAGTTCCCCATTCAAATGCATGTAACAGTGAGAAACGCACTGTCTTGGCGAAAGAAAGCGTTTTTGTACAACTTCATATGAATAGCTGTAACTTTTGATAGAAGACTCGGATACACATGTTTATGGCTTTATCTTATAGAACTCAAGGTTCCCGTGCTGGGAAAACAGGTTTTGCAGCTGTTTGAGCTAAGATTTCCAAGTTATTCACATAATGAAAACCTATACTTTGTTTCGGTCGAGTTCCCCATTCAAATGCATGTAACAGTGAGAAACGCACTGTCTTGGCGAAAGAAAGCGTTTTTGTACAACTTCATAGAAATAGCTGTAACTTTTGATAGAAGACTCAGACAAACATGTTTATGGCCTTATATTATAGAACTCAAGGTCCCCGTGCTGGGAAAACAGGTTTTGCAGCTGTTTGAGCTAAGATTTCCAAGTTATTCACATAATGAAAACCTATACTTTGTTTCGGTCGAGTTCCCCATTCAAATGCATGTAACAGTGAGAAACGCACTGTCTTGGCGAAAGAAAGCGTTTTTGTACAACTTCATAGAAATAGCTGTAACTTTTGATAGAAGACTCAGACAAACATGTTTATGGCCTTATATTATAGAACTCAAGGTCTCCGTGCTGGGAAAACAGGTTTTGCAGCTGTTTGAGCTAAGATTTCCAAGTTATTCACATAATGAAAACATATACTTTGTTTCGGTCGAGTTCCCCATTCAAATGCATGTAACAGTGAGAAACGCACTGTCTTGGCGAAAGAAAGCGTTTTTGTACAACTTCATAGAAATAGCTGTAACTTTTGATAGAAGACTCAGACAAACATGTTTATGGCTTTATCTTATAGAACTCAAGGTCTCCGTGCTGGGAAAACAGGTTTTGCAGCTGTTTGAGCTAAGATTTCCAAGTTATTCACATAATGAAAACCTATACTTTGTTTCGGTCGAGTTCCCCATTCAAATGCATGTAACAGTGAGAAACGCACTGTCTTGGCGAAAGAAAGCGTTTTTGTACAACTTCATAGAAATAGCTGTAACTTTTGATAGAAGACTCAGACAAACATGTTTATGGCCTTATATTATAGAACTCAAGGTCCACGTGCTGGGAAAACAGGTTTTGCAGCTGTTTGAGCTAAGATTTCCAAGTTATTCACATAATGAAAACCTATACTTTGTTTCGGTCGAGTTCCCCATTCAAATGCATGTAACAGTGAGAAACGCACTGTCTTGGCGAAAGAAAGCGTTTTTGTACAACTTCATAGAAATAGCTGTAACTTTTGATAGAAGACTCAGACAAACATGTTTATGGCCTTATATTATAGAACTCAAGGTCCACGTGCTGGGAAAACAGGTTTTGCAGCTGTTTGAGCTAAGATTTTCAAGCTATTCACATAATGAAAACGTATACTTTGTTTCGGTCGAGTTCCCCATTCAAATGCATGTAACAGTGAGAAACGCACTGTCTTGGCGAAAGAAAGCGTTTTTGTACAACTTCATAGAAATAGCTGTAACTTTTGATAGAAGACTCAGACAAACATGTTTAAGGCCTTATATTATAGAACTCAAGGTCCCCGTGCTGGGAAAACAGGTTTTGCAGCTGTTTGAGCTAAGATTTCCAAGTTATTCACATAATGAAAACCTATACTTTGTTTCGGTCGAGTTCCCCATTCAAATGCATGTAACAGTGAGAAACGCACTGTCTTGGCGAAAGAAAGCGTTTTTGTACAACTTCATATGAATAGCTGTAACTTTTGATAGAAGACTCGGATACACATGTTTATGGCTTTATCTTATAGAACTCAAGGTTCCCGTGCTGGGAAAACAGGTTTTGCAGCTGTTTGAGCTAAGATTTCCAAGTTATTCACATAATGAAAACCTATACTTTGTTTCGGTCGAGTTCCCCATTCAAATGCATGTAACAGTGAGAAACGCACTGTCTTGGCGAAAGAAAGCGTTTTTGTACAACTTCATAGAAATAGCTGTAACTTTTGATAGAAGACTCAGACAAACATGTTTATGGCCTTATATTATAGAACTCAAGGTTCCCGTGCTGGGAAAACAGGTTTTGCAGCTGTTTGAGCTAAGATTTCCAAGTTATTCACATAATGAAAACCTATACTTTGTTTCGGTCGAGTTCCCCATTCAAATGCATGTAACAGTGAGAAACGCACTGTCTTGGCGAAAGAAAGCGTTTTTGTACAACTTCATAGAAATAGCTGTAACTTTTGATAGAAGACTCGGACAAACATGTTTATGGCTTTATCTTATAGAACTCAAGGTCTCCGTGCTGGGAAAACAGGTTTTGCAGCTGTTTGAGCTAAGATTTCCAAGTTATTCACATAATGAAAACCTATACTTTGTTTCGGTCGAGTTCCCCATTCAAATGCATGTAACAGTGAGAAACGCACTGTCTTGGCGAAAGAAAGCGTTTTTGTACAACTTCATATGAATAGCTGTAACTTTTGATAGAAGACTCGGATACACATGTTTATGGCTTTATCTTATAGAACTCAAGGTTCCCGTGCTGGGAAAACAGGTTTTGCAGCTGTTTGAGCTAAGATTTCCAAGTTATTCACATAATGAAAACCTATACTTTGTTTCGGTCGAGTTCCCCATTCAAATGCATGTAACAGTGAGAAACGCACTGTCTTGGCGAAAGAAAGCGTTTTTGTACAACTTCATAGAAATAGCTGTAACTTTTGATAGAAGACTCAGACAAACATGTTTATGGCCTTATATTATAGAACTCAAGGTCCCCGTGCTGGGAAAACAGGTTTTGCAGCTGTTTGAGCTAAGATTTCCAAGTTATTCACATAATGAAAACCTATACTTTGTTTCGGTCGAGTTCCCCATTCAAATGCATGTAACAGTGAGAAACGCACTGTCTTGGCGAAAGAAAGCTATTTTGTACAACTTCATAGAAATAGCTGTAACTTTTGATAGAAGACTCAGACAAACATGTTTATGGCCTTATATTATAGAACTCAAGGTCCCCGTGCTGGGAAAACAGGTTTTGCAGCTGTTTGAGCTAAGATTTCCAAGTTATTCACATAATGAAAACCTATACTTTGTTTCGGTCGAGTTCCCCATTCAAATGCATGTAACAGTGAGAAACGCACTGTCTTGGCGAAAGAAAGCTATTTTGTACAACTTCATAGAAATAGCTGTAACTTTTGATAGAAGACTCAGACAAACATGTTTATGGCCTTATATTATAGAACTCAAGGTCTCCGTGCTGGAAAAACAGGTTTTGCAGCTGTTTGAGCTAAGATTTCCAAGTTATTCACATAATGAAAACCTATACTTTGTTTCGGTCGAGTTCCCCATTCAAATGCATGTAACAGTGAGAAACGCACTGTCTTGGCGAAAGAAAGCGTTTTTGTACAACTTCATAGAAATAGCTGTAACTTTTGATAGAAGACTCGGACAAACATGTTTATGGCTTTATCTTATAGAACTCAAGGTTCCTGTGCTGGGCAAACAGGTTTTGCAGCTGTTTGAGCTAAGATTTCCAAGTTATTCACATAATGAAAACCTATACTTTGTTTCGGTCGAGTTCCCCATTCAAATGCATGTAACAGTGAGAAACGCACTGTCTTGGCGAAAGAAAGCGTTTTTGTACAACTTCATATGAATAGCTGTAACTTTTGATAGAAGACTCGGATACACATGTTTATGGCTTTATCTTATAGAACTCAAGGTTCCCGTGCTGGGAAAACAGGTTTTGCAGCTGTTTGAGCTAAGATTTTCAAGTTATTCACATAATGAAAACGTATACTTTGTTTCGGTCGAGTTCCCCATTCAAATGCATGTAACAGTGAGAAACGCACTGTCTTGGCGAAAGAAAGCGTTTTTGTACAACTTCATAGAAATAGCTGTAACTTTTGATAGAAGACTCGGACAAACATGTTTATGGCTTTATCTTATAGAACTCAAGGTTCCTGTGCTGGGCAAACAGGTTTTGCAGCTGTTTGAGCTAAGATTTCCAAGTTATTCACATAATGAAAACCTATACTTTGTTTCGGTCGAGTTCCCCATTCAAATGCATGTAACAGTGAGAAACGCAGTGTCTTGGCGAAAGAAAGCGTTTTTGTACAACTTCATATAAATAGCTGTAACTTTTGATAGAAGACTCAGACAAACATGTTTATGGCTTTATCTTATAGAACTCAAGGTTCCTGTGCTGGGCAAACAGGTTTTGCAGCTGTTTGAGCTAAGATTTCCAAGTTATTCACATAATGAAAACCTATACTTTGTTTCGGTCGAGTTCCCCATTCAAATGCATGTAACAGTGAGAAACGCACTGTCTTGGCGAAAGAAAGCGTTTTTGTACAACTTCATAGAAATAGCTGTAACTTTTGATAGAAGACTCGGACAAACATGTTTATGGCTTTATCTTATAGAACTCAAGGTTCCCGTGCTGGGAAAACAGGTTTTGCAGCTGTTTGAGCTAAGATTTTCAAGTTATTCACATAATGAAAACGTATACTTTGTTTCGGTCGAGTTCCCCATTCAAATGCATGTAACAGTGAGAAACGCACTGTCTTGGCGAAAGAAAGCGTTTTTGTACAACTTCATAGAAATAGCTGTAACTTTTGATAGAAGACTCAGACAAACATGTTTATGGCCTTATATTATAGAACTCAAGGTCTCCGTGCTGGGAAAACAGGTTTTGCAGCTGTTTGAGCTAAGATTTCCAAGTTATTCACATAATGAAAACGTATACTTTGTTTCGGTCGAGTTCCCCATTCAAATGCATGTAACAGTGAGAAACGCAGTGTCTTGGCGAAAGAAAGCGTTTTTGTACAACTTCATATAAATAGCTGTAACTTTTGATAGAAGACTCAGACAAACATGTTTATGGCCTTATATTATAGAACTCAAGGTCTCCGTGCTGGGAAAACAGGTTTTGCAGCTGTTTGAGCTAAGATTTCCAAGTTATTCACATAATGAAAAAACATATACTTTGTTTCGGTCGAGTTCCCCATTCAAATGCATGTAACAGTGAGAAACGCACTGTCTTGGCGAAAGAAAGCGTTTTTGTACAACTTCATAGAAATAGCTGTAACTTTTGATAGAAGACTCAGACAAACATGTTTATGGCCTTATATTATAGAACTCAAGGTCCCCGTGCTGGGAAAACAGGTTTTGCAGCTGTTTGAGCTAAGATTTCCAAGTTATTCACATAATGAAAACCTATACTTTGTTTCGGTCGAGTTCCCCATTCAAATGCATGTAACAGTGAGAAACGCACTGTCTTGGCGAAAGAAAGCGTTTTTGTACAACTTCATATAAATAGCTGTAACTTTTGATAGAAGACTCGGATACACATGTTTATGGCTTTATCTTATAGAACTCAAGGTTCCCGTGCTGGGAAAACAGGTTTTGTAGCTGTTTGAGCTAAGATTTCCAAGTTATTCACATAATGAAAACCTATACTTTGTTTCGGTCGAGTTCCCCATTCAAATGCATGTAACAGTGAGAAACGCACTGTCTTGGCGAAAGAAAGCGTTTTTGTACAACTTCATAGAAATAGCTGTAACTTTTGATAGAAGACTCAGACAAACATGTTTATGGCCTTATATTATAGAACTCAAGGTCTCCGTGCTGGGAAAACAGGTTTTGCAGCTGTTTGAGCTAAGATTTCCAAGTTATTCACATAATGAAAACCTATACTTTGTTTCGGTCGAGTTCCCCATTCAAATGCATGTAACAGTGAGAAACGCACTGTCTTGGCGAAAGAAAGCGTTTTTGTACAACTTCATATAAATACCTGTAACTTTTGATAGAAGACTCGGATACACATGTTTATGGCTTTATCTTATAGAACTCAAGGTCCCCGTGCTGGGAAAACAGGTTTTGTAGCTGTTTGAGCTAAGATTTCCAAGTTATTCACATAATGAAAACCTATACTTTGTTTCAGTCGAGTTCCCCATTCAAATGCATGTAACAGTGAGAAACGCACTGTCTTGGCGAAAGAAAGCGTTTTTGTACAACTTCATATAAATAGCTGTAACTTTTGATAGAAGACTCAGACAAACATGTTTATGGCCTTATCTTATAGAACTCAAGGTCTCCTTGCTGGGAAACAGGTTTTGCAGCTGTTTGAGCTAAGATTTCCAAGTTATTCACATAATGAAAACCTATACTTTGTTTCGGTCGAGTTCCCCATTCAAATGCATGTAACAGTGAGAAACGCACTGTCTTGGCGAAAGAAAGCGTTTTTGTACAACTTCATATGAATAGCTGTAACTTTTGATAGAAGACTCGGATACACATGTTTATGGCTTTATCTTATAGAACTCAAGGTTCCCGTGCTGGGAAAACAGGTTTTGCAGCTGTTTGAGCTAAGATTTCCAAGTTATTCACATAATGAAAACCTATACTTTGTTTCGGTCGAGTTCCCCATTCAAATGCATGTAACAGTGAGAAACGCACTGTCTTGGCGAAAGAAAGCGTTTTTGTACAACTTCATAGAAATAGCTGTAACTTTTGATAGAAGACTCAGACAAACATGTTTATGGCTTTATCTTATAGAACTCAAGGTCCCCGTGCTGGGAAAACAGGTTTTGCAGCTGTTTGAGCTAAGATTTCCAAGTTATTCACATAATGAAAACCTATACTTTGTTTCGGTCGAGTTCCCCATTCAAATGCATGTAACAGTGAGAAATGCACTGTCTTGGCGAAAGAAAGCGTTTTTGTACAACTTCATATAAATAGCTGTAACTTTTGATAGAAGACTCAGACAAACATGTTTATGGCCTTATCTTATAGAACTCAAGGTCTCCTTGCTGGGAAACAGGTTTTGCAGCTGTTTGAGCTAAGATTTCCAAGTTATTCACATAATGAAAACCTATACTTTGTTTCGGTCGAGTTCCCCATTCAAATGCATGTAACAGTGAGAAACGCACTGTCTTGGCGAAAGAAAGCGTTTTTGTACAACTTCATAGAAATAGCTGTAACTTTTGATAGAAGACTCAGACAAACATGTTTATGGCCTTATATTAAAGAACTCAAGGTCCCCGTGCTGGGAAAACAGGTTTTGCAGCTGTTTGAGCTAAGATTTTCAAGTTATTCACATAATGAAAACGTATACTTTGTTTCGGTCGAGTTCCCCATTCAAATGCATGTAACAGTGAGAAACGCACTGTCTTGGCGAAAGAAAGCGTTTTTGTACAACTTCATATAAATAGCTGTAACTTTTGATAGAAGACTCAGACAAACATGTTTATGGCCTTATATTATAGAACTCAAGGTCTCCGTGCTGGGAAAACATGCAGGTTTTGCAGCTGTTTGAGCTAAGATTTCCAAGTTATTCACATAATGAAAACCTATACTTTGTTTCGGTCGAGTTCCCCATTCAAATGCATGTAACAGTGAGAAACGCACTGTCTTGGCGAAAGAAAGCGTTTTTGTACAACTTCATATAAATAGCTGTAACTTTTGATAGAAGACTCAGACAAACATGTTTATGGCTTTATCTTATAGAACTCAAGGTCTCCGTGCTGGGAAAACAGGTTTTGCAGCTGTTTGAGCTAAGATTTCCAAGTTATTCACATAATGAAAACTTGTACTTTGTTTCGGTGGAGTTCCCCATTCAAATGCATGTAACAGTGAGAAACGCACTGTCTTGGCGAAAGAAAGCGTTTTTGTACAACTTCATATGAATAGCTGTAACTTTTGATAGAAGACTCGGATACACATGTTTATGGCTTTATCTTATAGAACTCAAGGTTCCCGTGCTGGGAAAACAGGTTTTGCAGCTGTTTGAGCTAAGATTTCCAAGTTATTCACATAATGAAAACCTATACTTTGTTTCGGTCGAGTTCCCCATTCAAATGCATGTAACAGTGAGAAACGCACTGTCTTGGCGAAAGAAAGCGTTTTTGTACAACTTCATATAAATACCTGTAACTTTTGATAGAAGACTCGGATACACATGTTTATGGCTTTATCTTATAGAACTCAAGGTCCCCGTGCTGGGAAAACAGGTTTTGTAGCTGTTTGAGCTAAGATTTCCAAGTTATTCACATAATGAAAACCTATACTTTGTTTCAGTCGAGTTCCCCATTCAAATGCATGTAACAGTGAGAAACGCACTGTCTTGGCGAAAGAAAGCGTTTTTGTACAACTTCATAGAAATAGCTGTAACTTTTGATAGAAGACTCAGACAAACATGTTTATGGCTTTATCTTATAGAACTCAAGGTCCCCGTGCTGGGAAAACAGGTTTTGCAGCTGTTTGAGCTAAGATTTCCAAGTTATTCACATAATGAAAACCTATACTTTGTTTCGGTCGAGTTCCCCATTCAAATGCATGTAACAGTGAGAAATGCACTGTCTTGGCGAAAGAAAGCGTTTTTGTACAACTTCATATAAATAGCTGTAACTTTTGATAGAAGACTCAGACAAACATGTTTATGGCCTTATCTTATAGAACTCAAGGTCTCCTTGCTGGGAAACAGGTTTTGCAGCTGTTTGAGCTAAGATTTCCAAGTTATTCACATAATGAAAACCTATACTTTGTTTCGGTCGAGTTCCCCATTCAAATGCATGTAACAGTGAGAAACGCACTGTCTTGGCGAAAGAAAGCGTTTTTGTACAACTTCATATGAATAGCTGTAACTTTTGATAGAAGACTCGGATACACATGTTTATGGCTTTATCTTATAGAACTCAAGGTTCCCGTGCTGGGAAAACAGGTTTTGCAGCTGTTTGAGCTAAGATTTCCAAGTTATTCACATAATGAAAACCTATACTTTGTTTCGGTCGAGTTCCCCATTCAAATGCATGTAACAGTGAGAAACGCACTGTCTTGGCGAAAGAAAGCGTTTTTGTACAACTTCATATAAATACCTGTAACTTTTGATAGAAGACTCGGATACACATGTTTATGGCTTTATCTTATAGAACTCAAGGTCCCCGTGCTGGGAAAACAGGTTTTGTAGCTGTTTGAGCTAAGATTTCCAAGTTATTCACATAATGAAAACCTATACTTTGTTTCAGTCGAGTTCCCCATTCAAATGCATGTAACAGTGAGAAACGCACTGTCTTGGCGAAAGAAAGCGTTTTTGTACAACTTCATAGAAATAGCTGTAACTTTTGATAGAAGACTCAGACAAACATGTTTATGGCTTTATCTTATAGAACTCAAGGTCCCCGTGCTGGGAAAACAGGTTTTGCAGCTGTTTGAGCTAAGATTTCCAAGTTATTCACATAATGAAAACCTATACTTTGTTTCGGTCGAGTTCCCCATTCAAATGCATGTAACAGTGAGAAATGCACTGTCTTGGCGAAAGAAAGCGTTTTTGTACAACTTCATAGAAATAGCTGTAACTTTTGATAGAAGACTCAGACAAACATGTTTATGGCCTTATATTAAAGAACTCAAGGTCCCCGTGCTGGGAAAACAGGTTTTGCAGCTGTTTGAGCTAAGATTTTCAAGTTATTCACATAATGAAAACGTATACTTTGTTTCGGTCGAGTTCCCCATTCAAATGCATGTAACAGTGAGAAACGCACTGTCTTGGCGAAAGAAAGCGTTTTTGTACAACTTCATATAAATAGCTGTAACTTTTGATAGAAGACTCAGACAAACATGTTTATGGCCTTATATTATAGAACTCAAGGTCTCCGTGCTGGGAAAACAGGTTTTGCAGCTGTTTGAGCTAAGATTTCCAAGTTATTCACATAATGAAAACCTATACTTTGTTTCGGTCGAGTTCCCCATTCAAATGCATGTAACAGTGAGAAACGCACTGTCTTGGCGAAAGAAAGCGTTTTTGTACAACTTCATATAAATAGCTGTAACTTTTGATAGAAGACTCAGACAAACATGTTTATGGCTTTATCTTATAGAACTCAAGGTCTCCGTGCTGGGAAAACAGGTTTTGCAGCTGTTTGAGCTAAGATTTCCAAGTTATTCACATAATGAAAACCTATACTTTGTTTCGGTCGAGTTCCCCATTCAAATGCATGTAACAGTGAGAAACGCACTGTCTTGGCGAAAGAAAGCGTTTTTGTACAACTTCATATGAATAGCTGTAACTTTTGATAGAAGACTCGGATACACATGTTTATGGCTTTATCTTATAGAACTCAAGGTTCCCGTGCTGGGAAAACAGGTTTTGCAGCTGTTTGAGCTAAGATTTCCAAGTTATTCACATAATGAAAACCTATACTTTGTTTCGGTCGAGTTCCCCATTCAAATGCATGTAACAGTGAGAAACGCACTGTCTTGGCGAAAGAAAGCGTTTTTGTACAACTTCATATAAATACCTGTAACTTTTGATAGAAGACTCGGATACACATGTTTATGGCTTTATCTTATAGAACTCAAGGTCCCCGTGCTGGGAAAACAGGTTTTGTAGCTGTTTGAGCTAAGATTTCCAAGTTATTCACATAATGAAAACCTATACTTTGTTTCAGTCGAGTTCCCCATTCAAATGCATGTAACAGTGAGAAACGCACTGTCTTGGCGAAAGAAAGCGTTTTTGTACAACTTCATAGAAATAGCTGTAACTTTTGATAGAAGACTCAGACAAACATGTTTATGGCCTTATATTAAAGAACTCAAGGTCCCCGTGCTGGGAAAACAGGTTTTGCAGCTGTTTGAGCTAAGATTTTCAAGTTATTCACATAATGAAAACGTATACTTTGTTTCGGTCGAGTTCCCCATTCAAATGCATGTAACAGTGAGAAACGCACTGTCTTGGCGAAAGAAAGCGTTTTTGTACAACTTCATAGAAATAGCTGTAACTTTTGATAGAAGACTCAGACAAACATGTTTATGGCCTTATATTATAGAACTCAAGGTCCCCGTGCTGGGAAAACAGGTTTTGCAGCTGTTTGAGCTAAGATTTTCAAGTTATTCACATAATGAAAACGTATACTTTGTTTCGGTCGAGTTCCCCATTCAAATGCATGTAACAGTGAGAAACGCACTGTCTTGGCGAAAGAAAGCGTTTTTGTACAACTTCATATGAATAGCTGTAACTTTTGATAGAAGACTCGGATACACATGTTTATGGCTTTATCTTATAGAACTCAAGGTTCCCGTGCTGGGAAAACAGGTTTTGCAGCTGTTTGAGCTAAGATTTCCAAGTTATTCACATAATGAAAACGTATACTTTGTTTCGGTCGAGTTCCCCATTCAAATGCATGTAACAGTGAGAAACGCACTGTCTTGGCGAAAGAAAGCGTTTTTGTACAACTTCATAGAAATAGCTGTAACTTTTGATAGAAGACTCAGACAAACATGTTTATGGCCTTATCTTATAGAACTCAAGGTCTCCGTGCTGGGAAAACAGGTTTTGCAGCTGTTTGAGCTAAGATTTCCAAGTTATTCACATAATGAAAACTTGTACTTTGTTTCGGTGGAGTTCCCCATTCAAATGCATGTAACAGTGAGAAACGCACTGTCTTGGCGAAAGAAAGCGTTTTTGTACAACTTCATATGAATAGCTGTAACTTTTGATAGAAGACTCGGATACACATGTTTATGGCTTTATCTTATAGAACTCAAGGTTCCCGTGCTGGGCAAACAGGTTTTGCAGCTGTTTGAGCTAAGATTTCCAAGTTATTCACATAATGAAAACCTATACTTTGTTTCGGTTGAGTTCCCCATTCAAATGCATGTAACAGTGAGAAACGCACTGTCTTGGCGAAAGAAAGCGTTTTTGTACAACTTCATAGAAATAGCTGTAACTTTTGATAGAAGACTCAGACAAACATGTTTATGGCCTTATATTATAGAACTCAAGGTCTCCGTGCTGGGAAAACAGGTTTTGCAGCTGTTTGAGCTAAGATTTCCAAGTTATTCACATAATGAAAACATATACTTTGTTTCGGTCGAGTTCCCCATTCAAATGCATGTAACAGTGAGAAACGCACTGTCTTGGCGAAAGAAAGCGTTTTTGTACAACTTCATAGAAATAGCTGTGACTTTTGATAGAAGACTCAGACAAACATGTTTATGGCCTTATATTATAGAACTCAAGGTCTCCGTGCTGGGAAAACAGGTTTTGCAGCTGTTTGAGCTAAGATTTCCAAGTTATTCACATAATGAAAACCTATACTTTGTTTCGGTCGAGTTCCCCATTCAAATGCATGTAACAGTGAGAAACACACTGTATTGGCGAAAGAAAGCGTTTTTGTACAACTTCATAGAAATAGCTGTAACTTTTGATAGAAGACTCGGATACACATGTTTATGGCTTTATCTTATAGAACTCAAGGTTCCCGTGCTGGGCAAACAGGTTTTGCAGCTGTTTGAGCTAAGATTTCCAAGTTATTCACATAATGAAAACCTATACTTTGTTTCGGTTGAGTTCCCCATTCAAATGCATGTAACAGTGAGAAACGCACTGTCTTGGCGAAAGAAAGCGTTTTTGTACAACTTCATAGAAATAGCTGTAACTTTTGATAGAAGACTCAGACAAACATGTTTATGGCCTTATATTATAGAACTCAAGGTCTCCGTGCTGGGAAAACAGGTTTTGCAGCTGTTTGAGCTAAGATTTCCAAGTTATTCACATAATGAAAACATATACTTTGTTTCGGTCGAGTTCCCCATTCAAATGCATGTAACAGTGAGAAACGCACTGTCTTGGCGAAAGAAAGCGTTTTTGTACAACTTCATAGAAATAGCTGTGACTTTTGATAGAAGACTCAGACAAACATGTTTATGGCCTTATATTATAGAACTCAAGGTCTCCGTGCTGGGAAAACAGGTTTTGCAGCTGTTTGAGCTAAGATTTCCAAGTTATTCACATAATGAAAACCTATACTTTGTTTCGGTCGAGTTCCCCATTCAAATGCATGTAACAGTGAGAAACACACTGTATTGGCGAAAGAAAGCGTTTTTGTACAACTTCATAGAAATAGCTGTAACTTTTGATAGAAGACTCGGATACACATGTTTATGGCTTTATCTTATAGAACTCAAGGTTCCCGTGCTGGGCAAACAGGTTTTGCAGCTGTTTGAGCTAAGATTTCCAAGTTATTCACATAATGAAAACCTATACTTTGTTTCGGTTGAGTTCCCCATTCAAATGCATGTAACAGTGAGAAACGCACTGTCTTGGCGAAAGAAAGCGTTTTTGTACAACTTCATAGAAATAGCTGTAACTTTTGATAGAAGACTCAGACAAACATGTTTATGGCCTTATATTATAGAACTCAAGGTCTCCGTGCTGGGAAAACAGGTTTTGCAGCTGTTTGAGCTAAGATTTCCAAGTTATTCACATAATGAAAACCTATACTTTGTTTCGGTCGAGTTCCCCATTCAAATGCATGTAACAGTGAGAAACACACTGTATTGGCGAAAGAAAGCGTTTTTGTACAACTTCATAGAAATAGCTGTAACTTTTGATAGAAGACTCGGATACACATGTTTATGGCTTTATCTTATAGAACTCAAGGTTCCCGTGCTGGGAAAACAGGTTTTGCAGCTGTTTGAGCTAAGATTTCCAAGTTATTCACATAATGAAAACCTATACTTTGTTTCGGTCGAGTTCCCCATTCAAATGCATGTAACAGTGAGAAACGCACTGTCTTGGCGAAAGAAAGCGTTTTTGTACAACTTCATATAAATAGCTGTAACTTTTGATAGAAGACTCGGATACACATGTTTATGGCTTTATCTTATAGAACTCAAGGTCTCCGTGCTGGGAAAACAGGTTTTGCAGCTGTTTGAGCTAAGATTTCCAAGTTATTCACATAATGAAAACTTGTACTTTGTTTCGGTCGAGTTCCCCATTCAAATGCATGTAACAGTGAGAAACGCACTGTCTTGGCGAAAGAAAGCGTTTTTGTACAACTTCATAGAAATAGCTGTAACTTTTGATAGAAGACTCAGACAAACATGTTTATGGCCTTATCTTATAGAACTCAAGGTCTCCGTGCTGGGAAAACAGGTTTTGCAGCTGTTTGAGCTAAGATTTCCAAGTTATTCACATAATGAAAACCTATACTTTGTTTCGGTCGAGTTCCCCATTCAAATGCATGTAACAGTGAGAAACGCACTGTCTTGGCAAAAGAAAGCGTTTTTGTACAACTTCATATGAATAGCTGTAACTTTTGATAGAAGACTCGGATACACATGTTTATGGCTTTATCTTATAGAACTCAAGGTTCCCGTGCTGGGAAAACAGGTTTTGTAGCTTTTTGAGCTAAGATTTCCAAGTTATTCACATAATGAAAACCTATACTTTGTTTCGGTCGAGTTCCCCATTCAAATGCATGTAACAGTGAGAAACGCACTGTCTTGGCGAAAGAAAGCGTTTTTGTACAACTTCATAGAAATAGCTGTAACTTTTGATAGAAGACTCGGACAAACATGTTTATGGCTTTATCTTATAGAACTCAAGGTCTCCGTGCTGGGAAAACAGGTTTTGCAGCTGTTTGAGCTAAGATTTCCAAGTTATTCACATAATGAAAACCTATACTTTGTTTCGGTCGAGTTCCCCATTCAAATGCATGTAACAGTGAGAAACGCACTGTCTTGGCGAAAGAAAGCGTTTTTGTACAACTTCATATGAATAGCTGTAACTTTTGATAGAAGACTCGGACAAACATGTTTATGGCTTTATCTTATAGAACTCAAGGTCTCCGTGCTGGGAAAACAGGTTTTGCAGCTGTTTGAGCTAAGATTTCCAAGTTATTCACATAATGAAAACCTATACTTTGTTTCGGTCGAGTTCCCCATTCAAATGCATGTAACAGTGAGAAACGCACTGTCTTGGCGAAAGAAAGCGTTTTTGTACAACTTCATATGAATAGCTGTAACTTTTGATAGAAGACTCGGATACACATGTTTATGGCTTTATCTTATAGAACTCAAGGTTCCCGTGCTGGGAAAACAGGTTTTGCAGCTGTTTGAGCTAAGATTTCAAGGTTATTCACATAATGAAAACCTATACTTTGTTTCGGTCGAGTTCCCCATTCAAATGCATGTAACAGTGAGAAACGCACTGTCTTGGCGAAAGAAAGCGTTTTTGTACAACTTCATAGAAATAGCTGTAACTTTTGATAGAAGACTCAGACAAACATGTTTATGGCCTTATATTATAGAACTCAAGGTCCCCGTGTTGGGAAAACAGGTTTTGCAGCTGTTTGAGCTAAGATTTCCAAGTTATTCACATAATGAAAACCTATACTTTGTTTCGGTCGAGTTCCCCATTCAAATGCATGTAACAGTGAGAAACGCACTGTCTTGGCGAAAGAAAGCGTTTTTGTACAACTTCATAGAAATAGCTGTAACTTTTGATAGAAGACTCGGACAAACATGTTTATGGCTTTATCTTATAGAACTCAAGGTCTCCGTGCTGGGAAAACAGGTTATGCAGCTGTTTGAGCTAAGATTTCCAAGTTATTCACATAATGAAAACCTATACTTTGTTTCGGTCGAGTTCCCCATTCAAATGCATGTAACAGTGAGAAACGCACTGTCTTGGCGAAATAAAGCGTTTTTGTACAACTTCATATAAATAGCTGTAACTTTTGATAGAAGACTCGGATACACATGTTTATGGCTTTATCTTATAGAACTCAAGGTCTCCGTGCTGGGAAAACAGGTTTTGCAGCTGTTTGAGCTAAGATTTCCAAGTTATTCACATAATGAAAACCTATACTTTGTTTCGGTCGAGTTCCCCATTCAAATGCATGTAACAGTGAGAAATGCACTGTCTTGGCGAAAGAAAGCGTTTTTGTACAACTTCATAGAAATAGCTGTAACTTTTGATAGAAGACTCAGACAAACATGTTTATGGCCTTATATTATAGAACTCAAGTTCTCCGTGCTTGGAAAACAGGTTTTGCAGCTGTTTGAGCTAAGATTTCCAAGTTATTCACATAATGAAAACCTATACTTTGTTTCGGTCGAGTTCCCCATTCAAATGCATGTAACAGTGAGAAACGCACTGTCTTGGCGAAAGAAAGCGTTTTTGTACAACTTCATATAAATAGCTGTAACTTTTGATAGAAGACTCGGATACACATGTTTATGGCTTTATCTTATAGAACTCAAGGTTCCCGTGCTGGGAAAACAGGTTTTGTAGCTGTTTGAGCTAAGATTTTCAAGTTATTCACATAATGAAAACCTATACTTTGTTTCGGTCGAGTTCCCCATTCAAATGCATGTAACAGTGAGAAACGCACTGTCTTGGCGAAAGAAAGCGTTTTTGTACAACTTCATATAAATAGCTGTAACTTTTGATAGAAGACTCAGACAAACATGTTTATGGCTTTATCTTATAGAACTCAAGGTCCCCGTGCTGGGAAAACAGGTTTTGCAGCTGTTTGAGCTAAGATTTCCAAGTTATTCACATAATGAAAACTTGTACTTTGTTTCGGTGGAGTTCCCCATTCAAATGCATGTAACAGTGAGAAACGCACTGTCTTGGCGAAAGAAAGCGTTTTTGTACAACTTCATAGAAATAGCTGTAACTTTTGATAGAAGACTCAGACAAACATGTTTATGGCCTTATATTATAGAACTCAAGGTCTCCGTGCTGGGAAAACAGGTTTTGCAGCTGTTTGAGCTAAGATTTCCAAGTTATTCACATAATGAAAACCTATACTTTGTTTCGGTCGAGTTCCCCATTCAAATGCATGTAACAGTGAGAAACGCACTGTCTTGGCGAAAGAAAGCGTTTTTGTACAACTTCATATGAATAGCTGTAACTTTTGATAGAAGACTCGGACAAACATGTTTATGGCTTTATCTTATAGAACTCAAGGTTCCTGTGCTGGGCAAACAGGTTTTGCAGCTGTTTGAGCTAAGATTTCCAAGTTATTCACATAATGAAAACCTATACTTTGTTTCGGTCGAGTTCCCCATTCAAATGCATGTAACAGTGAGAAACGCACTGTCTTGGCGAAAGAAAGCGTTTTTGTACAACTTCATATAAATAGCTGTAACTTTTGATAGAAGACTCAGACAAACATGTTTATGGCTTTATCTTATAGAACTCAAGGTCCCCGTGCTGGGAAAACAGGTTTTGCAGCTGTTTGAGCTAAGATTTCCAAGTTATTCACATAATGAAAACTTGTACTTTGTTTCGGTGGAGTTCCCCATTCAAATGCATGTAACAGTGAGAAACGCACTGTCTTGGCGAAGGAAAGCGTTTTTGTACAACTTCATAGAAATAGCTGTAACTTTTGATAGAAGACTCAGACAAACATGTTTATGGCCTTATATTATAGAACTCAAGGTCTCCGTGCTGGGAAAACAGGTTTTGCAGCTGTTTGAGCTAAGATTTCCAAGTTATTCACATAATGAAAACCTATACTTTGTTTCGGTCGAGTTCCCCATTCAAATGCATGTAACAGTGAGAAACGCACTGTCTTGGCGAAAGAAAGCGTTTTTGTACAACTTCATATAAATAGCTGTAACTTTTGATAGAAGACTCAGACAAACATGTTTATGGCCTTATATTATAGAACTCAAGGTCCCCGTGCTGGGAAAACAGGTTTTGCAGCTGTTTGAGCTAAGATTTTCAAGTTATTCACATAATGAAAACGTATACTTTGTTTCGGTCGAGTTCCCCATTCAAATGCATGTAACAGTGAGAAACGCACTGTCTTGGCGAAAGAAAGCGTTTTTGTACAACTTCATAGAAATAGCTGTAACTTTTGATAGAAGACTCAGACAAACATGTTTATGGCCTTATATTATAGAACTCAAGGTCCCCGTGCTGGGAAAACAGGTTTTGCAGCTGTTTGAGCTAAGATTTCCAAGTTATTCACATAATGAAAACATATACTTTGTTTCGGTCGAGTTCCCCATTCAAATGCATGTAACAGTGAGAAACGCACTGTCTTGGCGAAAGAAAGCGTTTTTGTACAACTTCATAGGAATAGCTGTAACTTTTGATAGAAGACTCGGATACACATGTTTATGGCTTTATCTTATAGAACTCAAGGTTCCCGTGCTGGGAAAACAGGTTTTGCAGCTGTTTGAGCTAAGATTTCCAAGTTATTCACATAATGAAAACCTATACTTTGTTTCGGTCGAGTTCCCCATTCAAATGCATGTAACAGTGAGAAACGCACTGTCTTGGCGAAAGAAAGCGTTTTTGTACAACTTCATAGAAATAGCTGTAACTTTTGATAGAAGACTCGGACAAACATGTTTATGGCTTTATCTTATAGAACTCAAGGTCCCCGTGCTGGGAAAACAGGTTTTGCAGCTGTTTGAGCTAAGATTTCCAAGTTATTCACATAATGAAAACCTATACTTTGTTTCGGTCGAGTTCCCCATTCAAATGCATGTAACAGTGAGAAACGCACTGTCTTGGCGAAAGAAAGCGTTTTTGTACAACTTCATAGGAATAGCTGTAACTTTTGATAGAAGACTCAGACAAACATGTTTATGGCTTTATCTTATAGAACTCAAGGTCTCCGTGCTGGGAAAACAGGTTTTGCAGCTGTTTGAGCTAAGATTTCCAAGTTATTCACATAATGAAAACCTATACTTTGTTTCGGTCGAGTTCCCCATTCAAATGCATGTAACAGTGAGAAACGCACTGTCTTGGCGAAAGAAAGCGTTTTTGTACAACTTCATATAAATAGCTGTAACTTTTGATAGAAGACTCGGATACACATGTTTATGGCTTTATCTTATAGAACTCAAGGTCCCCGTGCTGGGAAAACAGGTTTTGTAGCTGTTTGAGCTAAGATTTTCAAGTTATTCACATAATGAAAACCTATACTTTGTTTCGGTCGAGTTCCCCATTCAAATGCATGTAACAGTGAGAAACGCACTGTCTTGGCGAAAGAAAGCGTTTTTGTACAACTTCATATAAATAGCTGTAACTTTTGATAGAAGACTCAGACAAACATGTTTATGGCTTTATCTTATAGAACTCAAGGTCCCCGTGCTGGGAAAACAGGTTTTGCAGCTGTTTGAGCTAAGATTTCCAAGTTATTCACATAATGAAAACTTGTACTTTGTTTCGGTGGAGTTCCCCATTCAAATGCATGTAACAGTGAGAAACGCACTGTCTTGGCGAAAGAAAGCGTTTTTGTACAACTTCATATGAATAGCTGTAACTTTTGATAGAAGACTCGGATACACATGTTTATGGCTTTATCTTATAGAACTCAAGGTCTCCGTGCTGGGAAAACAGGTTTTGCAGCTGTTTGAGCTAAGATTTCCAAGTTATTCACATAATGAAAACCTATACTTTGTTTCGGTCGAGTTCCCCATTCAAATGCATGTAACAGTGAGAAACGCACTGTCTTGGCGAAAGAAAGCGTTTTTGTACAACTTCATAGAAATAGCTGTAACTTTTGATAGAAGACTCAGACAAACATGTTTATGGCCTTATATTATAGAACTCAAGGTCCCCGTGCTGGGAAAACAGGTTTTGCAGCTGTTTGAGCTAAGATTTCCAAGTTATTCACATAATGAAAACCTATACTTTGTTTCGGTCGAGTTCCCCATTCAAATGCATGTAACAGTGAGAAACGCACTGTCTTGGCGAAAGAAAGCGTTTTTGTACAACTTCATATAAATAGCTGTAACTTTTGATAGAAGACTCGGATACACATGTTTATGGCTTTATCTTATAGAACTCAAGGTTCCCGTGCTGGGCAAACAGGTTTTGCAGCTGTTTGAGCTAAGATTTCCAAGTTATTCACATAATGAAAACATATACTTTGTTTCGGTCGAGTTCCCCATTCAAATGCATGTAACAGTGAGAAACGCACTGTCTTGGCGAAAGAAAGCGTTTTTGTACAACTTCATAGAAATAGCTGTAACTTTTGATAGAAGACTCAGACAAACATGTTTATGGCCTTATATTATAGAACTCAAGGTCTCCGTGCTGGGAAAACAGGTTTTGCAGCTGTTTGAGCTAAGATTTCCAAGTTATTCACATAATGAAAACCTATACTTTGTTTCGGTCGAGTTCCCCATTCAAATGCATGTAACAGTGAGAAACGCACTGTCTTGGCGAAAGAAAGCGTTTTTGTACAACTTCATAGAAATAGCTGTAACTTTTGATAGAAGACTCAGACAAACATGTTTATGGCCTTATATTATAGAACTCAAGGTCTCCGTGCTGGGAAAACAGGTTTTGCAGCTGTTTGAGCTAAGATTTCCAAGTTATTCACATAATGAAAACCTATACTTTGTTTCGGTCGAGTTCCCCATTCAAATGCATGTAACAGTGAGAAACGCACTGTCTTGGCGAAAGAAAGCGTTTTTGTACAACTTCATATGAATAGCTGTAACTTTTGATAGAAGACTCGGACAAACATGTTTATGGCTTTATCTTATAGAACTCAAGGTTCCTGTGCTGGGAAAACAGGTTTTGCAGCTGTTTGAGCTAAGATTTCCAAGTTATTCACATAATGAAAACCTATACTTTGTTTCGGTCGAGTTCCCCATTCAAATGCATGTAACAGTGAGAAACGCAGTGTCTTGGCGAAAGAAAGCGTTTTTGTACAACTTCATATAAATAGCTGTAACTTTTGATAGAAGACTCAGACAAACATGTTTATGGCTTTATCTTATAGAACTCAAGGTCTCCGTGCTGGGAAAACAGGTTTTGCAGCTGTTTGAGCTAAGATTTCCAAGTTATTCACATAATGAAAACCTATACTTTGTTTCGGTCGAGTTCCCCATTCAAATGCATGTAACAGTGAGAAACGCACTGTCTTGGCGAAAGAAAGCGTTTTTGTACAACTTCATATGAATAGCTGTAACTTTTGATAGAAGACTCGGATACACATGTTTATGGCTTTATCTTATAGAACTCAAGGTTCCCGTGCTGGGAAAACAGGTTTTGCAGCTGTTTGAGCTAAGATTTCCAAGTTATTCACATAATGAAAACCTATACTTTGTTTCGGTTGAGTTCCCCATTCAAATGCATGTAACAGTGAGAAACGCACTGTCTTGGCGAAAGAAAGCGTTTTTGTACAACTTCATAGAAATAGCTGTAACTTTTGATAGAAGACTCAGACAAACATGTTTATGGCCTTATATTATAGAACTCAAGGTCTCCGTGCTGGGAAAACAGGTTTTGCAGCTGTTTGAGCTAAGATTTCCAAGTTATTCACATAATGAAAACCTATACTTTGTTTCGGTCGAGTTCCCCATTCAAATGCATGTAACAGTGAGAAACGCACTGTCTTGGCGAAAGAAAGCGTTTTTGTACAACTTCATAGAAATAGCTGTAACTTTTGATAGAAGACTCGGATACACATGTTTATGGCTTTATCTTATACAACTCAAGGTCTCCGTGCTGGGAAAACAGGTTTTGCAGCTGTTTGAGCTAAGATTTCCAAGTTATTCACATAATGAAAACCTATACTTTGTTTTGGTCGAGTTCCCCATTCAAATGCATGTAACAGTGAGAAACGCACTGTCTTGGCGAAAGAAAGCGTTTTTGTACAACTTCATATGAATAGCTGTAACTTTTGATAGAAGACTCGGATACACATGTTTATGGCTTTATCTTATACAACTCAAGGTCTCCGTGCTGGGAAAACAGGTTTTGCAGCTGTTTGAGCTAAGATTTCCAAGTTATTCACATAATGAAAACCTATACTTTGTTTCGGTCGAGTTCCCCATTCAAATGCATGTAACAGTGAGAAACGCACTGTCTTGGCGAAAGAAAGCGTTTTTGTACAACTTCATAGAAATAGCTGTAACTTTTGATAGAAGACTCAGACAAACATGTTTATGGCTTTATCTTATAGAACTCAAGGTCTCCGTGCTGGGAAAACAGGTTTTGCAGCTGTTTGAGCTAAGATTTCCAAGTTATTCACATAATGAAAACTTGTACTTTGTTTCGGTCGAGTTCCCCATTCAAATGCATGTAACAGTGAGAAACGCACTGTCTTGGCGAAAGAAAGCGTTTTTGTACAACTTCATATGAATAGCTGTAACTTTTGATAGAAGACTCGGATACACATGTTTATGGCTTTATCTTATAGAACTCAAGGTTCCCGTGCTGGGCAAACAGGTTTTGCAGCTGTTTGAGCTAAGATTTCCAAGTTATTCACATAATGAAAACCTATACTTTGTTTCGGTGGAGTTCCCCATTCAAATGCATGTAACAGTGAGAAACGCACTGTCTTGGCGAAAGAAAGCGTTTTTGTACAACTTCATAGAAATAGCTGTACCTTTTGATAGAAGACTCAGACAAACATGTTTATGGCCTTATATTATAGAACTCAAGGTCTCCGTGCTGGGAAAACAGGTTTTGCAGCTGTTTGAGCTAAGATTTCCAAGTTATTCACATAATGAAAACATATACTTTGTTTCGGTCGAGTTCCCCATTCAAATGCATGTAACAGTGAGAAACGCACTGTCTTGGCGAAAGAAAGCGTTTTTGTACAACTTCATAGAAATAGCTGTGACTTTTGATAGAAGACTCAGACAAACATGTTTATGGCCTTATATTATAGAACTCAAGGTCCCCGTGCTGGGAAAACAGGTTTTGCAGCTGTTTGAGCTAAGATTTCCAAGTTATTCACATAATGAAAACCTATACTTTGTTTCGGTCGAGTTCCCCATTCAAATGCATGTAACAGTGAGAAACGCACTGTCTTGGCGAAAGAAAGCGTTTTTGTACAACTTCATATAAATAGCTGTAACTTTTGATAGAAGACTCGGATACACATGTTTATGGCTTTATCTTATAGAACTCAAGGTCTCCGTGCTGGGAAAACAGGTTTTGCAGCTGTTTGAGCTAAGATTTCCAAGTTATTCACATAATGAAAACATATACTTTGTTTCGGTCGAGTTCCCCATTCAAATGCATGTAACAGTGAGAAACGCACTGTCTTGGCGAAAGAAAGCGTTTTTGTACAACTTCATAGAAATAGCTGTAACTTTTGATAGAAGACTCGGACAAACATGTTTATGGCTTTATCTTATAGAACTCAAGGTCTCCGTGCTGGGAAAACAGGTTATGCAGCTGTTTGAGCTAAGATTTCCAAGTTATTCACATAATGAAAACCTATACTTTGTTTCGGTCGAGTTCCCCATTCAAATGCATGTAACAGTGAGAAACGCACTGTCTTGGCGAAAGAAAGCGTTTTTGTACAACTTCATATGAATAGCTGTAACTTTTGATAGAAGACTCAGACAAACATGTTTATGGCCTTATATTATAGAACTCAAGGTCTCCGTGCTGGGAAAACAGGTTTTGCAGCTGTTTGAGCTAAGATTTCCAAGTTATTCACATAATGAAAACCTATACTTTGTTTCGGTCGAGTTCCCCATTCAAATGCATGTAACAGTGAGAAACGCACTGTCTTGGCGAAAGAAAGCGTTTTTGTACAACTTCATATAAATAGCTGTAACTTTTGATAGAAGACTCAGACAAACATGTTTATGGCCTTATATTATAGAACTCAAGGTCCCCGTGCTGGGAAAACAGGTTTTGCAGCTGTTTGAGCTAAGATTTTCAAGTTATTCACATAATGAAAACGTATACTTTGTTTCGGTCGAGTTCCCCATTCAAATGCATGTAACAGTGAGAAACGCACTGTCTTGGCGAAAGAAAGCGTTTTTGTACAACTTCATAGAAATAGCTGTAACTTTTGATAGAAGACTCAGACAAACATGTTTATGGCCTTATATTATAGAACTCAAGGTCCCCGTGCTGGGAAAACAGGTTTTGCAGCTGTTTGAGCTAAGATTTCCAAGTTATTCACATAATGAAAACATATACTTTGTTTCGGTCGAGTTCCCCATTCAAATGCATGTAACAGTGAGAAACGCACTGTCTTGGCGAAAGAAAGCGTTTTTGTACAACTTCATAGGAATAGCTGTAACTTTTGATAGAAGACTCGGATACACATGTTTATGGCTTTATCTTATAGAACTCAAGGTTCCCGTGCTGGGAAAACAGGTTTTGCAGCTGTTTGAGCTAAGATTTCCAAGTTATTCACATAATGAAAACCTATACTTTGTTTCGGTCGAGTTCCCCATTCAAATGCATGTAACAGTGAGAAACGCACTGTCTTGGCGAAAGAAAGCGTTTTTGTACAACTTCATAGAAATAGCTGTAACTTTTGATAGAAGACTCGGACAAACATGTTTATGGCTTTATCTTATAGAACTCAAGGTCCCCGTGCTGGGAAAACAGGTTTTGCAGCTGTTTGAGCTAAGATTTCCAAGTTATTCACATAATGAAAACCTATACTTTGTTTCGGTCGAGTTCCCCATTCAAATGCATGTAACAGTGAGAAACGCACTGTCTTGGCGAAAGAAAGCGTTTTTGTACAACTTCATATGAATAGCTGTAACTTTTGATAGAAGACTCGGACAAACATGTTTATGGCTTTATCTTATAGAACTCAAGGTTCCTGTGCTGGGCAAACAGGTTTTGCAGCTGTTTGAGCTAAGATTTCCAAGTTATTCACATAATGAAAACCTATACTTTGTTTCGGTCGAGTTCCCCATTCAAATGCATGTAACAGTGAGAAACGCACTGTCTTGGCGAAAGAAAGCGTTTTTGTACAACTTCATATAAATAGCTGTAACTTTTGATAGAAGACTCAGACAAACATGTTTATGGCTTTATCTTATAGAACTCAAGGTCTCCGTGCTGGGAAAACAGGTTTTGCAGCTGTTTGAGCTAAGATTTCCAAGTTATTCACATAATGAAAACCTATACTTTGTTTCGGTCGAGTTCCCCATTCAAATGCATGTAACAGTGAGAAACGCAGTGTCTTGGCGAAAGAAAGCGTTTTTGTACAACTTCATAGGAATAGCTGTAACTTTTGATAGAAGACTCAGACAAACATGTTTATGGCTTTATCTTATAGAACTCAAGGTCTCCGTGCTGGGAAAACAGGTTTTGCAGCTGTTTGAGCTAAGATTTCCAAGTTATTCACATAATGAAAACCTATACTTTGTTTCGGTCGAGTTCCCCATTCAAATGCATGTAACAGTGAGAAACGCACTGTCTTGGCGAAAGAAAGCGTTTTTGTACAACTTTATAGAAATAGCTGTAACTTTTGATAGAAGACTCGGATACAGATGTTTATGGCTTTATCTTATAGAACTCAAGGTTCCCGTGCTGGGAAAACAGGTTTTGCAGCTGTTTGAGCTAAGATTTTCAAGTTATTCACATAATGAAAACGTATACTTTGTTTCGGTCGAGTTCCCCATTCAAATGCATGTAACAGTGAGAAACGCACTGTCTTGGCGAAAGAAAGCGTTTTTGTACAACTTCATAGAAATAGCTGTAACTTTTGATAGAAGACTCAGACAAACATGTTTATGGCCTTATATTATAGAACTCAAGGTCCCCGTGCTGGGAA
The DNA here is from genome assembly GCF_057382275.1 of Copadichromis virginalis. Taxonomy (NCBI): domain Eukaryota; kingdom Metazoa; phylum Chordata; class Actinopteri; order Cichliformes; family Cichlidae; genus Copadichromis; species Copadichromis virginalis. The sequence goes on from NC_140622.1 coordinate 4,169,519, forward strand.
AACAGGTTTTGCAGCTGTTTGAGCTAAGATTTCCAAGTTATTCACATAATGAAAACATATACTTTGTTTCGGTCGAGTTCCCCATTCAAATGCATGTAACAGTGAGAAACGCAGTGTCTTGGCGAAAGAAAGCGTTTTTGTACAACTTCATAGGAATAGCTGTAACTTTTGATAGAAGACTCGGATACACATGTTTATGGCTTTATCTTATAGAACTCAAGGTTCCCGTGCTGGGAAAACAGGTTTTGCAGCTGTTTGAGCTAAGATTTCCAAGTTATTCACATAATGAAAACCTATACTTTGTTTCGGTCGAGTTCCCCATTCAAATGCATGTAACAGTGAGAAACGCACTGTCTTGGCGAAAGAAAGCGTTTTTGTACAACTTCATAGAAATAGCTGTAACTTTTGATAGAAGACTCGGACAAACATGTTTATGGCTTTATCTTATAGAACTCAAGGTTCCTGTGCTGGGCAAACAGGTTTTGCAGCTGTTTGAGCTAAGATTTCCAAGTTATTCACATAATGAAAACCTATACTTTGTTTCGGTCGAGTTCCCCATTCAAATGCATGTAACAGTGAGAAACGCACTGTCTTGGCGAAAGAAAGCGTTTTTGTACAACTTCATAGGAATAGCTGTAACTTTTGATAGAAGACTCGGATACACATGTTTATGGCTTTATCTTATAGAACTCAAGGTTCCCGTGCTGGGAAAACAGGTTTTGCAGCTGTTTGAGCTAAGATTTCCAAGTTATTCACATAATGAAAACCTATACTTTGTTTCGGTCGAGTTCCCCATTCAAATGCATGTAACAGTGAGAAACGCACTGTCTTGGCGAAAGAAAGCGTTTTTGTACAACTTCATAGAAATAGCTGTAACTTTTGATAGAAGACTCAGACAAACATGTTTATGGCCTTATATTATAGAACTCAAGGTCCCCGTGCTGGGAAAACAGGTTTTGCAGCTGTTTGAGCTAAGATTTTCAAGTTATTCACATAATGAAAACGTATACTTTGTTTCGGTCGAGTTCCCCATTCAAATGCATGTAACAGTGAGAAACGCACTGTCTTGGCGAAAGAAAGCGTTTTTGTACAACTTCATAGAAATAGCTGTAACTTTTGATAGAAGACTCAGACAAACATGTTTATGGCCTTATATTATAGAACTCAAGGTCCCCGTGCTGGGAAAACAGGTTTTGCAGCTGTTTGAGCTAAGATTTCCAAGTTATTCACATAATGAAAACATATACTTTGTTTCGGTCGAGTTCCCCATTCAAATGCATGTAACAGTGAGAAACGCAGTGTCTTGGCGAAAGAAAGCGTTTTTGTACAACTTCATAGGAATAGCTGTAACTTTTGATAGAAGACTCGGATACACATGTTTATGGCTTTATCTTATAGAACTCAAGGTTCCCGTGCTGGGAAAACAGGTTTTGCAGCTGTTTGAGCTAAGATTTCCAAGTTATTCACATAATGAAAACCTATACTTTGTTTCGGTCGAGTTCCCCATTCAAATGCATGTAACAGTGAGAAACGCACTGTCTTGGCGAAAGAAAGCGTTTTTGTACAACTTCATAGAAATAGCTGTAACTTTTGATAGAAGACTCGGATACACATGTTTATGACTTTATCTTATAGAACTCAAGGTTCCCGTGCTGGGAAAACAGGTTTTGCAGCTGTTTGAGCTAAGATTTCCAAGTTATTCACATAATGAAAACCTATACTTTGTTTCGGTCGAGTTCCCCATTCAAATGCATGTAACAGTGAGAAACGCACTGTCTTGGCGAAAGAAAGCGTTTTTGTACAACTTCATATAAATAGCTGTAACTTTTGATAGAAGACTCGGATACACATGTTTATGGCTTTATCTTATAGAACTCAAGGTCCCCGTGCTGGGAAAACAGGTTTTGTAGCTGTTTGAGCTAAGATTTTCAAGTTATTCACATAATGAAAACCTATACTTTGTTTCGGTCGAGTTCCCCATTCAAATGCATGTAACAGTGAGAAACGCACTGTCTTGGCGAAAGAAAGCGTTTTTGTACAACTTCATATAAATAGCTGTAACTTTTGATAGAAGACTCAGACAAACATGTTTATGGCTTTATCTTATAGAACTCAAGGTCCCCGTGCTGGGAAAACAGGTTTTGCAGCTGTTTGAGCTAAGATTTCCAAGTTATTCACATAATGAAAACTTGTACTTTGTTTCGGTGGAGTTCCCCATTCAAATGCATGTAACAGTGAGAAACGCACTGTCTTGGCGAAAGAAAGCGTTTTTGTACAACTTCATATGAATAGCTGTAACTTTTGATAGAAGACTCGGATACACATGTTTATGGCTTTATCTTATAGAACTCAAGGTCTCCGTGCTGGGAAAACAGGTTTTGCAGCTGTTTGAGCTAAGATTTCCAAGTTATTCACATAATGAAAACCTATACTTTGTTTCGGTCGAGTTCCCCATTCAAATGCATGTAACAGTGAGAAACGCACTGTCTTGGCGAAAGAAAGCGTTTTTGTACAACTTCATAGAAATAGCTGTAACTTTTGATAGAAGACTCAGACAAACATGTTTATGGCCTTATATTATAGAACTCAAGGTCCCCGTGCTGGGAAAACAGGTTTTGCAGCTGTTTGAGCTAAGATTTCCAAGTTATTCACATAATGAAAACCTATACTTTGTTTCGGTCGAGTTCCCCATTCAAATGCATGTAACAGTGAGAAACGCACTGTCTTGGCGAAAGAAAGCGTTTTTGTACAACTTCATATAAATAGCTGTAACTTTTGATAGAAGACTCAGATACACATGTTTATGGCTTTATCTTATAGAACTCAAGGTTCCCGTGCTGGGCAAACAGGTTTTGCAGCTGTTTGAGCTAAGATTTCCAAGTTATTCACATAATGAAAACATATACTTTGTTTCGGTCGAGTTCCCCATTCAAATGCATGTAACAGTGAGAAACGCACTGTCTTGGCGAAAGAAAGCGTTTTTGTACAACTTCATAGAAATAGCTGTAACTTTTGATAGAAGACTCAGACAAACATGTTTATGGCCTTATATTATAGAACTCAAGGTCTCCGTGCTGGGAAAACAGGTTTTGCAGCTGTTTGAGCTAAGATTTCCAAGTTATTCACATAATGAAAACCTATACTTTGTTTCGGTCGAGTTCCCCATTCAAATGCATGTAACAGTGAGAAACGCACTGTCTTGGCGAAAGAAAGCGTTTTTGTACAACTTCATAGAAATAGCTGTAACTTTTGATAGAAGACTCAGACAAACATGTTTATGGCCTTATATTATAGAACTCAAGGTCTCCGTGCTGGGAAAACAGGTTTTGCAGCTGTTTGAGCTAAGATTTCCAAGTTATTCACATAATGAAAACCTATACTTTGTTTCGGTCGAGTTCCCCATTCAAATGCATGTAACAGTGAGAAACGCACTGTCTTGGCGAAAGAAAGCGTTTTTGTACAACTTCATATGAATAGCTGTAACTTTTGATAGAAGACTCGGACAAACATGTTTATGGCTTTATCTTATAGAACTCAAGGTTCCTGTGCTGGGAAAACAGGTTTTGCAGCTGTTTGAGCTAAGATTTCCAAGTTATTCACATAATGAAAACCTATACTTTGTTTCGGTCGAGTTCCCCATTCAAATGCATGTAACAGTGAGAAACGCAGTGTCTTGGCGAAAGAAAGCGTTTTTGTACAACTTCATATAAATAGCTGTAACTTTTGATAGAAGACTCAGACAAACATGTTTATGGCTTTATCTTATAGAACTCAAGGTCTCCGTGCTGGGAAAACAGGTTTTGCAGCTGTTTGAGCTAAGATTTCCAAGTTATTCACATAATGAAAACCTATACTTTGTTTCGGTCGAGTTCCCCATTCAAATGCATGTAACAGTGAGAAACGCACTGTCTTGGCGAAAGAAAGCGTTTTTGTACAACTTCATAGAAATAGCTGTAACTTTTGATAGAAGACTCGGATACACATGTTTATGGCTTTATCTTATAGAACTCAAGGTTCCCGTGCTGGGAAAACAGGTTTTGCAGCTGTTTGAGCTAAGATTTTCAAGTTATTCACATAATGAAAACGTATACTTTGTTTCGGTCGAGTTCCCCATTCAAATGCATGTAACAGTGAGAAACGCACTGTCTTGGCGAAAGAAAGCGTTTTTGTACAACTTCATATAAATAGCTGTAACTTTTGATAGAAGACTCAGACAAACATGTTTATGGCCTTATATTATAGAACTCAAGGTCCCCGTGCTGGGAAAACAGGTTTTGCAGCTGTTTGAGCTAAGATTTCCAAGTTATTCACATAATGAAAACCTATACTTTGTTTCGGTCGAGTTCCCCATTCAAATGCATGTAACAGTGAGAAACGCACTGTCTTGGCGAAAGAAAGCGTTTTTGTACAACTTCATATAAATAGCTGTAACTTTTGATAGAAGACTCGGATACACATGTTTATGGCTTTATCTTATAGAACTCAAGGTTCCCGTGCTGGGCAAACAGGTTTTGCAGCTGTTTGAGCTAAGATTTCCAAGTTATTCACATAATGAAAACATATACTTTGTTTCGGTCGAGTTCCCCATTCAAATGCATGTAACAGTGAGAAACGCACTGTCTTGGCGAAAGAAAGCGTTTTTGTACAACTTCATAGGAATAGCTGTAACTTTTGATAGAAGACTCGGATACACATGTTTATGGCTTTATCTTATAGAACTCAAGGTTCCCGTGCTGGGAAAACAGGTTTTGCAGCTGTTTGAGCTAAGATTTTCAAGTTATTCACATAATGAAAACGTATACTTTGTTTCGGTCGAGTTCCCCATTCAAATGCATGTAACAGTGAGAAACGCACTGTCTTGGCGAAAGAAAGCGTTTTTGTACAACTTCATAGAAATAGCTGTAACTTTTGATAGAAGACTCAGACAAACATGTTTATGGCTTTATCTTATAGAACTCAAGGTCCCCGTGCTGGGAAAACAGGTTTTGTAGCTGTTTGAGCTAAGATTTCCAAGTTATTCACATAATGAAAACCTATACTTTGTTTCGGTCGAGTTCCCCATTCAAATGCATGTAACAGTGAGAAACGCACTGTCTTGGCGAAAGAAAGCGTTTTTGTACAACTTCATATGAATAGCTGTAACTTTTGATAGAAGACTCGGATACACATGTTTATGGCTTTATCTTATAGAACTCAAGGTTCCCGTGCTGGGAAAACAGGTTTTGCAGCTGTTTGAGCTAAGATTTCCAAGTTATTCACATAATGAAAACCTATACTTTGTTTCGGTCGAGTTCCCCATTCAAATGCATGTAACAGTGAGAAACGCACTGTCTTGGCGAAAGAAAGCGTTTTTGTACAACTTCATAGAAATAGCTGTAACTTTTGATAGAAGACTCAGACAAACATGTTTATGGCCTTATATTATAGAACTCAAGGTCTCCGTGCTGGGAAAACAGGTTTTGCAGCTGTTTGAGCTAAGATTTCCAAGTTATTCACATAATGAAAACCTATACTTTGTTTCGGTCGAGTTCCCCATTCAAATGCATGTAACAGTGAGAAACGCACTGTCTTGGCGAAAGAAAGCGTTTTTGTACAACTTCATAGAAATAGCTGTAACTTTTGATAGAAGACTCGGATACACATGTTTATGGCTTTATCTTATAGAACTCAAGGTCTCCGTGCTGGGAAAACAGGTTTTGCAGCTGTTTGAGCTAAGATTTCCAAGTTATTCACATAATGAAAACCTATACTTTGTTTTGGTCGAGTTCCCCATTCAAATGCATGTAACAGTGAGAAACGCACTGTCTTGGCGAAAGAAAGCGTTTTTGTACAACTTCATATGAATAGCTGTAACTTTTGATAGAAGACTCGGATACACATGTTTATGGCTTTATCTTATAGAACTCAAGGTTCCCGTGCTGGGAAAACAGGTTTTGTAGCTGTTTGAGCTAAGATTTCCAAGTTATTCACATAATGAAAACCTATACTTTGTTTCGGTCGAGTTCCCCATTCAAATGCATGTAACAGTGAGAAACGCACTGTCTTGGCGAAAGAAAGCATTTTTGTACAACTTCATAGAAATAGCTGTAACTTTTGATAGAAGACTCAGACAAACATGTTTATGGCCTTATATTATAGAACTCAAGGTCTCCGTGCTGGGAAAACAGGTTTTGCAGCTGTTTGAGCTAAGATTTCCAAGTTATTCACATAATGAAAACCTATACTTTGTTTCGGTCGAGTTCCCCATTCAAATGCATGTAACAGTGAGAAACGCACTGTCTTGGCGAAAGAAAGCGTTTTTGTACAACTTCATAGAAATAGCTGTAACTTTTGATAGAAGACTCAGACAAACATGTTTATGGCTTTATCTTATAGAACTCAAGGTCTCCGTGCTGGGAAAACAGGTTTTGCAGCTGTTTGAGCTAAGATTTCCAAGTTATTCACATAATGAAAACTTGTACTTTGTTTCGGTCGAGTTCCCCATTCAAATGCATGTAACAGTGAGAAACGCACTGTCTTGGCGAAAGAAAGCGTTTTTGTACAACTTCATAGAAATAGCTGTAACTTTTGATAGAAGACTCAGACAAACATGTTTATGGCCTTATATTATAGAACTCAAGGTCTCCGTGCTGGGAAAACAGGTTTTGCAGCTGTTTGAGCTAAGATTTCCAAGTTATTCACATAATGAAAACCTATACTTTGTTTCGGTCGAGTTCCCCATTCAAATGCATGTAACAGTGAGAAACGCACTGTCTTGGCGAAAGAAAGCGTTTTTGTACAACTTCATAGAAATAGCTGTAACTTTTGATAGAAGACTCGGATACACATGTTTATGGCTTTATCTTATACAACTCAAGGTCTCCGTGCTGGGAAAACAGGTTTTGCAGCTGTTTGAGCTAAGATTTCCAAGTTATTCACATAATGAAAACCTATACTTTGTTTTGGTCGAGTTCCCCATTCAAATGCATGTAACAGTGAGAAACGCACTGTCTTGGCGAAAGAAAGCGTTTTTGTACAACTTCATATGAATAGCTGTAACTTTTGATAGAAGACTCGGATACACATGTTTATGGCTTTATCTTATAGAACTCAAGGTTCCCGTGCTGGGAAAACAGGTTCTGTAGCTGTTTGAGCTAAGATTTCCAAGTTATTCACATAATGAAAACCTATACTTTGTTTCGGTCGAGTTCCCCATTCAAATGCATGTAACAGTGAGAAACGCACTGTCTTGGCGAAAGAAAGCGTTTTTGTACAACTTCATAGAAATAGCTGTAACTTTTGATAGAAGACTCAGACAAACATGTTTATGGCCTTATATTATAGAACTCAAGGTCTCCGTGCTGGGAAAACAGGTTTTGCAGCTGTTTGAGCTAAGATTTCCAAGTTATTCACATAATGAAAACTTGTACTTTGTTTCGGTCGAGTTCCCCATTCAAATGCATGTAACAGTGAGAAACGCACTGTCTTGGCGAAAGAAAGCGTTTTTGTACAACTTCATAGAAATAGCTGTAACTTTTGATAGAAGACTCAGACAAACATGTTTATGGCTTTATCTTATAGAACTCAAGGTCTCCGTGCTGGGAAAACAGGTTTTGCAGCTGTTTGAGCTAAGATTTCCAAGTTATTCACATAATGAAAACCTATACTTTGTTTCGGTGGAGTTCCCCATTCAAATGCATGTAACAGTGAGAAACGCACTGTCTTGGCGAAAGAAAGCGTTTTTGTACAACTTCATAGAAATAGCTGTAACTTTTGATAGAAGACTCAGACAAACATGTTTATGGCCTTATATTATAGAACTCAAGGTCTCCGTGCTGGGAAAACAGGTTTTGCAGCTGTTTGAGCTAAGATTTCCAAGTTATTCACATAATGAAAACATATACTTTGTTTCGGTCGAGTTCCCCATTCAAATGCATGTAACAGTGAGAAACGCACTGTCTTGGCGAAAGAAAGCGTTTTTGTACAACTTCATATAAATAGCTGTAACTTTTGATAGAAGACTCGGATACACATGTTTATGGCTTTATCTTATAGAACTCAAGGTTCCCGTGCTGGGAAAACAGGTTTTGTAGCTGTTTGAGCTAAGATTTCCAAGTTATTCACATAATGAAAACCTATACTTTGTTTCGGTCGAGTTCCCCATTCAAATGCATGTAACAGTGAGAAACGCACTGTCTTGGCGAAAGAAAGCGTTTTTGTACAACTTCATAGAAATAGCTGTAACTTTTGATAGAAGACTCAGACAAACATGTTTATGGCCTTATCTTATAGAACTCAAGGTCTCCGTGCTGGGAAAACAGGTTTTGCAGCTGTTTGAGCTAAGATTTCCAAGTTATTCACATAATGAAAACATATACTTTGTTTCGGTCGAGTTCCCCATTCAAATGCATGTAACAGTGAGAAACGCACTGTCTTGGCGAAAGAAAGCGTTTTTGTACAACTTCATAGAAATAGCTGTAACTTTTGATAGAAGACTCAGACAAACATGTTTATGGCCTTATATTATAGAACTCAAGGTCCCCGTGCTGGGAAAACAGGTTTTGCAGCTGTTTGAGCTAAGATTTCCAAGTTATTCACATAATGAAAACCTATACTTTGTTTCGGTGGAGTTCCCCATTCAAATGCATGTAACAGTGAGAAACGCACTGTCTTGGCGAAAGAAAGCGTTTTTGTACAACTTCATATAAATAGCTGTAACTTTTGATAGAAGACTCAGACAAACATGTTTATGGCTTTATCTTATAGAACTCAAGGTTCCCGTGCTGGGAAAACAGGTTTTGTAGCTGTTTGAGCTAAGATTTCCAAGTTATTCACATAATGAAAACCTATACTTTGTTTCGGTCGAGTTCCCCATTCAAATGCATGTAACAGTGAGAAACGCACTGTCTTGGCGAAAGAAAGCGTTTTTGTACAACTTCATAGAAATAGCTGTAACTTTTGATAGAAGACTCGGATACACATGTTTATGGCTTTATCTTATACAACTCAAGGTCTCCGTGCTGGGAAAACAGGTTTTGCAGCTGTTTGAGCTAAGATTTCCAAGTTATTCACATAATGAAAACCTATACTTTGTTTCGGTCGAGTTCCCCATTCAAATGCATGTAACAGTGAGAAACGCACTGTCTTGGCGAAAGAAAGCGTTTTTGTACAACTTCATAGAAATAGCTGTAACTTTTGATAGAAGACTCAGACAAACATGTTTATGGCCTTATATTATAGAACTCAAGGTCCCCGTGCTGGGAAAACAGGTTTTGCAGCTGTTTGAGCTAAGATTTCCAAGTTATTCACATAATGAAAACCTATACTTTGTTTCGGTCGAGTTCCCCATTCAAATGCATGTAACAGTGAGAAACGCACTGTCTTGGCGAAAGAAAGCGTTTTTGTACAACTTCATAGAAATAGCTGTAACTTTTGATAGAAGACTCAGACAAACATGTTTATGGCCTTATATTATAGAACTCAAGGTCCCCGTGCTGGGAAAACAGGTTTTGCAGCTGTTTGAGCTAAGATTTCCAAGTTATTCACATAATGAAAACCTATACTTTGTTTCGGTCGAGTTCCCCATTCAAATGCATGTAACAGTGAGAAACGCACTGTCTTGGCGAAAGAAAGCGTTTTTGTACAACTTCATATAAATAGCTGTAACTTTTGATAGAAGACTCGGATACACATGTTTATGGCTTTATCTTATAGAACTCAAGGTTCCCGTGCTGGGAAAACAGGTTTTGTAGCTGTTTGAGCTAAGATTTCCAAGTTATTCACATAATGAAAACCTATACTTTGTTTCGGTCGAGTTCCCCATTCAAATGCATGTAACAGTGAGAAACGCACTGTCTTGGCGAAAGAAAGCGTTTTTGTACAACTTCATAGAAATAGCTGTAACTTTTGATAGAAGACTCAGACAAACATGTTTATGGCCTTATATTATAGAACTCAAGGTCCCCGAGCTGGGAAAACAGGTTTTGCAGCTGTTTGAGCTAAGATTTTCAAGTTATTCACATAATGAAAACGTATACTTTGTTTCGGTCGAGTTCCCCATTCAAATGCATGTAACAGTGAGAAACGCACTGTCTTGGCGAAAGAAAGCGTTTTTGTACAACTTCATAGAAATAGCTGTAACTTTTGATAGAAGACTCAGACAAACATGTTTATGGCCTTATATTATAGAACTCAAGGTCTCCGTGCTGGGAAAACAGGTTTTGCAGCTGTTTGAGCTAAGATTTCCAAGTTATTCACATAATGAAAACATATACTTTGTTTCGGTCGAGTTCCCCATTCAAATGCATGTAACAGTGAGAAACGCACTGTCTTGGCGAAAGAAAGCGTTTTTGTACAACTTCATAGAAATAGCTGTAACTTTTGATAGAAGACTCAGACAAACATGTTTATGGCCTTATATTATAGAACTCAAGGTCCACGTGCTGGGAAAACAGGTTTTGCAGCTGTTTGAGCTAAGATTTTCAAGCTATTCACATAATGAAAACCTATACTTTGTTTCGGTCGAGTTCCCCATTCAAATGCATGTAACAGTGAGAAACGCACTGTCTTGGCGAAAGAAAGCGTTTTTGTACAACTTCATAGAAATAGCTGTAACTTTTGATAGAAGACTCAGACAAACATGTTTATGGCCTTATATTATAGAACTCAAGGTCCCCGTGCTGGGAAAACAGGTTTTGCAGCTGTTTGAGCTAAGATTTCCAAGTTATTCACATAATGAAAACCTATACTTTGTTTCGGTCGAGTTCCCCATTCAAATGCATGTAACAGTGAGAAACGCACTGTCTTGGCGAAAGAAAGCGTTTTTGTACAACTTCATATAAATAGCTGTAACTTTTGATAGAAGACTCGGATACACATGTTTATGGCTTTATCTTATAGAACTCAAGGTTCCCGTGCTGGGAAAACAGGTTTTGTAGCTGTTTGAGCTAAGATTTCCAAGTTATTCACATAATGAAAACCTATACTTTGTTTCGGTCGAGTTCCCCATTCAAATGCATGTAACAGTGAGAAACGCACTGTCTTGGCGAAAGAAAGCGTTTTTGTACAACTTCATAGAAATAGCTGTAACTTTTGATAGAAGACTCAGACAAACATGTTTATGGCCTTATCTTATAGAACTCAAGGTCTCCGTGCTGGGAAAACAGGTTTTGCAGCTGTTTGAGCTAAGATTTCCAAGTTATTCACATAATGAAAACATATACTTTGTTTCGGTCGAGTTCCCCATTCAAATGCATGTAACAGTGAGAAACGCACTGTCTTGGCGAAAGAAAGCGTTTTTGTACAACTTCATATAAATAGCTGTAACTTTTGATAGAAGACTCGGATACACATGTTTATGGCTTTATCTTATAGAACTCAAGGTTCCCGTGCTGGGAAAACAGGTTTTGTAGCTGTTTGAGCTAAGATTTCCAAGTTATTCACATAATGAAAACCTATACTTTGTTTCGGTCGAGTTCCCCATTCAAATGCATGTAACAGTGAGAAACGCACTGTCTTGGCGAAAGAAAGCGTTTTTGTACAACTTCATAGAAATAGCTGTAACTTTTGATAGAAGACTCGGACAAACATGTTTATGGCTTTATCTTATAGAACTCAAGGTCTCCGTGCTGGGAAAACAGGTTATGCAGCTGTTTGAGCTAAGATTTTCAAGCTATTCACATAATGAAAACCTATACTTTGTTTCGGTCGAGTTCCCCATTCAAATGCATGTAACAGTGAGAAACGCACTGTCTTGGCGAAAGAAAGCGTTTTTGTACAACTTCATAGAAATAGCTGTAACTTTTGATAGAAGACTCAGACAAACATGTTTATGGCCTTATATTATAGAACTCAAGGTCCCCGTGCTGGGAAAACAGGTTTTGCAGCTGTTTGAGCTAAGATTTCCAAGTTATTCACATAATGAAAACCTATACTTTGTTTCGGTGGAGTTCCCCATTCAAATGCATGTAACAGTGAGAAACGCACTGTCTTGGCGAAAGAAAGCGTTTTTGTACAACTTCATATAAATAGCTGTAACTTTTGATAGAAGACTCGGATACACATGTTTATGGCTTTATCTTATAGAACTCAAGGTTCCCGTGCTGGGAAAACAGGTTTTGTAGCTGTTTGAGCTAAGATTTCCAAGTTATTCACATAATGAAAACCTATACTTTGTTTCGGTCGAGTTCCCCATTCAAATGCATGTAACAGTGAGAAACGCACTGTCTTGGCGAAAGAAAGCGTTTTTGTACAACTTCATAGAAATAGCTGTAACTTTTGATAGAAGACTCGGATACACATGTTTATGGCTTTATCTTATAGAACTCAAGGTTCCCGTGCTGGGAAAACAGGTTTTGTAGCTGTTTGAGCTAAGATTTCCAAGTTATTCACATAATGAAAACCTATACTTTGTTTCGGTCGAGTTCCCCATTCAAATGCATGTAACAGTGAGAAACGCACTGTCTTGGCGAAAGAAAGCGTTTTTGTACAACTTCATAGAAATAGCTGTAACTTTTGATAGAAGACTCGGACAAACATGTTTATGGCTTTATCTTATAGAACTCAAGGTCTCCGTGCTGGGAAAACAGGTTATGCAGCTGTTTGAGCTAAGATTTCCAAGTTATTCACATAATGAAAACCTATACTTTGTTTCGGTCGAGTTCCCCATTCAAATGCATGTAACAGTGAGAAACGCACTGTCTTGGCGAAAGAAAGCGTTTTTGTACAACTTCATAGAAATAGCTGTAACTTTTGATAGAAGACTCAGACAAACATGTTTATGGCCTTATATTATAGAACTCAAGGTCCCCGTGCTGGGAAAACAGGTTTTGCAGCTGTTTGAGCTAAGATTTCCAAGTTATTCACATAATGAAAACCTATACTTTGTTTCGGTGGAGTTCCCCATTCAAATGCATGTAACAGTGAGAAACGCACTGTCTTGGCGAAAGAAAGCGTTTTTGTACAACTTCATATAAATAGCTGTAACTTTTGATAGAAGACTCAGACAAACATGTTTATGGCTTTATCTTATAGAACTCAAGGTTCCCGTGCTGGGAAAACAGGTTTTGTAGCTGTTTGAGCTAAGATTTCCAAGTTATTCACATAATGAAAACCTATACTTTGTTTCGGTCGAGTTCCCCATTCAAATGCATGTAACAGTGAGAAACGCACTGTCTTGGCGAAAGAAAGCGTTTTTGTACAACTTCATAGAAATAGCTGTAACTTTTGATAGAAGACTCAGACAAACATGTTTATGGCCTTATCTTATAGAACTCAAGGTCTCCGTGCTGGGAAAACAGGTTTTGCAGCTGTTTGAGCTAAGATTTCCAAGTTATTCACATAATGAAAACATATACTTTGTTTCGGTCGAGTTCCCCATTCAAATGCATGTAACAGTGAGAAACGCACTGTCTTGGCGAAAGAAAGCGTTTTTGTACAACTTCATAGAAATAGCTGTAACTTTTGATAGAAGACTCAGACAAACATGTTTATGGCCTTATATTATAGAACTCAAGGTCCCCGTGCTGGGAAAACAGGTTTTGCAGCTGTTTGAGCTAAGATTTCCAAGTTATTCACATAATGAAAACCTATACTTTGTTTCGGTCGAGTTCCCCATTCAAATGCATGTAACAGTGAGAAACGCACTGTCTTGGCGAAAGAAAGCGTTTTTGTACAACTTCATAGAAATAGCTGTAACTTTTGATAGAAGACTCAGACAAACATGTTTATGGCCTTATATTATAGAACTCAAGGTCCCCGTGCTGGGAAAACAGGTTTTGCAGCTGTTTGAGCTAAGATTTCCAAGTTATTCACATAATGAAAACCTATACTTTGTTTCGGTCGAGTTCCCCATTCAAATGCATGTAACAGTGAGAAACGCACTGTCTTGGCGAAAGAAAGCGTTTTTGTACAACTTCATATAAATAGCTGTAACTTTTGATAGAAGACTCGGATACACATGTTTATGGCTTTATCTTATAGAACTCAAGGTTCCCGTGCTGGGAAAACAGGTTTTGTAGCTGTTTGAGCTAAGATTTCCAAGTTATTCACATAATGAAAACCTATACTTTGTTTCGGTCGAGTTCCCCATTCAAATGCATGTAACAGTGAGAAACGCACTGTCTTGGCGAAAGAAAGCGTTTTTGTACAACTTCATAGAAATAGCTGTAACTTTTGATAGAAGACTCAGACAAACATGTTTATGGCCTTATATTATAGAACTCAAGGTCCCCGAGCTGGGAAAACAGGTTTTGCAGCTGTTTGAGCTAAGATTTTCAAGTTATTCACATAATGAAAACGTATACTTTGTTTCGGTCGAGTTCCCCATTCAAATGCATGTAACAGTGAGAAACGCACTGTCTTGGCGAAAGAAAGCGTTTTTGTACAACTTCATAGAAATAGCTGTAACTTTTGATAGAAGACTCAGACAAACATGTTTATGGCCTTATATTATAGAACTCAAGGTCTCCGTGCTGGGAAAACAGGTTTTGCAGCTGTTTGAGCTAAGATTTCCAAGTTATTCACATAATGAAAACATATACTTTGTTTCGGTCGAGTTCCCCATTCAAATGCATGTAACAGTGAGAAACGCACTGTCTTGGCGAAAGAAAGCGTTTTTGTACAACTTCATAGAAATAGCTGTAACTTTTGATAGAAGACTCAGACAAACATGTTTATGGCCTTATATTATAGAACTCAAGGTCCACGTGCTGGGAAAACAGGTTTTGCAGCTGTTTGAGCTAAGATTTTCAAGCTATTCACATAATGAAAACCTATACTTTGTTTCGGTCGAGTTCCCCATTCAAATGCATGTAACAGTGAGAAACGCACTGTCTTGGCGAAAGAAAGCGTTTTTGTACAACTTCATAGAAATAGCTGTAACTTTTGATAGAAGACTCAGACAAACATGTTTATGGCCTTATATTATAGAACTCAAGGTCCCCGTGCTGGGAAAACAGGTTTTGCAGCTGTTTGAGCTAAGATTTCCAAGTTATTCACATAATGAAAACCTATACTTTGTTTCGGTCGAGTTCCCCATTCAAATGCATGTAACAGTGAGAAACGCACTGTCTTGGCGAAAGAAAGCGTTTTTGTACAACTTCATATAAATAGCTGTAACTTTTGATAGAAGACTCGGATACACATGTTTATGGCTTTATCTTATAGAACTCAAGGTTCCCGTGCTGGGAAAACAGGTTTTGTAGCTGTTTGAGCTAAGATTTCCAAGTTATTCACATAATGAAAACCTATACTTTGTTTCGGTCGAGTTCCCCATTCAAATGCATGTAACAGTGAGAAACGCACTGTCTTGGCGAAAGAAAGCGTTTTTGTACAACTTCATAGAAATAGCTGTAACTTTTGATAGAAGACTCAGACAAACATGTTTATGGCCTTATCTTATAGAACTCAAGGTCTCCGTGCTGGGAAAACAGGTTTTGCAGCTGTTTGAGCTAAGATTTCCAAGTTATTCACATAATGAAAACATATACTTTGTTTCGGTCGAGTTCCCCATTCAAATGCATGTAACAGTGAGAAACGCACTGTCTTGGCGAAAGAAAGCGTTTTTGTACAACTTCATATAAATAGCTGTAACTTTTGATAGAAGACTCGGATACACATGTTTATGGCTTTATCTTATAGAACTCAAGGTTCCCGTGCTGGGAAAACAGGTTTTGTAGCTGTTTGAGCTAAGATTTCCAAGTTATTCACATAATGAAAACCTATACTTTGTTTCGGTCGAGTTCCCCATTCAAATGCATGTAACAGTGAGAAACGCACTGTCTTGGCGAAAGAAAGCGTTTTTGTACAACTTCATAGAAATAGCTGTAACTTTTGATAGAAGACTCGGACAAACATGTTTATGGCTTTATCTTATAGAACTCAAGGTCTCCGTGCTGGGAAAACAGGTTATGCAGCTGTTTGAGCTAAGATTTTCAAGCTATTCACATAATGAAAACCTATACTTTGTTTCGGTCGAGTTCCCCATTCAAATGCATGTAACAGTGAGAAACGCACTGTCTTGGCGAAAGAAAGCGTTTTTGTACAACTTCATAGAAATAGCTGTAACTTTTGATAGAAGACTCAGACAAACATGTTTATGGCCTTATATTATAGAACTCAAGGTCCCCGTGCTGGGAAAACAGGTTTTGCAGCTGTTTGAGCTAAGATTTCCAAGTTATTCACATAATGAAAACCT
The DNA here is from genome assembly GCF_057382275.1 of Copadichromis virginalis. Taxonomy (NCBI): domain Eukaryota; kingdom Metazoa; phylum Chordata; class Actinopteri; order Cichliformes; family Cichlidae; genus Copadichromis; species Copadichromis virginalis. The sequence goes on from NC_140622.1 coordinate 4,185,693, forward strand.
ATACTTTGTTTCGGTGGAGTTCCCCATTCAAATGCATGTAACAGTGAGAAACGCACTGTCTTGGCGAAAGAAAGCGTTTTTGTACAACTTCATATAAATAGCTGTAACTTTTGATAGAAGACTCGGATACACATGTTTATGGCTTTATCTTATAGAACTCAAGGTTCCCGTGCTGGGAAAACAGGTTTTGTAGCTGTTTGAGCTAAGATTTCCAAGTTATTCACATAATGAAAACCTATACTTTGTTTCGGTCGAGTTCCCCATTCAAATGCATGTAACAGTGAGAAACGCACTGTCTTGGCGAAAGAAAGCGTTTTTGTACAACTTCATAGAAATAGCTGTAACTTTTGATAGAAGACTCAGACAAACATGTTTATGGCCTTATCTTATAGAACTCAAGGTCTCCGTGCTGGGAAAACAGGTTTTGCAGCTGTTTGAGCTAAGATTTCCAAGTTATTCACATAATGAAAACATATACTTTGTTTCGGTCGAGTTCCCCATTCAAATGCATGTAACAGTGAGAAACGCACTGTCTTGGCGAAAGAAAGCGTTTTTGTACAACTTCATATAAATAGCTGTAACTTTTGATAGAAGACTCAGACAAACATGTTTATGGCTTTATCTTATAGAACTCAAGGTTCCCGTGCTGGGAAAACAGGTTTTGTAGCTGTTTGAGCTAAGATTTCCAAGTTATTCACATAATGAAAACCTATACTTTGTTTCGGTCGAGTTCCCCATTCAAATGCATGTAACAGTGAGAAACGCACTGTCTTGGCGAAAGAAAGCGTTTTTGTACAACTTCATAGAAATAGCTGTAACTTTTGATAGAAGACTCAGACAAACATGTTTATGGCTTTATCTTATAGAACTCAAGGTTCCCGTGCTGGGAAAACAGGTTTTGTAGCTGTTTGAGCTAAGATTTCCAAGTTATTCACATAATGAAAACCTATACTTTGTTTCGGTCGAGTTCCCCATTCAAATGCATGTAACAGTGAGAAACGCACTGTCTTGGCGAAAGAAAGCGTTTTTGTACAACTTCATAGAAATAGCTGTAACTTTTGATAGAAGACTCAGACAAACATGTTTATGGCCTTATCTTATAGAACTCAAGGTCTCCGTGCTGGGAAAACAGGTTTTGCAGCTGTTTGAGCTAAGATTTCCAAGTTATTCACATAATGAAAACATATACTTTGTTTCGGTCGAGTTCCCCATTCAAATGCATGTAACAGTGAGAAACGCACTGTCTTGGCGAAAGAAAGCGTTTTTGTACAACTTCATATAAATAGCTGTAACTTTTGATAGAAGACTCGGATACACATGTTTATGGCTTTATCTTATAGAACTCAAGGTTCCCGTGCTGGGAAAACAGGTTTTGTAGCTGTTTGAGCTAAGATTTCCAAGTTATTCACATAATGAAAACCTATACTTTGTTTCGGTCGAGTTCCCCATTCAAATGCATGTAACAGTGAGAAACGCACTGTCTTGGCGAAAGAAAGCGTTTTTGTACAACTTCATAGAAATAGCTGTAACTTTTGATAGAAGACTCGGACAAACATGTTTATGGCTTTATCTTATAGAACTCAAGGTCTCCGTGCTGGGAAAACAGGTTATGCAGCTGTTTGAGCTAAGATTTCCAAGTTATTCACATAATGAAAACCTATACTTTGTTTCGGTCGAGTTCCCCATTCAAATGCATGTAACAGTGAGAAACGCACTGTCTTGGCGAAAGAAAGCGTTTTTGTACAACTTCATAGAAATAGCTGTAACTTTTGATAGAAGACTCAGACAAACATGTTTATGGCCTTATATTATAGAACTCAAGGTCCACGTGCTGGGAAAACAGGTTTTGCAGCTGTTTGAGCTAAGATTTTCAAGCTATTCACATAATGAAAACGTATACTTTGTTTCGGTCGAGTTCCCCATTCAAATGCATGTAACAGTGAGAAACGCACTGTCTTGGCGAAAGAAAGCGTTTTTGTACAACTTCATAGAAATAGCTGTAACTTTTGATAGAAGACTCAGACAAACATGTTTATGGCCTTATATTATAGAACTCAAGGTCTCCGTGCTGGGAAAACAGGTTTTGCAGCTGTTTGAGCTAAGATTTCCAAGTTATTCACATAATGAAAACCTATACTTTGTTTCGGTCGAGTTCCCCATTCAAATGCATGTAACAGTGAGAAACACACTGTATTGGCGAAAGAAAGCGTTTTTGTACAACTTCATAGAAATAGCTGTAACTTTTGATAGAAGACTCGGATACACATGTTTATGGCTTTATCTTATAGAACTCAAGGTTCCCGTGCTGGGAAAACAGGTTTTGCAGCTGTTTGAGCTAAGATTTCCAAGTTATTCACATAATGAAAACCTATACTTTGTTTCGGTCGAGTTCCCCATTCAAATGCATGTAACAGTGAGAAACGCACTGTCTTGGCGAAAGAAAGCGTTTTTGTACAACTTCATATAAATAGCTGTAACTTTTGATAGAAGACTCGGATACACATGTTTATGGCTTCATCTTATAGAACTCAAGGTCTCCGTGCTGGGAAAACAGGTTTTGCAGCTGTTTGAGCTAAGATTTCCAAGTTATTCACATAATGAAAACTTGTACTTTGTTTCGGTCGAGTTCCCCATTCAAATGCATGTAACAGTGAGAAACGCACTGTCTTGGCGAAAGAAAGCGTTTTTGTACAACTTCATAGAAATAGCTGTAACTTTTGATAGAAGACTCAGACAAACATGTTTATGGCTTTATCTTATAGAACTCAAGGTCTCCGTGCTGGGAAAACAGGTTTTGCAGCTGTTTGAGCTAAGATTTCCAAGTTATTCACATAATGAAAACCTATACTTTGTTTCGGTCGAGTTCCCCATTCAAATGCATGTAACAGTGAGAAACGCACTGTCTTGGCGAAAGAAAGCGTTTTTGTACAACTTCATATAAATAGCTGTAACTTTTGATAGAAGACTCAGACAAACATGTTTATGGCCTTATATTATAGAACTCAAGGTCTCCGTGCTGGGAAAACAGGTTTTGCAGCTGTTTGAGCTAAGATTTCCAAGTTATTCACATAATGAAAACCTATACTTTGTTTCGGTCGAGTTCCCCATTCAAATGCATGTAACAGTGAGAAACGCAGTGTCTTGGCGAAAGAAAGCGTTTTTGTACAACTTCATATGAATAGCTGTAACTTTTGATAGAAGACTCGGATACACATGTTTATGGCTTTATCTTATAGAACTCAAGGTTCCCGTGCTGGGCAAACAGGTTTTGCAGCTGTTTGAGCTAAGATTTCCAAGTTATTCACATAATGAAAACCTATACTTTGTTTCGGTCGAGTTCCCCATTCAAATGCACGTAACAGTGAGAAACGCACTGTCTTGGCGAAAGAAAGCGTTTTTGTACAACTTCATAGGAATAGCTGTAACTTTTGATAGAAGACTCAGACAAACATGTTTATGGCTTTATCTTATAGAACTCAAGGTCTCCGTGCTGGGAAAACAGGTTTTGCAGCTGTTTGAGCTAAGATTTCCAAGTTATTCACATAATGAAAACCTATACTTTGTTTCGGTCGAGTTCCCCATTCAAATGCATGTAACAGTGAGAAACGCACTGTCTTGGCGAAAGAAAGCGTTTTTGTACAACTTCATATAAATAGCTGTAACTTTTGATAGAAGACTCGGATACACATGTTTATGGCTTTATCTTATAGAACTCAAGGTTCCCGTGCTGGGAAAACAGGTTTTGTAGCTGTTTGAGCTAAGATTTCCAAGTTATTCACATAATGAAAACCTATACTTTGTTTCGGTCGAGTTCCCCATTCAAATGCATGTAACAGTGAGAAACGCACTGTCTTGGCGAAAGAAAGCGTTTTTGTACAACTTCATAGAAATAGCTGTAACTTTTGATAGAAGACTCAGACAAACATGTTTATGGCCTTATATTATAGAACTCAAGGTCCCCGTGCTGGGAAAACAGGTTTTGCAGCTGTTTGAGCTAAGATTTCCAAGTTATTCACATAATGAAAACCTATACTTTGTTTCGGTCGAGTTCCCCATTCAAATGCATGTAACAGTGAGAAACGCACTGTCTTGGCGAAAGAAAGCGTTTTTGTACAACTTCATAGAAATAGCTGTAACTTTTGATAGAAGACTCGGACAAACATGTTTATGGCTTTATCTTATAGAACTCAAGGTCCCCGTGCTGGGAAAACAGGTTTTGCAGCTGTTTGAGCTAAGATTTCCAAGTTATTCACATAATGAAAACTTGTACTTTGTTTCGGTGGAGTTCCCCATTCAAATGCATGTAACAGTGAGAAACGCACTGTCTTGGCGAAAGAAAGCGTTTTTGTACAACTTCATAGAAATAGCTGTAACTTTTGATAGAAGACTCAGACAAACATGTTTATGGCCTTATATTATAGAACTCAAGGTCTCCGTGCTGGGAAAACAGGTTTTGCAGCTGTTTGAGCTAAGATTTCCAAGTTATTCACATAATGAAAACCTATACTTTGTTTCGGTCGAGTTCCCCATTCAAATGCATGTAACAGTGAGAAACGCAGTGTCTTGGCGAAAGAAAGCGTTTTTGTACAACTTCATATAAATAGCTGTAACTTTTGATAGAAGACTCAGACAAACATGTTTAGGGCTTTATCTTATAGAACTCAAGGTCTCCGTGCTGGGAAAACAGGTTTTGCAGCTGTTTGAGCTAAGATTTCCAAGTTATTCACATAATGAAAACCTATACTTTGTTTCGGTCGAGTTCCCCATTCAAATGCATGTAACAGTGAGAAACGCACTGTCTTGGCGAAAGAAAGCGTTTTTGTACAACTTCATAGGAATAGCTGTAACTTTTGATAGAAGACTCAGACAAACATGTTTATGGCTTTATCTTATAGAACTCAAGGTCTCCGTGCTGGGAAAACAGGTTTTGCAGCTGTTTGAGCTAAGATTTCCAAGTTATTCACATAATGAAAACCTATACTTTGTTTCGGTCGAGTTCCCCATTCAAATGCATGTAACAGTGAGAAACGCACTGTCTTGGCGAAAGAAAGCGTTTTTGTACAACTTCATAGAAATAGCTGTAACTTTTGATAGAAGACTCGGATACACATGTTTATGGCTTTATCTTATAGAACTCAAGGTGCCCGTGCTGGGAAAACAGGTTTTGCAGCTGTTTGAGCTAAGATTTTCAAGTTATTCACATAATGAAAACGTATACTTTGTTTCGGTCGAGTTCCCCATTCAAATGCATGTAACAGTGAGAAACGCACTGTCTTGGCGAAAGAAAGCGTTTTTGTACAACTTCATAGAAATAGCTGTAACTTTTGATAGAAGACTCAGACAAACATGTTTATGGCCTTATATTATAGAACTCAAGGTCCCCGTGCTGGGAAAACAGGTTTTGCAGCTGTTTGAGCTAAGATTTTCAAGTTATTCACATAATGAAAACCTATACTTTGTTTCGGTCGAGTTCCCCATTCAAATGCATGTAACAGTGAGAAACGCACTGTCTTGGCGAAAGAAAGCGTTTTTGTACAACTTCATAGAAATAGCTGTAACTTTTGATAGAAGACTCAGACAAACATGTTTATGGCCTTATATTATAGAACTCAAGGTCCCCGTGCTGGGAAAACAGGTTTTGCAGCTGTTTGAGCTAAGATTTCCAAGTTATTCACATAATGAAAACGTATACTTTGTTTCGGTCGAGTTCCCCATTCAAATGCATGTAACAGTGAGAAACGCACTGTCTTGGCGAAAGAAAGCGTTTTTGTACAACTTCATAGAAATAGCTGTAACTTTTGATAGAAGACTCAGACAAACATGTTTATGGCCTTATATTATAGAACTCAAGGTCCCCGTGCTGGGAAAACAGGTTTTGCAGCTGTTTGAGCTAAGATTTCCAAGTTATTCACATAATGAAAACCTATACTTTGTTTCGGTCGAGTTCCCCATTCAAATGCATGTAACAGTGAGAAACGCACTGTCTTGGCGAAAGAAAGCGTTTTTGTACAACTTCATAGAAATAGCTGTAACTTTTGATAGAAGACTCGGACAAACATGTTTATGGCTTTATCTTATAGAACTCAAGGTCCCCGTGCTGGGAAAACAGGTTTTGCAGCTGTTTGAGCTAAGATTTCCAAGTTATTCACATAATGAAAACCTATACTTTGTTTCGGTCGAGTTCCCCATTCAAATGCATGTAACAGTGAGAAACGCACTGTCTTGGCGAAAGAAAGCGTTTTTGTACAACTTCATATGAATAGCTGTAACTTTTGATAGAAGACTCGGATACACATGTTTATGGCTTTATCTTATAGAACTCAAGGTTCCCGTGCTGGGCAAACAGGTTTTGCAGCTGTTTGAGCTAAGATTTCCAAGTTATTCACATAATGAAAACCTATACTTTGTTTCGGTCGAGTTCCCCATTCAAATGCATGTAACAGTGAGAAACGCACTGTCTTGGCGAAAGAAAGCGTTTTTGTACAACTTCATATAAATAGCTGTAACTTTTGATAGAAGACTCGGATACACATGTTTATGACTTTATCTTATAGAACTCAAGGTTCCCGTGCTGGGAAAACAGGTTTTGTAGCTGTTTGAGCTAAGATTTTCAAGTTATTCACATAATGAAAACCTATACTTTGTTTCGGTCGAGTTCCCCATTCAAATGCATGTAACAGTGAGAAACGCACTGTCTTGGCGAAAGAAAGCGTTTTTGTACAACTTCATATAAATAGCTGTAACTTTTGATAGAAGACTCAGACAAACATGTTTATGGCTTTATCTTATAGAACTCAAGGTCCCCGTGCTGGGAAAACAGGTTTTGCAGCTGTTTGAGCTAAGATTTCCAAGTTATTCACATAATGAAAACTTGTACTTTGTTTCGGTGGAGTTCCCCATTCAAATGCATGTAACAGTGAGAAACGCACTGTCTTGGCGAAAGAAAGCGTTTTTGTACAACTTCATAGAAATAGCTGTAACTTTTGATAGAAGACTCAGACAAACATGTTTATGGCCTTATATTATAGAACTCAAGTTCTCCGTGCTGGGAAAACAGGTTTTGCAGCTGTTTGAGCTAAGATTTCCAAGTTATTCACATAATGAAAACCTATACTTTGTTTCGGTCGAGTTCCCCATTCAAATGCATGTAACAGTGAGAAACGCACTGTCTTGGCGAAAGAAAGCGTTTTTGTACAACTTCATATAAATAGCTGTAACTTTTGATAGAAGACTCGGATACACATGTTTATGGCTTTATCTTATAGAACTCAAGGTTCCCGTGCTGGGAAAACAGGTTTTGTAGCTGTTTGAGCTAAGATTTCCAAGTTATTCACATAATGAAAACCTATACTTTGTTTCGGTCGAGTTCCCCATTCAAATGCATGTAACAGTGAGAAACGCACTGTCTTGGCGAAAGAAAGCGTTTTTGTACAACTTCATATAAATAGCTGTAACTTTTGATAGAAGACTCAGACAAACATGTTTATGGCTTTATCTTCTAGAACTCAAGGTCTCCGTGCTGGGAAAACAGGTTTTGCAGCTGTTTGAGCTAAGATTTCCAAGTTATTCACATAATGAAAACCTATACTTTGTTTGGTGCGAGTTCCCCATTCAAATGCATGTAATCGTCAGAAACGCACTAACGTGGTGAAATTAAGCGTTTTTCATGGTCTTCATAAAGACAGCTGTAACTTAAAGCCAGAAATACATATTTATGGATTTATCTTATAGAATTCAATATCCCCGACTTTGTGTCGGGTGAGAACGCCATTCAAATGCATTTGCGTGATAGAATTCAATATCCCCGTGTTGAGCAAGCGGTTTTTGCAGCTGTTTGAGCTAAGATGTTAAAGTTGTTCACATAATGAAAACCTATACTTTGTTTCGTGCGAGTTCCCCATTCAAATGCATGTAATCGTCAGAAACGCACTAACGTGGCGAAATAAAGCGTTTTTGCACAACTTCATATAAATCGGTGTAACTTTTGATAGAAGATTCAGATATATGTATTAATGGCTTTATCTTATAGAATTCAATATCCCCGTGCTGGGCAAACAGGTTTTGCAGCTGTTTGAGCTAAGATTTTCAAGTTATTCACATAATGAAAACCTATACTTTGTGTCGTGCGAGAACGCCATTCAAATGCATGTAATCGTCAGAAACGCACTAAAGTGGTGAAATGAAGCGTTTTTCTTGGTCTTCATAAAGACAGCTGTAACTTTTGATAGAAGACTCAGAAATACATATTTATGGATTTATCTTATAGAATTCAATATCCCCGCGCTGGGCAAACAGGTTTTAAAGCTGTGTGAGCTAAGATTTCCAAGTTATTCACATAATGAGAACCTATACTTTGTTTCGGTCGAGTTCCCCATTCAAATGCATGTAACAGTGAGAAACGCACTGTCTTGGCGAAAGAAAGCGTTTTTGTACAACTTCATATAAATAGCTGTAACTTTTGATAGAAGACTCAGACAAACATGTTTATGGCTTTATCTTATAGAACTCAAGGTCTCCGTGCTGGGAAAACAGGTTTTGCAGCTGTTTGAGCTAAGATTTCCAAGTTATTCACATAATGAAAACCTATACTTTGTTTCGGTCGAGTTCCCCATTCAAATGCATGTAACAGTGAGAAACGCACTGTCTTGGCGAAAGAAAGCGTTTTTGTACAACTTCATATAAATAGCTGTAACTTTTGATAGAAGACTCAGACAAACATGTTTATGGCTTTATCTTATAGAACTCAAGGTTCCCGTGCTGGGAAAACAGGTTTTGCAGCTGTTTGAGCTAAGATTTCCAAGTTATTCACATAATGAAAACCTATACTTTGTTTCGGTCGAGTTCCCCATTCAAATGCATGTAACAGTGAGAAACGCACTGTCTTGGCGAAAGAAAGCGTTTTTGTACAACTTCATATAAATAGCTGTAACTTCTGATAGAAGACTCGGACAAACATGTTTATGGCTTTATCTTATAGAACTCAAGGTCTCCGTGCTGGGAAAACAGGTTTTGCAGCTGTTTGAGCTAAGATTTCCAAGTTATTCACATAATGAAAACCTATACTTTGTTTCGGTCGAGTTCCCCATTCAAATGCATGTAACAGTGAGAAACGCACTGTCTTGGCGAAAGAAAGCGTTTTTGTACAACTTCATATAAATAGCTGTAACTTTTGATAGAAGACTCAGACAAACATGTTTATGGCTTTATCTTATAGAACTCAAGGTCCCCGTGCTGGGAAAACAGGTTTTGCAGCTGTTTGAGCTAAGATTTCCAAGTTATTCACATAATGAAAACTTGTACTTTGTTTCGGTGGAGTTCCCCATTCAAATGCATGTAACAGTGAGAAACGCACTGTCTTGGCGAAAGAAAGCGTTTTTGTACAACTTCATAGAAATAGCTGTAACTTTTGATAGAAGACTCAGACAAACATGTTTATGGCCTTATATTATAGAACTCAAGGTCTCCGTGCTGGGAAAACAGGTTTTGCAGCTGTTTGAGCTAAGATTTCCAAGTTATTCACATAATGAAAACCTATACTTTGTTTCGGTCGAGTTCCCCATTCAAATGCATGTAACAGTGAGAAACGCACTGTCTTGGCGAAAGAAAGCGTTTTTGTACAACTTCATATGAATAGCTGTAACTTTTGATAGAAGACTCGGACAAACATGTTTATGGCTTTATCTTATAGAACTCAAGGTTCCTGTGCTGGGCAAACAGGTTTTGCAGCTGTTTGAGCTAAGATTTCCAAGTTATTCACATAATGAAAACCTATACTTTGTTTCGGTCGAGTTCCCCATTCAAATGCATGTAACAGTGAGAAACGCAGTGTCTTGGCGAAAGAAAGCGTTTTTGTACAACTTCATATAAATAGCTGTAACTTTTGATAGAAGACTCAGACAAACATGTTTATGGCTTTATCTTATAGAACTCAAGGTCTCCGTGCTGGGAAAACAGGTTTTGCAGCTGTTTGAGCTAAGATTTCCAAGTTATTCACATAATGAAAACCTATACTTTGTTTCGGTCGAGTTCCCCATTCAAATGCATGTAACAGTGAGAAACGCACTGTCTTGGCGAAAGAAAGCGTTTTTGTACAACTTCATAGGAATAGCTGTAACTTTTGATAGAAGACTCAGACAAACATGTTTATGGCCTTATATTATAGAACTCAAGGTCTCCGTGCTGGGAAAACAGGTTTTGCAGCTGTTTGAGCTAAGATTTCCAAGTTATTCACATAATGAAAACCTATACTTTGTTTCGGTCGAGTTCCCCATTCAAATGCATGTAACAGTGAGAAACGCACTGTCTTGGCGAAAGAAAGCGTTTTTGTACAACTTCATAGAAATAGCTGTAACTTTTGATAGAAGACTCGGATACACATGTTTATGGCTTTATCTTATAGAACTCAAGGTTCCCGTGCTGGGAAAACAGGTTTTGCAGCTGTTTGAGCTAAGATTTTCAAGTTATTCACATAATGAAAACGTATACTTTGTTTCGGTCGAGTTCCCCATTCAAATGCATGTAACAGTGAGAAACGCACTGTCTTGGCGAAAGAAAGCGTTTTTGTACAACTTCATATAAATAGCTGTAACTTTTGATAGAAGACTCAGACAAACATGTTTATGGCTTTATCTTATAGAACTCAAGGTCCCCGTGCTGGGAAAACAGGTTTTGCAGCTGTTTGAGCTAAGATTTCCAAGTTATTCACATAATGAAAACCTATACTTTGTTTCGGTCGAGTTCCCCATTCAAATGCATGTAACAGTGAGAAACGCACTGTCTTGGCGAAAGAAAGCGTTTTTGTACAACTTCATAGGAATAGCTGTAACTTTTGATAGAAGACTCGGATACACATGTTTATGGCTTTATCTTATAGAACTCAAGGTTCCCGTGCTGGGAAAACAGGTTTTGCAGCTGTTTGAGCTAAGATTTCCAAGTTATTCACATAATGAAAACCTATACTTTGTTTCGGTCGAGTTCCCCATTCAAATGCATGTAACAGTGAGAAACGCACTGTCTTGGCGAAAGAAAGCGTTTTTGTACAACTTCATAGAAATAGCTGTAACTTTTGATAGAAGACTCGGACAAACATGTTTATGGCTTTATCTTATAGAACTCAAGGTCCCCGTGCTGGGAAAACAGGTTTTGCAGCTGTTTGAGCTAAGATTTCCAAGTTATTCACATAATGAAAACTTGTACTTTGTTTCGGTGGAGTTCCCCATTCAAATGCATGTAACAGTGAGAAACGCACTGTCTTGGCGAAAGAAAGCGTTTTTGTACAACTTCATAGAAATAGCTGTAACTTTTGATAGAAGACTCAGACAAACATGTTTATGGCCTTATATTATAGAACTCAAGGTCTCCGTGCTGGGAAAACAGGTTTTGCAGCTGTTTGAGCTAAGATTTCCAAGTTATTCACATAATGAAAACCTATACTTTGTTTCGGTCGAGTTCCCCATTCAAATGCATGTAACAGTGAGAAACGCACTGTCTTGGCGAAAGAAAGCGTTTTTGTACAACTTCATATAAATAGCTGTAACTTTTGATAGAAGACTCAGACAAACATGTTTATGGCCTTATATTATAGAACTCAAGGTCTCCGTGCTGGGAAAACAGGTTTTGCAGCTGTTTGAGCTAAGATTTCCAAGTTATTCACATAATGAAAACCTATACTTTGTTTCGGTCGAGTTCCCCATTCAAATGCATGTAACAGTGAGAAACGCACTGTCTTGGCGAAAGAAAGCGTTTTTGTACAACTTCATATAAATAGCTGTAACTTTTGATAGAAGACTCAGACAAACATGTTTATGGCTTTATCTTATAGAACTCAAGGTCACCGTGCTGGGAAAACAGGTTTTGCAGCTGTTTGAGCTAAGATTTCCAAGTTATTCACATAATGAAAACCTATACTTTGTTTCGGTCGAGTTCCCCATTCAAATGCATGTAACAGTGAGAAACGCAGTGTCTTGGCGAAAGAAAGCGTTTTTGTACAACTTCATAGGAATAGCTGTAACTTTTGATAGAAGACTCAGACAAACATGTTTATGGCTTTATCTTATAGAACTCAAGGTCTCCGTGCTGGGAAAACAGGTTTTGCAGCTGTTTGAGCTAAGATTTCCAAGTTATTCACATAATGAAAACCTATACTTTGTTTCGGTCGAGTTCCCCATTCAAATGCATGTAACAGTGAGAAACGCACTGTCTTGGCGAAAGAAAGCGTTTTTGTACAACTTCATATAAATAGCTGTAACTTTTGATAGAAGACTCGGATACACATGTTTATGGCTTTATCTTATAGAACTCAAGGTTCCCGTGCTGGGAAAACAGGTTTTGCAGCTGTTTGAGCTAAGATTTTCAAGTTATTCACATAATGAAAACGTATACTTTGTTTCGGTCGAGTTCCCCATTCAAATGCATGTAACAGTGAGAAACGCACTGTCTTGGCGAAAGAAAGCGTTTTTGTACAACTTCATAGAAATAGCTGTAACTTTTGATAGAAGACTCAGACAAACATGTTTATGGCCTTATATTATAGAACTCAAGGTCCCCGTGCTGGGAAAACAGGTTTTGCAGCTGTTTGAGCTAAGATTTCCAAGTTATTCACATAATGAAAACGTATACTTTGTTTCGGTCGAGTTCCCCATTCAAATGCATGTAACAGTGAGAAACGCACTGTCTTGGCGAAAGAAAGCGTTTTTGTACAACTTCATAGAAATAGCTGTAACTTTTGATAGAAGACTCAGACAAACATGTTTATGGCCTTATATTATAGAACTCAAGGTCCCCGTGCTGGGAAAACAGGTTTTGCAGCTGTTTGAGCTAAGATTTCCAAGTTATTCACATAATGAAAACCTATACTTTGTTTCGGTCGAGTTCCCCATTCAAATGCATGTAACAGTGAGAAACGCACTGTCTTGGCGAAAGAAAGCGTTTTTGTACAACTTCATAGGAATAGCTGTAACTTTTGATAGAAGACTCAGACAAACATGTTTATGGCTTTATCTTATAGAACTCAAGGTCTCCGTGCTGGGAAAACAGGTTTTGCAGCTGTTTGAGCTAAGATTTCCAAGTTATTCACATAATGAAAACCTATACTTTGTTTCGGTCGAGTTCCCCATTCAAATGCATGTAACAGTGAGAAACGCACTGTCTTGGCGAAAGAAAGCGTTTTTGTACAACTTCATAGAAATAGCTGTAACTTTTGATAGAAGACTCGGATACACATGTTTATGGCTTTATCTTATAGAACTCAAGGTTCCCGTGCTGGGAAAACAGGTTTTGCAGCTGTTTGAGCTAAGATTTCCAAGTTATTCACATAATGAAAACCTATACTTTGTTTCGGTCGAGTTCCCCATTCAAATGCATGTAACAGTGAGAAACGCACTGTCTTGGCGAAAGAAAGCGTTTTTGTACAACTTCATATAAATAGCTGTAACTTTTGATAGAAGACTCAGACAAACATGTTTATGGCCTTATATTATAGAACTCAAGGTCCCCGTGCTGGGAAAACAGGTTTTGCAGCTGTTTGAGCTAAGATTTCCAAGTTATTCACATAATGAAAACGTATACTTTGTTTCGGTCGAGTTCCCCATTCAAATGCATGTAACAGTGAGAAACGCACTGTCTTGGCGAAAGAAAGCGTTTTTGTACAACTTCATAGAAATAGCTGTAACTTTTGATAGAAGACTCAGACAAACATGTTTATGGCCTTATATTATAGAACTCAAGGTCCCCGTGCTGGGAAAACAGGTTTTGCAGCTGTTTGAGCTAAGATTTCCAAGTTATTCACATAATGAAAACATATACTTTGTTTCGGTCGAGTTCCCCATTCAAATGCATGTAACAGTGAGAAACGCACTGTCTTGGCGAAAGAAAGCGTTTTTGTACAACTTCATAGGAATAGCTGTAACTTTTGATAGAAGACTCGGATACACATGTTTATGGCTTTATCTTATAGAACTCAAGGTTCCCGTGCTGGGAAAACAGGTTTTGCAGCTGTTTGAGCTAAGATTTCCAAGTTATTCACATAATGAAAACCTATACTTTGTTTCGGTCGAGTTCCCCATTCAAATGCATGTAACAGTGAGAAACGCACTGTCTTGGCGAAAGAAAGCGTTTTTGTACAACTTCATAGAAATAGCTGTAACTTTTGATAGAAGACTCGGACAAACATGTTTATGGCTTTATCTTATAGAACTCAAGGTCCCCGTGCTGGGAAAACAGGTTTTGCAGCTGTTTGAGCTAAGATTTCCAAGTTATTCACATAATGAAAACCTATACTTTGTTTCGGTCGAGTTCCCCATTCAAATGCATGTAACAGTGAGAAACGCACTGTCTTGGCGAAAGAAAGCGTTTTTGTACAACTTCATAGAAATAGCTGTAACTTTTGATAGAAGACTCAGACAAACATGTTTATGGCCTTATATTATAGAACTCAAGGTCTCTGTGCTGGGAAAACAGGTTTTGCAGCTGTTTGAGCTAAGATTTCCAAGTTATTCACATAATGAAAACCTATACTTTGTTTCGGTCGAGTTCCCCATTCAAATGCATGTAACAGTGAGAAACGCACTGTCTTGGCGAAAGAAAGCGTTTTTGTACAACTTCATAGAAATAGCTGTAACTTTTGATAGAAGACTCGGATACACATGTTTATGACTTTATCTTATAGAACTCAAGGTTCCCGTGCTGGGAAAACAGGTTTTGTAGCTGTTTGAGCTAAGATTTTCAAGTTATTCACATAATGAAAACCTATACTTTGTTTCGGTCGAGTTCCCCATTCAAATGCATGTAACAGTGAGAAACGCACTGTCTTGGCGAAAGAAAGCGTTTTTGTACAACTTCATATAAATAGCTGTAACTTTTGATAGAAGACTCAGACAAACATGTTTATGGCTTTATCTTATAGAACTCAAGGTCCCCGTGCTGGGAAAACAGGTTTTGCAGCTGTTTGAGCTAAGATTTCCAAGTTATTCACATAATGAAAACTTGTACTTTGTTTCGGTGGAGTTCCCCATTCAAATGCATGTAACAGTGAGAAACGCACTGTCTTGGCGAAAGAAAGCGTTTTTGTACAACTTCATAGAAATAGCTGTAACTTTTGATAGAAGACTCAGACAAACATGTTTATGGCCTTATATTATAGAACTCAAGTTCTCCGTGCTGGGAAAACAGGTTTTGCAGCTGTTTGAGCTAAGATTTCCAAGTTATTCACATAATGAAAACCTATACTTTGTTTCGGTCGAGTTCCCCATTCAAATGCATGTAACAGTGAGAAACGCACTGTCTTGGCGAAAGAAAGCGTTTTTGTACAACTTCATAGAAATAGCTGTAACTTTTGATAGAAGACTCAGACAAACATGTTTATGGCCTTATATTATAGAACTCAAGGTCTCTGTGCTGGGAAAACAGGTTTTGCAGCTGTTTGAGCTAAGATTTCCAAGTTATTCACATAATGAAAACCTATACTTTGTTTCGGTCGAGTTCCCCATTCAAATGCATGTAACAGTGAGAAACGCACTGTCTTGGCGAAAGAAAGCGTTTTTGTACAACTTCATATGAATAGCTGTAACTTTTGATAGAAGACTCGGATACACATGTTTATGGCTTTATCTTATAGAACTCAAGGTTCCCGTGCTGGGCAAACAGGTTTTGCAGCTGTTTGAGCTAAGATTTCCAAGTTATTCACATAATGAAAACCTATACTTTGTTTCGGTCGAGTTCCCCATTCAAATGCATGTAACAGTGAGAAACGCACTGTCTTGGCGAAAGAAAGCGTTTTTGTACAACTTCATATAAATAGCTGTAACTTTTGATAGAAGACTCGGATACACATGTTTATGGCTTTATCTTATAGAACTCAAGGTTCCCGTGCTGGGAAAACAGGTTTTGTAGCTGTTTGAGCTAAGATTTTCAAGTTATTCACATAATGAAAACCTATACTTTGTTTCGGTCGAGTTCCCCATTCAAATGCATGTAACAGTGAGAAACGCACTGTCTTGGCGAAAGAAAGCGTTTTTGTACAACTTCATATAAATAGCTGTAACTTTTGATAGAAGACTCAGACAAACATGTTTATGGCTTTATCTTATAGAACTCAAGGTCCCCGTGCTGGGAAAACAGGTTTTGCAGCTGTTTGAGCTAAGATTTCCAAGTTATTCACATAATGAAAACTTGTACTTTGTTTCGGTGGAGTTCCCCATTCAAATGCATGTAACAGTGAGAAACGCACTGTCTTGGCGAAAGAAAGCGTTTTTGTACAACTTCATAGAAATAGCTGTAACTTTTGATAGAAGACTCAGACAAACATGTTTATGGCCTTATATTATAGAACTCAAGGTCTCCGTGCTGGGAAAACAGGTTTTGCAGCTGTTTGAGCTAAGATTTCCAAGTTATTCACATAATGAAAACCTATACTTTGTTTCGGTCGAGTTCCCCATTCAAATGCATGTAACAGTGAGAAACGCACTGTCTTGGCGAAAGAAAGCGTTTTTGTACAACTTCATAGAAATAGCTGTAACTTTTGATAGAAGACTCGGATACACATGTTTATGGCTTTATCTTATAGAACTCAAGGTTCCCGTGCTGGGAAAACAGGTTTTGCAGCTGTTTGAGCTAAGATTTTCAAGTTATTCACATAATGAAAACGTATACTTTGTTTCGGTCGAGTTCCCCATTCAAATGCATGTAACAGTGAGAAACGCACTGTCTTGGCGAAAGAAAGCGTTTTTGTACAACTTCATAGAAATAGCTGTAACTTTTGATAGAAGACTCGGACAAACATGTTTATGGCTTTATCTTATAGAACTCAAGGTCCCCGTGCTGGGAAAACAGGTTTTGCAGCTGTTTGAGCTAAGATTTCCAAGTTATTCACATAATGAAAACCTATACTTTGTTTCGGTCGAGTTCCCCATTCAAATGCATGTAACAGTGAGAAACGCACTGTCTTGGCGAAAGAAAGCGTTTTTGTACAACTTCATAGAAATAGCTGTAACTTTTGATAGAAGACTCAGACAAACATGTTTATGGCCTTATATTATAGAACTCAAGGTCTCTGTGCTGGGAAAACAGGTTTTGCAGCTGTTTGAGCTAAGATTTCCAAGTTATTCACATAATGAAAACCTATACTTTGTTTCGGTCGAGTTCCCCATTCAAATGCATGTAACAGTGAGAAACGCACTGTCTTGGCGAAAGAAAGCGTTTTTGTACAACTTCATATGAATAGCTGTAACTTTTGATAGAAGACTCGGATACACATGTTTATGGCTTTATCTTATAGAACTCAAGGTTCCCGTGCTGGGCAAACAGGTTTTGCAGCTGTTTGAGCTAAGATTTCCAAGTTATTCACATAATGAAAACCTATACTTTGTTTCGGTCGAGTTCCCCATTCAAATGCATGTAACAGTGAGAAACGCACTGTCTTGGCGAAAGAAAGCGTTTTTGTACAACTTCATATAAATAGCTGTAACTTTTGATAGAAGACTCGGATACACATGTTTATGACTTTATCTTATAGAACTCAAGGTTCCCGTGCTGGGAAAACAGGTTTTGTAGCTGTTTGAGCTAAGATTTTCAAGTTATTCACATAATGAAAACCTATACTTTGTTTCGGTCGAGTTCCCCATTCAAATGCATGTAACAGTGAGAAACGCACTGTCTTGGCGAAAGAAAGCGTTTTTGTACAACTTCATATAAATAGCTGTAACTTTTGATAGAAGACTCAGACAAACATGTTTATGGCTTTATCTTATAGAACTCAAGGTCCCCGTGCTGGGAAAACAGGTTTTGCAGCTGTTTGAGCTAAGATTTCCAAGTTATTCACATAATGAAAACTTGTACTTTGTTTCGGTGGAGTTCCCCATTCAAATGCATGTAACAGTGAGAAACGCACTGTCTTGGCGAAAGAAAGCGTTTTTGTACAACTTCATAGAAATAGCTGTAACTTTTGATAGAAGACTCAGACAAACATGTTTATGGCCTTATATTATAGAACTCAAGTTCTCCGTGCTGGGAAAACAGGTTTTGCAGCTGTTTGAGCTAAGATTTCCAAGTTATTCACATAATGAAAACCTATACTTTGTTTCGGTCGAGTTCCCCATTCAAATGCATGTAACAGTGAGAAACGCACTGTCTTGGCGAAAGAAAGCGTTTTTGTACAACTTCATAGAAATAGCTGTAACTTTTGATAGAAGACTCAGACAAACATGTTTATGGCCTTATATTATAGAACTCAAGGTCTCTGTGCTGGGAAAACAGGTTTTGCAGCTGTTTGAGCTAAGATTTCCAAGTTATTCACATAATGAAAACCTATACTTTGTTTCGGTCGAGTTCCCCATTCAAATGCATGTAACAGTGAGAAACGCACTGTCTTGGCGAAAGAAAGCGTTTTTGTACAACTTCATATGAATAGCTGTAACTTTTGATAGAAGACTCGGATACACATGTTTATGGCTTTATCTTATAGAACTCAAGGTTCCCGTGCTGGGCAAACAGGTTTTGCAGCTGTTTGAGCTAAGATTTCCAAGTTATTCACATAATGAAAACCTATACTTTGTTTCGGTCGAGTTCCCCATTCAAATGCATGTAACAGTGAGAAACGCACTGTCTTGGCGAAAGAAAGCGTTTTTGTACAACTTCATATAAATAGCTGTAACTTTTGATAGAAGACTCAGACAAACATGTTTATGGCTTTATCTTATAGAACTCAAGGTCCCCGTGCTGGGAAAACAGGTTTTGCAGCTGTTTGAGCTAAGATTTCCAAGTTATTCACATAATGAAAACTTGTACTTTGTTTCGGTGGAGTTCCCCATTCAAATGCATGTAACAGTGAGAAACGCACTGTCTTGGCGAAAGAAAGCGTTTTTGTACAACTTCATAGAAATAGCTGTAACTTTTGATAGAAGACTCAGACAAACATGTTTATGGCCTTATATTATAGAACTCAAGGTCTCCGTGCTGGGAAAACAGGTTTTGCAGCTGTTTGAGCTAAGATTTCCAAGTTATTCACATAATGAAAACCTATACTTTGTTTCGGTCGAGTTCCCCATTCAAATGCATGTAACAGTGAGAAACGCACTGTCTTGGCGAAAGAAAGCGTTTTTGTACAACTTCATATGAATAGCTGTAACTTTTGATAGAAGACTCGGACAAACATGTTTATGGCTTTATCTTATAGAACTCAAGGTTCCTGTGCTGGGCAAACAGGTTTTGCAGCTGTTTGAGCTAAGATTTCCAAGTTATTCACATAATGAAAACCTATACTTTGTTTCGGTCGAGTTCCCCATTCAAATGCATGTAACAGTGAGAAACGCAGTGTCTTGGCGAAAGAAAGCGTTTTTGTACAACTTCATATAAATAGCTGTAACTTTTGATAGAAGACTCAGACAAACATGTTTAGGGCTTTATCTTATAGAACTCAAGGTCTCCGTGCTGGGAAAACAGGTTTTGCAGCTGTTTGAGCTAAGATTTCCAAGTTATTCACATAATGAAAACCTATACTTTGTTTCGGTCGAGTTCCCCATTCAAATGCATGTAACAGTGAGAAACGCACTGTCTTGGCGAAAGAAAGCGTTTTTGTACAACTTCATAGGAATAGCTGTAACTTTTGATAGAAGACTCAGACAAACATGTTTATGGCTTTATCTTATAGAACTCAAGGTCTCCGTGCTGGGAAAACAGGTTTTGCAGCTGTTTGAGCTAAGATTTCCAAGTTATTCACATAATGAAAACCTATACTTTGTTTCGGTCGAGTTCCCCATTCAAATGCATGTAACAGTGAGAAACGCACTGTCTTGGCGAAAGAAAGCGTTTTTGTACAACTTCATAGAAATAGCTGTAACTTTTGATAGAAGACTCGGATACACATGTTTATGGCTTTATCTTATAGAACTCAAGGTTCCCGTGCTGGGAAAACAGGTTTTGCAGCTGTTTGAGCTAAGATTTTCAAGTTATTCACATAATGAAAACGTATACTTTGTTTCGGTCGAGTTCCCCATTCAAATGCATGTAACAGTGAGAAACGCACTGTCTTGGCGAAAGAAAGCGTTTTTGTACAACTTCATAGAAATAGCTGTAACTTTTGATAGAAGACTCAGACAAACATGTTTATGGCCTTATATTATAGAACTCAAGGTCCCCGTGCTGGGAAAACAGGTTTTGCAGCTGTTTGAGCTAAGATTTCCAAGTTATTCACATAATGAAAACGTATACTTTGTTTCGGTCGAGTTCCCCATTCAAATGCATGTAACAGTGAGAAACGCACTGTCTTGGCGAAAGAAAGCGTTTTTGTACAACTTCATAGGAATAGCTGTAACTTTTGATAGAAGACTCGGATACACATGTTTATGGCTTTATCTTATAGAACTCAAGGTTCCCGTGCTGGGAAAACAGGTTTTGCAGCTGTTTGAGCTAAGATTTCCAAGTTATTCACATAATGAAAACCTATACTTTGTTTCGGTCGAGTTCCCCATTCAAATGCATGTAACAGTGAGAAACGCACTGTCTTGGCGAAAGAAAGCGTTTTTGTACAACTTCATAGAAATAGCTGTAACTTTTGATAGAAGACTCGGACAAACATGTTTATGGCTTTATCTTATAGAACTCAAGGTCCCCGTGCTGGGAAAACAGGTTTTGCAGCTGTTTGAGCTAAGATTTCCAAGTTATTCACATAATGAAAACTTGTACTTTGTTTCGGTGGAGTTCCCCATTCAAATGCATGTAACAGTGAGAAACGCACTGTCTTGGCGAAAGAAAGCGTTTTTGTACAACTTCATAGAAATAGCTGTAACTTTTGATAGAAGACTCAGACAAACATGTTTATGGCCTTATATTATAGAACTCAAGGTCTCCGTGCTGGGAAAACAGGTTTTGCAGCTGTTTGAGCTAAGATTTCCAAGTTATTCACATAATGAAAACCTATACTTTGTTTCGGTCGAGTTCCCCATTCAAATGCATGTAACAGTGAGAAACGCAGTGTCTTGGCGAAAGAAAGCGTTTTTGTACAACTTCATAGAAATAGCTGTAACTTTTGATAGAAGACTCAGACAAACATGTTTATGGCCTTATATTATAGAACTCAAGGTCTCCGTGCTGGGAAAACAGGTTTTGCAGCTGTTTGAGCTAAGATTTCCAAGTTATTCACATAATGAAAACCTATACTTTGTTTCGGTCGAGTTCCCCATTCAAATGCATGTAACAGTGAGAAACGCACTGTCTTGGCGAAAGAAAGCGTTTTTGTACAACTTCATAGAAATAGCTGTAACTTTTGATAGAAGACTCAGACAAACATGTTTATGGCCTTATATTATAGAACTCAAGGTCTCTGTGCTGGGAAAACAGGTTTTGCAGCTGTTTGAGCTAAGATTTCCAAGTTATTCACATAATGAAAACCTATACTTTGTTTCGGTCGAGTTCCCCATTCAAATGCATGTAACAGTGAGAAACGCACTGTCTTGGCGAAAGAAAGCGTTTTTGTACAACTTCATATGAATAGCTGTAACTTTTGATAGAAGACTCGGATACACATGTTTATGGCTTTATCTTATAGAACTCAAGGTTCCCGTGCTGGGCAAACAGGTTTTGCAGCTGTTTGAGCTAAGATTTCCAAGTTATTCACATAATGAAAACCTATACTTTGTTTCGGTCGAGTTCCCCATTCAAATGCATGTAACAGTGAGAAACGCACTGTCTTGGCGAAAGAAAGCGTTTTTGTACAACTTCATATAAATAGCTGTAACTTTTGATAGAAGACTCGGATACACATGTTTATGACTTTATCTTATAGAACTCAAGGTTCCCGTGCTGGGAAAACAGGTTTTGTAGCTGTTTGAGCTAAGATTTTCAAGTTATTCACATAATGAAAACCTATACTTTGTTTCGGTCGAGTTCCCCATTCAAATGCATGTAACAGTGAGAAACGCACTGTCTTGGCGAAAGAAAGCGTTTTTGTACAACTTCATATAAATAGCTGTAACTTTTGATAGAAGACTCAGACAAACATGTTTATGGCTTTATCTTATAGAACTCAAGGTCCCCGTGCTGGGAAAACAGGTTTTGCAGCTGTTTGAGCTAAGATTTCCAAGTTATTCACATAATGAAAACTTGTACTTTGTTTCGGTGGAGTTCCCCATTCAAATGCATGTAACAGTGAGAAACGCACTGTCTTGGCGAAAGAAAGCGTTTTTGTACAACTTCATAGAAATAGCTGTAACTTTTGATAGAAGACTCAGACAAACATGTTTATGGCCTTATATTATAGAACTCAAGTTCTCCGTGCTGGGAAAACAGGTTTTGCAGCTGTTTGAGCTAAGATTTCCAAGTTATTCACATAATGAAAACCTATACTTTGTTTCGGTCGAGTTCCCCATTCAAATGCATGTAACAGTGAGAAACGCACTGTCTTGGCGAAAGAAAGCGTTTTTGTACAACTTCATAGAAATAGCTGTAACTTTTGATAGAAGACTCAGACAAACATGTTTATGGCCTTATATTATAGAACTCAAGGTCTCTGTGCTGGGAAAACAGGTTTTGCAGCTGTTTGAGCTAAGATTTCCAAGTTATTCACATAATGAAAACCTATACTTTGTTTCGGTCGAGTTCCCCATTCAAATGCATGTAACAGTGAGAAACGCACTGTCTTGGCGAAAGAAAGCGTTTTTGTACAACTTCATATGAATAGCTGTAACTTTTGATAGAAGACTCGGATACACATGTTTATGGCTTTATCTTATAGAACTCAAGGTTCCCGTGCTGGGCAAACAGGTTTTGCAGCTGTTTGAGCTAAGATTTCCAAGTTATTCACATAATGAAAACCTATACTTTGTTTCGGTCGAGTTCCCCATTCAAATGCATGTAACAGTGAGAAACGCACTGTCTTGGCGAAAGAAAGCGTTTTTGTACAACTTCATATAAATAGCTGTAACTTTTGATAGAAGACTCGGATACACATGTTTATGGCTTTATCTTATAGAACTCAAGGTTCCCGTGCTGGGAAAACAGGTTTTGTAGCTGTTTGAGCTAAGATTTTCAAGTTATTCACATAATGAAAACCTATACTTTGTTTCGGTCGAGTTCCCCATTCAAATGCATGTAACAGTGAGAAACGCACTGTCTTGGCGAAAGAAAGCGTTTTTGTACAACTTCATATAAATAGCTGTAACTTTTGATAGAAGACTCAGACAAACATGTTTATGGCTTTATCTTATAGAACTCAAGGTCCCCGTGCTGGGAAAACAGGTTTTGCAGCTGTTTGAGCTAAGATTTCCAAGTTATTCACATAATGAAAACTTGTACTTTGTTTCGGTGGAGTTCCCCATTCAAATGCATGTAACAGTGAGAAACGCACTGTCTTGGCGAAAGAAAGCGTTTTTGTACAACTTCATAGAAATAGCTGTAACTTTTGATAGAAGACTCAGACAAACATGTTTATGGCCTTATATTATAGAACTCAAGGTCTCCGTGCTGGGAAAACAGGTTTTGCAGCTGTTTGAGCTAAGATTTCTAAGTTATTCACATAATGAAAACCTATACTTTGTTTCGGTCGAGTTCCCCATTCAAATGCATGTAACAGTGAGAAACGCACTGTCTTGGCGAAAGAAAGCGTTTTTGTACAACTTCATATGAATAGCTGTAACTTTTGATAGAAGACTCGGACAAACATGTTTATGGCTTTATCTTATAGAACTCAAGGTTCCTGTGCTGGGCAAACAGGTTTTGCAGCTGTTTGAGCTAAGATTTCCAAGTTATTCACATAATGAAAACCTATACTTTGTTTCGGTCGAGTTCCCCATTCAAATGCATGTAACAGTGAGAAACGCAGTGTCTTGGCGAAAGAAAGCGTTTTTGTACAACTTCATATAAATAGCTGTAACTTTTGATAGAAGACTCAGACAAACATGTTTAGGGCTTTATCTTATAGAACTCAAGGTCTCCGTGCTGGGAAAACAGGTTTTGCAGCTGTTTGAGCTAAGATTTCCAAGTTATTCACATAATGAAAACCTATACTTTGTTTCGGTCGAGTTCCCCATTCAAATGCATGTAACAGTGAGAAACGCACTGTCTTGGCGAAAGAAAGCGTTTTTGTACAACTTCATAGGAATAGCTGTAACTTTTGATAGAAGACTCAGACAAACATGTTTATGGCTTTATCTTATAGAACTCAAGGTCTCCGTGCTGGGAAAACAGGTTTTGCAGCTGTTTGAGCTAAGATTTCCAAGTTATTCACATAATGAAAACCTATACTTTGTTTCGGTCGAGTTCCCCATTCAAATGCATGTAACAGTGAGAAACGCACTGTCTTGGCGAAAGAAAGCGTTTTTGTACAACTTCATAGAAATAGCTGTAACTTTTGATAGAAGACTCGGATACACATGTTTATGGCTTTATCTTATAGAACTCAAGGTTCCCGTGCTGGGAAAACAGGTTTTGCAGCTGTTTGAGCTAAGATTTTCAAGTTATTCACATAATGAAAACCTATACTTTGTTTCGGTCGAGTTCCCCATTCAAATGCATGTAACAGTGAGAAACGCACTGTCTTGGCGAAAGAAAGCGTTTTTGTACAACTTCATAGAAATAGCTGTAACTTTTGATAGAAGACTCAGACAAACATGTTTATGGCCTTATATTATAGAACTCAAGGTCCCCGTGCTGGGAAAACAGGTTTTGCAGCTGTTTGAGCTAAGATTTCCAAGTTATTCACATAATGAAAACGTATACTTTGTTTCGGTCGAGTTCCCCATTCAAATGCATGTAACAGTGAGAAACGCACTGTCTTGGCGAAAGAAAGCGTTTTTGTACAACTTCATAGAAATAGCTGTAACTTTTGATAGAAGACTCAGACAAACATGTTTATGGCCTTATATTATAGAACTCAAGGTCCCCGTGCTGGGAAAACAGGTTTTGCAGCTGTTTGAGCTAAGATTTCCAAGTTATTCACATAATGAAAACATATACTTTGTTTCGGTCGAGTTCCCCATTCAAGTGCATGTAACAGTGAGAAACGCACTGTCTTGGCGAAAGAAAGCGTTTTTGTACAACTTCATAGGAATAGCTGTAACTTTTGATAGAAGACTCGGATACACATGTTTATGGCTTTATCTTATAGAACTCAAGGTTCCCGTGCTGGGAAAACAGGTTTTGCAGCTGTTTGAGCTAAGATTTCCAAGTTATTCACATAATGAAAACCTATACTTTGTTTCGGTCGAGTTCCCCATTCAAATGCATGTAACAGTGAGAAACGCACTGTCTTGGCGAAAGAAAGCGTTTTTGTACAACTTCATAGAAATAGCTGTAACTTTTGATAGAAGACTCGGACAAACATGTTTATGGCTTTATCTTATAGAACTCAAGGTCCCCGTGCTGGGAAAACAGGTTTTGCAGCTGTTTGAGCTAAGATTTCCAAGTTATTCACATAATGAAAACTTGTACTTTGTTTCGGTGGAGTTCCCCATTCAAATGCATGTAACAGTGAGAAACGCACTGTCTTGGCGAAAGAAAGCGTTTTTGTACAACTTCATAGAAATAGCTGTAACTTTTGATAGAAGACTCAGACAAACATGTTTATGGCCTTATATTATAGAACTCAAGGTCTCCGTGCTGGGAAAACAGGTTTTGCAGCTGTTTGAGCTAAGATTTCCAAGTTATTCACATAATGAAAACCTATACTTTGTTTCGGTCGAGTTCCCCATTCAAATGCATGTAACAGTGAGAAACGCAGTGTCTTGGCGAAAGAAAGCGTTTTTGTACAACTTCATATAAATAGCTGTAACTTTTGATAGAAGACTCAGACAAACATGTTTATGGCCTTATATTATAGAACTCAAGGTCTCCGTGCTGGGAAAACAGGTTTTGCAGCTGTTTGAGCTAAGATTTCCAAGTTATTCACATAATGAAAACCTATACTTTGTTTCGGTCGAGTTCCCCATTCAAATGCATGTAACAGTGAGAAACGCAGTGTCTTGGCGAAAGAAAGCGTTTTTGTACAACTTCATATAAATAGCTGTAACTTTTGATAGAAGACTCAGACAAACATGTTTATGGCTTTATCTTATAGAACTCAAGGTCACCGTGCTGGGAAAACAGGTTTTGCAGCTGTTTGAGCTAAGATTTCCAAGTTATTCACATAATGAAAACCTATACTTTGTTTCGGTCGAGTTCCCCATTCAAATGCATGTAACAGTGAGAAACGCAGTGTCTTGGCGAAAGAAAGCGTTTTTGTACAACTTCATAGGAATAGCTGTAACTTTTGATAGAAGACTCAGACAAACATGTTTATGGCTTTATCTTATAGAACTCAAGGTCTCCGTGCTGGGAAAACAGGTTTTGCAGCTGTTTGAGCTAAGATTTCCAAGTTATTCACATAATGAAAACCTATACTTTGTTTCGGTCGAGTTCCCCATTCAAATGCATGTAACAGTGAGAAACGCACTGTCTTGGCGAAAGAAAGCGTTTTTGTACAACTTCATAGGAATAGCTGTAACTTTTGATAGAAGACTCAGACAAACATGTTTATGGCTTTATCTTATAGAACTCAAGGTCTCCGTGCTGGGAAAACAGGTTTTGCAGCTGTTTGAGCTAAGATTTCCAAGTTATTCACATAATGAAAACCTATACTTTGTTTCGGTCGAGTTCCCCATTCAAATGCATGTAACAGTGAGAAACGCACTGTCTTGGCGAAAGAAAGCGTTTTTGTACAACTTCATAGAAATAGCTGTAACTTTTGATAGAAGACTCGGATACACATGTTTATGGCTTTATCTTATAGAATTCAAGGTTCCCGTGCTGGGAAAACAGGTTTTGCAGCTGTTTGAGCTAAGATTTCCAAGTTATTCACATAATGAAAACCTATACTTTGTTTCGGTCGAGTTCCCCATTCAAATGCATGTAACAGTGAGAAACGCACTGTCTTGGCGAAAGAAAGCGTTTTTGTACAACTTCATAGAAATAGCTGTAACTTTTGATAGAAGACTCGGATACACATGTTTATGGCTTTATCTTATAGAACTCAAGGTTCCCGTGCTGGGAAAACAGGTTTTGCAGCTGTTTGAGCTAAGATTTTCAAGTTATTCACATAATGAAAACGTATACTTTGTTTCGGTCGAGTTCCCCATTCAAATGCATGTAACAGTGAGAAACGCACTGTCTTGGCGAAAGAAAGCGTTTTTGTACAACTTCATAGAAATAGCTGTAACTTTTGATAGAAGACTCGGACAAACATGTTTATGGCTTTATCTTATAGAACTCAAGGTCTCCGTGCTGGGAAAACAGGTTATGCAGCTGTTTGAGCTAAGATTTCCAAGTTATTCACATAATGAAAACCTATACTTTGTTTCGGTCGAGTTCCCCATTCAAATGCATGTAACAGTGAGAAACGCACTGTCTTGGCGAAAGAAAGCGTTTTTGTACAACTTCATAGAAATAGCTGTAACTTTTGATAGAAGACTCAGACAAACATGTTTATGGCCTTATATTATACAACTCAAGATCCCCGTGCTGGGAAAACAGGTTTTGCAGCTGTTTGAGCTAAGATTTCCAAGTTATTCACATAATGAAAACCTATACTTTGTTTCGGTCGAGTTCCCCATTCAAATGCATGTAACAGTGAGAAACGCACTGTCTTGGCGAAAGAAAGCGTTTTTGTACAACTTCATAGAAATAGCTGTAACTTTTGATAGAAGACTCAGACAAACATGTTTATGGCCTTATATTATAGAACTCAAGGTCCCCGTGCTGGGAAAACAGGTTTTGCAGCTGTTTGAGCTAAGATTTCCAAGTTATTCACATAATGAAAACCTATACTTTGTTTCGGTCGAGTTCCCCATTCAAATGCATGTAACAGTGAGAAACGCACTGTCTTGGCGAAAGAAAGCGTTTTTGTACAACTTCATATAAATAGCTGTAACTTTTGATAGAATACTCGGATACACATGTTTATGGCTTTATCTTATAGAACTCAAGGTTCCCGTGCTGGGAAAACAGGTTTTGCAGCTGTTTGAGCTAAGATTTCCAAGTTATTCACATAATGAAAACCTATACTTTGTTTCGGTCGAGTTCCCCATTCAAATGCATGTAACAGTGAGAAACGCACTGTCTTGGCGAAAGAAAGCGTTTTTGTACAACTTCATATAAATAGCTGTAACTTTTGATAGAAGACTCGGATACACATGTTTATGGCTTTATCTTATAGAACTCAAGGTTCCCGTGCTCGGAAAACAGGTTTTGTAGCTGTTTGAGCTAAGATTTCCAAGTTATTCACATAATGAAAACCTATACTTTGTTTCGGTCGAGTTCCCCATTCAAATGCATGTAACAGTGAGAAACGCACTGTCTTGGCGAAAGAAAGCGTTTTTGTACAACTTCATATAAATAGCTGTAACTTTTGATAGAAGACTCAGACAAACATGTTTATGGCTTTATCTTATAGAACTCAAGGTCTCCGTGCTGGGAAAACAGGTTTTGCAGCTGTTTGAGCTAAGATTTCCAAGTTATTCACATAATGAAAACCTATACTTTGTTTCGGTCGAGTTCCCCATTCAAATGCATGTAACAGTGAGAAACGCACTGTCTTGGCGAAAGAAAGCGTTTTTGTACAACTTCATATGAATAGCTGTAACTTTTGATAGAAGACTCGGATACACATGTTTATGGCTTTATCTTATAGAACTCAAGGTTCCCGTGCTGGGAAAACAGGTTTTGCAGCTGTTTGAGCTAAGATTTTCAAGTTATTCACATAATGAAAACGTATACTTTGTTTCGGTCGAGTTCCCCATTCAAATGCATGTAACAGTGAGAAACGCACTGTCTTGGCGAAAGAAAGCGTTTTTGTACAACTTCATAGAAATAGCTGTAACTTTTGATAGAAGACTCGGACAAACATGTTTATGGCTTTATCTTATAGAACTCAAGGTCTCCGTGCTGGGAAAACAGGTTATGCAGCTGTTTGAGCTAAGATTTCCAAGTTATTCACATAATGAAAACCTATACTTTGTTTCGGTCGAGTTCCCCATTCAAATGCATGTAACAGTGAGAAACGCACTGTCTTGGCGAAAGAAAGCGTTTTTGTACAACTTCATATAAATAGCTGTAACTTTTGATAGAAGACTCGGATACACATGTTTATGGCTTTATCTTATAGAACTCAAGGTTCCCGTGCTGGGAAAACAGGTTTTGTAGCTGTTTGAGCTAAGATTTCCAAGTTATTCACATAATGAAAACCTATACTTTGTTTCGGTCGAGTTCCCCATTCAAATGCATGTAACAGTGAGAAACGCACTGTCTTGGCGAAAGAAAGCGTTTTTGTACAACTTCATAGAAATAGCTGTAACTTTTGATAGAAGACTCGGACAAACATGTTTATGGCTTTATCTTATAGAACTCAAGGTTCCTGTGCTGGGCAAACAGGTTTTGCAGCTGTTTGAGCTAAGATTTCCAAGTTATTCACATAATGAAAACCTATACTTTGTTTCGGTCGAGTTCCCCATTCAAATGCATGTAACAGTGAGAAACGCACTGTCTTGGCGAAAGAAAGCGTTTTTGTACAACTTCATAGAAATAGCTGTAACTTTTGATAGAAGACTCAGACAAACATGTTTATGGCCTTATATTATAGAACTCAAGGTCCCCGTGCTGGGAAAACAGGTTTTGCAGCTGTTTGAGCTAAGATTTCCAAGTTATTCACATAATGAAAACCTATACTTTGTTTCGGTCGAGTTCCCCATTCAAATGCATGTAACAGTGAGAAACGCACTGTCTTGGCGAAAGAAAGCGTTTTTGTACAACTTCATATAAATAGCTGTAACTTTTGATAGAAGACTCGGATACACATGTTTATGGCTTTATCTTATAGAACTCAAGGTTCCCGTGCTGGGAAAACAGGTTTTGTAGCTGTTTGAGCTAAGATTTCCAAGTTATTCACATAATGAAAACCTATACTTTGTTTCGGTCGAGTTCCCCATTCAAATGCATGTAACAGTGAGAAACGCACTGTCTTGGCGAAAGAAAGCGTTTTTGTACAACTTCATATAAATAGCTGTAACTTTTGATAGAAGACTCGGATACACATGTTTATGGCTTTATCTTATAGAACTCAAGGTTCCCGTGCTGAGAAAACAGGTTTTGCAGCTGTTTGAGCTAAGATTTCCAAGTTATTCACATAATGAAAACCTATACTTTGTTTCGGTCGAGTTCCCCATTCAAATGCATGTAACAGTGAGAAACGCACTGTCTTGGCGAAAGAAAGCGTTTTTGTACAACTTCATATAAATAGCTGTAACTTTTGATAGAAGACTCGGATACACATGTTTATGGCTTTATCTTATAGAACTCAAGGTTCCCGTGCTGGGAAAACAGGTTTTGTAGCTGTTTGAGCTAAGATTTCCAAGTTATTCACATAATGAAAACCTATACTTTGTTTCGGTCGAGTTCCCCATTCAAATGCATGTAACAGTGAGAAACGCACTGTCTTGGCGAAAGAAAGCGTTTTTGTACAACTTCATAGAAATAGCTGTAACTTTTGATAGAAGACTCGGATACACATGTTTATGGCTTTATCTTATAGAACTCAAGGTTCCCGTGCTGGGAAAACAGGTTTTGCAGCTGTTTGAGCTAAGATTTTCAAGTTATTCACATAATGAAAACGTATACTTTGTTTCGGTCGAGTTCCCCATTCAAATGCATGTAACAGTGAGAAACGCACTGTCTTGGCGAAAGAAAGCGTTTTTTTACAACTTCATAGAAATAGCTGTAACTTTTGATAGAAGACTCGGACAAACATGTTTATGGCTTTATCTTATAGAACTCAAGGTCTCCGTGCTGGGAAAACAGGTTATGCAGCTGTTTGAGCTAAGATTTCCAAGTTATTCACATAATGAAAACCTATACTTTGTTTCGGTCGAGTTCCCCATTCAAATGCATGTAACAGTGAGAAACGCACTGTCTTGGCGAAAGAAAGCGTTTTTGTACAACTTCATAGAAATAGCTGTAACTTTTGATAGAAGACTCAGACAAACATGTTTATGGCCTTATATTATAGAACTCAAGGTCCCCGTGCTGGGAAAACAGGTTTTGCAGCTGTTTGAGGTAAGATTTCCAAGTTATTCACATAATGAAAACCTATACTTTGTTTCGGTCGAGTTCCCCATTCAAATGCATGTAACAGTGAGAAACGCACTGTCTTGGCGAAAGAAAGCGTTTTTGTACAACTTCATATAAATAGCTGTAACTTTTGATAGAAGACTCGGATACACATGTTTATGGCTTTATCTTATAGAACTCAAGGTTCCCGTGCTGGGAAAACAGGTTTTGTAGCTGTTTGAGCTAAGATTTCCAAGTTATTCACATAATGAAAACCTATACTTTGTTTCGGTCGAGTTCCCCATTCAAATGCATGTAACAGTGAGAAACGCACTGTCTTGGCGAAAGAAAGCGTTTTTGTACAACTTCATAGAAATAGCTGTAACTTTTGATAGAAGACTCAGACAAACATGTTTATGGCCTTATATTATAGAACTCAAGGTCCCCGTGCTGGGAAAACAGGTTTTGCAGCTGTTTGAGCTAAGATTTCCAAGTTATTCACATAATGAAAACCTATACTTTGTTTCGGTCGAGTTCCCCATTCAAATGCATGTAACAGTGAGAAACGCACTGTCTTGGCGAAAGAAAGCGTTTTTGTACAACTTCATATAAATAGCTGTAACTTTTGATAGAAGACTCAGACAAACATGTTTATGGCCTTATATTATAGAACTCAAGGTCCCCGTGCTGGGAAAACAGGTTTTGCAGCTGTTTGAGCTAAGATTTCCAAGTTATTCACATAATGAAAACCTATACTTTGTTTCGGTCGAGTTCCCCATTCAAATGCATGTAACAGTGAGAAACGCACTGTCTTGGCGAAAGAAAGCGTTTTTGTACAACTTCATAGGAATAGCTGTAACTTTTGATAGAAGACTCGGATACACATGTTTATGGCTTTATCTTATAGAACTCAAGGTTCCGGTGCTGGGAAAACAGGTTTTGCAGCTGTTTGAGCTAAGATTTCCAAGTTATTCACATAATGAAAACCTATACTTTGTTTCGGTCGAGTTCCCCATTCAAATGCATGTAACAGTGAGAAACGCACTGTCTTGGCGAAAGAAAGCGTTTTTGTACAACTTCATAGAAATAGCTGTAACTTTTGATAGAAGACTCAGACAAACATGTTTATGGCCTTATATTATAGAACTCAAGGTCCCCGTGCTGGGAAAACAGGTTTTGCAGCTGTTTGAGCTAAGATTTCCAAGTTATTCACATAATGAAAACCTATACTTTGTTTCGGTCGAGTTCCCCATTCAAATGCATGTAACAGTGAGAAACGCACTGTCTTGGCGAAAGAAAGCGTTTTTGTACAACTTCATATAAATAGCTGTAACTTTTGATAGACGACTCGGATACACATGTTTATGGCTTTATCTTATAGAACTCAAGGTTCCCGTGCTGGGAAAACAGGTTTTGTAGCTGTTTGAGCTAAGATTTCCAAGTTATTCACATAATGAAAACCTATACTTTGTTTCGGTCGAGTTCCCCATTCAAATGCATGTAACAGTGAGAAACGCACTGTCTTGGCGAAAGAAAGCGTTTTTGTACAACTTCATATAAATAGCTGTAACTTTTGATAGAAGACTCGGATACACATGTTTATGGCTTTATCTTATAGAACTCAAGGTCCCCGTGCTGGGAAAACAGGTTTTGTAGCTGTTTGAGCTAAGATTTCCAAGTTATTCACATAATGAAAACCTATACTTTGTTTCGGTCGAGTTCCCCATTCAAATGCATGTAACAGTGAGAAACGCACTGTCTTGGCGAAAGAAAGCGTTTTTGTACAACTTCATATAAATAGCTGTAACTTTTGATAGAAGACTCAGACAAACATGTTTATGGCTTTATCTTATAGAACTCAAGGTCTCCGTGCTGGGAAAACAGGTTATGCAGCTGTTTGAGCTAAGATTTCCAAGTTATTCACATAATGAAAACCTATACTTTGTTTCGGTCGAGTTCCCCTTTCAAATGCATGTAACAGTGAGAAACGCACTGTCTTGGCGAAAGAAAGCGTTTTTGTACAACTTCATATAAATAGCTGTAACTTTTGATAGAAGACTCGGATACACATGTTTATGGCTTTATCTTATAGAACTCAAGGTTCCCGTGCTGGGAAAACAGGTTTTGCAGCTGTTTGAGCTAAGATTTCCAAGTTATTCACATAATGAAAACCTATACTTTGTTTCGGTCGAGTTCCCCATTCAAATGCATGTAACAGTGAGAAACGCACTGTCTTGGCGAAAGAAAGCGTTTTTGTACAACTTCATAGAAATAGCTGTAACTTTTGATAGAAGACTCAGACAAACATGTTTATGGCCTTATATTATAGAACTCAAGGTCTCCGTGCTGGGAAAACAGGTTTTGTAGCTGTTTGAGCTAAGATTTCCAAGTTATTCACATAATGAAAACCTATACTTTGTTTCGGTCGAGTTCCCCATTCAAATGCATGTAACAGTGAGAAACGCACTGTCTTGGCGAAAGAAAGCGTTTTTGTACAACTTCATATAAATAGCTGTAACTTTTGATAGAAGACTCGGATACACATGTTTATGGCTTTATCTTATAGAACTCAAGGTCCCCGTGCTGGGAAAACAGGTTTTGTAGCTGTTTGAGCTAAGATTTCCAAGTTATTCACATAATGAAAACCTATACTTTGTTTCGGTCGAGTTCCCCATTCAAATGCATGTAACAGTGAGAAACGCACTGTCTTGGCGAAAGAAAGCGTTTTTGTACAACTTCATATAAATAGCTGTAACTTTTGATAGAAGACTCAGACAAACATGTTTATGGCTTTATCTTATAGAACTCAAGGTCTCCGTGCTGGGAAAACAGGTTATGCAGCTGTTTGAGCTAAGATTTCCAAGTTATTCACATAATGAAAACCTATACTTTGTTTCGGTCGAGTTCCCCATTCAAATGCATGTAACAGTGAGAAACGCACTGTCTTGGCGAAAGAAAGCGTTTTTGTACAACTTCATATAAATAGCTGTAACTTTTGATAGAAGACTCGGATACACATGTTTATGGCTTTATCTTATAGAACTCAAGGTTCCCGTGCTGGGAAAACAGGTTTTGCAGCTGTTTGAGCTAAGATTTCCAAGTTATTCACATAATGAAAACCTATACTTTGTTTCGGTCGAGTTCCCCATTCAAATGCATGTAACAGTGAGAAACGCACTGTCTTGGCGAAAGAAAGCGTTTTTGTACAACTTCATAGAAATAGCTGTAACTTTTGATAGAAGACTCAGACAAACATGTTTATGGCCTTATATTATAGAACTCAAGGTCTCCGTGCTGGGAAAACAGGTTTTGCAGCTGTTTGAGCTAAGATTTCCAAGTTATTCACATAATGAAAACGTATACTTTGTTTCTGTCGAGTTCCCCATTCAAATGCATGTAACAGTGAGAAACGCACTGTCTTGGCGAAAGAAAGCGTTTTTGTACAACTTCATATAAATAGCTGTAACTTTTGATAGAAGACTCAGACAAACATGTTTATGGCTTTATCTTATAGAACTCAAGGTCCCCGTGCTGGGAAAACAGGTTTTGTAGCTGTTTGAGCTAAGATTTCCAAGTTATTCACATAATGAAAACCTATACTTTGTTTCGGTCGAGTTCCCCATTCAAATGCATGTAACAGTGAGAAACGCACTGTCTTGGCGAAAGAAAGCGTTTTTGTACAACTTCATAGAAATAGTTGTAACTTTTGATAGAAGACTCAGACAAACATGTTTATGGCTTTATCTTATAGAACTCAAGGTCTCCGTGCTGGGAAAACAGGTTATGCAGCTGTTTGAGCTAAGATTTCCAAGTTATTCACATAATGAAAACCTATACTTTGTTTCGGTCGAGTTCCCCATTCAAATGCATGTAACAGTGAGAAACGCACTGTCTTGGCGAAAGAAAGCGTTTTTGTACAACTTCATATAAATAGCTGTAACTTTTGATAGAAGACTCGGATACACATGTTTATGGCTTTATCTTATAGAACTCAAGGTTCCCGTGCTGGGAAAACAGGTTTTGCAGCTGTTTGAGCTAAGATTTCCAAGTTATTCACATAATGAAAACCTATACTTTGTTTCGGTCGAGTTCCCCATTCAAATGCATGTAACAGTGAGAAACGCACTGTCTTGGCGAAAGAAAGCGTTTTTGTACAACTTCATAGAAATAGCTGTAACTTTTGATAGAAGACTCAGACAAACATGTTTATGGCCTTATATTATAGAACTCAAGGTCTCCGTGCTGGGAAAACAGGTTTTGCAGCTGTTTGAGCTAAGATTTCCAAGTTATTCACATAATGAAAACCTATACTTTGTTTCGGTCGAGTTCCCCATTCAAATGCATGTAACAGTGAGAAACGCACTGTCTTGGCGAAAGAAAGCGTTTTTGTACAACTTCATAGAAATAGCTGTAACTTTTGATAGAAGACTCGGACAAACATGTTTATGGCTTTATCTTATAGAACTCAAGGTCTCCGTGCTGGGAAAACAGGTTATGCAGCTGTTTGAGCTAAGATTTCCAAGTTATTCACATAATGAAAACCTATACTTTGTTTCGGTCGAGTTCCCCATTCAAATGCATGTAACAGTGAGAAACGCACTGTCTTGGCGAAAGAAAGCGTTTTTGTACAACTTCATATAAATAGCTGTAACTTTTGATAGAAGACTCAGACAAACATGTTTATGGCCTTATATTATAGAACTCAAGGTCTCCGTGCTGGGAAAACAGGTTTTGCAGCTGTTTGAGCTAAGATTTCCAAGTTATTCACATAATGAAAACCTATACTTTGTTTCGGTCGAGTTCACCATTCAAATGCATGTAACAGTGAGAAACGCACTGTCTTGGCGAAAGAAAGCGTTTTTGTACAACTTCATAGAAATAGCTGTAACTTTTGATAGAAGACTCGGATACACATGTTTATGGCTTTATCTTATAGAACTCAAGGTTCCCGTGCTGGGAAAACAGGTTTTGTAGCTGTTTGAGCTAAGATTTCCAAGTTATTCACATAATGAAAACCTATACTTTGTTTCGGTCGAGTTCCCCATTCAAATGCATGTAACAGTGAGAAACGCACTGTCTTGGCGAAAGAAAGCGTTTTTGTACAACTTCATATAAATAGCTGTAACTTTTGATAGAAGACTCAGACAAACATGTTCATGGCTTTATCTTATAGAACTCAAGGTCTCCGTGCTGGGAAAACAGGTTTTGCAGCTGTTTGAGCTAAGATTTCCAAGTTATTCACATAATGAAAACCTATACTTTGTTTCGGTCGAGTTCCCCATTCAAATGCATGTAACAGTGAGAAATGCACTGTCTTGGCGAAAGAAAGCGTTTTTGTACAACTTCATATAAATAGCTGTAACTTTTGATAGAAGACTCAGACAAACATGTTTATGGCCTTATCTTATAGAACTCAAGGTCTCCTTGCTGGGAAAACAGGTTTTGCAGCTGTTTGAGCTAAGATTTCCAAGTTATTCACATAATGAAAACCTATACTTTGTTTCGGTCGAGTTCCCCATTCAAATGCATGTAACAGTGAGAAACGCACTGTCTTGGCGAAAGAAAGCGTTTTTGTACAACTTCATATAAATAGCTGTAACTTTTGATAGAAGACTCGGATACACATGTTTATGGCTTTATCTTATAGAACTCAAGGTTCCCGTGCTCGGAAAACAGGTTTTGTAGCTGTTTGAGCTAAGATTTCCAAGTTATTCACATAATGAAAACCTATACTTTGTTTCGGTCGAGTTCCCCATTCAAATGCATGTAACAGTGAGAAACGCACTGTCTTGGCGAAAGAAAGCGTTTTTGTACAACTTCATATAAATAGCTGTAACTTTTGATAGAAGACTCAGACAAACATGTTTATGGCCTTATATTATAGAACTCAAGGTCTCCGTGCTGGGAAAACAGGTTTTGCAGCTGTTTGAGCTAAGATTTCCAAGTTATTCACATAATGAAAACATATACTTTGTTTCGGTCGAGTTCCCCATTCAAATGCATGTAACAGTGAGAAACGCACTGTCTTGGCGAAAGAAAGCGTTTTTGTACAACTTCATATAAATAGCTGTAACTTTTGATAGAAGACTCAGACAAACATGTTTATGGCCTTATATTATAGAACTCAAGGTCCCCGTGCTGGGAAAACAGGTTTTGCAGCTGTTTGAGCTAAGATTTCCAAGTTATTCACATAATGAAAACCTATACTTTGTTTCGGTCGAGTTCCCCATTCAAATGCATGTAACAGTGAGAAACGCACTGTCTTGGCGAAAGAAAGCGTTTTTGTACAACTTCATATAAATAGCTGTAACTTTTGATAGAAGACTCGGATACACATGTTTATGGCTTTATCTTATAGAACTCAAGGTTCCCGTGCTGGGAAAACAGGTTTTGCAGCTGTTTGAGCTAAGATTTTCAAGTTATTCACATAATGAAAACCTATACTTTGTTTCGGTCGAGTTCCCCATTCAAATGCATGTAACAGTGAGAAACGCACTGTCTTGGCGAAAGAAAGCGTTTTTGTACAACTTCATAGAAATAGCTGTAACTTTTGATAGAAGACTCAGACAAACATGTTTATGGCCTTATATTATAGAACTCAAGGTCTCCGTGCTGGGAAAACAGGTTTTGCAGCTGTTTGAGCTAAGATTTCCAAGTTATTCACATAATGAAAACCTATACTTTGTTTCGGTCGAGTTCCCCATTCAAATGCATGTAACAGTGAGAAACGCACTGTCTTGGCGAAAGAAAGCGTTTTTGTACAACTTCATATAAATAGCTGTAACTTTTGATAGAAGACTCGGATACACATGTTTATGGCTTTATCTTATAGAACTCAAGGTTCCCGTGCTGGGAAAACAGGTTTTGCAGCTGTTTGAGCTAAGATTTTCAAGTTATTCACATAATGAAAACGTATACTTTGTTTCGGTCGAGTTCCCCATTCAAATGCATGTAACAGTGAGAAACGCACTGTCTTGGCGAAAGAAAGCGTTTTTGTACAACTTCATAGAAATAGCTGTAACTTTTGATAGAAGACTCAGACAAACATGTTTATGGCCTTATATTATAGAACTCAAGGTCCCCGTGCTGGGAAAACAGGCTTTGCAGCTGTTTGAGCTAAGATTTCCAAGTTATTCACATAATGAAAACCTATACTTTGTTTCGGTCGAGTTCCCCATTCAAATGCATGTAACAGTGAGAAACGCACTGTCTTGGCGAAAGAAAGCGTTTTTGTACAACTTCATATAAATAGCTGTAACTTTTGATAGAAGACTCAGACAAACATGTTTATGGCCTTATATTATAGAACTCAAGGTCCCCGTGCTGGGAAAACAGGTTTTGCAGCTGTTTGAGCTAAGATTTCCAAGTTATTCACATAATGAAAACGTATACTTTGTTTCGGTCGAGTTCCCCATTCAAATGCATGTAACAGTGAGAAACGCACTGTCTTGGCGAAAGAAAGCGTTTTTGTACAACTTCATAGAAATAGCTGTAACTTTTGATAGAAGACTCAGACAAACATGTTTATGGCCTTATATTATAGAACTCAAGGTCTCTGTGCTGGGAAAACAGGTTTTGCAGCTGTTTGAGCTAAGATTTCCAAGTTATTCACATAATGAAAACGTATACTTTGTTTCGGTCGAGTTCCCCATTCAAATGCATGTAACAGTGAGAAACGCACTGTCTTGGCGAAAGAAAGCGTTTTTGTACAACTTCATAGAAATAGCTGTAACTTTTGATAGAAGACTCAGACAAACATGTTTATGGCCTTATATTATAGAACTCAAGGTCCCCGTGCTGGGAAAACAGGTTTTGCAGCTGTTTGAGCTAAGATTTCCAAGTTATTCACATAATGAAAACCTATACTTTGTTTCGGTCGAGTTCCCCATTCAAATGCATGTAACAGTGAGAAACGCACTGTCTTGGCGAAAGAAAGCGTTTTTGTACAACTTCATATAAATAGCTGTAACTTTTGATAGAAGACTCAGACAAACATGTTTATGGCCTTATATTATAGAACTCAAGGTCCCCGTGCTGGGAAAACAGGTTTTGCAGCTGTTTGAGCTAAGATTTCCAAGTTATTCACATAATGAAAACCTATACTTTGTTCAAATGCATGTAACAGTGAGAAACGCACTGTCTTGGCGAAAGAAAGCGTTTTTGTACAACTTCATATAAATAGCTGTAACTTTTGATAGAAGACTCAGACAAACATGTTTATGGCCTTATATTATAGAACTGAAGGTCCCCGTGCTGGGAAAACAGGTTTTGCAGCTGTTTGAGCTAAGATTTCCAAGTTATTCACATAATGAAAACCTATACTTTGTTTCGGTCGAGTTCCCCATTCAAATGCATGTAACAGTGAGAAACGCACTGTCTTGGCGAAAGAAAGCGTTTTTGTACAACTTCATATAAATAGCTGTAACTTTTGATAGAAGACTCGGATACACATGTTTATGGCTTTATCTTATAGAACTCAAGGTTCCCGTGCTGGGAAAACAGGTTTTGTAGCTGTTTGAGCTAAGATTTCCAAGTTATTCACATAATGAAAACCTATACTTTGTTTCGGTCGAGTTCCCCATTCAAATGCATGTAACAGTGAGAAACGCACTGTCTTGGCGAAAGAAAGCGTTTTTGTACAACTTCATATAAATAGCTGTAACTTTTGATAGAAGACTCAGACAAACATGTTTATGGCTTTATCTTATAGAACTCAAGGTCTCCGTGCTGGGAAAACAGGTTTTGCAGCTGTTTGAGCTAAGATTTCCAAGTTATTCACATAATGAAAACCTATACTTTGTTTCGGTCGAGTTCCCCATTCAAATGCATGTAACAGTGAGAAATGCACTGTCTTGGCGAAAGAAAGCGTTTTTGTACAACTTCATATAAATAGCTGTAACTTTTGATAGAAGACTCAGACAAACATGTTTATGGCCTTATATTATAGAACTGAAGGTCTCCGTGCTGGGCAAACAGGTTTTGCAGCTGTTTGAGCTAAGATTTCCAAGTTATTCACATAATGAAAACTTATACTTTGTTTTGGTCGAGTTCCCCATTCAAATGCATGTAACAGTGAGAAACGCACTGTCTTGGCGAAAGAAAGCGTTTTTGTACAACTTCATATAAATAGCTGTAACTTTTGATAGAAGACTCGAATACACATGTTTATGGCTTTATCTTATAGAACTCAAGGTCTCCGTGCTGGGCAAACAGGTTTTGCAGCTGTT
Source organism: Copadichromis virginalis (assembly GCF_057382275.1). Lineage (NCBI taxonomy): Eukaryota > Metazoa > Chordata > Actinopteri > Cichliformes > Cichlidae > Copadichromis > Copadichromis virginalis. Next base: position 4,225,979 of record NC_140622.1, read on the forward strand.
TGAGCTAAGATTTCCAAGTTATTCACATAATGAAAACGTATACTTTGTTTCAGTCGAGTTCCCCATTCAAATGCATGTAACAGTGAGAAACGCACTGTCTTGGCGAAAGAAAGCTATTTTGTACAACTTCATATAAATAGCTGTAACTTTTGATAGAAGACTCGGATACACATGTTTATGGCTTTATCTTATAGAACTCAAGGTTCCCGTGCTGGGCAAACAGGTTTTGCAGCTGTTTGAGCTAAGATTTCCAAGTTATTCACATAATGAAAACTTATACTTTGTTTCGGTCGAGTTCCCCATTCAAATGCATGTAACAGTGAGAAACGCACTGTCTTGGCGAAAGAAAGCTATTTTGTACAACTTCATATAAATAGCTGTAACTTTTGATAGAAGACTCGGATACACATGTTTATGGCTTTATCTTATAGAACTCAAGGTTCCCGTGCTGGGCAAACAGGTTTTGCAGCTGTTTGAGCTAAGATTTCCAAGTTATTCACATAATGAAAACTTATACTTTGTTTCGCTCGAGTTCCCCATTCAAATGCATGTAACAGTGAGAAACGCACTGTCTTGGCGAAAGAAAGCTATTTTGTACAACTTCATAGAAATAGCTGTAACTTTTGATAGAAGACTCGGATACACATGTTTATGGCTTTATCTTATAGAACTCAAGGTTCCCGTGCTGGGCAAACAGGTTTTGCAGCTGTTTGAGCTAAGATTTCCAAGTTATTCACATAATGAAAACTTATACTTTGTTTCGGTCGAGTTCCCCATTCAAATGCATGTAACAGTGAGAAACGCACTGTCTTGGCGAAAGAAAGCGTTTTTGTACAACTTCATATAAATAGCTGTAACTTTTGATAGAAGACTCGAATACACATGTTTATGGCTTTATCTTATAGAACTCAAGGTCTCCGTGCTGGGCAAACAGGTTTTGCAGCTGTTTGAGCTAAGATTTCCAAGTTATTCACATAATGAAAACCTATACTTTGTTTCGGTCGAGTTCCCCATTCAAATGCATGTAACAGTGAGAAACGCACTGTCTTGGCGAAAGAAAGCGTTTTTGTACAACTTCATATAAATAGCTGTAACTTTTGATAGAAGACTCGGATACACATGTTTATGGCTTTATCTTATAGAACTCAAGGTTCCCGTGCTGGGCAAACAGGTTTTGCAGCTGTTTGAGCTAAGATTTCCAAGTTATTCACATAATGAAAACCTATACTTTGTTTCGGTCGAGTTCCCCATTCAAATGCATGTAACAGTGAGAAATGCACTGTCTTGGCGAAAGAAAGCGTTTTTGTACAACTTCATATAAATAGCTGTAACTTTTGATAGAAGACTCGGATACACATGTTTATGGCTTTATCTTATAGAACTCAAGGTCTCCGTGCTGGGCAAAAAGGTTTTGCAGCTGTTTGAGCTAAGATTTCCAAGTTATTCACATAATGAAAACCTATACTTTGTTTCGGTCGAGTTCCCCATTCAAATGCATGTAACAGTGAGAAACGCACTGTCTTGGCGAAAGAAAGCGTTTTTGTACAACTTCATATAAATAGCTGTAACTTTTGATAGAAGACTCGGACAAACATGTTTATGGCTTTATCTTATAGAACTCAAGGTCTCCGTGCTGGGAAAACAGGTTTTGCAGCTGTTTGAGCTAAGATTTCCAAGTTATTCACATAATGAAAACCTATACTTTGTTTCGGTCGAGTTCCCCATTCAAATGCATGTAACAGTGAGAAACGCACTGTCTTGGCGAAAGAAAGCGTTTTTGTACAACTTCATATAAATAGCTGTAACTTTTGATAGAAGACTCGGATACACATGTTTATGGCTTTATCTTATAGAACTCAAGGTTCCCGTGCTGGGCAAACAGGTTTTGCAGCTGTTTGAGCTAAGATTTCCAAGTTATTCACATAATGAAAACTTATACTTTGTTTCGCTCGAGTTCCCCATTCAAATGCATGTAACAGTGAGAAACGCACTGTCTTGGCGAAAGAAAGCTATTTTGTACAACTTCATAGAAATAGCTGTAACTTTTGATAGAAGACTCGGATACACATGTTTATGGCTTTATCTTATAGAACTCAAGGTCTCCGTGCTGGGCAAAAAGGTTTTGCAGCTGTTTGAGCTAAGATTTCCAAGTTATTCACATAATGAAAACCTATACTTTGTTTCGGTCGAGTTCCCCATTCAAATGCATGTAACAGTGAGAAACGCACTGTCTTGGCGAAAGAAAGCGTTTTTGTACAACTTCATATAAATAGCTGTAACTTTTGATAGAAGACTCGGATACACATGTTTATGGCTTTATCTTATAGAACTCAAGGTTCCCGTGCTGGGCAAACAGGTTTTGCAGCTGTTTGAGCTAAGATTTCCAAGTTATTCACATAATGAAAACCTATACTTTGTTTCGGTCGAGTTCCCCATTCAAATGCATGTAACAGTGAGAAACGCACTGTCTTGGCGAAAGAAAGCGTTTTTGTACAACTTCATATAAATAGCTGTAACTTTTGATAGAAGACTCGGATACACATGTTTATGGCTTTATCTTATAGAACTCAAGGTCTCCGTGCTGGGCAAACAGGTTTTGCAGCTGTTTGAGCTAAGATTTCCAAGTTATTCACATAATGAAAACTTATACTTTGTTTCGGTCGAGTTCCCCATTCAAATGCATGTAACAGTGAGAAACGCACTGTCTTGGCGAAAGAAAGCGTTTTTGTACAACTTCATATAAATAGCTGTAACTTTTGATAGAAGACTCGGATACACATGTTTATGGCTTTATCTTATAGAACTCAAGGTTCCCGTGCTGGGCAAACAGGTTTTGCAGCTGTTTGAGCTAAGATTTCCAAGTTATTCACATAATGAAAACTTATACTTTGTTTCGCTCGAGTTCCCCATTCAAATGCATGTAACAGTGAGAAACGCACTGTCTTGGCGAAAGAAAGCTATTTTGTACAACTTCATAGAAATAGCTGTAACTTTTGATAGAAGACTCGGATACACATGTTTATGGCTTTATCTTATAGAACTCAAGGTCTCCGTGCTGGGCAAAAAGGTTTTGCAGCTGTTTGAGCTAAGATTTCCAAGTTATTCACATAATGAAAACCTATACTTTGTTTCGGTCGAGTTCCCCATTCAAATGCATGTAACAGTGAGAAACGCACTGTCTTGGCGAAAGAAAGCGTTTTTGTACAACTTCATATAAATAGCTGTAACTTTTGATAGAAGACTCGGATACACATGTTTATGGCTTTATCTTATAGAACTCAAGGTTCCCGTGCTGGGCAAACAGGTTTTGCAGCTGTTTGAGCTAAGATTTCCAAGTTATTCACATAATGAAAACCTATACTTTGTTTCGGTCGAGTTCCCCGTTCCCCAGTGAGAAACGCACTGTCTTGGCGAAAGAAAGCGTTTTTGTACAACTTCATATAAATAGCTGTAACTTTTGATAGAAGACTCGGATACACATGTTTATGGCTTTATCTTATAGAACTCAAGGTCTCCGTGCTGGGCAAACAGGTTTTGCAGCTGTTTGAGCTAAGATTTCCAAGTTATTCACATAATGAAAACTTATACTTTGTTTCGGTCGAGTTCCCCATTCAAATGCATGTAACAGTGAGAAACGCACTGTCTTGGCGAAAGAAAGCGTTTTTGTACAACTTCATATAAATAGCTGTAACTTTTGATAGAAGACTCGAATACACATGTTTATGGCTTTATCTTATAGAACTCAAGGTCTCCGTGCTGGGCAAACAGGTTTTGCAGCTGTTTGAGCTAAGATTTCCAAGTTATTCACATAATGAAAACCTATACTTTGTTTTGGTCGAGTTCCCCATTCAAATGCATGTAACAGTGAGAAACGCACTGTCTTGGCGAAAGAAAGCGTTTTTGTACAACTTCATATAAATAGCTGTAACTTTTGATAGAAGACTCGGATACACATGTTTATGGCTTTATCTTATAGAACTCAGGGTTCCCGTGCTGGGCAAACAGGTTTTGCAGCTGTTTGAGCTAAGATTTCCAAGTTATTCACATAATGAAAACTTATACTTTGTTTCGCTCGAGTTCCCCATTCAAATGCATGTAACAGTGAGAAACGCACTGTCTTGGCGAAAGAAAGCTATTTTGTACAACTTCATAGAAATAGCTGTAACTTTTGATAGAAGACTCGGATACACATGTTTATGGCTTTATCTTATAGAACTCAAGGTTCCCGTGCTGGGCAAACAGGTTTTGCAGCTGTTTGAGCTAAGATTTCCAAGTTATTCACATAATGAAAACTTATACTTTGTTTCGGTCGAGTTCCCCATTCAAATGCATGTAACAGTGAGAAACGCACTGTCTTGGCGAAAGAAAGCGTTTTTGTACAACTTCATATAAATAGCTGTAACTTTTGATAGAAGACTCGGATACACATGTTTATGGCTTTATCTTATAGAACTCAAGGTTCCCGTGCTGGGCAAACAGGTTTTGCAGCTGTTTGAGCTAAGATTTCCAAGTTATTCACATAATGAAAACCTATACTTTGTTTCGGTCGAGTTCCCCATTCAAATGCATGTAACAGTGAGAAACGCACTGTCTTGGCGAAAGAAAGCGTTTTTGTACAACTTCATATAAATAGCTGTAACTTTTGATAGAAGACTCGGATACACATGTTTATGGCTTTATCTTATAGAACTCAAGGTTCCCGTGCTGGGAAAACAGGTTTTGCAGCTGTTTGAGCTAAGATTTCCAAGTTATTCACATAATGAAAACTTATACTTTGTTTCGGTCGAGTTCCCCATTCAAATGCATGTAACAGTGAGAAACGCACTGTCTTGGCGAAAGAAAGCGTTTTTGTACAACTTCATATAAATAGCTGTAACTTTTGATAGAAGACTCAGCCAAACATGTTTATGGCCTTATATTATAGAACTCAAGGTCTCCGTGCTGGGCAAAAAGGTTTTGCAGCTGTTTGAGCTAAGATTTCCAAGTTATTCACATAATGAAAACCTATACTTTGTTTCGGTCGAGTTCCCCATTCAAATGCATGTAACAGTGAGAAACGCACTGTCTTGGCGAAAGAAAGCGTTTTTGTACAACTTCATATAAATAGCTGTAACTTTTGATAGAAGACTCGGATACACATGTTTATGGCTTTATCTTATAGAACTCAAGGTCTCCGTGCTGGGAAAACAGGTTTTGCAGCTGTTTGAGCTAAGATTTCCAAGTTATTCACATAATGAAAACCTATACTTTGTTTCGGTCGAGTTCCCCATTCAAATGCATGTAACAGTGAGAAACGCACTGTCTTGGCGAAAGAAAGCGTTTTTGTACAACTTCATATAAATAGCTGTAACTTTTGATAGAAGACTCAGACAAACATGTTCATGGCTTTATCTTATAGAACTCAAGGTCTCCGTGCTGGGAAAACAGGTTTTGCAGCTGTTTGAGCTAAGATTTCCAAGTTATTCACATAATGAAAACCTATACTTTGTTTCGGTCGAGTTCCCCATTCAAATGCATGTAACAGTGAGAAATGCACTGTCTTGGCGAAAGAAAGCGTTTTTGTACAACTTCATATAAATAGCTGTAACTTTTGATAGAAGACTCGGATACACATGTTTATGGCTTTATCTTATAGAACTCAAGGTTCCCGTGCTGGGAAAACAGGTTTTGTAGCTGTTTGAGCTAAGATTTCCAAGTTATTCACATAATGAAAACCTATACTTTGTTTCGGTCGAGTTCCCCATTCAAATGCATGTAACAGTGAGAAACGCACTGTCTTGGCGAAAGAAAGCGTTTTTGTACAACTTCATATAAATAGCTGTAACTTTTGATAGAAGACTCAGACAAACATGTTTATGGCTTTATCTTATAGAACTCAAGGTCTCCGTGCTGGGAAAACAGGTTTTGCAGCTGTTTGAGCTAAGATTTCCAAGTTATTCACATAATGAAAACCTATACTCAGAAGCGCCAAGACAGTGCGTTTCTGACGATTACATGCATTTGAATGGGGAACTCGCACGAAACAAAGTATAGGTTTTCATTATGTGAACAACTTTAACATCTTAGCTCAAACAGCTGCAAAAACCGCTTGCTCAACACGGGGATATTGAATTCTATCACGCAAATGCATTTGAATGGCGTTCTCGCCCGACACAAAGTCGGGGATATTGAATTCTTTAAGATAAATCCATAAATATGTATTTCTGGCTTTAAGTTACAGCTGTCTTTATGAAGACCATGAAAAAGGCTTTATTTCACCACGTTAGTGCGTTTCTCGCTATTACATGCTTTTGAATGGAGTTCTCGCCCGACACAAAGTATAGGTTTTCATTATGTGAATAACTTGAAAATCTTAGCTCGAACAGCTGCAAAAACCGTTTACTCAACACGGGGATATTGAATTCTATCAGGCAAAGCCATAAATATGTATTTCTGAGTCTTCTATCAAAAGTTACAGCTATTTATATGAAGTTGTGCAAAAACGCTTTATTTCGCCAAGACAGTGCGTTTCTCACTGTTACATGCATTTGAATGGAGTTCTCGCCCGACACAAAGTATAGGTTTTCATTATGTGAATAACTTGACAATCTTAGCTCAAACAGCTGCAAAACCTTTTTGCCCAGCACGGGGATATTGAAGTCTATAAGATAAAGCCATAAATATGTATTTCTGAATCTTCTATCAAAAGTTACACCGATTTATATGAAGTTTTGCAAAAACGCTTTATTTCGCCAAGACAGTGCGTTTCTGACGATTACATGCATTTGAATGGGGAACTCGCACGAAACAAAGTATAGGTTTTCATTATGTGAACAACTTTAACATCTTAGCTCAAACAGCTGCAAAAACCGCTTGCTCAACACGGGGATATTGAATTCTATCACGCAAATGCATTTGAATGGCGTTCTCGCCCGACACAAAGTCGGGGATATTGAATTCTTTAAGATAAATCCATAAATATGTATTTCTGGCTTTAAGTTACAGCTGTCTTTATGAAGACCATGAAAAAGGCTTTATTTCACCACTTTAGTGCGTTTCTCGCTATTACATGCATTTGAATGGAGTTCTCGCCCGACACAAAGTATAGGTTTTCATTATGTGAATAACTTGAAAATCTTAGCTCAAACAGCTGCAAAACCTGTTTGCCCAGCACGGGGATATTGAATTCTATAAGATAAAGCCATTAATACATATATCTGAATCTTCTATCAAAAGTTACACCGATTTATATGAAGTTGTGCAAAAACGCTTTATTTCGCCACGTTAGTGCGTTTCTGACGATTACATGCATTTGAATGGGGAACTCGCACGAAACAAAGTATAGGTTTTCATTATGTGAACAACTTTAACATCTTAGCTCAAACAGCTGCAAAAACCGCTTGCTCAACACGGGGATATTGAATTCTATCACGCAAATGCATTTGAATGGCGTTCTCACCCGACACAAAGTCGGGGATATTGAATTCTATAAGATAAATCCATAAATATGTATTTCTGGCTTTAAGTTACAGCTGTCTTTATGAAGACCATGAAAAACGCTTAATTTCACCACGTTAGTGCGTTTCTGACGATTACATGCATTTGAATGGGGAACTCGCACCAAACAAAGTATAGGTTTTCATTATGTGAATAACTTGGAAATCTTAGCTCAAACAGCTGCAAAACCTGTTTTCCCAGCACGGAGACCTTGAGTTCTAGAAGATAAAGCCATAAACATGTTTGTCTGAGTCTTCTATCAAAAGTTACAGCTATTTATATGAAGTTGTACAAAAACGCTTTCTTTCGCCAAGACAGTGCGTTTCTCACTGTTACATGCATTTGAATGGGGAACTCGACCGAAACAAAGTATAGGTTTTCATTATGTGAATAACTTGGAAATCTTAGCTCAAACAGCTGCAAAACCTGTTTTCCCAGCACGGAGACCTTGAGTTCTATAAGATAAAGCCATAAACATGTTTGTCCGAGTCTTCTATCAAAAGTTACAGCTATTTATATGAAGTTGTACAAAAACGCTTTCTTTCGCCAAGACAGTGCGTTTCTCACTGTTACATGCATTTGAATGGGGAACTCGACCGAAACAAAGTATAGGTTTTCATTATGTGAATAACTTGGAAATCTTAGCTCAAACAGCTGCAAAACCTGTTTTCCCAGCACGGAGACCTTGAGTTCTATAAGATAAAGCCATAAACATGTTTGTCCGAGTCTTCTATCAAAAGTTACAGCTATTTATATGAAGTTGTACAAAAACGCTTTCTTTCGCCAAGACAGTGCGTTTCTCACTGTTACATGCATTTGAATGGGGAACTCGACCGAAACAAAGTATAGGTTTTCATTATGTGAATAACTTGGAAATCTTAGCTCAAACAGCTGCAAAACCTGTTTTCCCAGCACGGAGACCTTGAGTTCTATAAGATAAAGCCATAAACATGTTTGTCTGAGTCTTCTATCAAAAGTTACAGCTATTTATATGAAGTTGTACAAAATAGCTTTCTTTCGCCAAGACAGTGCGTTTCTCACTGTTACATGCATTTGAATGGGGAACTCGACCGAAACAAAGTATAGGTTTTCATTATGTGAATAACTTGGAAATCTTAGCTCAAACAGCTGCAAAACCTGTTTTCCCAGCACGGAGACCTTGAGTTCTATAAGATAAAGCCATAAACATGTTTGTCTGAGTCTTCTATCAAAAGTTACAGCTATTTATATGAAGTTGTACAAAAACGCTTTCTTTCGCCAAGACAGTGCGTTTCTCACTGTTACATGCATTTGAATGGGGAACTCGACCGAAACAAAGTATAGGTTTTCATTATGTGAATAACTTGGAAATCTTAGCTCAAACAGCTGCAAAACCTGTTTTCCCAGCACGGAGACCTTGAGTTCTATAAGATAAAGCCATAAACATGTTTGTCCGAGTCTTCTATCAAAAGTTACAGCTATTTATATGAAGTTGTACAAAAACGCTTTCTTTCGCCAAGACAGTGCGTTTCTCACTGTTACATGCATTTGAATGGGGAACTCGACCGAAACAAAGTATAGGTTTTCATTATGTGAATAACTTGGAAATCTTAGCTCAAACAGCTGCAAAACCTGTTTTCCCAGCACGGGAACCTTGAGTTCTTTAAGATAAAGCCATGAATACGTATATCTGAATCTTCTATCAAAAGTTACACCGATTTATATGAAGTTTTGCAAAAACGCTTTATTTCGCCAAGACAGTGCGTTTCTGACGATTACATGCATTTGAATGGGGAACTCGCCCGAAACAAAGTATAGGTTTTCATTATGTGAATAACTATAAAATCTTAGCTCACACAGCTTTAAAACCTGTTTGCCCAGCACGGGGATATTGAATTCTATAAGATAAAGCCATGAATACGTATATCTGAATCTTCTATCAAAAGTTACACCGATTTATATGAAGTTGTGCAAAAACGCTTTATTTCGCCAAGACAGTGCGTTTCTGACAATTACATGCATTTGAATGGGGAACTCGCACGAAACAAAGTATAGGTTTTCATTATTTGAATAACTTGAAAATCTTAGCTCAAACAGCTGCAAAACGTTTTTGCCCAGCACGGGGATATTGAATTCTATAAGATAAAGCCATAAACATGTATTTCTGAGTTTTCTATCAAAAGTTACAGCTGTCTTTATGAAGACCATGAAAAAGGCTTTATTTCACCACGTTAGTGCGTTTCTCGCTATTACATGCATTTGAATGGAGTTCTCGTCCGACACAAAGTATAGGTTTTCATTATGTGAATAACTTGGAAATCTTAGCTCAAACAGCTGCAAAACCTGTTTTCCCAGCACGGGAACCTTGAGTTCTATAAGATAAAGCCATGAATACGTATATCTGAATCTTCTATCAAAAGTTACACCGATTTATATGAAGTTGTACAAAAACGCTTTATTTCGCCAAGACAGTGCGTTTCTGACGATTACATGCATTTGAATGGGGAACTCGCCCGAAACAAAGTATAGGTTTTCATTATGTGAATAACTATAAAATCTTAGCTCAAACAGCTGCAAAGCCCGTTTGCCCAGCACGGGGATATTGAATTCTATAAGATAAAGCCATAAACATGTATTTCTGAGTCTTCTATCAAAAGTTACAGCTGTCTTTATGAAGACCATGAAAAACGCTTTAGTTCACCACGTTATTACGTTTCTGACGATTACATGCATTTGAATGGGGAACTCGCACGAAACAAAGTATAGGTTTTCATTATGTGAATAACTTGAAAATCTTAGCTCAAACAGCTGCAAAACATTTTTACCCAGCACCGGAAATTGAATTCTATAAGATAAAGCCATAAACATGTATTTCTGAGTCTTCTATCAAAGGTTACAGCTATGTATATGAAGTGGATGAAAAACGCTTTATTTCGCCAAGACAGTGCGTTTCTCACTGTTACATGCATTTGAATGGGGAACTCGCCTGAAACAAAGTATAGGTTTTCATTATGTGAATAACTTGAAAATCTTAGCTCAAACAGCTGCAAAACCTGTTTGCCCAGCACGAGGATATTGAATTCTATGAGATAAAGCCATAAATGTGTATTTCTGAGTCTTCTATCAAAAGTTACAGCTATTTATATGAAGTTGTGCAAAAACGCTTTATTTCGCCAAGACAGTGCGTTTCTGACGATTACATGCATTTGAATGGGGAACTCGCACGAAACAAAGTATAGGTTTTCATTATGTGAACAACTTTAACATCTTAGCTCAAACAGCTGCAAAAACCGCTTGCTCAACAGGGGATATTGAATTCTATCACGCAAATGCATTTGAATGGCGTTCTCGCCCGACACAAAGTCGGGGATATTGAATTCTTTAAGATAAATCCATAAATATGTATTTCTGGCTTTAAGTTACAGCTGTCTTTATGAAGACCATGAAAAAGGCTTTATTTCACCACGTTAGTGCGTTTCTCGCTATTACATGCTTTTGAATGGAGTTCTCGCCCGACACAAAGTATAGGTTTTCATTATGTGAATAACTTGAAAATCTTAGCTCGAACAGCTGCAAAAACCGTTCACTCAACACGGGGATATTGAATTCTATCAGGCAAAGCCATAAATATGTATTTCTGAGTCTTCTATCAAAAGTTACACCGATTTATATGAAGTTGTGCAAAAACGCTTTATTTCGCCAAGACAGTGCGTTTCTCGCTATTACATGCATTTGAATTGAGTTCTCGCCCGACACAAAGTATAGGTTTTCATTATGTGAATAACTTGAAAATCTTAGCTCAAACAGCTGCAAAACCTTTTTGCCCAGCACGGGGATATTGAAGTCTATAAGATAAAGCCATAAATATGTATTTCTGAATCTTCTATCAAAAGTTACACCGATTTATATGAAGTTTTGCAAAAACGCTTTATTTCGCCAAGACAGTGCGTTTCTGACGATTACATGCATTTGAATGGGGAACTCGCACGAAACAAAGTATAGGTTTTCATTATGTGAACAACTTTAACATCTTAGCTCAAACAGCTGCAAAAACCGCTTGCTCAACAGGGGATATTGAATTCTATCACGCAAATGCATTTGAATGGCGTTCTCGCCCGACACAAAGTCGGGGATATTGAATTCTATAAGATAAAGTCATAAATATGTATTTCTGAGTCTTCTATCAAAAGTTACAGCTGTCTTTATGAAGACCATGAAAAAGGCTTTATTTCACCACGTTAGTGCGTTTCTCGCTATTACATGCATTTCAATGGGGAACTCGCACCAAACAAAGTATAGGTTTTCATTATGTGAATAACTTGACAATCTTAGCTCAAACAGTTGCAAAACCCGTTTGCCCAGCACGGGGATATTGAATTCTATAAGATAAAGCCATAAACATGTATTTCTGAGTCTTCTATCAAAAGTTACAGCTGTCTTTATGAAGACCATGAAAAACGCTTAATTTCACCACGTTAGTGAGTTTCTGACGATTACATGCATTTGAATGGGGAACTCGCACCAAACAAAGTATAGGTTTTCATTATGTGAATAACTTGAAAATCTTAGCTCAAACAGCTGCAAAACATGTTTGCCCAGCACGGGGATATTGAATTCTATAAGATGAAGCCATGAACATGTGAGTCTGAATCTTCTATCAAAAGTTACAGCTGTCTTTATGAAGACCATGAAAAACGCTTAATTTCACCACGTTAGTGATTTTCTGACGATTACATGCATTTGAATGGGGAACTCGCACGAAACAAAGTATAGGTTTTCATTATGTGAATAACTTGAAAATCTTAGCTCAAACAGCTGCAAAACCTGTTTGCCCAGCACGGGGATATTGAATTCTATAAGATAAAGCCATGAATACGTATATCTGAATCTTCTATCAAAAGTTACACCCATTTATATGAAGTTGTGCAAAAACGCTTAATTTCGCCAAGACAGTGCGTTTCTGACGATTACATGCATTTGAATGGGGAACTCGCACGAAACAAAGTATAGGTTTTCATTATGTGAACAACTTTAACATCTTAGCTCAAACAGCTGCAAAACCCGTTTGCCCAGCACGGGGATATTGAATTCTATAAGATAAAGCCATAAACATGTATTTCTGAGTCTTCTATCAAAGGTTACAGCTGTCTTTATGAAGACCATGAAAAACGCTTAATTTCACCACATTAGTGCGTTTCTGACGATTACATGCATTTGAATGGGGAACTCGCACGAAACAAAGTATAGGTTTTCATTATGTGAACAACTTTAACATCTTAGCTCAAACAGCTGCAAAACCTTTTTGCCCAGCACGGGGATATTGAATTCTATAAGATGAAGCCATGAACATGTGAGTCTGAATCTTCTATCAAAAGTTACAGCTATTTATATGAAGTTGTGCAAAAACGCTTTATTTCGCCAAGACAGTGCGTTTCTGACGATTACATGCATTTGAATGGGGAACTCGCACGAAACAAAGTATAGGTTTTCATTATGTGAATAACTTGAAAATCTTAGCTCAAACAGCTGCAAAACCTGTTTTCCCAGCACGGGGATATTGAATTCTATAAGATAAAGCCATGAATACGTATATCTGAATCTTCTATCAAAAGTTACACCCATTTATATGAAGTTGTGCAAAAACGCTTTATTTCGCCAAGACAGTGCGTTTCTGACGATTACATGCATTTGAATGGGGAACTTGCACGAAACAAAGTATAGGTTTTCATTATGTGAACAACTTTAACATCTTAGCTCAAACAGCTGCAAAAACCGCTTGCTCAACACGGGGATATTGAATTCTATCACGCAAATGCATTTGAATGGCGTTCTCGCCCGACACAAAGTCGGGGATATTGAATTCTATAAGATAAATCCATAAATATGTATTTCTGGCTTTAAGTTACAGCTGTCTTTATGAAGACCATGAAAAACGCTTAATTTCACCACGTTAGTGCGTTTCTGACGATTACATGCATTTGAATGGCGTTCTCGCACGACACAAAGTATAGGTTTTCATTATGTGAATAACTCCAAAATCTTAGCTCAAATAGCTGCGAAACCTGTTTGCCTGGCACGGGGATATTGAATTCTATAAGATAAAGCCATGAATACTTATATCTGAATCTTCTATAAAAAGTTAAACCGATTTATATGAAGTTGTGCAAAAACGCTTTATTTCGCCAAGACAGTGCGTTTCTGACGATTACATGCATTTGAATGGGGAACTCGCACGAAACAAAGTATAGGTTTTCATTATGTGAATAACTTGAAAATCTTAGCTCAAACAGCTGCAAAACCTTTTTGCCCAGCACGGGGAAATTGAATTCTATAAGATAAAGCCATGAATATGTATATCTGAATCTTCTATCAAAAGTTACACCGATTTATATGAAGTTTTGCAAAAACGCTTTATTTCGCCAAGACAGTGCGTTTCTGACGTTTACATGCATTTGAATGGGGAACTCGCCAGAAACAAAGTATAGGTTTTCATTATGTGAATAACTTGAAAATCTTAGCTCAAACAGCTGCAAAACCCGTTTGCCCAGCACTGGGATATTGAATTATATAAGATAAAGCCATAAATATGTATTTCTGAGTCTTCTATCAAAAGTTACAGGTGTCTTTATGAAGACCATGAAAAAGGCTTTATTTCACCATGTTAGTGCGTTTCTGACGATTACCTGCATTTGAATGGGGAACTCGCACGAAACAAAGTATAGGTTTTCATTATGTGAAAAACTTGAAAATCTTAGCTCACACACAGCTGCAAAAACCGCTTGCTCAACACGGGGATATTGAATTCTAACACGCAAATGCATTTGAATGGCGTTCTCGCCCGACACAAAGTCGGGGATATTGAATTCTATAAGATAAAGTCATAAATATGTATTTCTGAGTCTTCTATCAAAAGTTACAGGTGTCTTTATGAAGACCATGAAAAAGGCTTTATTTCACCACGTTAGTGCGTTTCTCGCTATTACATGCATTTCAATGGGGAACTCGCACCAAACAAAGTATAGGTTTTCATTATGTGAATAACTTGAAAATCTTAGCTCAAACAGTTGCAAAACCCGTTTGCCCAGCACGGGGATATTGAATTCTATAAGATAAAGCCATAAACATGTATTTCTGAGTCTTCTATCAAAGGTTACAGCTGTCTTTATGAAGACCATGAAAAACGCTTAATTTCACCACGTTAGTGAGTTTCTGACGATTACATGCATTTGAATGGGGAACTCGCACCAAACAAAGTATAGGTTTTCATTATGTGAATAACTTGAAAATCTTAGCTCAAACAGCTGCAAAACCTGTTTGCCCAGCACGGGGATATTGAATTCTATAAGATGAAGCCATGAACATGTGGAGTCTGAATCTTCTATCAAAAGTTACAGCTGTCTTTATGAAGACCATGAAAAACGCTTAATTTCACCACGTTAGTGAGTTTCTGACGATTACATGCATTTGAATGGGGAACTCGCACCAAACAAAGTATAGGTTTTCATTATGTGAATAACTTGAAAATCTTAGCTCAAACAGCTGCAAAACCTTTTTGCCCAGCACGGGGATATTGAATTCTATAAGATAAAGCCATGAATACGTATATCTGAATCTTCTATCAAAAGTTACACCCATTTATATGAAGTTGTGCAAAAACGCTTAATTTCGCCAAGACAGTGCGTTTCTGACGATTACATGCATTTGAATGGGGAACTCGCACGAAACAAAGTATAGGTTTTCATTATGTGAACAACTTTAACATCTTAGCTCAAACAGCTGCAAAACCCGTTTGCCCAGCACGGGGATATTGAATTCTATAAGATAAAGCCATAAACATGTATTTCTGAGTCTTCTATCAAAGGTTACAGCTGTCTTTATGAAGACCATGAAAAACGCTTAATTTCACCACGTTAGTGCGTTTCTGACGATTACATGCATTTGAATGGGGAACTCGCACGAAACAAAGTATAGGTTTTCATTATGTGAACAACTTTAACATCTTAGCTCAAACAGCTGCAAAACCTTTTTGCCCAGCACGGGGATATTGAATTCTATAAGATGAAGCCATGAACATGTGAGTCTGAATCTTCTATCAAAAGTTACAGCTATTTATATGAAGTTGTGCAAAAACGCTTTATTTCGCCAAGACAGTGCGTTTCTGACGATTACATGCATTTGAATGGGGAACTCGCACGAAACAAAGTATAGGTTTTCATTATGTGAACAACTTTAACATCTTAGCTCAAACAGCTGCAAAAACCGCTTGCTCAACACGGGGATATTGAATTCTATCACGCAAATGCATTTGAATGGCGTTCTCACCCGACACAAAGTCGGGGATATTGAATTCTATAAGATAAATCCATAAATATGTATTTCTGGCTTTAAGTTACAGCTGTCTTTATGAAGACCATGAAAAACGCTTAATTTCACCACGTTAGTGCGTTTCTGACGATTACATGCATTTGAATGGGGAACTCGCACCAAACAAAGTATAGGTTTTCATTATGTGAATAACTTGAAAATCTTAGCTCAAACAGCTGCAAAACCCGTTTGCCCAGCACGGGGATATTGAATTCTATAAGATAAAGCCATAAATATGTATTTCTGAGTCTTCTATCAAAAGTTACAGCTGTCTTTATGAAGACCAAGAAAAACGCTTTATTTCACCACGTTAGTGCGTTTCTGACGATTACATGCATTTGAATGGGGAACTCGCACGAAACAAAGTATAGGTTTTCATTATGTGAATAACTTGAAAATCTTAGCTCAAACAGCTGCAAAACCTGTTTGCCCAGCACGGGGATATTGAATTCTATAAGATAAAGCCATGAATACTTATATCTGAATCTTCTATAAAAAGTTAAACCGATTTATATGAAGTTGTGCAAAAACGCTTTATTTCGCCAAGACAGTGCGTTTCTGACGATTACATGCATTTGAATGGGGAACTCGCACGAAACAAAGTATAGGTTTTCATTATGTGAATAACTTGAAAATCTTAGCTCAAACAGCTGCAAAACCCGTTTGCCCAGCACGGGGATATTGAATTCTATAAGATAAAGCCATGAATACGTATATCTGAATCTTCTATCAAAAGTTACACCCATTTATATGAAGTTGTGCAAAAACGCTTTATTTCGCCAAGACAGTGCGTTTCTGATGATTACATGCATTTGAATGGGGAACTCGCACGAAACAAAGTATAGGTTTTCATTATGTGAATAACTTGAAAATCTTAGCTCAAACATCTGCAAAACCCGTTTGCCCAGCACGGGGATATTGAATTCTATAAGATGAAGCCATGAACATGTGAGTCTGAATCTTCTATCAAAAGTTACAGCTATTTATATGAAGTTGTGCAAAAACGCTTTATTTCGCCAAGACAGTGCGTTTCTGACGATTACATGCATTTGAATGGGGAACTCGCACGAAACAAAGTATAGGTTTTCATTATGTGAACAACTTTAACATCTTAGCTCAAACAGCTGCAAAAACCGCTTGCTCAACACGGGGATATTGAATTCTATCACGCAAATGCATTTGAATGGCGTTCTCGCCCGACACAAAGTCGGGGATATTGAATTCTATAAGATAAATCCATAAATATGTATTTCTGGCTTTAAGTTACAGCTGTCTTTATGAAGACCATGAAAAACGCTTAATTTCACCACGTTAGTGCGTTTCTGACGATTACATGCATTTGAATGGGGAACTCGCACCAAACAAAGTATAGGTTTTCATTATGTGAATAACTTGAAAATCTTAGCTCAAACAGCTGCAAAACCCGTTTGCCCAGCACGGGGATATTGAATTCTATAAGATAAAGCCATGAATACGTATATCTGAATCTTCTATCAAAAGTTACACCGATTTATATGAAGTTGTGCAAAAACGCTTTATTTCGCCAAGACAGTGCGTTTCTGACGATTACATGCATTTGAATGGGGAACTCGCACCAAACAAAGTATAAGTTTTCATTATGTGAATAACTTGAAAATCTTAGCTCACACAGCTTTAAAAAGTAGCTGAGCAGATTTCATCTCAAGTAAGCAATTAAAGTAAGCGTTTGTTCGTCTGTTCTTCCACTTAAAGAGCATTTAAGGACGTCTTTCGAGTGTCCAGTTGAATTAATTCTACTGGCTCCCATGGTCCTTTGTTATTATAGACATATTTTTCATGTTCATACAGCTATTTAGTAAATTCTATCTATTTAGTAATATCCGTCAGCTATAAAATGTAATATAAATATAAAAAATATCCAAATATCTCCTGCCCTTTCTATTTTAATGATGTAAGTCTGTTATCGTGTAACATATCAATGAGATGCTGTACAGTACAATCCTACTGACGCAGCAGAGGGATAACGACGGCTATTCAACATTTGAGCTGCATGACACAGACAAAGTGACTAAATCATCTTTTTTGTGGTTTATTGTCTTCAAACCAGCAGACAAAGCTGATGGCAGAAGATGTCGGAGAAGAACTTCAGGCCGTGTACTGAAAAGGTATTTTTTTCTTGTTATCAAAAGACATTTGGAGTGACGGCTTCTACAACTGGTTGTGCTAAAGTAAAGCTTACAGTCTAAGAAATCACAGTGTTGATATTCAGCACGAGAAAAAAATTTATTTACAATCATAGTTTTATAAATTCTGACTGTAAACATCTTTTACAGCTTTGATATTGTTTGACACTAGATATCAGGTTTAATTTAAAGGTTTCTGTGTCCCAATGAGCCATTTACACTGACCAGTGTTTCACTTTAACTGTAACACATTCATTATTTAGTTCCAACATTTCTAAGAGAAATAACTGAATGTAAAAAATGGCAGCCCTCAGGCCAGGTTTAATTGATAGAGATATATGCATGCATTATGAAATTTATGTATCCCATATAATTGTTATTCATCTAATCATGGCATACCCACCCCTTCCTCCCTAGTTAACTGCAACCCAAAAGAACTAGTGGGGCTATTTGCACACTCACAACCAGTGTAGGGTAAAAAGAGCCACCAAAAAGCTGTCAGCCACAGATGTGCTAGAAGAGTCAGAAACTCTACTTATGGAGAAACTTTCTAAGTCTAACAGGGGACAGGAACTCCTGCCCAAATAACATGATATAACCCCACATACAGCCCAGCCATAAACTGAACCAAGTCATTTAGTTAAAGACAGCATTGGGACCAAATCCCTGTACCAACCTGGCATTTCTTCCTCCTGAATTAAATGAATGAATGGATGAAAGTTAAATGACTACAAATGTAAAGCCACTAGTTCCCACACTGGAATTCCCTGACACAGTGTGTTAACCATAGTTAGCTTGTATCAACAGTTGTAACAGGCTAAGCCACTTGAGACACTGCATTGAATTTGTTCCTGTCTTAATGATTTCAGCTGACTGGTTTCAGCTCAGATGTTCTTCCTTTCAGTAGATCAAATTAGCTCGTGCTCCTTCTGCTTCCAATTTAATGGCAAGAAGAAGAAGAAGAAGAAGAAGAAGAAGAAGAAGAAGAATGTTCAGCGAAGTGGCATTCATGGTCTCAGTGAACAGTCATGGTCACACACTGCATGTGGTTTTAAAAGCAACATGTCTGTTCACTACAACGATCGAGATGTGTAATATTAGTGCAGCTACGGTTTGTTTTTGAACATCAGTTCTGTTTTCTACTTTGATCACTTAGACCAAAAAAGTGTTGTTTTCA
Organism: Copadichromis virginalis; assembly: GCF_057382275.1. NCBI lineage: Eukaryota > Metazoa > Chordata > Actinopteri > Cichliformes > Cichlidae > Copadichromis > Copadichromis virginalis. The sequence goes on from NC_140622.1 coordinate 4,245,137, forward strand.
GATTCTTTCTTTTAAATCTATAAAGCACCTGCTCATTTTTTATTACAATTAGTTTCACATAAATGTTAGTGTTTCCTGTATGATCTTTTAATGCTTACACTACACTGTACATGTCTACATTAGAGACATTTCTGTTACCTGTTTCTGTTGACTCAGAGTTGTGAAATGTTCTTTTATTTGATACACAATATGAAGTTCATAATTTTCTTACAAATAAAACTCTAATGACAAACATGAACAGCTGTGCTTATTTCTGAGACATGAGTTTTTGAATGTGTGCATCTGTATGCTGAAACTGTAATGGTGAACCTGAGGTGATGGTCAACAGAAGGCAAATATATATCAATATAAAACAATATTGAAGTAATGTCTTTACCCTCTGCAGCGTGTGGACGCTGTGCACACAATCACCTTATTTACTGCAGTAAACATGCACCGCTAGCTCACGGGACTGACTGTCTCCATAGTTACATCGTATATTATTAGCTATGTAAACAGCTTCCAAAGATACCGCCATAGCTCTCTGTAGCTGTAACACTTTCACACTTTGCAAATCATTTCACGTTTTTGATAGTTATGAAGACAGAATATGTTTTTAAGGTCATGCTAGGCGGTTGCTATGGTGGTTGCTGTGGACTTGGCTGGACCGCGTCCGATTCCTGTTATTAGCTGTCCGCCGTAGGAAGGCTGCGTTCCATTTACAAGTAGTGACAGTCTGCCGTAACTCGAACTCAAACCCCGCTTTGATCTTTAATTATAGGCCTTTTATAGCCGTTCATGACACGCACACACACACACAAAGCACTTTGCCTCACCATGAGAATGCAACTTTACCTAACCTATCCTTTAAAGTTAGGTTAGGTAAAAAAGTGTACAGTTAGCAGGAAGGGGAAAAAAACAGCTACAATCTGGGTTTGGAGTTTTGTTGCTGTTCCTTTCTTTCTTTGTCTGATATAGGATAGAAAAATGAAGCAACCAGAGATTTAATGATGAATACTATGGGTTCTGTAGTGACCTGAATGACTCTTTGCATACAATTTATTGAAGAGGACTTTAGAATGCACTTTACATTTAGACTGTTGCTGTTTAATTTTTTACATTGTTGCCGTGTTATGTCATGAATGATCAGCTGGACAATACAGTCAAAGACAGACCATTCATCATATGCAAGAATCCTAGTTGGATTTTTGTTGTCACTCATGTTTTTGAACCAAATATTGAAAACAATTCTGACAGACTGGATACCTGGCCAAGGGTGTACATTACCTTGTACTCAAGCATCCCAGGACAGAGCCCTGCCCCACCATGAGCCTGGGTGGATACGTGGTTATAATATAAAAGGATCGATACTGAATATGAATATTTCATGAAAATTGAATTATAATACAAATTAGTAATAAGGGTTTCTTATCTACCCCATACTCAAAGAGCTGCGGGCAGAGAGGGTGACAGGAGAGGATGGCACTGAAGAGAAGATGCTCGGTTTCTGGAGTCTCCTGGTCCTGTCAGTATTAGTAGGATGCATCTGCTGTGTCTTCTCGTGGATGCTCACCTACCTTGACTCGTTCCAGCCTGGTATGGATTTCCCAACACTGCGGACAGTGGTGAGTTAATAAAAGGAATCTGTGACACATGCAACACATTCACAGAGGAAGAGGACACAAAGGGAGGACACGAAGAGTCTGTGTTAAAGTCAGAAATCCAAATCTTTAGTCAAAAACAGGCGGCGGTAACAAACAGGAAGACAAGCAGTCCATCAAACTGTCTACAGGGTCAAACATTCAGAGAATTCAAACAGCAGTAAAAAATAACTGGACACTGAAAAACTTAAAGCAATGTGTGACGCAATAAAAGGAAGCAGCGCAGTATATTCACTGCAGCGCAGTGACTTTTGTAATTGTCATCAATTACAAAAGAGAAAAAGAGAAAAGGAGAAAAACTATGATTTCTAAGAAATTAAACCTTGACGCAGAATGTAAACTGTGTGAGTTTGGTGAACTTTGTTAGTAACAAATGAGGTAAAAACCCAAAACAGACAAAACACAGAAAGAGGCTCTCAGTATTCATTAATAATTAGAAAGCATCTAAACATTCTGGTCGTGGATTTTTACAGTCTTAGTTCTGCTCGCTGTCATCATTATAATCATCATAATCAATGGGTCCTGAGGTGGGCGGGACTGTCTCTGGTGATGTCACCATGAAGGAACAGCATCTGGCACGTGTTGCTGAAACATCCCAGTACACTGGTGTAGTTTCTTCTCCAGCTGTTTGACATTTGACACTTGAACATTAAGGGGAAGAGGAAGAAACAGTGTTAGGTCAGGTGACCACATGGTTTCTAAAGTAACTGACAGGTACTCACACTCTCATTACAAATACATATAGGATCTTGGGGGTGGGCACGATGCACGGAATCCAAGTTACCATCACGGTGTACACCTCACCCCTGGCGTCGTTGCCCACCTCTCAATTTTAAATACACGTAGACATTGAGGGCTAGCAGGAGGGACCATGCGCTTACCTGCTGCTCTCTGGCAGGTAGCTCCATGCCCTCCTGGGTTTTAAATGCACCTTAGAACACACATGTATCAACACTACAATGAGCGGGTGGAGGGAGGTTTGGAGTCTTCTCTCACCCCCATTCTCTGCGGCTTGTTGGAGCGGGGGGCTAGGAGGAGGAGTTGGCCGTCCGGCTGCGGTCTGGAGTGTGGGGCCTCCTTGCTGCTGTGGAGTCGGGGCGGTCTGCCTCTCCCCACCGCAGGGAAAAGGGTAACACCACCTGGGTCTAGGTGCAGTTCCCCCCTCCAGGGGCAAGGGTACCTAGACCCGATTCGTAGAGTACGCTTGGGGAGTGTGATCGTGTGTACAGCGTCTCTTTATGTCTGTCTCCACGTTGGTTGAGTAAGTGCATATGAGAGCATGAGGGTGGGAATGGATGTTTGTATCTGTGTGTGCCTGTATGTCTGTGTCTACATGTCAGGTTGGGTATCAGACGCCACCTCTCTGGGGACATCTCAGGCCCTCCAAGGTTTGGAGGTCTATCTCCCCCCACCACTCCCCCTGCCAGTGGCGGACTCCCTCAGACATCGGTGCGTTGGTGGTTCTTTATGTCTGGGGATGGGCATCCGGGTACACACCGGCTCACTCCTTGGCGGCCGCTTATCGGGGCCTGGAGCCTGGGGCTCGCTCGGGCCACTTCGGAGGTGGGGTGCCCCCGGCCTCTCGGCCTGGGGCTCGGTCACTCAGGCACAGCTGGCTGGAGCCGGCGGAGCTCACGGGCGCGTCACTGCAACTCCCACTGGCTTCTGCTCCGCGGCTGCTGAGTGAGCCCTCATCTGGGACTCTCCTCAGCTCTTTCTGGGACAGTGGTGCGGCTGCCCCTCTGTTGGTCTTCCTTGGTCTCTTGTGTTCTGGGGGCCTCTGGATGTCTGGAGTTTTGATCTCCTCCATACCTGCTTCATGCCCTGGAGGACGGGGCTGTGGCCCCCCCACACCCTCTAGCAGATCATTACATGAAGGAACCTTTTAAAAAAGCAAGCGTGTCCATGCTCACAGGTGTACACACGGGTGATCACACCCACAAACTACACCCTTTTTGGCTCCTACCTCAAAGCACACTGTGTTCTGTTGATCTTATGTGCTGCACAATAATGTTTAATATTTAGTATTTACTGTCATATTCCCATATATCATTGTGATGTTGTTTATTCTATTACTCTTGTTCTCTTCTGCTTGTTTTCTTTTTTCTTTCTCAACAGGTGATCCCAGGTGATCGATATATGCATTTTCTTTTTTCCCTGCCCATTCTGTTGGTTTTTGTCTTTTGCCCTTCTCCCCCGTCCCTCTTCTCAGCTGTTTCTCTTTCCCTCTTTCTTTCTCCCCTTCTTTCCCCCAGTCAAGTCTGTCCCGTATTCAGTAAATGAAAATAAAATAAACAATAAAAGGTGAATCAAATGGACCATTATGGCAAGGCTGGGATGGTCAATTTGGTAAAGTAAATCCGTTGGGCATCTTTCTTTGCCTTTAGACAATAATTCTGATGGCAAAAGAGCCAAACGGGACAGGCAAAAAAATAAAAATAAAAAAAATAAAAAATAAAATAAAGTAACTGACAGGAAGTAACCAGGCCGTTAGAAATGGATGGCATGTGTTTAGAGTTACTGGAGTTGGGTAACTCACTTACCAAAAGCAGCAGCACACAGATGAAGGATCAGATGCTGAATGTTGCAGGAACATGCTCATGTGCGGTGGTCATTCAATGCTGCTCCGGCAGGTTAGACAGTCCAAGACTGATATCCTGCCCATCTGAGAGTTTGAAAACACACATGCAAAGATTTATTTTGTATTACAGTCAAAGTTGGATGTTCATTTTTGTCCTTTAAAAATGTTTGTGTATTTGAAAGCACTAACATTTAAGGATGACTTGGATCGTCTCCTTTAAAGGGGAGACAAGTGTATCCACTGATCCACGTCACTTTACCTGGATGATGACTCCTCTCCCCCTCACTCAGAAACACTCCTAATATAACCAAGCAAATAAATAATATTGAAGATTTACTTACATCATTACAAAAACATCAAAAACATCTCCCTTTGATTCTATTTCTCCATTCCTGCTGAACATCAGGCAACAAATATCTCAATAAATCACAGTAAAATGTAAAGCACATATTTTCTCTGCTTTGTCTAACCTCTGCAGAGCCTCTGTCAAGAAAAACATATCTGTAAGCATAAAACAAATATACATTCATAACACGTCACTGGACAAACCTCGGTCAGTTGATTTCCTCTGTGCAGTGCAGACGAGCATCAGTCAGTGAGTCAAGGTGGTGAGATGGACTGGTGTCCTTTGTGACTCTGCTGGTTCTTCTGAGGAAACACCACCGTCTCTCCACACTGTCACCATCTGTGAGCACAAATTGCCGCTCTGCTCTGCCAGCATGTAGGAAATCACATATCACACACACAGGGGTGAAGAAACATCAGAGCTCAACTTTGGATACTTTAGATCTAAACAGATCAAACTAGCTCTTAGTTTCAACAATCAGTGAACAGACAAACAATGATACCAAACTGATTCTGTATGAATACAATATGGTATTTTCAATACAGGTGTCAAATTAATTAATTAAAACTAATACAGACATATGTATATATATTTTTTTGATAAATTAGTTTGCTTAATTATAAGAATATATATTTTTTTCATTTAACAATTGCAACTGAAAGAAATTAAATATTGAACAAAAATATATTGTCACATTCTGAGCATGCTCAGCATGCTGACAGACTTGAAGTTGCTACAGATTTTAAGAAGTGATAATTATAGGGAAAAAAATTCTCTTTTTCTTCCGTTTAATCAAACATTTGATGCCTCAGCTGTCTCAGTCCTATAGCATTCTGCAACTACAACTAAGCTGAAGCTTGGATTTGGCTGCAGGTGCCCCTGTACATCCTTCTCAACATGTTGGTACCATTTAATCACACTTCTTCCTGAGCTTTGCTTCATCACAAGACCAAAGGTGGCATCCCGTGTCACGGTCATATCATCATCCAGAAGAAACATTTGAAGAAACATCATGGAGAAGAAACATTTACGCGCCTCCTGGTTTTGCTTTCTGATCCTGCAAAAAGACTGAGGACAACAAAGCCCAGAGAACACGAGATACACAATATCCAACATTCAGACTCAACAGCCTCCATAAATGAAGAGCACCAGGTTGGTTCAGTTATAGTAGATATGAGCATACTTCACATTACTGGGTATGAATAATAATCAAGAGACAAACTTTAAAGATGCAGAGCATGATGTCCCATCATCAGACTGTAAACAAACATCCACCAGGCTTCTTTGTTGGATCTCCTATCAGGGATCAGTAGAGTGTATTAACCTGTGGTATAAGCAGCAGTCACTGAAATATTACTGTTTCAGATAAGAAATCCAGCACATAAAAGCCAGGGTAGGAGGGATCTCTGCAAACTGACTTACCTCTGCAAGTGTGAAGCTCAACAAAAATCTGACTCTCCAGTCACTGACAAACAAAAACCTCCAGCTGGGAGATAGAAAACGCTGTCTGGGTCCTGCTGGATGTTGCTGGTCAGAGTCCACACATTAGCAGAGTGCTTCTTGGTCCCACTGACCCATATGGACAGCGACTGTGGAGAACTGTTCTGGAAAACAGAAAAGAGAATTAAAATAACAAAAAGCCAAACACGATTTCCACAAAGACTATCTTGGAATCAGCAATCAAAAAAAAAACACTGGTTCATATTTCAATTAAATATGAACAGGTTCCTCAAATGTACGCAGTTCAGACCTGATTTAATTTAATTTCCTTCACACAGCACATTCGTCCAGGCTGACAGGTAAACATAGAATTAATCTCAGGTAACATGACTCATAGTAGAGATTCAGTAAGAAAGATTACTAGCTCTAATATTATTACCACACAATCCAAGGACACACCAACAGCTCAGATTTGTAGAACTATTTAAACAAATGTCTTCTGAATATTCAATTCATGTTCACAGTGGGAGGGGGGGGGGGGGGGGGGGTCGTGGAATTTTTTAAATAAAGTCTGCAACACAGAAAGAGCTGTGATCAAGCTATTTATTACTGCGCCAACACACATCAAACATTACAGTTCAGTCATGTCAGCGCTGCCACAGACGTTGTGCTCCTCCTCCTTTATGCATTCCAAGGAAGAGGGAGGAAGTTACAAACTGATCCTACCACACTTCACGTGTCTCGCTATGAAACCTAACGGATCAATGGTTAAGCTGTTTTGTGCCCTTGGCCTTATCAGCACCTGTAAAGGGAGTTGTTTTCTCAAACTGCTGACGCTGAAGTAAGTTCATCTAGTTTTAGAAACTTTCACTGAACACTCTATAACAGTGTCACAACTAAGCATATGCATAAGCACTTAAATACTTTAAATGAAAATATCAGAAAAATTCTATTACAGAGGCTAGAGCCTGTCCCAGTAGTCATAGGTAGAGCACACCTGGACAGGTCACCAGTCTGTCAGAGGACTAACACAGAGACTGTCACGGCTGGCGGAGTGAGCCGTGTGGTGTGGAGGAAAAGGAGGACCCAAAATGCGGCAGTGACTGATGATTCGAGTGACGTTTATTTGCAAGGTGGCAGTGGCAGAAACAGGCAGCGAATCGTGAGAGATTACTAACGGAAACCTAAACTGGGAGAAACTAAAGAGCAAACCTGAAATCTTAACAAAACAGAGAGCAGAGCAGAGAGACGCAGACTAAGGAACAGGATACCAAGAAACACAGAGATACACAGATGAACGCAGATGAGCTGACAATGAACACAGACCGACACCCACTAAATATACACACACACAAGGTAATCACACACAGGAGGGACGAACAGCTGAACCCAATACACATGAGGACCGGAGGAGACAGGCTGAACACAATGACAACAGACACAGACTTTCAGAACAAAACAGGAAATCTAGAACCCTAACCGGACACAAGGGGGGAGGACACAGAATAACTAGAACAGAGGAAAATAATCACAAAACACAAAACGCTGGGTCAACGACCCAGGACCATGACAGAGACAGACATCAGAGTAACAAATCTATTTAAAATTAATGTAAGTTTGCTGCAGCTGTATGTATGAACGTGTTTCTGTGCTCACAGTCCACCTCTCAGGAAAGTCTACTTTAAACAGACCTCACAAAAGGCTGATGTGGCTGGATCAGTAGTGTGATTTAAGTACGATACCTTTGGCCAGGGATTAATCTGGTACATCGCTTCACTGTAGTCTTACGTATTTTCCCCACACCTGAATTAAAAAAAAATACTGATATATACAAATAACAGCTTCAGCTGATGCAGCCTGACTCAATCCTAAATGTTCAGCACACAGAGACACAGAGGTACTGTTTAAAGTTTAGTGTTAACTTGAGTCACTGATCATTTGCAGTATTACAGAGTCTGGCAGTCTTTGCATGATGTCAACGTCACTGTACGTTTCTAGCTGACTCTCAGGTGTGACAGGTGTGCCAGCAGGAAAGAGTAATAATAGCCTGCATCCTGAGGTTTGCCATGCAGGATTAAAGGAGCCAGGCTTTATTCACACAGCTAGGATTGTATTTTACACTGACCCTGGGTCAGTATAAGTATCATACAGTTTAAACGAAGCACTGAAACTTGCACATATTTATTACAGATGCACTGAAGCTAATCGAGATATTTGCTGTCAATCTGTGGCTGCGATTAAACACTTTAATGGAAACTTTATTAACTAGTAATGACATCTGTCATGACAGAAGCTAATATTTCTGTGCAAACGTCGTTTAAACAGTAACAGCTTTACTCTAATATAAGCTAACGTTTACACCGTAACTTTAAGCTAGCACCATAAAGACGGTAAAACACGTAATAACATCTACAAATGCATCTTAAAGCTGTTATATTAGCACTCGGTGTATTACTAACATAACCACATTAACATTATTGACACTCGCTGACTTTTAATAGTCATTCTATAAATGCTGTCCGTTTAAACGGTCTTACCTGTAAACACTGCTGTATCCACCGGATTCCAGCCAGAGTGAATTCTGGAGTCTTCCCACGCTCCTGTTAGTGATCCTCCATCTGGATGGATGATAACAACCTTCTGAACAATCTAGCAGGAGATTGTCCATATCTATGGGACTGATTTGTGCTAATAACGCCCATTGTATGGACTGATAACAGCCGAAGCGGGTGAATAAAGTCACCCAGTCGCTAGCTGTGCCATTACCCAGCATACACCAGCACAATATTAGGCACAGCACCACCATAGACATTTTCAGTGGTTTTGAATGCAGGACATGGTTATCTTACCCTGTAAAATGCATGACAATAAAACAGCTAACCACCATAAAATGGTGTGTGTGTGTGTGTGTGTGTGTGTGTGTGTGTGTGTGTGTGTGTGTGTGAGAGAGAGAGAGAGAGAGAGAGAGAGAGAGAGAGAGAGAGAGAGAAAGAGAGGGGGGGGGGGGATCAAAGGCGTGCGTTTATGTTTTTTCTTGATCAAGAGTGTGCCTCCTCTCTCTTATTGGATATGCTATAGCATGTTTATTCAGGTGCGCCTTTGAAGTCTATGAGAATACTTTACAGCCTGGTCTGAGTGCTCATTTCTGCACAGACACAATGAAGCGTGCACTCAGTTTAGAGGAGGCTGTTGCTGCGGTTTTGCACTCTTCAGAAAGTGAAAACGATACCACAAGCAGTGGAGATACTTCTGACAGCGAAGAAGAATTTTTGCCAGGCACCGAGGAGCTTTGCAGCTCATGTGAGGAGGAGGACGACGAAGAGCAGGATGAAGAGACAAGACTGGAGGATGGCCAGTGGAGATCTAAAAATGGAAAAATCATGTGGCAACCCACACATGAAGAGGTCCTGCCATTTTTTCCTCCTCCCATTTTAACCCGAGGACCATTATGCAATTTGTAGCAGCCCTGTGAGCACTTTCCATCTTTTTTTTGCAGAGGACATTATGCAGCTAATCCTGCATTTCACCAACCTGCAGGGCAACAGGTAGGTAAAAGACTGGAAGGACATAGATGAGGAGGAGTTGCAGGCTTACATGGGGCTTGTAAGCCTGCAACTGGCCTGTACTGGTCTCACATGAAACAACAACAAGCCTGTGGGATCGGGAGACAGGGCTCTTCTATTTCCTGCTACCATGTCAAAAAAAAAGATTTGAGCAAATTAATCGGGCTGTAAGATTCGATAATCGTCTCTCCCGTCCAGGTCGCTACAGGGGGGATAAGGCTGTGGTTTCCTACAATCCCCAAGCAAAGAAAAAATGTTGTCTTATTGGGCACCAGGCACCGTGAGCTACAAGTCCAGGACTCTGGGAAGAGAAAGCCCCACATCATCCTGGATTATAACAAATCCAAAGGGGCTGTGGATCATCTGGACCAGGTAAGCACAATTATAAGTCATTTATTTGCAAATTGTTGACCGTTTAGACTATGATAGTTTTGATAGTTACAGAAAGGAGGGGGGGGGGTCTAGTTTGACGCCCACAGGCAGGAAGAATCTATGAAGTTTATGAAAAAACGCTTTATTTCACCACGTTAGTGCGTTTCTCGCTATTACATGCATTTGAATGGAGTTCTCGCCATACGCAAAGTATAGGTTTTCATTATGTGAATAACTTGAAAATCTTAGCTCAAACAGCTGCAAAACCTGTTTTCCCAGCACGGGGATATTGAATTCTATGAGATAAAGCCATGAATACGTATATCTGAATCTTCTATCAAAAGTTACACCGATTTATATGAAGTTGTGCAAAAACGCTTTATTTCGCCAAGACAGTGCGTTTCTGACGATTACATGCATTTGAATGGGGAACTCGCCCGAAACAAAGTATAGGTTTTCATTATGTGAATAACTTGAAAATCTTAGCTCAAACAGCTGCAAAACCTGTTTGCCCAGCAAGGGGATAATGAATTCTATAAGATAAAGCCATAAATATGTGAGTCTGAATCTTCTATCAGAAGTTACAGCGATTTATATGAAGTTGTACAAAAACGCTTTCTTTCGCCAAGACAGTGCGTTTCTGACGATTACATGCATTTGAATGGGGAACTCGCCCGAAACAAATTATAGGTTTTCATTATGTGAATAACTTGAAAATCTTAGCTCAAATAGCTGCAAAACCCGTTTGCCCAGCACGGGGATATTGAATTCTATTCATAATAATATAATAATAATAATAATTCTATTCATAATGTGTCTGAGTCTTCTATCAAAAGTTACAGCTATTTATATGAAGTTCAATATCCCCGTGCTGGGCAAACAGGTTTTGCAGCTGTTTGAGCTAAGATTTCCAAGTTATTCACATAATGAAAACCTATACTTTGTTTCGGTCGAGTTCCCCATTCAAATGCATGTAACAGTGAGAAACGCACTGTCTTGGCGAAAGAAAGCGTTTTTGTACAACTTCATATGAATAGCTGTAACTTTTGATAGAAGACTCAGACAAACATGTTTATGGCTTTATCTTATAGAACTCAAGGTTCCCGTGCTGGGAAAACAGGTTTTGCAGCTGTTTGAGCTAAGATTTCCAAGTTATTCACATAATGAAAACCTATACTTTGTTTCGGTCGAGTTCCCCATTCAAATGCATGTAACAGTGAGAAACGCACTGTCTTGGCGAAAGAAAGCGTTTTTGTACAACTTCATATAAATAGCTGTAACTTTTGATAGAAGACTCGGATACACATGTTTATGGCTTTATCTTATAGAACTCAAGGTTCCCGTGCTGGGCAAACAGGTTTTGCAGCTGTTTGAGCTAAGATTTCCAAGTTATTCACATAATGAAAATCTATACTTTGTTTCGGTCGAGTTCCCCATTCAAATGCATGTAACAGTGAGAAACGCACTGTCTTGGCGAAAGAAAACGTTTTTGTACAACTTCATAGAAATAGCTGTAACTTTTGATAGAAGACTCAGACAAACATGTTTATGGCCTTATATTATAGAACTCAAGGTCTCCGTGCTGGGCAAACAGGTTTTGCAGCTGTTTGAGCTAAGATTTCCAAGTTATTCACATAATGAAAACTTATACTTTGTTTCGGTCGAGTTCCCCATTCAAATGCATGTAACAGTGAGAAACGCACTGTCTTGGCGAAAGAAAGCGTTTTTGTACAACTTCATATAAATAGCTGTAACTTTTGATAGAAGACTCGGATACACATGTTTATGGCTTTATCTTATAGAACTCAAGGTCTCCGTGCTGGGCAAAAAGGTTTTGCAGCTGTTTGAGCTAAGATTTCCAAGTTATTCACATAATGAAAACCTATACTTTGTTTCGGTCGAGTTCCCCATTCAAATGCATGTAACAGTGAGAAACGCACTGTCTTGGCGAAAGAAAGCTATTTTGTACAACTTCATATAAATAGCTGTAACTTTTGATAGAAGACTCGGATACACATGTTTATGGCTTTATCTTATAGAACTCAAGGTTCCCGTGCTGGGCAAACAGGTTTTGCAGCTGTTTGAGCTAAGATTTCCAAGTTATTCACATAATGAAAACTTATACTTTGTTTCGGTCGAGTTCCCCATTCAAATGCATGTAACAGTGAGAAACGCACTGTCTTGGCGAAAGAAAGCTATTTTGTACAACTTCATATAAATAGCTGTAACTTTTGATAGAAGACTCGGATACACATGTTTATGGCTTTATCTTATAGAACTCAAGGTTCCCGTGCTGGGCAAACAGGTTTTGCAGCTGTTTGAGCTAAGATTTCCAAGTTATTCACATAATGAAAACTTATACTTTGTTTCGCTCGAGTTCCCCATTCAAATGCATGTAACAGTGAGAAACGCACTGTCTTGGCGAAAGAAAGCTATTTTGTACAACTTCATAGAAATAGCTGTAACTTTTGATAGAAGACTCAGACAAACATGTTTATGGCCTTATATTATAGAACTGAAGGTCTCCGTGCTGGGCAAACAGGTTTTGCAGCTGTTTGAGCTAAGATTTCCAAGTTATTCACATAATGAAAACTTATACTTTGTTTTGGTCGAGTTCCCCATTCAAATGCATGTAACAGTGAGAAACGCACTGTCTTGGCGAAAGAAAGCGTTTTTGTACAACTTCATATAAATAGCTGTAACTTTTGATAGAAGACTCGGATACACATGTTTATGGCTTTATCTTATAGAACTCAAGGTTCCCGTGCTGGGCAAACAGGTTTTGCAGCTGTTTGAGCTAAGATTTCCAAGTTATTCACATAATGAAAACTTATACTTTGTTTCGGTCGAGTTCCCCATTCAAATGCATGTAACAGTGAGAAACGCACTGTCTTGGCGAAAGAAAGCGTTTTTGTACAACTTCATATAAATAGCTGTAACTTTTGATAGAAGACTCGAATACACATGTTTATGGCTTTATCTTATAGAACTCAAGGTCTCCGTGCTGGGCAAACAGGTTTTGCAGCTGTTTGAGCTAAGATTTCCAAGTTATTCACATAATGAAAACCTATACTTTGTTTCGGTCGAGTTCCCCATTCAAATGCATGTAACAGTGAGAAACGCACTGTCTTGGCGAAAGAAAGCTATTTTGTACAACTTCATATAAATAGCTGTAACTTTTGATAGAAGACTCGGATACACATGTTTATGGCTTTATCTTATAGAACTCAAGGTTCCCGTGCTGGGCAAACAGGTTTTGCAGCTGTTTGAGCTAAGATTTCCAAGTTATTCACATAATGAAAACTTATACTTTGTTTCGCTCGAGTTCCCCATTCAAATGCATGTAACAGTGAGAAACGCACTGTCTTGGCGAAAGAAAGCTATTTTGTACAACTTCATAGAAATAGCTGTAACTTTTGATAGAAGACTCAGACAAACATGTTTATGGCCTTATATTATAGAACTGAAGGTCTCCGTGCTGGGCAAACAGGTTTTGCAGCTGTTTGAGCTAAGATTTCCAAGTTATTCACATAATGAAAACTTATACTTTGTTTTGGTCGAGTTCCCCATTCAAATGCATGTAACAGTGAGAAACGCACTGTCTTGGCGAAAGAAAGCGTTTTTGTACAACTTCATATAAATAGCTGTAACTTTTGATAGAAGACTCGAATACACATGTTTATGGCTTTATCTTATAGAACTCAAGGTCTCCGTGCTGGGCAAACAGGTTTTGCAGCTGTTTGAGCTAAGATTTCCAAGTTATTCACATAATGAAAACGTATACTTTGTTTCAGTCGAGTTCCCCATTCAAATGCATGTAACAGTGAGAAACGCACTGTCTTGGCGAAAGAAAGCTATTTTGTACAACTTCATATAAATAGCTGTAACTTTTGATAGAAGACTCGGATACACATGTTTATGGCTTTATCTTATAGAACTCAAGGTTCCCGTGCTGGGCAAACAGGTTTTGCAGCTGTTTGAGCTAAGATTTCCAAGTTATTCACATAATGAAAACTTATACTTTGTTTCGGTCGAGTTCCCCATTCAAATGCATGTAACAGTGAGAAACGCACTGTCTTGGCGAAAGAAAGCTATTTTGTACAACTTCATATAAATAGCTGTAACTTTTGATAGAAGACTCGGATACACATGTTTATGGCTTTATCTTATAGAACTCAAGGTTCCCGTGCTGGGCAAACAGGTTTTGCAGCTGTTTGAGCTAAGATTTCCAAGTTATTCACATAATGAAAACTTATACTTTGTTTCGCTCGAGTTCCCCATTCAAATGCATGTAACAGTGAGAAACGCACTGTCTTGGCGAAAGAAAGCTATTTTGTACAACTTCATAGAAATAGCTGTAACTTTTGATAGAAGACTCGGATACACATGTTTATGGCTTTATCTTATAGAACTCAAGGTTCCCGTGCTGGGCAAACAGGTTTTGCAGCTGTTTGAGCTAAGATTTCCAAGTTATTCACATAATGAAAACTTATACTTTGTTTCGGTCGAGTTCCCCATTCAAATGCATGTAACAGTGAGAAACGCACTGTCTTGGCGAAAGAAAGCGTTTTTGTACAACTTCATATAAATAGCTGTAACTTTTGATAGAAGACTCGAATACACATGTTTATGGCTTTATCTTATAGAACTCAAGGTCTCCGTGCTGGGCAAAAAGGTTTTGCAGCTGTTTGAGCTAAGATTTCCAAGTTATTCACATAATGAAAACCTATACTTTGTTTCGGTCGAGTTCCCCATTCAAATGCATGTAACAGTGAGAAACGCACTGTCTTGGCGAAAGAAAGCTATTTTGTACAACTTCATATAAATAGCTGTAACTTTTGATAGAAGACTCGGATACACATGTTTATGGCTTTATCTTATAGAACTCAAGGTTCCCGTGCTGGGCAAACAGGTTTTGCAGCTGTTTGAGCTAAGATTTCCAAGTTATTCACATAATGAAAACTTATACTTTGTTTCGGTCGAGTTCCCCATTCAAATGCATGTAACAGTGAGAAACGCACTGTCTTGGCGAAAGAAAGCTATTTTGTACAACTTCATATAAATAGCTGTAACTTTTGATAGAAGACTCGGATACACATGTTTATGGCTTTATCTTATAGAACTCAAGGTTCCCGTGCTGGGCAAACAGGTTTTGCAGCTGTTTGAGCTAAGATTTCCAAGTTATTCACATAATGAAAACTTATACTTTGTTTTGGTCGAGTTCCCCATTCAAATGCATGTAACAGTGAGAAACGCACTGTCTTGGCGAAAGAAAGCGTTTTTGTACAACTTCATATAAATAGCTGTAACTTTTGATAGAAGACTCGAATACACATGTTTATGGCTTTATCTTATAGAACTCAAGGTCTCCGTGCTGGGCAAACAGGTTTTGCAGCTGTTTGAGCTAAGATTTCCAAGTTATTCACATAATGAAAACGTATACTTTGTTTCAGTCGAGTTCCCCATTCAAATGCATGTAACAGTGAGAAACGCACTGTCTTGGCGAAAGAAAGCTATTTTGTACAACTTCATATAAATAGCTGTAACTTTTGATAGAAGACTCGGATACACATGTTTATGGCTTTATCTTATAGAACTCAAGGTTCCCGTGCTGGGCAAACAGGTTTTGCAGCTGTTTGAGCTAAGATTTCCAAGTTATTCACATAATGAAAACTTATACTTTGTTTCGGTCGAGTTCCCCATTCAAATGCATGTAACAGTGAGAAACGCACTGTCTTGGCGAAAGAAAGCTATTTTGTACAACTTCATATAAATAGCTGTAACTTTTGATAGAAGACTCGGATACACATGTTTATGGCTTTATCTTATAGAACTCAAGGTTCCCGTGCTGGGCAAACAGGTTTTGCAGCTGTTTGAGCTAAGATTTCCAAGTTATTCACATAATGAAAACTTATACTTTGTTTCGCTCGAGTTCCCCATTCAAATGCATGTAACAGTGAGAAACGCACTGTCTTGGCGAAAGAAAGCTATTTTGTACAACTTCATAGAAATAGCTGTAACTTTTGATAGAAGACTCGGATACACATGTTTATGGCTTTATCTTATAGAACTCAAGGTTCCCGTGCTGGGCAAACAGGTTTTGCAGCTGTTTGAGCTAAGATTTCCAAGTTATTCACATAATGAAAACTTATACTTTGTTTCGGTCGAGTTCCCCATTCAAATGCATGTAACAGTGAGAAACGCACTGTCTTGGCGAAAGAAAGCGTTTTTGTACAACTTCATATAAATAGCTGTAACTTTTGATAGAAGACTCGAATACACATGTTTATGGCTTTATCTTATAGAACTCAAGGTCTCCGTGCTGGGCAAAAAGGTTTTGCAGCTGTTTGAGCTAAGATTTCCAAGTTATTCACATAATGAAAACCTATACTTTGTTTCGGTCGAGTTCCCCATTCAAATGCATGTAACAGTGAGAAACGCACTGTCTTGGCGAAAGAAAGCTATTTTGTACAACTTCATATAAATAGCTGTAACTTTTGATAGAAGACTCGGATACACATGTTTATGGCTTTATCTTATAGAACTCAAGGTTCCCGTGCTGGGCAAACAGGTTTTGCAGCTGTTTGAGCTAAGATTTCCAAGTTATTCACATAATGAAAACTTATACTTTGTTTCGGTCGAGTTCCCCATTCAAATGCATGTAACAGTGAGAAACGCACTGTCTTGGCGAAAGAAAGCTATTTTGTACAACTTCATATAAATAGCTGTAACTTTTGATAGAAGACTCGGATACACATGTTTATGGCTTTATCTTATAGAACTCAAGGTTCCCGTGCTGGGCAAACAGGTTTTGCAGCTGTTTGAGCTAAGATTTCCAAGTTATTCACATAATGAAAACTTATACTTTGTTTCGCTCGAGTTCCCCATTCAAATGCATGTAACAGTGAGAAACGCACTGTCTTGGCGAAAGAAAGCTATTTTGTACAACTTCATAGAAATAGCTGTAACTTTTGATAGAAGACTCAGACAAACATGTTTATGGCCTTATATTATAGAACTGAAGGTCTCCGTGCTGGGCAAACAGGTTTTGCAGCTGTTTGAGCTAAGATTTCCAAGTTATTCACATAATGAAAACTTATACTTTGTTTTGGTCGAGTTCCCCATTCAAATGCATGTAACAGTGAGAAACGCACTGTCTTGGCGAAAGAAAGCGTTTTTGTACAACTTCATATAAATAGCTGTAACTTTTGATAGAAGACTCGAATACACATGTTTATGGCTTTATCTTATAGAACTCAAGGTCTCCGTGCTGGGCAAACAGGTTTTGCAGCTGTTTGAGCTAAGATTTCCAAGTTATTCACATAATGAAAACTTATACTTTGTTTCGGTCGAGTTCCCCATTCAAATGCATGTAACAGTGAGAAACGCACTGTCTTGGCGAAAGAAAGCTATTTTGTACAACTTCATATAAATAGCTGTAACTTTTGATAGAAGACTCGGATACACATGTTTATGGCTTTATCTTATAGAACTCAAGGTCTCCGTGCTGGGCAAAAAGGTTTTGCAGCTGTTTGAGCTAAGATTTCCAAGTTATTCACATAATGAAAACCTATACTTTGTTTCGGTCGAGTTCCCCATTCAAATGCATGTAACAGTGAGAAACGCACTGTCTTGGCGAAAGAAAGCTATTTTGTACAACTTCATATAAATAGCTGTAACTTTTGATAGAAGACTCGGATACACATGTTTATGGCTTTATCTTATAGAACTCAAGGTTCCCGTGCTGGGCAAACAGGTTTTGCAGCTGTTTGAGCTAAGATTTCCAAGTTATTCACATAATGAAAACTTATACTTTGTTTCGGTCGAGTTCCCCATTCAAATGCATGTAACAGTGAGAAACGCACTGTCTTGGCGAAAGAAAGCTATTTTGTACAACTTCATATAAATAGCTGTAACTTTTGATAGAAGACTCGGATACACATGTTTATGGCTTTATCTTATAGAACTCAAGGTTCCCGTGCTGGGCAAACAGGTTTTGCAGCTGTTTGAGCTAAGATTTCCAAGTTATTCACATAATGAAAACTTATACTTTGTTTCGCTCGAGTTCCCCATTCAAATGCATGTAACAGTGAGAAACGCACTGTCTTGGCGAAAGAAAGCTATTTTGTACAACTTCATAGAAATAGCTGTAACTTTTGATAGAAGACTCAGACAAACATGTTTATGGCCTTATATTATAGAACTGAAGGTCTCCGTGCTGGGCAAACAGGTTTTGCAGCTGTTTGAGCTAAGATTTCCAAGTTATTCACATAATGAAAACTTATACTTTGTTTCGGTCGAGTTCCCCATTCAAATGCATGTAACAGTGAGAAACGCACTGTCTTGGCGAAAGAAAGCGTTTTTGTACAACTTCATATAAATAGCTGTAACTTTTGATAGAAGACTCGAATACACATGTTTATGGCTTTATCTTATAGAACTCAAGGTCTCCGTGCTGGGCAAACAGGTTTTGCAGCTGTTTGAGCTAAGATTTCCAAGTTATTCACATAATGAAAACGTATACTTTGTTTCAGTCGAGTTCCCCATTCAAATGCATGTAACAGTGAGAAACGCACTGTCTTGGCGAAAGAAAGCTATTTTGTACAACTTCATATAAATAGCTGTAACTTTTGATAGAAGACTCGGATACACATGTTTATGGCTTTATCTTATAGAACTCAAGGTTCCCGTGCTGGGCAAACAGGTTTTGCAGCTGTTTGAGCTAAGATTTCCAAGTTATTCACATAATGAAAACTTATACTTTGTTTCGGTCGAGTTCCCCATTCAAATGCATGTAACAGTGAGAAACGCACTGTCTTGGCGAAAGAAAGCGTTTTTGTACAACTTCATATAAATAGCTGTAACTTTTGATAGAAGACTCGAATACACATGTTTATGGCTTTATCTTATAGAACTCAAGGTCTCCGTGCTGGGCAAACAGGTTTTGCAGCTGTTTGAGCTAAGATTTCCAAGTTATTCACATAATGAAAACCTATACTTTGTTTCGGTCGAGTTCCCCATTCAAATGCATGTAACAGTGAGAAACGCACTGTCTTGGCGAAAGAAAGCGTTTTTGTACAACTTCATATAAATAGCTGTAACTTTTGATAGAAGACTCGGATACACATGTTTATGGCTTTATCTTATAGAACTCAAGGTTCCCGTGCTGGGCAAACAGGTTTTGCAGCTGTTTGAGCTAAGATTTCCAAGTTATTCACATAATGAAAACTTATACTTTGTTTCGCTCGAGTTCCCCATTCAAATGCATGTAACAGTGAGAAACGCACTGTCTTGGCGAAAGAAAGCTATTTTGTACAACTTCATATAAATAGCTGTAACTTTTGATAGAAGACTCGGATACACATGTTTATGGCTTTATCTTATAGAACTCAAGGTTCCCGTGCTGGGCAAACAGGTTTTGCAGCTGTTTGAGCTAAGATTTCCAAGTTATTCACATAATGAAAACTTATACTTTGTTTCGCTCGAGTTCCCCATTCAAATGCATGTAACAGTGAGAAACGCACTGTCTTGGCGAAAGAAAGCTATTTTGTACAACTTCATAGAAATAGCTGTAACTTTTGATAGAAGACTCAGACAAACATGTTTATGGCCTTATATTATAGAACTGAAGGTCTCCGTGCTGGGCAAACAGGTTTTGCAGCTGTTTGAGCTAAGATTTCCAAGTTATTCACATAATGAAAACTTATACTTTGTTTTGGTCGAGTTCCCCATTCAAATGCATGTAACAGTGAGAAACGCACTGTCTTGGCGAAAGAAAGCGTTTTTGTACAACTTCATATAAATAGCTGTAACTTTTGATAGAAGACTCGAATACACATGTTTATGGCTTTATCTTATAGAACTCAAGGTCTCCGTGCTGGGCAAACAGGTTTTGCAGCTGTTTGAGCTAAGATTTCCAAGTTATTCACATAATGAAAACTTATACTTTGTTTCGCTCGAGTTCCCCATTCAAATGCATGTAACAGTGAGAAACGCACTGTCTTGGCGAAAGAAAGCTATTTTGTACAACTTCATAGAAATAGCTGTAACTTTTGATAGAAGACTCAGACAAACATGTTTATGGCCTTATATTATAGAACTGAAGGTCTCCGTGCTGGGCAAACAGGTTTTGCAGCTGTTTGAGCTAAGATTTCCAAGTTATTCACATAATGAAAACTTATACTTTGTTTTGGTCGAGTTCCCCATTCAAATGCATGTAACAGTGAGAAACGCACTGTCTTGGCGAAAGAAAGCGTTTTTGTACAACTTCATATAAATAGCTGTAACTTTTGATAGAAGACTCGAATACACATGTTTATGGCTTTATCTTATAGAACTCAAGGTCTCCGTGCTGGGCAAACAGGTTTTGCAGCTGTTTGAGCTAAGATTTCCAAGTTATTCACATAATGAAAACGTATACTTTGTTTCAGTCGAGTTCCCCATTCAAATGCATGTAACAGTGAGAAACGCACTGTCTTGGCGAAAGAAAGCTATTTTGTACAACTTCATATAAATAGCTGTAACTTTTGATAGAAGACTCGGATACACATGTTTATGGCTTTATCTTATAGAACTCAAGGTTCCCGTGCTGGGCAAACAGGTTTTGCAGCTGTTTGAGCTAAGATTTCCAAGTTATTCACATAATGAAAACTTATACTTTGTTTCGGTCGAGTTCCCCATTCAAATGCATGTAACAGTGAGAAACGCACTGTCTTGGCGAAAGAAAGCTATTTTGTACAACTTCATATAAATAGCTGTAACTTTTGATAGAAGACTCGGATACACATGTTTATGGCTTTATCTTATAGAACTCAAGGTTCCCGTGCTGGGCAAACAGGTTTTGCAGCTGTTTGAGCTAAGATTTCCAAGTTATTCACATAATGAAAACTTATACTTTGTTTCGCTCGAGTTCCCCATTCAAATGCATGTAACAGTGAGAAACGCACTGTCTTGGCGAAAGAAAGCTATTTTGTACAACTTCATAGAAATAGCTGTAACTTTTGATAGAAGACTCGGATACACATGTTTATGGCTTTATCTTATAGAACTCAAGGTTCCCGTGCTGGGCAAACAGGTTTTGCAGCTGTTTGAGCTAAGATTTCCAAGTTATTCACATAATGAAAACTTATACTTTGTTTCGGTCGAGTTCCCCATTCAAATGCATGTAACAGTGAGAAACGCACTGTCTTGGCGAAAGAAAGCGTTTTTGTACAACTTCATATAAATAGCTGTAACTTTTGATAGAAGACTCGAATACACATGTTTATGGCTTTATCTTATAGAACTCAAGGTTCCCGTGCTGGGCAAACAGGTTTTGCAGCTGTTTGAGCTAAGATTTCCAAGTTATTCACATAATGAAAACTTATACTTTGTTTCGGTCGAGTTCCCCATTCAAATGCATGTAACAGTGAGAAACGCACTGTCTTGGCGAAAGAAAGCGTTTTTGTACAACTTCATATAAATAGCTGTAACTTTTGATAGAAGACTCGAATACACATGTTTATGGCTTTATCTTATAGAACTCAAGGTCTCCGTGCTGGGCAAACAGGTTTTGCAGCTGTTTGAGCTAAGATTTCCAAGTTATTCACATAATGAAAACCTATACTTTGTTTCGGTCGAGTTCCCCATTCAAATGCATGTAACAGTGAGAAACGCACTGTCTTGGCGAAAGAAAGCGTTTTTGTACAACTTCATATAAATAGCTGTAACTTTTGATAGAAGACTCGGATACACATGTTTATGGCTTTATCTTATAGAACTCAAGGTTCCCGTGCTGGGCAAACAGGTTTTGCAGCTGTTTGAGCTAAGATTTCCAAGTTATTCACATAATGAAAACCTATACTTTGTTTCGGTCGAGTTCCCCATTCAAATGCATGTAACAGTGAGAAATGCACTGTCTTGGCGAAAGAAAGCGTTTTTGTACAACTTCATATAAATAGCTGTAACTTTTGATAGAAGACTCGGATACACATGTTTATGGCTTTATCTTATAGAACTCAAGGTCTCCGTGCTGGGCAAAAAGGTTTTGCAGCTGTTTGAGCTAAGATTTCCAAGTTATTCACATAATGAAAACCTATACTTTGTTTCGGTCGAGTTCCCCATTCAAATGCATGTAACAGTGAGAAACGCACTGTCTTGGCGAAAGAAAGCGTTTTTGTACAACTTCATATAAATAGCTGTAACTTTTGATAGAAGACTCGGACAAACATGTTTATGGCTTTATCTTATAGAACTCAAGGTCTCCGTGCTGGGAAAACAGGTTTTGCAGCTGTTTGAGCTAAGATTTCCAAGTTATTCACATAATGAAAACCTATACTTTGTTTCGGTCGAGTTCCCCATTCAAATGCATGTAACAGTGAGAAACGCACTGTCTTGGCGAAAGAAAGCGTTTTTGTACAACTTCATATAAATAGCTGTAACTTTTGATAGAAGACTCAGACAAACATGTTTATGGCTTTATCTTATAGAACTCAAGGTCTCCGTGCTGGGAAAACAGGTTTTGCAGCTGTTTGAGCTAAGATTTCCAAGTTATTCACATAATGAAAACCTATACTTTGTTTCGGTCGAGTTCCCCATTCAAATGCATGTAACAGTGAGAAACGCACTGTCTTGGCGAAAGAAAGCGTTTTTGTACAACTTCATATTAATAGCTGTAACTTTTGATAGAAGACTCGGATACACATGTTTATGGCTTTATCTTATAGAACTCAAGGTTCCCGTGCTGGGCAAACAGGTTTTGCAGCTGTTTGAGCTAAGATTTCCAAGTTATTCACATAATGAAAACTTATACTTTGTTTCGGTCGAGTTCCCCATTCAAATGCATGTAACAGTGAGAAACGCACTGTCTTGGCGAAAGAAAGCTATTTTGTACAACTTCATATAAATAGCTGTAACTTTTGATAGAAGACTCGGATACACATGTTTATGGCTTTATCTTATAGAACTCAAGGTTCCCGTGCTGGGCAAACAGGTTTTGCAGCTGTTTGAGCTAAGATTTCCAAGTTATTCACATAATGAAAACTTATACTTTGTTTCGCTCGAGTTCCCCATTCAAATGCATGTAACAGTGAGAAACGCACTGTCTTGGCGAAAGAAAGCTATTTTGTACAACTTCATAGAAATAGCTGTAACTTTTGATAGAAGACTCGGATACACATGTTTATGGCTTTATCTTATAGAACTCAAGGTCTCCGTGCTGGGCAAAAAGGTTTTGCAGCTGTTTGAGCTAAGATTTCCAAGTTATTCACATAATGAAAACCTATACTTTGTTTCGGTCGAGTTCCCCATTCAAATGCATGTAACAGTGAGAAACGCACTGTCTTGGCGAAAGAAAGCGTTTTTGTACAACTTCATATAAATAGCTGTAACTTTTGATAGAAGACTCGGATACACATGTTTATGGCTTTATCTTATAGAACTCAAGGTTCCCGTGCTGGGCAAACAGGTTTTGCAGCTGTTTGAGCTAAGATTTCCAAGTTATTCACATAATGAAAACCTATACTTTGTTTCGGTCGAGTTCCCCATTCAAATGCATGTAACAGTGAGAAACGCACTGTCTTGGCGAAAGAAAGCGTTTTTGTACAACTTCATATAAATAGCTGTAACTTTTGATAGAAGACTCGGATACACATGTTTATGGCTTTATCTTATAGAACTCAAGGTCTCCGTGCTGGGCAAACAGGTTTTGCAGCTGTTTGAGCTAAGATTTCCAAGTTATTCACATAATGAAAACTTATACTTTGTTTCGGTCGAGTTCCCCATTCAAATGCATGTAACAGTGAGAAACGCACTGTCTTGGCGAAAGAAAGCGTTTTTGTACAACTTCATATAAATAGCTGTAACTTTTGATAGAAGACTCGAATACACATGTTTATGGCTTTATCTTATAGAACTCAAGGTCTCCGTGCTGGGCAAACAGGTTTTGCAGCTGTTTGAGCTAAGATTTCCAAGTTATTCACATAATGAAAACCTATACTTTGTTTCGGTCGAGTTCCCCATTCAAATGCATGTAACAGTGAGAAACGCACTGTCTTGGCGAAAGAAAGCGTTTTTGTACAACTTCATATAAATAGCTGTAACTTTTGATAGAAGACTCAGACAAACATGTTTATGGCTTTATCTTATAGAACTCAAGGTCTCCGTGCTGGGAAAACAGGTTTTGCAGCTGTTTGAGCTAAGATTTCCAAGTTATTCACATAATGAAAACCTATACTTTGTTTCGGTCGAGTTCCCCATTCAAATGCATGTAACAGTGAGAAACGCACTGTCTTGGCGAAAGAAAGCGTTTTTGTACAACTTCATATTAATAGCTGTAACTTTTGATAGAAGACTCGGATACACATGTTTATGGCTTTATCTTATAGAACTCAAGGTTCCCGTGCTGGGCAAACAGGTTTTGCAGCTGTTTGAGCTAAGATTTCCAAGTTATTCACATAATGAAAACTTATACTTTGTTTCGCTCGAGTTCCCCATTCAAATGCATGTAACAGTGAGAAACGCACTGTCTTGGCGAAAGAAAGCTATTTTGTACAACTTCATAGAAATAGCTGTAACTTTTGATAGAAGACTCGGATACACATGTTTATGGCTTTATCTTATAGAACTCAAGGTCTCCGTGCTGGGCAAAAAGGTTTTGCAGCTGTTTGAGCTAAGATTTCCAAGTTATTCACATAATGAAAACCTATACTTTGTTTCGGTCGAGTTCCCCATTCAAATGCATGTAACAGTGAGAAACGCACTGTCTTGGCGAAAGAAAGCGTTTTTGTACAACTTCATATAAATAGCTGTAACTTTTGATAGAAGACTCGGATACACATGTTTATGGCTTTATCTTATAGAACTCAAGGTTCCCGTGCTGGGCAAACAGGTTTTGCAGCTGTTTGAGCTAAGATTTCCAAGTTATTCACATAATGAAAACCTATACTTTGTTTCGGTCGAGTTCCCCATTCAAATGCATGTAACAGTGAGAAACGCACTGTCTTGGCGAAAGAAAGCGTTTTTGTACAACTTCATATAAATAGCTGTAACTTTTGATAGAAGACTCGGATACACATGTTTATGGCTTTATCTTATAGAACTCAAGGTCTCCGTGCTGGGCAAACAGGTTTTGCAGCTGTTTGAGCTAAGATTTCCAAGTTATTCACATAATGAAAACTTATACTTTGTTTCGGTCGAGTTCCCCATTCAAATGCATGTAACAGTGAGAAACGCACTGTCTTGGCGAAAGAAAGCGTTTTTGTACAACTTCATATAAATAGCTGTAACTTTTGATAGAAGACTCGAATACACATGTTTATGGCTTTATCTTATAGAACTCAAGGTCTCCGTGCTGGGCAAACAGGTTTTGCAGCTGTTTGAGCTAAGATTTCCAAGTTATTCACATAATGAAAACCTATACTTTGTTTTGGTCGAGTTCCCCATTCAAATGCATGTAACAGTGAGAAACGCACTGTCTTGGCGAAAGAAAGCGTTTTTGTACAACTTCATATAAATAGCTGTAACTTTTGATAGAAGACTCGGATACACATGTTTATGGCTTTATCTTATAGAACTCAAGGTTCCCGTGCTGGGCAAACAGGTTTTGCAGCTGTTTGAGCTAAGATTTCCAAGTTATTCACATAATGAAAACTTATACTTTGTTTCGGTCGAGTTCCCCATTCAAATGCATGTAACAGTGACAAACGCACTGTCTTGGCGAAAGAAAGCTATTTTGTACAACTTCATATAAATAGCTGTAACTTTTGATAGAAGACTCGGATACACATGTTTATGGCTTTATCTTATAGAACTCAGGGTTCCCGTGCTGGGCAAACAGGTTTTGCAGCTGTTTGAGCTAAGATTTCCAAGTTATTCACATAATGAAAACTTATACTTTGTTTCGCTCGAGTTCCCCATTCAAATGCATGTAACAGTGAGAAACGCACTGTCTTGGCGAAAGAAAGCTATTTTGTACAACTTCATAGAAATAGCTGTAACTTTTGATAGAAGACTCGGATACACATGTTTATGGCTTTATCTTATAGAACTCAAGGTTCCCGTGCTGGGCAAACAGGTTTTGCAGCTGTTTGAGCTAAGATTTCCAAGTTATTCACATAATGAAAACTTATACTTTGTTTCGGTCGAGTTCCCCATTCAAATGCATGTAACAGTGAGAAACGCACTGTCTTGGCGAAAGAAAGCGTTTTTGTACAACTTCATATAAATAGCTGTAACTTTTGATAGAAGACTCGGATACACATGTTTATGGCTTTATCTTATAGAACTCAAGGTTCCCGTGCTGGGCAAACAGGTTTTGCAGCTGTTTGAGCTAAGATTTCCAAGTTATTCACATAATGAAAACCTATACTTTGTTTCGGTCGAGTTCCCCATTCAAATGCATGTAACAGTGAGAAACGCACTGTCTTGGCGAAAGAAAGCGTTTTTGTACAACTTCATATAAATAGCTGTAACTTTTGATAGAAGACTCGGATACACATGTTTATGGCTTTATCTTATAGAACTCAAGGTTCCCGTGCTGGGAAAACAGGTTTTGCAGCTGTTTGAGCTAAGATTTCCAAGTTATTCACATAATGAAAACTTATACTTTGTTTCGGTCGAGTTCCCCATTCAAATGCATGTAACAGTGAGAAACGCACTGTCTTGGCGAAAGAAAGCGTTTTTGTACAACTTCATATAAATAGCTGTAACTTTTGATAGAAGACTCAGACAAACATGTTTATGGCCTTATATTATAGAACTCAAGGTCTCCGTGCTGGGCAAAAAGGTTTTGCAGCTGTTTGAGCTAAGATTTCCAAGTTATTCACATAATGAAAACCTATACTTTGTTTCGGTCGAGTTCCCCATTCAAATGCATGTAACAGTGAGAAACGCACTGTCTTGGCGAAAGAAAGCGTTTTTGTACAACTTCATATAAATAGCTGTAACTTTTGATAGAAGACTCGGATACACATGTTTATGGCTTTATCTTATAGAACTCAAGGTCTCCGTGCTGGGAAAACAGGTTTTGCAGCTGTTTGAGCTAAGATTTCCAAGTTATTCACATAATGAAAACCTATACTTTGTTTCGGTCGAGTTCCCCATTCAAATGCATGTAACAGTGAGAAACGCACTGTCTTGGCGAAAGAAAGCGTTTTTGTACAACTTCATATAAATAGCTGTAACTTTTGATAGAAGACTCGGATACACATGTTTATGGCTTTATCTTATAGAACTCAAGGTCTCCGTGCTGGGCAAAAAGGTTTTGCAGCTGTTTGAGCTAAGATTTCCAAGTTATTCACATAATGAAAACCTATAATTTGTTTCGGTCGAGTTCCCCATTCAAATGCATGTAACAGTGAGAAACGCACTGTCTTGGCGAAAGAAAGCTATTTTGTACAACTTCATATAAATAGCTGTAACTTTTGATAGAAGACTCAGACAAACATGTTTATGGCCTTATATTATAGAACTCAAGGTCTCCGTGCTGGGAAAACAGGTTTTGCAGCTGTTTGAGCTAAGATTTCCAAGTTATTCACATAATGAAAACCTATACTTTGTTTCGGTCGAGTTCCCCATTCAAATGCATGTAACAGTGAGAAACGCACTGTCTTGGCGAAAGAAAGCGTTTTTGTACAACTTCATATAAATAGCTGTAACTTTTGATAGAAGACTCGGATACACATGTTTATGGCTTTATCTTATAGAACTCAAGGTCTCCGTGCTGGGCAAAAAGGTTTTGCAGCTGTTTGAGCTAAGATTTCCAAGTTATTCACATAATGAAAACCTATACTTTGTTTCGGTCGAGTTCCCCATTCAAATGCATGTAACAGTGAGAAACGCACTGTCTTGGCGAAAGAAAGCGTTTTTGTACAACTTCATATAAATAGCTGTAACTTTTGATAGAAGACTCAGACAAACATGTTTATGGCTTTATCTTATAGAACTCAAGGTCTCCGTGCTGGGAAAACAGGTTTTTCAGCTGTTTGAGCTAAGATTTCCAAGTTATTCACATAATGAAAACCTATACTTTGTTTCGGTCGAGTTCCCCATTCAAATGCATGTAACAGTGAGAAACGCACTGTCTTGGCGAAAGAAAGCGTTTTTGTACAACTTCATATAAATAGCTGTAACTTTTGATAGAAGACTCGGATACACATGTTTATGGCTTTATCTTATAGAACTCAAGGTTCCCGTGCTGGGCAAACAGGTTTTGCAGCTGTTTGAGCTAAGATTTCCAAGTTATTCACATAATGAAAACTTATACTTTGTTTCGGTCGAGTTCCCCATTCAAATGCATGTAACAGTGAGAAACGCACTGTCTTGGCGAAAGAAAGCTATTTTGTACAACTTCATATAAATAGCTGTAACTTTTGATAGAAGACTCGGATACACATGTTTATGGCTTTATCTTATAGAACTCAGGGTTCCCGTGCTGGGCAAACAGGTTTTGCAGCTGTTTGAGCTAAGATTTCCAAGTTATTCACATAATGAAAACTTATACTTTGTTTCGCTCGAGTTCCCCATTCAAATGCATGTAACAGTGAGAAACGCACTGTCTTGGCGAAAGAAAGCTATTTTGTACAACTTCATAGAAATAGCTGTAACTTTTGATAGAAGACTCGGATACACATGTTTATGGCTTTATCTTATAGAACTCAAGGTTCCCGTGCTGGGCAAACAGGTTTTGCAGCTGTTTGAGCTAAGATTTCCAAGTTATTCACATAATGAAAACTTATACTTTGTTTCGGTCGAGTTCCCCATTCAAATGCATGTAACAGTGAGAAACGCACTGTCTTGGCGAAAGAAAGCGTTTTTGTACAACTTCATATAAATAGCTGTAACTTTTGATAGAAGACTCGGATACACATGTTTATGGCTTTATCTTATAGAACTCAAGGTTCCCGTGCTGGGCAAACAGGTTTTGCAGCTGTTTGAGCTAAGATTTCCAAGTTATTCACATAATGAAAACCTATACTTTGTTTCGGTCGAGTTCCCCATTCAAATGCATGTAACAGTGAGAAACGCACTGTCTTGGCGAAAGAAAGCGTTTTTGTACAACTTCATATAAATAGCTGTAACTTTTGATAGAAGACTCGGATACACATGTTTATGGCTTTATCTTATAGAACTCAAGGTCTCCGTGCTGGGCAAAAAGGTTTTGCAGCTGTTTGAGCTAAGATTTCCAAGTTATTCACATAATGAAAACCTATACTTTGTTTCGGTCGAGTTCCCCATTCAAATGCATGTAACAGTGAGAAACGCACTGTCTTGGCGAAAGAAAGCGTTTTTGTACAACTTCATATAAATAGCTGTAACTTTTGATAGAAGACTCGGATACACATGTTTATGGCTTTATCTTATAGAACTCAAGGTTCCCGTGCTGGGAAAACAGGTTTTGCAGCTGTTTGAGCTAAGATTTCCAAGTTATTCACATAATGAAAACTTATACTTTGTTTCGGTCGAGTTCCCCATTCAAATGCATGTAACAGTGAGAAACGCACTGTCTTGGCGAAAGAAAGCGTTTTTGTACAACTTCATATAAATAGCTGTAACTTTTGATAGAAGACTCAGACAAACATGTTTATGGCCTTATATTATAGAACTCAAGGTCTCCGTGCTGGGCAAAAAGGTTTTGCAGCTGTTTGAGCTAAGATTTCCAAGTTATTCACATAATGAAAACCTATACTTTGTTTCGGTCGAGTTCCCCATTCAAATGCATGTAACAGTGAGAAACGCACTGTCTTGGCGAAAGAAAGCGTTTTTGTACAACTTCATATAAATAGCTGTAACTTTTGATAGAAGACTCGGATACACATGTTTATGGCTTTATCTTATAGAACTCAAGGTCTCCGTGCTGGGAAAACAGGTTTTGCAGCTGTTTGAGCTAAGATTTCCAAGTTATTCACATAATGAAAACCTATACTTTGTTTCGGTCGAGTTCCCCATTCAAATGCATGTAACAGTGAGAAACGCACTGTCTTGGCGAAAGAAAGCGTTTTTGTACAACTTCATATAAATAGCTGTAACTTTTGATAGAAGACTCGGATACACATGTTTATGGCTTTATCTTATAGAACTCAAGGTCTCCGTGCTGGGCAAAAAGGTTTTGCAGCTGTTTGAGCTAAGATTTCCAAGTTATTCACATAATGAAAACCTATAATTTGTTTCGGTCGAGTTCCCCATTCAAATGCATGTAACAGTGAGAAACGCACTGTCTTGGCGAAAGAAAGCTATTTTGTACAACTTCATATAAATAGCTGTAACTTTTGATAGAAGACTCAGACAAACATGTTTATGGCCTTATATTATAGAACTCAAGGTCTCCGTGCTGGGAAAACAGGTTTTGCAGCTGTTTGAGCTAAGATTTCCAAGTTATTCACATAATGAAAACCTATACTTTGTTTCGGTCGAGTTCCCCATTCAAATGCATGTAACAGTGAGAAACGCACTGTCTTGGCGAAAGAAAGCGTTTTTGTACAACTTCATATAAATAGCTGTAACTTTTGATAGAAGACTCGGATACACATGTTTATGGCTTTATCTTATAGAACTCAAGGTCTCCGTGCTGGGCAAAAAGGTTTTGCAGCTGTTTGAGCTAAGATTTCCAAGTTATTCACATAATGAAAACCTATACTTTGTTTCGGTCGAGTTCCCCATTCAAATGCATGTAACAGTGAGAAACGCACTGTCTTGGCGAAAGAAAGCGTTTTTGTACAACTTCATATAAATAGCTGTAACTTTTGATAGAAGACTCAGACAAACATGTTTATGGCCTTATATTATAGAACTCAAGGTCTCCGTGCTGGGAAAACAGGTTTTTCAGCTGTTTGAGCTAAGATTTCCAAGTTATTCACATAATGAAAACCTATACTTTGTTTCGGTCGAGTTCCCCATTCAAATGCATGTAACAGTGAGAAACGCACTGTCTTGGCGAAAGAAAGCGTTTTTGTACAACTTCATATAAATAGCTGTAACTTTTGCTAGAAGACTCGGATACACATGTTTATGGCTTTATCTTATAGAACTCAAGGTCTCCGTGCTGGGAAAACAGGTTTTGCAGCTGTTTGAGCTAAGATTTCCAAGTTATTCAAATAATGAAAACCTATACTTTGTTTCGGTCGAGTTCCCCATTCAAATGCATGTAACAGTGAGAAACGCACTGTCTTGGCGAAAGAAAGCGTTTTTGTACAACTTCATATAAATAGCTGTAACTTTTGATAGAAGACTCAGACAAACATGTTTATGGCTTTATCTTATAGAACTCAAGGTTCCCGTGCTGGGAAAACAGGTTTTGCAGCTGTTTGAGCTAAGATTTCCAAGTTATTCACATAATGAAAACCTATACTTTGTTTCGGTCGAGTTCCCCATTCAAATGCATGTAACAGTGAGAAACGCACTGTCTTGGCGAAAGAAAGCGTTTTTGTACAACTTCATATAAATAGCTGTAACTTTTGATAGAAGACTCGGATACACATGTTTATGGCTTTATCTTATAGAACTCAAGGTCTCCGTGCTGGGAAAACAGGTTTTGCAGCTGTTTGAGCTAAGATTTCCAAGTTATTCACATAATGAAAACCTATACTTTGTTTCGGTCGAGTTCCCCATTCAAATGCATGTAACAGTGAGAAACGCACTGTCTTGGCGAAAGAAAGCGTTTTTGTACAACTTCATAGAAATAGCTGTAACTTTTGATAGAAGACTCAGACAAACATGTTTATGGCCTTATATTATAGAACTCAAGGTCCCCGTGCTGGGAAAACAGGTTTTGCAGCTGTTTGAGCTAAGATTTCCAAGTTATTCACATAATGAAAACCTATACTTTGTTTCGGTCGAGTTCCCCATTCAAATGCATGTAACAGTGAGAAACGCACTGTCTTGGCGAAAGAAAGCGTTTTTGTACAACTTCATATAAATAGCTGTAACTTTTGATAGAAGACTCGGATACACATGTTTATGGCTTTATCTTATAGAACTCAAGGTCTCCGTGCTGGGAAAACAGGTTTTGCAGCTGTTTGAGCTAAGATTTCCAAGTTATTCACATAATGAAAACCTATACTTTGTTTCGGTCGAGTTCCCCATTCAAATGCATGTAACAGTGAGAAACGCACTGTCTTGGCGAAAGAAGGGGTTTTTGTACAACTTCATAGAAATAGCTGTAACTTTTGATAGAAGACTCAGACAAACATGTTTATGGCTTTATCTTATAGAACTCAAGGTCTCCGTGCTGGGAAAACAGGTTTTGCAGCTGTTTGAGCTAAGATTTCCAAGTTATTCACATAATGAAAACTTGTACTTTGTTTCGGTGGAGTTCCCCATTCAAATGCATGTAACAGTGAGAAACGCACTGTCTTGGCGAAAGAAAGCGTTTTTGTACAACTTCATATGAATAGCTGTAACTTTTGATAGAAGACTCGGATACACATGTTTATGGCTTTATCTTATAGAACTCAAGGTTCCCGTGCTGGGCAAACAGGTTTTGCAGCTGTTTGAGCTAAGATTTCCAAGTTATTCACATAATGAAAACCTATACTTTGTTTCGGTCGAGTTCCCCATTCAAATGCATGTAACAGTGAGAAACGCACTGTCTTGGCGAAAGAAAGCGTTTTTGTACAACTTCATATAAATAGCTGTAACTTTTGATAGAAGACTCAGACAAACATGTTTATGGCCTTATATTATAGAACTCAAGGTCCCCGTGCTGGGAAAACAGGTTTTGCAGCTGTTTGAGCTAAGATTTCCAAGTTATTCAGATAATGAAAACCTATACTTTGTTTCGGTCGAGTTCCCCATTCAAATGCATGTAACAGTGAGAAACGCACTGTCTTGGCGAAAGAAAGCGTTTTTGTACAACTTCATAGAAATAGCTGTAACTTTTGATAGAAGACTCAGACAAACATGTTTATGGCTTTATCTTATAGAACTCAAGGTTCCCGTGCTGGGAAAACAGGTTTTGTAGCTGTTTGAGCTAAGATTTCCAAGTTATTCACATAATGAAAACCTATACTTTGTTTCGGTCGAGTTCCCCATTCAAATGCATGTAACAGTGAGAAACGCACTGTCTTGGCGAAAGAAAGCGTTTTTGTACAACTTCATATAAATAGCTGTAACTTTTGATAGAAGACTCAGACAAACATGTTTATGGCTTTATCTTATAGAACTCAAGGTCTCCGTGCTGGGAAAACAGGTTTTGCAGCTGTTTGAGCTAAGATTTCCAAGTTATTCACATAATGAAAACCTATACTTTGTTTCGGTCGAGTTCCCCATTCAAATGCATGTAACAGTGAGAAACGCACTGTCTTGGCGAAAGAAAGCGTTTTTGTACAACTTCATAGAAATAGCTGTAACTTTTGATAGAAGACTCAGACAAACATGTTTATGGCCTTATATTATAGAACTCAAGGTCTCCGTGCTGGGAAAACAGGTTTTGCAGCTGTTTGAGCTAAGATTTCCAAGTTATTCACATAATGAAAACCTATACTTTGTTTCGGTCGAGTTCCCCATTCAAA
Organism: Copadichromis virginalis; assembly: GCF_057382275.1. Classification (NCBI taxonomy): domain Eukaryota; kingdom Metazoa; phylum Chordata; class Actinopteri; order Cichliformes; family Cichlidae; genus Copadichromis; species Copadichromis virginalis. The sequence continues at coordinate 4,278,562 of NC_140622.1, forward strand.
TGCATGTAACAGTGAGAAACGCACTGTCTTGGCGAAAGAAAGCGTTTTTGTACAACTTCATAGAAATAGCTGTAACTTTTGATAGAAGACTCGGATACACATGTTTATGGCTTTATCTTATAGAACTCAAGGTTCCCGTGCTGGGAAAACAGGTTTTGTAGCTGTTTGAGCTAAGATTTCCAAGTTATTCACATAATGAAAACCTATACTTTGTTTCGGTCGAGTTCCCCATTCAAATGCATGTAACAGTGAGAAACGCACTGTCTTGGCGAAAGAAAGCGTTTTTGTACAACTTCATAGAAATAGCTGTAACTTTTGATAGAAGACTCGGATACACATGTTTATGGCTTTATCTTATAGAACTCAAGGTTCCCGTGCTGGGAAAACAGGTTTTGTAGCTGTTTGAGCTAAGATTTCCAAGTTATTCACATAATGAAAACCTATACTTTGTTTCGGTCGAGTTCCCCATTCAAATGCATGTAACAGTGAGAAATGCACTGTCTTGGCGAAAGAAAGCGTTTTTGTACAACTTCATAGAAATAGCTGTAACTTTTGATAGAAGACTCAGACAAACATGTTTATGGCCTTATCTTATAGAACTCAAGGTCTCCGTGCTGGGAAAACAGGTTTTGCAGCTGTTTGAGCTAAGATTTCCAAGTTATTCACATAATGAAAACCTATACTTTGTTTCGGTCGAGTTCCCCATTCAAATGCATGTAACAGTGAGAAACGCACTGTCTTGGCGAAAGAAAGCGTTTTTGTACAACTTCATATGAATAGCTGTAACTTTTGATAGAAGACTCGGATACACATGTTTATGGCTTTATCTTATAGAACTCAAGGTTCCCGTGCTGGGAAAACAGGTTTTGCAGCTGTTTGAGCTAAGATTTCCAAGTTATTCACATAATGAAAACCTATACTTTGTTTCGGTCGAGTTCCCCATTCAAATGCATGTAACAGTGAGAAACGCACTGTCTTGGCGAAAGAAAGCGTTTTTGTACAACTTCATAGAAATAGCTGTAACTTTTGATAGAAGACTCGGATACACATGTTTATGGCTTTATCTTATAGAACTCAAGGTCTCCGTGCTGGGAAAACAGGTTTTGCAGCTGTTTGAGCTAAGATTTCCAAGTTATTCACATAATGAAAACCTATACTTTGTTTCGGTCGAGTTCCCCATTCAAATGCATGTAACAGTGAGAAACGCACTGTCTTGGCGAAAGAAAGCGTTTTTGTACAACTTCATAGAAATAGCTGTAACTTTTGATAGAAGACTCAGACAAACATGTTTATGGCCTTATCTTATAGAACTCAAGGTCTCCGTGCTGGGAAAACAGGTTTTGCAGCTGTTTGAGCTAAGATTTCCAAGTTATTCACATAATGAAAACCTATACTTTGTTTCGGTCGAGTTCCCCATTCAAATGCATGTAACAGTGAGAAACGCACTGTCTTGGCGAAAGAAAGCGTTTTTGTACAACTTCATAGAAATAGCTGTAACTTTTGATAGAAGACTCAGACAAACATGTTTATGGCCTTATATTATAGAACTCAAGGTCTCCGTGCTGGGAAAACAGGTTTTGCAGCTGTTTGAGCTAAGATTTCCAAGTTATTCACATAATGAAAACCTATACTTTGTTTCGGTCGAGTTCCCCATTCAAATGCATGTAACAGTGAGAAACGCACTGTCTTGGCGAAAGAAAGCGTTTTTGTACAACTTCATATGAATAGCTGTAACTTTTGATAGAAGACTCGGATACACATGTTTATGGCTTTATCTTATAGAACTCAAGGTTCCCGTGCTGGGAAAACAGGTTTTGCAGCTGTTTGAGCTAAGATTTCCAAGTTATTCACATAATGAAAACCTATACTTTGTTTCGGTCGAGTTCCCCATTCAAATGCATGTAACAGTGAGAAACGCACTGTCTTGGCGAAAGAAAGCGTTTTTGTACAACTTCATAGAAATAGCTGTAACTTTTGATAGAAGACTCGGATACACATGTTTATGGCTTTATCTTATAGAACTCAAGGTTCCCGTGCTGGGAAAACAGGTTTTGTAGCTGTTTGAGCTAAGATTTCCAAGTTATTCACATAATGAAAACCTATACTTTGTTTCGGTCGAGTTCCCCATTCAAATGCATGTAACAGTGAGAAATGCACTGTCTTGGCGAAAGAAAGCGTTTTTGTACAACTTCATAGAAATAGCTGTAACTTTTGATAGAAGACTCAGACAAACATGTTTATGGCCTTATCTTATAGAACTCAAGGTCTCCGTGCTGGGAAAACAGGTTTTGCAGCTGTTTGAGCTAAGATTTCCAAGTTATTCACATAATGAAAACCTATACTTTGTTTCGGTCGAGTTCCCCATTCAAATGCATGTAACAGTGAGAAACGCACTGTCTTGGCGAAAGAAAGCGTTTTTGTACAACTTCATAGAAATAGCTGTAACTTTTGATAGAAGACTCAGACAAACATGTTTATGGCTTTATCTTATAGAACTCAAGGTTCCCGTGCTGGGAAAACAGGTTTTGTAGCTGTTTGAGCTAAGATTTCCAAGTTATTCACATAATGAAAACCTATACTTTGTTTCGGTCGAGTTCCCCATTCAAGTGCATGTAACAGTGAGAAACGCACTGTCTTGGCGAAAGAAAGCGTTTTTGTACAACTTCATATAAATAGCTGTAACTTTTGATAGAAGACTCAGACAAACATGTTTATGGCTTTATCTTATAGAACTCAAGGTCTCCGTGCTGGGAAAACAGGTTTTGCAGCTGTTTGAGCTAAGATTTCCAAGTTATTCACATAATGAAAACCTATACTTTGTTTCGGTCGAGTTCCCCATTCAAATGCATGTAACAGTGAGAAACGCACTGTCTTGGCGAAAGAAAGCGTTTTTGTACAACTTCATAGAAATAGCTGTAACTTTTGATAGAAGACTCAGACAAACATGTTTATGGCCTTATCTTATAGAACTCAAGGTCTCTGTGCTGGGAAAACAGGTTTTGCAGCTGTTTGAGCTAAGATTTCCAAGTTATTCACATAATGAAAACCTATACTTTGTTTCGGTCGAGTTCCCCATTCAAATGCATGTAACAGTGAGAAACGCACTGTCTTGGCGAAAGAAAGCGTTTTTGTACAACTTCATAGAAATAGCTGTAACTTTTGATAGAAGACTCAGACAAACATGTTTATGGCCTTATCTTATAGAACTCAAGGTCTCCGTGCTGGGAAAACAGGTTTTGCAGCTGTTTGAGCTAAGATTTCCAAGTTATTCACATAATGAAAACCTATACTTTGTTTCGGTCGAGTTCCCCATTCAAATGCATGTAACAGTGAGAAACGCACTGTCTTGGCGAAAGAAAGCGTTTTTGTACAACTTCATATAAATAGCTGTAACTTTTGATAGAAGACTCAGACAAACATGTTTATGGCTTTATCTTATAGAACTCAAGGTCTCCGTGCTGGGAAAACAGGTTTTGCAGCTGTTTGAGCTAAGATTTCCAAGTTATTCACATAATGAAAACCTATACTTTGTTTCGGTCGAGTTCCCCATTCAAATGCATGTAACAGTGAGAAACGCACTGTCTTGGCGAAAGAAAGCGTTTTTGTACAACTTCATAGAAATAGCTGTAACTTTTGATAGAAGACTCGGATACACATGTTTATGGCTTTATCTTATAGAACTCAAGGTCTCCGTGCTGGGAAAACAGGTTTTGCAGCTGTTTGAGCTAAGATTTCCAAGTTATTCACATAATGAAAACCTATACTTTGTTTCGGTCGAGTTCCCCATTCAAATGCATGTAACAGTGAGAAACGCACTGTCTTGGCGAAAGAAAGCGTTTTTGTACAACTTCATAGAAATAGCTGTAACTTTTGATAGAAGACTCAGACAAACATGTTTATGGCCTTATATTATAGAACTCAAGGTTCCCGTGCTGGGCAAACAGGTTTTGCAGCTGTTTGAGCTAAGATTTCCAAGTTATTCACATAATGAAAACCTATACTTTGTTTCGGTCGAGTTCCCCATTCAAATGCATGTAACAGTGAGAAACGCACTGTCTTGGCGAAAGAAAGCGTTTTTGTACAACTTCATAGAAATAGCTGTAACTTTTTATAGAAGACTCAGACAAACATGTTTATGGCCTTATATTATAGAACTCAAGGTTCCCGTGCTGGGCAAACAGGTTTTGCAGCTGTTTGAGCTAAGATTTCCAAGTTATTCACATAATGAAAACCTATACTTTGTTTCGGTCGAGTTCCCCATTCAAATGCATGTAACAGTGAGAAACGCACTGTCTTGGCGAAAGAAAGCGTTTTTGTACAACTTCATAGAAATAGCTGTAACTTTTGATAGAAGACTCAGACAAACATGTTTATGGCCTTATCTTATAGAACTCAAGGTCTCCGTGCTGGGAAAACAGGTTTTGCAGCTGTTTGAGCTAAGATTTCCAAGTTATTCACATAATGAAAACCTATACTTTGTTTCGGTCGAGTTCCCCATTCAAATGCATGTAACAGTGAGAAACGCACTGTCTTGGCGAAAGAAAGCGTTTTTGTACAACTTCATATGAATAGCTGTAACTTTTGATAGAAGACTCGGATACACATGTTTATGGCTTTATCTTATAGAACTCAAGGTTCCCGTGCTGGGAAAACAGGTTTTGCAGCTGTTTGAGCTAAGATTTCCAAGTTATTCACATAATGAAAACCTATACTTTGTTTCGGTCGAGTTCCCCATTCAAATGCATGTAACAGTGAGAAACGCACTGTCTTGGCGAAAGAAAGCGTTTTTGTACAACTTCATAGAAATAGCTGTAACTTTTGATAGAAGACTCGGATACACATGTTTATGGCTTTATCTTATAGAACTCAAGGTCTCCGTGCTGGGAAAACAGGTTTTGCAGCTGTTTGAGCTAAGATTTCCAAGTTATTCACATAATGAAAACCTATACTTTGTTTCGGTCGAGTTCCCCATTCAAATGCATGTAACAGTGAGAAACGCACTGTCTTGGCGAAAGAAAGCGTTTTTGTACAACTTCATAGAAATAGCTGTAACTTTTGATAGAAGACTCAGACAAACATGTTTATGGCTTTATCTTATAGAACTCAAGGTTCCCGTGCTGGGAAAACAGGTTTAGTAGCTGTTTGAGCTAAGATTTCCAAGTTATTCACATAATGAAAACCTATACTTTGTTTCGGTCGAGTTCCCCATTCAAATGCATGTAACAGTGAGAAACGCACTGTCTTGGCGAAAGAAAGCGTTTTTGTACAACTTCATAGAAATAGCTGTAACTTTTGATAGAAGACTCAGACAAACATGTTTATGGCCTTATATTATAGAACTCAAGGTCTCCGTGCTGGGAAAACAGGTTTTGCAGCTGTTTGAGCTAAGATTTCCAAGTTATTCACATAATGAAAACCTATACTTTGTTTCGGTCGAGTTCCCCATTCAAATGCATGTAACAGTGAGAAACGCACTGTCTTGGCGAAAGAAAGCGTTTTTGTACAACTTCATAGAAATAGCTGTAACTTTTGATAGAAGACTCGGATACACATGTTTATGGCTTTATCTTATAGAACTCAAGGTTCCCGTGCTGGGAAAACAGGTTTTGTAGCTGTTTGAGCTAAGATTTCCAAGTTATTCACATAATGAAAACCTATACTTTGTTTCGGTCGAGTTCCCCATTCAAATGCATGTAACAGTGAGAAACGCACTGTCTTGGCGAAAGAAAGCGTTTTTGTACAACTTCATAGAAATAGCTGTAACTTTTGATAGAAGACTCAGACAAACATGTTTATGGCCTTATATTATAGAACTCAAGGTCTCCGTGCTGGGAAAACAGGTTTTGCAGCTGTTTGAGCTAAGATTTCCAAGTTATTCACATAATGAAAACCTATACTTTGTTTCGGTCGAGTTCCCCATTCAAATGCATGTAACAGTGAGAAACGCACTGTCTTGGCGAAAGAAAGCGTTTTTGTACAACTTCATAGAAATAGCTGTAACTTTTGATAGAAGACTCGGATACACATGTTTATGGCTTTATCTTATAGAACTCAAGGTTCCCGTGCTGGGAAAACAGGTTTTGTAGCTGTTTGAGCTAAGATTTCCAAGTTATTCACATAATGAAAACCTATACTTTGTTTCGGTCGAGTTCCCCATTCAAATGCATGTAACAGTGAGAAATGCACTGTCTTGGCGAAAGAAAGCGTTTTTGTACAACTTCATAGAAATAGCTGTAACTTTTGATAGAAGACTCAGACAAACATGTTTATGGCCTTATCTTATAGAACTCAAGGTCTCCGTGCTGGGAAAACAGGTTTTGCAGCTGTTTGAGCTAAGATTTCCAAGTTATTCACATAATGAAAACCTATACTTTGTTTCGGTCGAGTTCCCCATTCAAATGCATGTAACAGTGAGAAACGCACTGTCTTGGCGAAAGAAAGCGTTTTTGTACAACTTCATAGAAATAGCTGTAACTTTTGATAGAAGACTCAGACAAACATGTTTATGGCCTTATCTTATAGAACTCAAGGTCTCCGTGCTGGGAAAACAGGTTTTGCAGCTGTTTGAGCTAAGATTTCCAAGTTATTCACATAATGAAAACCTATACTTTGTTTCGGTCGAGTTCCCCATTCAAATGCATGTAACAGTGAGAAACGCACTGTCTTGGCGAAAGAAAGCGTTTTTGTACAACTTCATAGAAATAGCTGTAACTTTTGATAGAAGACTCGGATACACATGTTTATGGCTTTATCTTATAGAACTCAAGGTTCCCGTGCTGGGAAAACAGGTTTTGCAGCTGTTTGAGCTAAGATTTTCAAGTTATTCACATAATGAAAACCTATACTTTGTTTCGGTCGAGTTCCCCATTCAAATGCATGTAACAGTGAGAAACGCACTGTCTTGGCGAAAGAAAGCGTTTTTGTACAACTTCATATGAATAGCTGTAACTTTTGATAGAAGACTCGGATACACATGTTTATGGCTTTATCTTATAGAACTCAAGGTTCCCGTGCTGGGAAAACAGGTTTTGCAGCTGTTTGAGCTAAGATTTCCAAGTTATTCACATAATGAAAACCTATACTTTGTTTCGGTCGAGTTCCCCATTCAAATGCATGTAACAGTGAGAAACGCACTGTCTTGGCGAAAGAAAGCGTTTTTGTACAACTTCATAGAAATAGCTGTAACTTTTGATAGAAGACTCGGATACACATGTTTATGGCTTTATCTTATAGAACTCAAGGTCTCCGTGCTGGGAAAACAGGTTTTGCAGCTGTTTGAGCTAAGATTTCCAAGTTATTCACATAATGAAAACCTATACTTTGTTTCGGTCGAGTTCCCCATTCAAATGCATGTAACAGTGAGAAACGCACTGTCTTGGCGAAAGAAAGCGTTTTTGTACAACTTCATAGAAATAGCTGTAACTTTTGATAGAAGACTCAGACAAACATGTTTATGGCTTTATCTTATAGAACTCAAGGTTCCCGTGCTGGGAAAACAGGTTTAGTAGCTGTTTGAGCTAAGATTTCCAAGTTATTCACATAATGAAAACCTATACTTTGTTTCGGTCGAGTTCCCCATTCAAATGCATGTAACAGTGAGAAACGCACTGTCTTGGCGAAAGAAAGCGTTTTTGTACAACTTCATAGAAATAGCTGTAACTTTTGATAGAAGACTCAGACAAACATGTTTATGGCCTTATATTATAGAACTCAAGGTCTCCGTGCTGGGAAAACAGGTTTTGCAGCTGTTTGAGCTAAGATTTCCAAGTTATTCACATAATGAAAACCTATACTTTGTTTCGGTCGAGTTCCCCATTCAAATGCATGTAACAGTGAGAAACGCACTGTCTTGGCGAAAGAAAGCGTTTTTGTACAACTTCATAGAAATAGCTGTAACTTTTGATAGAAGACTCGGATACACATGTTTATGGCTTTATCTTATAGAACTCAAGGTTCCCGTGCTGGGAAAACAGGTTTTGTAGCTGTTTGAGCTAAGATTTCCAAGTTATTCACATAATGAAAACCTATACTTTGTTTCGGTCGAGTTCCCCATTCAAATGCATGTAACAGTGAGAAATGCACTGTCTTGGCGAAAGAAAGCGTTTTTGTACAACTTCATAGAAATAGCTGTAACTTTTGATAGAAGACTCAGACAAACATGTTTATGGCCTTATCTTATAGAACTCAAGGTCTCCGTGCTGGGAAAACAGGTTTTGCAGCTGTTTGAGCTAAGATTTCCAAGTTATTCACATAATGAAAACCTATACTTTGTTTCGGTCGAGTTCCCCATTCAAATGCATGTAACAGTGAGAAATGCACTGTCTTGGCGAAAGAAAGCGTTTTTGTACAACTTCATAGAAATAGCTGTAACTTTTGATAGAAGACTCAGACAAACATGTTTATGGCCTTATCTTATAGAACTCAAGGTCTCCGTGCTGGGAAAACAGGTTTTGCAGCTGTTTGAGCTAAGATTTCCAAGTTATTCACATAATGAAAACCTATACTTTGTTTCGGTCGAGTTCCCCATTCAAATGCATGTAACAGTGAGAAACGCACTGTCTTGGCGAAAGAAAGCGTTTTTGTACAACTTCATAGAAATAGCTGTAACTTTTGATAGAAGACTCAGACAAACATGTTTATGGCCTTATATTATAGAACTCAAGGTCTCCGTGCTGGGAAAACAGGTTTTGCAGCTGTTTGAGCTAAGATTTCCAAGTTATTCACATAATGAAAACCTATACTTTGTTTCGGTCGAGTTCCCCATTCAAATGCATGTAACAGTGAGAAACGCACTGTCTTGGCGAAAGAAAGCGTTTTTGTACAACTTCATATAAATAGCTGTAACTTTTGATAGAAGACTCAGACAAACATGTTTATGGCTTTATCTTATAGAACTCAAGGTCTCCGTGCTGGGAAAACAGGTTTTGCAGCTGTTTGAGCTAAGATTTCCAAGTTATTCACATAATGAAAACCTATACTTTGTTTCGGTCGAGTTCCCCATTCAAATGCATGTAACAGTGAGAAACGCACTGTCTTGGCGAAAGAAAGCGTTTTTGTACAACTTCATATGAATAGCTGTAACTTTTGATAGAAGACTCGGATACACATGTTTATGGCTTTATCTTATAGAACTCAAGGTTCCCGTGCTGGGAAAACAGGTTTTGCAGCTGTTTGAGCTAAGATTTCCAAGTTATTCACATAATGAAAACCTATACTTTGTTTCGGTCGAGTTCCCCATTCAAATGCATGTAACAGTGAGAAACGCACTGTCTTGGCAAAAGAAAGCGTTTTTGTACAACTTCATATGAATAGCTGTAACTTTTGATAGAAGACTCGGATACACATGTTTATGGCTTTATCTTATAGAACTCAAGGTTCCCGTGCTGGGAAAACAGGTTTTGTAGCTGTTTGAGCTAAGATTTCCAAGTTATTCACATAATGAAAACCTATACTTTGTTTCGGTCGAGTTCCCCATTCAAATGCATGTAACAGTGAGAAACGCACTGTCTTGGCGAAAGAAAGCGTTTTTGTACAACTTCATATAAATAGCTGTAACTTTTGATAGAAGACTCAGACAAACATGTTTATGGCTTTATCTTATAGAACTCAAGATTTCCATGCTGGGAAAACAGGTTTTGCAGCTGTTTGAGCTAAGATTTCCAAGTTATTCACATAATGAAAACCTATACTTTGTTTCGGTCGAGTTCCCCATTCAAATGCATGTAACAGTGAGAAACGCACTGTCTTGGCGAAAGAAAGCGTTTTTGTACAACTTCATAGAAATAGCTGTAACTTTTGATAGAAGACTCAGACAAACATGTTTATGGCCTTATCTTATAGAACTCAAGGTCTCCGTGCTGGGAAAACAGGTTTTGCAGCTGTTTGAGCTAAGATTTCCAAGTTATTCACATAATGAAAACCTATACTTTGTTTCGGTCGAGTTCCCCATTCAAATGCATGTAACAGTGAGAAACGCACTGTCTTGGCGAAAGAAAGCGTTTTTGTACAACTTCATAGAAATAGCTGTAACTTTTCATAGAAGACTCAGACAAACATGTTTATGGCTTTATCTTATAGAACTCAAGGTTCCCGTGCTGGGAAAACAGGTTTTGTAGCTGTTTGAGCTAAGATTTCCAAGTTATTCACATAATGAAAACCTATACTTTGTTTCGGTCGAGTTCCCCATTCAAATGCATGTAACAGTGAGAAACGCACTGTCTTGGCGAAAGAAAGCGTTTTTGTACAACTTCATAGAAATAGCTGTAACTTTTGATAGAAGACTCGGATACACATGTTTATGGCTTTATCTTATAGAACTCAAGGTTCCCGTGCTGGGAAAACAGGTTTTGCAGCTGTTTGAGCTAAGATTTCCAAGTTATTCACATAATGAAAACCTATACTTTGTTTCGGTCGAGTTCCCCATTCAAATGCATGTAACAGTGAGAAACGCACTGTCTTGGCGAAAGAAAGCGTTTTTGTACAACTTCATAGAAATAGCTGTAACTTTTGATAGAAGACTCGGATACACATGTTTATGGCTTTATCTTATAGAACTCAAGGTCTCCGTGCTGGGAAAACAGGTTTTGCAGCTGTTTGAGCTAAGATTTCCAAGTTATTCACATAATGAAAACCTATACTTTGTTTCGGTCGAGTTCCCCATTCAAATGCATGTAACAGTGAGAAATGCACTGTCTTGGCGAAAGAAAGCGTTTTTGTACAACTTCATAGAAATAGCTGTAACTTTTGATAGAAGACTCGGATACACATGTTTATGGCTTTATCTTATAGAACTCAAGGTTCCCGTGCTGGGAAAACAGGTTTTGCAGCTGTTTGAGCTAAGATTTCCAAGTTATTCACATAATGAAAACCTATACTTTGTTTCGGTCGAGTTCCCCATTCAAATGCATGTAACAGTGAGAAATGCACTGTCTTGGCGAAAGAAAGCGTTTTTGTACAACTTCATAGAAATAGCTGTAACTTTTGATAGAAGACTCAGACAAACATGTTTATGGCCTTATCTTATAGAACTCAAGGTCTCCGTGCTGGGAAAACAGGTTTTGCAGCTGTTTGAGCTAAGATTTCCAAGTTATTCACATAATGAAAACCTATACTTTGTTTCGGTCGAGTTCCCCATTCAAATGCATGTAACAGTGAGAAACGCACTGTCTTGGCGAAAGAAAGCGTTTTTGTACAACTTCATAGAAATAGCTGTAACTTTTGATAGAAGACTCGGATACACATGTTTATGGCTTTATCTTATAGAACTCAAGGTTCCCGTGCTGGGAAAACAGGTTTTGCAGCTGTTTGAGCTAAGATTTCCAAGTTATTCACATAATGAAAACCTATACTTTGTTTCGGTCGAGTTCCCCATTCAAATGCATGTAACAGTGAGAAACGCACTGTCTTGGCGAAAGAAAGAGTTTTTGTACAACTTCATATAAATAGCTGTAACTTTTGATAGAAGACTCAGACAAACATGTTTATGGCTTTATCTTATAGAACTCAAGATTTCCATGCTGGGAAAACAGGTTTTGCAGCTGTTTGAGCTAAGATTTCCAAGTTATTCACATAATGAAAACCTATACTTTGTTTCGGTCGAGTTCCCCATTCAAATGCATGTAACAGTGAGAAACGCACTGTCTTGGCGAAAGAAAGCGTTTTTGTACAACTTCATAGAAATAGCTGTAACTTTTGATAGAAGACTCAGACAAACATGTTTATGGCCTTATCTTATAGAACTCAAGGTCTCCGTGTTGGGAAAACAGGTTTTGCAGCTGTTTGAGCTAAGATTTCCAAGTTATTCACATAATGAAAACCTATACTTTGTTTCGGTCGAGTTCCCCATTCAAATGCATGTAACAGTGAGAAACGCACTGTCTTGGCGAAAGAAAGCGTTTTTGTACAACTTCATATGAATAGCTGTAACTTTTGATAGAAGACTCGGATACACATGTTTATGGCTTTATCTTATAGAACTCAAGGTTCCCGTGCTGGGAAAACAGGTTTTGCAGCTGTTTGAGCTAAGATTTCCAAGTTATTCACATAATGAAAACCTATACTTTGTTTCGGTCGAGTTCCCCATTCAAATGCATGTAACAGTGAGAAACGCACTGTCTTGGCGAAAGAAAGCGTTTTTGTACAACTTCATATGAATAGCTGTAACTTTTGATAGAAGACTCGGATACACATGTTTATGGCTTTATCTTATAGAACTCAAGGTTCCCGTGCTGGGAAAACAGGTTTTGTAGCTGTTTGAGCTAAGATTTCCAAGTTATTCACATAATGAAAACCTATACTTTGTTTCGGTCGAGTTCCCCATTCAAATGCATGTAACAGTGAGAAACGCACTGTCTTGGCGAAAGAAAGCGTTTTTGTACAACTTCATATAAATAGCTGTAACTTTTGATAGAAGACTCAGACAAACATGTTTATGGCCTTATATTATAGAACTCAAGGTCTCCGTGCTGGGAAAACAGGTTTTGCAGCTGTTTGAGCTAAGATTTCCAAGTTATTCACATAATGAAAACCTATACTTTGTTTCGGTCGAGTTCCCCATTCAAATGCATGTAACAGTGAGAAACGCACTGTCTTGGCGAAAGAAAGCGTTTTTGTACAACTTCATAGAAATAGCTGTAACTTTTGATAGAAGACTCGGATACACATGTTTATGGCTTTATCTTATAGAACTCAAGGTCTCCGTGCTGGGAAAACAGGTTTTGCAGCTGTTTGAGCTAAGATTTCCAAGTTATTCACATAATGAAAACCTATACTTTGTTTCGGTCGAGTTCCCCATTCAAATGCATGTAACAGTGAGAAATGCACTGTCTTGGCGAAAGAAAGCGTTTTTGTACAACTTCATAGAAATAGCTGTAACTTTTGATAGAAGACTCGGATACACATGTTTATGGCTTTATCTTATAGAACTCAAGGTTCCCGTGCTGGGAAAACAGGTTTTGCAGCTGTTTGAGCTAAGATTTCCAAGTTATTCACATAATGAAAACCTATACTTTGTTTCGGTCGAGTTCCCCATTCAAATGCATGTAACAGTGAGAAATGCACTGTCTTGGCGAAAGAAAGCGTTTTTGTACAACTTCATAGAAATAGCTGTAACTTTTGATAGAAGACTCAGACAAACATGTTTATGGCCTTATCTTATAGAACTCAAGGTCTCCGTGCTGGGAAAACAGGTTTTGCAGCTGTTTGAGCTAAGATTTCCAAGTTATTCACATAATGAAAACCTATACTTTGTTTCGGTCGAGTTCCCCATTCAAATGCATGTAACAGTGAGAAACGCACTGTCTTGGCGAAAGAAAGCGTTTTTGTACAACTTCATAGAAATAGCTGTAACTTTTGATAGAAGACTCGGATACACATGTTTATGGCTTTATCTTATAGAACTCAAGGTTCCCGTGCTGGGAAAACAGGTTTTGCAGCTGTTTGAGCTAAGATTTCCAAGTTATTCACATAATGAAAACCTATACTTTGTTTCGGTCGAGTTCCCCATTCAAATGCATGTAACAGTGAGAAACGCACTGTCTTGGCGAAAGAAAGAGTTTTTGTACAACTTCATATAAATAGCTGTAACTTTTGATAGAAGACTCAGACAAACATGTTTATGGCTTTATCTTATAGAACTCAAGATTTCCATGCTGGGAAAACAGGTTTTGCAGCTGTTTGAGCTAAGATTTCCAAGTTATTCACATAATGAAAACCTATACTTTGTTTCGGTCGAGTTCCCCATTCAAATGCATGTAACAGTGAGAAACGCACTGTCTTGGCGAAAGAAAGCGTTTTTGTACAACTTCATAGAAATAGCTGTAACTTTTGATAGAAGACTCAGACAAACATGTTTATGGCCTTATCTTATAGAACTCAAGGTCTCCGTGTTGGGAAAACAGGTTTTGCAGCTGTTTGAGCTAAGATTTCCAAGTTATTCACATAATGAAAACCTATACTTTGTTTCGGTCGAGTTCCCCATTCAAATGCATGTAACAGTGAGAAACGCACTGTCTTGGCGAAAGAAAGCGTTTTTGTACAACTTCATATGAATAGCTGTAACTTTTGATAGAAGACTCGGATACACATGTTTATGGCTTTATCTTATAGAACTCAAGGTTCCCGTGCTGGGAAAACAGGTTTTGCAGCTGTTTGAGCTAAGATTTCCAAGTTATTCACATAATGAAAACCTATACTTTGTTTCGGTCGAGTTCCCCATTCAAATGCATGTAACAGTGAGAAACGCACTGTCTTGGCGAAAGAAAGCGTTTTTGTACAACTTCATATGAATAGCTGTAACTTTTGATAGAAGACTCGGATACACATGTTTATGGCTTTATCTTATAGAACTCAAGGTTCCCGTGCTGGGAAAACAGGTTTTGTAGCTGTTTGAGCTAAGATTTCCAAGTTATTCACATAATGAAAACCTATACTTTGTTTCGGTCGAGTTCCCCATTCAAATGCATGTAACAGTGAGAAACGCACTGTCTTGGCGAAAGAAAGCGTTTTTGTACAACTTCATATAAATAGCTGTAACTTTTGATAGAAGACTCAGACAAACATGTTTATGGCCTTATATTATAGAACTCAAGGTCTCCGTGCTGGGAAAACAGGTTTTGCAGCTGTTTGAGCTAAGATTTCCAAGTTATTCACATAATGAAAACCTATACTTTGTTTCGGTCGAGTTCCCCATTCAAATGCATGTAACAGTGAGAAACGCACTGTCTTGGCGAAAGAAAGCGTTTTTGTACAACTTCATAGAAATAGCTGTAACTTTTGATAGAAGACTCAGACAAACATGTTTATGGCTTTATCTTATAGAACTCAAGGTTCCCGTGCTGGGAAAACAGGTTTTGTAGCTGTTTGAGCTAAGATTTCCAAGTTATTCACATAATGAAAACCTATACTTTGTTTCGGTCGAGTTCCCCATTCAAATGCATGTAACAGTGAGAAACGCACTGTCTTGGCGAAAGAAAGCGTTTTTGTACAACTTCATAGAAATAGCTGTAACTTTTGATAGAAGACTCAGACAAACATGTTTATGGCTTTATCTTATAGAACTCAAGGTCTCCGTGCTGGGAAAACAGGTTTTGCAGCTGTTTGAGCTAAGATTTCCAAGTTATTCACATAATGAAAACCTATACTTTGTTTCGGTCGAGTTCCCCATTCAAATGCATGTAACAGTGAGAAACGCACTGTCTTGGCGAAAGAAAGCTTTTTTGTACAACTTCATAGAAATAGCTGTAACTTTTGATAGAAGACTCGGATACACATGTTTATGGCTTTATCTTATAGAACTCAAGGTTCCCGTGCTGGGAAAACAGGTTTTGCAGCTGTTTGAGCTAAGATTTCCAAGTTATTCACATAATGAAAACCTATACTTTGTTTCGGTCGAGTTCCCCATTCAAATGCATGTAACAGTGAGAAACGCACTGTCTTGGCGAAAGAAAGCGTTTTTGTACAACTTCATAGAAATAGCTGTAACTTTTGATAGAAGACTCGGATACACATGTTTATGGCTTTATCTTATAGAACTCAAGGTCTCCGTGCTGGGAAAACAGGTTTTGCAGCTGTTTGAGCTAAGATTTCCAAGTTATTCACATAATGAAAACCTATACTTTGTTTCGGTCGAGTTCCCCATTCAAATGCATGTAACAGTGAGAAATGCACTGTCTTGGCGAAAGAAAGCGTTTTTGTACAACTTCATAGAAATAGCTGTAACTTTTGATAGAAGACTCGGATACACATGTTTATGGCTTTATCTTATAGAACTCAAGGTTCCCGTGCTGGGAAAACAGGTTTTGCAGCTGTTTGAGCTAAGATTTCCAAGTTATTCACATAATGAAAACCTATACTTTGTTTCGGTCGAGTTCCCCATTCAAATGCATGTAACAGTGAGAAATGCACTGTCTTGGCGAAAGAAAGCGTTTTTGTACAACTTCATAGAAATAGCTGTAACTTTTGATAGAAGACTCAGACAAACATGTTTATGGCCTTATCTTATAGAACTCAAGGTCTCCGTGCTGGGAAAACAGGTTTTGCAGCTGTTTGAGCTAAGATTTCCAAGTTATTCACATAATGAAAACCTATACTTTGTTTCGGTCGAGTTCCCCATTCAAATGCATGTAACAGTGAGAAACGCACTGTCTTGGCGAAAGAAAGCGTTTTTGTACAACTTCATAGAAATAGCTGTAACTTTTGATAGAAGACTCGGATACACATGTTTATGGCTTTATCTTATAGAACTCAAGGTTCCGTGCTGGGAAAACAGGTTTTGTAGCTGTTTGAGCTAAGATTTCCAAGTTATTCACATAATGAAAACCTATACTTTGTTTCGGTCGAGTTCCCCATTCAAATGCATGTAACAGTGAGAAACGCACTGTCTTGGCGAAAGAAAGCGTTTTTGTACAACTTCATAGAAATAGCTGTAACTTTTGATAGAAGACTCAGACAAACATGTTTATGGCCTTATCTTATAGAACTCAAGGTCTCCGTGCTGGGAAAACAGGTTTTGCAGCTGTTTGAGCTAAGATTTCCAAGTTATTCACATAATGAAAACCTATACTTTGTTTCGGTCGAGTTCCCCATTCAAATGCATGTAACAGTGAGAAACGCACTGTCTTGGCGAAAGAAAGCGTTTTTGTACAACTTCATAGAAATAGCTGTAACTTTTGATAGAAGACTCGGATACACATGTTTATGGCTTTATCTTATAGAACTCAAGGTTCCGTGCTGGGAAAACAGGTTTTGTAGCTGTTTGAGCTAAGATTTCCAAGTTATTCACATAATGAAAACCTATACTTTGTTTCGGTCGAGTTCCCCATTCAAATGCATGTAACAGTGAGAAACGCACTGTCTTGGCGAAAGAAAGCGTTTTTGTACAACTTCATATGAATAGCTGTAACTTTTGATAGAAGACTCGGATACACATGTTTATGGCTTTATCTTATAGAACTCAAGGTTCCCGTGCTGGGAAAACAGGTTTTGCAGCTGTTTGAGCTAAGATTTCCAAGTTATTCACATAATGAAAACCTATACTTTGTTTCGGTCGAGTTCCCCATTCAAATGCATGTAACAGTGAGAAACGCACTGTCTTGGCGAAAGAAAGCGTTTTTGTACAACTTCATATGAATAGCTGTAACTTTTGATAGAAGACTCGGATACACATGTTTATGGCTTTATCTTATAGAACTCAAGGTTCCCGTGCTGGGAAAACAGGTTTTGTAGCTGTTTGAGCTAAGATTTCCAAGTTATTCACATAATGAAAACCTATACTTTGTTTCGGTCGAGTTCCCCATTCAAATGCATGTAACAGTGAGAAACGCACTGTCTTGGCGAAAGAAAGCGTTTTTGTACAACTTCATATAAATAGCTGTAACTTTTGATAGAAGACTCAGACAAACATGTTTATGGCTTTATCTTATAGAACTCAAGATTTCCATGCTGGGAAAACAGGTTTTGCAGCTGTTTGAGCTAAGATTTCCAAGTTATTCACATAATGAAAACCTATACTTTGTTTCGGTCGAGTTCCCCATTCAAATGCATGTAACAGTGAGAAACGCACTGTCTTGGCGAAAGAAAGCGTTTTTGTACAACTTCATAGAAATAGCTGTAACTTTTGATAGAAGACTCAGACAAACATGTTTATGGCCTTATCTTATAGAAGGTCTCCGTGCTGGGAAAACAGGTTTTGCAGCTGTTTGAGCTAAGATTTCCAAGTTATTCACATAATGAAAACCTATACTTTGTTTCGGTCGAGTTCCCCATTCAAATGCATGTAACAGTGAGAAACGCACTGTCTTGGCGAAAGAAAGCGTTTTTGTACAACTTCATATGAATAGCTGTAACTTTTGATAGAAGACTCGGATACACATGTTTATGGCTTTATCTTATAGAACTCAAGGTTCCCGTGCTGGGAAAACAGGTTTTGCAGCTGTTTGAGCTAAGATTTCCAAGTTATTCACATAATGAAAACCTATACTTTGTTTCGGTCGAGTTCCCCATTCAAATGCATGTAACAGTGAGAAACGCACTGTCTTGGCGAAAGAAAGCGTTTTTGTACAACTTCATATGAATAGCTGTAACTTTTGATAGAAGACTCGGATACACATGTTTATGGCTTTATCTTATAGAACTCAAGGTTCCCGTGCTGGGAAAACAGGTTTTGTAGCTGTTTGAGCTAAGATTTCCAAGTTATTCACATAATGAAAACCTATACTTTGTTTCGGTCGAGTTCCCCATTCAAATGCATGTAACAGTGAGAAACGCACTGTCTTGGCGAAAGAAAGCGTTTTTGTACAACTTCATATAAATAGCTGTAACTTTTGATAGAAGACTCAGACAAACATGTTTATGGCTTTATCTTATAGAACTCAAGATTTCCATGCTGGGAAAACAGGTTTTGCAGCTGTTTGAGCTAAGATTTCCAAGTTATTCACATAATGAAAACCTATACTTTGTTTCGGTCGAGTTCCCCATTCAAATGCATGTAACAGTGAGAAACGCACTGTCTTGGCGAAAGAAAGCGTTTTTGTACAACTTCATAGAAATAGCTGTAACTTTTGATAGAAGACTCAGACAAACATGTTTATGGCCTTATATTATAGAACTCAAGGTCTCCGTGCTGGGAAAACAGGTTTTGCAGCTGTTTGAGCTAAGATTTCCAAGTTATTCACATAATGAAAACCTATACTTTGTTTCGGTCGAGTTCCCCATTCAAATGCATGTAACAGTGAGAAACGCACTGTCTTGGCGAAAGAAAGCGTTTTTGTACAACTTCATAGAAATAGCTGTAACTTTTGATAGAAGACTCGGATACACATGTTTATGGCTTTATCTTATAGAACTCAAGGTTCCCGTGCTGGGAAAACAGGTTTTGTAGCTGTTTGAGCTAAGATTTCCAAGTTATTCACATAATGAAAACCTATACTTTGTTTCGGTCGAGTTCCCCATTCAAATGCATGTAACAGTGAGAAATGCACTGTCTTGGCGAAAGAAAGCGTTTTTGTACAACTTCATATAAATAGCTGTAACTTTTGATAGAAGACTCAGACAAACATGTTTATGGCCTTATCTTATAGAACTCAAGGTCTCCGTGCTGGGAAAACAGGTTTTGCAGCTGTTTGAGCTAAGATTTCCAAGTTATTCACATAATGAAAACCTATACTTTGTTTCGGTCGAGTTCCCCATTCAAATGCATGTAACAGTGAGAAACGCACTGTCTTGGCGAAAGAAAGCGTTTTTGTACAACTTCATATAAATAGCTGTAACTTTTGATAGAAGACTCAGACAAACATGTTTATGGCCTTATCTTATAGAACTCAAGGTTCCCGTGCTGGGAAAACAGGTTTTGTAGCTGTTTGAGCTAAGATTTCCAAGTTATTCACATAATGAAAACCTATACTTTGTTTCGGTCGAGTTCCCCATTCAAATGCATGTAACAGTGAGAAATGCACTGTCTTGGCGAAAGAAAGCGTTTTTGTACAACTTCATAGAAATAGCTGTAACTTTTGATAGAAGACTCAGACAAACATGTTTATGGCCTTATCTTATAGAACTCAAGGTTCCCGTGCTGGGAAAACAGGTTTTGTAGCTGTTTGAGCTAAGATTTCCAAGTTATTCACATAATGAAAACCTATACTTTGTTTCGGTCGAGTTCCCCATTCAAATGCATGTAACAGTGAGAAATGCACTGTCTTGGCGAAAGAAAGCGTTTTTGTACAACTTCATAGAAATAGCTGTAACTTTTGATAGAAGACTCAGACAAACATGTTTATGGCCTTATCTTATAGAACTCAAGGTCTCCGTGCTGGGAAAACAGGTTTTGCAGCTGTTTGAGCTAAGATTTCCAAGTTATTCACATAATGAAAACCTATACTTTGTTTCGGTCGAGTTCCCCATTCAAATGCATGTAACAGTGAGAAATGCACTGTCTTGGCGAAAGAAAGCGTTTTTGTACAACTTCATAGAAATAGCTGTAACTTTTGATAGAAGACTCGGATACACATGTTTATGGCTTTATCTTATAGAACTCAAGGTTCCCGTGCTGGGAAAACAGGTTTTGTAGCTGTTTGAGCTAAGATTTCCAAGTTATTCACATAATGAAAACCTATACTTTGTTTCGGTCGAGTTCCCCATTCAAATGCATGTAACAGTGAGAAATGCACTGTCTTGGCGAAAGAAAGCGTTTTTGTACAACTTCATAGAAATAGCTGTAACTTTTGATAGAAGACTCAGACAAACATGTTTATGGCCTTATCTTATAGAACTCAAGGTCTCCGTGCTGGGAAAACAGGTTTTGCAGCTGTTTGAGCTAAGATTTCCAAGTTATTCACATAATGAAAACCTATACTTTGTTTCGGTCGAGTTCCCCATTCAAATGCATGTAACAGTGAGAAACGCACTGTCTTGGCGAAAGAAAGCGTTTTTGTACAACTTCATATAAATAGCTGTAACTTTTGATAGAAGACTCAGACAAACATGTTTATGGCTTTATCTTATAGAACTCAAGATTTCCATGCTGGGAAAACAGGTTTTGCAGCTGTGTGAGCTAAGATTTCCAAGTTATTCACATAATGAAAACCTATACTTTGTTTCGGTCGAGTTCCCCATTCAAATGCATGTAACAGTGAGAAACGCACTGTCTTGGCGAAAGAAAGCGTTTTTGTACAACTTCATAGAAATAGCTGTAACTTTTGATAGAAGACTCAGACAAACATGTTTATGGCCTTATCTTATAGAAGGTCTCCGTGCTGGGAAAACAGGTTTTGCAGCTGTTTGAGCTAAGATTTCCAAGTTATTCACATAATGAAAACCTATACTTTGTTTCGGTCGAGTTCCCCATTCAAATGCATGTAACAGTGAGAAACGCACTGTCTTGGCGAAAGAAAGCGTTTTTGTACAACTTCATATGAATAGCTGTAACTTTTGATAGAAGACTCGGATACACATGTTTATGGCTTTATCTTATAGAACTCAAGGTTCCCGTGCTGGGAAAACAGGTTTTGCAGCTGTTTGAGCTAAGATTTCCAAGTTATTCACATAATGAAAACCTATACTTTGTTTCGGTCGAGTTCCCCATTCAAATGCATGTAACAGTGAGAAACGCACTGTCTTGGCGAAAGAAAGCGTTTTTGTACAACTTCATATGAATAGCTGTAACTTTTGATAGAAGACTCGGATACACATGTTTATGGCTTTATCTTATAGAACTCAAGGTTCCCGTGCTGGGAAAACAGGTTTTGTAGCTGTTTGAGCTAAGATTTCCAAGTTATTCACATAATGAAAACCTATACTTTGTTTCGGTCGAGTTCCCCATTCAAATGCATGTAACAGTGAGAAACGCACTGTCTTGGCGAAAGAAAGCGTTTTTGTACAACTTCATATAAATAGCTGTAACTTTTGATAGAAGACTCAGACAAACATGTTTATGGCTTTATCTTATAGAACTCAAGATTTCCATGCTGGGAAAACAGGTTTTGCAGCTGTTTGAGCTAAGATTTCCAAGTTATTCACATAATGAAAACCTATACTTTGTTTCGGTCGAGTTCCCCATTCAAATGCATGTAACAGTGAGAAACGCACTGTCTTGGCGAAAGAAAGCGTTTTTGTACAACTTCATAGAAATAGCTGTAACTTTTGATAGAAGACTCAGACAAACATGTTTATGGCCTTATATTATAGAACTCAAGGTCTCCGTGCTGGGAAAACAGGTTTTGCAGCTGTTTGAGCTAAGATTTCCAAGTTATTCACATAATGAAAACCTATACTTTGTTTCGGTCGAGTTCCCCATTCAAATGCATGTAACAGTGAGAAACGCACTGTCTTGGCGAAAGAAAGCGTTTTTGTACAACTTCATAGAAATAGCTGTAACTTTTGATAGAAGACTCGGATACACATGTTTATGGCTTTATCTTATAGAACTCAAGGTTCCCGTGCTGGGAAAACAGGTTTTGTAGCTGTTTGAGCTAAGATTTCCAAGTTATTCACATAATGAAAACCTATACTTTGTTTCGGTCGAGTTCCCCATTCAAATGCATGTAACAGTGAGAAATGCACTGTCTTGGCGAAAGAAAGCGTTTTTGTACAACTTCATATAAATAGCTGTAACTTTTGATAGAAGACTCAGACAAACATGTTTATGGCCTTATCTTATAGAACTCAAGGTCTTCGTGCTGGGAAAACAGGTTTTGCAGCTGTTTGAGCTAAGATTTCCAAGTTATTCACATAATGAAAACCTATACTTTGTTTCGGTCGAGTTCCCCATTCAAATGCATGTAACAGTGAGAAACGCACTGTCTTGGCGAAAGAAAGCGTTTTTGTACAACTTCATATAAATAGCTGTAACTTTTGATAGAAGACTCAGACAAACATGTTTATGGCCTTATCTTATAGAACTCAAGGTTCCCGTGCTGAGAAAACAGGTTTTGCAGCTGTTTGAGCTAAGATTTCCAAGTTATTCACATAATGAAAACCTATACTTTGTTTCGGTCGAGTTCCCCATTCAAATGCATGTAACAGTGAGAAATGCACTGTCTTGGCGAAAGAAAGCGTTTTTGTACAACTTCATAGAAATAGCTGTAACTTTTGATAGAAGACTCAGACAAACATGTTTATGGCCTTATCTTATAGAACTCAAGGTTCCCGTGCTGGGAAAACAGGTTTTGTAGCTGTTTGAGCTAAGATTTCCAAGTTATTCACATAATGAAAACCTATACTTTGTTTCGGTCGAGTTCCCCATTCAAATGCATGTAACAGTGAGAAATGCACTGTCTTGGCGAAAGAAAGCGTTTTTGTACAACTTCATAGAAATAGCTGTAACTTTTGATAGAAGACTCAGACAAACATGTTTATGGCCTTATCTTATAGAACTCAAGGTTCCCGTGCTGGGAAAACAGGTTTTGTAGCTGTTTGAGCTAAGATTTCCAAGTTATTCACATAATGAAAACCTATACTTTGTTTCGGTCGAGTTCCCCATTCAAATGCATGTAACAGTGAGAAATGCACTGTCTTGGCGAAAGAAAGCGTTTTTGTACAACTTCATAGAAATAGCTGTAACTTTTGATAGAAGACTCAGACAAACATGTTTATGGCCTTATCTTATAGAACTCAAGGTCTCCGTGCTGGGAAAACAGGTTTTGCAGCTGTTTGAGCTAAGATTTCCAAGTTATTCACATAATGAAAACCTATACTTTGTTTCGGTCGAGTTCCCCATTCAAATGCATGTAACAGTGAGAAATGCACTGTCTTGGCGAAAGAAAGCGTTTTTGTACAACTTCATAGAAATAGCTGTAACTTTTGATAGAAGACTCGGATACACATGTTTATGGCTTTATCTTATAGAACTCAAGGTTCCCGTGCTGGGAAAACAGGTTTTGTAGCTGTTTGAGCTAAGATTTCCAAGTTATTCACATAATGAAAACCTATACTTTGTTTCGGTCGAGTTCCCCATTCAAATGCATGTAACAGTGAGAAATGCACTGTCTTGGCGAAAGAAAGCGTTTTTGTACAACTTCATAGAAATAGCTGTAACTTTTGATAGAAGACTCAGACAAACATGTTTATGGCCTTATCTTATAGAACTCAAGGTCTCCGTGCTGGGAAAACAGGTTTTGCAGCTGTTTGAGCTAAGATTTCCAAGTTATTCACATAATGAAAACCTATACTTTGTTTCGGTCGAGTTCCCCATTCAAATGCATGTAACAGTGAGAAATGCACTGTCTTGGCGAAAGAAAGCGTTTTTGTACAACTTCATAGAAATAGCTGTAACTTTTGATAGAAGACTCAGACAAACATGTTTATGGCCTTATCTTATAGAACTCAAGGTCTCCGTGCTGGGAAAACAGGTTTTGCAGCTGTTTGAGCTAAGATTTCCAAGTTATTCACATAATGAAAACCTATACTTTGTTTCGGTCGAGTTCCCCATTCAAATGCATGTAACAGTGAGAAATGCACTGTCTTGGCGAAAGAAAGCGTTTTTGTACAACTTCATAGAAATAGCTGTAACTTTTGATAGAAGACTCGGATACACATGTTTATGGCTTTATCTTATAGAACTCAAGGTTCCCGTGCTGGGAAAACAGGTTTTGTAGCTGTTTGAGCTAAGATTTCCAAGTTATTCACATAATGAAAACCTATACTTTGTTTCGGTCGAGTTCCCCATTCAAATGCATGTAACAGTGAGAAATGCACTGTCTCGGCGAAAGAAAGCGTTTTTGTACAACTTCATAGAAATAGCTGTAACTTTTGATAGAAGACTCGGATACACATGTTTATGGCTTTATCTTATAGAACTCAAGGTTCCCGTGCTGGGAAAACAGGTTTTGTAGCTGTTTGAGCTAAGATTTCCAAGTTATTCACATAATGAAAACCTATACTTTGTTTCGGTCGAGTTCCCCATTCAAATGCATGTAACAGTGAGAAATGCACTGTCTTGGCGAAAGAAAGCGTTTTTGTACAACTTCATATAAATAGCTGTAACTTTTGATAGAAGACTCAGACAAACATGTTTATGGCCTTATCTTATAGAACTCAAGGTCTCCGTGCTGGGAAAACAGGTTTTGCAGCTGTTTGAGCTAAGATTTCCAAGTTATTCACATAATGAAAACCTATACTTTGTTTCGGTCGAGTTCCCCATTCAAATGCATGTAACAGTGAGAAATGCACTGTCTTGGCGAAAGAAAGCGTTTTTGTACAACTTCATATAAACAGCTGTAACTTTTGATAGAAGACTCAGACAAACATGTTTATGGCTTTATCTTATAGAACTCAAGGTCTCCGTGCTGGGAAAACAGGTTTTGCAGCTGTTTGAGCTAAGATTTCCAAGTTATTCACATAATGAAAACTTGTACTTTGTTTCGGTCGAGTTCCCCATTCAAATGCATGTAACAGTGAGAAACGCACTGTCTTGGCGAAAGAAAGCGTTTTTGTACAACTTCATAGAAATAGCTGTAACTTTTGATAGAAGACTCAGACAAACATGTTTATGGCTTTATCTTATAGAACTCAAGGTTCCCGTGCTGGGAAAACAGGTTTTGTAGCTGTTTGAGCTAAGATTTCCAAGTTATTCACATAATGAAAACCTATACTTTGTTTCGGTCGAGTTCCCCATTCAAATGCATGTAACAGTGAGAAATGCACTGTCTTGGCGAAAGAAAGCGTTTTTGTACAACTTCATATAAATAGCTGTAACTTTTGATAGAAGACTCAGACAAACATGTTTATGGCCTTATCTTATAGAACTCAAGGTCTCCGTGCTGGGAAAACAGGTTTTGCAGCTGTTTGAGCTAAGATTTCCAAGTTATTCACATAATGAAAACCTATACTTTGTTTCGGTCGAGTTCCCCATTCAAATGCATGTAACAGTGAGAAACGCACTGTCTTGGCGAAAGAAAGCGTTTTTGTACAACTTCATAGAAATAGCTGTAACTTTTGATAGAAGACTCAGACAAACATGTTTATGGCCTTATATTATAGAACTCAAGGTCTCCGTGCTGGGAAAACAGGTTTTGCAGCTGTTTGAGCTAAGATTTCCAAGTTATTCACATAATGAAAACCTATACTTTGTTTCGGTCGAGTTCCCCATTCAAATGCATGTAACAGTGAGAAACGCACTGTCTTGGCGAAAGAAAGCGTTTTTGTACAACTTCATATGAATAGCTGTAACTTTTGATAGAAGACCCGGATACACATGTTTATGGCTTTATCTTATAGAACTCAAGGTTCCCGTGCTGGGAAAACAGGTTTTGCAGCTGTTTGAGCTAAGATTTCCAAGTTATTCACATAATGAAAACCTATACTTTGTTTCGGTCGAGTTCCCCATTCAAATGCATGTAACAGTGAGAAACGCACTGTCTTGGCGAAAGAAAGCGTTTTTGTACAACTTCATATGAATAGCTGTAACTTTTGATAGAAGACTCGGATACACATGTTTATGGCTTTATCTTATAGAACTCAAGGTTCCCGTGCTGGGAAAACAGGTTTTGTAGCTGTTTGAGCTAAGATTTCCAAGTTATTCACATAATGAAAACCTATACTTTGTTTCGGTCGAGTTCCCCATTCAAATGCATGTAACAGTGAGAAACGCACTGTCTTGGCGAAAGAAAGCGTTTTTGTACAACTTCATATAAATAGCTGTAACTTTTGATAGAAGACTTGGATACACATGTTTATGGCTTTATCTTATAGAACTCAAGGTTCCCGTGCTGGGAAAACAGGTTTTGTAGCTGTTTGAGCTAAGATTTCCAAGTTATTCACATAATGAAAACCTATACTTTGTTTCGGTCGAGTTCCCCATTCAAATGCATGTAACAGTGAGAAACGCACTGTCTTGGCGAAAGAAAGCGTTTTTGTACAACTTCATATAAATAGCTGTAACTTTTGATAGAAGACTCAGACAAACATGTTTATGGCCTTATATTATAGAACTCAAGGTCTCCGTGCTGGGAAAACAGGTTTTGCAGCTGTTTGAGCTAAGATTTCCAAGTTATTCACATAATGAAAACCTATACTTTGTTTCGGTCGAGTTCCCCATTCAAATGCATGTAACAGTGAGAAATGCACTGTCTTGGCGAAAGAAAGCGTTTTTGTACAACTTCATATAAATAGCTGTAACTTTTGATAGAAGACTCAGACAAACATGTTTATGGCTTTATCTTATAGAACTCAAGGTCTCCGTGCTGGGAAAACAGGTTTTGCAGCTGTTTGAGCTAAGATTTCCAAGTTATTCACATAATGAAAACCTATACTTTGTTTCGGTCGAGTTCCCCATTCAAATGCATGTAACAGTGAGAAACGCACTGTCTTGGCGAAAGAAAGCGTTTTTGTACAACTTCATAGAAATAGCTGTAACTTTTGATAGAAGACTCAGACAAACATGTTTATGGCCTTATATTATAGAACTCAAGGTCTCCGTGCTGGGAAAACAGGTTTTGCAGCTGTTTGAGCTAAGATTTCCAAGTTATTCACATAATGAAAACCTATACTTTGTTTCGGTCGAGTTCCCCATTCAAATGCATGTAACAGTGAGAAATGCACTGTCTTGGCGAAAGAAAGCGTTTTTGTACAACTTCATAGAAATAGCTGTAACTTTTGATAGAAGACTCGGATACACATGTTTATGGCTTTATCTTATAGAACTTAAGGTTCCCGTGCTGGGAAAACAGGTTTTGCAGCTGTTTGAGCTAAGATTTTCAAGTTATTCACATAATGAAAACCTATACTTTGTTTCGGTCGAGTTCCCCATTCAAATGCATGTAACAGTGAGAAACGCACTGTCTTGGCGAAAGAAAGCGTTTTTGTACAACTTCATAGAAATAGCTGTAACTTTTGATAGAAGACTCAGACAAACATGTTTATGGCTTTATCTTATAGAACTCAAGGTTCCCGTGCTGGGAAAACAGGTTTTGTAGCTGTTTGAGCTAAGATTTCCAAGTTATTCACATAATGAAAACCTATACTTTGTTTCGGTCGAGTTCCCCATTCAAATGCATGTAACAGTGAGAAACGCACTGTCTTGGCGAAAGAAAGCTATTTTGTACAACTTCATAGAAATAGCTGTAACTTTTGATAGAAGACTCGGATACACATGTTTATGGCTTTATCTTATAGAACTCAAGGTTCCCGTGCTGGGAAAACAGGTTTTGTAGCTGTTTGAGCTAAGATTTCCAAGTTATTCACATAATGAAAACCTATACTTTGTTTCGGTCGAGTTCCCCATTCAAATGCATGTAACAGTGAGAAACGCACTGTCTTGGCGAAAGAAAGCGTTTTTGTACAACTTCATAGAAATAGCTGTAACTTTTGATAGAAGACTCAGACAAACATGTTTATGGCCTTATCTTATAGAACTCAAGGTCTCCGTGCTGGGAAAACAGGTTTTGCAGCTGTTTGAGCTAAGATTTCCAAGTTATTCACATAATGAAAACCTATACTTTGTTTCGGTCGAGTTCCCCATTCAAATGCATGTAACAGTGAGAAATGCACTGTCTTGGCGAAAGAAAGCGTTTTTGTACAACTTCATAGAAATAGCTGTAACTTTTGATAGAAGACTCAGACAAACATGTTTATGGCCTTATCTTATAGAACTCAAGGTCTCCGTGCTGGGAAAACAGGTTTTGCAGCTGTTTGAGCTAAGATTTCCAAGTTATTCACATAATGAAAACCTATACTTTGTTTCGGTCGAGTTCCCCATTCAAATGCATGTAACAGTGAGAAATGCACTGTCTTGGCGAAAGAAAGCGTTTTTGTACAACTTCATAGAAATAGCTGTAACTTTTGATAGAAGACTCGGATACACATGTTTATGGCTTTATCTTATAGAACTCAAGGTTCCCGTGCTGGGAAAACAGGTTTTGTAGCTGTTTGAGCTAAGATTTCCAAGTTATTCACATAATGAAAACCTATACTTTGTTTCGGTCGAGTTCCCCATTCAAATGCATGTAACAGTGAGAAATGCACTGTCTCGGCGAAAGAAAGCGTTTTTGTACAACTTCATAGAAATAGCTGTAACTTTTGATAGAAGACTCGGATACACATGTTTATGGCTTTATCTTATAGAACTCAAGGTTCCCGTGCTGGGAAAACAGGTTTTGTAGCTGTTTGAGCTAAGATTTCCAAGTTATTCACATAATGAAAACCTATACTTTGTTTCGGTCGAGTTCCCCATTCAAATGCATGTAACAGTGAGAAACGCACTGTCTTGGCGAAAGAAAGCGTTTTTGTACAACTTCATAGAAATAGCTGTAACTTTTGATAGAAGACTCAGACAAACATGTTTATGGCCTTATATTATAGAACTCAAGGTCTCCGTGCTGGGAAAACAGGTTTTGCAGCTGTTTGAGCTAAGATTTCCAAGTTATTCACATAATGAAAACCTATACTTTGTTTCGGTCGAGTTCCCCATTCAAATGCATGTAACAGTGAGAAATGCACTGTCTTGGCGAAAGAAAGCGTTTTTGTACAACTTCATATAAATAGCTGTAACTTTTGATAGAAGACTCAGACAAACATGTTTATGGCTTTATCTTATAGAACTCAAGGTCTCCGTGCTGGGAAAACAGGTTTTGCAGCTGTTTGAGCTAAGATTTCCAAGTTATTCACATAATGAAAACCTATACTTTGTTTCGGTCGAGTTCCCCATTCAAATGCATGTAACAGTGAGAAATGCACTGTCTTGGCGAAAGAAAGCGTTTTTGTACAACTTCATATAAATAGCTGTAACTTTTGATAGAAGACTCAGACAAACATGTTTATGGCTTTATCTTATAGAACTCAAGGTCTCCGTGCTGGGAAAACAGGTTTTGCAGCTGTTTGAGCTAAGATTTCCAAGTTATTCACATAATGAAAACCTATACTTTGTTTCGGTCGAGTTCCCCATTCAAATGCATGTAACAGTGAGAAACGCACTGTCTTGGCGAAAGAAAGCGTTTTTGTACAACTTCATAGAAATAGCTGTAACTTTTGATAGAAGACTCAGACAAACATGTTTATGGCCTTATATTATAGAACTCAAGGTCTCCGTGCTGGGAAAACAGGTTTTGCAGCTGTTTGAGCTAAGATTTCCAAGTTATTCACATAATGAAAACCTATACTTTGTTTCGGTCGAGTTCCCCATTCAAATGCATGTAACAGTGAGAAATGCACTGTCTTGGCGAAAGAAAGCGTTTTTGTACAACTTCATAGAAATAGCTGTAACTTTTGATAGAAGACTCGGATACACATGTTTATGGCTTTATCTTATAGAACTTAAGGTTCCCGTGCTGGGAAAACAGGTTTTGCAGCTGTTTGAGCTAAGATTTCCAAGTTATTCACATAATGAAAACCTATACTTTGTTTCGGTCGAGTTCCCCATTCAAATGCATGTAACAGTGAGAAACGCACTGTCTTGGCGAAAGAAAGCGTTTTTGTACAACTTCATATAAATAGCTGTAACTTTTGATAGAAGACTCAGACAAACATGTTTATGGCCTTATCTTATAGAACTCAAGGTCTCCGTGCTGGGAAAACAGGTTTTGCAGCTGTTTGAGCTAAGATTTCCAAGTTATTCACATAATGAAAACCTATACTTTGTTTCGGTCGAGTTCCCCATTCAAATGCATGTAACAGTGAGAAACGCACTGTCTTGGCGAAAGAAAGCGTTTTTGTACAACTTCATATAAATAGCTGTAACTTTTGATAGAAGACTCAGACAAACATGTTTATGGCCTTATCTTATAGAACTCAAGGTTCCCGTGCTGGGAAAACAGGTTTTGCAGCTGTTTGAGCTAAGATTTCCAAGTTATTCACATAATGAAAACCTATACTTTGTTTCGGTCGAGTTCCCCATTCAAATGCATGTAACAGTGAGAAATGCACTGTCTTGGCGAAAGAAAGCGTTTTTGTACAACTTCATAGAAATAGCTGTAACTTTTGATAGAAGACTCAGACAAACATGTTTATGGCCTTATCTTATAGAACTCAAGGTTCCCGTGCTGGGAAAACAGGTTTTGTAGCTGTTTGAGCTAAGATTTCCAAGTTATTCACATAATGAAAACCTATACTTTGTTTCGGTCGAGTTCCCCATTCAAATGCATGTAACAGTGAGAAATGCACTGTCTTGGCGAAAGAAAGCGTTTTTGTACAACTTCATAGAAATAGCTGTAACTTTTGATAGAAGACTCAGACAAACATGTTTATGGCCTTATCTTATAGAACTCAAGGTTCCCGTGCTGGGAAAACAGGTTTTGTAGCTGTTTGAGCTAAGATTTCCAAGTTATTCACATAATGAAAACCTATACTTTGTTTCGGTCGAGTTCCCCATTCAAATGCATGTAACAGTGAGAAATGCACTGTCTTGGCGAAAGAAAGCGTTTTTGTACAACTTCATAGAAATAGCTGTAACTTTTGATAGAAGACTCAGAC
This sequence comes from Copadichromis virginalis, assembly GCF_057382275.1. Taxonomy (NCBI): domain Eukaryota; kingdom Metazoa; phylum Chordata; class Actinopteri; order Cichliformes; family Cichlidae; genus Copadichromis; species Copadichromis virginalis. The sequence continues at coordinate 4,309,456 of NC_140622.1, forward strand.
AAACATGTTTATGGCCTTATCTTATAGAACTCAAGGTCTCCGTGCTGGGAAAACAGGTTTTGCAGCTGTTTGAGCTAAGATTTCCAAGTTATTCACATAATGAAAACCTATACTTTGTTTCGGTGGAGTTCCCCATTCAAATGCATGTAACAGTGAGAAATGCACTGTCTTGGCGAAAGAAAGCGTTTTTGTACAACTTCATAGAAATAGCTGTAACTTTTGATAGAAGACTCGGATACACATGTTTATGGCTTTATCTTATAGAACTCAAGGTTCCCGTGCTGGGAAAACAGGTTTTGTAGCTGTTTGAGCTAAGATTTCCAAGTTATTCACATAATGAAAACCTATACTTTGTTTCGGTCGAGTTCCCCATTCAAATGCATGTAACAGTGAGAAATGCACTGTCTTGGCGAAAGAAAGCGTTTTTGTACAACTTCATAGAAATAGCTGTAACTTTTGATAGAAGACTCAGACAAACATGTTTATGGCCTTATCTTATAGAACTCAAGGTCTCCGTGCTGGGAAAACAGGTTTTGCAGCTGTTTGAGCTAAGATTTCCAAGTTATTCACATAATGAAAACCTATACTTTGTTTCGGTCGAGTTCCCCATTCAAATGCATGTAACAGTGAGAAATGCACTGTCTTGGCGAAAGAAAGCGTTTTTGTACAACTTCATAGAAATAGCTGTAACTTTTGATAGAAGACTCGGATACACATGTTTATGGCTTTATCTTATAGAACTCAAGGTTCCCGTGCTGGGAAAACAGGTTTTGTAGCTGTTTGAGCTAAGATTTCCAAGTTATTCACATAATGAAAACCTATACTTTGTTTCGGTCGAGTTCCCCATTCAAATGCATGTAACAGTGAGAAATGCACTGTCTCGGCGAAAGAAAGCGTTTTTGTACAACTTCATAGAAATAGCTGTAACTTTTGATAGAAGACTCGGATACACATGTTTATGGCTTTATCTTATAGAACTCAAGGTTCCCGTGCTGGGAAAACAGGTTTTGTAGCTGTTTGAGCTAAGATTTCCAAGTTATTCACATAATGAAAACCTATACTTTGTTTCGGTCGAGTTCCCCATTCAAATGCATGTAACAGTGAGAAATGCACTGTCTTGGCGAAAGAAAGCGTTTTTGTACAACTTCATATAAATAGCTGTAACTTTTGATAGAAGACTCAGACAAACATGTTTATGGCCTTATCTTATAGAACTCAAGGTCTCCGTGCTGGGAAAACAGGTTTTGCAGCTGTTTGAGCTAAGATTTCCAAGTTATTCACATAATGAAAACCTATACTTTGTTTCGGTCGAGTTCCCCATTCAAATGCATGTAACAGTGAGAAATGCACTGTCTTGGCGAAAGAAAGCGTTTTTGTACAACTTCATATAAATAGCTGTAACTTTTGATAGAAGACTCAGACAAACATGTTTATGGCTTTATCTTATAGAACTCAAGGTCTCCGTGCTGGGAAAACAGGTTTTGCAGCTGTTTGAGCTAAGATTTCCAAGTTATTCACATAATGAAAACTTGTACTTTGTTTCGGTCGAGTTCCCCATTCAAATGCATGTAACAGTGAGAAACGCACTGTCTTGGCGAAAGAAAGCGTTTTTGTACAACTTCATAGAAATAGCTGTAACTTTTGATAGAAGACTCAGACAAACATGTTTATGGCTTTATCTTATAGAACTCAAGGTTCCCGTGCTGGGAAAACAGGTTTTGTAGCTGTTTGAGCTAAGATTTCCAAGTTATTCACATAATGAAAACCTATACTTTGTTTCGGTGGAGTTCCCCATTCAAATGCATGTAACAGTGAGAAATGCACTGTCTTGGCGAAAGAAAGCGTTTTTGTACAACTTCATATAAATAGCTGTAACTTTTGATAGAAGACTCAGACAAACATGTTTATGGCCTTATCTTATAGAACTCAAGGTCTCCGTGCTGGGAAAACAGGTTTTGCAGCTGTTTGAGCTAAGATTTCCAAGTTATTCACATAATGAAAACCTATACTTTGTTTCGGTCGAGTTCCCCATTCAAATGCATGTAACAGTGAGAAACGCACTGTCTTGGCGAAAGAAAGCGTTTTTGTACAACTTCATAGAAATAGCTGTAACTTTTGATAGAAGACTCAGACAAACATGTTTATGGCCTTATATTATAGAACTCAAGGTCTCCGTGCTGGGAAAACAGGTTTTGCAGCTGTTTGAGCTAAGATTTCCAAGTTATTCACATAATGAAAACCTATACTTTGTTTCGGTCGAGTTCCCCATTCAAATGCATGTAACAGTGAGAAACGCACTGTCTTGGCGAAAGAAAGCGTTTTTGTACAACTTCATATGAATAGCTGTAACTTTTGATAGAAGACCCGGATACACATGTTTATGGCTTTATCTTATAGAACTCAAGGTTCCCGTGCTGGGAAAACAGGTTTTGTAGCTGTTTGAGCTAAGATTTCCAAGTTATTCACATAATGAATAACTATACTTTGTTTCGGTCGAGTTCCCCATTCAAATGCATGTAACAGTGAGAAACGCACTGTCTTGGCGAAAGAAAGCGTTTTTGTACAACTTCATAGAAATAGCTGTAACTTTTGATAGAAGACTCAGACAAACATGTTTATGGCCTTATCTTATAGAACTCAAGGTCTCCGTGCTGGGAAAACAGGTTTTGCAGCTGTTTGAGCTAAGATTTCCAAGTTATTCACATAATGAAAACCTATACTTTGTTTCGGTCGAGTTCCCCATTCAAATGCATGTAACAGTGAGAAATGCACTGTCTTGGCGAAAGAAAGCGTTTTTGTACAACTTCATAGAAATAGCTGTAACTTTTGATAGAAGACTCAGACAAACATGTTTATGGCCTTATCTTATAGAACTCAAGGTCTCCGTGCTGGGAAAACAGGTTTTGCAGCTGTTTGAGCTAAGATTTCCAAGTTATTCACATAATGAAAACCTATACTTTGTTTCGGTCGAGTTCCCCATTCAAATGCATGTAACAGTGAGAAATGCACTGTCTTGGCGAAAGAAAGCGTTTTTGTACAACTTCATAGAAATAGCTGTAACTTTTGATAGAAGACTCGGATACACATGTTTATGGCTTTATCTTATAGAACTCAAGGTTCCCGTGCTGGGAAAACAGGTTTTGTAGCTGTTTGAGCTAAGATTTCCAAGTTATTCACATAATGAAAACCTATACTTTGTTTCGGTCGAGTTCCCCATTCAAATGCATGTAACAGTGAGAAATGCACTGTCTCGGCGAAAGAAAGCGTTTTTGTACAACTTCATAGAAATAGCTGTAACTTTTGATAGAAGACTCGGATACACATGTTTATGGCTTTATCTTATAGAACTCAAGGTTCCCGTGCTGGGAAAACAGGTTTTGTAGCTGTTTGAGCTAAGATTTCCAAGTTATTCACATAATGAAAACCTATACTTTGTTTCGGTCGAGTTCCCCATTCAAATGCATGTAACAGTGAGAAATGCACTGTCTTGGCGAAAGAAAGCGTTTTTGTACAACTTCATATAAATAGCTGTAACTTTTGATAGAAGACTCAGACAAACATGTTTATGGCCTTATCTTATAGAACTCAAGGTCTCCGTGCTGGGAAAACAGGTTTTGCAGCTGTTTGAGCTAAGATTTCCAAGTTATTCACATAATGAAAACCTATACTTTGTTTCGGTCGAGTTCCCCATTCAAATGCATGTAACAGTGAGAAATGCACTGTCTTGGCGAAAGAAAGCGTTTTTGTACAACTTCATAGAAATAGCTGTAACTTTTGATAGAAGACTCAGACAAACATGTTTATGGCTTTATCTTATAGAACTCAAGGTCTCCGTGCTGGGAAAACAGGTTTTGCAGCTGTTTGAGCTAAGATTTCCAAGTTATTCACATAATGAAAACCTATACTTTGTTTCGGTCGAGTTCCCCATTCAAATGCATGTAACAGTGAGAAACGCACTGTCTTGGCGAAAGAAAGCGTTTTTGTACAACTTCATATGAATAGCTGTAACTTTTGATAGAAGACTCGGATACACATGTTTATGGCTTTATCTTATAGAACTCAAGGTTCCCGTGCTGGGAAAACAGGTTTTGTAGCTGTTTGAGCTAAGATTTCCAAGTTATTCACATAATGAAAACCTATACTTTGTTTCGGTCGAGTTCCCCATTCAAATGCATGTAACAGTGAGAAACGCACTGTCTTGGCGAAAGAAAGCGTTTTTGTACAACTTCATATAAATAGCTGTAACTTTTGATAGAAGACTCGGATACACATGTTTATGGCTTTATCTTATAGAACTCAAGGTTCCCGTGCTGGGAAAACAGGTTTTGTAGCTGTTTGAGCTAAGATTTCCAAGTTATTCACATAATGAAAACCTATACTTTGTTTCGGTCGAGTTCCCCATTCAAATGCATGTAACAGTGAGAAACGCACTGTCTTGGCGAAAGAAAGCGTTTTTGTACAACTTCATAGAAATAGCTGTAACTTTTGATAGAAGACTCAGACAAACATGTTTATGGCCTTATATTATAGAACTCAAGGTCTCCGTGCTGGGAAAACAGGTTTTGCAGCTGTTTGAGCTAAGATTTCCAAGTTATTCACATAATGAAAACCTATACTTTGTTTCGGTCGAGTTCCCCATTCAAATGCATGTAACAGTGAGAAATGCACTGTCTTGGCGAAAGAAAGCGTTTTTGTACAACTTCATATAAATAGCTGTAACTTTTGATAGAAGACTCAGACAAACATGTTTATGGCTTTATCTTATAGAACTCAAGGTCTCCGTGCTGGGAAAACAGGTTTTGCAGCTGTTTGAGCTAAGATTTCCAAGTTATTCACATAATGAAAACCTATACTTTGTTTCGGTCGAGTTCCCCATTCAAATGCATGTAACAGTGAGAAATGCACTGTCTTGGCGAAAGAAAGCGTTTTTGTACAACTTCATATAAATAGCTGTAACTTTTGATAGAAGACTCAGACAAACATGTTTATGGCTTTATCTTATAGAACTCAAGGTCTCCGTGCTGGGAAAACAGGTTTTGCAGCTGTTTGAGCTAAGATTTCCAAGTTATTCACATAATGAAAACCTATACTTTGTTTCGGTCGAGTTCCCCATTCAAATGCATGTAACAGTGAGAAACGCACTGTCTTGGCGAAAGAAAGCGTTTTTGTACAACTTCATAGAAATAGCTGTAACTTTTGATAGAAGACTCAGACAAACATGTTTATGGCCTTATATTATAGAACTCAAGGTCTCCGTGCTGGGAAAACAGGTTTTGCAGCTGTTTGAGCTAAGATTTCCAAGTTATTCACATAATGAAAACCTATACTTTGTTTCGGTCGAGTTCCCCATTCAAATGCATGTAACAGTGAGAAATGCACTGTCTTGGCGAAAGAAAGCGTTTTTGTACAACTTCATAGAAATAGCTGTAACTTTTGATAGAAGACTCGGATACACATGTTTATGGCTTTATCTTATAGAACTTAAGGTTCCCGTGCTGGGAAAACAGGTTTTGCAGCTGTTTGAGCTAAGATTTCCAAGTTATTCACATAATGAAAACCTATACTTTGTTTCGGTCGAGTTCCCCATTCAAATGCATGTAACAGTGAGAAACGCACTGTCTTGGCGAAAGAAAGCGTTTTTGTACAACTTCATATAAATAGCTGTAACTTTTGATAGAAGACTCAGACAAACATGTTTATGGCCTTATCTTATAGAACTCAAGGTCTCCGTGCTGGGAAAACAGGTTTTGCAGCTGTTTGAGCTAAGATTTCCAAGTTATTCACATAATGAAAACCTATACTTTGTTTCGGTCGAGTTCCCCATTCAAATGCATGTAACAGTGAGAAACGCACTGTCTTGGCGAAAGAAAGCGTTTTTGTACAACTTCATATAAATAGCTGTAACTTTTGATAGAAGACTCAGACAAACATGTTTATGGCCTTATCTTATAGAACTCAAGGTTCCCGTGCTGGGAAAACAGGTTTTGCAGCTGTTTGAGCTAAGATTTCCAAGTTATTCACATAATGAAAACCTATACTTTGTTTCGGTCGAGTTCCCCATTCAAATGCATGTAACAGTGAGAAATGCACTGTCTTGGCGAAAGAAAGCGTTTTTGTACAACTTCATAGAAATAGCTGTAACTTTTGATAGAAGACTCAGACAAACATGTTTATGGCCTTATCTTATAGAACTCAAGGTTCCCGTGCTGGGAAAACAGGTTTTGTAGCTGTTTGAGCTAAGATTTCCAAGTTATTCACATAATGAAAACCTATACTTTGTTTCGGTCGAGTTCCCCATTCAAATGCATGTAACAGTGAGAAATGCACTGTCTTGGCGAAAGAAAGCGTTTTTGTACAACTTCATAGAAATAGCTGTAACTTTTGATAGAAGACTCAGACAAACATGTTTATGGCCTTATCTTATAGAACTCAAGGTTCCCGTGCTGGGAAAACAGGTTTTGTAGCTGTTTGAGCTAAGATTTCCAAGTTATTCACATAATGAAAACCTATACTTTGTTTCGGTCGAGTTCCCCATTCAAATGCATGTAACAGTGAGAAATGCACTGTCTTGGCGAAAGAAAGCGTTTTTGTACAACTTCATAGAAATAGCTGTAACTTTTGATAGAAGACTCAGACAAACATGTTTATGGCCTTATCTTATAGAACTCAAGGTCTCCGTGCTGGGAAAACAGGTTTTGCAGCTGTTTGAGCTAAGATTTCCAAGTTATTCACATAATGAAAACCTATACTTTGTTTCGGTGGAGTTCCCCATTCAAATGCATGTAACAGTGAGAAATGCACTGTCTTGGCGAAAGAAAGCGTTTTTGTACAACTTCATAGAAATAGCTGTAACTTTTGATAGAAGACTCGGATACACATGTTTATGGCTTTATCTTATAGAACTCAAGGTTCCCGTGCTGGGAAAACAGGTTTTGTAGCTGTTTGAGCTAAGATTTCCAAGTTATTCACATAATGAAAACCTATACTTTGTTTCGGTCGAGTTCCCCATTCAAATGCATGTAACAGTGAGAAATGCACTGTCTTGGCGAAAGAAAGCGTTTTTGTACAACTTCATAGAAATAGCTGTAACTTTTGATAGAAGACTCAGACAAACATGTTTATGGCCTTATCTTATAGAACTCAAGGTCTCCGTGCTGGGAAAACAGGTTTTGCAGCTGTTTGAGCTAAGATTTCCAAGTTATTCACATAATGAAAACCTATACTTTGTTTCGGTCGAGTTCCCCATTCAAATGCATGTAACAGTGAGAAATGCACTGTCTTGGCGAAAGAAAGCGTTTTTGTACAACTTCATAGAAATAGCTGTAACTTTTGATAGAAGACTCAGACAAACATGTTTATGGCCTTATCTTATAGAACTCAAGGTCTCCGTGCTGGGAAAACAGGTTTTGCAGCTGTTTGAGCTAAGATTTCCAAGTTATTCACATAATGAAAACCTATACTTTGTTTCGGTCGAGTTCCCCATTCAAATGCATGTAACAGTGAGAAATGCACTGTCTTGGCGAAAGAAAGCGTTTTTGTACAACTTCATAGAAATAGCTGTAACTTTTGATAGAAGACTCGGATACACATGTTTATGGCTTTATCTTATAGAACTCAAGGTTCCCGTGCTGGGAAAACAGGTTTTGTAGCTGTTTGAGCTAAGATTTCCAAGTTATTCACATAATGAAAACCTATACTTTGTTTCGGTCGAGTTCCCCATTCAAATGCATGTAACAGTGAGAAATGCACTGTCTCGGCGAAAGAAAGCGTTTTTGTACAACTTCATAGAAATAGCTGTAACTTTTGATAGAAGACTCGGATACACATGTTTATGGCTTTATCTTATAGAACTCAAGGTTCCCGTGCTGGGAAAACAGGTTTTGTAGCTGTTTGAGCTAAGATTTCCAAGTTATTCACATAATGAAAACCTATACTTTGTTTCGGTCGAGTTCCCCATTCAAATGCATGTAACAGTGAGAAATGCACTGTCTTGGCGAAAGAAAGCGTTTTTGTACAACTTCATATAAATAGCTGTAACTTTTGATAGAAGACTCAGACAAACATGTTTATGGCCTTATCTTATAGAACTCAAGGTCTCCGTGCTGGGAAAACAGGTTTTGCAGCTGTTTGAGCTAAGATTTCCAAGTTATTCACATAATGAAAACCTATACTTTGTTTCGGTCGAGTTCCCCATTCAAATGCATGTAACAGTGAGAAATGCACTGTCTTGGCGAAAGAAAGCGTTTTTGTACAACTTCATATAAATAGCTGTAACTTTTGATAGAAGACTCAGACAAACATGTTTATGGCTTTATCTTATAGAACTCAAGGTCTCCGTGCTGGGAAAACAGGTTTTGCAGCTGTTTGAGCTAAGATTTCCAAGTTATTCACATAATGAAAACTTGTACTTTGTTTCGGTCGAGTTCCCCATTCAAATGCATGTAACAGTGAGAAACGCACTGTCTTGGCGAAAGAAAGCGTTTTTGTACAACTTCATAGAAATAGCTGTAACTTTTGATAGAAGACTCAGACAAACATGTTTATGGCTTTATCTTATAGAACTCAAGGTTCCCGTGCTGGGAAAACAGGTTTTGTAGCTGTTTGAGCTAAGATTTCCAAGTTATTCACATAATGAAAACCTATACTTTGTTTCGGTCGAGTTCCCCATTCAAATGCATGTAACAGTGAGAAATGCACTGTCTTGGCGAAAGAAAGCGTTTTTGTACAACTTCATATAAATAGCTGTAACTTTTGATAGAAGACTCAGACAAACATGTTTATGGCCTTATCTTATAGAACTCAAGGTCTCCGTGCTGGGAAAACAGGTTTTGCAGCTGTTTGAGCTAAGATTTCCAAGTTATTCACATAATGAAAACCTATACTTTGTTTCGGTCGAGTTCCCCATTCAAATGCATGTAACAGTGAGAAACGCACTGTCTTGGCGAAAGAAAGCGTTTTTGTACAACTTCATAGAAATAGCTGTAACTTTTGATAGAAGACTCAGACAAACATGTTTATGGCCTTATATTATAGAACTCAAGGTCTCCGTGCTGGGAAAACAGGTTTTGCAGCTGTTTGAGCTAAGATTTCCAAGTTATTCACATAATGAAAACCTATACTTTGTTTCGGTCGAGTTCCCCATTCAAATGCATGTAACAGTGAGAAACGCACTGTCTTGGCGAAAGAAAGCGTTTTTGTACAACTTCATATGAATAGCTGTAACTTTTGATAGAAGACCCGGATACACATGTTTATGGCTTTATCTTATAGAACTCAAGGTTCCCGTGCTGGGAAAACAGGTTTTGCAGCTGTTTGAGCTAAGATTTCCAAGTTATTCACATAATGAAAACCTATACTTTGTTTCGGTCGAGTTCCCCATTCAAATGCATGTAACAGTGAGAAACGCACTGTCTTGGCGAAAGAAAGCGTTTTTGTACAACTTCATATGAATAGCTGTAACTTTTGATAGAAGACTCGGATACACATGTTTATGGCTTTATCTTATAGAACTCAAGGTTCCCGTGCTGGGAAAACAGGTTTTGTAGCTGTTTGAGCTAAGATTTCCAAGTTATTCACATAATGAAAACCTATACTTTGTTTCGGTCGAGTTCCCCATTCAAATGCATGTAACAGTGAGAAACGCACTGTCTTGGCGAAAGAAAGCGTTTTTGTACAACTTCATATAAATAGCTGTAACTTTTGATAGAAGACTCGGATACACATGTTTATGGCTTTATCTTATAGAACTCAAGGTTCCCGTGCTGGGAAAACAGGTTTTGTAGCTGTTTGAGCTAAGATTTCCAAGTTATTCACATAATGAAAACCTATACTTTGTTTCGGTCGAGTTCCCCATTCAAATGCATGTAACAGTGAGAAACGCACTGTCTTGGCGAAAGAAAGCGTTTTTGTACAACTTCATATAAATAGCTGTAACTTTTGATAGAAGACTCAGACAAACATGTTTATGGCTTTATCTTATAGAACTCAAGGTTCCCGTGCTGGGAAAACAGGTTTTGCAGCTGTTTGAGCTAAGATTTCCAAGTTATTCACATAATGAAAACCTATACTTTGTTTCGGTCGAGTTCCCCATTCAAATGCATGTAACAGTGAGAAACGCACTGTCTTGGCGAAAGAAAGCGTTTTTGTACAACTTCATAGAAATAGCTGTAACTTTTGATAGAAGACTCAGACAAACATGTTTATGGCCTTATATTATAGAACTCAAGGTCTCCGTGCTGGGAAAACAGGTTTTGCAGCTGTTTGAGCTAAGATTTCCAAGTTATTCACATAATGAAAACCTATACTTTGTTTCGGTCGAGTTCCCCATTCAAATGCATGTAACAGTGAGAAATGCACTGTCTTGGCGAAAGAAAGCGTTTTTGTACAACTTCATATAAATAGCTGTAACTTTTGATAGAAGACTCAGACAAACATGTTTATGGCTTTATCTTATAGAACTCAAGGTCTCCGTGCTGGGAAAACAGGTTTTGCAGCTGTTTGAGCTAAGATTTCCAAGTTATTCACATAATGAAAACTTGTACTTTGTTTCGGTCGAGTTCCCCATTCAAATGCATGTAACAGTGAGAAACGCACTGTCTTGGCGAAAGAAAGCGTTTTTGTACAACTTCATAGAAATAGCTGTAACTTTTGATAGAAGACTCAGACAAACATGTTTATGGCTTTATCTTATAGAACTCAAGGTTCCCGTGCTGGGAAAACAGGTTTTGTAGCTGTTTGAGCTAAGATTTCCAAGTTATTCACATAATGAAAACCTATACTTTGTTTCGGTCGAGTTCCCCATTCAAATGCATGTAACAGTGAGAAATGCACTGTCTTGGCGAAAGAAAGCGTTTTTGTACAACTTCATATAAATAGCTGTAACTTTTGATAGAAGACTCAGACAAACATGTTTATGGCCTTATCTTATAGAACTCAAGGTCTCCGTGCTGGGAAAACAGGTTTTGCAGCTGTTTGAGCTAAGATTTCCAAGTTATTCACATAATGAAAACCTATACTTTGTTTCGGTCGAGTTCCCCATTCAAATGCATGTAACAGTGAGAAACGCACTGTCTTGGCGAAAGAAAGCGTTTTTGTACAACTTCATAGAAATAGCTGTAACTTTTGATAGAAGACTCAGACAAACATGTTTATGGCCTTATATTATAGAACTCAAGGTCTCCGTGCTGGGAAAACAGGTTTTGCAGCTGTTTGAGCTAAGATTTCCAAGTTATTCACATAATGAAAACCTATACTTTGTTTCGGTCGAGTTCCCCATTCAAATGCATGTAACAGTGAGAAACGCACTGTCTTGGCGAAAGAAAGCGTTTTTGTACAACTTCATATGAATAGCTGTAACTTTTGATAGAAGACTCGGATACACATGTTTATGGCTTTATCTTATAGAACTCAAGGTTCCCGTGCTGGGAAAACAGGTTTTGCAGCTGTTTGAGCGAAGATTTCCAAGTTATTCACATAATGAAAACCTATACTTTGTTTCGGTCGAGTTCCCCATTCAAATGCATGTAACAGTGAGAAACGCACTGTCTTGGCGAAAGAAAGCGTTTTTGTACAACTTCATATGAATAGCTGTAACCTTTGATAGAAGACTCGGATACACATGTTTATGGCTTTATCTTATAGAACTCAAGGTTCCCGTGCTGGGAAAACAGGTTTTGTAGCTGTTTGAGCTAAGATTTCCAAGTTATTCACATAATGAAAACCTATACTTTGTTTCGGTCGAGTTCCCCATTCAAATGCATGTAACAGTGAGAAACGCACTGTCTTGGCGAAAGAAAGCGTTTTTGTACAACTTCATATAAATAGCTGTAACTTTTGATAGAAGACTCGGATACACATGTTTATGGCTTTATCTTATAGAACTCAAGGTTCCCGTGCTGGGAAAACAGGTTTTGTAGCTGTTTGAGCTAAGATTTCCAAGTTATTCACATAATGAAAACCTATACTTTGTTTCGGTCGAGTTCCCCATTCAAATGCATGTAACAGTGAGAAATGCACTGTCTTGGCGAAAGAAAGCGTTTTTGTACAACTTCATAGAAATAGCTGTAACTTTTGATAGAAGACTCAGACAAACATGTTTATGGCTTTATCTTATAGAACTCAAGGTTCCCGTGCTGGGAAAACAGGTTTTGTAGCTGTTTGAGCTAAGATTTCCAAGTTATTCACATAATGAAAACCTATACTTTGTTTCGGTCGAGTTCCCCATTCAAATGCATGTAACAGTGAGAAACGCACTGTCTTGGCGAAAGAAAGCGTTTTTGTACAACTTCATATAAATAGCTGTAACTTTTGATAGAAGACTCAGACAAACATGTTTATGGCTTTATCTTATAGAACTCAAGGTCTCCGTGCTGGGAAAACAGGTTTTGCAGCTGTTTGAGCTAAGATTTCCAAGTTATTCACATAATGAAAACCTATACTTTGTTTCGGACGAGTTCCCCATTCAAATGCATGTAACAGTGAGAAACGCACTGTCTTGGCGAAAGAAAGCGTTTTTGTACAACTTCATAGAAATAGCTGTAACTTTTGATAGAAGACTCAGACAAACATGTTTATGGCCTTATATTATAGAACTCAAGGTCTCCGTGCTGGGAAAACAGGTTTTGCAGCTGTTTGAGCTAAGATTTCCAAGTTATTCACATAATGAAAACCTATACTTTGTTTCGGTCGAGTTCCCCATTCAAATGCATGTAACAGTGAGAAATGCACTGTCTTGGCGAAAGAAAGCGTTTTTGTACAACTTCATAGAAATAGCTGTAACTTTTGATAGAAGACTCGGATACACATGTTTATGGCTTTATCTTATAGAACTCAAGGTCTCCGTGCTGGGAAAACAGGTTTTGCAGCTGTTTGAGCTAAGATTTCCAAGTTATTCACATAATGAAAACCTATACTTTGTTTCGGTCGAGTTCCCCATTCAAATGCATGTAACAGTGAGAAATGCACTGTCTTGGCGAAAGAAAGCGTTTTTGTACAACTTCATAGAAATAGCTGTAACTTTTGATAGAAGACTCAGACAAACATGTTTATGGCCTTATCTTATAGAACTCAAGGTCTCCGTGCTGGGAAAACAGGTTTTGCAGCTGTTTGAGCTAAGATTTCCAAGTTATTCACATAATGAAAACCTATACTTTGTTTCGGTCGAGTTCCCCATTCAAATGCATGTAACAGTGAGAAACGCACTGTCTTGGCGAAAGAAAGCGTTTTTGTACAACTTCATAGAAATAGCTGTAACTTTTGATAGAAGACTCGGATACACATGTTTATGGCTTTATCTTATAGAACTCAAGGTCTCCGTGCTGGGAAAACAGGTTTTGCAGCTGTTTGAGCTAAGATTTCCAAGTTATTCACATAATGAAAACCTATACTTTGTTTCGGTCGAGTTCCCCATTCAAATGCATGTAACAGTGAGAAATGCACTGTCTTGGCGAAAGAAAGCGTTTTTGTACAACTTCATAGAAATAGCTGTAACTTTTGATAGAAGACTCAGACAAACATGTTTATGGCCTTATCTTATAGAACTCAAGGTCTCCGTGCTGGGAAAACAGGTTTTGCAGCTGTTTGAGCTAAGATTTCCAAGTTATTCACATAATGAAAACCTATACTTTGTTTCGGTCGAGTTCCCCATTCAAATGCATGTAACAGTGAGAAATGTACTGTCTTGGCGAAAGAAAGCGTTTTTGTACAACTTCATAGAAATAGCTGTAACTTTTGATAGAAGACTCAGACAAACATGTTTATGGCTTTATCTTATAGAACTCAAGGTTCCCGTGCTGGGAAAACAGGTTTTGTAGCTGTTTGAGCTAAGATTTCCAAGTTATTCACATAATGAAAACGTATACTTTGTTTCGGTCGAGTTCCCCATTCAAATGCATGTAACAGTGAGAAATGCACTGTCTTGGCGAAAGAAAGCGTTTTTGTACAACTTCATAGAAATAGCTGTAACTTTTGATAGAAGACTCAGACAAACATGTTTATGGCCTTATCTTATAGAACTCAAGGTCTCCGTGCTGGGAAAACAGGTTTTGCAGCTGTTTGAGCTAAGATTTCCAAGTTATTCACATAATGAAAACCTATACTTTGTTTCGGTCGAGTTCCCCATTCAAATGCATGTAACAGTGAGAAATGCACTGTCTTGGCGAAAGAAAGCGTTTTTGTACAACTTCATAGAAATAGCTGTAACTTTTGATAGAAGACTCAGACAAACATGTTTATGGCTTTATCTTATAGAACTCAAGGTTCCCGTGCTGGGAAAACAGGTTTTGTAGCTGTTTGAGCTAAGATTTCCAAGTTATTCACATAATGAAAACGTATACTTTGTTTCGGTCGAGTTCCCCATTCAAATGCATGTAACAGTGAGAAATGCACTGTCTTGGCGAAAGAAAGCGTTTTTGTACAACTTCATAGAAATAGCTGTAACTTTTGATAGAAGACTCAGACAAACATGTTTATGGCCTTATCTTATAGAACTCAAGGTCTCCGTGCTGGGAAAACAGGTTTTGCAGCTGTTTGAGCTAAGATTTCCAAGTTATTCACATAATGAAAACCTATACTTTGTTTCGGTCGAGTTCCCCATTCAAATGCATGTAACAGTGAGAAATGCACTGTCTTGGCGAAAGAAAGCGTTTTTGTACAACTTCATAGAAATAGCTGTAACTTTTGATAGAAGACTCGGATACACATGTTTATGGCTTTATCTTATAGAACTCAAGGTTCCCGTGCTGGGAAAATAGGTTTTGTAGCTGTTTGAGCTAAGATTTCCAAGTTATTCACATAATGAAAACCTATACTTTGTTTCGGTCGAGTTCCCCATTCAAATGCATGTAACAGTGAGAAATGCACTGTCTTGGCGAAAGAAAGCGTTTTTGTACAACTTCATAGAAATAGCTGTAACTTTTGATAGAAGACTCAGACAAACATGTTTATGGCCTTATCTTATAGAACTCAAGGTCTCCGTGCTGGGAAAACAGGTTTTGCAGCTGTTTGAGCTAAGATTTCCAAGTTATTCACATAATGAAAACCTATACTTTGTTTCGGTCGAGTTCCCCATTCAAATGCATGTAACAGTGAGAAACGCACTGTCTTGGCGAAAGAAAGCGTTTTTGTACAACTTCATAGAAATAGCTGTAACTTTTGATAGAAGACTCAGACAAACATGTTTATGGCCTTATCTTATAGAACTCAAGGTCTCCGTGCTGGGAAAACAGGTTTTGCAGCTGTTTGAGCTAAGATTTCCAAGTTATTCACATAATGAAAACCTATACTTTGTTTCGGTCGAGTTCCCCATTCAAATGCATGTAACAGTGAGAAACGCACTGTCTTGGCGAAAGAAAGCGTTTTTGTACAACTTCATAGAAATAGCTGTAACTTTTGATAGAAGACTCGGATACACATGTTTATGGCTTTATCTTATAGAACTCAAGGTTCCCGTGCTGGGAAAACAGGTTTTGCAGCTGTTTGAGCTAAGATTTTCAAGTTATTCACATAATGAAAACGTATACTTTGTTTCGGTCGAGTTCCCCATTCAAATGCATGTAACAGTGAGAAACGCACTGTCTTGGCGAAAGAAAGCGTTTTTGTACAACTTCATAGAAATAGCTGTAACTTTTGATAGAAGACTCGGATACACATGTTTATGGCTTTATCTTATAGAACTCAAGGTTCCCGTGCTGGGAAAACAGGTTTTGTAGCTGTTTGAGCTAAGATTTCCAAGTTATTCACATAATGAAAACCTATACTTTGTTTCGGTCGAGTTCCCCATTCAAATGCATGTAACAGTGAGAAATGCACTGTCTTGGCGAAAGAAAGCGTTTTTGTACAACTTCATAGAAATAGCTGTAACTTTTGATAGAAGACTCAGACAAACATGTTTATGGCCTTATCTTATAGAACTCAAGGTCTCCGTGCTGGGAAAACAGGTTTTGCAGCTGTTTGAGCTAAGATTTCCAAGTTATTCACATAATGAAAACCTATACTTTGTTTCGGTCGAGTTCCCCATTCAAATGCATGTAACAGTGAGAAACGCACTGTCTTGGCGAAAGAAAGCGTTTTTGTACAACTTCATAGAAATAGCTGTAACTTTTGATAGAAGACTCAGACAAACATGTTTATGGCCTTATATTATAGAACTCAAGGTCTCCGTGCTGGGAAAACAGGTTTTGCAGCTGTTTGAGCTAAGATTTCCAAGTTATTCACATAATGAAAACCTATACTTTGTTTCGGTCGAGTTCCCCATTCAAATGCATGTAACAGTGAGAAACGCACTGTCTTGGCGAAAGAAAGCGTTTTTGTACAACTTCATATGAATAGCTGTAACTTTTGATAGAAGACTCGGATACACATGTTTATGGCTTTATCTTATAGAACTCAAGGTTCCCGTGCTGGGAAAACAGGTTTTGCAGCTGTTTGAGCTAAGATTTCCAAGTTATTCACATAATGAAAACCTATACTTTGTTTCGGTCGAGTTCCCCATTCAAATGCATGTAACAGTGAGAAACGCACTGTCTTGGCGAAAGAAAGCGTTTTTGTACAACTTCATATGAATAGCTGTAACTTTTGATAGAAGACTCGGATACACATGTTTATGGCTTTATCTTATAGAACTCAAGGTTCCCGTGCTGGGAAAACAGGTTTTGTAGCTGTTTGAGCTAAGATTTCCAAGTTATTCACATAATGAAAACCTATACTTTGTTTCGGTCGAGTTCCCCATTCAAATGCATGTAACAGTGAGAAATGCACTGTCTTGGCGAAAGAAAGCGTTTTTGTACAACTTCATAGAAATAGCTGTAACTTTTGATAGAAGACTCAGACAAACATGTTTATGGCCTTATCTTATAGAACTCAAGGTCTCCGTGCTGGGAAAACAGGTTTTGCAGCTGTTTGAGCTAAGATTTCCAAGTTATTCACATAATGAAAACCTATACTTTGTTTCGGTCGAGTTCCCCATTCAAATGCATGTAACAGTGAGAAATGCACTGTCTTGGCGAAAGAAAGCGTTTTTGTACAACTTCATAGAAATAGCTGTAACTTTTGATAGAAGACTCGGATACACATGTTTATGGCTTTATCTTATAGAACTCAAGGTTCCCTTGCTGGGAAAACAGGTTTTGTAGCTGTTTGAGCTAAGATTTCCAAGTTATTCACATAATGAAAACGTATACTTTGTTTCGGTCGAGTTCCCCATTCAAATGCATGTAACAGTGAGAAACACACTGTCTTGGCGAAAGAAAGCGTTTTTGTACAACTTCATAGAAATAGCTGTAACTTTTGATAGAAGACTCAGATACACATGTTTATGGCTTTATCTTATAGAACTCAAGGTTCCCGTGCTGGGAAAACAGGTTTTGTAGCTGTTTGAGCTAAGATTTCCAAGTTATTCACATAATGAAAACCTATACTTTGTTTCGGTCGAGTTCCCCATTCAAATGCATGTAACAGTGAGAAATGCACTGTCTTGGCGAAAGAAAGCGTTTTTGTACAACTTCATATAAATAGCTGTAACTTTTGATAGAAGACTCGGATACACATGTTTATGGCTTTATCTTATAGAACTCAAGGTTCCCGTGCTGGGAAAACAGGTTTTGTAGCTGTTTGAGCTAAGATTTCCAAGTTATTCACATAATGAAAACCTATACTTTGTTTCGGTCGAGTTCCCCATTCAAATGCATGTAACAGTGAGAAATGCACTGTCTTGGCGAAAGAAAGCGTTTTTGTACAACTTCATAGAAATAGCTGTAACTTTTGATAGAAGACTCAGACAAACATGTTTATGGCCTTATCTTATAGAACTCAAGGTCTCCGTGCTGGGAAAACAGGTTTTGCAGCTGTTTGAGCTAAGATTTCCAAGTTATTCACATAATGAAAACCTATACTTTGTTTCGGTCGAGTTCCCCATTCAAATGCATGTAACAGTGAGAAACGCACTGTCTTGGCGAAAGAAAGCGTTTTTGTACAACTTCATAGAAATAGCTGTAACTTTTGATAGAAGACTCAGACAAACATGTTTATGGCCTTATATTATAGAACTCAAGGTCTCCGTGCTGGGAAAACAGGTTTTGCAGCTGTTTGAGCTAAGATTTCCAAGTTATTCACATAATGAAAACCTATACTTTGTTTCGGTCGAGTTCCCCATTCAAATGCATGTAACAGTGAGAAACGCACTGTCTTGGCGAAAGAAAGCGTTTTTGTACAACTTCATATGAATAGCTGTAACTTTTGATAGAAGACTCGGATACACATGTTTATGGCTTTATCTTATAGAACTCAAGGTTCCCGTGCTGGGAAAACAGGTTTTGCAGCTGTTTGAGCTAAGATTTCCAAGTTATTCACATAATGAAAACCTATACTTTGTTTCGGTCGAGTTCCCCATTCAAATGCATGTAACAGTGAGAAACGCACTGTCTTGGCGAAAGAAAGCGTTTTTGTACAACTTCATATGAATAGCTGTAACTTTTGATAGAAGACTCGGATACACATGTTTATGGCTTTATCTTATAGAACTCAAGGTTCCCGTGCTGGGAAAACAGGTTTTGTAGCTGTTTGAGCTAAGATTTCCAAGTTATTCACATAATGAAAACCTATACTTTGTTTCGGTCGAGTTCCCCATTCAAATGCATGTAACAGTGAGAAATGCACTGTCTTGGCGAAAGAAAGCGTTTTTGTACAACTTCATAGAAATAGCTGTAACTTTTGATAGAAGACTCAGACAAACATGTTTATGGCCTTATCTTATAGAACTCAAGGTCTCCGTGCTGGGAAAACAGGTTTTGCAGCTGTTTGAGCTAAGATTTCCAAGTTATTCACATAATGAAAACCTATACTTTGTTTCGGTCGAGTTCCCCATTCAAATGCATGTAACAGTGAGAAATGCACTGTCTTGGCGAAAGAAAGCGTTTTTGTACAACTTCATAGAAATAGCTGTAACTTTTGATAGAAGACTCGGATACACATGTTTATGGCTTTATCTTATAGAACTCAAGGTTCCCTTGCTGGGAAAACAGGTTTTGTAGCTGTTTGAGCTAAGATTTCCAAGTTATTCACATAATGAAAACGTATACTTTGTTTCGGTCGAGTTCCCCATTCAACTGCATGTAACAGTGAGAAACACACTGTCTTGGCGAAAGAAAGCGTTTTTGTACAACTTCATAGAAATAGCTGTAACTTTTGATAGAAGACTCAGATACACATGTTTATGGCTTTATCTTATAGAACTCAAGGTTCCCGTGCTGGGAAAACAGGTTTTGTAGCTGTTTGAGCTAAGATTTCCAAGTTATTCACATAATGAAAACCTATACTTTGTTTCGGTCGAGTTCCCCATTCAAATGCATGTAACAGTGAGAAATGCACTGTCTTGGCGAAAGAAAGCGTTTTTGTACAACTTCATAGAAATAGCTGTAACTTTTGATAGAAGACTCAGACAAACATGTTTATGGCCTTATCTTATAGAACTCAAGGTCTCCGTGCTGGGAAAACAGGTTTTGCAGCTGTTTGAGCTAAGATTTCCAAGTTATTCACATAATGAAAACCTATACTTTGTTTCGGTCGAGTTCCCCATTCAAATGCATGTAACAGTGAGAAGTGCACTGTCTTGGCGAAAGAAAGCGTTTTTGTACAACTTCATAGAAATAGCTGTAACTTTTGATAGAAGACTCAGACAAACATGTTTATGGCCTTATCTTATGGAACTCAAGGTCTCCGTGCTGGGAAAACAGGTTTTGCAGCTGTTTGAGCTAAGATTTCCAAGTTATTCACATAATGAAAACCTATACTTTGTTTCGGTCGAGTTCCCCATTCAAATGCATGTAACAGTGAGAAATGCACTGTCTTGGCGAAAGAAAGCGTTTTTGTACAACTTCATAGAAATAGCTGTAACTTTTGATAGAAGACTCGGATACACATGTTTATGGCTTTATCTTATAGAACTCAAGGTTCCCTTGCTGGGAAAACAGGTTTTGTAGCTGTTTGAGCTAAGATTTCCAAGTTATTCACATAATGAAAACGTATACTTTGTTTCGGTCGAGTTCCCCATTCAAATGCATGTAACAGTGAGAAACACACTGTCTTGGCGAAAGAAAGCGTTTTTGTACAACTTCATAGAAATAGCTGTAACTTTTGATAGAAGACTCAGATACACATGTTTATGGCTTTATCTTATAGAACTCAAGGTTCCCGTGCTGGGAAAACAGGTTTTGTAGCTGTTTGAGCTAAGATTTCCAAGTTATTCACATAATGAAAACCTATACTTTGTTTCGGTCGAGTTCCCCATTCAAATGCATGTAACAGTGAGAAATGCACTGTCTTGGCGAAAGAAAGCGTTTTTGTACAACTTCATAGAAATAGCTGTAACTTTTGATAGAAGACTCAGACAAACATGTTTATGGCCTTATCTTATAGAACTCAAGGTCTCCGTGCTGGGAAAACAGGTTTTGCAGCTGTTTGAGCTAAGATTTCCAAGTTATTCACATAATGAAAACCTATACTTTGTTTCGGTCGAGTTCCCCATTCAAATGCATGTAACAGTGAGAAACGCACTGTCTTGGCGAAAGAAAGCGTTTTTGTACAACTTCATATGAATAGCTGTAACTTTTGATAGAAGACTCGGATACACATGTTTATGGCTTTATCTTATAGAACTCAAGGTTCCCGTGCTGGGAAAACAGGTTTTGCAGCTGTTTGAGCTAAGATTTCCAAGTTATTCACATAATGAAAACCTATACTTTGTTTCGGTCGAGTTCCCCATTCAAATGCATGTAACAGTGAGAAACACACTGTCTTGGCGAAAGAAAGCGTTTTTGTACAACTTCATAGAAATAGCTGTAACTTTTGATAGAAGACTCAGATACACATGTTTATGGCTTTATCTTATAGAACTCAAGGTTCCCGTGCTGGGAAAACAGGTTTTGTAGCTGTTTGAGCTAAGATTTCCAAGTTATTCACATAATGAAAACCTATACTTTGTTTCGGTCGAGTTCCCCATTCAAATGCATGTAACAGTGAGAAATGCACTGTCTTGGCGAAAGAAAGCGTTTTTGTACAACTTCATAGAAATAGCTGTAACTTTTGATAGAAGACTCAGACAAACATGTTTATGGCCTTATCTTATAGAACTCAAGGTCTCCGTGCTGGGAAAACAGGTTTTGCAGCTGTTTGAGCTAAGATTTCCAAGTTATTCACATAATGAAAACCTATACTTTGTTTCGGTCGAGTTCCCCATTCAAATGCATGTAACAGTGAGAAGTGCACTGTCTTGGCGAAAGAAAGCGTTTTTGTACAACTTCATAGAAATAGCTGTAACTTTTGATAGAAGACTCAGACAAACATGTTTATGGCCTTATCTTATGGAACTCAAGGTCTCCGTGCTGGGAAAACAGGTTTTGCAGCTGTTTGAGCTAAGATTTCCAAGTTATTCACATAATGAAAACCTATACTTTGTTTCGGTCGAGTTCCCCATTCAAATGCATGTAACAGTGAGAAATGCACTGTCTTGGCGAAAGAAAGCGTTTTTGTACAACTTCATAGAAATAGCTGTAACTTTTGATAGAAGACTCGGATACACATGTTTATGGCTTTATCTTATAGAACTCAAGGTTCCCTTGCTGGGAAAACAGGTTTTGTAGCTGTTTGAGCTAAGATTTCCAAGTTATTCACATAATGAAAACCTATACTTTGTTTCGGTCGAGTTCCCCATTCAAATGCATGTAACAGTGAGAAATGCACTGTCTTGGCGAAAGAAAGCGTTTTTGTACAACTTCATAGAAATAGCTGTAACTTTTGATAGAAGACTCAGACAAACATGTTTATGGCCTTATCTTATAGAACTCAAGGTCTCCGTGCTGGGAAAACAGGTTTTGCAGCTGTTTGAGCTAAGATTTCCAAGTTATTCACATAATGAAAACCTATACTTTGTTGCGGTCGAGTTCCCCATTCAAATGCATGTAACAGTGAGAAACGCACTGTCTTGGCGAAAGAAAGCGTTTTTGTACAACTTCATAGAAATAGCTGTAACTTTTGATAGAAGACTCGGATACACATGTTTATGGCTTTATCTTATAGAACTCAAGGTTCCCGTGCTGGGAAAACAGGTTTTGCAGCTGTTTGAGCTAAGATTTTCAAGTTATTCACATAATGAAAACGTATACTTTGTTTCGGTCGAGTTCCCCATTCAAATGCATGTAACAGTGAGAAACGCACTGTCTTGGCGAAAGAAAGCGTTTTTGTACAACTTCATAGAAATAGCTGTAACTTTTGATAGAAGACTCGGATACACATGTTTATGGCTTTATCTTATAGAACTCAAGGTTCCCGTGCTGGGAAAACAGGTTTTGTAGCTGTTTGAGCTAAGATTTCCAAGTTATTCACATAATGAAAACCTATACTTTGTTTCGGTCGAGTTCCCCATTCAAATGCATGTAACAGTGAGAAATGCACTGTCTTGGCGAAAGAAAGCGTTTTTGTACAACTTCATAGAAATAGCTGTAACTTTTGATAGAAGACTCAGACAAACATGTTTATGGCCTTATCTTATAGAACTCAAGGTCTCCGTGCTGGGAAAACAGGTTTTGCAGCTGTTTGAGCTAAGATTTCCAAGTTATTCACATAATGAAAACCTATACTTTGTTTCGGTCGAGTTCCCCATTCAAATGCATGTAACAGTGAGAAACGCACTGTCTTGGCGAAAGAAAGCGTTTTTGTACAACTTCATAGAAATAGCTGTAACTTTTGATAGAAGACTCAGACAAACATGTTTATGGCCTTATATTATAGAACTCAAGGTCTCCGTGCTGGGAAAACAGGTTTTGCAGCTGTTTGAGCTAAGATTTCCAAGTTATTCACATAATGAAAACCTATACTTTGTTTCGGTCGAGTTCCCCATTCAAATGCATGTAACAGTGAGAAACGCACTGTCTTGGCGAAAGAAAGCGTTTTTGTACAACTTCATATGAATAGCTGTAACTTTTGATAGAAGACTCGGATACACATGTTTATGGCTTTATCTTATAGAACTCAAGGTTCCCGTGCTGGGAAAACAGGTTTTGCAGCTGTTTGAGCTAAGATTTTCAAGTTATTCACATAATGAAAACGTATACTTTGTTTCGGTCGAGTTCCCCATTCAAATGCATGTAACAGTGAGAAACGCACTGTCTTGGCGAAAGAAAGCGTTTTTGTACAACTTCATAGAAATAGCTGTAACTTTTGATAGAAGACTCGGATACACATGTTTATGGCTTTATCTTATAGAACTCAAGGTTCCCGTGCTGGGAAAACAGGTTTTGTAGCTGTTTGAGCTAAGATTTCCAAGTTATTCACATAATGAAAACCTATACTTTGTTTCGGTCGAGTTCCCCATTCAAATGCATGTAACAGTGAGAAATGCACTGTCTTGGCGAAAGAAAGCGTTTTTGTACAACTTCATAGAAATAGCTGTAACTTTTGATAGAAGACTCAGACAAACATGTTTATGGCCTTATCTTATAGAACTCAAGGTCTCCGTGCTGGGAAAACAGGTTTTGCAGCTGTTTGAGCTAAGATTTCCAAGTTATTCACATAATGAAAACCTATACTTTGTTTCGGTCGAGTTCCCCATTCAAATGCATGTAACAGTGAGAAACGCACTGTCTTGGCGAAAGAAAGCGTTTTTGTACAACTTCATAGAAATAGCTGTAACTTTTGATAGAAGACTCAGACAAACATGTTTATGGCCTTATATTATAGAACTCAAGGTCTCCGTGCTGGGAAAACAGGTTTTGCAGCTGTTTGAGCTAAGATTTCCAAGTTATTCACATAATGAAAACCTATACTTTGTTTCGGTCGAGTTCCCCATTCAAATGCATGTAACAGTGAGAAACGCACTGTCTTGGCGAAAGAAAGCGTTTTTGTACAACTTCATATGAATAGCTGTAACTTTTGATAGAAGACTCGGATACACATGTTTATGGCTTTATCTTATAGAACTCAAGGTTCCCGTGCTGGGAAAACAGGTTTTGCAGCTGTTTGAGCTAAGATTTCCAAGTTATTCACATAATGAAAACCTATACTTTGTTTCGGTCGAGTTCCCCATTCAAATGCATGTAACAGTGAGAAACGCACTGTCTTGGCGAAAGAAAGCGTTTTTGTACAACTTCATATGAATAGCTGTAACTTTTGATAGAAGACTCGGATACACATGTTTATGGCTTTATCTTATAGAACTCAAGGTTCCCGTGCTGGGAAAACAGGTTTTGTAGCTGTTTGAGCTAAGATTTCCAAGTTATTCACATAATGAAAACCTATACTTTGTTTCGGTCGAGTTCCCCATTCAAATGCATGTAACAGTGAGAAATGCACTGTCTTGGCGAAAGAAAGCGTTTTTGTACAACTTCATAGAAATAGCTGTAACTTTTGATAGAAGACTCAGACAAACATGTTTATGGCCTTATCTTATAGAACTCAAGGTCTCCGTGCTGGGAAAACAGGTTTTGCAGCTGTTTGAGCTAAGATTTCCAAGTTATTCACATAATGAAAACCTATACTTTGTTTCGGTCGAGTTCCCCATTCAAATGCATGTAACAGTGAGAAATGCACTGTCTTGGCGAAAGAAAGCGTTTTTGTACAACTTCATAGAAATAGCTGTAACTTTTGATAGAAGACTCGGATACACATGTTTATGGCTTTATCTTATAGAACTCAAGGTTCCCTTGCTGGGAAAACAGGTTTTGTAGCTGTTTGAGCTAAGATTTCCAAGTTATTCACATAATGAAAACGTATACTTTGTTTCGGTCGAGTTCCCCATTCAAATGCATGTAACAGTGAGAAACACACTGTCTTGGCGAAAGAAAGCGTTTTTGTACAACTTCATAGAAATAGCTGTAACTTTTGATAGAAGACTCAGATACACATGTTTATGGCTTTATCTTATAGAACTCAAGGTTCCCGTGCTGGGAAAACAGGTTTTGTAGCTGTTTGAGCTAAGATTTCCAAGTTATTCACATAATGAAAACCTATACTTTGTTTCGGTCGAGTTCCCCATTCAAATGCATGTAACAGTGAGAAATGCACTGTCTTGGCGAAAGAAAGCGTTTTTGTACAACTTCATAGAAATAGCTGTAACTTTTGATAGAAGACTCAGACAAACATGTTTATGGCCTTATCTTATAGAACTCAAGGTCTCCGTGCTGGGAAAACAGGTTTTGCAGCTGTTTGAGCTAAGATTTCCAAGTTATTCACATAATGAAAACCTATACTTTGTTTCGGTCGAGTTCCCCATTCAAATGCATGTAACAGTGAGAAGTGCACTGTCTTGGCGAAAGAAAGCGTTTTTGTACAACTTCATAGAAATAGCTGTAACTTTTGATAGAAGACTCAGACAAACATGTTTATGGCCTTATCTTATGGAACTCAAGGTCTCCGTGCTGGGAAAACAGGTTTTGCAGCTGTTTGAGCTAAGATTTCCAAGTTATTCACATAATGAAAACCTATACTTTGTTTCGGTCGAGTTCCCCATTCAAATGCATGTAACAGTGAGAAATGCACTGTCTTGGCGAAAGAAAGCGTTTTTGTACAACTTCATAGAAATAGCTGTAACTTTTGATAGAAGACTCGGATACACATGTTTATGGCTTTATCTTATAGAACTCAAGGTTCCCTTGCTGGGAAAACAGGTTTTGTAGCTGTTTGAGCTAAGATTTCCAAGTTATTCACATAATGAAAACGTATACTTTGTTTCGGTCGAGTTCCCCATTCAAATGCATGTAACAGTGAGAAACACACTGTCTTGGCGAAAGAAAGCGTTTTTGTACAACTTCATAGAAATAGCTGTAACTTTTGATAGAAGACTCAGATACACATGTTTATGGCTTTATCTTATAGAACTCAAGGTTCCCGTGCTGGGAAAACAGGTTTTGTAGCTGTTTGAGCTAAGATTTCCAAGTTATTCACATAATGAAAACCTATACTTTGTTTCGGTCGAGTTCCCCATTCAAATGCATGTAACAGTGAGAAATGCACTGTCTTGGCGAAAGAAAGCGTTTTTGTACAACTTCATAGAAATAGCTGTAACTTTTGATAGAAGACTCAGACAAACATGTTTATGGCCTTATCTTATAGAACTCAAGGTCTCCGTGCTGGGAAAACAGGTTTTGCAGCTGTTTGAGCTAAGATTTCCAAGTTATTCACATAATGAAAACCTATACTTTGTTTCGGTCGAGTTCCCCATTCAAATGCATGTAACAGTGAGAAACGCACTGTCTTGGCGAAAGAAAGCGTTTTTGTACAACTTCATATGAATAGCTGTAACTTTTGATAGAAGACTCGGATACACATGTTTATGGCTTTATCTTATAGAACTCAAGGTCTCCGTGCTGGGAAAACAGGTTTTGCAGCTGTTTGAGCTAAGATTTCCAAGTTATTCACATAATGAAAACTTGTACTTTGTTTCGGTGGAGTTCCCCATTCAAATGCATGTAACAGTGAGAAACGCACTGTCTTGGCGAAAGAAAGCGTTTTTGTACAACTTCATAGAAATAGCTGTAACTTTTGATAGAAGACTCAGACAAACATGTTTATGGCCTTATATTATAGAACTCAAGGTCTCCGTGCTGGGAAAACAGGTTTTGCAGCTGTTTGAGCTAAGATTTCCAAGTTATTCACATAATGAAAACCTATACTTTGTTTCGGTCGAGTTCCCCATTCAAATGCATGTAACAGTGAGAAACGCACTGTCTTGGCGAAAGAAAGCGTTTTTGTACAACTTCATATGAATAGCTGTAACTTTTGATAGAAGACTCGGATACACATGTTTATGGCTTTATCTTATAGAACTCAAGGTTCCCGTGCTGGGAAAACAGGTTTTGCAGCTGTTTGAGCTAAGATTTTCAAGTTATTCACATAATGAAAACGTATACTTTGTTTCGGTCGAGTTCCCCATTCAAATGCATGTAACAGTGAGAAACGCACTGTCTTGGCGAAAGAAAGCGTTTTTGTACAACTTCATAGAAATAGCTGTAACTTTTGATAGAAGACTCGGATACACATGTTTATGGCTTTATCTTATAGAACTCAAGGTTCCCGTGCTGGGAAAACAGGTTTTGTAGCTGTTTGAGCTAAGATTTCCAAGTTATTCACATAATGAAAACCTATACTTTGTTTCGGTCGAGTTCCCCATTCAAATGCATGTAACAGTGAGAAATGCACTGTCTTGGCGAAAGAAAGCGTTTTTGTACAACTTCATAGAAATAGCTGTAACTTTTGATAGAAGACTCAGACAAACATGTTTATGGCCTTATCTTATAGAACTCAAGGTCTCCGTGCTGGGAAAACAGGTTTTGCAGCTGTTTGAGCTAAGATTTCCAAGTTATTCACATAATGAAAACCTATACTTTGTTTCGGTCGAGTTCCCCATTCAAATGCATGTAACAGTGAGAAACGCACTGTCTTGGCGAAAGAAAGCGTTTTTGTACAACTTCATAGAAATAGCTGTAACTTTTGATAGAAGACTCAGACAAACATGTTTATGGCCTTATATTATAGAACTCAAGGTCTCCGTGCTGGGAAAACAGGTTTTGCAGCTGTTTGAGCTAAGATTTCCAAGTTATTCACATAATGAAAACCTATACTTTGTTTCGGTCGAGTTCCCCATTCAAATGCATGTAACAGTGAGAAACGCACTGTCTTGGCGAAAGAAAGCGTTTTTGTACAACTTCATATGAATAGCTGTAACTTTTGATAGAAGACTCGGATACACATGTTTATGGCTTTATCTTATAGAACTCAAGGTTCCCGTGCTGGGAAAACAGGTTTTGCAGCTGTTTGAGCTAAGATTTCCAAGTTATTCACATAATGAAAACCTATACTTTGTTTCGGTCGAGTTCCCCATTCAAATGCATGTAACAGTGAGAAACGCACTGTCTTGGCGAAAGAAAGCGTTTTTGTACAACTTCATATGAATAGCTGTAACTTTTGATAGAAGACTCGGATACACATGTTTATGGCTTTATCTTATAGAACTCAAGGTTCCCGTGCTGGGAAAACAGGTTTTGTAGCTGTTTGAGCTAAGATTTCCAAGTTATTCACATAATGAAAACCTATACTTTGTTTCGGTCGAGTTCCCCATTCAAATGCATGTAACAGTGAGAAATGCACTGTCTTGGCGAAAGAAAGCGTTTTTGTACAACTTCATAGAAATAGCTGTAACTTTTGATAGAAGACTCAGACAAACATGTTTATGGCCTTATCTTATAGAACTCAAGGTCTCCGTGCTGGGAAAACAGGTTTTGCAGCTGTTTGAGCTAAGATTTCCAAGTTATTCACATAATGAAAACCTATACTTTGTTTCGGTCGAGTTCCCCATTCAAATGCATGTAACAGTGAGAAATGCACTGTCTTGGCGAAAGAAAGCGTTTTTGTACAACTTCATAGAAATAGCTGTAACTTTTGATAGAAGACTCGGATACACATGTTTATGGCTTTATCTTATAGAACTCAAGGTTCCCTTGCTGGGAAAACAGGTTTTGTAGCTGTTTGAGCTAAGATTTCCAAGTTATTCACATAATGAAAACGTATACTTTGTTTCGGTCGAGTTCCCCATTCAAATGCATGTAACAGTGAGAAACACACTGTCTTGGCGAAAGAAAGCGTTTTTGTACAACTTCATAGAAATAGCTGTAACTTTTGATAGAAGACTCAGATACACATGTTTATGGCTTTATCTTATAGAACTCAAGGTTCCCGTGCTGGGAAAACAGGTTTTGTAGCTGTTTGAGCTAAGATTTCCAAGTTATTCACATAATGAAAACCTATACTTTGTTTCGGTCGAGTTCCCCATTCAAATGCATGTAACAGTGAGAAATGCACTGTCTTGGCGAAAGAAAGCGTTTTTGTACAACTTCATAGAAATAGCTGTAACTTTTGATAGAAGACTCAGACAAACATGTTTATGGCCTTATCTTATAGAACTCAAGGTCTCCGTGCTGGGAAAACAGGTTTTGCAGCTGTTTGAGCTAAGATTTCCAAGTTATTCACATAATGAAAACCTATACTTTGTTTCGGTCGAGTTCCCCATTCAAATGCATGTAACAGTGAGAAGTGCACTGTCTTGGCGAAAGAAAGCGTTTTTGTACAACTTCATAGAAATAGCTGTAACTTTTGATAGAAGACTCAGACAAACATGTTTATGGCCTTATCTTATGGAACTCAAGGTCTCCGTGCTGGGAAAACAGGTTTTGCAGCTGTTTGAGCTAAGATTTCCAAGTTATTCACATAATGAAAACCTATACTTTGTTTCGGTCGAGTTCCCCATTCAAATGCATGTAACAGTGAGAAATGCACTGTCTTGGCGAAAGAAAGCGTTTTTGTACAACTTCATAGAAATAGCTGTAACTTTTGATAGAAGACTCGGATACACATGTTTATGGCTTTATCTTATAGAACTCAAGGTTCCCTTGCTGGGAAAACAGGTTTTGTAGCTGTTTGAGCTAAGATTTCCAAGTTATTCACATAATGAAAACGTATACTTTGTTTCGGTCGAGTTCCCCATTCAAATGCATGTAACAGTGAGAAACACACTGTCTTGGCGAAAGAAAGCGTTTTTGTACAACTTCATAGAAATAGCTGTAACTTTTGATAGAAGACTCAGATACACATGTTTATGGCTTTATCTTATAGAACTCAAGGTTCCCGTGCTGGGAAAACAGGTTTTGTAGCTGTTTGAGCTAAGATTTCCAAGTTATTCACATAATGAAAACCTATACTTTGTTTCGGTCGAGTTCCCCATTCAAATGCATGTAACAGTGAGAAATGCACTGTCTTGGCGAAAGAAAGCGTTTTTGTACAACTTCATAGAAATAGCTGTAACTTTTGATAGAAGACTCAGACAAACATGTTTATGGCCTTATCTTATAGAACTCAAGGTCTCCGTGCTGGGAAAACAGGTTTTGCAGCTGTTTGAGCTAAGATTTCCAAGTTATTCACATAATGAAAACCTATACTTTGTTTCGGTCGAGTTCCCCATTCAAATGCATGTAACAGTGAGAAACGCACTGTCTTGGCGAAAGAAAGCGTTTTTGTACAACTTCATATGAATAGCTGTAACTTTTGATAGAAGACTCGGATACACATGTTTATGGCTTTATCTTATAGAACTCAAGGTTCCCGTGCTGGGAAAACAGGTTTTGCAGCTGTTTGAGCTAAGATTTCCAAGTTATTCACATAATGGAAACCTATACTTTGTTTCGGTCGAGTTCCCCATTCAAATGCATGTAACAGTGAGAAACACACTGTCTTGGCGAAAGAAAGCGTTTTTGTACAACTTCATAGAAATAGCTGTAACTTTTGATAGAAGACTCAGATACACATGTTTATGGCTTTATCTTATAGAACTCAAGGTTCCCGTGCTGGGAAAACAGGTTTTGTAGCTGTTTGAGCTAAGATTTCCAAGTTATTCACATAATGAAAACCTATACTTTGTTTCGGTCGAGTTCCCCATTCAAATGCATGTAACAGTGAGAAATGCACTGTCTTGGCGAAAGAAAGCGTTTTTGTACAACTTCATAGAAATAGCTGTAACTTTTGATAGAAGACTCAGACAAACATGTTTATGGCCTTATCTTATAGAACTCAAGGTCTCCGTGCTGGGAAAACAGGTTTTGCAGCTGTTTGAGCTAAGATTTCCAAGTTATTCACATAATGAAAACCTATACTTTGTTTCGGTCGAGTTCCCCATTCAAATGCATGTAACAGTGAGAAATGCACTGTCTTGGCGAAAGAAAGCGTTTTTGTACAACTTCATAGAAATAGCTGTAACTTTTGATAGAAGACTCGGATACACATGTTTATGGCTTTATCTTATAGAACTCAAGGTTCCCTTGCTGGGAAAACAGGTTTTGTAGCTGTTTGAGCTAAGATTTCCAAGTTATTCACATAATGAAAACCTATACTTTGTTTCGGTCGAGTTCCCCATTCAAATGCATGTAACAGTGAGAAATGCACTGTCTTGGCGAAAGAAAGCGTTTTTGTACAACTTCATAGAAATAGCTGTAACTTTTGATAGAAGACTCAGACAAACATGTTTATGGCCTTATCTTATAGAACTCAAGGTCTCCGTGCTGGGAAAACAGGTTTTGCAGCTGTTTGAGCTAAGATTTCCAAGTTATTCACATAATGAAAACCTATACTTTGTTGCGGTCGAGTTCCCCATTCAAATGCATGTAACAGTGAGAAACGCACTGTCTTGGCGAAAGAAAGCGTTTTTGTACAACTTCATAGAAATAGCTGTAACTTTTGATAGAAGACTCAGACAAACATGTTTATGGCCTTATCTTATAGAACTCAAGGTCTCCGTGCTGGGAAAACAGGTTTTGTAGCTGTTTGAGCTAAGATTTCCAAGTTATTCACATAATGAAAACCTATACTTTGTTTCGGTCGAGTTCCCCATTCAAATGCATGTAACAGTGAGAAACGCACTGTCTTGGCGAAAGAAAGCGTTTTTGTACAACTTCATATAAATAGCTGTAACTTTTGATAGAAGACTCGGATACACATGTTTATGGCTTTATCTTATAGAACTCAAGGTTCCCGTGCTGGGAAAACAGGTTTTGTAGCTGTTTGAGCTAAGATTTCCAAGTTATTCACATAATGAAAACCTATACTTTGTTTCGGTCGAGTTCCCCATTCAAATGCATGTAACAGTGAGAAGTGCACTGTCTTGGCGAAAGAAAGCGTTTTTGTACAACTTCATAGAAATAGCTGTAACTTTTGATAGAAGACTCAGACAAACATGTTTATGGCCTTATCTTATGGAACTCAAGGTCTCCGTGCTGGGAAAACAGGTTTTGCAGCTGTTTGAGCTAAGATTTCCAAGTTATTCACATAATGAAAACCTATACTTTGTTTCGGTCGAGTTCCCCATTCAAATGCATGTAACAGTGAGAAATGCACTGTCTTGGCGAAAGAAAGCGTTTTTGTACAACTTCATAGAAATAGCTGTAACTTTTGATAGAAGACTCGGATACACATGTTTATGGCTTTATCTTATAGAACTCAAGGTTCCCTTGCTGGGAAAACAGGTTTTGTAGCTGTTTGAGCTAAGATTTCCAAGTTATTCACATAATGAAAACCTATACTTTGTTTCGGTCGAGTTCCCCATTCAAATGCATGTAACAGTGAGAAATGCACTGTCTTGGCGAAAGAAAGCGTTTTTGTACAACTTCATAGAAATAGCTGTAACTTTTGATAGAAGACTCAGACAAACATGTTTATGGCCTTATCTTATAGAACTCAAGGTCTCCGTGCTGGGAAAACAGGTTTTGCAGCTGTTTGAGCTAAGATTTCCAAGTTATTCACATAATGAAAACCTATACTTTGTTGCGGTCGAGTTCCCCATTCAAATGCATGTAACAGTGAGAAACGCACTGTCTTGGCGAAAGAAAGCGTTTTTGTACAACTTCATAGAAATAGCTGTAACTTTTGATAGAAGACTCAGACAAACATGTTTATGGCCTTATCTTATAGAACTCAAGGTCTCCGTGCTGGGAAAACAGGTTTTGTAGCTGTTTGAGCTAAGATTTCCAAGTTATTCACATAATGAAAACCTATACTTTGTTTCGGTCGAGTTCCCCATTCAAATGCATGTAACAGTGAGAAACGCACTGTCTTGGCGAAAGAAAGCGTTTTTGTACAACTTCATATAAATAGCTGTAACTTTTGATAGAAGACTCGGATACACATGTTTATGGCTTTATCTTATAGAACTCAAGGTTCCCGTGCTGGGAAAACAGGTTTTGCAGCTGTTTGAGCTAAGATTTTCAAGTTATTCACATAATGAAAACCTATACTTTGTTTCGGTCGAGTTCCCCATTCAAATGCATGTAACAGTGAGAAACGCACTGTCTTGGCGAAAGAAAGCGTTTTTGTACAACTTCATATGAATAGCTGTAACTTTTGATAGAAGACTCGGATACACATGTTTATGGCTTTATCTTATAGAACTCAAGGTTCCCGTGCTGGGAAAACAGGTTTTGCAGCTGTTTGAGCTAAGATTTCCAAGTTATTCACATAATGAAAACCTATACTTTGTTTCGGTCGAGTTCCCCATTCAAATGCATGTAACAGTGAGAAACGCACTGTCTTGGCGAAAGAAAGCGTTTTTGTACAACTTCATATGAATAGCTGTAACTTTTGATAGAAGACTCGGATACACATGTTTATGGCTTTATCTTATAGAACTCAAGGTTCCCGTGCTGGGAAAACAGGTTTTGTAGCTGTTTGAGCTAAGATTTCCAAGTTATTCACATAATGAAAACCTATACTTTGTTTCGGTCGAGTTCCCCATTCAAATGCATGTAACAGTGAGAAATGCACTGTCTTGGCGAAAGAAAGCGTTTTTGTACAACTTCATAGAAATAGCTGTAACTTTTGATAGAAGACTCAGACAAACATGTTTATGGCCTTATCTTATAGAACTCAAGGTCTCCGTGCTGGGAAAACAGGTTTTGCAGCTGTTTGAGCTAAGATTTCCAAGTTATTCACATAATGAAAACCTATACTTTGTTTCGGTCGAGTTCCCCATTCAAATGCATGTAACAGTGAGAAATGCACTGTCTTGGCGAAAGAAAGCGTTTTTGTACAACTTCATAGAAATAGCTGTAACTTTTGATAGAAGACTCGGATACACATGTTTATGGCTTTATCTTATAGAACTCAAGGTTCCCTTGCTGGGAAAACAGGTTTTGTAGCTGTTTGAGCTAAGATTTCCAAGTTATTCACATAATGAAAACCTATACTTTGTTTCGGTCGAGTTCCCCATTCAAATGCATGTAACAGTGAGAAATGCACTGTCTTGGCGAAAGAAAGCGTTTTTGTACAACTTCATAGAAATAGCTGTAACTTTTGATAGAAGACTCAGACAAACATGTTTATGGCCTTATCTTATAGAACTCAAGGTCTCCGTGCTGGGAAAACAGGTTTTGCAGCTGTTTGAGCTAAGATTTCCAAGTTATTCACATAATGAAAACCTATACTTTGTTGCGGTCGAGTTCCCCATTCAAATGCATGTAACAGTGAGAAACGCACTGTCTTGGCGAAAGAAAGCGTTTTTGTACAACTTCATAGAAATAGCTGTAACTTTTGATAGAAGACTCAGACAAACATGTTTATGGCCTTATCTTATAGAACTCAAGGTCTCCGTGCTGGGAAACCAGGTTTTGCAGCTGTTTGAGCTAAGATTTCCAAGTTATTCACATAATGAAAACCTATACTTTGTTTCGGTCGAGTTCCCCATTCAAATGCATGTAACAGTGAGAAATGCACTGTCTTGGCGAAAGAAAGCGTTTTTGTACAACTTCATAGAAATAGCTGTAACTTTTGATAGAAGACTCAGACAAACATGTTTATGGCCTTATCTTATAGAACTCAAGGTCTCCGTGCTGGGAAAACAGGTTTTGCAGCTGTTTGAGCTAAGATTTCCAAGTTATTCACATAATGAAAACCTATACTTTGTTTCGGTCGAGTTCCCCATTCAAATGCATGTAACAGTGAGAAACGCACTGTCTTGGCGAAAGAAAGCGTTTTTGTACAACTTCATAGAAATAGCTGTAACTTTTGATAGAAGACTCGGATACACATGTTTATGGCTTTATCTTATAGAACTCAAGGTCTCCGTGCTGGGAAAACAGGTTTTGCAGCTGTTTGAGCTAAGATTTCCAAGTTATTCACATAATGAAAACCTATACTTTGTTTCGGTCGAGTTCCCCATTCAAATGCATGTAACAGTGAGAAATGCACTGTCTTGGCGAAAGAAAGCGTTTTTGTACAACTTCATAGAAATAGCTGTAACTTTTGATAGAAGACTCAGACAAACATGTTTATGGCCTTATCTTATAGAACTCAAGGTCTCCGTGCTGGGAAAACAGGTTTTGCAGCTGTTTGAGCTAAGATTTCCAAGTTATTCACATAATGAAAACCTATACTTTGTTTCGGTCGAGTTCCCCATTCAAATGCATGTAACAGTGAGAAATGCACTGTCTTGGCGAAAGAAAGCGTTTTTGTACAACTTCATAGAAATAGCTGTAACTTTTGATAGAAGACTCGGATACACATGTTTATGGCTTTATCTTATAGAACTCAAGGTTCCCGTGCTGGGAAAACAGGTTTTGTAGCTGTTTGAGCTAAGATTTCCAAGTTATTCACATAATGAAAACCTATACTTTGTTTCGGTCGAGTTCCCCATTCAAATGCATGTAACAGTGAGAAATGCACTGTCTTGGCGAAAGAAAGCGTTTTTGTACAACTTCATAGAAATAGCTGTAACTTTTGATAGAAGACTCAGACAAACATGTTTATGGCCTTATCTTATAGAACTCAAGGTCTCCGTGCTGGGAAAACAGGTTTTGCAGCTGTTTGAGCTAAGATTTCCAAGTTATTCACATAATGAAAACCTATACTTTGTTTCGGTCGAGTTCCCCATTCAAATGCATGTAACAGTGAGAAACGCACTGTCTTGGCGAAAGAAAGCGTTTTTGTACAACTTCATAGAAATAGCTGTAACTTTTGATAGAAGACTCGGATACACATGTTTATGGCTTTATCTTATAGAACTCAAGGTTCCCGTGCTGGGAAAACAGGTTTTGTAGCTGTTTGAGCTAAGATTTCCAAGTTATTCACATAATGAAAACCTATACTTTGTTTCGGTCGAGTTCCCCATTCAAATGCATGTAACAGTGAGAAATGCACTGTCTCGGCGAAAGAAAGCGTTTTTGTACAACTTCATAGAAATAGCTGTAACTTTTGATAGAAGACTCAGATACACATGTTTATGGCTTTATCTTATAGAACTCAAGGTTCCCGTGCTGGGAAAACAGGTTTTGTAGCTGTTTGAGCTAAGATTTCCAAGTTATTCACATAATGAAAACCTATACTTTGTTTCGGTCGAGTTCCCCATTCAAATGCATGTAACAGTGAGAAATGCACTGTCTTGGCGAAAGAAAGCGTTTTTGTACAACTTCATATAAATAGCTGTAACTTTTGATAGAAGACTCAGACAAACATGTTTATGGCCTTATCTTATAGAACTCAAGGTCTCCGTGCTGGGAAAACAGGTTTTGCAGCTGTTTGAGCTAAGATTTCCAAGTTATTCACATAATGAAAACCTATACTTTGTTTCGGTCGAGTTCCCCATTCAAATGCATGTAACAGTGAGAAACGCACTGTCTTGGCGAAAGAAAGCGTTTTTGTACAACTTCATAGAAATAGCTGTAACTTTTGATAGAAGACTCGGATACACATGTTTATGGCTTTATTTTATAGAACTCAAGGTTCCCGTGCTGGGAAAACAGGTTTTGCAGCTGTTTGAGCTAAGATTTTCAAGTTATTCACATAATGAAAACGTATACTTTGTTTCGGTCGAGTTCCCCATTCAAATGCATGTAACAGTGAGAAACGCACTGTCTTGGCGAAAGAAAGCGTTTTTGTACAACTTCATAGAAATAGCTGTAACTTTTGATAGAAGACTCAGACAAACATGTTTATGGCCTTATCTTATAGAACTCAAGGTCTCCGTGCTGGGAAAACAGGTTTTGCAGCTGTTTGAGCTAAGATTTCCAAGTTATTCACATAATGAAAACCTATACTTTGTTTCGGTCGAGTTCCCCATTCAAATGCATGTAACAGTGAGAAATGCACTGTCTTGGCGAAAGAAAGCGTTTTTGTACAACGTCATAGAAATAGCTGTAACTTTTGATAGAAGACTCGGATACACATGTTTATGGCCTTATCTTATAGAACTCAAGGTTCCCTTGCTGGGAAAACAGGTTTTGTAGCTGTTTGAGCTAAGATTTCCAAGTTATTCACATAATGAAAACCTATACTTTGTTTCGGTCGAGTTCCCCATTCAAATGCATGTAACAGTGAGAAATGCACTGTCTTGGCGAAAGAAAGCGTTTTTGTACAACTTCATAGAAATAGCTGTAACTTTTGATAGAAGACTCAGACAAACATGTTTATGGCCTTATCTTATAGAACTCAAGGTTCCCGTGCTGGGAAAACAGGTTTTGTAGCTGTTTGAGCTAAGATTTCCAAGTTATTCACATAATGAAAACCTATACTTTGTTTCGGTCGAGTTCCCCATTCAAATGCATGTAACAGTGAGAAATGCACTGTCTTGGCGAAAGAAAGCGTTTTTGTACAACTTCATAGAAATAGCTGTAACTTTTGATAGAAGACTCAGACAAACATGTTTATGGCCTTATCTTATAGAACTCAAGGTCTCCGTGCTGGGAAAACAGGTTTTGCAGCTGTTTGAGCTAAGATTTCCAAGTTATTCACATAATGAAAACCTATACTTTGTTTCGGTCGAGTTCCCCATTCAAATGCATGTAACAGTGAGAAACGCACTGTCTTGGCGAAAGAAAGCGTTTTTGTACAACTTCATAGAAATAGCTGTAACTTTTGATAGAAGACTCAGACAAACATGTTTATGGCCTTATCTTATAGAACTCAAGGTCTCCGTGCTGGGAAAACAGGTTTTGCAGCTGTTTGAGCTAAGATTTCCAAGTTATTCACATAATGAAAACCTATACTTTGTTTCGGTCGAGTTCCCCATTCAAATGCATGTAACAGTGAGAAATGCACTGTCTTGGCGAAAGAAAGCGTTTTTGTACAACTTCATAGAAATAGCTGTAACTTTTGATAGAAGACTCAGACAAACATGTTTATGGCCTTATCTTATAGAACTCAAGGTCTCCGTGCTGGGAAAACAGGTTTTGCAGCTGTTTGAGCTAAGATTTCCAAGTTATTCACATAATGAAAACCTATACTTTGTTTCGGTCGAGTTCCCCATTCAAATGCATGTAACAGTGAGAAACGCACTGTCTTGGCGAAAGAAAGCGTTTTTGTACAACTTCATAGAAATAGCTGTAACTTTTGATAGAAGACTCGGATACACATGTTTATGGCTTTATCTTATAGAACTCAAGGTTCCCGTGCTGGGAAAACAGGTTTTGCAGCTGTTTGAGCTAAGATTTTCAAGTTATTCACATAATGAAAACGTATACTTTGTTTCGGTCGAGTTCCCCATTCAAATGCATGTAACAGTGAGAAACGCACTGTCTTGGCGAAAGAAAGCGTTTTTGTACAACTTCATAGAAATAGCTGTAACTTTTGATAGAAGACTCAGACAAACATGTTTATGGCCTTATCTTATGGAACTCAAGGTCTCCGTGCTGGGAAAACAGGTTTTGCAGCTGTTTGAGCTAAGATTTCCAAGTTATTCACATAATGAAAACCTATACTTTGTTTCGGTCGAGTTCCCCATTCAAATGCATGTAACAGTGAGAAACGCACTGTCTTGGCGAAAGAAAGCGTTTTTGTACAACTTCATATGAATAGCTGTAACTTTTGATAGAAGACTCGGATACACATGTTTATGGCTTTATCTTATAGAACTCAAGGTTCCCGTGCTGGGAAAACAGGTTTTGCAGCTGTTTGAGCTAAGATTTCCAAGTTATTCACATAATGAAAACCTATACTTTGTTTCGGTCGAGTTCCCCATTCAAATGCATGTAACAGTGAGAAACGCACTGTCTTGGCGAAAGAAAGCGTTTTTGTACAACTTCATATAAATAGCTGTAACTTTTGATAGAAGACTCGGATACACATGTTTATGGCTTTATCTTATAGAACTCAAGGTTCCCGTGCTGGGAAAACAGGTTTTGCAGCTGTTTGAGCTAAGATTTTCAAGTTATTCACATAATGAAAACCTATACTTTGTTTCGGTCGAGTTCCCCATTCAAATGCATGTAACAGTGAGAAACGCACTGTCTTGGCGAAAGAAAGCGTTTTTGTACAACTTCATATAAATAGCTGTAACTTTTGATAGAAGACTCGGATACACATGTTTATGGCTTTATCTTATAGAACTCAAGGTTCCCGTGCTGGGAAAACAGGTTTTGCAGCTGTTTGAGCTAAGATTTTCAAGTTATTCACATAATGAAAACGTATACTTTGTTTCGGTCGAGTTCCCCATTCAAATGCATGTAACAGTGAGAAATGCACTGTCTTGGCGAAAGAAAGCGTTTTTGTACAACTTCATAGAAATAGCTGTAACTTTTGATAGAAGACTCGGATACACATGTTTATGGCTTTATCTTATAGAACTCAAGGTTCCCTTGCTGGGAAAACAGGTTTTGTAGCTGTTTGAGCTAAGATTTCCAAGTTATTCACATAATGAAAACCTATACTTTGTTTCGGTCGAGTTCCCCATTCAAATGCATGTAACAGTGAGAAACGCACTGTCTTGGCGAAAGAAAGCGTTTTTGTACAACTTCATAGAAATAGCTGTAACTTTTGATAGAAGACTCAGATACACATGTTCATGGCTTTATCTTATAGAACTCAAGGTTCCCGTGCTGGGAAAACAGGTTTTGTAGCTGTTTGAGCTAAGATTTCCAAGTTATTCACATAATGAAAACCTATACTTTGTTTCGGTCGAGTTCCCCATTCAAATGCATGTAACAGTGAGAAATGCACTGTCTTGGCGAAAGAAAGCGTTTTTGTACAACTTCATAGAAATAGCTGTAACTTTTGATAGAAGACTCAGACAAACATGTTTATGGCCTTATCTTATAGAACTCAAGGTCTCCGTGCTGGGAAAACAGGTTTTGCAGCTGTTTGAGCTAAGATTTCCAAGTTATTCACATAATGAAAACCTATACTTTGTTTCGGTCGAGTTCCCCATTCAAATGCATGTAACAGTGAGAAACGCACTGTCTTGGCGAAAGAAAGCGTTTTTGTACAACTTCATATGAATAGCTGTAACTTTTGATAGAAGACTCGGATACACATGTTTATGGCTTTATCTTATAGAACTCAAGGTTCCCGTGCTGGGAAAACAGGTTTTGCAGCTGTTTGAGCTAAGATTTCCAAGTTATTCACATAATGAAAACCTATACTTTGTTTCGGTCGAGTTCCCCATTCAAATGCATGTAACAGTGAGAAACGCACTGTCTTGGCGAAAGAAAGCGTTTTTGTACAACTTCATAGAAATAGCTGTAACTTTTGATAGAAGACTCGGATACACATGTTTATGGCTTTATCTTATAGAACTCAAGGTTCCCGTGCTGGGAAAACAGGTTTTGTAGCTGTTTGAGCTAAGATTTCCAAGTTATTCACATAATGAAAACCTATACTTTGTTTCGGTCGAGTTCCCCATTCAAATGCATGTAACAGTGAGAAGTGCACTGTCTTGGCGAAAGAAAGCGTTTTTGTACAACTTCATAGAAATAGCTGTAACTTTTGATAGAAGACTCAGACAAACATGTTTATGGCCTTATCTTATGGAACTCAAGGTCTCCGTGCTGGGAAAACAGGTTTTGCAGCTGTTTGAGCTAAGATTTCCAAGTTATTCACATAATGAAAACCTATACTTTGTTTCGGTCGAGTTCCCCATTCAAATGCATGTAACAGTGAGAAATGCACTGTCTTGGCGAAAGAAAGCGTTTTTGTACAACTTCATAGAAATAGCTGTAACTTTTGATAGAAGACTCGGATACACATGTTTATGGCTTTATCTTATAGAACTCAAGGTTCCCTTGCTGGGAAAACAGGTTTTGTAGCTGTTTGAGCTAAGATTTCCAAGTTATTCACATAATGAAAACCTATACTTTGTTTCGGTCGAGTTCCCCATTCAAATGCATGTAACAGTGAGAAATGCACTGTCTTGGCGAAAGAAAGCGTTTTTGTACAACTTCATAGAAATAGCTGTAACTTTTGATAGAAGACTCAGACAAACATGTTTATGGCCTTATCTTATAGAACTCAAGGTCTCCGTGCTGGGAAAACAGGTTTTGCAGCTGTTTGAGCTAAGATTTCCAAGTTATTCACATAATGAAAACCTATACTTTGTTGCGGTCGAGTTCCCCATTCAAATGCATGTAACAGTGAGAAACGCACTGTCTTGGCGAAAGAAAGCGTTTTTGTACAACTTCATAGAAATAGCTGTAACTTTTGATAGAAGACTCAGACAAACATGTTTATGGCCTTATCTTATAGAACTCAAGGTCTCCGTGCTGGGAAACCAGGTTTTGCAGCTGTTTGAGCTAAGATTTCCAAGTTATTCACATAATGAAAACCTATACTTTGTTTCGGTCGAGTTCCCCATTCAAATGCATGTAACAGTGAGAAACGCACTGTCTTGGCGAAAGAAAGCGTTTTTGTACAACTTCATAGAAATAGCTGTAACTTTTGATAGAAGACTCGGATACACATGTTTATGGCTTTATCTTATAGAACTCAAGGTCTCCGTGCTGGGAAAACAGGTTTTGCAGCTGTTTGAGCTAAGATTTCCAAGTTATTCACATAATGAAAACCTATACTTTGTTTCGGTCGAGTTCCCCATTCAAATGCATGTAACAGTGAGAAATGCACTGTCTTGGCGAAAGAAAGCGTTTTTGTACAACTTCATAGAAATAGCTGTAACTTTTGATAGAAGACTCAGACAAACATGTTTATGGCCTTATCTTATAGAACTCAAGGTCTCCGTGCTGGGAAAACAGGTTTTGCAGCTGTTTGAGCTAAGATTTCCAAGTTATTCACATAATGAAAACCTATACTTTGTTTCGGTCGAGTTCCCCATTCAAATGCATGTAACAGTGAGAAATGCACTGTCTTGGCGAAAGAAAGCGTTTTTGTACAACTTCATAGAAATAGCTGTAACTTTTGATAGAAGACTCGGATACACATGTTTATGGCTTTATCTTATAGAACTCAAGGTTCCCGTGCTGGGAAAACAGGTTTTGTAGCTGTTTGAGCTAAGATTTCCAAGTTATTCACATAATGAAAACCTATACTTTGTTTCGGTCGAGTTCCCCATTCAAATGCATGTAACAGTGAGAAATGCACTGTCTTGGCGAAAGAAAGCGTTTTTGTACAACTTCATAGAAATAGCTGTAACTTTTGATAGAAGACTCAGACAAACATGTTTATGGCCTTATCTTATAGAACTCAAGGTCTCCGTGCTGGGAAAACAGGTTTTGCAGCTGTTTGAGCTAAGATTTCCAAGTTATTCACATAATGAAAACCTATACTTTGTTTCGGTCGAGTTCCCCATTCAAATGCATGTAACAGTGAGAAACGCACTGTCTTGGCGAAAGAAAGCGTTTTTGTACAACTTCATATGAATAGCTGTAACTTTTGATAGAAGACTCGGATACACATGTTTATGGCTTTATCTTATAGAACTCAAGGTTCCCGTGCTGGGAAAACAGGTTTTGCAGCTGTTTGAGCTAAGATTTCCAAGTTATTCACATAATGAAAACCTATACTTTGTTTCGGTCGAGTTCCCCATTCAAATGCATGTAACAGTGAGAAATGCACTGTCTTGGCGAAAGAAAGCGTTTTTGTACAACTTCATAGAAATAGCTGTAACTTTTGATAGAAGACTCGGATACACATGTTTATGGCTTTATCTTATAGAACTCAAGGTTCCCTTGCTGGGAAAACAGGTTTTGTAGCTGTTTGAGCTAAGATTTCCAAGTTATTCACATAATGAAAACCTATACTTTGTTTCGGTCGAGTTCCCCATTCAAATGCATGTAACAGTGAGAAATGCACTGTCTTGGCGAAAGAAAGCGTTTTTGTACAACTTCATAGAAATAGCTGTAACTTTTGATAGAAGACTCAGACAAACATGTTTATGGCCTTATCTTATAGAACTCAAGGTCTCCGTGCTGGGAAAACAGGTTTTGCAGCTGTTTGAGCTAAGATTTCCAAGTTATTC
Organism: Copadichromis virginalis; assembly: GCF_057382275.1. Taxonomy (NCBI): domain Eukaryota; kingdom Metazoa; phylum Chordata; class Actinopteri; order Cichliformes; family Cichlidae; genus Copadichromis; species Copadichromis virginalis. Next base: position 4,352,210 of record NC_140622.1, read on the forward strand.
ACATAATGAAAACCTATACTTTGTTGCGGTCGAGTTCCCCATTCAAATGCATGTAACAGTGAGAAACGCACTGTCTTGGCGAAAGAAAGCGTTTTTGTACAACTTCATAGAAATAGCTGTAACTTTTGATAGAAGACTCAGACAAACATGTTTATGGCCTTATCTTATAGAACTCAAGGTCTCCGTGCTGGGAAACCAGGTTTTGCAGCTGTTTGAGCTAAGATTTCCAAGTTATTCACATAATGAAAACCTATACTTTGTTTCGGTCGAGTTCCCCATTCAAATGCATGTAACAGTGAGAAACGCACTGTCTTGGCGAAAGAAAGCGTTTTTGTACAACTTCATAGAAATAGCTGTAACTTTTGATAGAAGACTCGGATACACATGTTTATGGCTTTATCTTATAGAACTCAAGGTCTCCGTGCTGGGAAAACAGGTTTTGCAGCTGTTTGAGCTAAGATTTCCAAGTTATTCACATAATGAAAACCTATACTTTGTTTCGGTCGAGTTCCCCATTCAAATGCATGTAACAGTGAGAAATGCACTGTCTTGGCGAAAGAAAGCGTTTTTGTACAACTTCATAGAAATAGCTGTAACTTTTGATAGAAGACTCGGATACACATGTTTATGGCTTTATCTTATAGAACTCAAGGTTCCCTTGCTGGGAAAACAGGTTTTGTAGCTGTTTGAGCTAAGATTTCCAAGTTATTCACATAATGAAAACCTATACTTTGTTTCGGTCGAGTTCCCCATTCAAATGCATGTAACAGTGAGAAATGCACTGTCTTGGCGAAAGAAAGCGTTTTTGTACAACTTCATAGAAATAGCTGTAACTTTTGATAGAAGACTCAGACAAACATGTTTATGGCCTTATCTTATAGAACTCAAGGTCTCCGTGCTGGGAAAACAGGTTTTGCAGCTGTTTGAGCTAAGATTTCCAAGTTATTCACATAATGAAAACCTATACTTTGTTGCGGTCGAGTTCCCCATTCAAATGCATGTAACAGTGAGAAACGCACTGTCTTGGCGAAAGAAAGCGTTTTTGTACAACTTCATAGAAATAGCTGTAACTTTTGATAGAAGACTCAGACAAACATGTTTATGGCCTTATCTTATAGAACTCAAGGTCTCCGTGCTGGGAAACCAGGTTTTGCAGCTGTTTGAGCTAAGATTTCCAAGTTATTCACATAATGAAAACCTATACTTTGTTTCGGTCGAGTTCCCCATTCAAATGCATGTAACAGTGAGAAACGCACTGTCTTGGCGAAAGAAAGCGTTTTTGTACAACTTCATAGAAATAGCTGTAACTTTTGATAGAAGACTCGGATACACATGTTTATGGCTTTATCTTATAGAACTCAAGGTCTCCGTGCTGGGAAAACAGGTTTTGCAGCTGTTTGAGCTAAGATTTCCAAGTTATTCACATAATGAAAACCTATACTTTGTTTCGGTCGAGTTCCCCATTCAAATGCATGTAACAGTGAGAAATGCACTGTCTTGGCGAAAGAAAGCGTTTTTGTACAACTTCATAGAAATAGCTGTAACTTTTGATAGAAGACTCAGACAAACATGTTTATGGCCTTATCTTATAGAACTCAAGGTCTCCGTGCTGGGAAAACAGGTTTTGCAGCTGTTTGAGCTAAGATTTCCAAGTTATTCACATAATGAAAACCTATACTTTGTTTCGGTCGAGTTCCCCATTCAAATGCATGTAACAGTGAGAAATGCACTGTCTTGGCGAAAGAAAGCGTTTTTGTACAACTTCATAGAAATAGCTGTAACTTTTGATAGAAGACTCGGATACACATGTTTATGGCTTTATCTTATAGAACTCAAGGTTCCCGTGCTGGGAAAACAGGTTTTGTAGCTGTTTGAGCTAAGATTTCCAAGTTATTCACATAATGAAAACCTATACTTTGTTTCGGTCGAGTTCCCCATTCAAATGCATGTAACAGTGAGAAATGCACTGTCTTGGCGAAAGAAAGCGTTTTTGTACAACTTCATAGAAATAGCTGTAACTTTTGATAGAAGACTCAGACAAACATGTTTATGGCCTTATCTTATAGAACTCAAGGTCTCCGTGCTGGGAAAACAGGTTTTGCAGCTGTTTGAGCTAAGATTTCCAAGTTATTCACATAATGAAAACCTATACTTTGTTTCGGTCGAGTTCCCCATTCAAATGCATGTAACAGTGAGAAACGCACTGTCTTGGCGAAAGAAAGCGTTTTTGTACAACTTCATAGAAATAGCTGTAACTTTTGATAGAAGACTCGGATACACATGTTTATGGCTTTATTTTATAGAACTCAAGGTTCCCGTGCTGGGAAAACAGGTTTTGCAGCTGTTTGAGCTAAGATTTTCAAGTTATTCACATAATGAAAACGTATACTTTGTTTCGGTCGAGTTCCCCATTCAAATGCATGTAACAGTGAGAAACGCACTGTCTTGGCGAAAGAAAGCGTTTTTGTACAACTTCATAGAAATAGCTGTAACTTTTGATAGAAGACTCAGACAAACATGTTTATGGCCTTATCTTATAGAACTCAAGGTCTCCGTGCTGGGAAAACAGGTTTTGCAGCTGTTTGAGCTAAGATTTCCAAGTTATTCACATAATGAAAACCTATACTTTGTTTCGGTCGAGTTCCCCATTCAAATGCATGTAACAGTGAGAAACGCACTGTCTTGGCGAAAGAAAGCGTTTTTGTACAACTTCATAGAAATAGCTGTAACTTTTGATAGAAGACTCGGATACACATGTTTATGGCTTTATCTTATAGAACTCAAGGTTCCCGTGCTGGGAAAACAGGTTTTGCAGCTGTTTGAGCTAAGATTTTCAAGTTATTCACATAATGAAAACGTATACTTTGTTTCGGTCGAGTTCCCCATTCAAATGCATGTAACAGTGAGAAACGCACTGTCTTGGCGAAAGAAAGCGTTTTTGTACAACTTCATAGAAATAGCTGTAACTTTTGATAGAAGACTCAGACAAACATGTTTATGGCCTTATCTTATAGAACTCAAGGTCTCCGTGCTGGGAAAACAGGTTTTGCAGCTGTTTGAGCTAAGATTTCCAAGTTATTCACATAATGAAAACCTATACTTTGTTTCGGTCGAGTTCCCCATTCAAATGCATGTAACAGTGAGAAATGCACTGTCTTGGCGAAAGAAAGCGTTTTTGTACAACTTCATAGAAATAGCTGTAACTTTTGATAGAAGACTCAGACAAACATGTTTATGGCCTTATCTTATAGAACTCAAGGTCTCCGTGCTGGGAAAACAGGTTTTGCAGCTGTTTGAGCTAAGATTTCCAAGTTATTCACATAATGAAAACCTATACTTTGTTTCGGTCGAGTTCCCCATTCAAATGCATGTAACAGTGAGAAACGCACTGTCTTGGCGAAAGAAAGCGTTTTTGTACAACTTCATAGAAATAGCTGTAACTTTTGATAGAAGACTCAGACAAACATGTTTATGGCCTTATCTTATAGAACTCAAGGTCTCCGTGCTGGGAAAACAGGTTTTGCAGCTGTTTGAGCTAAGATTTCCAAGTTATTCACATAATGAAAACCTATACTTTGTTTCGGTCGAGTTCCCCATTCAAATGCATGTAACAGTGAGAAACGCACTGTCTTGGCGAAAGAAAGCGTTTTTGTACAACTTCATAGAAATAGCTGTAACTTTTGATAGAAGACTCGGATACACATGTTTATGGCTTTATCTTATAGAACTCAAGGTTCCCGTGCTGGGAAAACAGGTTTTGCAGCTGTTTGAGCTAAGATTTCCAAGTTATTCACATAATGAAAACCTATACTTTGTTTCGGTCGAGTTCCCCATTCAAATGCATGTAACAGTGAGAAACGCACTGTCTTGGCGAAAGAAAGCGTTTTTGTACAACTTCATAGAAATAGCTGTAACTTTTGATAGAAGACTCGGATACACATGTTTATGGCTTTATCTTATAGAACTCAAGGTTCCCGTGCTGGGAAAACAGGTTTTGCAGCTGTTTGAGCTAAGATTTCCAAGTTATTCACATAATGAAAACCTATACTTTGTTTCGGTCGAGTTCCCCATTCAAATGCATGTAACAGTGAGAAACGCACTGTCTTGGCGAAAGAAAGCGTTTTTGTACAACTTCATAGAAATAGCTGTAACTTTTGATAGAAGACTCAGACAAACATGTTTATGGCCTTATCTTATAGAACTCAAGGTCTCCGTGCTGGGAAAACAGGTTTTGTAGCTGTTTGAGCTAAGATTTCCAAGTTATTCACATAATGAAAACCTATACTTTGTTTCGGTCGAGTTCCCCATTCAAATGCATGTAACAGTGAGAAATGCACTGTCTTGGCGAAAGAAAGCGTTTTTGTACAACTTCATAGAAATAGCTGTAACTTTTGATAGAAGACTCAGACAAACATGTTTATGGCCTTATATTATAGAACTCAAGGTCTCCGTGCTGGGAAAACAGGTTTTGCAGCTGTTTGAGCTAAGATTTCCAAGTTATTCACATAATGAAAACCTATACTTTGTTTCGGTCGAGTTCCCCATTCAAATGCATGTAACAGTGAGAAACGCACTGTCTTGGCGAAAGAAAGCGTTTTTGTACAACTTCATAGAACTAGCTGTAACTTTTGATAGAAGACTCGGATACACATGTTTATGGCTTTATCTTATAGAACTCAAGGTTCCCGTGCTGGGAAAACAGGTTTTGCAGCTGTTTGAGCTAAGATTTCCAAGTTATTCACATAATGAAAACCTATACTTTGTTTCGGTCGAGTTCCCCATTCAAATGCATGTAACAGTGAGAAACGCACTGTCTTGGCGAAAGAAAGCGTTTTTGTACAACTTCATAGAAATAGCTGTAACTTTTGATAGAAGACTCGGATACACATGTTTATGGCTTTATCTTATAGAACTCAAGGTTCCCGTGCTGGGAAAACAGGTTTTGCAGCTGTTTGAGCTAAGATTTTCAAGTTATTCACATAATGAAAACGTATACTTTGTTTCGGTCGAGTTCCCCATTCAAATGCATGTAACAGTGAGAAACGCACTGTCTTGGCGAAAGAAAGCGTTTTTGTACAACTTCATAGAAATAGCTGTAACTTTTGATAGAAGACTCAGACAAACATGTTTATGGCCTTATCTTATAGAACTCAAGGTCTCCGTGCTGGGAAAACAGGTTTTGCAGCTGTTTGAGCTAAGATTTCCAAGTTATTCACATAATGAAAACCTATACTTTGTTTCGGTCGAGTTCCCCATTCAAATGCATGTAACAGTGAGAAATGCACTGTCTTGGCGAAAGAAAGCGTTTTTGTACAACTTCATAGAAATAGCTGTAACTTTTGATAGAAGACTCGGATACACATGTTTATGGCTTTATCTTATAGAACTCAATGTTCCCTTGCTGGGAAAACAAGTTTTGTAGCTGTTTGAGCTAAGATTTCCAAGTTATTCACATAATGAAAACCTATACTTTGTTTCGGTCGAGTTCCCCATTCAAATGCATGTAACAGTGAGAAATGCACTGTCTTGGCGAAAGAAAGCGTTTTTGTACAACTTCATAGAAATAGCTGTAACTTTTGATAGAAGACTCAGACAAACATGTTTATGGCCTTATCTTATAGAACTCAAGGTCTCCGTGCTGGGAAAACAGGTTTTGCAGCTGTTTGAGCTAAGATTTCCAAGTTATTCACATAATGAAAACCTATACTTTGTTTCGGTCGAGTTCCCCATTCAAATGCATGTAACAGTGAGAAACGCACTGTCTTGGCGAAAGAAAGCGTTTTTGTACAACTTCATAGAACTAGCTGTAACTTTTGATAGAAGACTCGGATACACATGTTTATGGCTTTATCTTATAGAACTCAAGGTTCCCGTGCTGGGAAAACAGGTTTTGTAGCTGTTTGAGCTAAGATTTCCAAGTTATTCACATAATGAAAACCTATACTTTGTTTCGGTCGAGTTCCCCATTCAAATGCATGTAACAGTGAGAAATGCACTGTCTTGGCGAAAGAAAGCGTTTTTGTACAACTTCATAGAAATAGCTGTAACTTTTGATAGAAGACTCAGACAAACATGTTTATGGCCTTATCTTATAGAACTCAAGGTCTCCGTGCTGGGAAAACAGGTTTTGCAGCTGTTTGAGCTAAGATTTCCAAGTTATTCACATAATGAAAACCTATACTTTGTTTCGGTCGAGTTCCCCATTCAAATGCATGTAACAGTGAGAAACGCACTGTCTTGGCGAAAGAAAGCGTTTTTGTACAACTTCATAGAAATAGCTGTAACTTTTGATAGAAGACTCAGACAAACATGTTTATGGCCTTATATTATAGAACTCAAGGTCTCCGTGCTGGGAAAACAGGTTTTGCAGCTGTTTGAGCTAAGATTTCCAAGTTATTCACATAATGAAAACCTATACTTTGTTTCGGTCGAGTTCCCCATTCAAATGCATGTAACAGTGAGAAACGCACTGTCTTGGCGAAAGAAAGCGTTTTTGTACAACTTCATAGAAATAGCTGTAACTTTTGATAGAAGACTCGGATACACATGTTTATGGCTTTATCTTATAGAACTCAAGGTTCCCGTGCTGGGAAAACAGGTTTTGCAGCTGTTTGAGCTAAGATTTCCAAGTTATTCACATAATGAAAACCTATACTTTGTTTCGGTCGAGTTCCCCATTCAAATGCATGTAACAGTGAGAAACGCACTGTCTTGGCGAAAGAAAGCGTTTTTGTACAACTTCATAGAAATAGCTGTAACTTTTGATAGAAGACTCGGATACACATGTTTATGGCTTTATCTTATAGAACTCAAGGTTCCCGTGCTGGGAAAACAGGTTTTGCAGCTGTTTGAGCTAAGATTTCCAAGTTATTCACATAATGAAAACCTATACTTTGTTTCGGTCGAGTTCCCCATTCAAATGCATGTAACAGTGAGAAATGCACTGTCTTGGCGAAAGAAAGCGTTTTTGTACAACTTCATAGAAATAGCTGTAACTTTTGATAGAAGACTCAGACAAACATGTTTATGGCCTTATATTATAGAACTCAAGGTCTCCGTGCTGGGAAAACAGGTTTTGTAGCTGTTTGAGCTAAGATTTCCAAGTTATTCACATAATGAAAACCTATACTTTGTTTCGGTCGAGTTCCCCATTCAAATGCATGTAACAGTGAGAAACGCACTGTCTTGGCGAAAGAAAGCGTTTTTGTACAACTTCATAGAAATAGCTGTAACTTTTGATAGAAGACTCAGACAAACATGTTTATGGCCTTATCTTATAGAACTCAAGGTCTCCGTGCTGGGAAAACAGGTTTTGTAGCTGTTTGAGCTAAGATTTCCAAGTTATTCACATAATGAAAACCTATACTTTGTTTCGGTCGAGTTCCCCATTCAAATGCATGTAACAGTGAGAAATGCACTGTCTTGGCGAAAGAAAGCGTTTTTGTACAACTTCATAGAAATAGCTGTAACTTTTGATAGAAGACTCAGACAAACATGTTTATGGCCTTATCTTATAGAACTCAAGGTCTCCGTGCTGGGAAAACAGGTTTTGCAGCTGTTTGAGCTAAGATTTCCAAGTTATTCACATAATGAAAACCTATACTTTGTTTCGGTCGAGTTCCCCATTCAAATGCATGTAACAGTGAGAAACGCACTGTCTTGGCGAAAGAAAGCGTTTTTGTACAACTTCATAGAAATAGCTGTAACTTTTGATAGAAGACTCAGACAAACATGTTTATGGCCTTATATTATAGAACTCAAGGTCTCCGTGCTGGGAAAACAGGTTTTGCAGCTGTTTGAGCTAAGATTTCCAAGTTATTCACATAATGAAAACCTATACTTTGTTTCGGTCGAGTTCCCCATTCAAATGCATGTAACAGTGAGAAACGCACTGTCTTGGCGAAAGAAAGCGTTTTTGTACAACTTCATAGAACTAGCTGTAACTTTTGATAGAAGACTCGGATACACATGTTTATGGCTTTATCTTATAGAACTCAAGGTTCCCGTGCTGGGAAAACAGGTTTTGTAGCTGTTTGAGCTAAGATTTCCAAGTTATTCACATAATGAAAACCTATACTTTGTTTCGGTCGAGTTCCCCATTCAAATGCATGTAACAGTGAGAAATGCACTGTCTTGGCGAAAGAAAGCGTTTTTGTACAACTTCATAGAAATAGCTGTAACTTTTGATAGAAGACTCAGACAAACATGTTTATGGCCTTATCTTATAGAACTCAAGGTCTCCGTGCTGGGAAAACAGGTTTTGCAGCTGTTTGAGCTAAGATTTCCAAGTTATTCACATAATGAAAACCTATACTTTGTTTCGGTCGAGTTCCCCATTCAAATGCATGTAACAGTGAGAAACGCACTGTCTTGGCGAAAGAAAGCGTTTTTGTACAACTTCATAGAAATAGCTGTAACTTTTGATAGAAGACTCAGACAAACATGTTTATGGCCTTATCTTATAGAACTCAAGGTCTCCGTGCTGGGAAAACAGGTTTTGCAGCTGTTTGAGCTAAGATTTCCAAGTTATTCACATAATGAAAACCTATACTTTGTTTCGGTTGAGTTCCCCATTCAAATGCATGTAACAGTGAGAAACGCACTGTCTTGGCGAAAGAAAGCGTTTTTGTACAACTTCATAGAAATAGCTGTAACTTTTGATAGAAGACTCAGACAAACATGTTTATGGCCTTATCTTATAGAACTCAAGGTCTCCGTGCTGGGAAAACAGGTTTTGCAGCTGTTTGAGCTAAGATTTCCAAGTTATTCACATAATGAAAACCTATACTTTGTTTCGGTCGAGTTCCCCATTCAAATGCATGTAACAGTGAGAAACGCACTGTCTTGGCGAAAGAAAGCGTTTTTGTACAACTTCATAGAAATAGCTGTAACTTTTGATAGAAGACTCAGACAAACATGTTTATGGCCTTATCTTATAGAACTCAAGGTCTCCGTGCTGGGAAAACAGGTTTTGCAGCTGTTTGAGCTAAGATTTCCAAGTTATTCACATAATGAAAACCTATACTTTGTTTCGGTCGAGTTCCCCATTCAAATGCATGTAACAGTGAGAAACGCACTGTCTTGGCGAAAGAAAGCGTTTTTGTACAACTTCATAGAAATAGCTGTAACTTTTGATAGAAGACTCGGATACACATGTTTATGGCTTTATCTTATAGAACTCAAGGTCTCCGTGCTGGGAAAACAGGTTTTGCAGCTGTTTGAGCTAAGATTTCCAAGTTATTCACATAATGAAAACCTATACTTTGTTTCGGTCGAGTTCCCCATTCAAATGCATGTAACAGTGAGAAATGCACTGTCTTGGCGAAAGAAAGCGTTTTTGTACAACTTCATAGAAATAGCTGTAACTTTTGATAGAAGACTCAGACAAACATGTTTATGGCCTTATCTTATAGAACTCAAGGTCTCCGTGCTGGGAAAACAGGTTTTGCAGCTGTTTGAGCTAAGATTTCCAAGTTATTCACATAATGAAAACCTATACTTTGTTTCGGTCGAGTTCCCCATTCAAATGCATGTAACAGTGAGAAATGCACTGTCTTGGCGAAAGAAAGCGTTTTTGTACAACTTCATAGAAATAGCTGTAACTTTTGATAGAAGACTCGGATACACATGTTTATGGCTTTATCTTATAGAACTCAAGGTTCCCGTGCTGGGAAAACAGGTTTTGTAGCTGTTTGAGCTAAGATTTCCAAGTTATTCACATAATGAAAACCTATACTTTGTTTCGGTCGAGTTCCCCATTCAAATGCATGTAACAGTGAGAAATGCACTGTCTTGGCGAAAGAAAGCGTTTTTGTACAACTTCATAGAAATAGCTGTAACTTTTGATAGAAGACTCAGACAAACATGTTTATGGCCTTATCTTATAGAACTCAAGGTCTCCGTGCTGGGAAAACAGGTTTTGCAGCTGTTTGAGCTAAGATTTCCAAGTTATTCACATAATGAAAACCTATACTTTGTTTCGGTCGAGTTCCCCATTCAAATGCATGTAACAGTGAGAAACGCACTGTCTTGGCGAAAGAAAGCGTTTTTGTACAACTTCATAGAAATAGCTGTAACTTTTGATAGAAGACTCGGATACACATGTTTATGGCTTTATTTTATAGAACTCAAGGTTCCCGTGCTGGGAAAACAGGTTTTGCAGCTGTTTGAGCTAAGATTTTCAAGTTATTCACATAATGAAAACGTATACTTTGTTTCGGTCGAGTTCCCCATTCAAATGCATGTAACAGTGAGAAACGCACTGTCTTGGCGAAAGAAAGCGTTTTTGTACAACTTCATAGAAATAGCTGTAACTTTTGATAGAAGACTCAGACAAACATGTTTATGGCCTTATCTTATAGAACTCAAGGTCTCCGTGCTGGGAAAACAGGTTTTGCAGCTGTTTGAGCTAAGATTTCCAAGTTATTCACATAATGAAAACCTATACTTTGTTTCGGTCGAGTTCCCCATTCAAATGCATGTAACAGTGAGAAACGCACTGTCTTGGCGAAAGAAAGCGTTTTTGTACAACTTCATAGAAATAGCTGTAACTTTTGATAGAAGACTCAGACAAACATGTTTATGGCCTTATCTTATAGAACTCAAGGTCTCCGTGCTGGGAAAACAGGTTTTGCAGCTGTTTGAGCTAAGATTTCCAAGTTATTCACATAATGAAAACCTATACTTTGTTTCGGTCGAGTTCCCCATTCAAATGCATGTAACAGTGAGAAACGCACTGTCTTGGCGAAAGAAAGCGTTTTTGTACAACTTCATAGAAATAGCTGTAACTTTTGATAGAAGACTCAGACAAACATGTTTATGGCCTTATCTTATAGAACTCAAGGTCTCCGTGCTGGGAAAACAGGTTTTGCAGCTGTTTGAGCTAAGATTTCCAAGTTATTCACATAATGAAAACCTATACTTTGTTTCGGTCGAGTTCCCCATTCAAATGCATGTAACAGTGAGAAACGCACTGTCTTGGCGAAAGAAAGCGTTTTTGTACAACTTCATAGAAATAGCTGTAACTTTTGATAGAAGACTCGGATACACATGTTTATGGCTTTATCTTATAGAACTCAAGGTTCCCGTGCTGGGAAAACAGGTTTTGCAGCTGTTTGAGCTAAGATTTCCAAGTTATTCACATAATGAAAACCTATACTTTGTTTCGGTCGAGTTCCCCATTCAAATGCATGTAACAGTGAGAAACGCACTGTCTTGGCGAAAGAAAGCGTTTTTGTACAACTTCATAGAAATAGCTGTAACTTTTGATAGAAGACTCGGATACACATGTTTATGGCTTTATCTTATAGAACTCAAGGTTCCCGTGCTGGGAAAACAGGTTTTGCAGCTGTTTGAGCTAAGATTTCCAAGTTATTCACATAATGAAAACCTATACTTTGTTTCGGTCGAGTTCCCCATTCAAATGCATGTAACAGTGAGAAACGCACTGTCTTGGCGAAAGAAAGCGTTTTTGTACAACTTCATAGAAATAGCTGTAACTTTTGATAGAAGACTCAGACAAACATGTTTATGGCCTTATCTTATAGAACTCAAGGTCTCCGTGCTGGGAAAACAGGTTTTGTAGCTGTTTGAGCTAAGATTTCCAAGTTATTCACATAATGAAAACCTATACTTTGTTTCGGTCGAGTTCCCCATTCAAATGCATGTAACAGTGAGAAATGCACTGTCTTGGCGAAAGAAAGCGTTTTTGTACAACTTCATAGAAATAGCTGTAACTTTTGATAGAAGACTCAGACAAACATGTTTATGGCCTTATCTTATAGAACTCAAGGTCTCCGTGCTGGGAAAACAGGTTTTGTAGCTGTTTGAGCTAAGATTTCCAAGTTATTCACATAATGAAAACCTATACTTTGTTTCGGTCGAGTTCCCCATTCAAATGCATGTAACAGTGAGAAATGCACTGTCTTGGCGAAAGAAAGCGTTTTTGTACAACTTCATAGAAATAGCTGTAACTTTTGATAGAAGACTCAGACAAACATGTTTATGGCCTTATATTATAGAACTCAAGGTCTCCGTGCTGGGAAAACAGGTTTTGCAGCTGTTTGAGCTAAGATTTCCAAGTTATTCACATAATGAAAACCTATACTTTGTTTCGGTCGAGTTCCCCATTCAAATGCATGTAACAGTGAGAAACGCACTGTCTTGGCGAAAGAAAGCGTTTTTGTACAACTTCATAGAAATAGCTGTAACTTTTGATAGAAGACTCGGATACACATGTTTATGGCTTTATCTTATAGAACTCAAGGTTCCCGTGCTGGGAAAACAGGTTTTGCAGCTGTTTGAGCTAAGATTTTCAAGTTATTCACATAATGAAAACGTATACTTTGTTTCGGTCGAGTTCCCCATTCAAATGCATGTAACAGTGAGAAACGCACTGTCTTGGCGAAAGAAAGCGTTTTTGTACAACTTCATAGAAATAGCTGTAACTTTTGATAGAAGACTCAGACAAACATGTTTATGGCCTTATCTTATAGAACTCAAGGTCTCCGTGCTGGGAAAACAGGTTTTGCAGCTGTTTGAGCTAAGATTTCCAAGTTATTCACATAATGAAAACCTATACTTTGTTTCGGTCGAGTTCCCCATTCAAATGCATGTAACAGTGAGAAATGCACTGTCTTGGCGAAAGAAAGCGTTTTTGTACAACTTCATAGAAATAGCTGTAACTTTTGATAGAAGACTCGGATACACATGTTTATGGCTTTATCTTATAGAACTCAAGGTCTCCGTGCTGGGAAAACAAGTTTTGTAGCTGTTTGAGCTAAGATTTCCAAGTTATTCACATAATGAAAACCTATACTTTGTTTCGGTCGAGTTCCCCATTCAAATGCATGTAACAGTGAGAAATGCACTGTCTTGGCGAAAGAAAGCGTTTTTGTACAACTTCATAGAAATAGCTGTAACTTTTGATAGAAGACTCAGACAAACATGTTTATGGCCTTATCTTATAGAACTCAAGGTCTCCGTGCTGGGAAAACAGGTTTTGCAGCTGTTTGAGCTAAGATTTCCAAGTTATTCACATAATGAAAACCTATACTTTGTTTCGGTCGAGTTCCCCATTCAAATGCATGTAACAGTGAGAAACGCATTGTCTTGGCGAAAGAAAGCGTTTTTGTACAACTTCATATGAATAGCTGTAACTTTTGATAGAAGACTCAGACAAACATGTTTATGGCTTTATCTTATAAAACTCAAGGTCCCCGTGTTGGGCAAACAGGTTTTGCAACTGTTTGAGCTAAGATTTCCAAGTTATTCACATAATGAAAACCTATACTTTGTTTCGGTCGAGTTCCCCATTCAAATGCATGTAACAGTGAGAAACGCACTGTCTTGGCGAAAGAAAGCGTTTTTGTACAACTTCATATGAATAGCTGTAACTTTTGATAGAAGACTCAGACAAACATGTTTATGGCTTTAACTTATAGAACTCAAGGTCCCCGTGTTGGGAAAAAAGGTTTTGCAACTGTTTGAGCTAAGATTTCCAAGTTATTCACATAATGAAAACCTATACTTTGTGTCGGTCGAGTTCCCCATTCAAATGCATGTAACAGTGAGAAACGCACTGTCTTGGCGAAAGAAAGCGTTTTTGTACAACTTCATATAAATCAATGTAACTTTTGATAGGAGACTCGGATACACATGTTTATGGCTTTATCTTATAGAACTCAAGGTCCCCGTGGTGGGAACACAGGTTTTGCAGCTGTTTGAGCTAAGATTTCCAAGTTATTCATATAATGAAAACCTATACTTTGTTTCGGTCGAGTTCCCCATTCCAATGCATGTAACAGTGAGAAACGCACTGTCTTGGCGAAAGAAAGCGTTTTTGTACAACTTCATATGAATAGCTGTAACTTTTGATAGAAGACTCAGACAAACATGTTTATGGCCTTATCTTATAGAACTCAAGGTCTCCGTGCTGGGAAAACAGGTTTTGTAGCTGTTTGAGCTAAGATTTCCAAGTTATTCACATAATGAAAACCTATACTTTGTTTCGGTCGAGTTCCCCATTCAAATGCATGTAACAGTGAGAAATGCACTGTCTTGGCGAAAGAAAGCGTTTTTGTACAACTTCATAGAAATAGCTGTAACTTTTGATAGAAGACTCAGACAAACATGTTTATGGCCTTATATTATAGAACTCAAGGTCTCCGTGCTGGGAAAACAGGTTTTGCAGCTGTTTGAGCTAAGATTTCCAAGTTATTCACATAATGAAAACCTATACTTTGTTTCGGTCGAGTTCCCCATTCAAATGCATGTAACAGTGAGAAACGCACTGTCTTGGCGAAAGAAAGCGTTTTTGTACAACTTCATAGAACTAGCTGTAACTTTTGATAGAAGACTCGGATACACATGTTTATGGCTTTATCTTATAGAACTCAAGGTTCCCGTGCTGGGAAAACAGGTTTTGCAGCTGTTTGAGCTAAGATTTCCAAGTTATTCACATAATGAAAACCTATACTTTGTTTCGGTCGAGTTCCCCATTCAAATGCATGTAACAGTGAGAAACGCACTGTCTTGGCGAAAGAAAGCGTTTTTGTACAACTTCATAGAAATAGCTGTAACTTTTGATAGAAGACTCGGATACACATGTTTATGGCTTTATCTTATAGAACTCAAGGTTCCCGTGCTGGGAAAACAGGTTTTGCAGCTGTTTGAGCTAAGATTTTCAAGTTATTCACATAATGAAAACGTATACTTTGTTTCGGTCGAGTTCCCCATTCAAATGCATGTAACAGTGAGAAACGCACTGTCTTGGCGAAAGAAAGCGTTTTTGTACAACTTCATAGAAATAGCTGTAACTTTTGATAGAAGACTCAGACAAACATGTTTATGGCCTTATCTTATAGAACTCAAGGTCTCCGTGCTGGGAAAACAGGTTTTGCAGCTGTTTGAGCTAAGATTTCCAAGTTATTCACATAATGAAAACCTATACTTTGTTTCGGTCGAGTTCCCCATTCAAATGCATGTAACAGTGAGAAATGCACTGTCTTGGCGAAAGAAAGCGTTTTTGTACAACTTCATAGAAATAGCTGTAACTTTTGATAGAAGACTCGGATACACATGTTTATGGCTTTATCTTATAGAACTCAATGTTCCCTTGCTGGGAAAACAAGTTTTGTAGCTGTTTGAGCTAAGATTTCCAAGTTATTCACATAATGAAAACCTATACTTTGTTTCGGTCGAGTTCCCCATTCAAATGCATGTAACAGTGAGAAATGCACTGTCTTGGCGAAAGAAAGCGTTTTTGTACAACTTCATAGAAATAGCTGTAACTTTTGATAGAAGACTCAGACAAACATGTTTATGGCCTTATCTTATAGAACTCAAGGTCTCCGTGCTGGGAAAACAGGTTTTGCAGCTGTTTGAGCTAAGATTTCCAAGTTATTCACATAATGAAAACCTATACTTTGTTTCGGTCGAGTTCCCCATTCAAATGCATGTAACAGTGAGAAACGCACTGTCTTGGCGAAAGAAAGCGTTTTTGTACAACTTCATAGAACTAGCTGTAACTTTTGATAGAAGACTCGGATACACATGTTTATGGCTTTATCTTATAGAACTCAAGGTTCCCGTGCTGGGAAAACAGGTTTTGTAGCTGTTTGAGCTAAGATTTCCAAGTTATTCACATAATGAAAACCTATACTTTGTTTCGGTCGAGTTCCCCATTCAAATGCATGTAACAGTGAGAAATGCACTGTCTTGGCGAAAGAAAGCGTTTTTGTACAACTTCATAGAAATAGCTGTAACTTTTGATAGAAGACTCAGACAAACATGTTTATGGCCTTATCTTATAGAACTCAAGGTCTCCGTGCTGGGAAAACAGGTTTTGCAGCTGTTTGAGCTAAGATTTCCAAGTTATTCACATAATGAAAACCTATACTTTGTTTCGGTCGAGTTCCCCATTCAAATGCATGTAACAGTGAGAAACGCACTGTCTTGGCGAAAGAAAGCGTTTTTGTACAACTTCATAGAAATAGCTGTAACTTTTGATAGAAGACTCAGACAAACATGTTTATGGCCTTATATTATAGAACTCAAGGTCTCCGTGCTGGGAAAACAGGTTTTGCAGCTGTTTGAGCTAAGATTTCCAAGTTATTCACATAATGAAAACCTATACTTTGTTTCGGTCGAGTTCCCCATTCAAATGCATGTAACAGTGAGAAACGCACTGTCTTGGCGAAAGAAAGCGTTTTTGTACAACTTCATAGAAATAGCTGTAACTTTTGATAGAAGACTCGGATACACATGTTTATGGCTTTATCTTATAGAACTCAAGGTTCCCGTGCTGGGAAAACAGGTTTTGCAGCTGTTTGAGCTAAGATTTCCAAGTTATTCACATAATGAAAACCTATACTTTGTTTCGGTCGAGTTCCCCATTCAAATGCATGTAACAGTGAGAAACGCACTGTCTTGGCGAAAGAAAGCGTTTTTGTACAACTTCATAGAAATAGCTGTAACTTTTGATAGAAGACTCGGATACACATGTTTATGGCTTTATCTTATAGAACTCAAGGTTCCCGTGCTGGGAAAACAGGTTTTGCAGCTGTTTGAGCTAAGATTTCCAAGTTATTCACATAATGAAAACCTATACTTTGTTTCGGTCGAGTTCCCCATTCAAATGCATGTAACAGTGAGAAATGCACTGTCTTGGCGAAAGAAAGCGTTTTTGTACAACTTCATAGAAATAGCTGTAACTTTTGATAGAAGACTCAGACAAACATGTTTATGGCCTTATATTATAGAACTCAAGGTCTCCGTGCTGGGAAAACAGGTTTTGTAGCTGTTTGAGCTAAGATTTCCAAGTTATTCACATAATGAAAACCTATACTTTGTTTCGGTCGAGTTCCCCATTCAAATGCATGTAACAGTGAGAAACGCACTGTCTTGGCGAAAGAAAGCGTTTTTGTACAACTTCATAGAAATAGCTGTAACTTTTGATAGAAGACTCAGACAAACATGTTTATGGCCTTATCTTATAGAACTCAAGGTCTCCGTGCTGGGAAAACAGGTTTTGTAGCTGTTTGAGCTAAGATTTCCAAGTTATTCACATAATGAAAACCTATACTTTGTTTCGGTCGAGTTCCCCATTCAAATGCATGTAACAGTGAGAAATGCACTGTCTTGGCGAAAGAAAGCGTTTTTGTACAACTTCATAGAAATAGCTGTAACTTTTGATAGAAGACTCAGACAAACATGTTTATGGCCTTATCTTATAGAACTCAAGGTCTCCGTGCTGGGAAAACAGGTTTTGCAGCTGTTTGAGCTAAGATTTCCAAGTTATTCACATAATGAAAACCTATACTTTGTTTCGGTCGAGTTCCCCATTCAAATGCATGTAACAGTGAGAAACGCACTGTCTTGGCGAAAGAAAGCGTTTTTGTACAACTTCATAGAAATAGCTGTAACTTTTGATAGAAGACTCAGACAAACATGTTTATGGCCTTATATTATAGAACTCAAGGTCTCCGTGCTGGGAAAACAGGTTTTGCAGCTGTTTGAGCTAAGATTTCCAAGTTATTCACATAATGAAAACCTATACTTTGTTTCGGTCGAGTTCCCCATTCAAATGCATGTAACAGTGAGAAACGCACTGTCTTGGCGAAAGAAAGCGTTTTTGTACAACTTCATAGAACTAGCTGTAACTTTTGATAGAAGACTCGGATACACATGTTTATGGCTTTATCTTATAGAACTCAAGGTTCCCGTGCTGGGAAAACAGGTTTTGTAGCTGTTTGAGCTAAGATTTCCAAGTTATTCACATAATGAAAACCTATACTTTGTTTCGGTCGAGTTCCCCATTCAAATGCATGTAACAGTGAGAAATGCACTGTCTTGGCGAAAGAAAGCGTTTTTGTACAACTTCATAGAAATAGCTGTAACTTTTGATAGAAGACTCAGACAAACATGTTTATGGCCTTATCTTATAGAACTCAAGGTCTCCGTGCTGGGAAAACAGGTTTTGCAGCTGTTTGAGCTAAGATTTCCAAGTTATTCACATAATGAAAACCTATACTTTGTTTCGGTCGAGTTCCCCATTCAAATGCATGTAACAGTGAGAAACGCACTGTCTTGGCGAAAGAAAGCGTTTTTGTACAACTTCATAGAAATAGCTGTAACTTTTGATAGAAGACTCAGACAAACATGTTTATGGCCTTATCTTATAGAACTCAAGGTCTCCGTGCTGGGAAAACAGGTTTTGCAGCTGTTTGAGCTAAGATTTCCAAGTTATTCACATAATGAAAACCTATACTTTGTTTCGGTTGAGTTCCCCATTCAAATGCATGTAACAGTGAGAAACGCACTGTCTTGGCGAAAGAAAGCGTTTTTGTACAACTTCATAGAAATAGCTGTAACTTTTGATAGAAGACTCGGATACACATGTTTATGGCTTTAGCTTATAGAACTCAAGGTTCTCGTGCTGGGAAAACAGGTTTTGTAGCTGTTTGAGCTAAGATTTCCAAGTTATTCACATAATGAAAACCTATACTTTGTTTCGGTCGAGTTCCCCATTCAAATGCATGTAACAGTGAGAAATGCACTGTCTTGGCGAAAGAAAGCGTTTTTGTACAACTTCATAGAAATAGCTGTAACTTTTGATAGAAGACTCAGACAAACATGTTTATGGCCTTATCTTATAGAACTCAAGGTCTCCGTGCTGGGAAAACAGGTTTTGCAGCTGTTTGAGCTAAGATTTCCAAGTTATTCACATAATGAAAACCTATACTTTGTTTCGGTCGAGTTCCCCATTCAAATGCATGTAACAGTGAGAAACGCACTGTCTTGGCGAAAGAAAGCGTTTTTGTACAACTTCATAGAAATAGCTGTAACTTTTGATAGAAGACTCAGACAAACATGTTTATGGCCTTATCTTATAGAACTCAAGGTCTCCGTGCTGGGAAAACAGGTTTTGCAGCTGTTTGAGCTAAGATTTCCAAGTTATTCACATAATGAAAACCTATACTTTGTTTCGGTCGAGTTCCCCATTCAAATGCATGTAACAGTGAGAAACGCACTGTCTTGGCGAAAGAAAGCGTTTTTGTACAACTTCATAGAAATAGCTGTAACTTTTGATAGAAGACTCGGATACACATGTTTATGGCTTTATCTTATAGAACTCAAGGTCCCCGTGCTGGGAAAAAAGGTTTTGTAGCTGTTTGAGCTAAGATTTCCAAGTTATTCACATAATGAAAACCTATACTTTGTTTCGGTCGAGTTCCCCATTCAAATGCATGTAACAGTGAGAAATGCACTGTCTTGGCGAAAGAAAGCGTTTTTGTACAACTTCATAGAAATAGCTGTAACTTTTGATAGAAGACTCAGACAAACATGTTTATGGCCTTATCTTATAGAACTCAAGGTCTCCGTGCTGGGAAAACAGGTTTTGCAGCTGTTTGAGCTAAGATTTCCAAGTTATTCACATAATGAAAACCTATACTTTGTTTCGGTCGAGTTCCCCATTCAAATGCATGTAACAGTGAGAAACGCACTGTCTTGGCGAAAGAAAGCGTTTTTGTACAACTTCATAGAAATAGCTGTAACTTTTGATAGAAGACTCAGACAAACATGTTTATGGCCTTATCTTATAGAACTCAAGGTCTCCGTGCTGGGAAAACAGGTTTTGCAGCTGTTTGAGCTAAGATTTCCAAGTTATTCACATAATGAAAACCTATACTTTGTTTCGGTCGAGTTCCCCATTCAAATGCATGTAACAGTGAGAAACGCACTGTCTTGGCGAAAGAAAGCGTTTTTGTACAACTTCATAGAAATAGCTGTAACTTTTGATAGAAGACTCGGATACACATGTTTATGGCTTTATCTTATAGAACTCAAGGTTCCCGTGCTGGGAAAACAGGTTTTGCAGCTGTTTGAGCTAAGATTTCCAAGTTATTCACATAATGAAAACCTATACTTTGTTTCGGTCGAGTTCCCCATTCAAATGCATGTAACAGTGAGAAACGCACTGTCTTGGCGAAAGAAAGCGTTTTTGTACAACTTCATAGAAATAGCTGTAACTTTTGATAGAAGACTCGGATACACATGTTTATGGCTTTATCTTATAGAACTCAAGGTTCCCGTGCTGGGAAAACAGGTTTTGCAGCTGTTTGAGCTAAGATTTCCAAGTTATTCACATAATGAAAACCTATACTTTGTTTCGGTCGAGTTCCCCATTCAAATGCATGTAACAGTGAGAAATGCACTGTCTTGGCGAAAGAAAGCGTTTTTGTACAACTTCATAGAAATAGCTGTAACTTTTGATAGAAGACTCAGACAAACATGTTTATGGCCTTATATTATAGAACTCAAGGTCTCCGTGCTGGGAAAACAGGTTTTGTAGCTGTTTGAGCTAAGATTTCCAAGTTATTCACATAATGAAAACCTATACTTTGTTTCGGTCGAGTTCCCCATTCAAATGCATGTAACAGTGAGAAACGCACTGTCTTGGCGAAAGAAAGCGTTTTTGTACAACTTCATAGAAATAGCTGTAACTTTTGATAGAAGACTCAGACAAACATGTTTATGGCCTTATCTTATAGAACTCAAGGTCTCCGTGCTGGGAAAACAGGTTTTGTAGCTGTTTGAGCTAAGATTTCCAAGTTATTCACATAATGAAAACCTATACTTTGTTTCGGTCGAGTTCCCCATTCAAATGCATGTAACAGTGAGAAATGCACTGTCTTGGCGAAAGAAAGCGTTTTTGTACAACTTCATAGAAATAGCTGTAACTTTTGATAGAAGACTCAGACAAACATGTTTATGGCCTTATCTTATAGAACTCAAGGTCTCCGTGCTGGGAAAACAGGTTTTGCAGCTGTTTGAGCTAAGATTTCCAAGTTATTCACATAATGAAAACCTATACTTTGTTTCGGTCGAGTTCCCCATTCAAATGCATGTAACAGTGAGAAACGCACTGTCTTGGCGAAAGAAAGCGTTTTTGTACAACTTCATAGAAATAGCTGTAACTTTTGATAGAAGACTCAGACAAACATGTTTATGGCCTTATATTATAGAACTCAAGGTCTCCGTGCTGGGAAAACAGGTTTTGCAGCTGTTTGAGCTAAGATTTCCAAGTTATTCACATAATGAAAACCTATACTTTGTTTCGGTCGAGTTCCCCATTCAAATGCATGTAACAGTGAGAAACGCACTGTCTTGGCGAAAGAAAGCGTTTTTGTACAACTTCATAGAACTAGCTGTAACTTTTGATAGAAGACTCGGATACACATGTTTATGGCTTTATCTTATAGAACTCAAGGTCTCCGTGCTGGGAAAACAGGTTTTGCAGCTGTTTGAGCTAAGATTTCCAAGTTATTCACATAATGAAAACCTATACTTTGTTTCGGTTGAGTTCCCCATTCAAATGCATGTAACAGTGAGAAACGCACTGTCTTGGCGAAAGAAAGCGTTTTTGTACAACTTCATAGAAATAGCTGTAACTTTTGATAGAAGACTCGGATACACATGTTTATGGCTTTAGCTTATAGAACTCAAGGTTCTCGTGCTGGGAAAACAGGTTTTGTAGCTGTTTGAGCTAAGATTTCCAAGTTATTCACATAATGAAAACCTATACTTTGTTTCGGTCGAGTTCCCCATTCAAATGCATGTAACAGTGAGAAATGCACTGTCTTGGCGAAAGAAAGCGTTTTTGTACAACTTCATAGAAATAGCTGTAACTTTTGATAGAAGACTCAGACAAACATGTTTATGGCCTTATCTTATAGAACTCAAGGTCTCCGTGCTGGGAAAACAGGTTTTGCAGCTGTTTGAGCTAAGATTTCCAAGTTATTCACATAATGAAAACCTATACTTTGTTTCGGTCGAGTTCCCCATTCAAATGCATGTAACAGTGAGAAACGCACTGTCTTGGCGAAAGAAAGCGTTTTTGTACAACTTCATAGAAATAGCTGTAACTTTTGATAGAAGACTCAGACAAACATGTTTATGGCCTTATCTTATAGAACTCAAGGTCTCCGTGCTGGGAAAACAGGTTTTGCAGCTGTTTGAGCTAAGATTTCCAAGTTATTCACATAATGAAAACCTATACTTTGTTTCGGTCGAGTTCCCCATTCAAATGCATGTAACAGTGAGAAACGCACTGTCTTGGCGAAAGAAAGCGTTTTTGTACAACTTCATAGAAATAGCTGTAACTTTTGATAGAAGACTCGGATACACATGTTTATGGCTTTATCTTATAGAACTCAAGGTCCCCGTGCTGGGAAAAAAGGTTTTGTAGCTGTTTGAGCTAAGATTTCCAAGTTATTCACATAATGAAAACCTATACTTTGTTTCGGTCGAGTTCCCCATTCAAATGCATGTAACAGTGAGAAATGCACTGTCTTGGCGAAAGAAAGCGTTTTTGTACAACTTCATAGAAATAGCTGTAACTTTTGATAGAAGACTCAGACAAACATGTTTATGGCCTTATCTTATAGAACTCAAGGTCTCCGTGCTGGGAAAACAGGTTTTGCAGCTGTTTGAGCTAAGATTTCCAAGTTATTCACATAATGAAAACCTATACTTTGTTTCGGTCGAGTTCCCCATTCAAATGCATGTAACAGTGAGAAACGCACTGTCTTGGCGAAAGAAAGCGTTTTTGTACAACTTCATAGAAATAGCTGTAACTTTTGATAGAAGACTCAGACAAACATGTTTATGGCCTTATCTTATAGAACTCAAGGTCTCCGTGCTGGGAAAACAGGTTTTGCAGCTGTTTGAGCTAAGATTTCCAAGTTATTCACATAATGAAAACCTATACTTTGTTTCGGTCGAGTTCCCCATTCAAATGCATGTAACAGTGAGAAACGCACTGTCTTGGCGAAAGAAAGCGTTTTTGTACAACTTCATAGAAATAGCTGTAACTTTTGATAGAAGACTCGGATACACATGTTTATGGCTTTATCTTATAGAACTCAAGGTCTCCGTGCTGGGAAAACAGGTTTTGCAGCTGTTTGAGCTAAGATTTCCAAGTTATTCACATAATGAAAACCTATACTTTGTTTCGGTCGAGTTCCCCATTCAAATGCATGTAACAGTGAGAAATGCACTGTCTTGGCGAAAGAAAGCGTTTTTGTACAACTTCATAGAAATAGCTGTAACTTTTGATAGAAGACTCGGATACACATGTTTATGGCTTTATCTTATAGAACTCAAGGTCTCCGTGCTGGGAAAACAGGTTTTGCAGCTGTTTGAGCTAAGATTTCCAAGTTATTCACATAATGAAAACCTATACTTTGTTTCGGTCGAGTTCCCCATTCAAATGCATGTAACAGTGAGAAATGCACTGTCTTGGCGAAAGAAAGCGTTTTTGTACAACTTCATAGAAATAGCTGTAACTTTTGATAGAAGACTCAGACAAACATGTTTATGGCCTTATCTTATAGAACTCAAGGTCTCCGTGCTGGGAAAACAGGTTTTGCAGCTGTTTGAGCTAAGATTTCCAAGTTATTCACATAATGAAAACCTATACTTTGTTTCGGTCGAGTTCCCCATTCAAATGCATGTAACAGTGAGAAACGCACTGTCTTGGCGAAAGAAAGCGTTTTTGTACAACTTCATAGAAATAGCTGTAACTTTTGATAGAAGACTCGGATACACATGTTTATGGCTTTATTTTATAGAACTCAAGGTTCCCGTGCTGGGAAAACAGGTTTTGCAGCTGTTTGAGCTAAGATTTTCAAGTTATTCACATAATGAAAACGTATACTTTGTTTCGGTCGAGTTCCCCATTCAAATGCATGTAACAGTGAGAAACGCACTGTCTTGGCGAAAGAAAGCGTTTTTGTACAACTTCATAGAAATAGCTGTAACTTTTGATAGAAGACTCAGACAAACATGTTTATGGCCTTATCTTATAGAACTCAAGGTCTCCGTGCTGGGAAAACAGGTTTTGCAGCTGTTTGAGCTAAGATTTCCAAGTTATTCACATAATGAAAACCTATACTTTGTTTCGGTCGAGTTCCCCATTCAAATGCATGTAACAGTGAGAAACGCACTGTCTTGGCGAAAGAAAGCGTTTTTGTACAACTTCATAGAAATAGCTGTAACTTTTGATAGAAGACTCGGATACACATGTTTATGGCTTTATCTTATAGAACTCAAGGTTCCCGTGCTGGGAAAACAGGTTTTGCAGCTGTTTGAGCTAAGATTTTCAAGTTATTCACATAATGAAAACGTATACTTTGTTTCGGTCGAGTTCCCCATTCAAATGCATGTAACAGTGAGAAACGCACTGTCTTGGCGAAAGAAAGCGTTTTTGTACAACTTCATAGAAATAGCTGTAACTTTTGATAGAAGACTCAGACAAACATGTTTATGGCCTTATCTTATAGAACTCAAGGTCTCCGTGCTGGGAAAACAGGTTTTGCAGCTGTTTGAGCTAAGATTTCCAAGTTATTCACATAATGAAAACCTATACTTTGTTTCGGTCGAGTTCCCCATTCAAATGCATGTAACAGTGAGAAATGCACTGTCTTGGCGAAAGAAAGCGTTTTTGTACAACTTCATAGAAATAGCTGTAACTTTTGATAGAAGACTCAGACAAACATGTTTATGGCCTTATCTTATAGAACTCAAGGTCTCCGTGCTGGGAAAACAGGTTTTGCAGCTGTTTGAGCTAAGATTTCCAAGTTATTCACATAATGAAAACCTATACTTTGTTTCGGTCGAGTTCCCCATTCAAATGCATGTAACAGTGAGAAACGCACTGTCTTGGCGAAAGAAAGCGTTTTTGTACAACTTCATAGAAATAGCTGTAACTTTTGATAGAAGACTCAGACAAACATGTTTATGGCCTTATCTTATAGAACTCAAGGTCTCCGTGCTGGGAAAACAGGTTTTGCAGCTGTTTGAGCTAAGATTTCCAAGTTATTCACATAATGAAAACCTATACTTTGTTTCGGTCGAGTTCCCCATTCAAATGCATGTAACAGTGAGAAACGCACTGTCTTGGCGAAAGAAAGCGTTTTTGTACAACTTCATAGAAATAGCTGTAACTTTTGATAGAAGACTCGGATACACATGTTTATGGCTTTATCTTATAGAACTCAAGGTCTCCGTGCTGGGAAAACAGGTTTTGCAGCTGTTTGAGCTAAGATTTCCAAGTTATTCACATAATGAAAACCTATACTTTGTTTCGGTCGAGTTCCCCATTCAAATGCATGTAACAGTGAGAAATGCACTGTCTTGGCGAAAGAAAGCGTTTTTGTACAACTTCATAGAAATAGCTGTAACTTTTGATAGAAGACTCGGATACACATGTTTATGGCTTTATCTTATAGAACTCAAGGTCTCCGTGCTGGGAAAACAGGTTTTGCAGCTGTTTGAGCTAAGATTTCCAAGTTATTCACATAATGAAAACCTATACTTTGTTTCGGTCGAGTTCCCCATTCAAATGCATGTAACAGTGAGAAATGCACTGTCTTGGCGAAAGAAAGCGTTTTTGTACAACTTCATAGAAATAGCTGTAACTTTTGATAGAAGACTCAGACAAACATGTTTATGGCCTTATCTTATAGAACTCAAGGTCTCCGTGCTGGGAAAACAGGTTTTGCAGCTGTTTGAGCTAAGATTTCCAAGTTATTCACATAATGAAAACCTATACTTTGTTTCGGTCGAGTTCCCCATTCAAATGCATGTAACAGTGAGAAATGCACTGTCTTGGCGAAAGAAAGCGTTTTTGTACAACTTCATAGAAATAGCTGTAACTTTTGATAGAAGACTCGGATACACATGTTTATGGCTTTATCTTATAGAACTCAAGGTTCCCGTGCTGGGAAAACAGGTTTTGTAGCTGTTTGAGCTAAGATTTCCAAGTTATTCACATAATGAAAACCTATACTTTGTTTCGGTCGAGTTCCCCATTCAAATGCATGTAACAGTGAGAAATGCACTGTCTTGGCGAAAGAAAGCGTTTTTGTACAACTTCATAGAAATAGCTGTAACTTTTGATAGAAGACTCAGACAAACATGTTTATGGCCTTATCTTATAGAACTCAAGGTCTCCGTGCTGGGAAAACAGGTTTTGCAGCTGTTTGAGCTAAGATTTCCAAGTTATTCACATAATGAAAACCTATACTTTGTTTCGGTCGAGTTCCCCATTCAAATGCATGTAACAGTGAGAAACGCACTGTCTTGGCGAAAGAAAGCGTTTTTGTACAACTTCATAGAAATAGCTGTAACTTTTGATAGAAGACTCGGATACACATGTTTATGGCTTTATTTTATAGAACTCAAGGTTCCCGTGCTGGGAAAACAGGTTTTGCAGCTGTTTGAGCTAAGATTTTCAAGTTATTCACATAATGAAAACGTATACTTTGTTTCGGTCGAGTTCCCCATTCAAATGCATGTAACAGTGAGAAACGCACTGTCTTGGCGAAAGAAAGCGTTTTTGTACAACTTCATAGAAATAGCTGTAACTTTTGATAGAAGACTCAGACAAACATGTTTATGGCCTTATCTTATAGAACTCAAGGTCTCCGTGCTGGGAAAACAGGTTTTGCAGCTGTTTGAGCTAAGATTTCCAAGTTATTCACATAATGAAAACCTATACTTTGTTTCGGTCGAGTTCCCCATTCAAATGCATGTAACAGTGAGAAATGCACTGTCTTGGCGAAAGAAAGCGTTTTTGTACAACTTCATAGAAATAGCTGTAACTTTTGATAGAAGACTCAGACAAACATGTTTATGGCCTTATCTTATAGAACTCAAGGTCTCCGTGCTGGGAAAACAGGTTTTGCAGCTGTTTGAGCTAAGATTTCCAAGTTATTCACATAATGAAAACTTATACTTTGTTTCGGTCGAGTTCCCCATTCAAATGCATGTAACAGTGAGAAACGCACTGTCTTGGCGAAAGAAAGCGTTTTTGTACAACTTCATAGAAATAGCTGTAACTTTTGATAGAAGACTCAGACAAACATGTTTATGGCCTTATCTTATAGAACTCAAGGTCTCCGTGCTGGGAAAACAGGTTTTGCAGCTGTTTGAGCTAAGATTTCCAAGTTATTCACATAATGAAAACCTATACTTTGTTTCGGTGGAGTTCCCCATTCAAATGCATGTAACAGTGAGAAACGCACTGTCTTGGCGAAAGAAAGCGTTTTTGTACAACTTCATAGAAATAGCTGTAACTTTTGATAGAAGACTCGGATACACATGTTTATGGCTTTATCTTATAGAACTCAAGGTTCCCGTGCTGGGAAAACAGGTTTTGCAGCTGTTTGAGCTAAGATTTCCAAGTTATTCACATAATGAAAACCTATACTTTGTTTCGGTCGAGTTCCCCATTCAAATGCATGTTACAGTGAGAAACGCACTGTCTTGGCGAAAGAAAGCGTTTTTGTACAACTTCATAGAAATAGCTGTAACTTTTGATAGAAGACTCGGATACACATGTTTATGGCTTTATCTTATAGAACTCAAGGTTCCCGTGCTGGGAAAACAGGTTTTGCAGCTGTTTGAGCTAAGATTTCCAAGTTATTCACATAATGAAAACCTATACTTTGTTTCGGTCGAGTTCCCCATTCAAATGCATGTAACAGTGAGAAACGCACTGTCTTGGCGAAAGAAAGCGTTTTTGTACAACTTCATAGAAATAGCTGTAACTTTTGATAGAAGACTCAGACAAACATGTTTATGGCCTTATCTTATAGAACTCAAGGTCTCCGTGCTGGGAAAACAGGTTTTGTAGCTGTTTGAGCTAAGATTTCCAAGTTATTCACATAATGAAAACCTATACTTTGTTTCGGTCGAGTTCCCCATTCAAATGCATGTAACAGTGAGAAATGCACTGTCTTGGCGAAAGAAAGCGTTTTTGTACAACTTCATAGAAATAGCTGTAACTTTTGATAGAAGACTCAGACAAACATGTTTATGGCCTTATATTATAGAACTCAAGGTCTCCGTGTTGGGAAAACAGGTTTTGCAGCTGTTTGAGCTAAGATTTCCAAGTTATTCACATAATGAAAACCTATACTTTGTTTCGGTCGAGTTCCCCATTCAAATGCATGTAACAGTGAGAAACGCACTGTCTTGGCGAAAGAAAGCGTTTTTGTACAACTTCATAGAACTAGCTGTAACTTTTGATAGAAGACTCGGATACACATGTTTATGGCTTTATCTTATAGAACTCAAGGTTCCCGTGCTGGGAAAACAGGTTTTGCAGCTGTTTGAGCTAAGATTTCCAAGTTATTCACATAATGAAAACCTATACTTTGTTTCGGTCGAGTTCCCCATTCAAATGCATGTAACAGTGAGAAACGCACTGTCTTGGCGAAAGAAAGCGTTTTTGTACAACTTCATAGAAATAGCTGTAACTTTTGATAGAAGACTCGGATACACATGTTTATGGCTTTATCTTATAGAACTCAAGGTTCCCGTGCTGGGAAAACAGGTTTTGCAGCTGTTTGAGCTAAGATTTTCAAGTTATTCACATAATGAAAACGTATACTTTGTTTCGGTCGAGTTCCCCATTCAAATGCATGTAACAGTGAGAAACGCACTGTCTTGGCGAAAGAAAGCGTTTTTGTACAACTTCATAGAAATAGCTGTAACTTTTGATAGAAGACTCAGACAAACATGTTTATGGCCTTATCTTATAGAACTCAAGGTCTCCGTGCTGGGAAAACAGGTTTTGCAGCTGTTTGAGCTAAGATTTCCAAGTTATTCACATAATGAAAACCTATACTTTGTTTCGGTCGAGTTCCCCATTCAAATGCATGTAACAGTGAGAAATGCACTGTCTTGGCGAAAGAAAGCGTTTTTGTACAACTTCATAGAAATAGCTGTAACTTTTGATAGAAGACTCGGATACACATGTTTATGGCTTTATCTTATAGAACTCAATGTTCCCTTGCTGGGAAAACAAGTTTTGTAGCTGTTTGAGCTAAGATTTCCAAGTTATTCACATAATGAAAACCTATACTTTGTTTCGGTCGAGTTCCCCATTCAAATGCATGTAACAGTGAGAAATGCACTGTCTTGGCGAAAGAAAGCGTTTTTGTACAACTTCATAGAAATAGCTGTAACTTTTGATAGAAGACTCAGACAAACATGTTTATGGCCTTATCTTATAGAACTCAAGGTCTCCGTGCTGGGAAAACAGGTTTTGCAGCTGTTTGAGCTAAGATTTCCAAGTTATTCACATAATGAAAACCTATACTTTGTTTCGGTCGAGTTCCCCATTCAAATGCATGTAACAGTGAGAAACGCACTGTCTTGGCGAAAGAAAGCGTTTTTGTACAACTTCATAGAAATAGCTGTAACTTTTGATAGAAGACTCAGACAAACATGTTTATGGCCTTATCTTATAGAACTCAAGGTCTCCGTGCTGGGAAAACAGGTTTTGTAGCTGTTTGAGCTAAGATTTCCAAGTTATTCACATAATGAAAACCTATACTTTGTTTCGGTCGAGTTCCCCATTCAAATGCATGTAACAGTGAGAAATGCACTGTCTTGGCGAAAGAAAGCGTTTTTGTACAACTTCATAGAAATAGCTGTAACTTTTGATAGAAGACTCAGACAAACATGTTTATGGCCTTATATTATAGAACTCAAGGTCTCCGTGTTGGGAAAACAGGTTTTGCAGCTGTTTGAGCTAAGATTTCCAAGTTATTCACATAATGAAAACCTATACTTTGTTTCGGTCGAGTTCCCCATTCAAATGCATGTAACAGTGAGAAACGCACTGTCTTGGCGAAAGAAAGCGTTTTTGTACAACTTCATAGAACTAGCTGTAACTTTTGATAGAAGACTCGGATACACATGTTTATGGCTTTATCTTATAGAACTCAAGGTTCCCGTGCTGGGAAAACAGGTTTTGCAGCTGTTTGAGCTAAGATTTCCAAGTTATTCACATAATGAAAACCTATACTTTGTTTCGGTCGAGTTCCCCATTCAAATGCATGTAACAGTGAGAAACGCACTGTCTTGGCGAAAGAAAGCGTTTTTGTACAACTTCATAGAAATAGCTGTAACTTTTGATAGAAGACTCGGATACACATGTTTATGGCTTTATCTTATAGAACTCAAGGTTCCCGTGCTGGGAAAACAGGTTTTGCAGCTGTTTGAGCTAAGATTTTCAAGTTATTCACATAATGAAAACGTATACTTTGTTTCGGTCGAGTTCCCCATTCAAATGCATGTAACAGTGAGAAACGCACTGTCTTGGCGAAAGAAAGCGTTTTTGTACAACTTCATAGAAATAGCTGTAACTTTTGATAGAAGACTCAGACAAACATGTTTATGGCCTTATCTTATAGAACTCAAGGTCTCCGTGCTGGGAAAACAGGTTTTGCAGCTGTTTGAGCTAAGATTTCCAAGTTATTCACATAATGAAAACCTATACTTTGTTTCGGTCGAGTTCCCCATTCAAATGCATGTAACAGTGAGAAATGCACTGTCTTGGCGAAAGAAAGCGTTTTTGTACAACTTCATAGAAATAGCTGTAACTTTTGATAGAAGACTCGGATACACATGTTTATGGCTTTATCTTATAGAACTCAATGTTCCCTTGCTGGGAAAACAAGTTTTGTAGCTGTTTGAGCTAAGATTTCCAAGTTATTCACATAATGAAAACCTATACTTTGTTTCGGTCGAGTTCCCCATTCAAATGCATGTAACAGTGAGAAATGCACTGTCTTGGCGAAAGAAAGCGTTTTTGTACAACTTCATAGAAATAGCTGTAACTTTTGATAGAAGACTCAGACAAACATGTTTATGGCCTTATCTTATAGAACTCAAGGTCTCCGTGCTGGGAAAACAGGTTTTGCAGCTGTTTGAGCTAAGATTTCCAAGTTATTCACATAATGAAAACCTATACTTTGTTTCGGTCGAGTTCCCCATTCAAATGCATGTAACAGTGAGAAACGCACTGTCTTGGCGAAAGAAAGCGTTTTTGTACAACTTCATAGAACTAGCTGTAACTTTTGATAGAAGACTCGGATACACATGTTTATGGCTTTATCTTATAGAACTCAAGGTTCCCGTGCTGGGAAAACAGGTTTTGTAGCTGTTTGAGCTAAGATTTCCAAGTTATTCACATAATGAAAACCTATACTTTGTTTCGGTCGAGTTCCCCATTCAAATGCATGTAACAGTGAGAAATGCACTGTCTTGGCGAAAGAAAGCGTTTTTGTACAACTTCATAGAAATAGCTGTAACTTTTGATAGAAGACTCAGACAAACATGTTTATGGCCTTATCTTATAGAACTCAAGGTCTCCGTGCTGGGAAAACAGGTTTTGCAGCTGTTTGAGCTAAGATTTCCAAGTTATTCACATAATGAAAACCTATACTTTGTTTCGGTCGAGTTCCCCATTCAAATGCATGTAACAGTGAGAAACGCACTGTCTTGGCGAAAGAAAGCGTTTTTGTACAACTTCATAGAAATAGCTGTAACTTTTGATAGAAGACTCAGACAAACATGTTTATGGCCTTATATTATAGAACTCAAGGTCTCCGTGCTGGGAAAACAGGTTTTGCAGCTGTTTGAGCTAAGATTTCCAAGTTATTCACATAATGAAAACCTATACTTTGTTTCGGTCGAGTTCCCCATTCAAATGCATGTAACAGTGAGAAACGCACTGTCTTGGCGAAAGAAAGCGTTTTTGTACAACTTCATAGAAATAGCTGTAACTTTTGATAGAAGACTCGGATACACATGTTTATGGCTTTATCTTATAGAACTCAAGGTTCCCGTGCTGGGAAAACAGGTTTTGCAGCTGTTTGAGCTAAGATTTCCAAGTTATTCACATAATGAAAACCTATACTTTGTTTCGGTCGAGTTCCCCATTCAAATGCATGTAACAGTGAGAAACGCACTGTCTTGGCGAAAGAAAGCGTTTTTGTACAACTTCATAGAAATAGCTGTAACTTTTGATAGAAGACTCGGATACACATGTTTATGGCTTTATCTTATAGAACTCAAGGTTCCCGTGCTGGGAAAACAGGTTTTGCAGCTGTTTGAGCTAAGATTTCCAAGTTATTCACATAATGAAAACCTATACTTTGTTTCGGTCGAGTTCCCCATTCAAATGCATGTAACAGTGAGAAACGCACTGTCTTGGCGAAAGAAAGCGTTTTTGTACAACTTCATAGAAATAGCTGTAACTTTTGATAGAAGACTCGGATACACATGTTTATGGCTTTATCTTATAGAACTCAAGGTTCCCGTGCTGGGAAAACAGGTTTTGCAGCTGTTTGAGCTAAGATTTCCAAGTTATTCACACAATGAAAACCTATACTTTGTTTCGGTCGAGTTCCCCATTCAAATGCATGTAACAGTGAGAAATGCACTGTCTTGGCGAAAGAAAGCGTTTTTGTACAACTTCATATGAATAGCTGTAACTTTTGATAGAAGACTCGGATACACATGTTTATGGCTTTATCTTATAGAACTCAAGGTCTCCGTGCTGGGAAAACAGGTTTTGCAGCTGTTTGAGCTAAGATTTCCAAGTTATTCACATAATGAAAACCTATACTTTGTTTCGGTCGAGTTCCCCATTCAAATGCATGTAACAGTGAGAAATGCACTGTCTTGGCGAAAGAAAGCGTTTTTGTACAACTTCATAGAAATAGCTGTAACTTTTGATAGAAGACTCAGACAAACATGTTTATGGCCTTATATTATAGAACTCAAGGTCTCCGTGCTGGGAAAACAGGTTTTGTAGCTGTTTGAGCTAAGATTTCCAAGTTATTCACATAATGAAAACCTATACTTTGTTTCGGTCGAGTTCCCCATTCAAATGCATGTAACAGTGAGAAACGCACTGTCTTGGCGAAAGAAAGCGTTTTTGTACAACTTCATAGAAATAGCTGTAACTTTTGATAGAAGACTCAGACAAACATGTTTATGGCCTTATCTTATAGAACTCAAGGTCTCCGTGCTGGGAAAACAGGTTTTGTAGCTGTTTGAGCTAAGATTTCCAAGTTATTCACATAATGAAAACCTATACTTTGTTTCGGTCGAGTTCCCCATTCAAATGCATGTAACAGTGAGAAATGCACTGTCTTGGCGAAAGAAAGCGTTTTTGTACAACTTCATAGAAATAGCTGTAACTTTTGATAGAAGACTCAGACAAACATGTTTATGGCCTTATCTTATAGAACTCAAGGTCTCCGTGCTGGGAAAACAGGTTTTGCAGCTGTTTGAGCTAAGATTTCCAAGTTATTCACATAATGAAAACCTATACTTTGTTTCGGTCGAGTTCCCCATTCAAATGCATGTAACAGTGAGAAACGCACTGTCTTGGCGAAAGAAAGCGTTTTTGTACAACTTCATAGAAATAGCTGTAACTTTTGATAGAAGACTCAGACAAACATGTTTATGGCCTTATATTATAGAACTCAAGGTCTCCGTGCTGGGAAAACAGGTTTTGCAGCTGTTTGAGCTAAGATTTCCAAGTTATTCACATAATGAAAACCTATACTTTGTTTCGGTCGAGTTCCCCATTCAAATGCATGTAACAGTGAGAAACGCACTGTCTTGGCGAAAGAAAGCGTTTTTGTACAACTTCATAGAACTAGCTGTAACTTTTGATAGAAGACTCGGATACACATGTTTATGGCTTTATCTTATAGAACTCAAGGTTCCCGTGCTGGGAAAACAGGTTTTGTAGCTGTTTGAGCTAAGATTTCCAAGTTATTCACATAATGAAAACCTATACTTTGTTTCGGTCGAGTTCCCCATTCAAATGCATGTAACAGTGAGAAATGCACTGTCTTGGCGAAAGAAAGCGTTTTTGTACAACTTCATAGAAATAGCTGTAACTTTTGATAGAAGACTCAGACAAACATGTTTATGGCCTTATCTTATAGAACTCAAGGTCTCCGTGCTGGGAAAACAGGTTTTGCAGCTGTTTGAGCTAAGATTTCCAAGTTATTCACATAATGAAAACCTATACTTTGTTTCGGTCGAGTTCCCCATTCAAATGCATGTAACAGTGAGAAACGCACTGTCTTGGCGAAAGAAAGCGTTTTTGTACAACTTCATAGAAATAGCTGTAACTTTTGATAGAAGACTCAGACAAACATGTTTATGGCCTTATCTTATAGAACTCAAGGTCTCCGTGCTGGGAAAACAGGTTTTGCAGCTGTTTGAGCTAAGATTTCCAAGTTATTCACATAATGAAAACCTATACTTTGTTTCGGTTGAGTTCCCCATTCAAATGCATGTAACAGTGAGAAACGCACTGTCTTGGCGAAAGAAAGCGTTTTTGTACAACTTCATAGAAATAGCTGTAACTTTTGATAGAAGACTCGGATACACATGTTTATGGCTTTAGCTTATAGAACTCAAGGTTCTCGTGCTGGGAAAACAGGTTTTGTAGCTGTTTGAGCTAAGATTTCCAAGTTATTCACATAATGAAAACCTATACTTTGTTTCGGTCGAGTTCCCCATTCAAATGCATGTAACAGTGAGAAATGCACTGTCTTGGCGAAAGAAAGCGTTTTTGTACAACTTCATAGAAATAGCTGTAACTTTTGATAGAAGACTCAGACAAACATGTTTATGGCCTTATCTTATAGAACTCAAGGTCTCCGTGCTGGGAAAACAGGTTTTGCAGCTGTTTGAGCTAAGATTTCCAAGTTATTCACATAATGAAAACCTATACTTTGTTTCGGTCGAGTTCCCCATTCAAATGCATGTAACAGTGAGAAACGCACTGTCTTGGCGAAAGAAAGCGTTTTTGTACAACTTCATAGAAATAGCTGTAACTTTTGATAGAAGACTCAGACAAACATGTTTATGGCCTTATCTTATAGAACTCAAGGTCTCCGTGCTGGGAAAACAGGTTTTGCAGCTGTTTGAGCTAAGATTTCCAAGTTATTCACATAATGAAAACCTATACTTTGTTTCGGTCGAGTTCCCCATTCAAATGCATGTAACAGTGAGAAACGCACTGTCTTGGCGAAAGAAAGCGTTTTTGTACAACTTCATAGAAATAGCTGTAACTTTTGATAGAAGACTCGGATACACATGTTTATGGCTTTATCTTATAGAACTCAAGGTTCCCGTGCTGGGAAAACAGGTTTTGCAGCTGTTTGAGCTAAGATTTCCAAGTTATTCACATAATGAAAACCTATACTTTGTTTCGGTCGAGTTCCCCATTCAAATGCATGTAACAGTGAGAAACGCACTGTCTTGGCGAAAGAAAGCGTTTTTGTACAACTTCATAGAAATAGCTGTAACTTTTGATAGAAGACTCGGATACACATGTTTATGGCTTTATCTTATAGAACTCAAGGTTCCCGTGCTGGGAAAACAGGTTTTGCAGCTGTTTGAGCTAAGATTTCCAAGTTATTCACATAATGAAAACCTATACTTTGTTTCGGTCGAGTTCCCCATTCAAATGCATGTAACAGTGAGAAACGCACTGTCTTGGCGAAAGAAAGCGTTTTTGTACAACTTCATAGAAATAGCTGTAACTTTTGATAGAAGACTCGGATACACATGTTTATGGCTTTATCTTATAGAACTCAAGGTTCCCGTGCTGGGAAAACAGGTTTTGCAGCTGTTTGAGCTAAGATTTCCAAGTTATTCACATAATGAAAACCTATACTTTGTTTCGGTCGAGTTCCCCATTCAAATGCATGTAACAGTGAGAAATGCACTGTCTTGGCGAAAGAAAGCGTTTTTGTACAACTTCATAGAAATAGCTGTAACTTTTGATAGAAGACTCAGACAAACATGTTTATGGCCTTATCTTATAGAACTCAAGGTCTCCGTGCTGGGAAAACAGGTTTTGCAGCTGTTTGAGCTAAGATTTCCAAGTTATTCACATAATGAAAACCTATACTTTGTTTCGGTCGAGTTCCCCATTCAAATGCATGTAACAGTGAGAAACGCACTGTCTTGGCGAAAGAAAGCGTTTTTGTACAACTTCATAGAAATAGCTGTAACTTTTGATAGAAGACTCAGACAAACATGTTTATGGCCTTATCTTATAGAACTCAAGGTCTCCGTGCTGGGAAAACAGGTTTTGCAGCTGTTTGAGCTAAGATTTCCAAGTTATTCACATAATGAAAACCTATACTTTGTTTCGGTCGAGTTCCCCATTCAAATGCATGTAACAGTGAGAAATGCACTGTCTTGGCGAAAGAAAGCGTTTTTGTACAACTTCATAGAAATAGCTGTAACTTTTGATAGAAGACTCAGACAAACATGTTTATGGCCTTATCTTATAGAACTCAAGGTCTCCGTGCTGGGAAAACAGGTTTTGTAGCTGTTTGAGCTAAGATTTCCAAGTTATTCACATAATGAAAACCTATACTTTGTTTCGGTCGAGTTCCCCATTCAAATGCATGTAACAGTGAGAAACGCACTGTCTTGGCGAAAGAAAGCGTTTTTGTACAACTTCATAGAAATAGCTGTAACTTTTGATAGAAGACTCGGATACACATGTTTATGGCTTTATCTTATAGAACTCAAGGTTCCCGTGCTGGGAAAACAGGTTTTGCAGCTGTTTGAGCTAAGATTTCCAAGTTATTCACATAATGAAAACCTATACTTTGTTTCGGTCGAGTTCCCCATTCAAATGCATGTAACAGTGAGAAATGCACTGTCTTGGCGAAAGAAAGCGTTTTTGTACAACTTCATAGAAATAGCTGTAACTTTTGATAGAAGACTCAGACAAACATGTTTATGGCCTTATCTTATAGAACTCAAGGTCTCCGTGCTGGGAAAACAGGTTTTGTAGCTGTTTGAGCTAAGATTTCCAAGTTATTCACATAATGAAAACCTATACTTTGTTTCGGTCGAGTTCCCCATTCAAATGCATGTAACAGTGAGAAACGCACTGTCTTGGCGAAAGAAAGCGTTTTTGTACAACTTCATAGAAATAGCTGTAACTTTTGATAGAAGACTCGGATACACATGTTTATGGCTTTATCTTATAGAACTCAAGGTTCCCTTGCTGGGAAAACAGGTTTTGTAGCTGTTTGAGCTAAGATTTCCAAGTTATTCACATAATGAAAACCTATACTTTGTTTCGGTCGAGTTCCCCATTCAAATGCATGTAACAGTGAGAAACGCACTGTCTTGGCGAAAGAAAGCGTTTTTGTACAACTTCATAGAAATAGCTGTAACTTTTGATAGAAGACTCAGACAAACATGTTTATGGCCTTATCTTATAGAACTCAAGGTCTCCGTGCTGGGAAAACAGGTTTTGCAGCTGTTTGAGCTAAGATTTCCAAGTTATTCACATAATGAAAACCTATACTTTGTTTCGGTCGAGTTCCCCATTCAAATGCATGTAACAGTGAGAAACGCACTGTCTTGGCGAAAGAAAGCGTTTTTGTACAACTTCATAGAAATAGCTGTAACTTTTGATAGAAGACTCAGACAAACATGTTTATGGCCTTATCTTATAGAACTCAAGGTTCCCGTGCTGGGAAAACAGGTTTTGTAGCTGTTTGAGCTAAGATTTCCAAGTTATTCACATAATGAAAACCTATACTTTGTTTCGGTCGAGTTCCCCATTCAAATGCATGTAACAGTGAGAAATGCACTGTCTTGGCGAAAGAAAGCGTTTTTGTACAACTTCATAGAAATAGCTGTAACTTTTGATAGAAGACTCAGACAAACATGTTTATGGCCTTATCTTATAGAACTCAAGGTCTCCGTGCTGGGAAAACAGGTTTTGCAGCTGTTTGAGCTAAGATTTCCAAGTTATTCACATAATGAAAACCTATACTTTGTTTCGGTCGAGTTCCCCATTCAAATGCATGTAACAGTGAGAAATGCACTGTCTTGGCGAAAGAAAGCGTTTTTGTACAACTTCATAGAAATAGCTGTAACTTTTGATAGAAGACTCGGATACACATGTTTATGGCTTTATCTTATAGAACTCAAGGTTCCCGTGCTGGGAAAACAGGTTTTGTAGCTGTTTGAGCTAAGATTTCCAAGTTATTCACATAATGAAAACCTATACTTTGTTTCGGTCGAGTTCCCCATTCAAATGCATGTAACAGTGAGAAATGCACTGTCTTGGCGAAAGAAAGCGTTTTTGTACAACTTCATAGAAATAGCTGTAACTTTTGATAGAAGACTCAGACAAACATGTTTATGGCCTTATCTTATAGAACTCAAGGTCTCCGTGCTGGGAAAACAGGTTTTGCAGCTGTTTGAGCTAAGATTTCCAAGTTATTCACATAATGAAAACCTATACTTTGTTTCGGTCGAGTTCCCCATTCAAATGCATGTAACAGTGAGAAACGCACTGTCTTGGCGAAAGAAAGCGTTTTTGTACAACTTCATAGAAATAGCTGTAACTTTTGATAGAAGACTCAGACAAACATGTTTATGCCCTTATCTTATAGAACTCAAGGTCTCCGTGCTGGGAAAACAGGTTTTGCAGCTGTTTGAGCTAAGATTTCCAAGTTATTCACATAATGAAAACCTATACTTTGTTTCGGTCGAGTTCCCCATTCAAATGCATGTAACAGTGAGAAATGCACTGTCTTGGCGAAAGAAAGCGTTTTTGTACAACTTCATAGAAATAGCTGTAACTTTTGATAGAAGACTCAGACAAACATGTTTATGGCCTTATCTTATAGAACTCAAGGTCTCCGTGCTGGGAAAACAGGTTTTGTAGCTGTTTGAGCTAAGATTTCCAAGTTATTCACATAATGAAAACCTATACTTTGTTTCGGTCGAGTTCCCCATTCAAATGCATGTAACAGTGAGAAACGCACTGTCTTGGCGAAAGAAAGCGTTTTTGTACAACTTCATAGAAATAGCTGTAACTTTTGATAGAAGACTCGGATACACATGTTTATGGCTTTATCTTATAGAACTCAAGGTTCCCGTGCTGGGAAAACAGGTTTTGCAGCTGTTTGAGCTAAGATTTCCAAGTTATTCACATAATGAAAACCTATACTTTGTTTCGGTCGAGTTCCCCATTCAAATGCATGTAACAGTGAGAAATGCACTGTCTTGGCGAAAGAAAGCGTTTTTGTACAACTTCATAGAAATAGCTGTAACTTTTGATAGAAGACTCAGACAAACATGTTTATGGCCTTATCTTATAGAACTCAAGGTCTCCGTGCTGGGAAAACAGGTTTTGCAGCTGTTTGAGCTAAGATTTCCAAGTTATTCACATAATGAAAACCTATACTTTGTTTCGGTCGAGTTCCCCATTCAAATGCATGTAACAGTGAGAAACGCACTGTCTTGGCGAAAGAAAGCGTTTTTGTACAACTTCATAGAAATAGCTGTAACTTTTGATAGAAGACTCAGACAAACATGTTTATGGCCTTATCTTATAGAACTCAAGGTCTCCGTGCTGGGAAAACAGGTTTTGCAGCTGTTTGAGCTAAGATTTCCAAGTTATTCACATAATGAAAACCTATACTTTGTTTCGGTCGAGTTCCCCATTCAAATGCATGTAACAGTGAGAAACGCACTGTCTTGGCGAAAGAAAGCGTTTTTGTACAACTTCATAGAAATAGCTGTAACTTTTGATAGAAGACTCGGATACACATGTTTATGGCTTTATCTTATAGAACTCAAGGTTCCCGTGCTGGGAAAACAGGTTTTGCAGCTGTTTGAGCTAAGATTTCCAAGTTATTCACATAATGAAAACCTATACTTTGTTTCGGTCGAGTTCCCCATTCAAATGCATGTAACAGTGAGAAACGCACTGTCTTGGCGAAAGAAAGCGTTTTTGTACAACTTCATAGAAATAGCTGTAACTTTTGATAGAAGACTCAGACAAACATGTTTATGGCCTTATCTTATAGAACTCAAGGTCTCCGTGCTGGGAAAACAGGTTTTGCAGCTGTTTGAGCTAAGATTTCCAAGTTATTCACATAATGAAAACCTATACTTTGTTTCGGTCGAGTTCCCCATTCAAATGCATGTAACAGTGAGAAATGCACTGTCTTGGCGAAAGAAAGCGTTTTTGTACAACTTCATAGAAATAGCTGTAACTTTTGATAGAAGACTCGGATACACATGTTTATGGCTTTATCTTATAGAACTCAAGGTTCCCTTGCTGGGAAAACAGGTTTTGTAGCTGTTTGAGCTAAGATTTCCAAGTTATTCACATAATGAAAACCTATACTTTGTTTCGGTCGAGTTCCCCATTCAAATGCATGTAACAGTGAGAAATGCACTGTCTTGGCGAAAGAAAGCGTTTTTGTACAACTTCATAGAAATAGCTGTAACTTTTGATAGAAGACTCAGACAAACATGTTTATGGCCTTATCTTATAGAACTCAAGGTCTCCGTGCTGGGAAAACAGGTTTTGCAGCTGTTTGAGCTAAGATTTCCAAGTTATTCACATAATGAAAACCTATACTTTGTTTCGGTCGAGTTCCCCATTCAAATGCATGTAACAGTGAGAAATGCACTGTCTTGGCGAAAGAAAGCGTTTTTGTACAACTTCATAGAAATAGCTGTAACTTTTGATAGAAGACTCGGATACACATGTTTATGGCTTTATCTTATAGAACTCAAGGTTCCCTTGTTGGGAAAACAGGTTTTGTAGCTGTTTGAGCTAAGATTTCCAAGTTATTCACATAATGAAAACCTATACTTTGTTTCGGTCGAGTTCCCCATTCAAATGCATGTAACAGTGAGAAATGCACTGTCTTGGCGAAAGAAAGCGTTTTTGTACAACTTCATAGAAATAGCTGTAACTTTTGATAGAAGACTCAGACAAACATGTTTATGGCCTTATCTTATAGAACTCAAGGTCTCCGTGCTGGGAAAACAGGTTTTGCAGCTGTTTGAGCTAAGATTTCCAAGTTATTCACATAATGAAAACCTATACTTTGTTTCGGTCGAGTTCCCCATTCAAATGCATGTAACAGTGAGAAACGCACTGTCTTGGCGAAAGAAAGCGTTTTTGTACAACTTCATAGAAATAGCTGTAACTTTTGATAGAAGACTCGGATACACATGTTTATGGCTTTAT
Source organism: Copadichromis virginalis (assembly GCF_057382275.1). NCBI lineage: Eukaryota > Metazoa > Chordata > Actinopteri > Cichliformes > Cichlidae > Copadichromis > Copadichromis virginalis. The sequence continues at coordinate 4,393,137 of NC_140622.1, forward strand.
CTTATAGAACTCAAGGTTCCCGTGCTGGGAAAACAGGTTTTGCAGCTGTTTGAGCTAAGATTTTCAAGTTATTCACATAATGAAAACCTATACTTTGTTTCGGTCAAATGCATGTAACAGTGAGAAACGCACTGTCTTGGCGAAAGAAAGCGTTTTTGTACAACTTCATAGAACTAGCTGTAACTTTTGATAGAAGACTCAGACAAACATGTTTATGGCCTTATCTTATAGAACTCAAGGTCTCCGTGCTGGGAAAACAGGTTTTGCAGCTGTTTGAGCTAAGATTTCCAAGTTATTCACATAATAAAAACCTATACTTTGTTTCGGTCGAGTTCCCCATTCAAATGCATGTAACAGTGAGAAATGCACTGTCTTGGCGAAAGAAAGCGTTTTTGTACAACTTCATAGAAATAGCTGTAACTTTTGATAGAAGACTCGGATACACATGTTTATGGCTTTATCTTATAGAACTCAAGGTTCCCTTGCTGGGAAAACAGGTTTTGTAGCTGTTTGAGCTAAGATTTCCAAGTTATTCACATAATGAAAACCTATACTTTGTTTCGGTCGAGTTCCCCATTCAAATGCATGTAACAGTGAGAAATGCACTGTCTTGGCGAAAGAAAGCGTTTTTGTACAACTTCATAGAAATAGCTGTAACTTTTGATAGAAGACTCAGACAAACATGTTTATGGCCTTATCTTATAGAACTCAAGGTCTCCGTGCTGGGAAAACAGGTTTTGCAGCTGTTTGAGCTAAGATTTCCAAGTTATTCACATAATGAAAACCTATACTTTGTTTCGGTCGAGTTCCCCATTCAAATGCATGTAACAGTGAGAAATGCACTGTCTTGGCGAAAGAAAGCGTTTTTGTACAACTTCATAGAAATAGCTGTAACTTTTGATAGAAGACTCGGATACACATGTTTATGGCTTTATCTTATAGAACTCAAGGTTCCCTTGTTGGGAAAACAGGTTTTGTAGCTGTTTGAGCTAAGATTTCCAAGTTATTCACATAATGAAAACCTATACTTTGTTTCGGTCGAGTTCCCCATTCAAATGCATGTAACAGTGAGAAATGCACTGTCTTGGCGAAAGAAAGCGTTTTTGTACAACTTCATAGAAATAGCTGTAACTTTTGATAGAAGACTCAGACAAACATGTTTATGGCCTTATCTTATAGAACTCAAGGTCTCCGTGCTGGGAAAACAGGTTTTGCAGCTGTTTGAGCTAAGATTTCCAAGTTATTCACATAATGAAAACCTATACTTTGTTTCGGTCGAGTTCCCCATTCAAATGCATGTAACAGTGAGAAACGCACTGTCTTGGCGAAAGAAAGCGTTTTTGTACAACTTCATAGAAATAGCTGTAACTTTTGATAGAAGACTCAGACAAACATGTTTATGGCCTTATCTTATAGAACTCAAGGTCTCCGTGCTGGGAAAACAGGTTTTGCAGCTGTTTGAGCTAAGATTTCCAAGTTATTCACATAATGAAAACCTATACTTTGTTTCGGTCGAGTTCCCCATTCAAATGCATGTAACAGTGAGAAATGCACTGTCTTGGCGAAAGAAAGCGTTTTTGTACAACTTCATAGAAATAGCTGTAACTTTTGATAGAAGACTCGGATACACATGTTTATGGCTTTATCTTATAGAACTCAAGGTTCCCTTGCTGGGAAAACAGGTTTTGTAGCTGTTTGAGCTAAGATTTCCAAGTTATTCACATAATGAAAACCTATACTTTGTTTCGGTCGAGTTCCCCATTCAAATGCATGTAACAGTGAGAAATGCACTGTCTTGGCGAAAGAAAGCGTTTTTGTACAACTTCATAGAAATAGCTGTAACTTTTGATAGAAGACTCAGACAAACATGTTTATGGCCTTATCTTATAGAACTCAAGGTCTCCGTGCTGGGAAAACAGGTTTTGCAGCTGTTTGAGCTAAGATTTCCAAGTTATTCACATAATGAAAACCTATACTTTGTTTCGGTCGAGTTCCCCATTCAAATGCATGTAACAGTGAGAAACGCACTGTCTTGGCGAAAGAAAGCGTTTTTGTACAACTTCATAGAAATAGCTGTAACTTTTGATAGAAGACTCAGACAAACATGTTTATGGCCTTATCTTATAGAACTCAAGGTCTCCGTGCTGGGAAAACAGGTTTTGCAGCTGTTTGAGCTAAGATTTCCAAGTTATTCACATAATGAAAACCTATACTTTGTTTCGGTCGAGTTCCCCATTCAAATGCATGTAACAGTGAGAAACGCACTGTCTTGGCGAAAGAAAGCGTTTTTGTACAACTTCATAGAAATAGCTGTAACTTTTGATAGAAGACTCGGATACACATGTTTATGGCTTTATCTTATAGAACTCAAGGTTCCCGTGCTGGGAAAACAGGTTTTGCAGCTGTTTGAGCTAAGATTTTCAAGTTATTCACATAATGAAAACCTATACTTTGTTTCGGTCGAGTTCCCCATTCAAATGCATGTAACAGTGAGAAACGCACTGTCTTGGCGAAAGAAAGCGTTTTTGTACAACTTCATAGAAATAGCTGTAACTTTTGATAGAAGACTCAGACAAACATGTTTATGGCCTTATCTTATAGAACTCAAGGTCTCCGTGCTGGGAAAACAGGTTTTGCAGCTGTTTGAGCTAAGATTTCCAAGTTATTCACATAATGAAAACCTATACTTTGTTTCGGTCGAGTTCCCCATTCAAATGCATGTAACAGTGAGAAATGCACTGTCTTGGCGAAAGAAAGCGTTTTTGTACAACTTCATAGAAATAGCTGTAACTTTTGATAGAAGACTCGGATACACATGTTTATGGCTTTATCTTATAGAACTCAAGGTTCCCTTGCTGGGAAAACAGGTTTTGTAGCTGTTTGAGCTAAGATTTCCAAGTTATTCACATAATGAAAACCTATACTTTGTTTCGGTCGAGTTCCCCATTCAAATGCATGTAACAGTGAGAACTGCACTGTCTTGGCGAAAGAAAGCGTTTTTGTACAACTTCATAGAAATAGCTGTAACTTTTGATAGAAGACTCAGACAAACATGTTTATGGCCTTATCTTATAGAACTCAAGGTCTCCGTGCTGGGAAAACAGGTTTTGCAGCTGTTTAAGCTAAGATTTCCAAGTTATTCACATAATGAAAACCTATACTTTGTTTCGGTCGAGTTCCCCATTCAAATGCATGTAACAGTGAGAAATGCACTGTCTTGGCGAAAGAAAGCGTTTTTGTACAACTTCATAGAAATAGCTGTAACTTTTGATAGAAGACTCGGATACACATGTTTATGGCTTTATCTTATAGAACTCAAGGTTCCCTTGTTGGGAAAACAGGTTTTGTAGCTGTTTGAGCTAAGATTTCCAAGTTATTCACATAATGAAAACCTATACTTTGTTTCGGTCGAGTTCCCCATTCAAATGCATGTAACAGTGAGAAATGCACTGTCTTGGCGAAAGAAAGCGTTTTTGTACAACTTCATAGAAATAGCTGTAACTTTTGATAGAAGACTCAGACAAACATGTTTATGGCCTTATCTTATAGAACTCAAGGTCTCCGTGCTGGGAAAACAGGTTTTGCAGCTGTTTGAGCTAAGATTTCCAAGTTATTCACATAATGAAAACCTATACTTTGTTTCGGTCGAGTTCCCCATTCAAATGCATGTAACAGTGAGAAACGCACTGTCTTGGCGAAAGAAAGCGTTTTTGTACAACTTCATAGAAATAGCTGTAACTTTTGATAGAAGACTCAGACAAACATGTTTATGGCCTTATCTTATAGAACTCAAGGTCTCCGTGCTGGGAAAACAGGTTTTGCAGCTGTTTGAGCTAAGATTTCCAAGTTATTCACATAATGAAAACCTATACTTTGTTTCGGTCGAGTTCCCCATTCAAATGCATGTAACAGTGAGAAACGCACTGTCTTGGCGAAAGAAAGCGTTTTTGTACAACTTCATAGAAATAGCTGTAACTTTTGATAGAAGACTCGGATACACATGTTTATGGCTTTATCTTATAGAACTCAAGGTTCCCGTGCTGGGAAAACAGGTTTTGCAGCTGTTTGAGCTAAGATTTCCAAGTTATTCACATAATGAAAACCTATACTTTGTTTCGGTCGAGTTCCCCATTCAAATGCATGTAACAGTGAGAAACGCACTGTCTTGGCGAAAGAAAGCGTTTTTGTACAACTTCATAGAAATAGCTGTAACTTTTGATAGAAGACTCAGACAAACATGTTTATGGTCTTATCTTATAGAACTCAAGGTCTCCGTGCTGGGAAAACAGGTTTTGCAGCTGTTTGAGCTAAGATTTCCAAGTTATTCACATAATGAAAACCTATACTTTGTTTCGGTCGAGTTCCCCATTCAAATGCATGTAACAGTGAGAAACGCACTGTCTTGGCGAAAGAAAGCGTTTTTGTACAACTTCATAGAAATAGCTGTAACTTTTGATAGAAGACTCGGATACACATGTTTATGGCTTTATCTTATAGAACTCAAGGTTCCCTTGCTGGGAAAACAGGTTTTGTAGCTGTTTGAGCTAAGATTTCCAAGTTATTCACATAATGAAAACCTATACTTTGTTTCGGTCGAGTTCCCCATTCAAATGCATGTAACAGTGAGAAATGCACTGTCTTGGCGAAAGAAAGCGTTTTTGTACAACTTCATAGAAATAGCTGTAACTTTTGATAGAAGACTCAGACAAACATGTTTATGGCCTTATCTTATAGAACTCAAGGTCTCCGTGCTGGGAAAACAGGTTTTGCAGCTGTTTGAGCTAAGATTTCCAAGTTATTCACATAATGAAAACCTATACTTTGTTTCGGTCGAGTTCCCCATTCAAATGCATGTAACAGTGAGAAACGCACTGTCTTGGCGAAAGAAAGCGTTTTTGTACAACTTCATAGAAATAGCTGTAACTTTTGATAGAAGACTCAGACAAACATGTTTATGGCCTTATCTTATAGAACTCAAGGTCTCCGTGCTGGGAAAACAGGTTTTGCAGCTGTTTGAGCTAAGATTTCCAAGTTATTCACATAATGAAAACCTATACTTTGTTTCGGTCGAGTTCCCCATTCAAATGCATGTAACAGTGAGAAACGCACTGTCTTGGCGAAAGAAAGCGTTTTTGTACAACTTCATAGAAATAGCTGTAACTTTTGATAGAAGACTCGGATACACATGTTTATGGCTTTATCTTATAGAACTCAAGGTTCCCGTGCTGGGAAAACAGGTTTTGCAGCTGTTTGAGCTAAGATTTCCAAGTTATTCACATAATGAAAACCTATACTTTGTTTCGGTCGAGTTCCCCATTCAAATGCATGTAACAGTGAGAAACGCACTGTCTTGGCGAAAGAAAGCGTTTTTGTACAACTTCATAGAAATAGCTGTAACTTTTGATAGAAGACTCAGACAAACATGTTTATGGCCTTATCTTATAGAACTCAAGGTCTCCGTGCTGGGAAAACAGGTTTTGCAGCTGTTTGAGCTAAGATTTCCAAGTTATTCACATAATGAAAACCTATACTTTGTTTCGGTCGAGTTCCCCATTCAAATGCATGTAACAGTGAGAAACGCACTGTCTTGGCGAAAGAAAGCGTTTTTGTACAACTTCATAGAAATAGCTGTAACTTTTGATAGAAGACTCAGACAAACATGTTTATGGCCTTATCTTATAGAACTCAAGGTCTCCGTGCTGGGAAAACAGGTTTTGCAGCTGGTTGAGCTAAGATTTCCAAGTTATTCACATAATGAAAACCTATACTTTGTTTCGGTCGAGTTCCCCATTCAAATGCATGTAACAGTGAGAAACGCACTGTCTTGGCGAAAGAAAGCGTTTTTGTACAACTTCATAGAAATAGCTGTAACTTTTGATAGAAGACTCAGACAAACATGTTTATGGCCTTATCTTATAGAACTCAAGGTCTCCGTGCTGGGAAAACAGGTTTTGCAGCTGTTTGAGCTAAGATTTCCAAGTTATTCACATAATGAAAACCTATACTTTGTTTCGGTCGAGTTCCCCATTCAAATGCATGTAACAGTGAGAAACGCACTGTCTTGGCGAAAGAAAGCGTTTTTGTACAACTTCATAGAAATAGCTGTAACTTTTGATAGAAGACTCGGATACACATGTTTATGGCTTTATCTTATAGAACTCAAGGTTCCCGTGCTGGGAAAACAGGTTTTGCAGCTGTTTGAGCTAAGATTTCCAAGTTATTCACATAATGAAAACCTATACTTTGTTTCGGTCGAGTTCCCCATTCAAATGCATGTAACAGTGAGAAACGCACTGTCTTGGCGAAAGAAAGCGTTTTTGTACAACTTCATAGAAATAGCTGTAACTTTTGATAGAAGACTCAGACAAACATGTTTATGGCCTTATCTTATAGAACTCAAGGTCTCCGTGCTGGGAAAACAGGTTTTGCAGCTGTTTGAGCTAAGATTTCCAAGTTATTCACATAATGAAAACCTATACTTTGTTTCGGTCGAGTTCCCCATTCAAATGCATGTAACAGTGAGAAACGCACTGTCTTGGCGAAAGAAAGCGTTTTTGTACAACTTCATAGAAATAGCTGTAACTTTTGATAGAAGACTCGGATACACATGTTTATGGCTTTATCTTATAGAACTCAAGGTTCCCTTGTTGGGAAAACAGGTTTTGTAGCTGTTTGAGCTAAGATTTCCAAGTTATTCACATAATGAAAACCTATACTTTGTTTCGGTCGAGTTCCCCATTCAAATGCATGTAACAGTGAGAAATGCACTGTCTTGGCGAAAGAAAGCGTTTTTGTACAACTTCATAGAAATAGCTGTAACTTTTGATAGAAGACTCAGACAAACATGTTTATGGCCTTATCTTATAGAACTCAAGGTCTCCGTGCTGGGAAAACAGGTTTTGCAGCTGTTTGAGCTAAGATTTCCAAGTTATTCACATAATGAAAACCTATACTTTGTTTCGGTCGAGTTCCCCATTCAAATGCATGTAACAGTGAGAAACGCACTGTCTTGGCGAAAGAAAGCGTTTTTGTACAACTTCATAGAAATAGCTGTAACTTTTGATAGAAGACTCAGACAAACATGTTTATGGCCTTATCTTATAGAACTCAAGGTCTCCGTGCTGGGAAAACAGGTTTTGCAGCTGTTTGAGCTAAGATTTCCAAGTTATTCACATAATGAAAACCTATACTTTGTTTCGGTCGAGTTCCCCATTCAAATGCATGTAACAGTGAGAAACGCACTGTCTTGGCGAAAGAAAGCGTTTTTGTACAATTTCATAGAAATAGCTGTAACTTTTGATAGAAGACTCGGATACACATGTTTATGGCTTTATCTTATAGAACTCAAGGTTCCCGTGCTGGGAAAACAGGTTTTGCAGCTGTTTGAGCTAAGATTTCCAAGTTATTCACATAATGAAAACCTATACTTTGTTTCGGTCGAGTTCCCCATTCAAATGCATGTAACAGTGAGAAACGCACTGTCTTGGCGAAAGAAAGCGTTTTTGTACAACTTCATAGAAATAGCTGTAACTTTTGATAGAAGACTCAGACAAACATGTTTATGGCCTTATCTTATAGAACTCAAGGTCTCCGTGCTGGGAAAACAGGTTTTGCAGCTGTTTGAGCTAAGATTTCCAAGTTATTCACATAATGAAAACCTATACTTTGTTTCGGTCGAGTTCCCCATTCAAATGCATGTAACAGTGAGAAACGCACTGTCTTGGCGAAAGAAAGCGTTTTTGTACAACTTCATAGAAATAGCTGTAACTTTTGATAGAAGACTCGGATACACATGTTTATGGCTTTATCTTATAGAACTCAAGGTTCCCGTGCTGGGAAAACAGGTTTTGCAGCTGTTTGAGCTAAGATTTCCAAGTTATTCACATAATGAAAACCTATACTTTGTTTCGGTCGAGTTCCCCATTCAAATGCATGTAACAGTGAGAAACGCACTGTCTTGGCGAAAGAAAGCGTTTTTGTACAACTTCATAGAAATAGCTGTAACTTTTGATAGAAGACTCGGATACACATGTTTATGGCTTTATCTTATAGAACTCAAGGTTCCCGTGCTGGGAAAACAGGTTTTGCAGCTGTTTGAGCTAAGATTTTCAAGTTATTCACATAATGAAAACCTATACTTTGTTTCGGTCGAGTTCCCCATTCAAATGCATGTAACAGTGAGAAACGCACTGTCTTGGCGAAAGAAAGCGTTTTTGTACAACTTCATAGAAATAGCTGTAACTTTTGATAGAAGACTCAGACAAACATGTTTATGGCTTTATCTTATAGAACTCAAGGTCTCCGTGCTGGGAAAACAGGTTTTGCAGCTGTTTGAGCTAAGATTTCCAAGTTATTCACATAATAAAAACCTATACTTTGTTTCGGTCGAGTTCCCCATTCAAATGCATGTAACAGTGAGAAATGCACTGTCTTGGCGAAAGAAAGCGTTTTTGTACAACTTCATAGAAATAGCTGTAACTTTTGATAGAAGACTCGGATACACATGTTTATGGCTTTATCTTATAGAACTCAAGGTTCCCTTGCTGGGAAAACAGGTTTTGTAGCTGTTTGAGCTAAGATTTCCAAGTTATTCACATAATGAAAACCTATACTTTGTTTCGGTCGAGTTCCCCATTCAAATGCATGTAACAGTGAGAAATGCACTGTCTTGGCGAAAGAAAGCGTTTTTGTACAACTTCATAGAAATAGCTGTAACTTTTGATAGAAGACTCAGACAAACATGTTTATGGCCTTATCTTATAGAACTCAAGGTCTCCGTGCTGGGAAAACAGGTTTTGCAGCTGTTTGAGCTAAGATTTCCAAGTTATTCACATAATGAAAACCTATACTTTGTTTCGGTCGAGTTCCCCATTCAAATGCATGTAACAGTGAGAAATGCACTGTCTTGGCGAAAGAAAGCGTTTTTGTACAACTTCATAGAAATAGCTGTAACTTTTGATAGAAGACTCAGACAAACATGTTTATGGCCTTATCTTATAGAACTCAAGGTCTCCGTGCTGGGAAAACAGGTTTTGCAGCTGTTTGAGCTAAGATTTCCAAGTTATTCACATAATGAAAACCTATACTTTGTTTCGGTCGAGTTCCCCATTCAAATGCATGTAACAGTGAGAAACGCACTGTCTTGGCGAAAGAAAGCGTTTTTGTACAACTTCATAGAAATAGCTGTAACTTTTGATAGAAGACTCAGACAAACATGTTTATGGCCTTATCTTATAGAACTCAAGGTCTCCGTGCTGGGAAAACAGGTTTTGCAGCTGTTTGAGCTAAGATTTCCAAGTTATTCACATAATGAAAACCTATACTTTGTTTCGGTCGAGTTCCCCATTCAAATGCATGTAACAGTGAGAAATGCACTGTCTTGGCGAAAGAAAGCGTTTTTGTACAACTTCATAGAAAGAGCTGTAACTTTTGATAGAAGACTCAGACAAACATGTTTATGGCCTTATCTTATAGAACTCAAGGTCTCCGTGCTGGGAAAACAGGTTTTGCAGCTGTTTGAGCTAAGATTTCCAAGTTATTCACATAATGAAAACCTATACTTTGTTTCGGTCGAGTTCCCCATTCAAATGCATGTAACAGTGAGAAACGCACTGTCTTGGCGAAAGAAAGCGTTTTTGTACAACTTCATAGAAATAGCTGTAACTTTTGATAGAAGACTCAGACAAACATGTTTATGGCCTTATCTTATAGAACTCAAGGTCTCCGTGCTGGGAAAACAGGTTTTGCAGCTGTTTGAGCTAAGATTTCCAAGTTATTCACATAATGAAAACCTATACTTTGTTTCGGTCGAGTTCCCCATTCAAATGCATGTAACAGTGAGAAACGCACTGTCTTGGCGAAAGAAAGCGTTTTTGTACAACTTCATAGAAATAGCTGTAACTTTTGATAGAAGACTCGGATACACATGTTTATGGCTTTATCTTATAGAACTCAAGGTTCCCGTGCTGGGAAAACAGGTTTTGCAGCTGTTTGAGCTAAGATTTCCAAGTTATTCACATAATGAAAACCTATACTTTGTTTCGGTCGAGTTCCCCATTCAAATGCATGTAACAGTGAGAAACGCACTGTCTTGGCGAAAGAAAGCGTTTTTGTACAACTTCATAGAAATAGCTGTAACTTTTGATAGAAGACTCGGATACACATGTTTATGGCTTTATCTTATAGAACTCAAGGTTCCCGTGCTGGGAAAACAGGTTTTGCAGCTGTTTGAGCTAAGATTTCCAAGTTATTCACATAATGAAAACCTATACTTTGTTTCGGTCGAGTTCCCCATTCAAATGCATGTAACAGTGAGAAACGCACTGTCTTGGCGAAAGAAAGCGTTTTTGTACAACTTCATAGAAATAGCTGTAACTTTTGATAGAAGACTCAGACAAACATGTTTATGGCCTTATCTTATAGAACTCAAGGTCTCCGTGCTGGGAAAACAGGTTTTGCAGCTGTTTGAGCTAAGATTTCCAAGTTATTCACATAATGAAAACCTATACTTTGTTTCGGTCGAGTTCCCCATTCAAATGCATGTAACAGTGAGAAACGCACTGTCTTGGCGAAAGAAAGCGTTTTTGTACAACTTCATAGAAATAGCTGTAACTTTTGATAGAAGACTCAGACAAACATGTTTATGGCCTTATCTTATAGAACTCAAGGTCTCCGTGCTGGGAAAACAGGTTTTGCAGCTGTTTGAGCTAAGATTTCCAAGTTATTCACATAATGAAAACCTATACTTTGTTTCGGTCGAGTTCCCCATTCAAATGCATGTAACAGTGAGAAACGCACTGTCTTGGCGAAAGAAAGCGTTTTTGTACAACTTCATAGAAATAGCTGTAACTTTTGATAGAAGACTCGGATACACATGTTTATGGCTTTATCTTATAGAACTCAAGGTTCCCGTGCTGGGAAAACAGGTTTTGCAGCTGTTTGAGCTAAGATTTCCAAGTTATTCACATAATGAAAACCTATACTTTGTTTCGGTCGAGTTCCCCATTCAAATGCATGTAACAGTGAGAAACGCACTGTCTTGGCGAAAGAAAGCGTTTTTGTACAACTTCATAGAAATAGCTGTAACTTTTGATAGAAGACTCGGATACACATGTTTATGGCTTTATCTTATAGAACTCAAGGTTCCCGTGCTGGGAAAACAGGTTTTGCAGCTGTTTGAGCTAAGATTTCCAAGTTATTCACATAATGAAAACCTATACTTTGTTTCGGTCGAGTTCCCCATTCAAATGCATGTAACAGTGAGAAACGCACTGTCTTGGCGAAAGAAAGCGTTTTTGTACAACTTCATAGAAATAGCTGTAACTTTTGATAGAAGACTCAGACAAACATGTTTATGGCCTTATCTTATAGAACTCAAGGTCTCCGTGCTGGGAAAACAGGTTTTGCAGCTGTTTGAGCTAAGATTTCCAAGTTATTCACATAATGAAAACCTATACTTTGTTTCGGTCGAGTTCCCCATTCAAATGCATGTAACAGTGAGAAACGCACTGTCTTGGCGAAAGAAAGCGTTTTTGTACAACTTCATAGAAATAGCTGTAACTTTTGATAGAAGACTCGGATACACATGTTTATGGCTTTATCTTATAGAACTCAAGGTTCCCGTGCTGGGAAAACAGGTTTTGCAGCTGTTTGAGCTAAGATTTCCAAGTTATTCACATAATGAAAACCTATACTTTGTTTCGGTCGAGTTCCCCATTCAAATGCATGTAACAGTGAGAAACGCACTGTCTTGGCGAAAGAAAGCGTTTTTGTACAACTTCATAGAAATAGCTGTAACTTTTGATAGAAGACTCGGATACACATGTTTATGGCTTTATCTTATAGAACTCAAGGTTCCCGTGCTGGGAAAACAGGTTTTGCAGCTGTTTGAGCTAAGATTTTCAAGTTATTCACATAATGAAAACCTATACTTTGTTTCGGTCGAGTTCCCCATTCAAATGCATGTAACAGTGAGAAACGCACTGTCTTGGCGAAAGAAAGCGTTTTTGTACAACTTCATAGAAATAGCTGTAACTTTTGATAGAAGACTCAGACAAACATGTTTATGGCTTTATCTTATAGAACTCAAGGTCTCCGTGCTGGGAAAACAGGTTTTGCAGCTGTTTGAGCTAAGATTTCCAAGTTATTCACATAATAAAAACCTATACTTTGTTTCGGTCGAGTTCCCCATTCAAATGCATGTAACAGTGAGAAATGCACTGTCTTGGCGAAAGAAAGCGTTTTTGTACAACTTCATAGAAATAGCTGTAACTTTTGATAGAAGACTCGGATACACATGTTTATGGCTTTATCTTATAGAACTCAAGGTTCCCTTGCTGGGAAAACAGGTTTTGTAGCTGTTTGAGCTAAGATTTCCAAGTTATTCACATAATGAAAACCTATACTTTGTTTCGGTCGAGTTCCCCATTCAAATGCATGTAACAGTGAGAAATGCACTGTCTTGGCGAAAGAAAGCGTTTTTGTACAACTTCATAGAAATAGCTGTAACTTTTGATAGAAGACTCAGACAAACATGTTTATGGCCTTATCTTATAGAACTCAAGGTCTCCGTGCTGGGAAAACAGGTTTTGCAGCTGTTTGAGCTAAGATTTCCAAGTTATTCACATAATGAAAACCTATACTTTGTTTCGGTCGAGTTCCCCATTCAAATGCATGTAACAGTGAGAAATGCACTGTCTTGGCGAAAGAAAGCGTTTTTGTACAACTTCATAGAAATAGCTGTAACTTTTGATAGAAGACTCAGACAAACATGTTTATGGCCTTATCTTATAGAACTCAAGGTCTCCGTGCTGGGAAAACAGGTTTTGCAGCTGTTTGAGCTAAGATTTCCAAGTTATTCACATAATGAAAACCTATACTTTGTTTCGGTCGAGTTCCCCATTCAAATGCATGTAACAGTGAGAAACGCACTGTCTTGGCGAAAGAAAGCGTTTTTGTACAACTTCATAGAAATAGCTGTAACTTTTGATAGAAGACTCAGACAAACATGTTTATGGCCTTATCTTATAGAACTCAAGGTCTCCGTGCTGGGAAAACAGGTTTTGCAGCTGTTTGAGCTAAGATTTCCAAGTTATTCACATAATGAAAACCTATACTTTGTTTCGGTCGAGTTCCCCATTCAAATGCATGTAACAGTGAGAAATGCACTGTCTTGGCGAAAGAAAGCGTTTTTGTACAACTTCATAGAAAGAGCTGTAACTTTTGATAGAAGACTCAGACAAACATGTTTATGGCCTTATCTTATAGAACTCAAGGTCTCCGTGCTGGGAAAACAGGTTTTGCAGCTGTTTGAGCTAAGATTTCCAAGTTATTCACATAATGAAAACCTATACTTTGTTTCGGTCGAGTTCCCCATTCAAATGCATGTAACAGTGAGAAACGCACTGTCTTGGCGAAAGAAAGCGTTTTTGTACAACTTCATAGAAATAGCTGTAACTTTTGATAGAAGACTCAGACAAACATGTTTATGGCCTTATCTTATAGAACTCAAGGTCTCCGTGCTGGGAAAACAGGTTTTGCAGCTGTTTGAGCTAAGATTTCCAAGTTATTCACATAATGAAAACCTATACTTTGTTTCGGTCGAGTTCCCCATTCAAATGCATGTAACAGTGAGAAACGCACTGTCTTGGCGAAAGAAAGCGTTTTTGTACAACTTCATAGAAATAGCTGTAACTTTTGATAGAAGACTCGGATACACATGTTTATGGCTTTATCTTATAGAACTCAAGGTTCCCGTGCTGGGAAAACAGGTTTTGCAGCTGTTTGAGCTAAGATTTCCAAGTTATTCACATAATGAAAACCTATACTTTGTTTCGGTCGAGTTCCCCATTCAAATGCATGTAACAGTGAGAAACGCACTGTCTTGGCGAAAGAAAGCGTTTTTGTACAACTTCATAGAAATAGCTGTAACTTTTGATAGAAGACTCGGATACACATGTTTATGGCTTTATCTTATAGAACTCAAGGTTCCCGTGCTGGGAAAACAGGTTTTGCAGCTGTTTGAGCTAAGATTTCCAAGTTATTCACATAATGAAAACCTATACTTTGTTTCGGTCGAGTTCCCCATTCAAATGCATGTAACAGTGAGAAACGCACTGTCTTGGCGAAAGAAAGCGTTTTTGTACAACTTCATAGAAATAGCTGTAACTTTTGATAGAAGACTCAGACAAACATGTTTATGGCCTTATCTTATAGAACTCAAGGTCTCCGTGCTGGGAAAACAGGTTTTGCAGCTGTTTGAGCTAAGATTTTCAAGTTATTCACATAATGAAAACCTATACTTTGTTTCGGTCGAGTTCCCCATTCAAATGCATGTAACAGTGAGAAACGCACTGTCTTGGCGAAAGAAAGCGTTTTTGTACAACTTCATAGAACTAGCTGTAACTTTTGATAGAAGACTCAGACAAACATGTTTATGGCCTTATCTTATAGAACTCAAGGTCTCCGTGCTGGGAAAACAGGTTTTGCAGCTGTTTGAGCTAAGATTTCCAAGTTATTCACATAATGAAAACCTATACTTTGTTTCGGTCGAGTTCCCCATTCAAATGCATGTAACAGTGAGAAATGCACTGTCTTGGCGAAAGAAAGCGTTTTTGTACAACTTCATAGAAATAGCTGTAACTTTTGATAGAAGACTCGGATACACATGTTTATGGCTTTATCTTATAGAACTCAAGGTTCCCTTGCTGGGAAAACAGGTTTTGTAGCTGTTTGAGCTAAGATTTCCAAGTTATTCACATAATGAAAACCTATACTTTGTTTCGGTCGAGTTCCCCATTCAAATGCATGTAACAGTGAGAAATGCACTGTCTTGGCGAAAGAAAGCGTTTTTGTACAACTTCATAGAAATAGCTGTAACTTTTGATAGAAGACTCAGACAAACATGTTTATGGCCTTATATTATAGAACTCAAGGTCTCCGTGCTGGGAAAACAGGTTTTGCAGCTGTTTGAGCTAAGATTTCCAAGTTATTCACATAATGAAAACCTATACTTTGTTTCGGTCGAGTTCCCCATTCAAATGCATGTAACAGTGAGAAACGCACTGTCTTGGCGAAAGAAAGCGTTTTTGTACAACTTCATAGAAATAGCTGTAACTTTTGATAGAAGACTCAGACAAACATGTTTATGGCCTTATCTTATAGAACTCAAGGTCTCCGTGCTGGGAAAACAGGTTTTGCAGCTGTTTGAGCTAAGATTTCCAAGTTATTCACATAATGAAAACCTATACTTTGTTTCGGTCGAGTTCCCCATTCAAATGCATGTAACAGTGAGAAACGCACTGTCTTGGCGAAAGAAAGCGTTTTTGTACAACTTCATAGAAATAGCTGTAACTTTTGATAGAAGACTCGGATACACATGTTTATGGCTTTATCTTATAGAACTCAAGGTTCCCGTGCTGGGAAAACAGGTTTTGCAGCTGTTTGAGCTAAGATTTCCAAGTTATTCACATAATGAAAACCTATACTTTGTTTCGGTCGAGTTCCCCATTCAAATGCATGTAACAGTGAGAAACGCACTGTCTTGGCGAAAGAAAGCGTTTTTGTACAACTTCATAGAAATAGCTGTAACTTTTGATAGAAGACTCGGATACACATGTTTATGGCTTTATCTTATAGAACTCAAGGTTCCCGTGCTGGGAAAACAGGTTTTGCAGCTGTTTGAGCTAAGATTTCCAAGTTATTCACATAATGAAAACCTATACTTTGTTTCGGTCGAGTTCCCCATTCAAATGCATGTAACAGTGAGAAACGCACTGTCTTGGCGAAAGAAAGCGTTTTTGTACAACTTCATAGAAATAGCTGTAACTTTTGATAGAAGACTCGGATACACATGTTTATGGCTTTATCTTATAGAACTCAAGGTTCCCGTGCTGGGAAAACAGGTTTTGCAGCTGTTTGAGCTAAGATTTTCAAGTTATTCACATAATGAAAACCTATACTTTGTTTCGGTCGAGTTCCCCATTCAAATGCATGTAACAGTGAGAAACGCACTGTCTTGGCGAAAGAAAGCGTTTTTGTACAACTTCATAGAACTAGCTGTAACTTTTGATAGAAGACTCAGATACACATGTTTATGGCTTTATCTTATAGAACTCAAGGTTCCCGTGCTGGGAAAACAGGTTTTGTAGCTGTTTGAGCTAAGATTTCCAAGTTATTCACATAATGAAAACCTATACTTTGTTTCGGTCGAGTTCCCCATTCAAATGCATGTAACAGTGAGAAATGCACTGTCTTGGCGAAAGAAAGCGTTTTTGTACAACTTCATAGAAATAGCTGTAACTTTTGATAGAAGACTCAGACAAACATGTTTATGGCCTTATCTTATAGAACTCAAGGTCTCCGTGCTGGGAAAACAGGTTTTGCAGCTGTTTGAGCTAAGATTTCCAAGTTATTCACATAATGAAAACCTATACTTTGTTTCGGTCGAGTTCCCCATTCAAATGCATGTAACAGTGAGAAATGCACTGTCTTGGCGAAAGAAAGCGTTTTTGTACAACTTCATAGAAATAGCTGTAACTTTTGATAGAAGACTCGGACAAACATGTTTATGGCCTTATCTTATAGAACTCAAGGTCTCCGTGCTGGGAAAACAGGTTTTGCAGCTGTTTGAGCTAAGATTTCCAAGTTATTCACATAATGAAAACCTATACTTTGTTTCGGTCGAGTTCCCCATTCAAATGCATGTAACAGTGAGAAACGCGCTGTCTTGGCGAAAGAAAGCGTTTTTGTACAACTTCATAGAAATAGCTGTAACTTTTGATAGAAGACTCGGATACACATGTTTATGGCTTTATCTTATAGAACTCAAGGTTCCCGTGCTGGGAAAACAGGTTTTGCAGCTGTTTGAGCTAAGATTTTCAAGTTATTCACATAATGAAAACCTATACTTTGTTTCGGTCGAGTTCCCCATTCAAATGCATGTAACAGTGAGAAACGCACTGTCTTGGCGAAAGAAAGCGTTTTTGTACAACTTCATAGAAATAGCTGTAACTTTTGATAGAAGACTCAGACAAACATGTTTATGGCCTTATCTTATAGAACTCAAGGTCTCCGTGCTGGGAAAACAGGTTTTGCAGCTGTTTGAGCTAAGATTTCCAAGTTATTCACATAATGAAAACCTATACTTTGTTTCGGTCGAGTTCCCCATTCAAATGCATGTAACAGTGAGAAATGCACTGTCTTGGCGAAAGAAAGCGTTTTTGTACAACTTCATAGAAATAGCTGTAACTTTTGATAGAAGACTCGGATACACATGTTTATGGCTTTATCTTATAGAACTCAAGGTTCCCTTGCTGGGAAAACAGGTTTTGTAGCTGTTTGAGCTAAGATTTCCAAGTTATTCACATAATGAAAACCTATACTTTGTTTCGGTCGAGTTCCCCATTCAAATGCATGTAACAGTGAGAACTGCACTGTCTTGGCGAAAGAAAGCGTTTTTGTACAACTTCATAGAAATAGCTGTAACTTTTGATAGAAGACTCAGACAAACATGTTTATGGCCTTATCTTATAGAACTCAAGGTCTCCGTGCTGGGAAAACAGGTTTTGCAGCTGTTTAAGCTAAGATTTCCAAGTTATTCACATAATGAAAACCTATACTTTGTTTCGGTCGAGTTCCCCATTCAAATGCATGTAACAGTGAGAAATGCACTGTCTTGGCGAAAGAAAGCGTTTTTGTACAACTTCATAGAAATAGCTGTAACTTTTGATAGAAGACTCGGATACACATGTTTATGGCTTTATCTTATAGAACTCAAGGTTCCCTTGTTGGGAAAACAGGTTTTGTAGCTGTTTGAGCTAAGATTTCCAAGTTATTCACATAATGAAAACCTATACTTTGTTTCGGTCGAGTTCCCCATTCAAATGCATGTAACAGTGAGAAATGCACTGTCTTGGCGAAAGAAAGCGTTTTTGTACAACTTCATAGAAATAGCTGTAACTTTTGATAGAAGACTCAGACAAACATGTTTATGGCCTTATCTTATAGAACTCAAGGTCTCCGTGCTGGGAAAACAGGTTTTGCAGCTGTTTGAGCTAAGATTTCCAAGTTATTCACATAATGAAAACCTATACTTTGTTTCGGTCGAGTTCCCCATTCAAATGCATGTAACAGTGAGAAACGCACTGTCTTGGCGAAAGAAAGCGTTTTTGTACAACTTCATAGAAATAGCTGTAACTTTTGATAGAAGACTCAGACAAACATGTTTATGGCCTTATCTTATAGAACTCAAGGTCTCCGTGCTGGGAAAACAGGTTTTGCAGCTGTTTGAGCTAAGATTTCCAAGTTATTCACATAATGAAAACCTATACTTTGTTTCGGTCGAGTTCCCCATTCAAATGCATGTAACAGTGAGAAACGCACTGTCTTGGCGAAAGAAAGCGTTTTTGTACAACTTCATAGAAATAGCTGTAACTTTTGATAGAAGACTCAGACAAACATGTTTATGGCCTTATATTATAGAACTCAAGGTCTCCGTGCTGGGAAAACAGGTTTTGCAGCTGTTTGAGCTAAGATTTCCAAGTTATTCACATAATGAAAACCTATACTTTGTTTCGGTCGAGTTCCCCATTCAAATGCATGTAACAGTGAGAAACGCACTGTCTTGGCGAAAGAAAGCGTTTTTGTACAACTTCATAGAAATAGCTGTAACTTTTGATAGAAGACTCAGACAAACATGTTTATGGCCTTATCTTATAGAACTCAAGGTCTCCGTGCTGGGAAAACAGGTTTTGCAGCTGTTTGAGCTAAGATTTCCAAGTTATTCACATAATGAAAACCTATACTTTGTTTCGGTCGAGTTCCCCATTCAAATGCATGTAACAGTGAGAAACGCACTGTCTTGGCGAAAGAAAGCGTTTTTGTACAACTTCATAGAAATAGCTGTAACTTTTGATAGAAGACTCGGATACACATGTTTATGGCTTTATCTTATAGAACTCAAGGTTCCCGTGCTGGGAAAACAGGTTTTGCAGCTGTTTGAGCTAAGATTTCCAAGTTATTCACATAATGAAAACCTATACTTTGTTTCGGTCGAGTTCCCCATTCAAATGCATGTAACAGTGAGAAACGCACTGTCTTGGCGAAAGAAAGCGTTTTTGTACAACTTCATAGAAATAGCTGTAACTTTTGATAGAAGACTCGGATACACATGTTTATGGCTTTATCTTATAGAACTCAAGGTTCCCGTGCTGGGAAAACAGGTTTTGCAGCTGTTTGAGCTAAGATTTCCAAGTTATTCACATAATGAAAACCTATACTTTGTTTCGGTCGAGTTCCCCATTCAAATGCATGTAACAGTGAGAAACGCACTGTCTTGGCGAAAGAAAGCGTTTTTGTACAACTTCATAGAAATAGCTGTAACTTTTGATAGAAGACTCGGATACACATGTTTATGGCTTTATCTTATAGAACTCAAGGTTCCCGTGCTGGGAAAACAGGTTTTGCAGCTGTTTGAGCTAAGATTTTCAAGTTATTCACATAATGAAAACCTATACTTTGTTTCGGTCGAGTTCCCCATTCAAATGCATGTAACAGTGAGAAACGCACTGTCTTGGCGAAAGAAAGCGTTTTTGTACAACTTCATAGAACTAGCTGTAACTTTTGATAGAAGACTCAGATACACATGTTTATGGCTTTATCTTATAGAACTCAAGGTTCCCGTGCTGGGAAAACAGGTTTTGTAGCTGTTTGAGCTAAGATTTCCAAGTTATTCACATAATGAAAACCTATACTTTGTTTCGGTCGAGTTCCCCATTCAAATGCATGTAACAGTGAGAAATGCACTGTCTTGGCGAAAGAAAGCGTTTTTGTACAACTTCATAGAAATAGCTGTAACTTTTGATAGAAGACTCAGACAAACATGTTTATGGCCTTATCTTATAGAACTCAAGGTCTCCGTGCTGGGAAAACAGGTTTTGCAGCTGTTTGAGCTAAGATTTCCAAGTTATTCACATAATGAAAACCTATACTTTGTTTCGGTCGAGTTCCCCATTCAAATGCATGTAACAGTGAGAACTGCACTGTCTTGGCGAAAGAAAGCGTTTTTGTACAACTTCATAGAAATAGCTGTAACTTTTGATAGAAGACTCAGACAAACATGTTTATGGCCTTATCTTATAGAACTCAAGGTCTCCGTGCTGGGAAAACAGGTTTTGCAGCTGTTTAAGCTAAGATTTCCAAGTTATTCACATAATGAAAACCTATACTTTGTTTCGGTCGAGTTCCCCATTCAAATGCATGTAACAGTGAGAAATGCACTGTCTTGGCGAAAGAAAGCGTTTTTGTACAACTTCATAGAAATAGCTGTAACTTTTGATAGAAGACTCGGATACACATGTTTATGGCTTTATCTTATAGAACTCAAGGTTCCCTTGTTGGGAAAACAGGTTTTGTAGCTGTTTGAGCTAAGATTTCCAAGTTATTCACATAATGAAAACCTATACTTTGTTTCGGTCGAGTTCCCCATTCAAATGCATGTAACAGTGAGAAATGCACTGTCTTGGCGAAAGAAAGCGTTTTTGTACAACTTCATAGAAATAGCTGTAACTTTTGATAGAAGACTCAGACAAACATGTTTATGGCCTTATCTTATAGAACTCAAGGTCTCCGTGCTGGGAAAACAGGTTTTGCAGCTGTTTGAGCTAAGATTTCCAAGTTATTCACATAATGAAAACCTATACTTTGTTTCGGTCGAGTTCCCCATTCAAATGCATGTAACAGTGAGAAACGCACTGTCTTGGCGAAAGAAAGCGTTTTTGTACAACTTCATAGAAATAGCTGTAACTTTTGATAGAAGACTCAGACAAACATGTTTATGGCCTTATCTTATAGAACTCAAGGTCTCCGTGCTGGGAAAACAGGTTTTGCAGCTGTTTGAGCTAAGATTTCCAAGTTATTCACATAATGAAAACCTATACTTTGTTTCGGTCGAGTTCCCCATTCAAATGCATGTAACAGTGAGAAACGCACTGTCTTGGCGAAAGAAAGCGTTTTTGTACAACTTCATAGAAATAGCTGTAACTTTTGATAGAAGACTCGGATACACATGTTTATGGCTTTATCTTATAGAACTCAAGGTTCCCGTGCTGGGAAAACAGGTTTTGCAGCTGTTTGAGCTAAGATTTCCAAGTTATTCACATAATGAAAACCTATACTTTGTTTCGGTCGAGTTCCCCATTCAAATGCATGTAACAGTGAGAAACGCACTGTCTTGGCGAAAGAAAGCGTTTTTGTACAACTTCATAGAAATAGCTGTAACTTTTGATAGAAGACTCAGACAAACATGTTTATGGTCTTATCTTATAGAACTCAAGGTCTCCGTGCTGGGAAAACAGGTTTTGCAGCTGTTTGAGCTAAGATTTCCAAGTTATTCACATAATGAAAACCTATACTTTGTTTCGGTCGAGTTCCCCATTCAAATGCATGTAACAGTGAGAAACGCACTGTCTTGGCGAAAGAAAGCGTTTTTGTACAACTTCATAGAAATAGCTGTAACTTTTGATAGAAGACTCGGATACACATGTTTATGGCTTTATCTTATAGAACTCAAGGTTCCCTTGCTGGGAAAACAGGTTTTGTAGCTGTTTGAGCTAAGATTTCCAAGTTATTCACATAATGAAAACCTATACTTTGTTTCGGTCGAGTTCCCCATTCAAATGCATGTAACAGTGAGAAATGCACTGTCTTGGCGAAAGAAAGCGTTTTTGTACAACTTCATAGAAATAGCTGTAACTTTTGATAGAAGACTCAGACAAACATGTTTATGGCCTTATCTTATAGAACTCAAGGTCTCCGTGCTGGGAAAACAGGTTTTGCAGCTGTTTGAGCTAAGATTTCCAAGTTATTCACATAATGAAAACCTATACTTTGTTTCGGTCGAGTTCCCCATTCAAATGCATGTAACAGTGAGAAACGCACTGTCTTGGCGAAAGAAAGCGTTTTTGTACAACTTCATAGAAATAGCTGTAACTTTTGATAGAAGACTCAGACAAACATGTTTATGGCCTTATCTTATAGAACTCAAGGTCTCCGTGCTGGGAAAACAGGTTTTGCAGCTGTTTGAGCTAAGATTTCCAAGTTATTCACATAATGAAAACCTATACTTTGTTTCGGTCGAGTTCCCCATTCAAATGCATGTAACAGTGAGAAACGCACTGTCTTGGCGAAAGAAAGCGTTTTTGTACAATTTCATAGAAATAGCTGTAACTTTTGATAGAAGACTCGGATACACATGTTTATGGCTTTATCTTATAGAACTCAAGGTTCCCGTGCTGGGAAAACAGGTTTTGCAGCTGTTTGAGCTAAGATTTCCAAGTTATTCACATAATGAAAACCTATACTTTGTTTCGGTCGAGTTCCCCATTCAAATGCATGTAACAGTGAGAAACGCACTGTCTTGGCGAAAGAAAGCGTTTTTGTACAACTTCATAGAAATAGCTGTAACTTTTGATAGAAGACTCAGACAAACATGTTTATGGCCTTATCTTATAGAACTCAAGGTCTCCGTGCTGGGAAAACAGGTTTTGCAGCTGTTTGAGCTAAGATTTCCAAGTTATTCACATAATGAAAACCTATACTTTGTTTCGGTCGAGTTCCCCATTCAAATGCATGTAACAGTGAGAAACGCACTGTCTTGGCGAAAGAAAGCGTTTTTGTACAACTTCATAGAAATAGCTGTAACTTTTGATAGAAGACTCGGATACACATGTTTATGGCTTTATCTTATAGAACTCAAGGTTCCCGTGCTGGGAAAACAGGTTTTGCAGCTGTTTGAGCTAAGATTTCCAAGTTATTCACATAATGAAAACCTATACTTTGTTTCGGTCGAGTTCCCCATTCAAATGCATGTAACAGTGAGAAACGCACTGTCTTGGCGAAAGAAAGCGTTTTTGTACAACTTCATAGAAATAGCTGTAACTTTTGATAGAAGACTCGGATACACATGTTTATGGCTTTATCTTATAGAACTCAAGGTTCCCGTGCTGGGAAAACAGGTTTTGCAGCTGTTTGAGCTAAGATTTTCAAGTTATTCACATAATGAAAACCTATACTTTGTTTCGGTCGAGTTCCCCATTCAAATGCATGTAACAGTGAGAAACGCACTGTCTTGGCGAAAGAAAGCGTTTTTGTACAACTTCATAGAACTAGCTGTAACTTTTGATAGAAGACTCAGACAAACATGTTTATGGCCTTATCTTATAGAACTCAAGGTCTCCGTGCTGGGAAAACAGGTTTTGCAGCTGTTTGAGCTAAGATTTCCAAGTTATTCACATAATAAAAACCTATACTTTGTTTCGGTCGAGTTCCCCATTCAAATGCATGTAACAGTGAGAAATGCACTGTCTTGGCGAAAGAAAGCGTTTTTGTACAACTTCATAGAAATAGCTGTAACTTTTGATAGAAGACTCGGATACACATGTTTATGGCTTTATCTTATAGAACTCAAGGTTCCCTTGCTGGGAAAACAGGTTTTGTAGCTGTTTGAGCTAAGATTTCCAAGTTATTCACATAATGAAAACCTATACTTTGTTTCGGTCGAGTTCCCCATTCAAATGCATGTAACAGTGAGAAATGCACTGTCTTGGCGAAAGAAAGCGTTTTTGTACAACTTCATAGAAATAGCTGTAACTTTTGATAGAAGACTCAGACAAACATGTTTATGGCCTTATCTTATAGAACTCAAGGTCTCCGTGCTGGGAAAACAGGTTTTGCAGCTGTTTGAGCTAAGATTTCCAAGTTATTCACATAATGAAAACCTATACTTTGTTTCGGTCGAGTTCCCCATTCAAATGCATGTAACAGTGAGAAACGCACTGTCTTGGCGAAAGAAAGCGTTTTTGTACAACTTCATAGAAATAGCTGTAACTTTTGATAGAAGACTCGGATACACATGTTTATGGCTTTATCTTATAGAACTCAAGGTTCCCGTGCTGGGAAAACAGGTTTTGCAGCTGTTTGAGCTAAGATTTCCAAGTTATTCACATAATGAAAACCTATACTTTGTTTCGGTCGAGTTCCCCATTCAAATGCATGTAACAGTGAGAAACGCACTGTCTTGGCGAAAGAAAGCGTTTTTGTACAACTTCATAGAAATAGCTGTAACTTTTGATAGAAGACTCAGACAAACATGTTTATGGCCTTATCTTATAGAACTCAAGGTCTCCGTGCTGGGAAAACAGGTTTTGCAGCTGTTTGAGCTAAGATTTCCAAGTTATTCACATAATGAAAACCTATACTTTGTTTCGGTGGAGTTCCCCATTCAAATGCATGTAACAGTGAGAAACGCACTGTCTTGGCGAAAGAAAGCGTTTTTGTACAACTTCATAGAAATAGCTGTAACTTTTGATAGAAGACTCAGACAAACATGTTTATGGCCTTATCTTATAGAACTCAAGGTCTCCGTGCTGGGAAAACAGGTTTTGCAGCTGTTTGAGCTAAGATTTCCAAGTTATTCACATAATGAAAACCTATACTTTGTTTCGGTCGAGTTCCCCATTCAAATGCATGTAACAGTGAGAAACGCACTGTCTTGGCGAAAGAAAGCGTTTTTGTACAACTTCATAGAAATAGCTGTAACTTTTGATAGAAGACTCGGATACACATGTTTATGGCTTTATCTTATAGAACTCAAGGTTCCCGTGCTGGGAAAACAGGTTTTGCAGCTGTTTGAGCTAAGATTTCCAAGTTATTCACATAATGAAAACCTATACTTTGTTTCGGTCGAGTTCCCCATTCAAATGCATGTAACAGTGAGAAACGCACTGTCTTGGCGAAAGAAAGCGTTTTTGTACAACTTCATAGAAATAGCTGTAACTTTTGATAGAAGACTCAGACAAACATGTTTATGGCCTTATCTTATAGAACTCAAGGTCTCCGTGCTGGGAAAACAGGTTTTGCAGCTGTTTGAGCTAAGATTTCCAAGTTATTCACATAATGAAAACCTATACTTTGTTTCGGTCGAGTTCCCCATTCAAATGCATGTAACAGTGAGAAACGCACTGTCTTGGCGAAAGAAAGCGTTTTTGTACAACTTCATAGAAATAGCTGTAACTTTTGATAGAAGACTCGGATACACATGTTTATGGCTTTATCTTATAGAACTCAAGGTTCCCTTGTTGGGAAAACAGGTTTTGTAGCTGTTTGAGCTAAGATTTCCAAGTTATTCACATAATGAAAACCTATACTTTGTTTCGGTCGAGTTCCCCATTCAAATGCATGTAACAGTGAGAAATGCACTGTCTTGGCGAAAGAAAGCGTTTTTGTACAACTTCATAGAAATAGCTGTAACTTTTGATAGAAGACTCAGACAAACATGTTTATGGCCTTATCTTATAGAACTCAAGGTCTCCGTGCTGGGAAAACAGGTTTTGCAGCTGTTTGAGCTAAGATTTCCAAGTTATTCACATAATGAAAACCTATACTTTGTTTCGGTCGAGTTCCCCATTCAAATGCATGTAACAGTGAGAAACGCACTGTCTTGGCGAAAGAAAGCGTTTTTGTACAACTTCATAGAAATAGCTGTAACTTTTGATAGAAGACTCAGACAAACATGTTTATGGCCTTATCTTATAGAACTCAAGGTCTCCGTGCTGGGAAAACAGGTTTTGCAGCTGTTTGAGCTAAGATTTCCAAGTTATTCACATAATGAAAACCTATACTTTGTTTCGGTCGAGTTCCCCATTCAAATGCATGTAACAGTGAGAAACGCACTGTCTTGGCGAAAGAAAGCGTTTTTGTACAACTTCATAGAAATAGCTGTAACTTTTGATAGAAGACTCGGATACACATGTTTATGGCTTTATCTTATAGAACTCAAGGTTCCCTTGTTGGGAAAACAGGTTTTGTAGCTGTTTGAGCTAAGATTTCCAAGTTATTCACATAATGAAAACCTATACTTTGTTTCGGTCGAGTTCCCCATTCAAATGCATGTAACAGTGAGAAATGCACTGTCTTGGCGAAAGAAAGCGTTTTTGTACAACTTCATAGAAATAGCTGTAACTTTTGATAGAAGACTCAGACAAACATGTTTATGGCCTTATCTTATAGAACTCAAGGTCTCCGTGCTGGGAAAACAGGTTTTGCAGCTGTTTGAGCTAAGATTTCCAAGTTATTCACATAATGAAAACCTATACTTTGTTTCGGTCGAGTTCCCCATTCAAATGCATGTAACAGTGAGAAACGCACTGTCTTGGCGAAAGAAAGCGTTTTTGTACAACTTCATAGAAATAGCTGTAACTTTTGATAGAAGACTCAGACAAACATGTTTATGGCCTTATCTTATAGAACTCAAGGTCTCCGTGCTGGGAAAACAGGTTTTGCAGCTGTTTGAGCTAAGATTTCCAAGTTATTCACATAATGAAAACCTATACTTTGTTTCGGTCGAGTTCCCCATTCAAATGCATGTAACAGTGAGAAACGCACTGTCTTGGCGAAAGAAAGCGTTTTTGTACAACTTCATAGAAATAGCTGTAACTTTTGATAGAAGACTCGGATACACATGTTTATGGCTTTATCTTATAGAACTCAAGGTTCCCGTGCTGGGAAAACAGGTTTTGCAGCTGTTTGAGCTAAGATTTCCAAGTTATTCACATAATGAAAACCTATACTTTGTTTCGGTCGAGTTCCCCATTCAAATGCATGTAACAGTGAGAAACGCACTGTCTTGGCGAAAGAAAGCGTTTTTGTACAACTTCATAGAAATAGCTGTAACTTTTGATAGAAGACTCAGACAAACATGTTTATGGCCTTATCTTATAGAACTCAAGGTCTCCGTGCTGGGAAAACAGGTTTTGCAGCTGTTTGAGCTAAGATTTCCAAGTTATTCACATAATGAAAACCTATACTTTGTTTCGGTCGAGTTCCCCATTCAAATGCATGTAACAGTGAGAAACGCACTGTCTTGGCGAAAGAAAGCGTTTTTGTACAACTTCATAGAAATAGCTGTAACTTTTGATAGAAGACTCAGACAAACATGTTTATGGCCTTATCTTATAGAACTCAAGGTCTCCGTGCTGGGAAAACAGGTTTTGCAGCTGTTTGAGCTAAGATTTCCAAGTTATTCACATAATGAAAACCTATACTTTGTTTCGGTCGAGTTCCCCATTCAAATGCATGTAACAGTGAGAAACGCACTGTCTTGGCGAAAGAAAGCGTTTTTGTACAACTTCATAGAAATAGCTGTAACTTTTGATAGAAGACTCGGATACACATGTTTATGGCTTTATCTTATAGAACTCAAGGTTCCCGTGCTGGGAAAACAGGTTTTGCAGCTGTTTGAGCTAAGATTTCCAAGTTATTCACATAATGAAAACCTATACTTTGTTTCGGTCGAGTTCCCCATTCAAATGCATGTAACAGTGAGAAACGCACTGTCTTGGCGAAAGAAAGCGTTTTTGTACAACTTCATAGAAATAGCTGTAACTTTTGATAGAAGACTCAGACAAACATGTTTATGGCCTTATCTTATAGAACTCAAGGTCTCCGTGCTGGGAAAACAGGTTTTGCAGCTGTTTGAGCTAAGATTTCCAAGTTATTCACATAATGAAAACCTATACTTTGTTTCGGTCGAGTTCCCCATTCAAATGCATGTAACAGTGAGAAACGCACTGTCTTGGCGAAAGAAAGCGTTTTTGTACAACTTCATAGAAATAGCTGTAACTTTTGATAGAAGACTCGGATACACATGTTTATGGCTTTATCTTATAGAACTCAAGGTTCCCTTGTTGGGAAAACAGGTTTTGTAGCTGTTTGAGCTAAGATTTCCAAGTTATTCACATAATGAAAACCTATACTTTGTTTCGGTCGAGTTCCCCATTCAAATGCATGTAACAGTGAGAAATGCACTGTCTTGGCGAAAGAAAGCGTTTTTGTACAACTTCATAGAAATAGCTGTAACTTTTGATAGAAGACTCAGACAAACATGTTTATGGCCTTATCTTATAGAACTCAAGGTCTCCGTGCTGGGAAAACAGGTTTTGCAGCTGTTTGAGCTAAGATTTCCAAGTTATTCACATAATGAAAACCTATACTTTGTTTCGGTCGAGTTCCCCATTCAAATGCATGTAACAGTGAGAAACGCACTGTCTTGGCGAAAGAAAGCGTTTTTGTACAACTTCATAGAAATAGCTGTAACTTTTGATAGAAGACTCAGACAAACATGTTTATGGCCTTATCTTATAGAACTCAAGGTCTCCGTGCTGGGAAAACAGGTTTTGCAGCTGTTTGAGCTAAGATTTCCAAGTTATTCACATAATGAAAACCTATACTTTGTTTCGGTCGAGTTCCCCATTCAAATGCATGTAACAGTGAGAAACGCACTGTCTTGGCGAAAGAAAGCGTTTTTGTACAATTTCATAGAAATAGCTGTAACTTTTGATAGAAGACTCGGATACACATGTTTATGGCTTTATCTTATAGAACTCAAGGTTCCCGTGCTGGGAAAACAGGTTTTGCAGCTGTTTGAGCTAAGATTTCCAAGTTATTCACATAATGAAAACCTATACTTTGTTTCGGTCGAGTTCCCCATTCAAATGCATGTAACAGTGAGAAACGCACTGTCTTGGCGAAAGAAAGCGTTTTTGTACAACTTCATAGAAATAGCTGTAACTTTTGATAGAAGACTCAGACAAACATGTTTATGGCCTTATCTTATAGAACTCAAGGTCTCCGTGCTGGGAAAACAGGTTTTGCAGCTGTTTGAGCTAAGATTTCCAAGTTATTCACATAATGAAAACCTATACTTTGTTTCGGTCGAGTTCCCCATTCAAATGCATGTAACAGTGAGAAACGCACTGTCTTGGCGAAAGAAAGCGTTTTTGTACAACTTCATAGAAATAGCTGTAACTTTTGATAGAAGACTCGGATACACATGTTTATGGCTTTATCTTATAGAACTCAAGGTTCCCGTGCTGGGAAAACAGGTTTTGCAGCTGTTTGAGCTAAGATTTCCAAGTTATTCACATAATGAAAACCTATACTTTGTTTCGGTCGAGTTCCCCATTCAAATGCATGTAACAGTGAGAAACGCACTGTCTTGGCGAAAGAAAGCGTTTTTGTACAACTTCATAGAAATAGCTGTAACTTTTGATAGAAGACTCGGATACACATGTTTATGGCTTTATCTTATAGAACTCAAGGTTCCCGTGCTGGGAAAACAGGTTTTGCAGCTGTTTGAGCTAAGATTTTCAAGTTATTCACATAATGAAAACCTATACTTTGTTTCGGTCGAGTTCCCCATTCAAATGCATGTAACAGTGAGAAACGCACTGTCTTGGCGAAAGAAAGCGTTTTTGTACAACTTCATAGAACTAGCTGTAACTTTTGATAGAAGACTCAGACAAACATGTTTATGGCCTTATCTTATAGAACTCAAGGTCTCCGTGCTGGGAAAACAGGTTTTGCAGCTGTTTGAGCTAAGATTTCCAAGTTATTCACATAATAAAAACCTATACTTTGTTTCGGTCGAGTTCCCCATTCAAATGCATGTAACAGTGAGAAATGCACTGTCTTGGCGAAAGAAAGCGTTTTTGTACAACTTCATAGAAATAGCTGTAACTTTTGATAGAAGACTCGGATACACATGTTTATGGCTTTATCTTATAGAACTCAAGGTTCCCTTGCTGGGAAAACAGGTTTTGTAGCTGTTTGAGCTAAGATTTCCAAGTTATTCACATAATGAAAACCTATACTTTGTTTCGGTCGAGTTCCCCATTCAAATGCATGTAACAGTGAGAAATGCACTGTCTTGGCGAAAGAAAGCGTTTTTGTACAACTTCATAGAAATAGCTGTAACTTTTGATAGAAGACTCAGACAAACATGTTTATGGCCTTATCTTATAGAACTCAAGGTCTCCGTGCTGGGAAAACAGGTTTTGCAGCTGTTTGAGCTAAGATTTCCAAGTTATTCACATAATGAAAACCTATACTTTGTTTCGGTCGAGTTCCCCATTCAAATGCATGTAACAGTGAGAAACGCACTGTCTTGGCGAAAGAAAGCGTTTTTGTACAACTTCATAGAAATAGCTGTAACTTTTGATAGAAGACTCGGATACACATGTTTATGGCTTTATCTTATAGAACTCAAGGTTCCCGTGCTGGGAAAACAGGTTTTGCAGCTGTTTGAGCTAAGATTTCCAAGTTATTCACATAATGAAAACCTATACTTTGTTTCGGTCGAGTTCCCCATTCAAATGCATGTAACAGTGAGAAACGCACTGTCTTGGCGAAAGAAAGCGTTTTTGTACAACTTCATAGAAATAGCTGTAACTTTTGATAGAAGACTCAGACAAACATGTTTATGGCCTTATCTTATAGAACTCAAGGTCTCCGTGCTGGGAAAACAGGTTTTGCAGCTGTTTGAGCTAAGATTTCCAAGTTATTCACATAATGAAAACCTATACTTTGTTTCGGTGGAGTTCCCCATTCAAATGCATGTAACAGTGAGAAACGCACTGTCTTGGCGAAAGAAAGCGTTTTTGTACAACTTCATAGAAATAGCTGTAACTTTTGATAGAAGACTCAGACAAACATGTTTATGGCCTTATCTTATAGAACTCAAGGTCTCCGTGCTGGGAAAACAGGTTTTGCAGCTGTTTGAGCTAAGATTTCCAAGTTATTCACATAATGAAAACCTATACTTTGTTTCGGTCGAGTTCCCCATTCAAATGCATGTAACAGTGAGAAACGCACTGTCTTGGCGAAAGAAAGCGTTTTTGTACAACTTCATAGAAATAGCTGTAACTTTTGATAGAAGACTCGGATACACATGTTTATGGCTTTATCTTATAGAACTCAAGGTTCCCGTGCTGGGAAAACAGGTTTTGCAGCTGTTTGAGCTAAGATTTCCAAGTTATTCACATAATGAAAACCTATACTTTGTTTCGGTCGAGTTCCCCATTCAAATGCATGTAACAGTGAGAAACGCACTGTCTTGGCGAAAGAAAGCGTTTTTGTACAACTTCATAGAAATAGCTGTAACTTTTGATAGAAGACTCAGACAAACATGTTTATGGCCTTATCTTATAGAACTCAAGGTCTCCGTGCTGGGAAAACAGGTTTTGCAGCTGTTTGAGCTAAGATTTCCAAGTTATTCACATAATGAAAACCTATACTTTGTTTCGGTCGAGTTCCCCATTCAAATGCATGTAACAGTGAGAAACGCACTGTCTTGGCGAAAGAAAGCGTTTTTGTACAACTTCATAGAAATAGCTGTAACTTTTGATAGAAGACTCGGATACACATGTTTATGGCTTTATCTTATAGAACTCAAGGTTCCCTTGTTGGGAAAACAGGTTTTGTAGCTGTTTGAGCTAAGATTTCCAAGTTATTCACATAATGAAAACCTATACTTTGTTTCGGTCGAGTTCCCCATTCAAATGCATGTAACAGTGAGAAATGCACTGTCTTGGCGAAAGAAAGCGTTTTTGTACAACTTCATAGAAATAGCTGTAACTTTTGATAGAAGACTCAGACAAACATGTTTATGGCCTTATCTTATAGAACTCAAGGTCTCCGTGCTGGGAAAACAGGTTTTGCAGCTGTTTGAGCTAAGATTTCCAAGTTATTCACATAATGAAAACCTATACTTTGTTTCGGTCGAGTTCCCCATTCAAATGCATGTAACAGTGAGAAACGCACTGTCTTGGCGAAAGAAAGCGTTTTTGTACAACTTCATAGAAATAGCTGTAACTTTTGATAGAAGACTCAGACAAACATGTTTATGGCCTTATCTTATAGAACTCAAGGTCTCCGTGCTGGGAAAACAGGTTTTGCAGCTGTTTGAGCTAAGATTTCCAAGTTATTCACATAATGAAAACCTATACTTTGTTTCGGTCGAGTTCCCCATTCAAATGCATGTAACAGTGAGAAACGCACTGTCTTGGCGAAAGAAAGCGTTTTTGTACAACTTCATAGAAATAGCTGTAACTTTTGATAGAAGACTCGGATACACATGTTTATGGCTTTATCTTATAGAACTCAAGGTTCCCTTGTTGGGAAAACAGGTTTTGTAGCTGTTTGAGCTAAGATTTCCAAGTTATTCACATAATGAAAACCTATACTTTGTTTCGGTCGAGTTCCCCATTCAAATGCATGTAACAGTGAGAAATGCACTGTCTTGGCGAAAGAAAGCGTTTTTGTACAACTTCATAGAAATAGCTGTAACTTTTGATAGAAGACTCAGACAAACATGTTTATGGCCTTATCTTATAGAACTCAAGGTCTCCGTGCTGGGAAAACAGGTTTTGCAGCTGTTTGAGCTAAGATTTCCAAGTTATTCACATAATGAAAACCTATACTTTGTTTCGGTCGAGTTCCCCATTCAAATGCATGTAACAGTGAGAAACGCACTGTCTTGGCGAAAGAAAGCGTTTTTGTACAACTTCATAGAAATAGCTGTAACTTTTGATAGAAGACTCAGACAAACATGTTTATGGCCTTATCTTATAGAACTCAAGGTCTCCGTGCTGGGAAAACAGGTTTTGCAGCTGTTTGAGCTAAGATTTCCAAGTTATTCACATAATGAAAACCTATACTTTGTTTCGGTCGAGTTCCCCATTCAAATGCATGTAACAGTGAGAAACGCACTGTCTTGGCGAAAGAAAGCGTTTTTGTACAACTTCATAGAAATAGCTGTAACTTTTGATAGAAGACTCGGATACACATGTTTATGGCTTTATCTTATAGAACTCAAGGTTCCCGTGCTGGGAAAACAGGTTTTGCAGCTGTTTGAGCTAAGATTTCCAAGTTATTCACATAATGAAAACCTATACTTTGTTTCGGTCGAGTTCCCCATTCAAATGCATGTAACAGTGAGAAACGCACTGTCTTGGCGAAAGAAAGCGTTTTTGTACAACTTCATAGAAATAGCTGTAACTTTTGATAGAAGACTCAGACAAACATGTTTATGGCCTTATCTTATAGAACTCAAGGTCTCCGTGCTGGGAAAACAGGTTTTGCAGCTGTTTGAGCTAAGATTTCCAAGTTATTCACATAATGAAAACCTATACTTTGTTTCGGTCGAGTTCCCCATTCAAATGCATGTAACAGTGAGAAACGCACTGTCTTGGCGAAAGAAAGCGTTTTTGTACAACTTCATAGAAATAGCTGTAACTTTTGATAGAAGACTCAGACAAACATGTTTATGGCCTTATCTTATAGAACTCAAGGTCTCCGTGCTGGGAAAACAGGTTTTGCAGCTGTTTGAGCTAAGATTTCCAAGTTATTCACATAATGAAAACCTATACTTTGTTTCGGTCGAGTTCCCCATTCAAATGCATGTAACAGTGAGAAACGCACTGTCTTGGCGAAAGAAAGCGTTTTTGTACAACTTCATAGAAATAGCTGTAACTTTTGATAGAAGACTCGGATACACATGTTTATGGCTTTATCTTATAGAACTCAAGGTTCCCGTGCTGGGAAAACAGGTTTTGCAGCTGTTTGAGCTAAGATTTCCAAGTTATTCACATAATGAAAACCTATACTTTGTTTCGGTCGAGTTCCCCATTCAAATGCATGTAACAGTGAGAAACGCACTGTCTTGGCGAAAGAAAGCGTTTTTGTACAACTTCATAGAAATAGCTGTAACTTTTGATAGAAGACTCAGACAAACATGTTTATGGCCTTATCTTATAGAACTCAAGGTCTCCGTGCTGGGAAAACAGGTTTTGCAGCTGTTTGAGCTAAGATTTCCAAGTTATTCACATAATGAAAACCTATACTTTGTTTCGGTCGAGTTCCCCATTCAAATGCATGTAACAGTGAGAAACGCACTGTCTTGGCGAAAGAAAGCGTTTTTGTACAACTTCATAGAAATAGCTGTAACTTTTGATAGAAGACTCGGATACACATGTTTATGGCTTTATCTTATAGAACTCAAGGTTCCCTTGCTGGGAAAACAGGTTTTGTAGCTGTTTGAGCTAAGATTTCCAAGTTATTCACATAATGAAAACCTATACTTTGTTTCGGTCGAGTTCCCCATTCAAATGCATGTAACAGTGAGAAATGCACTGTCTTGGCGAAAGAAAGCGTTTTTGTACAACTTCATAGAAATAGCTGTAACTTTTGATAGAAGACTCAGACAAACATGTTTATGGCCTTATCTTATAGAACTCAAGGTCTCCGTGCTGGGAAAACAGGTTTTGCAGCTGTTTGAGCTAAGATTTCCAAGTTATTCACATAATGAAAACCTATACTTTGTTTCGGTCGAGTTCCCCATTCAAATGCATGTAACAGTGAGAAACGCACTGTCTTGGCGAAAGAAAGCGTTTTTGTACAACTTCATAGAAATAGCTGTAACTTTTGATAGAAGACTCAGACAAACATGTTTATGGCCTTATCTTATAGAACTCAAGGTCTCCGTGCTGGGAAAACAGGTTTTGCAGCTGTTTGAGCTAAGATTTCCAAGTTATTCACATAATGAAAACCTATACTTTGTTTCGGTCGAGTTCCCCATTCAAATGCATGTAACAGTGAGAAACGCACTGTCTTGGCGAAAGAAAGCGTTTTTGTACAACTTCATAGAAATAGCTGTAACTTTTGATAGAAGACTCGGATACACATGTTTATGGCTTTATCTTATAGAACTCAAGGTTCCCGTGCTGGGAAAACAGGTTTTGCAGCTGTTTGAGCTAAGATTTCCAAGTTATTCACATAATGAAAACCTATACTTTGTTTCGGTCGAGTTCCCCATTCAAATGCATGTAACAGTGAGAAACGCACTGTCTTGGCGAAAGAAAGCGTTTTTGTACAACTTCATAGAAATAGCTGTAACTTTTGATAGAAGACTCAGACAAACATGTTTATGGCCTTATCTTATAGAACTCAAGGTCTCCGTGCTGGGAAAACAGGTTTTGCAGCTGTTTGAGCTAAGATTTCCAAGTTATTCACATAATGAAAACCTATACTTTGTTTCGGTCGAGTTCCCCATTCAAATGCATGTAACAGTGAGAAACGCACTGTCTTGGCGAAAGAAAGCGTTTTTGTACAACTTCATAGAAATAGCTGTAACTTTTGATAGAAGACTCGGATACACATGTTTATGGCTTTATCTTATAGAACTCAAGGTTCCCGTGCTGGGAAAACAGGTTTTGCAGCTGTTTGAGCTAAGATTTCCAAGTTATTCACATAATGAAAACCTATACTTTGTTTCGGTCGAGTTCCCCATTCAAATGCATGTAACAGTGAGAAACGCACTGTCTTGGCGAAAGAAAGCGTTTTTGTACAACTTCATAGAAATAGCTGTAACTTTTGATAGAAGACTCGGATACACATGTTTATGGCTTTATCTTATAGAACTCAAGGTTCCCGTGCTGGGAAAACAGGTTTTGCAGCTGTTTGAGCTAAGATTTTCAAGTTATTCACATAATGAAAACCTATACTTTGTTTCGGTCGAGTTCCCCATTCAAATGCATGTAACAGTGAGAAACGCACTGTCTTGGCGAAAGAAAGCGTTTTTGTACAACTTCATAGAACTAGCTGTAACTTTTGATAGAAGACTCAGACAAACATGTTTATGGCCTTATCTTATAGAACTCAAGGTCTCCGTGCTGGGAAAACAGGTTTTGCAGCTGTTTGAGCTAAGATTTCCAAGTTATTCACATAATGAAAACCTATACTTTGTTTCGGTCGAGTTCCCCATTCAAATGCATGTAACAGTGAGAAATGCACTGTCTTGGCGAAAGAAAGCGTTTTTGTACAACTTCATAGAAATAGCTGTAACTTTTGATAGAAGACTCGGATACACATGTTTATGGCTTTATCTTATAGAACTCAAGGTTCCCTTGCTGGGAAAACAGGTTTTGTAGCTGTTTGAGCTAAGATTTCCAAGTTATTCACATAATGAAAACCTATACTTTGTTTCGGTCGAGTTCCCCATTCAAATGCATGTAACAGTGAGAAATGCACTGTCTTGGCGAAAGAAAGCGTTTTTGTACAACTTCATAGAAATAGCTGTAACTTTTGATAGAAGACTCAGACAAACATGTTTATGGCCTTATCTTATAGAACTCAAGGTCTCCGTGCTGGGAAAACAGGTTTTGCAGCTGTTTGAGCTAAGATTTCCAAGTTATTCACATAATGAAAACCTATACTTTGTTTCGGTCGAGTTCCCCATTCAAATGCATGTAACAGTGAGAAATGCACTGTCTTGGCGAAAGAAAGCGTTTTTGTACAACTTCATAGAAATAGCTGTAACTTTTGATAGAAGACTCAGACAAACATGTTTATGGCCTTATCTTATAGAACTCAAGGTCTCCGTGCTGGGAAAACAGGTTTTGCAGCTGTTTGAGCTAAGATTTCCAAGTTATTCACATAATGAAAACCTATACTTTGTTTCGGTCGAGTTCCCCATTCAAATGCATGTAACAGTGAGAAACGCACTGTCTTGGCGAAAGAAAGCGTTTTTGTACAACTTCATAGAAATAGCTGTAACTTTTGATAGAAGACTCAGACAAACATGTTTATGGCCTTATCTTATAGAACTCAAGGTCTCCGTGCTGGGAAAACAGGTTTTGCAGCTGTTTGAGCTAAGATTTCCAAGTTATTCACATAATGAAAACCTATACTTTGTTTCGGTCGAGTTCCCCATTCAAATGCATGTAACAGTGAGAAACGCACTGTCTTGGCGAAAGAAAGCGTTTTTGTACAACTTCATAGAAATAGCTGTAACTTTTGATAGAAGACTCGGATACACATGTTTATGGCTTTATCTTATAGAACTCAAGGTTCCCGTGCTGGGAAAACAGGTTTTGCAGCTGTTTGAGCTAAGATTTCCAAGTTATTCACATAATGAAAACCTATACTTTGTTTCGGTCGAGTTCCCCATTCAAATGCATGTAACAGTGAGAAACGCACTGTCTTGGCGAAAGAAAGCGTTTTTGTACAACTTCATAGAAATAGCTGTAACTTTTGATAGAAGACTCGGATACACATGTTTATGGCTTTATCTTATAGAACTCAAGGTTCCCGTGCTGGGAAAACAGGTTTTGCAGCTGTTTGAGCTAAGATTTCCAAGTTATTCACATAATGAAAACCTATACTTTGTTTCGGTCGAGTTCCCCATTCAAATGCATGTAACAGTGAGAAACGCACTGTCTTGGCGAAAGAAAGCGTTTTTGTACAACTTCATAGAAATAGCTGTAACTTTTGATAGAAGACTCGGATACACATGTTTATGGCTTTATCTTATAGAACTCAAGGTTCCCGTGCTGGGAAAACAGGTTTTGCAGCTGTTTGAGCTAAGATTTTCAAGTTATTCACATAATGAAAACCTATACTTTGTTTCGGTCGAGTTCCCCATTCAAATGCATGTAACAGTGAGAAACGCACTGTCTTGGCGAAAGAAAGCGTTTTTGTACAACTTCATAGAACTAGCTGTAACTTTTGATAGAAGACTCAGATACACATGTTTATGGCTTTATCTTATAGAACTCAAGGTTCCCGTGCTGGGAAAACAGGTTTTGTAGCTGTTTGAGCTAAGATTTCCAAGTTATTCACATAATGAAAACCTATACTTTGTTTCGGTCGAGTTCCCCATTCAAATGCATGTAACAGTGAGAAATGCACTGTCTTGGCGAAAGAAAGCGTTTTTGTACAACTTCATAGAAATAGCTGTAACTTTTGATAGAAGACTCAGACAAACATGTTTATGGCCTTATCTTATAGAACTCAAGGTCTCCGTGCTGGGAAAACAGGTTTTGCAGCTGTTTGAGCTAAGATTTCCAAGTTATTCACATAATGAAAACCTATACTTTGTTTCGGTCGAGTTCCCCATTCAAATGCATGTAACAGTGAGAAATGCACTGTCTTGGCGAAAGAAAGCGTTTTTGTACAACTTCATAGAAATAGCTGTAACTTTTGATAGAAGACTCAGACAAACATGTTTATGGCCTTATCTTATAGAACTCAAGGTCTCCGTGCTGGGAAAACAGGTTTTGCAGCTGTTTGAGCTAAGATTTCCAAGTTATTCACATAATGAAAACCTATACTTTGTTTCGGTCGAGTTCCCCATTCAAATGCATGTAACAGTGAGAAACGCACTGTCTTGGCGAAAGAAAGCGTTTTTGTACAACTTCATAGAAATAGCTGTAACTTTTGATAGAAGACTCGGATACACATGTTTATGGCTTTATCTTATAGAACTCAAGGTTCCCTTGCTGGGAAAACAGGTTTTGTAGCTGTTTGAGCTAAGATTTCCAAGTTATTCACATAATGAAAACCTATACTTTGTTTCGGTCGAGTTCCCCATTCAAATGCATGTAACAGTGAGAAATGCACTGTCTTGGCGAAAGAAAGCGTTTTTGTACAACTTCATAGAAATAGCTGTAACTTTTGATAGAAGACTCAGACAAACATGTTTATGGCCTTATCTTATAGAACTCAAGGTCTCCGTGCTGGGAAAACAGGTTTTGCAGCTGTTTGAGCTAAGATTTCCAAGTTATTCACATAATGAAAACCTATACTTTGTTTCGGTCGAGTTCCCCATTCAAATGCATGTAACAGTGAGAAACGCACTGTCTTGGCGAAAGAAAGCGTTTTTGTACAACTTCATAGAAATAGCTGTAACTTTTGATAGAAGACTCAGACAAACATGTTTATGGCCTTATCTTATAGAACTCAAGGTCTCCGTGCTGGGAAAACAGGTTTTGCAGCTGTTTGAGCTAAGATTTCCAAGTTATTCACATAATGAAAACCTATACTTTGTTTCGGTCGAGTTCCCCATTCAAATGCATGTAACAGTGAGAAACGCACTGTCTTGGCGAAAGAAAGCGTTTTTGTACAACTTCATAGAAATAGCTGTAACTTTTGATAGAAGACTCAGACAAACATGTTTATGGCCTTATCTTATAGAACTCAAGGTCTCCGTGCTGGGAAAACAGGTTTTGCAGCTGTTTGAGCTAAGATTTCCAAGTTATTCACATAATGAAAACCTATACTTTGTTTCGGTCGAGTTCCCCATTCAAATGCATGTAACAGTGAGAAACGCACTGTCTTGGCGAAAGAAAGCGTTTTTGTACAACTTCATAGAAATAGCTGTAACTTTTGATAGAAGACTCGGATACACATGTTTATGGCTTTATCTTATAGAACTCAAGGTTCCCTTGCTGGGAAAACAGGTTTTGTAGCTGTTTGAGCTAAGATTTCCAAGTTATTCACATAATGAAAACCTATACTTTGTTTCGGTCGAGTTCCCCATTCAAATGCATGTAACAGTGAGAAATGCACTG
This sequence comes from Copadichromis virginalis, assembly GCF_057382275.1. NCBI lineage: Eukaryota > Metazoa > Chordata > Actinopteri > Cichliformes > Cichlidae > Copadichromis > Copadichromis virginalis. The sequence goes on from NC_140622.1 coordinate 4,432,376, forward strand.
TCTTGGCGAAAGAAAGCGTTTTTGTACAACTTCATAGAAATAGCTGTAACTTTTGATAGAAGACTCAGACAAACATGTTTATGGCCTTATCTTATAGAACTCAAGGTCTCCGTGCTGGGAAAACAGGTTTTGCAGCTGTTTGAGCTAAGATTTCCAAGTTATTCACATAATGAAAACCTATACTTTGTTTCGGTCGAGTTCCCCATTCAAATGCATGTAACAGTGAGAAACGCACTGTCTTGGCGAAAGAAAGCGTTTTTGTACAACTTCATAGAAATAGCTGTAACTTTTGATAGAAGACTCAGACAAACATGTTTATGGCCTTATCTTATAGAACTCAAGGTCTCCGTGCTGGGAAAACAGGTTTTGCAGCTGTTTGAGCTAAGATTTCCAAGTTATTCACATAATGAAAACCTATACTTTGTTTCGGTCGAGTTCCCCATTCAAATGCATGTAACAGTGAGAAACGCACTGTCTTGGCGAAAGAAAGCGTTTTTGTACAACTTCATAGAAATAGCTGTAACTTTTGATAGAAGACTCGGATACACATGTTTATGGCTTTATCTTATAGAACTCAAGGTTCCCGTGCTGGGAAAACAGGTTTTGCAGCTGTTTGAGCTAAGATTTCCAAGTTATTCACATAATGAAAACCTATACTTTGTTTCGGTCGAGTTCCCCATTCAAATGCATGTAACAGTGAGAAACGCACTGTCTTGGCGAAAGAAAGCGTTTTTGTACAACTTCATAGAAATAGCTGTAACTTTTGATAGAAGACTCAGACAAACATGTTTATGGCTTTATCTTATAGAACTCAAGGTCTCCGTGCTGGGAAAACAGGTTTTGCAGCTGTTTGAGCTAAGATTTCCAAGTTATTCACATAATGAAAACCTATACTTTGTTTCGGTCGAGTTCCCCATTCAAATGCATGTAACAGTGAGAAACGCACTGTCTTGGCGAAAGAAAGCGTTTTTGTACAACTTCATAGAAATAGCTGTAACTTTTGATAGAAGACTCGGATACACATGTTTATGGCTTTATCTTATAGAACTCAAGGTTCCCGTGCTGGGAAAACAGGTTTTGCAGCTGTTTGAGCTAAGATTTCCAAGTTATTCACATAATGAAAACCTATACTTTGTTTCGGTCGAGTTCCCCATTCAAATGCATGTAACAGTGAGAAACGCACTGTCTTGGCGAAAGAAAGCGTTTTTGTACAACTTCATAGAAATAGCTGTAACTTTTGATAGAAGACTCGGATACACATGTTTATGGCTTTATCTTATAGAACTCAAGGTTCCCGTGCTGGGAAAACAGGTTTTGCAGCTGTTTGAGCTAAGATTTTCAAGTTATTCACATAATGAAAACCTATACTTTGTTTCGGTCGAGTTCCCCATTCAAATGCATGTAACAGTGAGAAACGCACTGTCTTGGCGAAAGAAAGCGTTTTTGTACAACTTCATAGAACTAGCTGTAACTTTTGATAGAAGACTCAGACAAACATGTTTATGGCCTTATCTTATAGAACTCAAGGTCTCCGTGCTGGGAAAACAGGTTTTGCAGCTGTTTGAGCTAAGATTTCCAAGTTATTCACATAATGAAAACCTATACTTTGTTTCGGTCGAGTTCCCCATTCAAATGCATGTAACAGTGAGAAATGCACTGTCTTGGCGAAAGAAAGCGTTTTTGTACAACTTCATAGAAATAGCTGTAACTTTTGATAGAAGACTCGGATACACATGTTTATGGCTTTATCTTATAGAACTCAAGGTTCCCTTGCTGGGAAAACAGGTTTTGTAGCTGTTTGAGCTAAGATTTCCAAGTTATTCACATAATGAAAACCTATACTTTGTTTCGGTCGAGTTCCCCATTCAAATGCATGTAACAGTGAGAAATGCACTGTCTTGGCGAAAGAAAGCGTTTTTGTACAACTTCATAGAAATAGCTGTAACTTTTGATAGAAGACTCAGACAAACATGTTTATGGCCTTATCTTATAGAACTCAAGGTCTCCGTGCTGGGAAAACAGGTTTTGCAGCTGTTTGAGCTAAGATTTCCAAGTTATTCACATAATGAAAACCTATACTTTGTTTCGGTCGAGTTCCCCATTCAAATGCATGTAACAGTGAGAAATGCACTGTCTTGGCGAAAGAAAGCGTTTTTGTACAACTTCATAGAAATAGCTGTAACTTTTGATAGAAGACTCAGACAAACATGTTTATGGCCTTATCTTATAGAACTCAAGGTCTCCGTGCTGGGAAAACAGGTTTTGCAGCTGTTTGAGCTAAGATTTCCAAGTTATTCACATAATGAAAACCTATACTTTGTTTCGGTCGAGTTCCCCATTCAAATGCATGTAACAGTGAGAAACGCACTGTCTTGGCGAAAGAAAGCGTTTTTGTACAACTTCATAGAAATAGCTGTAACTTTTGATAGAAGACTCAGACAAACATGTTTATGGCCTTATCTTATAGAACTCAAGGTCTCCGTGCTGGGAAAACAGGTTTTGCAGCTGTTTGAGCTAAGATTTCCAAGTTATTCACATAATGAAAACCTATACTTTGTTTCGGTCGAGTTCCCCATTCAAATGCATGTAACAGTGAGAAATGCACTGTCTTGGCGAAAGAAAGCGTTTTTGTACAACTTCATAGAAATAGCTGTAACTTTTGATAGAAGACTCAGACAAACATGTTTATGGCCTTATCTTATAGAACTCAAGGTCTCCGTGCTGGGAAAACAGGTTTTGCAGCTGTTTGAGCTAAGATTTCCAAGTTATTCACATAATGAAAACCTATACTTTGTTTCGGTCGAGTTCCCCATTCAAATGCATGTAACAGTGAGAAACGCACTGTCTTGGCGAAAGAAAGCGTTTTTGTACAACTTCATAGAAATAGCTGTAACTTTTGATAGAAGACTCAGACAAACATGTTTATGGCCTTATCTTATAGAACTCAAGGTCTCCGTGCTGGGAAAACAGGTTTTGCAGCTGTTTGAGCTAAGATTTCCAAGTTATTCACATAATGAAAACCTATACTTTGTTTCGGTCGAGTTCCCCATTCAAATGCATGTAACAGTGAGAAACGCACTGTCTTGGCGAAAGAAAGCGTTTTTGTACAACTTCATAGAAATAGCTGTAACTTTTGATAGAAGACTCGGATACACATGTTTATGGCTTTATCTTATAGAACTCAAGGTTCCCGTGCTGGGAAAACAGGTTTTGCAGCTGTTTGAGCTAAGATTTCCAAGTTATTCACATAATGAAAACCTATACTTTGTTTCGGTCGAGTTCCCCATTCAAATGCATGTAACAGTGAGAAACGCACTGTCTTGGCGAAAGAAAGCGTTTTTGTACAACTTCATAGAAATAGCTGTAACTTTTGATAGAAGACTCGGATACACATGTTTATGGCTTTATCTTATAGAACTCAAGGTTCCCGTGCTGGGAAAACAGGTTTTGCAGCTGTTTGAGCTAAGATTTCCAAGTTATTCACATAATGAAAACCTATACTTTGTTTCGGTCGAGTTCCCCATTCAAATGCATGTAACAGTGAGAAACGCACTGTCTTGGCGAAAGAAAGCGTTTTTGTACAACTTCATAGAAATAGCTGTAACTTTTGATAGAAGACTCAGACAAACATGTTTATGGCCTTATCTTATAGAACTCAAGGTCTCCGTGCTGGGAAAACAGGTTTTGCAGCTGTTTGAGCTAAGATTTCCAAGTTATTCACATAATGAAAACCTATACTTTGTTTCGGTCGAGTTCCCCATTCAAATGCATGTAACAGTGAGAAACGCACTGTCTTGGCGAAAGAAAGCGTTTTTGTACAACTTCATAGAACTAGCTGTAACTTTTGATAGAAGACTCAGACAAACATGTTTATGGCCTTATCTTATAGAACTCAAGGTCTCCGTGCTGGGAAAACAGGTTTTGCAGCTGTTTGAGCTAAGATTTCCAAGTTATTCACATAATGAAAACCTATACTTTGTTTCGGTCGAGTTCCCCATTCAAATGCATGTAACAGTGAGAAATGCACTGTCTTGGCGAAAGAAAGCGTTTTTGTACAACTTCATAGAAATAGCTGTAACTTTTGATAGAAGACTCGGATACACATGTTTATGGCTTTATCTTATAGAACTCAAGGTTCCCTTGCTGGGAAAACAGGTTTTGTAGCTGTTTGAGCTAAGATTTCCAAGTTATTCACATAATGAAAACCTATACTTTGTTTCGGTCGAGTTCCCCATTCAAATGCATGTAACAGTGAGAAATGCACTGTCTTGGCGAAAGAAAGCGTTTTTGTACAACTTCATAGAAATAGCTGTAACTTTTGATAGAAGACTCAGACAAACATGTTTATGGCCTTATCTTATAGAACTCAAGGTCTCCGTGCTGGGAAAACAGGTTTTGCAGCTGTTTGAGCTAAGATTTCCAAGTTATTCACATAATGAAAACCTATACTTTGTTTCGGTCGAGTTCCCCATTCAAATGCATGTAACAGTGAGAAACGCACTGTCTTGGCGAAAGAAAGCGTTTTTGTACAACTTCATAGAAATAGCTGTAACTTTTGATAGAAGACTCAGACAAACATGTTTATGGCCTTATCTTATAGAACTCAAGGTCTCCGTGCTGGGAAAACAGGTTTTGCAGCTGTTTGAGCTAAGATTTCCAAGTTATTCACATAATGAAAACCTATACTTTGTTTCGGTCGAGTTCCCCATTCAAATGCATGTAACAGTGAGAAACGCACTGTCTTGGCGAAAGAAAGCGTTTTTGTACAACTTCATAGAAATAGCTGTAACTTTTGATAGAAGACTCGGATACACATGTTTATGGCTTTATCTTATAGAACTCAAGGTTCCCGTGCTGGGAAAACAGGTTTTGCAGCTGTTTGAGCTAAGATTTCCAAGTTATTCACATAATGAAAACCTATACTTTGTTTCGGTCGAGTTCCCCATTCAAATGCATGTAACAGTGAGAAACGCACTGTCTTGGCGAAAGAAAGCGTTTTTGTACAACTTCATAGAAATAGCTGTAACTTTTGATAGAAGACTCGGATACACATGTTTATGGCTTTATCTTATAGAACTCAAGGTTCCCGTGCTGGGAAAACAGGTTTTGCAGCTGTTTGAGCTAAGATTTCCAAGTTATTCACATAATGAAAACCTATACTTTGTTTCGGTCGAGTTCCCCATTCAAATGCATGTAACAGTGAGAAACGCACTGTCTTGGCGAAAGAAAGCGTTTTTGTACAACTTCATAGAAATAGCTGTAACTTTTGATAGAAGACTCAGATACACATGTTTATGGCTTTATCTTATAGAACTCAAGGTTCCCGTGCTGGGAAAACAGGTTTTGCAGCTGTTTGAGCTAAGATTTCCAAGTTATTCACATAATGAAAACCTATACTTTGTTTCGGTCGAGTTCCCCATTCAAATGCATGTAACAGTGAGAAACGCACTGTCTTGGCGAAAGAAAGCGTTTTTGTACAACTTCATAGAACTAGCTGTAACTTTTGATAGAAGACTCAGATACACATGTTTATGGCTTTATCTTATAGAACTCAAGGTTCCCGTGCTGGGAAAACAGGTTTTGTAGCTGTTTGAGCTAAGATTTCCAAGTTATTCACATAATGAAAACCTATACTTTGTTTCGGTCGAGTTCCCCATTCAAATGCATGTAACAGTGAGAAATGCACTGTCTTGGCGAAAGAAAGCGTTTTTGTACAACTTCATAGAAATAGCTGTAACTTTTGATAGAAGACTCAGACAAACATGTTTATGGCCTTATCTTATAGAACTCAAGGTCTCCGTGCTGGGAAAACAGGTTTTGCAGCTGTTTGAGCTAAGATTTCCAAGTTATTCACATAATGAAAACCTATACTTTGTTTCGGTCGAGTTCCCCATTCAAATGCATGTAACAGTGAGAAATGCACTGTCTTGGCGAAAGAAAGCGTTTTTGTACAACTTCATAGAAATAGCTGTAACTTTTGATAGAAGACTCAGACAAACATGTTTATGGCCTTATCTTATAGAACTCAAGGTCTCCGTGCTGGGAAAACAGGTTTTGCAGCTGTTTGAGCTAAGATTTCCAAGTTATTCACATAATGAAAACCTATACTTTGTTTCGGTCGAGTTCCCCATTCAAATGCATGTAACAGTGAGAAACGCACTGTCTTGGCGAAAGAAAGCGTTTTTGTACAACTTCATAGAAATAGCTGTAACTTTTGATAGAAGACTCGGATACACATGTTTATGGCTTTATCTTATAGAACTCAAGGTTCCCGTGCTGGGAAAACAGGTTTTGTAGCTGTTTGAGCTAAGATTTCCAAGTTATTCACATAATGAAAACCTATACTTTGTTTCGGTCGAGTTCCCCATTCAAATGCATGTAACAGTGAGAAATGCACTGTCTTGGCGAAAGAAAGCGTTTTTGTACAACTTCATAGAAATAGCTGTAACTTTTGATAGAAGACTCAGACAAACATGTTTATGGCCTTATCTTATAGAACTCAAGGTCTCCGTGCTGGGAAAACAGGTTTTGCAGCTGTTTGAGCTAAGATTTCCAAGTTATTCACATAATGAAAACCTATACTTTGTTTCGGTCGAGTTCCCCATTCAAATGCATGTAACAGTGAGAAATGCACTGTCTTGGCGAAAGAAAGCGTTTTTGTACAACTTCATAGAAATAGCTGTAACTTTTGATAGAAGACTCAGACAAACATGTTTATGGCCTTATCTTATAGAACTCAAGGTCTCCGTGCTGGGAAAACAGGTTTTGCAGCTGTTTGAGCTAAGATTTCCAAGTTATTCACATAATGAAAACCTATACTTTGTTTCGGTCGAGTTCCCCATTCAAATGCATGTAACAGTGAGAAACGCACTGTCTTGGCGAAAGAAAGCGTTTTTGTACAACTTCATAGAAATAGCTGTAACTTTTGATAGAAGACTCGGATACACATGTTTATGGCTTTATCTTATAGAACTCAAGGTTCCCTTGCTGGGAAAACAGGTTTTGTAGCTGTTTGAGCTAAGATTTCCAAGTTATTCACATAATGAAAACCTATACTTTGTTTCGGTCGAGTTCCCCATTCAAATGCATGTAACAGTGAGAAATGCACTGTCTTGGCGAAAGAAAGCGTTTTTGTACAACTTCATAGAAATAGCTGTAACTTTTGATAGAAGACTCAGACAAACATGTTTATGGCCTTATCTTATAGAACTCAAGGTCTCCGTGCTGGGAAAACAGGTTTTGCAGCTGTTTGAGCTAAGATTTCCAAGTTATTCACATAATGAAAACCTATACTTTGTTTCGGTCGAGTTCCCCATTCAAATGCATGTAACAGTGAGAAACGCACTGTCTTGGCGAAAGAAAGCGTTTTTGTACAACTTCATAGAAATAGCTGTAACTTTTGATAGAAGACTCAGACAAACATGTTTATGGCCTTATCTTATAGAACTCAAGGTCTCCGTGCTGGGAAAACAGGTTTTGCAGCTGTTTGAGCTAAGATTTCCAAGTTATTCACATAATGAAAACCTATACTTTGTTTCGGTCGAGTTCCCCATTCAAATGCATGTAACAGTGAGAAACGCACTGTCTTGGCGAAAGAAAGCGTTTTTGTACAACTTCATAGAAATAGCTGTAACTTTTGATAGAAGACTCGGATACACATGTTTATGGCTTTATCTTATAGAACTCAAGGTTCCCGTGCTGGGAAAACAGGTTTTGCAGCTGTTTGAGCTAAGATTTCCAAGTTATTCACATAATGAAAACCTATACTTTGTTTCGGTCGAGTTCCCCATTCAAATGCATGTAACAGTGAGAAACGCACTGTCTTGGCGAAAGAAAGCGTTTTTGTACAACTTCATAGAAATAGCTGTAACTTTTGATAGAAGACTCGGATACACATGTTTATGGCTTTATCTTATAGAACTCAAGGTTCCCGTGCTGGGAAAACAGGTTTTGCAGCTGTTTGAGCTAAGATTTCCAAGTTATTCACATAATGAAAACCTATACTTTGTTTCGGTCGAGTTCCCCATTCAAATGCATGTAACAGTGAGAAACGCACTGTCTTGGCGAAAGAAAGCGTTTTTGTACAACTTCATAGAAATAGCTGTAACTTTTGATAGAAGACTCGGATACACATGTTTATGGCTTTATCTTATAGAACTCAAGGTTCCCGTGCTGGGAAAACAGGTTTTGCAGCTGTTTGAGCTAAGATTTTCAAGTTATTCACATAATGAAAACCTATACTTTGTTTCGGTCGAGTTCCCCATTCAAATGCATGTAACAGTGAGAAACGCACTGTCTTGGCGAAAGAAAGCGTTTTTGTACAACTTCATAGAACTAGCTGTAACTTTTGATAGAAGACTCAGATACACATGTTTATGGCTTTATCTTATAGAACTCAAGGTTCCCGTGCTGGGAAAACAGGTTTTGTAGCTGTTTGAGCTAAGATTTCCAAGTTATTCACATAATGAAAACCTATACTTTGTTTCGGTCGAGTTCCCCATTCAAATGCATGTAACAGTGAGAAATGCACTGTCTTGGCGAAAGAAAGCGTTTTTGTACAACTTCATAGAAATAGCTGTAACTTTTGATAGAAGACTCAGACAAACATGTTTATGGCCTTATCTTATAGAACTCAAGGTCTCCGTGCTGGGAAAACAGGTTTTGCAGCTGTTTGAGCTAAGATTTCCAAGTTATTCACATAATGAAAACCTATACTTTGTTTCGGTCGAGTTCCCCATTCAAATGCATGTAACAGTGAGAAATGCACTGTCTTGGCGAAAGAAAGCGTTTTTGTACAACTTCATAGAAATAGCTGTAACTTTTGATAGAAGACTCAGACAAACATGTTTATGGCCTTATCTTATAGAACTCAAGGTCTCCGTGCTGGGAAAACAGGTTTTGCAGCTGTTTGAGCTAAGATTTCCAAGTTATTCACATAATGAAAACCTATACTTTGTTTCGGTCGAGTTCCCCATTCAAATGCATGTAACAGTGAGAAACGCACTGTCTTGGCGAAAGAAAGCGTTTTTGTACAACTTCATAGAAATAGCTGTAACTTTTGATAGAAGACTCGGATACACATGTTTATGGCTTTATCTTATAGAACTCAAGGTTCCCTTGCTGGGAAAACAGGTTTTGTAGCTGTTTGAGCTAAGATTTCCAAGTTATTCACATAATGAAAACCTATACTTTGTTTCGGTCGAGTTCCCCATTCAAATGCATGTAACAGTGAGAAATGCACTGTCTTGGCGAAAGAAAGCGTTTTTGTACAACTTCATAGAAATAGCTGTAACTTTTGATAGAAGACTCAGACAAACATGTTTATGGCCTTATCTTATAGAACTCAAGGTCTCCGTGCTGGGAAAACAGGTTTTGCAGCTGTTTGAGCTAAGATTTCCAAGTTATTCACATAATGAAAACCTATACTTTGTTTCGGTCGAGTTCCCCATTCAAATGCATGTAACAGTGAGAAACGCACTGTCTTGGCGAAAGAAAGCGTTTTTGTACAACTTCATAGAAATAGCTGTAACTTTTGATAGAAGACTCAGACAAACATGTTTATGGCCTTATCTTATAGAACTCAAGGTCTCCGTGCTGGGAAAACAGGTTTTGCAGCTGTTTGAGCTAAGATTTCCAAGTTATTCACATAATGAAAACCTATACTTTGTTTCGGTCGAGTTCCCCATTCAAATGCATGTAACAGTGAGAAACGCACTGTCTTGGCGAAAGAAAGCGTTTTTGTACAACTTCATAGAAATAGCTGTAACTTTTGATAGAAGACTCAGACAAACATGTTTATGGCCTTATCTTATAGAACTCAAGGTCTCCGTGCTGGGAAAACAGGTTTTGCAGCTGTTTGAGCTAAGATTTCCAAGTTATTCACATAATGAAAACCTATACTTTGTTTCGGTCGAGTTCCCCATTCAAATGCATGTAACAGTGAGAAACGCACTGTCTTGGCGAAAGAAAGCGTTTTTGTACAACTTCATAGAAATAGCTGTAACTTTTGATAGAAGACTCGGATACACATGTTTATGGCTTTATCTTATAGAACTCAAGGTTCCCGTGCTGGGAAAACAGGTTTTGCAGCTGTTTGAGCTAAGATTTCCAAGTTATTCACATAATGAAAACCTATACTTTGTTTCGGTCGAGTTCCCCATTCAAATGCATGTAACAGTGAGAAACGCACTGTCTTGGCGAAAGAAAGCGTTTTTGTACAACTTCATAGAAATAGCTGTAACTTTTGATAGAAGACTCAGACAAACATGTTTATGGCCTTATCTTATAGAACTCAAGGTCTCCGTGCTGGGAAAACAGGTTTTGCAGCTGTTTGAGCTAAGATTTCCAAGTTATTCACATAATGAAAACCTATACTTTGTTTCGGTCGAGTTCCCCATTCAAATGCATGTAACAGTGAGAAACGCACTGTCTTGGCGAAAGAAAGCGTTTTTGTACAACTTCATAGAAATAGCTGTAACTTTTGATAGAAGACTCAGACAAACATGTTTATGGCCTTATCTTATAGAACTCAAGGTCTCCGTGCTGGGAAAACAGGTTTTGCAGCTGTTTGAGCTAAGATTTCCAAGTTATTCACATAATGAAAACCTATACTTTGTTTCGGTCGAGTTCCCCATTCAAATGCATGTAACAGTGAGAAATGCACTGTCTTGGCGAAAGAAAGCGTTTTTGTACAACTTCATAGAAATAGCTGTAACTTTTGATAGAAGACTCGGATACACATGTTTATGGCTTTATCTTATAGAACTCAAGGTTCCCTTGCTGGGAAAACAGGTTTTGTAGCTGTTTGAGCTAAGATTTCCAAGTTATTCACATAATGAAAACCTATACTTTGTTTCGGTCGAGTTCCCCATTCAAATGCATGTAACAGTGAGAAATGCACTGTCTTGGCGAAAGAAAGCGTTTTTGTACAACTTCATAGAAATAGCTGTAACTTTTGATAGAAGACTCAGACAAACATGTTTATGGCCTTATCTTATAGAACTCAAGGTCTCCGTGCTGGGAAAACAGGTTTTGCAGCTGTTTGAGCTAAGATTTCCAAGTTATTCACATAATGAAAACCTATACTTTGTTTCGGTCGAGTTCCCCATTCAAATGCATGTAACAGTGAGAAACGCACTGTCTTGGCGAAAGAAAGCGTTTTTGTACAACTTCATAGAAATAGCTGTAACTTTTGATAGAAGACTCAGACAAACATGTTTATGGCCTTATCTTATAGAACTCAAGGTCTCCGTGCTGGGAAAACAGGTTTTGCAGCTGTTTGAGCTAAGATTTCCAAGTTATTCACATAATGAAAACCTATACTTTGTTTCGGTCGAGTTCCCCATTCAAATGCATGTAACAGTGAGAAACGCACTGTCTTGGCGAAAGAAAGCGTTTTTGTACAACTTCATAGAAATAGCTGTAACTTTTGATAGAAGACTCGGATACACATGTTTATGGCTTTATCTTATAGAACTCAAGGTTCCCGTGCTGGGAAAACAGGTTTTGCAGCTGTTTGAGCTAAGATTTCCAAGTTATTCACATAATGAAAACCTATACTTTGTTTCGGTCGAGTTCCCCATTCAAATGCATGTAACAGTGAGAAACGCACTGTCTTGGCGAAAGAAAGCGTTTTTGTACAACTTCATAGAAATAGCTGTAACTTTTGATAGAAGACTCGGATACACATGTTTATGGCTTTATCTTATAGAACTCAAGGTTCCCGTGCTGGGAAAACAGGTTTTGCAGCTGTTTGAGCTAAGATTTCCAAGTTATTCACATAATGAAAACCTATACTTTGTTTCGGTCGAGTTCCCCATTCAAATGCATGTAACAGTGAGAAACGCACTGTCTTGGCGAAAGAAAGCGTTTTTGTACAACTTCATAGAACTAGCTGTAACTTTTGATAGAAGACTCGGATACACATGTTTATGGCTTTATCTTATAGAACTCAAGGTTCCCGTGCTGGGAAAACAGGTTTTGTAGCTGTTTGAGCTAAGATTTCCAAGTTATTCACATAATGAAAACCTATACTTTGTTTCGGTCGAGTTCCCCATTCAAATGCATGTAACAGTGAGAAATGCACTGTCTTGGCGAAAGAAAGCGTTTTTGTACAACTTCATAGAAATAGCTGTAACTTTTGATAGAAGACTCAGACAAACATGTTTATGGCCTTATCTTATAGAACTCAAGGTCTCCGTGCTGGGAAAACAGGTTTTGCAGCTGTTTGAGCTAAGATTTCCAAGTTATTCACATAATGAAAACCTATACTTTGTTTCGGTCGAGTTCCCCATTCAAATGCATGTAACAGTGAGAAATGCACTGTCTTGGCGAAAGAAAGCGTTTTTGTACAACTTCATAGAAATAGCTGTAACTTTTGATAGAAGACTCGGATACACATGTTTATGGCTTTATCTTATAGAACTCAAGGTTCCCTTGCTGGGAAAACAGGTTTTGTAGCTGTTTGAGCTAAGATTTCCAAGTTATTCACATAATGAAAACCTATACTTTGTTTCGGTCGAGTTCCCCATTCAAATGCATGTAACAGTGAGAAATGCACTGTCTTGGCGAAAGAAAGCGTTTTTGTACAACTTCATAGAAATAGCTGTAACTTTTGATAGAAGACTCAGACAAACATGTTTATGGCCTTATCTTATAGAACTCAAGGTCTCCGTGCTGGGAAAACAGGTTTTGCAGCTGTTTGAGCTAAGATTTCCAAGTTATTCACATAATGAAAACCTATACTTTGTTTCGGTCGAGTTCCCCATTCAAATGCATGTAACAGTGAGAAACGCACTGTCTTGGCGAAAGAAAGCGTTTTTGTACAACTTCATAGAAATAGCTGTAACTTTTGATAGAAGACTCGGATACACATGTTTATGGCTTTATCTTATAGAACTCAAGGTTCCCGTGCTGGGAAAACAGGTTTTGTAGCTGTTTGAGCTAAGATTTCCAAGTTATTCACATAATGAAAACCTATACTTTGTTTCGGTCGAGTTCCCCATTCAAATGCATGTAACAGTGAGAAATGCACTGTCTTGGCGAAAGAAAGCGTTTTTGTACAACTTCATAGAAATAGCTGTAACTTTTGATAGAAGACTCAGACAAACATGTTTATGGCCTTATCTTATAGAACTCAAGGTCTCCGTGCTGGGAAAACAGGTTTTGCAGCTGTTTGAGCTAAGATTTCCAAGTTATTCACATAATGAAAACCTATACTTTGTTTCGGTCGAGTTCCCCATTCAAATGCATGTAACAGTGAGAAACGCACTGTCTTGGCGAAAGAAAGCGTTTTTGTACAACTTCATAGAAATAGCTGTAACTTTTGATAGAAGACTCGGATACACATGTTTATGGCTTTATCTTATAGAACTCAAGGTTCCCGTGCTGGGAAAACAGGTTTTGCAGCTGTTTGAGCTAAGATTTCCAAGTTATTCACATAATGAAAACCTATACTTTGTTTCGGTCGAGTTCCCCATTCAAATGCATGTAACAGTGAGAAACGCACTGTCTTGGCGAAAGAAAGCGTTTTTGTACAACTTCATAGAACTAGCTGTAACTTTTGATAGAAGACTCGGATACACATGTTTATGGCTTTATCTTATAGAACTCAAGGTTCCCGTGCTGGGAAAACAGGTTTTGTAGCTGTTTGAGCTAAGATTTCCAAGTTATTCACATAATGAAAACCTATACTTTGTTTCGGTCGAGTTCCCCATTCAAATGCATGTAACAGTGAGAAATGCACTGTCTTGGCGAAAGAAAGCGTTTTTGTACAACTTCATAGAAATAGCTGTAACTTTTGATAGAAGACTCAGACAAACATGTTTATGGCCTTATCTTATAGAACTCAAGGTCTCCGTGCTGGGAAAACAGGTTTTGCAGCTGTTTGAGCTAAGATTTCCAAGTTATTCACATAATGAAAACCTATACTTTGTTTCGGTCGAGTTCCCCATTCAAATGCATGTAACAGTGAGAAATGCACTGTCTTGGCGAAAGAAAGCGTTTTTGTACAACTTCATAGAAATAGCTGTAACTTTTGATAGAAGACTCAGACAAACATGTTTATGGCCTTATCTTATAGAACTCAAGGTCTCCGTGCTGGGAAAACAGGTTTTGCAGCTGTTTGAGCTAAGATTTCCAAGTTATTCACATAATGAAAACCTATACTTTGTTTCGGTCGAGTTCCCCATTCAAATGCATGTAACAGTGAGAAACGCACTGTCTTGGCGAAAGAAAGCGTTTTTGTACAACTTCATAGAAATAGCTGTAACTTTTGATAGAAGACTCAGACAAACATGTTTATGGCCTTATCTTATAGAACTCAAGGTCTCCGTGCTGGGAAAACAGGTTTTGCAGCTGTTTGAGCTAAGATTTCCAAGTTATTCACATAATGAAAACCTATACTTTGTTTCGGTCGAGTTCCCCATTCAAATGCATGTAACAGTGAGAAATGCACTGTCTTGGCGAAAGAAAGCGTTTTTGTACAACTTCATAGAAATAGCTGTAACTTTTGATAGAAGACTCAGACAAACATGTTTATGGCCTTATCTTATAGAACTCAAGGTCTCCGTGCTGGGAAAACAGGTTTTGCAGCTGTTTGAGCTAAGATTTCCAAGTTATTCACATAATGAAAACCTATACTTTGTTTCGGTCGAGTTCCCCATTCAAATGCATGTAACAGTGAGAAACGCACTGTCTTGGCGAAAGAAAGCGTTTTTGTACAACTTCATAGAAATAGCTGTAACTTTTGATAGAAGACTCAGACAAACATGTTTATGGCCTTATCTTATAGAACTCAAGGTCTCCGTGCTGGGAAAACAGGTTTTGCAGCTGTTTGAGCTAAGATTTCCAAGTTATTCACATAATGAAAACCTATACTTTGTTTCGGTCGAGTTCCCCATTCAAATGCATGTAACAGTGAGAAACGCACTGTCTTGGCGAAAGAAAGCGTTTTTGTACAACTTCATAGAAATAGCTGTAACTTTTGATAGAAGACTCGGATACACATGTTTATGGCTTTATCTTATAGAACTCAAGGTTCCCGTGCTGGGAAAACAGGTTTTGCAGCTGTTTGAGCTAAGATTTCCAAGTTATTCACATAATGAAAACCTATACTTTGTTTCGGTCGAGTTCCCCATTCAAATGCATGTAACAGTGAGAAACGCACTGTCTTGGCGAAAGAAAGCGTTTTTGTACAACTTCATAGAAATAGCTGTAACTTTTGATAGAAGACTCGGATACACATGTTTATGGCTTTATCTTATAGAACTCAAGGTTCCCGTGCTGGGAAAACAGGTTTTGCAGCTGTTTGAGCTAAGATTTCCAAGTTATTCACATAATGAAAACCTATACTTTGTTTCGGTCGAGTTCCCCATTCAAATGCATGTAACAGTGAGAAACGCACTGTCTTGGCGAAAGAAAGCGTTTTTGTACAACTTCATAGAAATAGCTGTAACTTTTGATAGAAGACTCAGACAAACATGTTTATGGCCTTATCTTATAGAACTCAAGGTCTCCGTGCTGGGAAAACAGGTTTTGCAGCTGTTTGAGCTAAGATTTCCAAGTTATTCACATAATGAAAACCTATACTTTGTTTCGGTCGAGTTCCCCATTCAAATGCATGTAACAGTGAGAAACGCACTGTCTTGGCGAAAGAAAGCGTTTTTGTACAACTTCATAGAACTAGCTGTAACTTTTGATAGAAGACTCAGACAAACATGTTTATGGCCTTATCTTATAGAACTCAAGGTCTCCGTGCTGGGAAAACAGGTTTTGCAGCTGTTTGAGCTAAGATTTCCAAGTTATTCACATAATGAAAACCTATACTTTGTTTCGGTCGAGTTCCCCATTCAAATGCATGTAACAGTGAGAAATGCACTGTCTTGGCGAAAGAAAGCGTTTTTGTACAACTTCATAGAAATAGCTGTAACTTTTGATAGAAGACTCGGATACACATGTTTATGGCTTTATCTTATAGAACTCAAGGTTCCCGTGCTGGGAAAACAGGTTTTGCAGCTGTTTGAGCTAAGATTTCCAAGTTATTCACATAATGAAAACCTATACTTTGTTTCGGTCGAGTTCCCCATTCAAATGCATGTAACAGTGAGAAACGCACTGTCTTGGCGAAAGAAAGCGTTTTTGTACAACTTCATAGAAATAGCTGTAACTTTTGATAGAAGACTCGGATACACATGTTTATGGCTTTATCTTATAGAACTCAAGGTTCCCGTGCTGGGAAAACAGGTTTTGCAGCTGTTTGAGCTAAGATTTCCAAGTTATTCACATAATGAAAACCTATACTTTGTTTCGGTCGAGTTCCCCATTCAAATGCATGTAACAGTGAGAAACGCACTGTCTTGGCGAAAGAAAGCGTTTTTGTACAACTTCATAGAACTAGCTGTAACTTTTGATAGAAGACTCGGATACACATGTTTATGGCTTTATCTTATAGAACTCAAGGTTCCCGTGCTGGGAAAACAGGTTTTGTAGCTGTTTGAGCTAAGATTTCCAAGTTATTCACATAATGAAAACCTATACTTTGTTTCGGTCGAGTTCCCCATTCAAATGCATGTAACAGTGAGAAATGCACTGTCTTGGCGAAAGAAAGCGTTTTTGTACAACTTCATAGAAATAGCTGTAACTTTTGATAGAAGACTCGGATACACATGTTTATGGCTTTATCTTATAGAACTCAAGGTTCCCTTGCTGGGAAAACAGGTTTTGTAGCTGTTTGAGCTAAGATTTCCAAGTTATTCACATAATGAAAACCTATACTTTGTTTCGGTCGAGTTCCCCATTCAAATGCATGTAACAGTGAGAAATGCACTGTCTTGGCGAAAGAAAGCGTTTTTGTACAACTTCATAGAAATAGCTGTAACTTTTGATAGAAGACTCAGACAAACATGTTTATGGCCTTATCTTATAGAACTCAAGGTCTCCGTGCTGGGAAAACAGGTTTTGCAGCTGTTTGAGCTAAGATTTCCAAGTTATTCACATAATGAAAACCTATACTTTGTTTCGGTCGAGTTCCCCATTCAAATGCATGTAACAGTGAGAAACGCACTGTCTTGGCGAAAGAAAGCGTTTTTGTACAACTTCATAGAAATAGCTGTAACTTTTGATAGAAGACTCAGACAAACATGTTTATGGCCTTATCTTATAGAACTCAAGGTCTCCGTGCTGGGAAAACAGGTTTTGCAGCTGTTTGAGCTAAGATTTCCAAGTTATTCACATAATGAAAACCTATACTTTGTTTCGGTCGAGTTCCCCATTCAAATGCATGTAACAGTGAGAAACGCACTGTCTTGGCGAAAGAAAGCGTTTTTGTACAACTTCATAGAAATAGCTGTAACTTTTGATAGAAGACTCGGATACACATGTTTATGGCTTTATCTTATAGAACTCAAGGTTCCCGTGCTGGGAAAACAGGTTTTGTAGCTGTTTGAGCTAAGATTTCCAAGTTATTCACATAATGAAAACCTATACTTTGTTTCGGTCGAGTTCCCCATTCAAATGCATGTAACAGTGAGAAATGCACTGTCTTGGCGAAAGAAAGCGTTTTTGTACAACTTCATAGAAATAGCTGTAACTTTTGATAGAAGACTCAGACAAACATGTTTATGGCCTTATCTTATAGAACTCAAGGTCTCCGTGCTGGGAAAACAGGTTTTGCAGCTGTTTGAGCTAAGATTTCCAAGTTATTCACATAATGAAAACCTATACTTTGTTTCGGTCGAGTTCCCCATTCAAATGCATGTAACAGTGAGAAACGCACTGTCTTGGCGAAAGAAAGCGTTTTTGTACAACTTCATAGAAATAGCTGTAACTTTTGATAGAAGACTCAGACAAACATGTTTATGGCCTTATCTTATAGAACTCAAGGTCTCCGTGCTGGGAAAACAGGTTTTGCAGCTGTTTGAGCTAAGATTTCCAAGTTATTCACATAATGAAAACCTATACTTTGTTTCGGTCGAGTTCCCCATTCAAATGCATGTAACAGTGAGAAATGCACTGTCTTGGCGAAAGAAAGCGTTTTTGTACAACTTCATAGAAATAGCTGTAACTTTTGATAGAAGACTCAGACAAACATGTTTATGGCCTTATCTTATAGAACTCAAGGTCTCCGTGCTGGGAAAACAGGTTTTGCAGCTGTTTGAGCTAAGATTTCCAAGTTATTCACATAATGAAAACCTATACTTTGTTTCGGTCGAGTTCCCCATTCAAATGCATGTAACAGTGAGAAACGCACTGTCTTGGCGAAAGAAAGCGTTTTTGTACAACTTCATAGAAATAGCTGTAACTTTTGATAGAAGACTCAGACAAACATGTTTATGGCCTTATATTATAGAACTCAAGGTCTCCGTGCTGGGAAAACAGGTTTTGCAGCTGTTTGAGCTAAGATTTCCAAGTTATTCACATAATGAAAACCTATACTTTGTTTCGGTCGAGTTCCCCATTCAAATGCATGTAACAGTGAGAAACGCACTGTCTTGGCGAAAGAAAGCGTTTTTGTACAACTTCATAGAACTAGCTGTAACTTTTGATAGAAGACTCGGATACACATGTTTATGGCTTTATCTTATAGAACTCAAGGTTCCCGTGCTGGGAAAACAGGTTTTGTAGCTGTTTGAGCTAAGATTTCCAAGTTATTCACATAATGAAAACCTATACTTTGTTTCGGTCGAGTTCCCCATTCAAATGCATGTAACAGTGAGAAACGCACTGTCTTGGCGAAAGAAAGCGTTTTTGTACAACTTCATATGAATAGCTGTAACTTTTGATAGAAGACTCAGACAAACATGTTTATGGCTTTATCTTATAGAACTCAAGGTCTCCGTGCTGGGAAAACAGGTTTTGTAGCTGTTTGAGCTAAGATTTCCAAGTTATTCACATAATGAAAACCTATACTTTGTTTCGGTCGAGTTCCCCATTCAAATGCATGTAACAGTGAGAAACGCACTGTCTTGGCGAAAGAAAGCGTTTTTGTACAACTTCATATAAATAGCTGTAACTTTTGATAGAAGACTCAGACAAACATGTTTATGGCTTTATCTTATAGAACTCAAGGTCTCCGTGCTGGGAAAACAGGTTTTGCAGCTGTTTGAGCTAAGATTTCCAAGTTATTCACATAATGAAAACCTATACTTTGTTTCGGTCGAGTTCCCCATTCAAATGCATGTAACAGTGAGAAACGCACTGTCTTGGCGAAAGAAAGCGTTTTTGTACAACTTCATAGAAATAGCTGTAACTTTTGATAGAAGACTCAGACAAACATGTTTATGGCCTTATATTATAGAACTCAAGGTCTCCGTGCTGGGAAAACAGGTTTTGCAGCTGTTTGAGCTAAGATTTCCAAGTTATTCACATAATGAAAACCTATACTTTGTTTCGGTCGAGTTCCCCATTCAAATGCATGTAACAGTGAGAAACGCACTGTCTTGGCGAAAGAAAGCGTTTTTGTACAACTTCATAGAACTAGCTGTAACTTTTGATAGAAGACTCGGATACACATGTTTATGGCTTTATCTTATAGAACTCAAGGTTCCCGTGCTGGGAAAACAGGTTTTGTAGCTGTTTGAGCTAAGATTTCCAAGTTATTCACATAATGAAAACCTATACTTTGTTTCGGTCGAGTTCCCCATTCAAATGCATGTAACAGTGAGAAACGCACTGTCTTGGCGAAAGAAAGCGTTTTTGTACAACTTCATAGAAATAGCTGTAACTTTTGATAGAAGACTCAGACAAACATGTTTATGGCCTTATCTTATAGAACTCAAGGTCTCCGTGCTGGGAAAACAGGTTTTGCAGCTGTTTGAGCTAAGATTTCCAAGTTATTCACATAATGAAAACCTATACTTTGTTTCGGTCGAGTTCCCCATTCAAATGCATGTAACAGTGAGAAATGCACTGTCTTGGCGAAAGAAAGCGTTTTTGTACAACTTCATAGAAATAGCTGTAACTTTTGATAGAAGACTCAGACAAACATGTTTATGGCCTTATCTTATAGAACTCAAGGTCTCCGTGCTGGGAAAACAGGTTTTGCAGCTGTTTGAGCTAAGATTTCCAAGTTATTCACATAATGAAAACCTATACTTTGTTTCGGTCGAGTTCCCCATTCAAATGCATGTAACAGTGAGAAACGCACTGTCTTGGCGAAAGAAAGCGTTTTTGTACAACTTCATAGAAATAGCTGTAACTTTTGATAGAAGACTCGGATACACATGTTTATGGCTTTATCTTATAGAACTCAAGGTTCCCGTGCTGGGAAAACAGGTTTTGTAGCTGTTTGAGCTAAGATTTCCAAGTTATTCACATAATGAAAACCTATACTTTGTTTCGGTCGAGTTCCCCATTCAAATGCATGTAACAGTGAGAAACGCACTGTCTTGGCGAAAGAAAGCGTTTTTGTACAACTTCATAGAAATAGCTGTAACTTTTGATAGAAGACTCGGATACACATGTTTATGGCTTTATCTTATAGAACTCAAGGTTCCCGTGCTGGGAAAACAGGTAGCTGTTTGAGCTAAGATTTCCAAGTTATTCACATAATGAAAACCTATACTTTGTTTCGGTCGAGTTCCCCATTCAAATGCATGTAACAGTGAGAAACGCACTGTCTTGGCGAAAGAAAGCGTTTTTGTACAACTTCATATGAATAGCTGTAACTTTTGATAGAAGACTCAGACAAACATGTTTATGGCTTTATCTTATAGAACTCAAGGTCTCCGTGCTGGGAAAACAGGTTTTGCAGCTGTTTGAGCTAAGATTTCCAAGTTATTCACATAATGAAAACCTATACTTTGTTTCGGTCGAGTTCCCCATTCAAATGCATGTAACAGTGAGAAACGCACTGTCTTGGCGAAAGAAAGCGTTTTTGTACAACTTCATAGAAATAGCTGTAACTTTTGATAGAAGACTCAGACAAACATGTTTATGGCCTTATATTATAGAACTCAAGGTCTCCGTGCTGGGAAAACAGGTTTTGCAGCTGTTTGAGCTAAGATTTCCAAGTTATTCACATAATGAAAACCTATACTTTGTTTCGGTCGAGTTCCCCATTCAAATGCATGTAACAGTGAGAAACGCACTGTCTTGGCGAAAGAAAGCGTTTTTGTACAACTTCATAGAACTAGCTGTAACTTTTGATAGAAGACTCGGATACACATGTTTATGGCTTTATCTTATAGAACTCAAGGTTCCCGTGCTGGGAAAACAGGTTTTGTAGCTGTTTGAGCTAAGATTTCCAAGTTATTCACATAATGAAAACCTATACTTTGTTTCGGTCGAGTTCCCCATTCAAATGCATGTAACAGTGAGAAACGCACTGTCTTGGCGAAAGAAAGCGTTTTTGTACAACTTCATAGAAATAGCTGTAACTTTTGATAGAAGACTCAGACAAACATGTTTATGGCCTTATCTTATAGAACTCAAGGTCTCCGTGCTGGGAAAACAGGTTTTGCAGCTGTTTGAGCTAAGATTTCCAAGTTATTCACATAATGAAAACCTATACTTTGTTTCGGTCGAGTTCCCCATTCAAATGCATGTAACAGTGAGAAATGCACTGTCTTGGCGAAAGAAAGCGTTTTTGTACAACTTCATAGAAATAGCTGTAACTTTTGATAGAAGACTCAGACAAACATGTTTATGGCCTTATCTTATAGAACTCAAGGTCTCCGTGCTGGGAAAACAGGTTTTGCAGCTGTTTGAGCTAAGATTTCCAAGTTATTCACATAATGAAAACCTATACTTTGTTTCGGTCGAGTTCCCCATTCAAATGCATGTAACAGTGAGAAACGCACTGTCTTGGCGAAAGAAAGCGTTTTTGTACAACTTCAT
The DNA here is from genome assembly GCF_057382275.1 of Copadichromis virginalis. Lineage (NCBI taxonomy): Eukaryota > Metazoa > Chordata > Actinopteri > Cichliformes > Cichlidae > Copadichromis > Copadichromis virginalis. The sequence continues at coordinate 4,454,210 of NC_140622.1, forward strand.
AGAAATAGCTGTAACTTTTGATAGAAGACTCGGATACACATGTTTATGGCTTTATCTTATAGAACTCAAGGTTCCCGTGCTGGGAAAACAGGTTTTGTAGCTGTTTGAGCTAAGATTTCCAAGTTATTCACATAATGAAAACCTATACTTTGTTTCGGTCGAGTTCCCCATTCAAATGCATGTAACAGTGAGAAACGCACTGTCTTGGCGAAAGAAAGCGTTTTTGTACAACTTCATAGAAATAGCTGTAACTTTTGATAGAAGACTCGGATACACATGTTTATGGCTTTATCTTATAGAACTCAAGGTTCCCGTGCTGGGAAAACAGGTAGCTGTTTGAGCTAAGATTTCCAAGTTATTCACATAATGAAAACCTATACTTTGTTTCGGTCGAGTTCCCCATTCAAATGCATGTAACAGTGAGAAACGCACTGTCTTGGCGAAAGAAAGCGTTTTTGTACAACTTCATAGAAATAGCTGTAACTTTTGATAGAAGACTCGGATACACATGTTTATGGCTTTATCTTATAGAACTCAAGGTTCCCGTGCTGGGAAAACAGGTTTTGTAGCTGTTTGAGCTAAGATTTCCAAGTTATTCACATAATGAAAACCTATACTTTGTTTCGGTCGAGTTCCCCATTCAAATGCATGTAACAGTGAGAAATGCACTGTCTTGGCGAAAGAAAGCGTTTTTGTACAACTTCATAGAAATAGCTGTAACTTTTGATAGAAGACTCAGACAAACATGTTTATGGCCTTATCTTATAGAACTCAAGGTCTCCGTGCTGGGAAAACAGGTTTTGCAGCTGTTTGAGCTAAGATTTCCAAGTTATTCACATAATGAAAACCTATACTTTGTTTCGGTCGAGTTCCCCATTCAAATGCATGTAACAGTGAGAAACGCACTGTCTTGGCGAAAGAAAGCGTTTTTGTACAACTTCATAGAAATAGCTGTAACTTTTGATAGAAGACTCAGACAAACATGTTTATGGCCTTATATTATAGAACTCAAGGTCTCCGTGCTGGGAAAACAGGTTTTGCAGCTGTTTGAGCTAAGATTTCCAAGTTATTCACATAATGAAAACCTATACTTTGTTTCGGTCGAGTTCCCCATTCAAATGCATGTAACAGTGAGAAACGCACTGTCTTGGCGAAAGAAAGCGTTTTTGTACAACTTCATAGAACTAGCTGTAACTTTTGATAGAAGACTCGGATACACATGTTTATGGCTTTATCTTATAGAACTCAAGGTTCCCGTGCTGGGAAAACAGGTTTTGTAGCTGTTTGAGCTAAGATTTCCAAGTTATTCACATAATGAAAACCTATACTTTGTTTCGGTCGAGTTCCCCATTCAAATGCATGTAACAGTGAGAAACGCACTGTCTTGGCGAAAGAAAGCGTTTTTGTACAACTTCATAGAAATAGCTGTAACTTTTGATAGAAGACTCAGACAAACATGTTTATGGCCTTATCTTATAGAACTCAAGGTCTCCGTGCTGGGAAAACAGGTTTTGCAGCTGTTTGAGCTAAGATTTCCAAGTTATTCACATAATGAAAACCTATACTTTGTTTCGGTCGAGTTCCCCATTCAAATGCATGTAACAGTGAGAAATGCACTGTCTTGGCGAAAGAAAGCGTTTTTGTACAACTTCATAGAAATAGCTGTAACTTTTGATAGAAGACTCAGACAAACATGTTTATGGCCTTATCTTATAGAACTCAAGGTTCCCGTGCTGGGAAAACAGGTTTTGTAGCTGTTTGAGCTAAGATTTCCAAGTTATTCACATAATGAAAACCTATACTTTGTTTCGGTCGAGTTCCCCATTCAAATGCATGTAACAGTGAGAAACGCACTGTCTTGGCGAAAGAAAGCGTTTTTGTACAACTTCATAGAAATAGCTGTAACTTTTGATAGAAGACTCGGATACACATGTTTATGGCTTTATCTTATAGAACTCAAGGTTCCCGTGCTGGGAAAACAGGTAGCTGTTTGAGCTAAGATTTCCAAGTTATTCACATAATGAAAACCTATACTTTGTTTCGGTCGAGTTCCCCATTCAAATGCATGTAACAGTGAGAAACGCACTGTCTTGGCGAAAGAAAGCGTTTTTGTACAACTTCATAGAAATAGCTGTAACTTTTGATAGAAGACTCGGATACACATGTTTATGGCTTTATCTTATAGAACTCAAGGTTCCCGTGCTGGGAAAACAGGTTTTGTAGCTGTTTGAGCTAAGATTTCCAAGTTATTCACATAATGAAAACCTATACTTTGTTTCGGTCGAGTTCCCCATTCAAATGCATGTAACAGTGAGAAATGCACTGTCTTGGCGAAAGAAAGCGTTTTTGTACAACTTCATAGAAATAGCTGTAACTTTTGATAGAAGACTCAGACAAACATGTTTATGGCCTTATCTTATAGAACTCAAGGTCTCCGTGCTGGGAAAACAGGTTTTGCAGCTGTTTGAGCTAAGATTTCCAAGTTATTCACATAATGAAAACCTATACTTTGTTTCGGTCGAGTTCCCCATTCAAATGCATGTAACAGTGAGAAACGCACTGTCTTGGCGAAAGAAAGCGTTTTTGTACAACTTCATAGAAATAGCTGTAACTTTTGATAGAAGACTCAGACAAACATGTTTATGGCCTTATATTATAGAACTCAAGGTCTCCGTGCTGGGAAAACAGGTTTTGCAGCTGTTTGAGCTAAGATTTCCAAGTTATTCACATAATGAAAACCTATACTTTGTTTCGGTCGAGTTCCCCATTCAAATGCATGTAACAGTGAGAAACGCACTGTCTTGGCGAAAGAAAGCGTTTTTGTACAACTTCATAGAACTAGCTGTAACTTTTGATAGAAGACTCGGATACACATGTTTATGGCTTTATCTTATAGAACTCAAGGTTCCCGTGCTGGGAAAACAGGTTTTGTAGCTGTTTGAGCTAAGATTTCCAAGTTATTCACATAATGAAAACCTATACTTTGTTTCGGTCGAGTTCCCCATTCAAATGCATGTAACAGTGAGAAACGCACTGTCTTGGCGAAAGAAAGCGTTTTTGTACAACTTCATAGAAATAGCTGTAACTTTTGATAGAAGACTCAGACAAACATGTTTATGGCCTTATCTTATAGAACTCAAGGTCTCCGTGCTGGGAAAACAGGTTTTGCAGCTGTTTGAGCTAAGATTTCCAAGTTATTCACATAATGAAAACCTATACTTTGTTTCGGTCGAGTTCCCCATTCAAATGCATGTAACAGTGAGAAATGCACTGTCTTGGCGAAAGAAAGCGTTTTTGTACAACTTCATAGAAATAGCTGTAACTTTTGATAGAAGACTCAGACAAACATGTTTATGGCCTTATCTTATAGAACTCAAGGTCTCCGTGCTGGGAAAACAGGTTTTGCAGCTGTTTGAGCTAAGATTTCCAAGTTATTCACATAATGAAAACCTATACTTTGTTTCGGTCGAGTTCCCCATTCAAATGCATGTAACAGTGAGAAACGCACTGTCTTGGCGAAAGAAAGCGTTTTTGTACAACTTCATAGAAATAGCTGTAACTTTTGATAGAAGACTCGGATACACATGTTTATGGCTTTATCTTATAGAACTCAAGGTTCCCGTGCTGGGAAAACAGGTAGCTGTTTGAGCTAAGATTTCCAAGTTATTCACATAATGAAAACCTATACTTTGTTTCGGTCGAGTTCCCCATTCAAATGCATGTAACAGTGAGAAACGCACTGTCTTGGCGAAAGAAAGCGTTTTTGTACAACTTCATAGAAATAGCTGTAACTTTTGATAGAAGACTCGGATACACATGTTTATGGCTTTATCTTATAGAACTCAAGGTTCCCGTGCTGGGAAAACAGGTAGCTGTTTGAGCTAAGATTTCCAAGTTATTCACATAATGAAAACCTATACTTTGTTTCGGTCGAGTTCCCCATTCAAATGCATGTAACAGTGAGAAATGCACTGTCTTGGCGAAAGAAAGCGTTTTTGTACAACTTCATAGAAATAGCTGTAACTTTTGATAGAAGACTCAGACAAACATGTTTATGGCCTTATCTTATAGAACTCAAGGTCTCCGTGCTGGGAAAACAGGTTTTGCAGCTGTTTGAGCTAAGATTTCCAAGTTATTCACATAATGAAAACCTATACTTTGTTTCGGTCGAGTTCCCCATTCAAATGCATGTAACAGTGAGAAACGCACTGTCTTGGCGAAAGAAAGCGTTTTTGTACAACTTCATAGAAATAGCTGTAACTTTTGATAGAAGACTCGGATACACATGTTTATGGCTTTATCTTATAGAACTCAAGGTTCCCGTGCTGGGAAAACAGGTTTTGTAGCTGTTTGAGCTAAGATTTCCAAGTTATTCACATAATGAAAACCTATACTTTGTTTCGGTCGAGTTCCCCATTCAAATGCATGTAACAGTGAGAAACGCACTGTCTTGGCGAAAGAAAGCGTTTTTGTACAACTTCATAGAAATAGCTGTAACTTTTGATAGAAGACTCGGATACACATGTTTATGGCTTTATCTTATAGAACTCAAGGTTCCCGTGCTGGGAAAACAGGTAGCTGTTTGAGCTAAGATTTCCAAGTTATTCACATAATGAAAACCTATACTTTGTTTCGGTCGAGTTCCCCATTCAAATGCATGTAACAGTGAGAAATGCACTGTCTTGGCGAAAGAAAGCGTTTTTGTACAACTTCATAGAAATAGCTGTAACTTTTGATAGAAGACTCAGACAAACATGTTTATGGCCTTATCTTATAGAACTCAAGGTCTCCGTGCTGGGAAAACAGGTTTTGCAGCTGTTTGAGCTAAGATTTCCAAGTTATTCACATAATGAAAACCTATACTTTGTTTCGGTCGAGTTCCCCATTCAAATGCATGTAACAGTGAGAAACGCACTGTCTTGGCGAAAGAAAGCGTTTTTGTACAACTTCATAGAAATAGCTGTAACTTTTGATAGAAGACTCAGACAAACATGTTTATGGCCTTATATTATAGAACTCAAGGTCTCCGTGCTGGGAAAACAGGTTTTGCAGCTGTTTGAGCTAAGATTTCCAAGTTATTCACATAATGAAAACCTATACTTTGTTTCGGTCGAGTTCCCCATTCAAATGCATGTAACAGTGAGAAACGCACTGTCTTGGCGAAAGAAAGCGTTTTTGTACAACTTCATAGAACTAGCTGTAACTTTTGATAGAAGACTCGGATACACATGTTTATGGCTTTATCTTATAGAACTCAAGGTTCCCGTGCTGGGAAAACAGGTTTTGTAGCTGTTTGAGCTAAGATTTCCAAGTTATTCACATAATGAAAACCTATACTTTGTTTCGGTCGAGTTCCCCATTCAAATGCATGTAACAGTGAGAAACGCACTGTCTTGGCGAAAGAAAGCGTTTTTGTACAACTTCATAGAAATAGCTGTAACTTTTGATAGAAGACTCAGACAAACATGTTTATGGCCTTATCTTATAGAACTCAAGGTCTCCGTGCTGGGAAAACAGGTTTTGCAGCTGTTTGAGCTAAGATTTCCAAGTTATTCACATAATGAAAACCTATACTTTGTTTCGGTCGAGTTCCCCATTCAAATGCATGTAACAGTGAGAAACGCACTGTCTTGGCGAAAGAAAGCGTTTTTGTACAACTTCATAGAAATAGCTGTAACTTTTGATAGAAGACTCGGATACACATGTTTATGGCTTTATCTTATAGAACTCAAGGTCTCCGTGCTGGGAAAACAGGTTTTGCAGCTGTTTGAGCTAAGATTTCCAAGTTATTCACATAATGAAAACCTATACTTTGTTTCGGTCGAGTTCCCCATTCAAATGCATGTAACAGTGAGAAACGCACTGTCTTGGCGAAAGAAAGCGTTTTTGTACAACTTCATAGAAATAGCTGTAACTTTTGATAGAAGACTCGGATACACATGTTTATGGCTTTATCTTATAGAACTCAAGGTCTCCGTGCTGGGAAAACAGGTTTTGCAGCTGTTTGAGCTAAGATTTCCAAGTTATTCACATAATGAAAACCTATACTTTGTTTCGGTCGAGTTCCCCATTCAAATGCATGTAACAGTGAGAAACGCACTGTCTTGGCGAAAGAAAGCGTTTTTGTACAACTTCATAGAAATAGCTGTAACTTTTGAAGACTCAGACAAACATGTTTATGGCCTTATATTATAGAACTCAAGGTCTCCGTGCTGGGAAAACAGGTTTTGCAGCTGTTTGAGCTAAGATTTCCAAGTTATTCACATAATGAAAACCTATACTTTGTTTCGGTTGAGTTCCCCATTCAAATGCATGTAACAGTGAGAAACGCACTGTCTTGGCGAAAGAAAGCGTTTTTGTACAACTTCATAGAACTAGCTGTAACTTTTGATAGAAGACTCGGATACACATGTTTATGGCTTTATCTTATAGAACTCAAGGTTCCCGTGCTGGGAAAACAGGTTTTGTAGCTGTTTGAGCTAAGATTTCCAAGTTATTCACATAATGAAAACCTATACTTTGTTTCGGTCGAGTTCCCCATTCAAATGCATGTAACAGTGAGAAATGCACTGTCTTGGCGAAAGAAAGCGTTTTTGTACAACTTCATAGAAATAGCTGTAACTTTTGATAGAAGACTCGGATACACATGTTTATGGCTTTATCTTATAGAACTCAAGGTTCCCTTGCTGGGAAAACAGGTTTTGTAGCTGTTTGAGCTAAGATTTCCAAGTTATTCACATAATGAAAACCTATACTTTGTTTCGGTCGAGTTCCCCATTCAAATGCATGTAACAGTGAGAAATGCACTGTCTTGGCGAAAGAAAGCGTTTTTGTACAACTTCATAGAAATAGCTGTAACTTTTGATAGAAGACTCAGACAAACATGTTTATGGCCTTATCTTATAGAACTCAAGGTCTCCGTGCTGGGAAAACAGGTTTTGCAGCTGTTTGAGCTAAGATTTCCAAGTTATTCACATAATGAAAACCTATACTTTGTTTCGGTCGAGTTCCCCATTCAAATGCATGTAACAGTGAGAAATGCACTGTCTTGGCGAAAGAAAGCGTTTTTGTACAACTTCATAGAAATAGCTGTAACTTTTGATAGAAGACTCAGACAAACATGTTTATGGCCTTATCTTATAGAACTCAAGGTCTCCGTGCTGGGAAAACAGGTTTTGCAGCTGTTTGAGCTAAGATTTCCAAGTTATTCACATAATGAAAACCTATACTTTGTTTCGGTCGAGTTCCCCATTCAAATGCATGTAACAGTGAGAAATGCACTGTCTTGGCGAAAGAAAGCGTTTTTGTACAACTTCATAGAAATAGCTGTAACTTTTGATAGAAGACTCAGACAAACATGTTTATGGCCTTATCTTATAGAACTCAAGGTCTCCGTGCTGGGAAAACAGGTTTTGCAGCTGTTTGAGCTAAGATTTCCAAGTTATTCACATAATGAAAACCTATACTTTGTTTCGGTCGAGTTCCCCATTCAAATGCATGTAACAGTGAGAAACGCACTGTCTTGGCGAAAGAAAGCGTTTTTGTACAACTTCATAGAAATAGCTGTAACTTTTGATAGAAGACTCAGACAAACATGTTTATGGCCTTATCTTATAGAACTCAAGGTCTCCGTGCTGGGAAAACAGGTTTTGCAGCTGTTTGAGCTAAGATTTCCAAGTTATTCACATAATGAAAACCTATACTTTGTTTCGGTCGAGTTCCCCATTCAAATGCATGTAACAGTGAGAAACGCACTGTCTTGGCGAAAGAAAGCGTTTTTGTACAACTTCATAGAAATAGCTGTAACTTTTGATAGAAGACTCGGATACACATGTTTATGGCTTTATCTTATAGAACTCAAGGTTCCCGTGCTGGGAAAACAGGTAGCTGTTTGAGCTAAGATTTCCAAGTTATTCACATAATGAAAACCTATACTTTGTTTCGGTCGAGTTCCCCATTCAAATGCATGTAACAGTGAGAAACGCACTGTCTTGGCGAAAGAAAGCGTTTTTGTACAACTTCATAGAAATAGCTGTAACTTTTGATAGAAGACTCGGATACACATGTTTATGGCTTTATCTTATAGAACTCAAGGTTCCCGTGCTGGGAAAACAGGTAGCTGTTTGAGCTAAGATTTCCAAGTTATTCACATAATGAAAACCTATACTTTGTTTCGGTCGAGTTCCCCATTCAAATGCATGTAACAGTGAGAAATGCACTGTCTTGGCGAAAGAAAGCGTTTTTGTACAACTTCATAGAAATAGCTGTAACTTTTGATAGAAGACTCAGACAAACATGTTTATGGCCTTATCTTATAGAACTCAAGGTCTCCGTGCTGGGAAAACAGGTTTTGCAGCTGTTTGAGCTAAGATTTCCAAGTTATTCACATAATGAAAACCTATACTTTGTTTCGGTCGAGTTCCCCATTCAAATGCATGTAACAGTGAGAAACGCACTGTCTTGGCGAAAGAAAGCGTTTTTGTACAACTTCATAGAAATAGCTGTAACTTTTGATAGAAGACTCAGACAAACATGTTTATGGCCTTATATTATAGAACTCAAGGTCTCCGTGCTGGGAAAACAGGTTTTGCAGCTGTTTGAGCTAAGATTTCCAAGTTATTCACATAATGAAAACCTATACTTTGTTTCGGTCGAGTTCCCCATTCAAATGCATGTAACAGTGAGAAACGCACTGTCTTGGCGAAAGAAAGCGTTTTTGTACAACTTCATAGAACTAGCTGTAACTTTTGATAGAAGACTCGGATACACATGTTTATGGCTTTATCTTATAGAACTCAAGGTTCCCGTGCTGGGAAAACAGGTTTTGTAGCTGTTTGAGCTAAGATTTCCAAGTTATTCACATAATGAAAACCTATACTTTGTTTCGGTCGAGTTCCCCATTCAAATGCATGTAACAGTGAGAAACGCACTGTCTTGGCGAAAGAAAGCGTTTTTGTACAACTTCATAGAAATAGCTGTAACTTTTGATAGAAGACTCAGACAAACATGTTTATGGCCTTATCTTATAGAACTCAAGGTCTCCGTGCTGGGAAAACAGGTTTTGCAGCTGTTTGAGCTAAGATTTCCAAGTTATTCACATAATGAAAACCTATACTTTGTTTCGGTCGAGTTCCCCATTCAAATGCATGTAACAGTGAGAAATGCACTGTCTTGGCGAAAGAAAGCGTTTTTGTACAACTTCATAGAAATAGCTGTAACTTTTGATAGAAGACTCAGACAAACATGTTTATGGCCTTATCTTATAGAACTCAAGGTCTCCGTGCTGGGAAAACAGGTTTTGCAGCTGTTTGAGCTAAGATTTCCAAGTTATTCACATAATGAAAACCTATACTTTGTTTCGGTCGAGTTCCCCATTCAAATGCATGTAACAGTGAGAAACGCACTGTCTTGGCGAAAGAAAGCGTTTTTGTACAACTTCATAGAAATAGCTGTAACTTTTGATAGAAGACTCGGATACACATGTTTATGGCTTTATCTTATAGAACTCAAGGTTCCCGTGCTGGGAAAACAGGTTTTGTAGCTGTTTGAGCTAAGATTTCCAAGTTATTCACATAATGAAAACCTATACTTTGTTTCGGTCGAGTTCCCCATTCAAATGCATGTAACAGTGAGAAACGCACTGTCTTGGCGAAAGAAAGCGTTTTTGTACAACTTCATAGAAATAGCTGTAACTTTTGATAGAAGACTCGGATACACATGTTTATGGCTTTATCTTATAGAACTCAAGGTTCCCGTGCTGGGAAAACAGGTAGCTGTTTGAGCTAAGATTTCCAAGTTATTCACATAATGAAAACCTATACTTTGTTTCGGTCGAGTTCCCCATTCAAATGCATGTAACAGTGAGAAATGCACTGTCTTGGCGAAAGAAAGCGTTTTTGTACAACTTCATAGAAATAGCTGTAACTTTTGATAGAAGACTCAGACAAACATGTTTATGGCCTTATCTTATAGAACTCAAGGTCTCCGTGCTGGGAAAACAGGTTTTGCAGCTGTTTGAGCTAAGATTTCCAAGTTATTCACATAATGAAAACCTATACTTTGTTTCGGTCGAGTTCCCCATTCAAATGCATGTAACAGTGAGAAACGCACTGTCTTGGCGAAAGAAAGCGTTTTTGTACAACTTCATAGAAATAGCTGTAACTTTTGATAGAAGACTCAGACAAACATGTTTATGGCCTTATATTATAGAACTCAAGGTCTCCGTGCTGGGAAAACAGGTTTTGCAGCTGTTTGAGCTAAGATTTCCAAGTTATTCACATAATGAAAACCTATACTTTGTTTCGGTCGAGTTCCCCATTCAAATGCATGTAACAGTGAGAAACGCACTGTCTTGGCGAAAGAAAGCGTTTTTGTACAACTTCATAGAACTAGCTGTAACTTTTGATAGAAGACTCGGATACACATGTTTATGGCTTTATCTTATAGAACTCAAGGTTCCCGTGCTGGGAAAACAGGTTTTGTAGCTGTTTGAGCTAAGATTTCCAAGTTATTCACATAATGAAAACCTATACTTTGTTTCGGTCGAGTTCCCCATTCAAATGCATGTAACAGTGAGAAACGCACTGTCTTGGCGAAAGAAAGCGTTTTTGTACAACTTCATAGAAATAGCTGTAACTTTTGATAGAAGACTCAGACAAACATGTTTATGGCCTTATCTTATAGAACTCAAGGTCTCCGTGCTGGGAAAACAGGTTTTGCAGCTGTTTGAGCTAAGATTTCCAAGTTATTCACATAATGAAAACCTATACTTTGTTTCGGTCGAGTTCCCCATTCAAATGCATGTAACAGTGAGAAATGCACTGTCTTGGCGAAAGAAAGCGTTTTTGTACAACTTCATAGAAATAGCTGTAACTTTTGATAGAAGACTCGGATACACATGTTTATGGCTTTATCTTATAGAACTCAAGGTTCCCTTGCTGGGAAAACAGGTTTTGTAGCTGTTTGAGCTAAGATTTCCAAGTTATTCACATAATGAAAACCTATACTTTGTTTCGGTCGAGTTCCCCATTCAAATGCATGTAACAGTGAGAAATGCACTGTCTTGGCGAAAGAAAGCGTTTTTGTACAACTTCATAGAAATAGCTGTAACTTTTGATAGAAGACTCAGACAAACATGTTTATGGCCTTATCTTATAGAACTCAAGGTCTCCGTGCTGGGAAAACAGGTTTTGCAGCTGTTTGAGCTAAGATTTCCAAGTTATTCACATAATGAAAACCTATACTTTGTTTCGGTCGAGTTCCCCATTCAAATGCATGTAACAGTGAGAAATGCACTGTCTTGGCGAAAGAAAGCGTTTTTGTACAACTTCATAGAAATAGCTGTAACTTTTGATAGAAGACTCAGACAAACATGTTTATGGCCTTATCTTATAGAACTCAAGGTCTCCGTGCTGGGAAAACAGGTTTTGCAGCTGTTTGAGCTAAGATTTCCAAGTTATTCACATAATGAAAACCTATACTTTGTTTCGGTCGAGTTCCCCATTCAAATGCATGTAACAGTGAGAAATGCACTGTCTTGGCGAAAGAAAGCGTTTTTGTACAACTTCATAGAAATAGCTGTAACTTTTGATAGAAGACTCAGACAAACATGTTTATGGCCTTATCTTATAGAACTCAAGGTCTCCGTGCTGGGAAAACAGGTTTTGCAGCTGTTTGAGCTAAGATTTCCAAGTTATTCACATAATGAAAACCTATACTTTGTTTCGGTCGAGTTCCCCATTCAAATGCATGTAACAGTGAGAAACGCACTGTCTTGGCGAAAGAAAGCGTTTTTGTACAACTTCATAGAAATAGCTGTAACTTTTGATAGAAGACTCAGACAAACATGTTTATGGCCTTATCTTATAGAACTCAAGGTCTCCGTGCTGGGAAAACAGGTTTTGCAGCTGTTTGAGCTAAGATTTCCAAGTTATTCACATAATGAAAACCTATACTTTGTTTCGGTCGAGTTCCCCATTCAAATGCATGTAACAGTGAGAAACGCACTGTCTTGGCGAAAGAAAGCGTTTTTGTACAACTTCATAGAAATAGCTGTAACTTTTGATAGAAGACTCGGATACACATGTTTATGGCTTTATCTTATAGAACTCAAGGTTCCCGTGCTGGGAAAACAGGTAGCTGTTTGAGCTAAGATTTCCAAGTTATTCACATAATGAAAACCTATACTTTGTTTCGGTCGAGTTCCCCATTCAAATGCATGTAACAGTGAGAAACGCACTGTCTTGGCGAAAGAAAGCGTTTTTGTACAACTTCATAGAAATAGCTGTAACTTTTGATAGAAGACTCGGATACACATGTTTATGGCTTTATCTTATAGAACTCAAGGTTCCCGTGCTGGGAAAACAGGTAGCTGTTTGAGCTAAGATTTCCAAGTTATTCACATAATGAAAACCTATACTTTGTTTCGGTCGAGTTCCCCATTCAAATGCATGTAACAGTGAGAAATGCACTGTCTTGGCGAAAGAAAGCGTTTTTGTACAACTTCATAGAAATAGCTGTAACTTTTGATAGAAGACTCAGACAAACATGTTTATGGCCTTATCTTATAGAACTCAAGGTCTCCGTGCTGGGAAAACAGGTTTTGCAGCTGTTTGAGCTAAGATTTCCAAGTTATTCACATAATGAAAACCTATACTTTGTTTCGGTCGAGTTCCCCATTCAAATGCATGTAACAGTGAGAAACGCACTGTCTTGGCGAAAGAAAGCGTTTTTGTACAACTTCATAGAAATAGCTGTAACTTTTGATAGAAGACTCAGACAAACATGTTTATGGCCTTATATTATAGAACTCAAGGTCTCCGTGCTGGGAAAACAGGTTTTGCAGCTGTTTGAGCTAAGATTTCCAAGTTATTCACATAATGAAAACCTATACTTTGTTTCGGTCGAGTTCCCCATTCAAATGCATGTAACAGTGAGAAACGCACTGTCTTGGCGAAAGAAAGCGTTTTTGTACAACTTCATAGAACTAGCTGTAACTTTTGATAGAAGACTCGGATACACATGTTTATGGCTTTATCTTATAGAACTCAAGGTTCCCGTGCTGGGAAAACAGGTTTTGTAGCTGTTTGAGCTAAGATTTCCAAGTTATTCACATAATGAAAACCTATACTTTGTTTCGGTCGAGTTCCCCATTCAAATGCATGTAACAGTGAGAAACGCACTGTCTTGGCGAAAGAAAGCGTTTTTGTACAACTTCATAGAAATAGCTGTAACTTTTGATAGAAGACTCAGACAAACATGTTTATGGCCTTATCTTATAGAACTCAAGGTCTCCGTGCTGGGAAAACAGGTTTTGCAGCTGTTTGAGCTAAGATTTCCAAGTTATTCACATAATGAAAACCTATACTTTGTTTCGGTCGAGTTCCCCATTCAAATGCATGTAACAGTGAGAAATGCACTGTCTTGGCGAAAGAAAGCGTTTTTGTACAACTTCATAGAAATAGCTGTAACTTTTGATAGAAGACTCAGACAAACATGTTTATGGCCTTATCTTATAGAACTCAAGGTCTCCGTGCTGGGAAAACAGGTTTTGCAGCTGTTTGAGCTAAGATTTCCAAGTTATTCACATAATGAAAACCTATACTTTGTTTCGGTCGAGTTCCCCATTCAAATGCATGTAACAGTGAGAAACGCACTGTCTTGGCGAAAGAAAGCGTTTTTGTACAACTTCATAGAAATAGCTGTAACTTTTGATAGAAGACTCGGATACACATGTTTATGGCTTTATCTTATAGAACTCAAGGTTCCCGTGCTGGGAAAACAGGTTTTGTAGCTGTTTGAGCTAAGATTTCCAAGTTATTCACATAATGAAAACCTATACTTTGTTTCGGTCGAGTTCCCCATTCAAATGCATGTAACAGTGAGAAACGCACTGTCTTGGCGAAAGAAAGCGTTTTTGTACAACTTCATAGAAATAGCTGTAACTTTTGATAGAAGACTCGGATACACATGTTTATGGCTTTATCTTATAGAACTCAAGGTTCCCGTGCTGGGAAAACAGGTAGCTGTTTGAGCTAAGATTTCCAAGTTATTCACATAATGAAAACCTATACTTTGTTTCGGTCGAGTTCCCCATTCAAATGCATGTAACAGTGAGAAATGCACTGTCTTGGCGAAAGAAAGCGTTTTTGTACAACTTCATAGAAATAGCTGTAACTTTTGATAGAAGACTCAGACAAACATGTTTATGGCCTTATCTTATAGAACTCAAGGTCTCCGTGCTGGGAAAACAGGTTTTGCAGCTGTTTGAGCTAAGATTTCCAAGTTATTCACATAATGAAAACCTATACTTTGTTTCGGTCGAGTTCCCCATTCAAATGCATGTAACAGTGAGAAACGCACTGTCTTGGCGAAAGAAAGCGTTTTTGTACAACTTCATAGAAATAGCTGTAACTTTTGATAGAAGACTCAGACAAACATGTTTATGGCCTTATATTATAGAACTCAAGGTCTCCGTGCTGGGAAAACAGGTTTTGCAGCTGTTTGAGCTAAGATTTCCAAGTTATTCACATAATGAAAACCTATACTTTGTTTCGGTCGAGTTCCCCATTCAAATGCATGTAACAGTGAGAAACGCACTGTCTTGGCGAAAGAAAGCGTTTTTGTACAACTTCATAGAACTAGCTGTAACTTTTGATAGAAGACTCGGATACACATGTTTATGGCTTTATCTTATAGAACTCAAGGTTCCCGTGCTGGGAAAACAGGTTTTGTAGCTGTTTGAGCTAAGATTTCCAAGTTATTCACATAATGAAAACCTATACTTTGTTTCGGTCGAGTTCCCCATTCAAATGCATGTAACAGTGAGAAACGCACTGTCTTGGCGAAAGAAAGCGTTTTTGTACAACTTCATAGAAATAGCTGTAACTTTTGATAGAAGACTCAGACAAACATGTTTATGGCCTTATCTTATAGAACTCAAGGTCTCCGTGCTGGGAAAACAGGTTTTGCAGCTGTTTGAGCTAAGATTTCCAAGTTATTCACATAATGAAAACCTATACTTTGTTTCGGTCGAGTTCCCCATTCAAATGCATGTAACAGTGAGAAACGCACTGTCTTGGCGAAAGAAAGCGTTTTTGTACAACTTCATAGAAATAGCTGTAACTTTTGATAGAAGACTCGGATACACATGTTTATGGCTTTATCTTATAGAACTCAAGGTCTCCGTGCTGGGAAAACAGGTTTTGCAGCTGTTTGAGCTAAGATTTCCAAGTTATTCACATAATGAAAACCTATACTTTGTTTCGGTCGAGTTCCCCATTCAAATGCATGTAACAGTGAGAAACGCACTGTCTTGGCGAAAGAAAGCGTTTTTGTACAACTTCATAGAAATAGCTGTAACTTTTGATAGAAGACTCGGATACACATGTTTATGGCTTTATCTTATAGAACTCAAGGTCTCCGTGCTGGGAAAACAGGTTTTGCAGCTGTTTGAGCTAAGATTTCCAAGTTATTCACATAATGAAAACCTATACTTTGTTTCGGTCGAGTTCCCCATTCAAATGCATGTAACAGTGAGAAACGCACTGTCTTGGCGAAAGAAAGCGTTTTTGTACAACTTCATAGAAATAGCTGTAACTTTTGAAGACTCAGACAAACATGTTTATGGCCTTATATTATAGAACTCAAGGTCTCCGTGCTGGGAAAACAGGTTTTGCAGCTGTTTGAGCTAAGATTTCCAAGTTATTCACATAATGAAAACCTATACTTTGTTTCGGTTGAGTTCCCCATTCAAATGCATGTAACAGTGAGAAACGCACTGTCTTGGCGAAAGAAAGCGTTTTTGTACAACTTCATAGAACTAGCTGTAACTTTTGATAGAAGACTCGGATACACATGTTTATGGCTTTATCTTATAGAACTCAAGGTTCCCGTGCTGGGAAAACAGGTTTTGTAGCTGTTTGAGCTAAGATTTCCAAGTTATTCACATAATGAAAACCTATACTTTGTTTCGGTCGAGTTCCCCATTCAAATGCATGTAACAGTGAGAAATGCACTGTCTTGGCGAAAGAAAGCGTTTTTGTACAACTTCATAGAAATAGCTGTAACTTTTGATAGAAGACTCAGACAAACATGTTTATGGCCTTATCTTATAGAACTCAAGGTCTCCGTGCTGGGAAAACAGGTTTTGCAGCTGTTTGAGCTAAGATTTCCAAGTTATTCACATAATGAAAACCTATACTTTGTTTCGGTCGAGTTCCCCATTCAAATGCATGTAACAGTGAGAAATGCACTGTCTTGGCGAAAGAAAGCGTTTTTGTACAACTTCATAGAAATAGCTGTAACTTTTGATAGAAGACTCAGACAAACATGTTTATGGCCTTATCTTATAGAACTCAAGGTCTCCGTGCTGGGAAAACAGGTTTTGCAGCTGTTTGAGCTAAGATTTCCAAGTTATTCACATAATGAAAACCTATACTTTGTTTCGGTCGAGTTCCCCATTCAAATGCATGTAACAGTGAGAAATGCACTGTCTTGGCGAAAGAAAGCGTTTTTGTACAACTTCATAGAAATAGCTGTAACTTTTGATAGAAGACTCAGACAAACATGTTTATGGCCTTATCTTATAGAACTCAAGGTCTCCGTGCTGGGAAAACAGGTTTTGCAGCTGTTTGAGCTAAGATTTCCAAGTTATTCACATAATGAAAACCTATACTTTGTTTCGGTCGAGTTCCCCATTCAAATGCATGTAACAGTGAGAAACGCACTGTCTTGGCGAAAGAAAGCGTTTTTGTACAACTTCATAGAAATAGCTGTAACTTTTGATAGAAGACTCAGACAAACATGTTTATGGCCTTATCTTATAGAACTCAAGGTCTCCGTGCTGGGAAAACAGGTTTTGCAGCTGTTTGAGCTAAGATTTCCAAGTTATTCACATAATGAAAACCTATACTTTGTTTCGGTCGAGTTCCCCATTCAAATGCATGTAACAGTGAGAAATGCACTGTCTTGGCGAAAGAAAGCGTTTTTGTACAACTTCATAGAAATAGCTGTAACTTTTGATAGAAGACTCGGATACACATGTTTATGGCTTTATCTTATAGAACTCAAGGTTCCCTTATTGGGAAAACAGGTTTTGTAGCTGTTTGAGCTAAGATTTCCAAGTTATTCACATAATGAAAACCTATACTTTGTTTCGGTCGAGTTCCCCATTCAAATGCATGTAACAGTGAGAAATGCACTGTCTTGGCGAAAGAAAGCGTTTTTGTACAACTTCATAGAAATAGCTGTAACTTTTGATAGAAGACTCAGACAAACATGTTTATGGCCTTATCTTATAGAACTCAAGGTCTCCGTGCTGGGAAAACAGGTTTTGCAGCTGTTTGAGCTAAGATTTCCAAGTTATTCACATAATGAAAACCTATACTTTGTTTCGGTCGAGTTCCCCATTCAAATGCATGTAACAGTGAGAAATGCACTGTCTTGGCGAAAGAAAGCATTTTTGTACAACTTCATAGAAATAGCTGTAACTTTTGATAGAAGACTCAGACAAACATGTTTATGGCCTTATCTTATAGAACTCAAGGTCTCCGTGCTGGGAAAACAGGTTTTGCAGCTGTTTGAGCTAAGATTTCCAAGTTATTCACATAATGAAAACCTATACTTTGTTTCGGTCGAGTTCCCCATTCAAATGCATGTAACAGTGAGAAACGCACTGTCTTGGCGAAAGAAAGCGTTTTTGTACAACTTCATAGAAATAGCTGTAACTTTTGATAGAAGACTCAGACAAACATGTTTATGGCCTTATATTATAGAACTCAAGGTCTCCGTGCTGGGAAAACAGGTTTTGCAGCTGTTTGAGCTAAGATTTCCAAGTTATTCACATAATGAAAACCTATACTTTGTTTCGGTCGAGTTCCCCATTCAAATGCATGTAACAGTGAGAAACGCACTGTCTTGGCGAAAGAAAGCGTTTTTGTACAACTTCATAGAAATAGCTGTAACTTTTGATAGAAGACTCGGATACACATGTTTATGGCTTTATCTTATAGAACTCAAGATTCCCGTGCTGGGAAAACAGGTTTTGTAGCTGTTTGAGCTAAGATTTCCAAGTTATTCACATAATGAAAACCTATACTTTGTTTCGGTCGAGTTCCCCATTCAAATGCATGTAACAGTGAGAAACGCACTGTCTTGGCGAAAGAAAGCGTTTTTGTACAACTTCATAGAAATAGCTGTAACTTTTGATAGAAGACTCAGACAAACATGTTTATGGCCTTATCTTATAGAACTCAAGGTCTCCGTGCTGGGAAAACAGGTTTTGCAGCTGTTTGAGCTAAGATTTCCAAGTTATTCACATAATGAAAACCTATACTTTGTTTCGGTCGAGTTCCCCATTCAAATGCATGTAACAGTGAGAAATGCACTGTCTTGGCGAAAGAAAGCGTTTTTGTACAACTTCATAGAAATAGCTGTAACTTTTGATAGAAGACTCGGATACACATGTTTATGGCTTTATCTTATAGAACTCAAGGTTCCCTTGCTGGGAAAACAGGTTTTGTAGCTGTTTGAGCTAAGATTTCCAAGTTATTCACATAATGAAAACCTATACTTTGTTTCGGTCGAGTTCCCCATTCAAATGCATGTAACAGTGAGAAATGCACTGTCTTGGCGAAAGAAAGCGTTTTTGTACAACTTCATAGAAATAGCTGTAACTTTTGATAGAAGACTCAGACAAACATGTTTATGGCCTTATCTTATAGAACTCAAGGTCTCCGTGCTGGGAAAACAGGTTTTGCAGCTGTTTGAGCTAAGATTTCCAAGTTATTCACATAATGAAAACCTATACTTTGTTTCGGTCGAGTTCCCCATTCAAATGCATGTAACAGTGAGAAATGCACTGTCTTGGCGAAAGAAAGCGTTTTTGTACAACTTCATAGAAATAGCTGTAACTTTTGATAGAAGACTCAGACAAACATGTTTATGGCCTTATCTTATAGAACTCAAGGTCTCCGTGCTGGGAAAACAGGTTTTGCAGCTGTTTGAGCTAAGATTTCCAAGTTATTCACATAATGAAAACCTATACTTTGTTTCGGTCGAGTTCCCCATTCAAATGCATGTAACAGTGAGAAACGCACTGTCTTGGCGAAAGAAAGCGTTTTTGTACAACTTCATAGAAATAGCTGTAACTTTTGATAGAAGACTCAGACAAACATGTTTATGGCCTTATATTATAGAACTCAAGGTCTCCGTGCTGGGAAAACAGGTTTTGCAGCTGTTTGAGCTAAGATTTCCAAGTTATTCACATAATGAAAACCTATACTTTGTTTCGGTCGAGTTCCCCATTCAAATGCATGTAACAGTGAGAAACGCACTGTCTTGGCGAAAGAAAGCGTTTTTGTACAACTTCATAGAAATAGCTGTAACTTTTGATAGAAGACTCGGATACACATGTTTATGGCTTTATCTTATAGAACTCAAGGTTCCCGTGCTGGGAAAACAGGTTTTGTAGCTGTTTGAGCTAAGATTTCCAAGTTATTCACATAATGAAAACCTATACTTTGTTTCGGTCGAGTTCCCCATTCAAATGCATGTAACAGTGAGAAACGCACTGTCTTGGCGAAAGAAAGCGTTTTTGTACAACTTCATAGAAATAGCTGTAACTTTTGATAGAAGACTCAGACAAACATGTTTATGGCCTTATCTTATAGAACTCAAGGTCTCCGTGCTGGGAAAACAGGTTTTGCAGCTGTTTGAGCTAAGATTTCCAAGTTATTCACATAATGAAAACCTATACTTTGTTTCGGTCGAGTTCCCCATTCAAATGCATGTAACAGTGAGAAATGCACTGTCTTGGCGAAAGAAAGCGTTTTTGTACAACTTCATAGAAATAGCTGTAACTTTTGATAGAAGACTCGGATACACATGTTTATGGCTTTATCTTATAGAACTCAAGGTTCCCTTGCTGGGAAAACAGGTTTTGTAGCTGTTTGAGCTAAGATTTCCAAGTTATTCACATAATGAAAACCTATACTTTGTTTCGGTCGAGTTCCCCATTCAAATGCATGTAACAGTGAGAAATGCACTGTCTTGGCGAAAGAAAGCGTTTTTGTACAACTTCATAGAAATAGCTGTAACTTTTGATAGAAGACTCGGATACACATGTTTATGGCTTTATCTTATAGAACTCAAGGTTCCCGTGCTGGGAAAACAGGTTTTGTAGCTGTTTGAGCTAAGATTTCCAAGTTATTCACATAATGAAAACCTATACTTTGTTTCGGTCGAGTTCCCCATTCAAATGCATGTAACAGTGAGAAATGCACTGTCTTGGCGAAAGAAAGCGTTTTTGTACAACTTCATAGAAATAGCTGTAACTTTTGATAGAAGACTCAGACAAACATGTTTATGGCCTTATCTTATAGAACTCAAGGTCTCCGTGCTGGGAAAACAGGTTTTGCAGCTGTTTGAGCTAAGATTTCCAAGTTATTCACATAATGAAAACCTATACTTTGTTTCGGTCGAGTTCCCCATTCAAATGCATGTAACAGTGAGAAATGCACTGTCTTGGCGAAAGAAAGCGTTTTTGTACAACTTCATAGAAATAGCTGTAACTTTTGATAGAAGACTCAGACAAACATGTTTATGGCCTTATCTTATAGAACTCAAGGTCTCCGTGCTGGGAAAACAGGTTTTGCAGCTGTTTGAGCTAAGATTTCCAAGTTATTCACATAATGAAAACCTATACTTTGTTTCGGTCGAGTTCCCCATTCAAATGCATGTAACAGTGAGAAATGCACTGTCTTGGCGAAAGAAAGCGTTTTTGTACAACTTCATAGAAATAGCTGTAACTTTTGATAGAAGACTCGGATACACATGTTTATGGCTTTATCTTATAGAACTCAAGGTTCCCGTGCTGGGAAAACAGGTTTTGTAGCTGTTTGAGCTAAGATTTCCAAGTTATTCACATAATGAAAACCTATACTTTGTTTCGGTCGAGTTCCCCATTCAAATGCATGTAACAGTGAGAAATGCACTGTCTTGGCGAAAGAAAGCGTTTTTGTACAACTTCATAGAAATAGCTGTAACTTTTGATAGAAGACTCAGACAAACATGTTTATGGCCTTATCTTATAGAACTCAAGGTCTCCGTGCTGGGAAAACAGGTTTTGCAGCTGTTTGAGCTAAGATTTCCAAGTTATTCACATAATGAAAACCTATACT
Organism: Copadichromis virginalis; assembly: GCF_057382275.1. Lineage (NCBI taxonomy): Eukaryota > Metazoa > Chordata > Actinopteri > Cichliformes > Cichlidae > Copadichromis > Copadichromis virginalis. Next base: position 4,475,389 of record NC_140622.1, read on the forward strand.
TTGTTTCGGTCGAGTTCCCCATTCAAATGCATGTAACAGTGAGAAACGCACTGTCTTGGCGAAAGAAAGCGTTTTTGTACAACTTCATAGAAATAGCTGTAACTTTTGATAGAAGACTCAGACAAACATGTTTATGGCCTTATCTTATAGAACTCAAGGTCTCCGTGCTGGGAAAACAGGTTTTGCAGCTGTTTGAGCTAAGATTTCCAAGTTATTCACATAATGAAAACCTATACTTTGTTTCGGTCGAGTTCCCCATTCAAATGCATGTAACAGTGAGAAATGCACTGTCTTGGCGAAAGAAAGCGTTTTTGTACAACTTCATAGAAATAGCTGTAACTTTTGATAGAAGACTCAGACAAACATGTTTATGGCCTTATCTTATAGAACTCAAGGTCTCCGTGCTGGGAAAACAGGTTTTGCAGCTGTTTGAGCTAAGATTTCCAAGTTATTCACATAATGAAAACCTATACTTTGTTTCGGTCGAGTTCCCCATTCAAATGCATGTAACAGTGAGAAATGCACTGTCTTGGCGAAAGAAAGCGTTTTTGTACAACTTCATAGAAATAGCTGTAACTTTTGATAGAAGACTCGGATACACATGTTTATGGCTTTATCTTATAGAACTCAAGGTTCCCGTGCTGGGAAAACAGGTTTTGTAGCTGTTTGAGCTAAGATTTCCAAGTTATTCACATAATGAAAACCTATACTTTGTTTCGGTCGAGTTCCCCATTCAAATGCATGTAACAGTGAGAAACGCACTGTCTTGGCGAAAGAAAGCGTTTTTGTACAACTTCATAGAAATAGCTGTAACTTTTGATAGAAGACTCAGACAAACATGTTTATGGCCTTATCTTATAGAACTCAAGGTCTCCGTGCTGGGAAAACAGGTTTTGCAGCTGTTTGAGCTAAGATTTCCAAGTTATTCACATAATGAAAACCTATACTTTGTTTCGGTCGAGTTCCCCATTCAAATGCATGTAACAGTGAGAAATGCACTGTCTTGGCGAAAGAAAGCGTTTTTGTACAACTTCATAGAAATAGCTGTAACTTTTGATAGAAGACTCAGACAAACATGTTTATGGCCTTATCTTATAGAACTCAAGGTCTCCGTGCTGGGAAAACAGGTTTTGCAGCTGTTTGAGCTAAGATTTCCAAGTTATTCACATAATGAAAACCTATACTTTGTTTCGGTCGAGTTCCCCATTCAAATGCATGTAACAGTGAGAAACGCACTGTCTTGGCGAAAGAAAGCGTTTTTGTACAACTTCATAGAAATAGCTGTAACTTTTGATAGAAGACTCAGACAAACATGTTTATGGCCTTATATTATAGAACTCAAGGTTCCCGTGCTGGGAAAACAGGTTTTGTAGCTGTTTGAGCTAAGATTTCCAAGTTATTCACATAATGAAAACCTATACTTTGTTTCGGTCGAGTTCCCCATTCAAATGCATGTAACAGTGAGAAACGCACTGTCTTGGCGAAAGAAAGCGTTTTTGTACAACTTCATAGAACTAGCTGTAACTTTTGATAGAAGACTCGGATACACATGTTTATGGCTTTATCTTATAGAACTCAAGGTTCCCGTGCTGGGAAAAAAGGTTTTGTAGCTGTTTGAGCTAAGATTTCCAAGTTATTCACATAATGAAAACCTATACTTTGTTTCGGTCGAGTTCCCCATTCAAATGCATGTAACAGTGAGAAATGCACTGTCTTGGCGAAAGAAAGCGTTTTTGTACAACTTCATAGAAATAGCTGTAACTTTTGATAGAAGACTCAGACAAACATGTTTATGGCCTTATCTTATAGAACTCAAGGTCTCCGTGCTGGGAAAACAGGTTTTGCAGCTGTTTGAGCTAAGATTTCCAAGTTATTCACATAATGAAAACCTATACTTTGTTTCGGTCGAGTTCCCCATTCAAATGCATGTAACAGTGAGAAATGCACTGTCTTGGCGAAAGAAAGCGTTTTTGTACAACTTCATAGAAATAGCTGTAACTTTTGATAGAAGACTCAGACAAACATGTTTATGGCCTTATCTTATAGAACTCAAGGTCTCCGTGCTGGGAAAACAGGTTTTGCAGCTGTTTGAGCTAAGATTTCCAAGTTATTCACATAATGAAAACCTATACTTTGTTTCGGTCGAGTTCCCCATTCAAATGCATGTAACAGTGAGAAATGCACTGTCTTGGCGAAAGAAAGCGTTTTTGTACAACTTCATAGAAATAGCTGTAACTTTTGATAGAAGACTCAGACAAACATGTTTATGGCCTTATCTTATAGAACTCAAGGTCTCCGTGCTGGGAAAACAGGTTTTGCAGCTGTTTGAGCTAAGATTTCCAAGTTATTCACATAATGAAAACCTATACTTTGTTTCGGTCGAGTTCCCCATTCAAATGCATGTAACAGTGAGAAACGCACTGTCTTGGCGAAAGAAAGCGTTTTTGTACAACTTCATAGAAATAGCTGTAACTTTTGATAGAAGACTCAGACAAACATGTTTATGGCCTTATCTTATAGAACTCAAGGTCTCCGTGCTGGGAAAACAGGTTTTGCAGCTGTTTGAGCTAAGATTTCCAAGTTATTCACATAATGAAAACCTATACTTTGTTTCGGTCGAGTTCCCCATTCAAATGCATGTAACAGTGAGAAATGCACTGTCTTGGCGAAAGAAAGCGTTTTTGTACAACTTCATAGAAATAGCTGTAACTTTTGATAGAAGACTCGGATACACATGTTTATGGCTTTATCTTATAGAACTCAAGGTTCCCGTGCTGGGAAAACAGGTTTTGTAGCTGTTTGAGCTAAGATTTCCAAGTTATTCACATAATGAAAACCTATACTTTGTTTCGGTCGAGTTCCCCATTCAAATGCATGTAACAGTGAGAAACGCACTGTCTTGGCGAAAGAAAGCGTTTTTGTACAACTTCATAGAAATAGCTGTAACTTTTGATAGAAGACTCAGACAAACATGTTTATGGCCTTATCTTATAGAACTCAAGGTCTCCGTGCTGGGAAAACAGGTTTTGCAGCTGTTTGAGCTAAGATTTCCAAGTTATTCACATAATGAAAACCTATACTTTGTTTCGGTCGAGTTCCCCATTCAAATGCATGTAACAGTGAGAAACGCACTGTCTTGGCGAAAGAAAGCGTTTTTGTACAACTTCATAGAAATAGCTGTAACTTTTGATAGAAGACTCAGACAAACATGTTTATGGCCTTATCTTATAGAACTCAAGGTCTCCGTGCTGGGAAAACAGGTTTTGCAGCTGTTTGAGCTAAGATTTCCAAGTTATTCACATAATGAAAACCTATACTTTGTTTCGGTCGAGTTCCCCATTCAAATGCATGTAACAGTGAGAAACGCACTGTCTTGGCGAAAGAAAGCGTTTTTGTACAACTTCATAGAAATAGCTGTAACTTTTGATAGAAGACTCAGACAAACATGTTTATGGCCTTATCTTATAGAACTCAAGGTCTCCGTGCTGGGAAAACAGGTTTTGCAGCTGTTTGAGCTAAGATTTCCAAGTTATTCACATAATGAAAACCTATACTTTGTTTCGGTCGAGTTCCCCATTCAAATGCATGTAACAGTGAGAAACGCACTGTCTTGGCGAAAGAAAGCGTTTTTGTACAACTTCATAGAAATAGCTGTAACTTTTGATAGAAGACTCAGACAAACATGTTTATGGCCTTATCTTATAGAACTCAAGGTCTCCGTGCTGGGAAAACAGGTTTTGCAGCTGTTTGAGCTAAGATTTCCAAGTTATTCACATAATGAAAACCTATACTTTGTTTCGGTCGAGTTCCCCATTCAAATGCATGTAACAGTGAGAAACGCACTGTCTTGGCGAAAGAAAGCGTTTTTGTACAACTTCATAGAAATAGCTGTAACTTTTGATAGAAGACTCAGACAAACATGTTTATGGCCTTATATTATAGAACTCAAGGTTCCCGTGCTGGGAAAACAGGTTTTGTAGCTGTTTGAGCTAAGATTTCCAAGTTATTCACATAATGAAAACCTATACTTTGTTTCGGTCGAGTTCCCCATTCAAATGCATGTAACAGTGAGAAATGCACTGTCTTGGCGAAAGAAAGCGTTTTTGTACAACTTCATAGAAATAGCTGTAACTTTTGATAGAAGACTCAGACAAACATGTTTATGGCCTTATCTTATAGAACTCAAGGTCTCCGTGCTGGGAAAACAGGTTTTGCAGCTGTTTGAGCTAAGATTTCCAAGTTATTCACATAATGAAAACCTATACTTTGTTTCGGTCGAGTTCCCCATTCAAATGCATGTAACAGTGAGAAACGCACTGTCTTGGCGAAAGAAAGCGTTTTTGTACAACTTCATAGAAATAGCTGTAACTTTTGATAGAAGACTCAGACAAACATGTTTATGGCCTTATCTTATAGAACTCAAGGTCTCCGTGCTGGGAAAACAGGTTTTGCAGCTGTTTGAGCTAAGATTTCCAAGTTATTCACATAATGAAAACCTATACTTTGTTTCGGTCGAGTTCCCCATTCAAATGCATGTAACAGTGAGAAACGCACTGTCTTGGCGAAAGAAAGCGTTTTTGTACAACTTCATAGAAATAGCTGTAACTTTTGATAGAAGACTCAGACAAACATGTTTATGGCCTTATCTTATAGAACTCAAGGTCTCCGTGCTGGGAAAACAGGTTTTGCAGCTGTTTGAGCTAAGATTTCCAAGTTATTCACATAATGAAAACCTATACTTTGTTTCGGTCGAGTTCCCCATTCAAATGCATGTAACAGTGAGAAACGCACTGTCTTGGCGAAAGAAAGCGTTTTTGTACAACTTCATAGAAATAGCTGTAACTTTTGATAGAAGACTCAGACAAACATGTTTATGGCCTTATATTATAGAACTCAAGGTTCCCGTGCTGGGAAAACAGGTTTTGTAGCTGTTTGAGCTAAGATTTCCAAGTTATTCACATAATGAAAACCTATACTTTGTTTCGGTCGAGTTCCCCATTCAAATGCATGTAACAGTGAGAAATGCACTGTCTTGGCGAAAGAAAGCGTTTTTGTACAACTTCATAGAAATAGCTGTAACTTTTGATAGAAGACTCAGACAAACATATTTATGGCCTTATATTATAGAACTCAAGGTCTCCGTGCTGGGAAAACAGGTTTTGCAGCTGTTTGAGCTAAGATTTCCAAGTTATTCACATAATGAAAACCTATACTTTGTTTCGGTCGAGTTCCCCATTCAAATGCATGTAACAGTGAGAAACGCACTGTCTTGGCGAAAGAAAGCGTTTTTGTACAACTTCATATGAATAGCTGTAACTTTTGATAGAAGACTCGGATAACCATGTTTATGGCTTTATCTTATAGAACTCAAGGTTCCCGTGCTGGGAAAACAGGTTTTGCAGCTGTTTGAGCTAAGATTTCCAAGTTATTCACATAATGAAAACCTATACTTTGTTTCGGTCGAGTTCCCCATTCAAATGCATGTAACAGTGAGAAACGCACTGTCTTGGCGAAAGAAAGCGTTTTTGTACAACTTCATATAAATAGCTGTAACTTTTGATAGAAGACTCGGATACACATGTTTATGGCTTTATCTTATAGAACTCAAGGTTCCCGTGATGGGAAAAAAGGTTTTGTAGCTGTTTGAGCTAAGATTTCCAAGTTATTCACATAATGAAAACCTATACTTTGTTTCGGTCGAGTTCCCCATTCAAATGCATTTAACAGTGAGAAATGCACTGTCTTGGCGAAAGAAAGCGTTTTTGTACAACTTCATAGAAATAGCTGTAACTTTTGATAGAAGACTCAGACAAACATGTTTATGGCCTTATCTTATAGAACTCAAGGTCTCCGTGCTGGGAAAACAGGTTTTGCAGCTGTTTGAGCTAAGATTTCCAAGTTATTCACATAATGAAAACCTATACTTTGTTTCGGTCGAGTTCCCCATTCAAATGCATGTAACAGTGAGAAACGCACTGTCTTGGCGAAAGAAAGCGTTTTTGTACAACTTCATATGAATAGCTGTAACTTTTGATAGAAGACTCGGATACACATGTTTATGGCTTTATCTTATAGAACTCAAGGTTCCCGTGCTGGGAAAACAGGTTTTGTAGCTGTTTGAGCTAAGATTTCCAAGTTATTCACATAATGAAAACCTATACTTTGTTTCGGTCGAGTTCCCCATTCAAATGCATGTAACAGTGAGAAACGCACTGTCTTGGCGAAAGAAAGCGTTTTTGTACAACTTCATAGAAATAGCTGTAACTTTTGATAGAAGACTCAGACAAACATGTTTATGGCTTTATCTTATAGAACTCAAGGTTCCCGTGCTGGGAAAACAGGTTTTGTAGCTGTTTGAGCTAAGATTTCCAAGTTATTCACATAATGAAAACCTATACTTTGTTTCGGTCGAGTTCCCCATTCAAATGCATGTAACAGTGAGAAACGCACTGTCTTGGCAAAAGAAAGCGTTTTTGTACAACTTCATATGAATAGCTGTAACTTTTGATAGAAGACTCGGATACACATGTTTATGGCTTTATCTTATAGAACTCAAGGTTCCCGTGCTGGGAAAACAGGTTTTGCAGCTGTTTGAGCTAAGATTTCCAAGTTATTCACATAATGAAAACGTATACTTTGTTTCGGTCGAGTTCCCCATTCAAATGCATGTAACAGTGAGAAACGCACTGTCTTGGCGAAAGAAAGCGTTTTTGTACAACTTCATATAAATAGCTGTAACTTTTGATAGAAGACTCGGATACACATGTTTATGGCTTTATCTTATAGAACTCAAGGTTCCGTGCTGGGAAAACAGGTTTTGTAGCTGTTTGAGCTAAGATTTCCAAGTTATTCACATAATGAAAACCTATACTTTGTTTCGGTCGAGTTCCCCATTCAAATGCATGTAACAGTGAGAAATGCACTGTCTTGGCGAAAGAAAGCGTTTTTGTACAACTTCATATGAATAGCTGTAACTTTTGATAGAAGACTCGGATACACATGTTTATGGCTTTATCTTATAGAACTCAAGGTTCCCGTGCTGGGAAAACAGGTTTTGTAGCTGTTTGAGCTAAGATTTCCAAGTTATTCACATAATGAAAACCTATACTTTGTTTCGGTCGAGTTCCCCATTCAAATGCATGTAACAGTGAGAAACGCACTGTCTTGGCGAAAGAAAGCGTTTTTGTACAACTTCATAGAAATAGCTGTAACTTTTGATAGAAGACTCAGACAAACATGTTTATGGCCTTATCTTATAGAACTCAAGGTTCCCGTGCTGGGAAAACAGGTTTTGTAGCTGTTTGAGCTAAGATTTCCAAGTTATTCACATAATGAAAACCTATACTTTGTTTCGGTCGAGTTCCCCATTCAAATGCATGTAACAGTGAGAAACGCACTGTCTTGGCGAAAGAAAGCGTTTTTGTACAACTTCATAGAAATAGCTGTAACTTTTGATAGAAGACTCAGACAAACATGTTTATGGCTTTATCTTATAGAACTCAAGGTTCCCGTGCTGGGAAAACAGGTTTTGTAGCTGTTTGAGCTAAGATTTCCAAGTTATTCACATAATGAAAACCTATACTTTGTTTCGGTCGAGTTCCCCATTCAAATGCATGTAACAGTGAGAAACGCACTGTCTTGGCGAAAGAAAGCGTTTTTGTACAACTTCATAGAAATAGCTGTAACTTTTGATAGAAGACTCAGACAAACATGTTTATGGCTTTATCTTATAGAACTCAAGGTCTCCGTGCTGGGAAAACAGGTTTTGCAGCTGTTTGAGCTAAGATTTCCAAGTTATTCACATAATGAAAACCTATACTTTGTTTCGGTCGAGTTCCCCATTCAAATGCATGTAACAGTGAGAAACGCACTGTCTTGGCGAAAGAAAGCGTTTTTGTACAACTTCATAGAAATAGCTGTAACTTTTGATAGAAGACTCAGACAAACATGTTTATGGCCTTATATTATAGAACTCAAGGTTCCCGTGCTGGGCAAACAGGTTTTGCAGCTGTTTGAGCTAAGATTTCCAAGTTATTCACATAATGAAAACGTATACTTTGTTTCGGTCGAGTTCCCCATTCAAATGCATGTAACAGTGAGAAACGCACTGTCTTGGCGAAAGAAAGCGTTTTTGTACAACTTCATATAAATAGCTGTAACTTTTGATAGAAGACTCGGATACACATGTTTATGGCTTTATCTTATAGAACTCAAGGTTCCGTGCTGGGAAAACAGGTTTTGTAGCTGTTTGAGCTAAGATTTCCAAGTTATTCACATAATGAAAACCTATACTTTGTTTCGGTCGAGTTCCCCATTCAAATGCATGTAACAGTGAGAAATGCACTGTCTTGGCGAAAGAAAGCGTTTTTGTACAACTTCATATGAATAGCTGTAACTTTTGATAGAAGACTCGGATACACATGTTTATGGCTTTATCTTATAGAACTCAAGGTTCCCGTGCTGGGAAAACAGGTTTTGCAGCTGTTTGAGCTAAGATTTCCAAGTTATTCACATAATGAAAACGTATACTTTGTTTCGGTCGAGTTCCCCATTCAAATGCATGTAACAGTGAGAAACGCACTGTCTTGGCGAAAGAAAGCGTTTTTGTACAACTTCATATAAATAGCTGTAACTTTTGATAGAAGACTCGGATACACATGTTTATGGCTTTATCTTATAGAACTCAAGGTTCCGTGCTGGGAAAACAGGTTTTGTAGCTGTTTGAGCTAAGATTTCCAAGTTATTCACATAATGAAAACCTATACTTTGTTTCGGTCGAGTTCCCCATTCAAATGCATGTAACAGTGAGAAACGCACTGTCTTGGCGAAAGAAAGCGTTTTTGTACAACTTCATAGAAATAGCTGTAACTTTTGATAGAAGACTCAGACAAACATGTTTATGGCTTTATCTTATAGAACTCAAGGTTCCCGTGCTGGGAAAACAGGTTTTGTAGCTGTTTGAGCTAAGATTTCCAAGTTATTCACATAATGAAAACCTATACTTTGTTTCGGTCGAGTTCCCCATTCAAATGCATGTAACAGTGAGAAACGCACTGTCTTGGCGAAAGAAAGCGTTTTTGTACAACTTCATATGAATAGCTGTAACATTTGATAGAAGACTCGGATACACATGTTTATGGCTTTATCTTATAGAACTCAAGGTTCCCGTGCTGGGAAAACAGGTTTTGCAGCTGTTTGAGCTAAGATTTCCAAGTTATTCACATAATGAAAACCTATACTTTGTTTCGGTCGAGTTCCCCATTCAAATGCATGTAACAGTGAGAAACGCACTGTCTTGGCGAAAGAAAGCGTTTTTGTACAACTTCATAGAAATAGCTGTAACTTTTGATAGAAGACTCAGACAAACATGTTTATGGCTTTATCTTATAGAACTCAAGGTTCCCGTGCTGGGAAAACAGGTTTTGCAGCTGTTTGAGCTAAGATTTCCAAGTTATTCACATAATGAAAACCTATACTTTGTTTCGGTGGAGTTCCCCATTCAAATGCATGTAACAGTGAGAAACGCACTGTCTTGGCGAAAGAAAGCGTTTTTGTACAACTTCATATAAATAGCTGTAACTTTTGATAGAAGACTCGGATACACATGTTTATGGCTTTATCTTATAGAACTCAAGGTTCCCGTGCTGGGAAAACAGGTTTTGCAGCTGTTTGAGCTAAGATTTCCAAGTTATTCACATAATGAAAACCTATACTTTGTTTCGGTCGAGTTCCCCATTCAAATGCATGTAACAGTGAGAAACGCACTGTATTGGCGAAAGAAAGCGTTTTTGTACAACTTCATAGAAATAGCTGTAACTTTTGATAGAAGACTCGGACAAACATGTTTATGGCTTTATCTTATAGAACTCAAGGTCTCCGTGCAACATTTGATAGAAGACTCGGATACACATGTTTATGGCTTTATCTTATAGAACTCAAGGTTCCCGTGCTGGGAAAACAGGTTTTGCAGCTGTTTGAGCTAAGATTTCCAAGTTATTCACATAATGAAAACCTATACTTTGTTTCGGTCGAGTTCCCCATTCAAATGAACAGTGAGAAACGCACTGTATTGGCGAAAGAAAGCGTTTTTGTACAACTTCATAGAAATAGCTGTAACTTTTGATAGAAGACTCGGACAAACATGTTTATGGCTTTATCTTATAGAACTCAAGGTCTCCGTGCTGGGAAAACAGGTTATGCAGCTGTTTGAGCTAAGATTTCCAAGTTATTCACATAATGAAAACCTATACTTTGTTTCGGTCGAGTTCCCCATTCAAATGCATGTAACAGTGAGAAACGCACTGTCTTGGCGAAAGAAAGCGTTTTTGTACAACTTCATATAAATAGCTGTAACTTTTGATAGAAGACTCGGATACACATGTTTATGGCTTTATCTTATAGAACTCAAGGTTCCCGTGCTGGGAAAACAGGTTTTGTAGCTGTTTGAGCTAAGATTTCCAAGTTATTCACATAATGAAAACCTATACTTTGTTTCGGTGGAGTTCCCCATTCAAATGCATGTAACAGTGAGAAACGCACTGTCTTGGCGAAAGAAAGCGTTTTTGTACAACTTCATATAAATAGCTGTAACTTTTGATAGAAGACTCGGATACACATGTTTATGGCTTTATCTTATAGAACTCAAGGTTCCCGTGCTGGGAAAACAGGTTTTGCAGCTGTTTGAGCTAAGATTTCCAAGTTATTCACATAATGAAAACCTATACTTTGTTTCGGTGGAGTTCCCCATTCAAATGCATGTAACAGTGAGAAACGCACTGTCTTGGCGAAAGAAAGCGTTTTTGTACAACTTCATATGAATAGCTGTAACTTTTGATAGAAGACTCGGATACACATGTTTATGGCTTTATCTTATAGAACTCAAGGTTCCCGTGCTGGGAAAACAGGTTTTGCAGCTGTTTGAGCTAAGATTTCCAAGTTATTCACATAATGAAAACCTATACTTTGTTTCGGTCGAGTTCCCCATTCAAATGCATGTAACAGTGAGAAACGCACTGTCTTGGCGAAAGAAAGCGTTTTTGTACAACTTCATAGAAATAGCTGTAACTTTTGATAGAAGACTCGGATACACATGTTTATGGCTTTATCTTATAGAACTCAAGGTTCCCGTGCTGGGAAAACAGGTTTTGTAGCTGTTTGAGCTAAGATTTCCAAGTTATTCACATAATGAAAACCTATACTTTGTTTCGGTCGAGTTCCCCATTCAAATGCATGTAACAGTGAGAAATGCACTGTCTTGGCGAAAGAAAGCGTTTTTGTACAACTTCATAGAAATAGCTGTAACTTTTGATAGAAGACTCAGACAAACATGTTTATGGCTTTATCTTATAGAACTCAAGGTTCCCGTGCTGGGAAAACAGGTTTTGTAGCTGTTTGAGCTAAGATTTCCAAGTTATTCACATAATGAAAACCTATACTTTGTTTCGGTGGAGTTCCCCATTCAAATGCATGTAACAGTGAGAAACGCACTGTCTTGGCGAAAGAAAGCGTTTTTGTACAACTTCATATAAATAGCTGTAACTTTTGATAGAAGACTCGGATACACATGTTTATGGCTTTATCTTATAGAACTCAAGGTTCCCGTGCTGGGAAAACAGGTTTTGCAGCTGTTTGAGCTAAGATTTCCAAGTTATTCACATAATGAAAACCTATACTTTGTTTCGGTCGAGTTCCCCATTCAAATGCATGTAACAGTGAGAAACGCACTGTCTTGGCGAAAGAAAGCGTTTTTGTACAACTTCATATGAATAGCTGTAACTTTTGATAGAAGACTCGGATACACATGTTTATGGCTTTATCTTATAGAACTCAAGGTTCCCGTGCTGGGAAAACAGGTTTTGCAGCTGTTTGAGCTAAGATTTCCAAGTTATTCACATAATGAAAACCTATACTTTGTTTCGGTCGAGTTCCCCATTCAAATGCATGTAACAGTGAGAAACGCACTGTCTTGGCGAAAGAAAGCGTTTTTGTACAACTTCATATAAATAGCTGTAACTTTTGATAGAAGACTCGGATACACATGTTTATGGCTTTATCTTATAGAACTCAAGGTTCCCGTGCTGGGCAAACAGGTTTTGCAGCTGTTTGAGCTAAGATTTCCAAGTTATTCACATAATTAAAACCTATACTTTGTTTCGGTCGAGTTCCCCATTCAAATGCATGTAACAGTGAGAAACGCACTGTATTGGCGAAAGAAAGCGTTTTTGTACAACTTCATAGAAATAGCTGTAACTTTTGATAGAAGACTCGGACAAACATGTTTATGGCTTTATCTTATAGAACTCAAGGTCTCCGTGCTGGGAAAACAGGTTATGCAGCTGTTTGAGCTAAGATTTCCAAGTTATTCACATAATGAAAACCTATACTTTGTTTCGGTCGAGTTCCCCATTCAAATGCATGTAACAGTGAGAAACGCACTGTCTTGGCGAAAGAAAGCGTTTTTGTACAACTTCATATAAATAGCTGTAACTTTTGATAGAAGACTCGGATACACATGTTTATGGCTTTATCTTATAGAACTCAAGGTTCCCGTGCTGGGAAAACAGGTTTTGCAGCTGTTTGAGCTAAGATTTCCAAGTTATTCACATAATGAAAACCTATACTTTGTTTCGGTCGAGTTCCCCATTCAAATGCATGTAACAGTGAGAAACGCACTGTCTTGGCGAAAGAAAGCGTTTTTGTACAACTTCATATGAATAGCTGTAACTTTTGATAGAAGACTCGGATACACATGTTTATGGCTTTATCTTATAGAACTCAAGGTTCCCGTGCTGGGAAAACAGGTTTTGCAGCTGTTTGAGCTAAGATTTCCAAGTTATTCACATAATGAAAACGTATACTTTGTTTCGGTCGAGTTCCCCATTCAAATGCATGTAACAGTGAGAAACGCACTGTCTTGGCGAAAGAAAGCGTTTTTGTACAACTTCATATAAATAGCTGTAACTTTTGATAGAAGACTCGGATACACATGTTTATGGCTTTATCTTATAGAACTCAAGGTTCCCGTGCTGGGAAAACAGGTTTTGTAGCTGTTTGAGCTAAGATTTCCAAGTTATTCACATAATGAAAACCTATACTTTGTTTCGGTCGAGTTCCCCATTCAAATGCATGTAACAGTGAGAAACGCACTGTCTTGGCGAAAGAAAGCGTTTTTGTACAACTTCATAGAAATAGCTGTAACTTTTGATAGAAGACTCAGACAAACATGTTTATGGCCTTATATTATAGAACTCAAGGTCTCCGTGCTGGGAAAACAGGTTTTGCAGCTGTTTGAGCTAAGATTTCCAAGTTATTCACATAATGAAAACCTATACTTTGTTTCGGTCGAGTTCCCCATTCAAATGCATGTAACAGTGAGAAACGCACTGTCTTGGCGAAAGAAAGCGTTTTTGTACAACTTCATAGAAATAGCTGTAACTTTTGATAGAAGACTCGGATACACATGTTTATGGCTTTATCTTATAGAACTCAAGGTTCCCGTGCTGGGAAAACAGGTTTTGTAGCTGTTTGAGCTAAGATTTCCAAGTTATTCACATAATGAAAACCTATACTTTGTTTCGGTCGAGTTCCCCATTCAAATGCATGTAACAGTGAGAAATGCACTGTCTTGGCGAAAGAAAGCGTTTTTGTACAACTTCATAGAAATAGCTGTAACTTTTGATAGAAGACTCAGACAAACATATTTATGGCCTTATCTTATAGAACTCAAGGTCTCCGTGCTGGGAAAACAGGTTTTGCAGCTGTTTGAGCTAAGATTTCCAAGTTATTCACATAATGAAAACCTATACTTTGTTTCGGTCGAGTTCCCCATTCAAATGCATGTAACAGTGAGAAACGCACTGTCTTGGCGAAAGAAAGCGTTTTTGTACAACTTCATATGAATAGCTGTAACTTTTGATAGAAGACTCGGATAACCATGTTTATGGCTTTATCTTATAGAACTCAAGGTTCCCGTGCTGGGAAAACAGGTTTTGCAGCTGTTTGAGCTAAGATTTCCAAGTTATTCACATAATGAAAACCTATACTTTGTTTCGGTCGAGTTCCCCATTCAAATGCATGTAACAGTGAGAAACGCACTGTCTTGGCGAAAGAAAGCGTTTTTGTACAACTTCATATAAATAGCTGTAACTTTTGATAGAAGACTCGGATACACATGTTTATGGCTTTATCTTATAGAACTCAAGGTTCCCGTGATGGGAAAAAAGGTTTTGTAGCTGTTTGAGCTAAGATTTCCAAGTTATTCACATAATGAAAACCTATACTTTGTTTCGGTCGAGTTCCCCATTCAAATGCATTTAACAGTGAGAAATGCACTGTCTTGGCGAAAGAAAGCGTTTTTGTACAACTTCATAGAAATAGCTGTAACTTTTGATAGAAGACTCAGACAAACATGTTTATGGCCTTATCTTATAGAACTCAAGGTCTCCGTGCTGGGAAAACAGGTTTTGCAGCTGTTTGAGCTAAGATTTCCAAGTTATTCACATAATGAAAACCTATACTTTGTTTCGGTGGAGTTCCCCATTCAAATGCATGTAACAGTGAGAAACGCACTGTCTTGGCGAAAGAAAGCGTTTTTGTACAACTTCATATGAATAGCTGTAACTTTTGATAGAAGACTCGGATACACATGTTTATGGCTTTATCTTATAGAACTCAAGGTTCCCGTGCTGGGAAAACAGGTTTTGTAGCTGTTTGAGCTAAGATTTCCAAGTTATTCACATAATGAAAACCTATACTTTGTTTCGGTCGAGTTCCCCATTCAAATGCATGTAACAGTGAGAAACGCACTGTCTTGGCGAAAGAAAGCGTTTTTGTACAACTTCATAGAAATAGCTGTAACTTTTGATAGAAGACTCAGACAAACATGTTTATGGCCTTATCTTATAGAACTCAAGGTCTCCGTGCTGGGAAAACAGGTTTTGCAGCTGTTTGAGCTAAGATTTCCAAGTTATTCACATAATGAAAACCTATACTTTGTTTCGGTCGAGTTCCCCATTCAAATGCATGTAACAGTGAGAAACGCACTGTCTTGGCGAAAGAAAGCGTTTTTGTACAACTTCATAGAAATAGCTGTAACTTTTGATAGAAGACTCAGACAAACATGTTTATGGCTTTATCTTATAGAACTCAAGGTTCCCGTGCTGGGAAAACAGGTTTTGTAGCTGTTTGAGCTAAGATTTCCAAGTTATTCACATAATGAAAACCTATACTTTGTTTCGGTCGAGTTCCCCATTCAAATGCATGTAACAGTGAGAAACGCACTGTCTTGGCGAAAGAAAGCGTTTTTGTACAACTTCATAGAAATAGCTGTAACTTTTGATAGAAGACTCAGACAAACATGTTTATGGCTTTATCTTATAGAACTCAAGGTCTCCGTGCTGGGAAAACAGGTTTTGCAGCTGTTTGAGCTAAGATTTCCAAGTTATTCACATAATGAAAACCTATACTTTGTTTCGGTCGAGTTCCCCATTCAAATGCATGTAACAGTGAGAAACGCACTGTCTTGGCGAAAGAAAGCGTTTTTGTACAACTTCATAGAAATAGCTGTAACTTTTGATAGAAGACTCAGACAAACATGTTTATGGCCTTATATTATAGAACTCAAGGTTCCCGTGCTGGGCAAACAGGTTTTGCAGCTGTTTGAGCTAAGATTTCCAAGTTATTCACATAATGAAAACCTATACTTTGTTTCGGTCGAGTTCCCCATTCAAATGCATGTAACAGTGAGAAACGCACTGTCTTGGCGAAAGAAAGCGTTTTTGTACAACTTCATATGAATAGCTGTAACTTTTGATAGAAGACTCGGATACACATGTTTATGGCTTTATCTTATAGAACTCAAGGTTCCCGTGCTGGGAAAACAGGTTTTGCAGCTGTTTGAGCTAAGATTTCCAAGTTATTCACATAATGAAAACGTATACTTTGTTTCGGTCGAGTTCCCCATTCAAATGCATGTAACAGTGAGAAACGCACTGTCTTGGCGAAAGAAAGCGTTTTTGTACAACTTCATATAAATAGCTGTAACTTTTGATAGAAGACTCGGATACACATGTTTATGGCTTTATCTTATAGAACTCAAGGTCTCCGTGCTGGGAAAACAGGTTTTGTAGCTGTTTGAGCTAAGATTTCCAAGTTATTCACATAATGAAAACCTATACTTTGTTTCGGTCGAGTTCCCCATTCAAATGCATGTAACAGTGAGAAATGCACTGTCTTGGCGAAAGAAAGCGTTTTTGTACAACTTCATATGAATAGCTGTAACTTTTGATAGAAGACTCGGATACACATGTTTATGGCTTTATCTTATAGAACTCAAGGTTCCCGTGCTGGGAAAACAGGTTTTGCAGCTGTTTGAGCTAAGATTTCCAAGTTATTCACATAATGAAAACCTATACTTTGTTTCGGTCGAGTTCCCCATTCAAATGCATGTAACAGTGAGAAACGCACTGTCTTGGCGAAAGAAAGCGTTTTTGTACAACTTCATATAAATAGCTGTAACTTTTGATAGAAGACTCGGATACACATGTTTATGGCTTTATCTTATAGAACTCAAGGTTCCGTGCTGGGAAAACAGGTTTTGTAGCTGTTTGAGCTAAGATTTCCAAGTTATTCACATAATGAAAACCTATACTTTGTTTCGGTCGAGTTCCCCATTCAAATGCATGTAACAGTGAGAAACGCACTGTCTTGGCGAAAGAAAGCGTTTTTGTACAACTTCATATAAATAGCTGTAACTTTTGATAGAAGACTCGGATACACATGTTTATGGCTTTATCTTATAGAACTCAAGGTTCCGTGCTGGGAAAACAGGTTTTGTAGCTGTTTGAGCTAAGATTTCCAAGTTATTCACATAATGAAAACCTATACTTTGTTTCGGTCGAGTTCCCCATTCAAATGCATGTAACAGTGAGAAACGCACTGTCTTGGCGAAAGAAAGCGTTTTTGTACAACTTCATAGAAATAGCTGTAACTTTTGATAGAAGACTCAGACAAACATGTTTATGGCTTTATCTTATAGAACTCAAGGTTCCCGTGCTGGGAAAACAGGTTTTGTAGCTGTTTGAGCTAAGATTTCCAAGTTATTCACATAATGAAAACCTATACTTTGTTTCGGTCGAGTTCCCCATTCAAATGCATGTAACAGTGAGAAACGCACTGTCTTGGCGAAAGAAAGCGTTTTTGTACAACTTCATAGAAATAGCTGTAACTTTTGATAGAAGACTCGGATACACATGTTTATGGCTTTATCTTATAGAACTCAAGGTTCCCGTGCTGGGAAAACAGGTTTTGTAGCTGTTTGAGCTAAGATTTCCAAGTTATTCACATAATGAAAACCTATACTTTGTTTCGGTCGAGTTCCCCATTCAAATGCATGTAACAGTGAGAAATGCACTGTCTTGGCGAAAGAAAGCGTTTTTGTACAACTTCATAGAAATAGCTGTAACTTTTGATAGAAGACTCAGACAAACATGTTTATGGCCTTATCTTATAGAACTCAAGGTCTCCGTGCTGGGAAAACAGGTTTTGCAGCTGTTTGAGCTAAGATTTCCAAGTTATTCACATAATGAAAACCTATACTTTGTTTCGGTCGAGTTCCCCATTCAAACGCATGTAACAGTGAGAAACGCACTGTCTTGGCGAAAGAAAGCGTTTTTGTACAACTTCATAGAAATAGCTGTAACTTTTGATAGAAGACTCGGATACACATGTTTATGGCTTTATCTTATAGAACTCAAGGTTCCCGTGCTGGGCAAACAGGTTTTGCAGCTGTTTGAGCTAAGATTTCCAAGTTATTCACATAATGAAAACCTATACTTTGTTTCGGTCGAGTTCCCCATTCAAATGCATGTAACAGTGAGAAACGCACTGTCTTGGCGAAAGAAAGCGTTTTTGTACAACTTCATAGAAATAGCTGTAACTTTTGATAGAAGACTCAGACAAACATGTTTATGGCTTTATCTTATAGAACTCAAGGTCTCCGTGCTGGGAAAACAGGTTTTGCAGCTGTTTGAGCTAAGATTTCCAAGTTATTCACATGATGAAAACTTGTACTTTGTTTCGGTGGAGTTTCCCATTCAAATGCATGTAACAGTGAGAAACGCACTGTCTTGGCGAAAGAAAGCGTTTTTGTACAACTTCATATGAATAGCTGTAACATTTGATAGAAGACTCGGATACACATTTTTATGGCTTTATCTTATAGAACTCAAGGTTCCCGTGCTGGGAAAACAGGTTTTGCAGCTGTTTGAGCTAAGATTTCCAAGTTATTCACATAATGAAAACGTATACTTTGTTTCGGTCGAGTTCCCCATTCAAATGCATGTAACAGTGAGAAACGCACTGTCTTGGCGAAAGAAAGCGTTTTTGTACAACTTCATAGAAATAGCTGTAACTTTTGATAGAAGACTCGGACAAACATGTTTATGGCTTTATCTTATAGAACTCAAGGTCTCCGTGCTGGGAAAACAGGTTATGCAGCTGTTTGAGCTAAGATTTCCAAGTTATTCACATAATGAAAACCTATACTTTGTTTCGGTCGAGTTCCCCATTCAAATGCATGTAACAGTGAGAAACGCACTGTCTTGGCGAAAGAAAGCGTTTTTGTACAACTTCATATGAATAGCTGTAACTTTTGATAGAAGACTCGGATACACATGTTTATGGCTTTATCTTATAGAACTCAAGGTTCCCGTGCTGGGAAAACAGGTTTTGCAGCTGTTTGAGCTAAGATTTCCAAGTTATTCACATAATGAAAACCTATACTTTGTTTCGGTCGAGTTCCCCATTCAAATGCATGTAACAGTGAGAAACGCACTGTCTTGGCGAAAGAAAGCGTTTTTGTACAACTTCATAGAAATAGCTGTAACTTTTGATAGAAGACTCAGACAAACATGTTTATGGCTTTATCTTATAGAACTCAAGGTTCCCATGCTGGGAAAACAGGTTTTGCAGCTGTTTGAGCTAAGATTTCCAAGTTATTCACATAATGAAAACCTATACTTTGTTTCGGTCGAGTTCCCCATTCAAATGAACAGTGAGAAACGCACTGTATTGGCGAAAGAAAGCGTTTTTGTACAACTTCATAGAAATAGCTGTAACTTTTGATAGAAGACTCGGACAAACATGTTTATGGCTTTATCTTATAGAACTCAAGGTCTCCGTGCTGGGAAAACAGGTTATGCAGCTGTTTGAGCTAAGATTTCCAAGTTATTCACATAATGAAAACCTATACTTTGTTTCGGTCGAGTTCCCCATTCAAATGCATGTAACAGTGAGAAACGCACTGTCTTGGCGAAAGAAAGCGTTTTTGTACAACTTCATATGAATAGCTGTAACTTTTGATAGAAGACTCGGATACACATGTTTATGGCTTTATCTTATAGAACTCAAGGTTCCCGTGCTGGGAAAACAGGTTTTGCAGCTGTTTGAGCTAAGATTTCCAAGTTATTCACATAATGAAAACCTATACTTTGTTTCGGTCGAGTTCCCCATTCAAATGCATGTAACAGTGAGAAACGCACTGTCTTGGCGAAAGAAAGCGTTTTTGTACAACTTCATAGAAATAGCTGTAACTTTTGATAGAAGACTCGGATACACATGTTTATGGCTTTATCTTATAGAACTCAAGGTTCCCGTGCTGGGAAAACAGGTTTTGTAGCTGTTTGAGCTAAGATTTCCAAGTTATTCACATAATGAAAACCTATACTTTGTTTCGGTCAGTTCCCCATTCAAATGCATGTAACAGTGAGAAATGCACTGTCTTGGCGAAAGAAAGCGTTTTTGTACAACTTCATAGAAATAGCTGTAACTTTTGATAGAAGACTCAGACAAACATGTTTATGGCCTTATCTTATAGAACTCAAGGTCTCCGTGCTGGGAAAACAGGTTTTGCAGCTGTTTGAGCTAAGATTTCCAAGTTATTCACATAATGAAAACATATACTTTGTTTCGGTCGAGTTCCCCATTCAAATGCATGTAACAGTGAGAAACGCACTGTCTTGGCGAAAGAAAGCGTTTTTGTACAACTTCATATAAATAGCTGTAACTTTTGATAGAAGACTCGGATACACATGTTTATGGCTTTATCTTATAGAACTCAAGGTTCCCGTGCTGGGAAAACAGGTTTTGTAGCTGTTTGAGCTAAGATTTCCAAGTTATTCACATAATGAAAACCTATACTTTGTTTCGGTCGAGTTCCCCATTCAAATGCATGTAACAGTGAGAAATGCACTGTCTTGGCGAAAGAAAGCGTTTTTGTACAACTTCATAGAAATAGCTGTAACTTTTGATAGAAGACTCAGACAAACATGTTTATTGCCTTATCTTATAGAACTCAAGGTCTCCGTGCTGGGAAAACAGGTTTTGCAGCTGTTTGAGCTAAGATTTCCAAGTTATTCACATAATGAAAACCTATACTTTGTTTCGGTCGAGTTCCCCATTCAAATGCATGTAACAGTGAGAAACGCACTGTCTTGGCGAAAGAAAGCGTTTTTGTACAACTTCATATGAATAGCTGTAACTTTTGATAGAAGACTCGGATACACATGTTTATGGCTTTATCTTATAGAACTCAAGGTTCCCGTGCTGGGCAAACAGGTTTTGCAGCTGTTTGAGCTAAGATTTCCAAGTTATTCACATAATGAAAACCTATACTTTGTTTCGGTCGAGTTCCCCATTCAAATGCATGTAACAGTGAGAAACGCACTGTCTTGGCGAAAGAAAGCGTTTTTGTACAACTTCATAGAAATAGCTGTAACTTTTGATAGAAGACTCAGACAAACATGTTTATGGCTTTATCTTATAGAACTCAAGGTCTCCGTGCTGGGAAAACAGGTTTTGCAGCTGTTTGAGCTAAGATTTCCAAGTTATTCACATGATGAAAACTTGTACTTTGTTTCGGTGGAGTTTCCCATTCAAATGCATGTAACAGTGAGAAACGCACTGTCTTGGCGAAAGAAAGCGTTTTTGTACAACTTCATATGAATAGCTGTAACATTTGATAGAAGACTCGGATACACATGTTTATGGCTTTATCTTATAGAACTCAAGGTTCCCGTGCTGGGAAAACAGGTTTTGCAGCTGTTTGAGCTAAGATTTCCAAGTTATTCACATAATGAAAACCTATACTTTGTTTCGGTCGAGTTCCCCATTCAAATGCATGTAACAGTGAGAAACGCACTGTCTTGGCGAAAGAAAGCGTTTTTGTACAAACTTCATAGAAATAGCTGTAACTTTTGATAGAAGACTCAGACAAACATGTTTATGGCTTTATCTTATAGAACTCAAGGTTCCCGTGCTGGGAAAACAGGTTTTGCAGCTGTTTGAGCTAAGATTTCCAAGTTATTCACATAATGAAAACCTATACTTTGTTTCGGTCGAGTTCCCCATTCAAATGAACAGTGAGAAACGCACTGTATTGGCGAAAGAAAGCGTTTTTGTACAACTTCATAGAAATAGCTGTAACTTTTGATAGAAGACTCGGACAAACATGTTTATGGCTTTATCTTATAGAACTCAGGGTTCCCGTGCTGGGCAAACAGGTTTTGCAGCTGTTTGAGCTAAGATTTCCAAGTTATTCACATAATTAAAACCTATACTTTGTTTCGGTCGAGTTCCCCATTCAAATGCATGTAACAGTGAGAAACGCACTGTATTGGCGAAAGAAAGCGTTTTTGTACAACTTCATAGAAATAGCTGTAACTTTTGATAGAAGACTCGGACAAACATGTTTATGGCTTTATCTTATAGAACTCAAGGTCTCCGTGCTGGGAAAACAGGTTATGCAGCTGTTTGAGCTAAGATTTCCAAGTTATTCACATAATGAAAACCTATACTTTGTTTCGGTCGAGTTCCCCATTCAAATGCATGTAACAGTGAGAAACGCACTGTCTTGGCGAAAGAAAGCGTTTTTGTACAACTTCATATAAATAGCTGTAACTTTTGATAGAAGACTCGGATACACATGTTTATGGCTTTATCTTATAGAACTCAAGGTCTCCGTGCTGGGAAAACAGGTTTTGTAGCTGTTTGAGCTAAGATTTCCAAGTTATTCACATAATGAAAACCTATACTTTGTTTCGGTCGAGTTCCCCATTCAAATGCATGTAACAGTGAGAAACGCACTGTCTTGGCGAAAGAAAGCGTTTTTGTACAACTTCATATAAATAGCTGTAACTTTTGATAGAAGACTCGGATACACATGTTTATGGCTTTATCTTATAGAACTCAAGGTTCCCGTGCTGGGAAAACAGGTTTTGCAGCTGTTTGAGCTAAGATTTCCAAGTTATTCACATAATGAAAACCTATACTTTGTTTCGGTCGAGTTCCCCATTCAAATGCATGTAACAGTGAGAAACGCACTGTCTTGGCGAAAGAAAGCGTTTTTGTACAACTTCATATGAATAGCTGTAACTTTTGATAGAAGACTCGGATACACATGTTTATGGCTTTATCTTATAGAACTCAAGGTTCCCGTGCTGGGAAAACAGGTTTTGCAGCTGTTTGAGCTAAGATTTCCAAGTTATTCACATAATGAAAACCTATACTTTGTTTCGGTCGAGTTCCCCATTCAAATGCATGTAACAGTGAGAAACGCACTGTCTTGGCGAAAGAAAGCGTTTTTGTACAACTTCATATAAATAGCTGTAACTTTTGATAGAAGACTCGGATACACATGTTTATGGCTTTATCTTATAGAACTCAAGGTTCCCGTGCTGGGCAAACAGGTTTTGCAGCTGTTTGAGCTAAGATTTCCAAGTTATTCACATAATTAAAACCTATACTTTGTTTCGGTCGAGTTCCCCATTCAAATGCATGTAACAGTGAGAAACGCACTGTCTTGGCGAAAGAAAGCGTTTTTGTACAACTTCATATAAATAGCTGTAACTTTTGATAGAAGACTCGGATACACATGTTTATGGCTTTATCTTATAGAACTCAAGGTTCCCGTGCTGGGCAAACAGGTTTTGCAGCTGTTTGAGCTAAGATTTCCAAGTTATTCACATAATTAAAACCTATACTTTGTTTCGGTCGAGTTCCCCATTCAAATGCATGTAACAGTGAGAAACGCACTGTATTGGCGAAAGAAAGCGTTTTTGTACAACTTCATAGAAATAGCTGTAACTTTTGATAGAAGACTCGGACAAACATGTTTATGGCTTTATCTTATAGAACTCAAGGTCTCCGTGCTGGGAAAACAGGTTATGCAGCTGTTTGAGCTAAGATTTCCAAGTTATTCACATAATGAAAACCTATACTTTGTTTCGGTCGAGTTCCCCATTCAAATGCATGTAACAGTGAGAAACGCACTGTCTTGGCGAAAGAAAGCGTTTTTGTACAACTTCATATAAATAGCTGTAACTTTTGATAGAAGACTCGGATACACATGTTTATGGCTTTATCTTATAGAACTCAAGGTTCCCGTGCTGGGAAAACAGGTTTTGCAGCTGTTTGAGCTAAGATTTCCAAGTTATTCACATAATGAAAACCTATACTTTGTTTCGGTCGAGTTCCCCATTCAAATGCATGTAACAGTGAGAAACGCACTGTCTTGGCGAAAGAAAGCGTTTTTGTACAACTTCATATGAATAGCTGTAACTTTTGATAGAAGACTCGGATACACATGTTTATGGCTTTATCTTATAGAACTCAAGGTTCCCGTGCTGGGAAAACAGGTTTTGCAGCTGTTTGAGCTAAGATTTCCAAGTTATTCACATAATGAAAACCTATACTTTGTTTCGGTCGAGTTCCCCATTCAAATGCATGTAACAGTGAGAAACGCACTGTCTTGGCGAAAGAAAGCGTTTTTGTACAACTTCATATAAATAGCTGTAACTTTTGATAGAAGACTCGGATACACATGTTTATGGCTTTATCTTATAGAACTCAAGGTTCCCGTGCTGGGCAAACAGGTTTTGCAGCTGTTTGAGCTAAGATTTCCAAGTTATTCACATAATTAAAACCTATACTTTGTTTCGGTCGAGTTCCCCATTCAAATGCATGTAACAGTGAGAAACGCACTGTCTTGGCGAAAGAAAGCGTTTTTGTACAACTTCATATAAATAGCTGTAACTTTTGATAGAAGACTCGGATACACATGTTTATGGCTTTATCTTATAGAACTCAAGGTTCCCGTGCTGGGCAAACAGGTTTTGCAGCTGTTTGAGCTAAGATTTCCAAGTTATTCACATAATTAAAACCTATACTTTGTTTCGGTCGAGTTCCCCATTCAAATGCATGTAACAGTGAGAAACGCACTGTATTGGCGAAAGAAAGCGTTTTTGTACAACTTCATAGAAATAGCTGTAACTTTTGATAGAAGACTCGGACAAACATGTTTATGGCTTTATCTTATAGAACTCAAGGTCTCCGTGCTGGGAAAACAGGTTATGCAGCTGTTTGAGCTAAGATTTCCAAGTTATTCACATAATGAAAACCTATACTTTGTTTCGGTCGAGTTCCCCATTCAAATGCATGTAACAGTGAGAAACGCACTGTCTTGGCGAAAGAAAGCGTTTTTGTACAACTTCATATAAATAGCTGTAACTTTTGATAGAAGACTCGGATACACATGTTTATGGCTTTATCTTATAGAACTCAAGGTTCCCGTGCTGGGAAAACAGGTTTTGCAGCTGTTTGAGCTAAGATTTCCAAGTTATTCACATAATGAAAACCTATACTTTGTTTCGGTCGAGTTCCCCATTCAAATGCATGTAACAGTGAGAAACGCACTGTCTTGGCGAAAGAAAGCGTTTTTGTACAACTTCATATGAATAGCTGTAACTTTTGATAGAAGACTCGGATACACATGTTTATGGCTTTATCTTATAGAACTCAAGGTTCCCGTGCTGGGAAAACAGGTTTTGCAGCTGTTTGAGCTAAGATTTCCAAGTTATTCACATAATGAAAACCTATACTTTGTTTCGGTCGAGTTCCCCATTCAAATGCATGTAACAGTGAGAAACGCACTGTCTTGGCGAAAGAAAGCGTTTTTGTACAACTTCATATAAATAGCTGTAACTTTTGATAGAAGACTCGGATACCCATGTTTATGGCTTTATCTTATAGAACTCAAGGTTCCCGTGCTGGGAAAACAGGTTTTGTAGCTGTTTGAGCTAAGATTTCCAAGTTATTCACATAATGAAAACCTATACTTTGTTTCGGTCGAGTTCCCCATTCAAATGCATGTAACAGTGAGAAATGCACTGTCTTGGCGAAAGAAAGCGTTTTTGTACAACTTCATAGAAATAGCTGTAACTTTTGATAGAAGACTCAGACAAACATGTTTATGGCCTTATCTTATAGAACTCAAGGTCTCCGTGCTGGGAAAACAGGTTTTGCAGCTGTTTGAGCTAAGATTTCCAAGTTATTCACATAATGAAAACCTATACTTTGTTTCGGTCGAGTTCCCCATTCAAATGCATGTAACAGTGAGAAACGCACTGTCTTGGCGAAAGAAAGCGTTTTTGTACAACTTCATAGAAATAGCTGTAACTTTTGATAGAAGACTCAGACAAACATGTTTATGGCTTTATCTTATAGAACTCAAGGTTCCCGTGCTGGGAAAACAGGTTTTGTAGCTGTTTGAGCTAAGATTTCCAAGTTATTCACATAATGAAAACCTATACTTTGTTTCGGTCGAGTTCCCCATTCAAATGCATGTAACAGTGAGAAACGCACTGTCTTGGCGAAAGAAAGCGTTTTTGTACAACTTCATATAAATAGCTGTAACTTTTGATAGAAGACTCAGACAAACATGTTTATGGCTTTATCTTATAGAACTCAAGGTCTCCGTGCTGGGAAAACAGGTTTTGCAGCTGTTTGAGCTAAGATTTCCAAGTTATTCACATAATGAAAACTTGTACTTTGTTTCGGTCGAGTTCCCCATTCAAATGCATGTAACAGTGAGAAACGCACTGTCTTGGCGAAAGAAAGCGTTTTTGTACAACTTCATATAAATAGCTGTAACTTTTGATAGAAGACTCGGATACACATGTTTATGGCTTTATCTTATAGAACTCAAGGTTCCCGTGCTGGGAAAACAGGTTTTGCAGCTGTTTGAGCTAAGATTTCCAAGTTATTCACATAATGAAAACCTATACTTTGTTTCGGTCGAGTTCCCCATTCAAATGCATGTAACAGTGAGAAACGCACTGTCTTGGCGAAAGAAAGCGTTTTTGTACAACTTCATATGAATAGCTGTAACTTTTGATAGAAGACTCGGATACACATGTTTATGGCTTTATCTTATAGAACTCAAGGTTCCCGTGCTGGGAAAACAGGTTTTGCAGCTGTTTGAGCTAAGATTTCCAAGTTATTCACATAATGAAAACCTATACTTTGTTTCGGTCGAGTTCCCCATTCAAATGCATGTAACAGTGAGAAACGCACTGTCTTGGCGAAAGAAAGCGTTTTTGTACAACTTCATATAAATAGCTGTAACTTTTGATAGAAGACTCGGATACCCATGTTTATGGCTTTATCTTATAGAACTCAAGGTTCCCGTGCTGGGAAAACAGGTTTTGTAGCTGTTTGAGCTAAGATTTCCAAGTTATTCACATAATGAAAACCTATACTTTGTTTCGGTCGAGTTCCCCATTCAAATGCATGTAACAGTGAGAAATGCACTGTCTTGGCGAAAGAAAGCGTTTTTGTACAACTTCATAGAAATAGCTGTAACTTTTGATAGAAGACTCAGACAAACATGTTTATGGCCTTATCTTATAGAACTCAAGGTCTCCGTGCTGGGAAAACAGGTTTTGCAGCTGTTTGAGCTAAGATTTCCAAGTTATTCACATAATGAAAACCTATACTTTGTTTCGGTCGAGTTCCCCATTCAAATGCATGTAACAGTGAGAAACGCACTGTCTTGGCGAAAGAAAGCGTTTTTGTACAACTTCATAGAAATAGCTGTAACTTTTGATAGAAGACTCAGACAAACATGTTTATGGCTTTATCTTATAGAACTCAAGGTTCCCGTGCTGGGAAAACAGGTTTTGTAGCTGTTTGAGCTAAGATTTCCAAGTTATTCACATAATGAAAACCTATACTTTGTTTCGGTCGAGTTCCCCATTCAAATGCATGTAACAGTGAGAAACGCACTGTCTTGGCGAAAGAAAGCGTTTTTGTACAACTTCATATAAATAGCTGTAACTTTTGATAGAAGACTCAGACAAACATGTTTATGGCTTTATCTTATAGAACTCAAGGTCTCCGTGCTGGGAAAACAGGTTTTGCAGCTGTTTGAGCTAAGATTTCCAAGTTATTCACATAATGAAAACCTATACTTTGTTTCGGTCGAGTTCCCCATTCAAATGCATGTAACAGTGAGAAACGCACTGTCTTGGCGAAAGAAAGCGTTTTTGTACAACTTCATATGAATAGCTGTAACTTTTGATAGAAGACTCGGATACACATGTTTATGGCTTTATCTTATAGAACTCAAGGTTCCCGTGCTGGGAAAACAGGTTTTGCAGCTGTTTGAGCTAAGATTTCCAAGTTATTCACATAATGAAAACCTATACTTTGTTTCGGTCGAGTTCCCCATTCAAATGCATGTAACAGTGAGAAACGCACTGTCTTGGCGAAAGAAAGCGTTTTTGTACAACTTCATAGAAATAGCTGTAACTTTTGATAGAAGACTCAGACAAACATGTTTATGGCCTTATATTATAGAACTCAAGGTCTCCGTGCTGGGAAAACAGGTTTTGCAGCTGTTTGAGCTAAGATTTCCAAGTTATTCACATAATGAAAACCTATACTTTGTTTCGGTCGAGTTCCCCATTCAAATGCATGTAACAGTGAGAAATGCACTGTCTTGGCGAAAGAAAGCGTTTTTGTACAACTTCATAGAAATAGCTGTAACTTTTGATAGAAGACTCGGATACACATGTTTATGGCTTTATCTTATAGAACTCAAGGTTCCCGTGCTGGGAAAACAGGTTTTGCAGCTGTTTGAGCTAAGATTTTCAAGTTATTCACATAATGAAAACGTATACTTTGTTTCGGTCGAGTTCCCCATTCAAATGCATGTAACAGTGAGAAACGCACTGTCTTGGCGAAAGAAAGCGTTTTTGTACAACTTCATAGAAATAGCTGTAACTTTTGATAGAAGACTCAGACAAACATGTTTATGGCCTTATATTATAGAACTCAAGGTTCCCGTGCTGGGCAAACAGGTTTTGCAGCTGTTTGAGCTAAGATTTCCAAGTTATTCACATAATGAAAACCTATACTTTGTTTCGGTCGAGTTCCCCATTCAAATGCATGTAACAGTGAGAAACGCACTGTCTTGGCGAAAGAAAGCGTTTTTGTACAACTTCATATAAATAGCTGTAACTTTTGATAGAAGACTCAGACAAACATGTTTATGGCTTTATCTTATAGAACTCAAGGTCTCCGTGCTGGGAAAACAGGTTTTGCAGCTGTTTGAGCTAAGATTTTCAAGTTATTCACATAATGAAAACCTATACTTTGTTTCGGTCGAGTTCCCCATTCAAATGCATGTAACAGTGAGAAACGCACTGTCTTGGCGAAAGAAAGCGTTTTTGTACAACTTCATAGAAATAGCTGTAACTTTTGATAGAAGACTCAGACAAACATGTTTATGGCCTTATATTATAGAACTCAAGGTTCCCGTGCTGGGCAAACAGGTTTTGCAGCTGTTTGAGCTAAGATTTCCAAGTTATTCACATAATGAAAACCTATACTTTGTTTCGGTCGAGTTCCCCATTCAAATGCATGTAACAGTGAGAAACGCACTGTCTTGGCGAAAGAAAGCGTTTTTGTACAACTTCATATGAATAGCTGTAACTTTTGATAGAAGACTCGGATACACATGTTTATGGCTTTATCTTATAGAACTCAAGGTTCCCGTGCTGGGAAAACAGGTTTTGTAGCTGTTTGAGCTAAGATTTCCAAGTTATTCACATAATGAAAACCTATACTTTGTTTCGGTCGAGTTCCCCATTCAAATGCATGTAACAGTGAGAAATGCACTGTCTTGGCGAAAGAAAGCGTTTTTGTACAACTTCATAGAAATAGCTGTAACTTTTGATAAAAGACTCAGACAAACATGTTTATGGCCTTATCTTATAGAACTCAAGGTCTCCGTGCTGGGAAAACAGGTTTTGCAGCTGTTTGAGCTAAGATTTCCAAGTTATTCACATAATGAAAACCTATACTTTGTTTCGGTCGAGTTCCCCATTCAAATGCATGTAACAGTGAGAAATGCACTGTCTTGGCGAAAGAAAGCGTTTTTGTACAACTTCATAGAAATAGCTGTAACTTTTGATAGAAGACTCAGACAAACATGTTTATGGCCTTATCTTATAGAACTCAAGGTCTCCGTGCTGGGAAAACAGGTTTTGCAGCTGTTTGAGCTAAGATTTCCAAGTTATTCACATAATGAAAACCTATACTTTGTTTCGGTCGAGTTCCCCATTCAAATGCATGTAACAGTGAGAAACGCACTGTCTTGGCGAAAGAAAGCGTTTTTGTACAACTTCATAGAAATAGCTGTAACTTTTGATAGAAGACTCAGACAAACATGTTTATGGCCTTATCTTATAGAACTCAAGGTCTCCGTGCTGGGAAAACAGGTTTTGCAGCTGTTTGAGCTAAGATTTCCAAGTTATTCACATAATGAAAACCTATACTTTGTTTCGGTCGAGTTCCCCATTCAAATGCATGTAACAGTGAGAAACGCACTGTCTTGGCGAAAGAAAGCGTTTTTGTACAACTTCATAGAAATAGCTGTAACTTTTGATAGAAGACTCAGACAAACATGTTTATGGCCTTATATTATAGAACTCAAGGTCTCCGTGCTGGGAAAACAGGTTTTGCAGCTGTTTGAGCTAAGATTTCCAAGTTATTCACATAATGAAAACCTATACTTTGTTTCGGTCGAGTTCCCCATTCAAATGCATGTAACAGTGAGAAACGCACTGTCTTGGCGAAAGAAAGCGTTTTTGTACAACTTCATATAAATAGCTGTAACTTTTGATAGAAGACTCAGACAAACATGTTTATGGCTTTATCTTATAGAACTCAAGGTCTCCGTGCTGGGAAAACAGGTTTTGCAGCTGTTTGAGCTAAGATTTCCAAGTTATTCACATAATGAAAACCTATACTTTGTTTCGGTCAAGTTCCCCATTCAAATGCATGTAACAGTGAGAAACGCACTGTCTTGGCGAAAGAAAGCGTTTTTGTACAACTTCATAGAAATAGCTGTAACTTTTGATAGAAGACTCAGACAAACATGTTTATGGCCTTATATTATAGAACTCAAGGTCTCCGTGCTGGGAAAACAGGTTTTGCAGCTGTTTGAGCTAAGATTTCCAAGTTATTCACATAATGAAAACCTATACTTTGTTTCGGTCGAGTTCCCCATTCAAATGCATGTAACAGTGAGAAATGCACTGTCTTGGCGAAAGAAAGCGTTTTTGTACAACTTCATAGAAATAGCTGTAACTTTTGATAGAAGACTCGGATACACATGTTTATGGCTTTATCTTATAGAACTCAAGGTTCCCGTGCTGGGAAAACAGGTTTTGCAGCTGTTTGAGCTAAGATTTTCAAGTTATTCACATAATGAAAACCTATACTTTGTTTCGGTCGAGTTCCCCATTCAAATGCATGTAACAGTGAGAAACGCACTGTCTTGGCGAAAGAAAGCGTTTTTGTACAACTTCATAGAAATAGCTGTAACTTTTGATAGAAGACTCAGACAAACATGTTTATGGCCTTATATTATAGAACTCAAGGTTCCCGTGCTGGGCAAACAGGTTTTGCAGCTGTTTGAGCTAAGATTTCCAAGTTATTCACATAATGAAAACCTATACTTTGTTTCGGTCGAGTTCCCCATTCAAATGCATGTAACAGTGAGAAACGCACTGTCTTGGCGAAAGAAAGCGTTTTTGTACAACTTCATATGAATAGCTGTAACTTTTGATAGAAGACTCGGATACACATGTTTATTGCTTTATCTTATAGAACTCAAGGTTCCCGTGCTGGGAAAACAGGTTTTGCAGCTGTTTGAGCTAAGATTTCCAAGTTATTCACATAATGAAAACCTATACTTTGTTTCGGTCGAGTTCCCCATTCAAATGCATGTAACAGTGAGAAACGCACTGTCTTGGCGAAAGAAAGCGTTTTTGTACAACTTCATAGAAATAGCTGTAACTTTTGATAGAAGACTCGGATACACATGTTTATGGCTTTATCTTATAGAACTCAAGGTCTCCGTGCTGGGAAAACAGGTTTTGCAGCTGTTTGAGCTAAGATTTCCAAGTTATTCACATAATGAAAACCTATACTTTGTTTCGGTCGAGTTCCCCATTCAAATGCATGTAACAGTGAGAAACGCACTGTCTTGGCGAAAGAAAGCGTTTTTGTACAACTTCATATAAATAGCTGTAACTTTTGATAGAAGACTCAGACAAACATGTTTATGGCTTTATCTTATAGAACTCAAGGTCTCCGTGCTGGGAAAACAGGTTTTGCAGCTGTTTGAGCTAAGATTTCCAAGTTATTCACATAATGAAAACCTATACTTTGTTTCGGTCGAGTTCCCCATTCAAATGCATGTAACAGTGAGAAATGCACTGTCTTGGCGAAAGAAAGCGTTTTTGTACAACTTCATAGAAATAGCTGTAACTTTTGATAGAAGACTCGGATACACATGTTTATGGCTTTATCTTATAGAACTCAAGGTTCCCGTGCTGGGAAAACAGGTTTTGCAGCTGTTTGAGCTAAGATTTTCAAGTTATTCACATAATGAAAACGTATACTTTGTTTCGGTCGAGTTCCCCATTCAAATGCATGTAACAGTGAGAAACGCACTGTCTTGGCGAAAGAAAGCGTTTTTGTACAACTTCATAGAAATAGCTGTAACTTTTGATAGAAGACTCAGACAAACATGTTTATGGCCTTATATTATAGAACTCAAGGTTCCCGTGCTGGGCAAACAGGTTTTGCAGCTGTTTGAGCTAAGATTTCCAAGTTATTCACATAATGAAAACCTATACTTTGTTTCGGTCGAGTTCCCCATTCAAATGCATGTCACAGTGAGAAACGCACTGTCTTGGCGAAAGAAAGCGTTTTTGTACAACTTCATATAAATAGCTGTAACTTTTGATAGAAGACTCAGACAAACATGTTTATGGCTTTATCTTATAGAACTCAAGGTCTCCGTGCTGGGAAAACAGGTTTTGCAGCTGTTTGAGCTAAGATTTCCAAGTTATTCACATAATGAAAACCTATACTTTGTTTCGGTCGAGTTCCCCATTCAAATGCATGTAACAGTGAGAAACGCACTGTCTTGGCGAAAGAAAGCGTTTTTGTACAACTTCATAGAAATAGCTGTAACTTTTGATAGAAGACTCAGACAAACATGTTTATGGCCTTATATTATAGAACTCAAGGTCTCCGTGCTGGGAAAACAGGTTTTGCAGCTGTTTGAGCTAAGATTTTCAAGTTATTCACATAATGAAAACCTATACTTTGTTTCGGTCGAGTTCCCCATTCAAATGCATGTAACAGTGAGAAACGCACTGTCTTGGCGAAAGAAAGCGTTTTTGTACAACTTCATAGAAATAGCTGTAACTTTTGATAGAAGACTCAGACAAACATGTTTATGGCCTTATATTATAGAACTCAAGGTTCCCGTGCTGGGCAAACAGGTTTTGCAGCTGTTTGAGCTAAGATTTCCAAGTTATTCACATAATGAAAACCTATACTTTGTTTCGGTCGAGTTCCCCATTCAAATGCATGTAACAGTGAGAAACGCACTGTCTTGGCGAAAGAAAGCGTTTTTGTACAACTTCATATGAATAGCTGTAACTTTTGATAGAAGACTCGGATACACATGTTTATGGCTTTATCTTATAGAACTCAAGGTTCCCGTGCTGGGAAAACAGGTTTTGTAGCTGTTTGAGCTAAGATTTCCAAGTTATTCACATAATGAAAACCTATACTTTGTTTCGGTCGAGTTCCCCATTCAAATGCATGTAACAGTGAGAAATGCACTGTCTTGGCGAAAGAAAGCGTTTTTGTACAACTTCATAGAAATAGCTGTAACTTTTGATAGAAGACTCAGACAAACATGTTTATGGCCTTATCTTATAGAACTCAAGGTCTCCGTGCTGGGAAAACAGGTTTTGCAGCTGTTTGAGCTAAGATTTCCAAGTTATTCACATAATGAAAACCTATACTTTGTTTCGGTCGAGTTCCCCATTCAAATGCATGTAACAGTGAGAAACGCACTGTCTTGGCGAAAGAAAGCGTTTTTGTACAACTTCATAGAAATAGCTGTAACTTTTGATAGAAGACTCAGACAAACATGTTTATGGCTTTATCTTATAGAACTCAAGGTTCCCGTGCTGGGAAAACAGGTTTTGTAGCTGTTTGAGCTAAGATTTCCAAGTTATTCACATAATGAAAACCTATACTTTGTTTCGGTCGAGTTCCCCATTCAAATGCATGTAACAGTGAGAAACGCACTGTCTTGGCGAAAGAAAGCGTTTTTGTACAACTTCATATAAATAGCTGTAACTTTTGATAGAAGACTCAGACAAACATGTTTATGGCTTTATCTTATAGAACTCAAGGTCTCCGTGCTGGGAAAACAGGTTTTGCAGCTGTTTGAGCTAAGATTTCCAAGTTATTCACATAATGAAAACCTATACTTTGTTTCGGTCGAGTTCCCCATTCAAATGCATGTAACAGTGAGAAACGCACTGTCTTGGCGAAAGAAAGCGTTTTTGTACAACTTCATAGAAATAGCTGTAACTTTTGATAGAAGACTCAGACAAACATGTTTATGGCCTTATATTATAGAACTCAAGGTCTCCGTGCTGGGAAAACAGGTTTTGCAGCTGTTTGAGCTAAGATTTCCAAGTTATTCACATAATGAAAACCTATACTTTGTTTCGGTCGAGTTCCCCATTCAAATGCATGTAACAGTGAGAAATGCACTGTCTTGGCGAAAGAAAGCGTTTTTGTACAACTTCATATGAATAGCTGTAACTTTTGATAGAAGACTCGGATACACATGTTTATGGCTTTATCTTATAGAACTCAAGGTTCCCGTGCTGGGAAAACAGGTTTTGCAGCTGTTTGAGCTAAGATTTCCAAGTTATTCACATAATGAAAACCTATACTTTGTTTCGGTCGAGTTCCCCATTCAAATGCATGTAACAGTGAGAAACGCACTGTCTTGGCGAAAGAAAGCGTTTTTGTACAACTTCATAGAAATAGCTGTAACTTTTGATAGAAGACTCAGACAAACATGTTTATGGCCTTATCTTATAGAACTCAAGGTCTCCGTGCTGGGAAAACAGGTTTTGCAGCTGTTTGAGCTAAGATTTCCAAGTTATTCACATAATGAAAACTTGTACTTTGTTTCGGTGGAGTTCCCCATTCAAATGCATGTAACAGTGAGAAACGCACTGTCTTGGCGAAAGAAAGCGTTTTTGTACAACTTCATATGAATAGCTGTAACTTTTGATAGAAGACTCGGATACACATGTTTATGGCTTTATCTTATAGAACTCAAGGTTCCCGTGCTGGGAAAACAGGTTTTGCAGCTGTTTGAGCTAAGATTTCCAAGTTATTCACATAATGAAAACCTATACTTTGTTTCGGTCGAGTTCCCCATTCAAATGCATGTAACAGTGAGAAACGCACTGTCTTGGCGAAAGAAAGCGTTTTTGTACAACTTCATAGAAATAGCTGTAACTTTTGATAGAAGACTCAGACAAACATGTTTATGGCTTTATCTTATAGAACTCAAGGTTCCCGTGCTGGGAAAACAGGTTTTGCAGCTGTTTGAGCTAAGATTTCCAAGTTATTCACATAATGAAAACCTATACTTTGTTTCGGTCGAGTTCCCCATTCAAATGCATGTAACAGTGAGAAACGCACTGTCTTGGCGAAAGAAAGCGTTTTTGTACAACTTCATATGAATAGCTGTAACTTTTGATAGAAGACTCGGATACACATGTTTATGGCTTTATCTTATAGAACTCAAGGTCTCCGTGCTGGGAAAACAGGTTTTGCAGCTGTTTGAGCTAAGATTTCCAAGTTATTCACATAATGAAAACTTGTACTTTGTTTCGGTGGAGTTCCCCATTCAAATGCATGTAACAGTGAGAAACGCACTGTCTTGGCGAAAGAAAGCGTTTTTGTACAACTTCATAGAAATAGCTGTAACTTTTGATAGAAGACTCAGACAAACATGTTTATGGCCTTATATTATAGAACTCAAGGTCTCCGTGCTGGGAAAACAGGTTTTGCAGCTGTTTGAGCTAAGATTTCCAAGTTATTCACATAATGAAAACTTGTACTTTGTTTCGGTGGAGTTCCCCATTCAAATGCATGTAACAGTGAGAAACGCACTGTCTTGGCGAAAGAAAGCGTTTTTGTACAACTTCATATGAATAGCTGTAACTTTTGATAGAAGACTCGGATACACATGTTTATGGCTTTATCTTATAGAACTCAAGGTTCCCGTGCTGGGAAAACAGGTTTTGTAGCTGTTTGAGCTAAGATTTCCAAGTTATTCACATAATGAAAACCTATACTTTGTTTCGGTCGAGTTCCCCATTCAAATGCATGTAACAGTGAGAAACGCACTGTCTTGGCGAAAGAAAGCGTTTTTGTACAACTTCATATGAATAGCTGTAACTTTTGATAGAAGACTCAGACAAACATGTTTATGGCCTTATATTATAGAACTCAAGGTTCCCGTGCTGGGAAAACAGGTTTTGCAGCTGTTTGAGCTAAGATTTCCAAGTTATTCACATAATGAAAACCTATACTTTGTTTCGGTCGAGTTCCCCATTCAAATGAACAGTGAGAAACGCACTGTCTTGGCGAAAGAAAGCGTTTTTGTACAACTTCATATAAATAGCTGTAACTTTTGATAGAAGACTCGGATACACATGTTTATGGCTTTATCTTATAGAACTCAAGGTTCCCGTGCTGGGAAAACAGGTTTTGTAGCTGTTTGAGCTAAGATTTCCAAGTTATTCACATAATGAAAACCTATACTTTGTTTCGGTCGAGTTCCCCATTCAAATGCATGTAACAGTGAGAAACGCACTGTCTTGGCGAAAGAAAGCGTTTTTGTACAACTTCATATAAATAGCTGTAACTTTTGATAGAAGACTCAGACAAACATGTTTATGGCTTTATCTTATAGAACTCAAGGTCTCCGTGCTGGGAAAACAGGTTTTGCAGCTGTTTGAGCTAAGATTTCCAAGTTATTCACATAATGAAAACTTGTACTTTGTTTCGGTCGAGTTCCCCATTCAAATGCATGTAACAGTGAGAAACGCACTGTCTTGGCGAAAGAAAGCGTTTTTGTACAACTTCATATGAATAGCTGTAACTTTTGATAGAAGACTCGGATACACATGTT
Source organism: Copadichromis virginalis (assembly GCF_057382275.1). Lineage (NCBI taxonomy): Eukaryota > Metazoa > Chordata > Actinopteri > Cichliformes > Cichlidae > Copadichromis > Copadichromis virginalis. The sequence goes on from NC_140622.1 coordinate 4,511,825, forward strand.
TATGGCTTTATCTTATAGAACTCAAGGTCTCCGTGCTGGGAAAACAGGTTTTGCAGCTGTTTGAGCTAAGATTTCCAAGTTATTCACATAATGAAAACCTATACTTTGTTTCGGTCGAGTTCCCCATTCAAATGCATGTAACAGTGAGAAACGCACTGTCTTGGCGAAAGAAAGCGTTTTTGTACAACTTCATATGAATAGCTGTAACTTTTGATAGAAGACTCGGATACACATGTTTATGGCTTTATCTTATAGAACTCAAGGTCTCCGTGCTGGGAAAACAGGTTTTGCAGCTGTTTGAGCTAAGATTTCCAAGTTATTCACATAATGAAAACTTGTACTTTGTTTCGGTGGAGTTCCCCATTCAAATGCATGTAACAGTGAGAAACGCACTGTCTTGGCGAAAGAAAGCGTTTTTGTACAACTTCATAGAAATAGCTGTAACTTTTGATAGAAGACTCAGACAAACATGTTTATGGCCTTATATTATAGAACTCAAGGTCTCCGTGCTGGGAAAACAGGTTTTGCAGCTGTTTGAGCTAAGATTTCCAAGTTATTCACATAATGAAAACTTGTACTTTGTTTCGGTGGAGTTCCCCATTCAAATGCATGTAACAGTGAGAAACGCACTGTCTTGGCGAAAGAAAGCGTTTTTGTACAACTTCATATGAATAGCTGTAACTTTTGATAGAAGACTCGGATACACATGTTTATGGCTTTATCTTATAGAACTCAAGGTTCCCGTGCTGGGAAAACAGGTTTTGCAGCTGTTTGAGCTAAGATTTCCAAGTTATTCACATAATGAAAACCTATACTTTGTTTCGGTCGAGTTCCCCATTCAAATGAACAGTGAGAAACGCACTGTCTTGGCGAAAGAAAGCGTTTTTGTACAACTTCATATAAATAGCTGTAACTTTTGATAGAAGACTCGGATACACATGTTTATGGCTTTATCTTATAGAACTCAAGGTTCCCGTGCTGGGAAAACAGGTTTTGTAGCTGTTTGAGCTAAGATTTCCAAGTTATTCACATAATGAAAACCTATACTTTGTTTCGGTCGAGTTCCCCATTCAAATGCATGTAACAGTGAGAAACGCACTGTCTTGGCGAAAGAAAGCGTTTTTGTACAACTTCATATAAATAGCTGTAACTTTTGATAGAAGACTCAGACAAACATGTTTATGGCTTTATCTTATAGAACTCAAGGTCTCCGTGCTGGGAAAACAGGTTTTGCAGCTGTTTGAGCTAAGATTTCCAAGTTATTCACATAATGAAAACTTGTACTTTGTTTCGGTGGAGTTCCCCATTCAAATGCATGTAACAGTGAGAAACGCACTGTCTTGGCGAAAGAAAGCGTTTTTGTACAACTTCATATAAATAGCTGTAACTTTTGATAGAAGACTCGGATACACATGTTTATGGCTTTATCTTATAGAACTCAAGGTTCCCGTGCTGGGAAAACAGGTTTTGCAGCTGTTTGAGCTAAGATTTCCAAGTTATTCACATAATGAAAACCTATACTTTGTTTCGGTCGAGTTCCCCATTCAAATGCATGTAACAGTGAGAAACGCACTGTCTTGGCGAAAGAAAGCGTTTTTGTACAACTTCATAGAAATAGCTGTAACTTTTGATAGAAGACTCAGACAAACATGTTTATGGCTTTATCTTATAGAACTCAAGGTCTCCGTGCTGGGAAAACAGGTTTTGCAGCTGTTTGAGCTAAGATTTCCAAGTTATTCACATAATGAAAACTTGTACTTTGTTTCGGTGGAGTTCCCCATTCAAATGCATGTAACAGTGAGAAACGCACTGTCTTGGCGAAAGAAAGCGTTTTTGTACAACTTCATAGAAATAGCTGTAACTTTTGATAGAAGACTCAGACAAACATGTTTATGGCTTTATCTTATAGAACTCAAGGTCTCCGTGCTGGGAAAACTGGTTTTGCAGCTGTTTGAGCTAAGATTTCCAAGTTATTCACATAATGAAAACTTGTACTTTGTTTCGGTCGAGTTCCCCATTCAAATGCATGTAACAGTGAGAAACGCACTGTCTTGGCGAAAGAAAGCGTTTTTGTACAACTTCATATGAATAGCTGTAACTTTTGATAGAAGACTCGGATACACATGTTTATGGCTTTATCTTATAGAACTCAAGGTTCCCGTGCTGGGAAAACAGGTTTTGCAGCTGTTTGAGCTAAGATTTCCAAGTTATTCACATAATGAAAACCTATACTTTGTTTCGGTCGAGTTCCCCATTCAAATGCATGTAACAGTGAGAAACGCACTGTCTTGGCGAAAGAAAGCGTTTTTGTACAACTTCATAGAAATAGCTGTAACTTTTGATAGAAGACTCAGACAAACATGTTTATGGCTTTATCTTATAGAACTCAAGGTCTCCGTGCTGGGAAAACAGGTTTTGCAGCTGTTTGAGCTAAGATTTCCAAGTTATTCACATAATGAAAACTTGTACTTTGTTTCGGTGGAGTTCCCCATTCAAATGCATGTAACAGTGAGAAACGCACTGTCTTGGCGAAAGAAAGCGTTTTTGTACAACTTCATATAAATAGCTGTAACTTTTGATAGAAGACTCGGATACACATGTTTATGGCTTTATCTTATAGAACTCAAGGTTCCCGTGCTGGGAAAACAGGTTTTGCAGCTGTTTGAGCTAAGATTTCCAAGTTATTCACATAATGAAAACCTATACTTTGTTTCGGTGGAGTTCCCCATTCAAATGCATGTAACAGTGAGAAACGCACTGTCTTGGCGAAAGAAAGCGTTTTTGTACAACTTCATAGAAATAGCTGTAACTTTTGATAGAAGACTCAGACAAACATGTTTATGGCTTTATCTTATAGAACTCAAGGTCTCCGTGCTGGGAAAACAGGTTTTGCAGCTGTTTGAGCTAAGATTTCCAAGTTATTCACATAATGAAAACTTGTACTTTGTTTCGGTGGAGTTCCCCATTCAAATGCATGTAACAGTGAGAAACGCACTGTCTTGGCGAAAGAAAGCGTTTTTGTACAACTTCATATGAATAGCTGTAACTTTTGATAGAAGACTCGGATACACATGTTTATGGCTTTATCTTATAGAACTCAAGGTTCCCGTGCTGGGAAAACAGGTTTTGCAGCTGTTTGAGCTAAGATTTCCAAGTTATTCACATAATGAAAACCTATACTTTGTTTCGGTCGAGTTCCCCATTCAAATGCATGTAACAGTGAGAAACGCACTGTCTTGGCGAAAGAAAGCGTTTTTGTACAACTTCATAGAAATAGCTGTAACTTTTGATAGAAGACTCAGACAAACATGTTTATGGCTTTATCTTATAGAACTCAAGGTTCCCGTGCTGGGAAAACAGGTTTTGCAGCTGTTTGAGCTAAGATTTCCAAGTTATTCACATAATGAAAACCTATACTTTGTTTCGGTCGAGTTCCCCATTCAAATGCATGTAACAGTGAGAAACGCACTGTCTTGGCGAAAGAAAGCGTTTTTGTACAACTTCATATGAATAGCTGTAACTTTTGATAGAAGACTCGGATACACATGTTTATGGCTTTATCTTATAGAACTCAAGGTCTCCGTGCTGGGAAAACAGGTTTTGCAGCTGTTTGAGCTAAGATTTCCAAGTTATTCACATAATGAAAACTTGTACTTTGTTTCGGTGGAGTTCCCCATTCAAATGCATGTAACAGTGAGAAACGCACTGTCTTGGCGAAAGAAAGCGTTTTTGTACAACTTCATAGAAATAGCTGTAACTTTTGATAGAAGACTCAGACAAACATGTTTATGGCCTTATATTATAGAACTCAAGGTCTCCGTGCTGGGAAAACAGGTTTTGCAGCTGTTTGAGCTAAGATTTCCAAGTTATTCACATAATGAAAACTTGTACTTTGTTTCGGTGGAGTTCCCCATTCAAATGCATGTAACAGTGAGAAACGCACTGTCTTGGCGAAAGAAAGCGTTTTTGTACAACTTCATATGAATAGCTGTAACTTTTGATAGAAGACTCGGATACACATGTTTATGGCTTTATCTTATAGAACTCAAGGTTCCCGTGCTGGGAAAACAGGTTTTGCAGCTGTTTGAGCTAAGATTTCCAAGTTATTCACATAATGAAAACCTATACTTTGTTTCGGTCGAGTTCCCCATTCAAATGAACAGTGAGAAACGCACTGTCTTGGCGAAAGAAAGCGTTTTTGTACAACTTCATATAAATAGCTGTAACTTTTGATAGAAGACTCGGATACACATGTTTATGGCTTTATCTTATAGAACTCAAGGTTCCCGTGCTGGGAAAACAGGTTTTGTAGCTGTTTGAGCTAAGATTTCCAAGTTATTCACATAATGAAAACCTATACTTTGTTTCGGTCGAGTTCCCCATTCAAATGCATGTAACAGTGAGAAACGCACTGTCTTGGCGAAAGAAAGCGTTTTTGTACAACTTCATATAAATAGCTGTAACTTTTGATAGAAGACTCAGACAAACATGTTTATGGCTTTATCTTATAGAACTCAAGGTCTCCGTGCTGGGAAAACAGGTTTTGCAGCTGTTTGAGCTAAGATTTCCAAGTTATTCACATAATGAAAACTTGTACTTTGTTTCGGTCGAGTTCCCCATTCAAATGCATGTAACAGTGAGAAACGCACTGTCTTGGCGAAAGAAAGCGTTTTTGTACAACTTCATATGAATAGCTGTAACTTTTGATAGAAGACTCGGATACACATGTTTATGGCTTTATCTTATAGAACTCAAGGTCTCCGTGCTGGGAAAACAGGTTTTGCAGCTGTTTGAGCTAAGATTTCCAAGTTATTCACATAATGAAAACCTATACTTTGTTTCGGTCGAGTTCCCCATTCAAATGCATGTAACAGTGAGAAACGCACTGTCTTGGCGAAAGAAAGCGTTTTTGTACAACTTCATATGAATAGCTGTAACTTTTGATAGAAGACTCGGATACACATGTTTATGGCTTTATCTTATAGAACTCAAGGTCTCCGTGCTGGGAAAACAGGTTTTGCAGCTGTTTGAGCTAAGATTTCCAAGTTATTCACATAATGAAAACTTGTACTTTGTTTCGGTGGAGTTCCCCATTCAAATGCATGTAACAGTGAGAAACGCACTGTCTTGGCGAAAGAAAGCGTTTTTGTACAACTTCATAGAAATAGCTGTAACTTTTGATAGAAGACTCAGACAAACATGTTTATGGCCTTATATTATAGAACTCAAGGTCTCCGTGCTGGGAAAACAGGTTTTGCAGCTGTTTGAGCTAAGATTTCCAAGTTATTCACATAATGAAAACTTGTACTTTGTTTCGGTGGAGTTCCCCATTCAAATGCATGTAACAGTGAGAAACGCACTGTCTTGGCGAAAGAAAGCGTTTTTGTACAACTTCATATGAATAGCTGTAACTTTTGATAGAAGACTCGGATACACATGTTTATGGCTTTATCTTATAGAACTCAAGGTTCCCGTGCTGGGAAAACAGGTTTTGCAGCTGTTTGAGCTAAGATTTCCAAGTTATTCACATAATGAAAACCTATACTTTGTTTCGGTCGAGTTCCCCATTCAAATGAACAGTGAGAAACGCACTGTCTTGGCGAAAGAAAGCGTTTTTGTACAACTTCATATAAATAGCTGTAACTTTTGATAGAAGACTCGGATACACATGTTTATGGCTTTATCTTATAGAACTCAAGGTTCCCGTGCTGGGAAAACAGGTTTTGTAGCTGTTTGAGCTAAGATTTCCAAGTTATTCACATAATGAAAACCTATACTTTGTTTCGGTCGAGTTCCCCATTCAAATGCATGTAACAGTGAGAAACGCACTGTCTTGGCGAAAGAAAGCGTTTTTGTACAACTTCATAGAAATAGCTGTAACTTTTGATAGAAGACTCAGACAAACATGTTTATGGCCTTATATTATAGAACTCAAGGTCTCCGTGCTGGGAAAACAGGTTTTGCAGCTGTTTGAGCTAAGATTTCCAAGTTATTCACATAATGAAAACTTGTACTTTGTTTCGGTGGAGTTCCCCATTCAAATGCATGTAACAGTGAGAAACGCACTGTCTTGGCGAAAGAAAGCGTTTTTGTACAACTTCATATGAATAGCTGTAACTTTTGATAGAAGACTCGGATACACATGTTTATGGCTTTATCTTATAGAACTCAAGGTTCCCGTGCTGGGAAAACAGGTTTTGCAGCTGTTTGAGCTAAGATTTCCAAGTTATTCACATAATGAAAACCTATACTTTGTTTCGGTCGAGTTCCCCATTCAAATGAACAGTGAGAAACGCACTGTCTTGGCGAAAGAAAGCGTTTTTGTACAACTTCATATAAATAGCTGTAACTTTTGATAGAAGACTCGGATACACATGTTTATGGCTTTATCTTATAGAACTCAAGGTTCCCGTGCTGGGAAAACAGGTTTTGTAGCTGTTTGAGCTAAGATTTCCAAGTTATTCACATAATGAAAACCTATACTTTGTTTCGGTCGAGTTCCCCATTCAAATGCATGTAACAGTGAGAAACGCACTGTCTTGGCGAAAGAAAGCGTTTTTGTACAACTTCATATAAATAGCTGTAACTTTTGATAGAAGACTCAGACAAACATGTTTATGGCTTTATCTTATAGAACTCAAGGTCTCCGTGCTGGGAAAACAGGTTTTGCAGCTGTTTGAGCTAAGATTTCCAAGTTATTCACATAATGAAAACTTGTACTTTGTTTCGGTCGAGTTCCCCATTCAAATGCATGTAACAGTGAGAAACGCACTGTCTTGGCGAAAGAAAGCGTTTTTGTACAACTTCATATGAATAGCTGTAACTTTTGATAGAAGACTCGGATACACATGTTTATGGCTTTATCTTATAGAACTCAAGGTCTCCGTGCTGGGAAAACAGGTTTTGCAGCTGTTTGAGCTAAGATTTCCAAGTTATTCACATAATGAAAACCTATACTTTGTTTCGGTCGAGTTCCCCATTCAAATGCATGTAACAGTGAGAAACGCACTGTCTTGGCGAAAGAAAGCGTTTTTGTACAACTTCATATGAATAGCTGTAACTTTTGATAGAAGACTCGGATACACATGTTTATGGCTTTATCTTATAGAACTCAAGGTCTCCGTGCTGGGAAAACAGGTTTTGCAGCTGTTTGAGCTAAGATTTCCAAGTTATTCACATAATGAAAACTTGTACTTTGTTTCGGTGGAGTTCCCCATTCAAATGCATGTAACAGTGAGAAACGCACTGTCTTGGCGAAAGAAAGCGTTTTTGTACAACTTCATAGAAATAGCTGTAACTTTTGATAGAAGACTCAGACAAACATGTTTATGGCCTTATATTATAGAACTCAAGGTCTCCGTGCTGGGAAAACAGGTTTTGCAGCTGTTTGAGCTAAGATTTCCAAGTTATTCACATAATGAAAACTTGTACTTTGTTTCGGTGGAGTTCCCCATTCAAATGCATGTAACAGTGAGAAACGCACTGTCTTGGCGAAAGAAAGCGTTTTTGTACAACTTCATATGAATAGCTGTAACTTTTGATAGAAGACTCGGATACACATGTTTATGGCTTTATCTTATAGAACTCAAGGTTCCCGTGCTGGGAAAACAGGTTTTGCAGCTGTTTGAGCTAAGATTTCCAAGTTATTCACATAATGAAAACCTATACTTTGTTTCGGTCGAGTTCCCCATTCAAATGAACAGTGAGAAACGCACTGTCTTGGCGAAAGAAAGCGTTTTTGTACAACTTCATATAAATAGCTGTAACTTTTGATAGAAGACTCGGATACACATGTTTATGGCTTTATCTTATAGAACTCAAGGTTCCCGTGCTGGGAAAACAGGTTTTGTAGCTGTTTGAGCTAAGATTTCCAAGTTATTCACATAATGAAAACCTATACTTTGTTTCGGTCGAGTTCCCCATTCAAATGCATGTAACAGTGAGAAACGCACTGTCTTGGCGAAAGAAAGCGTTTTTGTACAACTTCATATAAATAGCTGTAACTTTTGATAGAAGACTCAGACAAACATGTTTATGGCTTTATCTTATAGAACTCAAGGTCTCCGTGCTGGGAAAACAGGTTTTGCAGCTGTTTGAGCTAAGATTTCCAAGTTATTCACATAATGAAAACTTGTACTTTGTTTCGGTCGAGTTCCCCATTCAAATGCATGTAACAGTGAGAAACGCACTGTCTTGGCGAAAGAAAGCGTTTTTGTACAACTTCATATGAATAGCTGTAACTTTTGATAGAAGACTCGGATACACATGTTTATGGCTTTATCTTATAGAACTCAAGGTCTCCGTGCTGGGAAAACAGGTTTTGCAGCTGTTTGAGCTAAGATTTCCAAGTTATTCACATAATGAAAACTTGTACTTTGTTTCGGTGGAGTTCCCCATTCAAATGCATGTAACAGTGAGAAACGCACTGTCTTGGCGAAAGAAAGCGTTTTTGTACAACTTCATAGAAATAGCTGTAACTTTTGATAGAAGACTCAGACAAACATGTTTATGGCTTTATCTTATAGAACTCAAGGTCTCCGTGCTGGGAAAACTGGTTTTGCAGCTGTTTGAGCTAAGATTTCCAAGTTATTCACATAATGAAAACCTATACTTTGTTTCGGTCGAGTTCCCCATTCAAATGCATGTAACAGTGAGAAACGCACTGTCTTGGCGAAAGAAAGCGTTTTTGTACAACTTCATAGAAATAGCTGTAACTTTTGATAGAAGACTCAGACAAACATGTTTATGGCTTTATCTTATAGAACTCAAGGTTCCCGTGCTGGGAAAACAGGTTTTGCAGCTGTTTGAGCTAAGATTTCCAAGTTATTCACATAATGAAAACCTATACTTTGTTTCGGTCGAGTTCCCCATTCAAATGAACAGTGAGAAATGCACTGTCTTGGCCAAAGAAAGCGTTTTTGTACAACTTCATATAAATAGCTGTAACTTTTGATAGAAGACTCGGATACACATGTTTATGGCTTTATCTTATAGAACTCAAGGTTCCCGTGCTGGGAAAACAGGTTTTGTAGCTGTTTGAGCTAAGATTTCCAAGTTATTCACATAATGAAAACCTATACTTTGTTTCGGTCGAGTTCCCCATTCAAATGCATGTAACAGTGAGAAACGCACTGTCTTGGCGAAAGAAAGCGTTTTTGTACAACTTCATAGAAATAGCTGTAACTTTTGATAGAAGACTCAGACAAACATGTTTATGGCTTTATCTTATAGAACTCAAGGTTCCCGTGCTGGGAAAACAGGTTTTGCAGCTGTTTGAGCTAAGATTTCCAAGTTATTCACATAATGAAAACTTGTACTTTGTTTCGGTCGAGTTCCCCATTCAAATGCATGTAACAGTGAGAAACGCACTGTCTTGGCGAAAGAAAGCGTTTTTGTACAACTTCATAGAAATAGCTGTAACTTTTGATAGAAGACTCAGACAAACATGTTTATGGCTTTATCTTATAGAACTCAAGGTTCCCGTGCTGGGAAAACAGGTTTTGCAGCTGTTTGAGCTAAGATTTCCAAGTTATTCACATAATGAAAACCTATACTTTGTTTCGGTCGAGTTCCCCATTCAAATGCATGTAACAGTGAGAAACGCACTGTCTTGGCGAAAGAAAGCGTTTTTGTACAACTTCATATGAATAGCTGTAACTTTTGATAGAAGACTCGGATACACATGTTTATGGCTTTATCTTATAGAACTCAAGGTCTCCGTGCTGGGAAAACAGGTTTTGCAGCTGTTTGAGCTAAGATTTCCAAGTTATTCACATAATGAAAACTTGTACTTTGTTTCGGTGGAGTTCCCCATTCAAATGCATGTAACAGTGAGAAACGCACTGTCTTGGCGAAAGAAAGCGTTTTTGTACAACTTCATAGAAATAGCTGTAACTTTTGATAGAAGACTCAGACAAACATGTTTATGGCCTTATATTATAGAACTCAAGGTCTCCGTGCTGGGAAAACAGGTTTTGCAGCTGTTTGAGCTAAGATTTCCAAGTTATTCACATAATGAAAACTTGTACTTTGTTTCGGTGGAGTTCCCCATTCAAATGCATGTAACAGTGAGAAACGCACTGTCTTGGCGAAAGAAAGCGTTTTTGTACAACTTCATATGAATAGCTGTAACTTTTGATAGAAGACTCGGATACACATGTTTATGGCTTTATCTTATAGAACTCAAGGTTCCCGTGCTGGGAAAACAGGTTTTGCAGCTGTTTGAGCTAAGATTTCCAAGTTATTCACATAATGAAAACCTATACTTTGTTTCGGTCGAGTTCCCCATTCAAATGAACAGTGAGAAACGCACTGTCTTGGCGAAAGAAAGCGTTTTTGTACAACTTCATATAAATAGCTGTAACTTTTGATAGAAGACTCGGATACACATGTTTATGGCTTTATCTTATAGAACTCAAGGTTCCCGTGCTGGGAAAACAGGTTTTGTAGCTGTTTGAGCTAAGATTTCCAAGTTATTCACATAATGAAAACCTATACTTTGTTTCGGTCGAGTTCCCCATTCAAATGCATGTAACAGTGAGAAACGCACTGTCTTGGCGAAAGAAAGCGTTTTTGTACAACTTCATATAAATAGCTGTAACTTTTGATAGAAGACTCAGACAAACATGTTTATGGCTTTATCTTATAGAACTCAAGGTCTCCGTGCTGGGAAAACAGGTTTTGCAGCTGTTTGAGCTAAGATTTCCAAGTTATTCACATAATGAAAACTTGTACTTTGTTTCGGTCGAGTTCCCCATTCAAATGCATGTAACAGTGAGAAACGCACTGTCTTGGCGAAAGAAAGCGTTTTTGTACAACTTCATATGAATAGCTGTAACTTTTGATAGAAGACTCGGATACACATGTTTATGGCTTTATCTTATAGAACTCAAGGTCTCCGTGCTGGGAAAACAGGTTTTGCAGCTGTTTGAGCTAAGATTTCCAAGTTATTCACATAATGAAAACCTATACTTTGTTTCGGTCGAGTTCCCCATTCAAATGCATGTAACAGTGAGAAACGCACTGTCTTGGCGAAAGAAAGCGTTTTTGTACAACTTCATATGAATAGCTGTAACTTTTGATAGAAGACTCGGATACACATGTTTATGGCTTTATCTTATAGAACTCAAGGTCTCCGTGCTGGGAAAACAGGTTTTGCAGCTGTTTGAGCTAAGATTTCCAAGTTATTCACATAATGAAAACTTGTACTTTGTTTCGGTGGAGTTCCCCATTCAAATGCATGTAACAGTGAGAAACGCACTGTCTTGGCGAAAGAAAGCGTTTTTGTACAACTTCATAGAAATAGCTGTAACTTTTGATAGAAGACTCAGACAAACATGTTTATGGCCTTATATTATAGAACTCAAGGTCTCCGTGCTGGGAAAACAGGTTTTGCAGCTGTTTGAGCTAAGATTTCCAAGTTATTCACATAATGAAAACTTGTACTTTGTTTCGGTGGAGTTCCCCATTCAAATGCATGTAACAGTGAGAAACGCACTGTCTTGGCGAAAGAAAGCGTTTTTGTACAACTTCATATGAATAGCTGTAACTTTTGATAGAAGACTCGGATACACATGTTTATGGCTTTATCTTATAGAACTCAAGGTTCCCGTGCTGGGAAAACAGGTTTTGCAGCTGTTTGAGCTAAGATTTCCAAGTTATTCACATAATGAAAACCTATACTTTGTTTCGGTCGAGTTCCCCATTCAAATGAACAGTGAGAAACGCACTGTCTTGGCGAAAGAAAGCGTTTTTGTACAACTTCATATAAATAGCTGTAACTTTTGATAGAAGACTCGGATACACATGTTTATGGCTTTATCTTATAGAACTCAAGGTTCCCGTGCTGGGAAAACAGGTTTTGTAGCTGTTTGAGCTAAGATTTCCAAGTTATTCACATAATGAAAACCTATACTTTGTTTCGGTCGAGTTCCCCATTCAAATGCATGTAACAGTGAGAAACGCACTGTCTTGGCGAAAGAAAGCGTTTTTGTACAACTTCATATAAATAGCTGTAACTTTTGATAGAAGACTCAGACAAACATGTTTATGGCTTTATCTTATAGAACTCAAGGTCTCCGTGCTGGGAAAACAGGTTTTGCAGCTGTTTGAGCTAAGATTTCCAAGTTATTCACATAATGAAAACTTGTACTTTGTTTCGGTCGAGTTCCCCATTCAAATGCATGTAACAGTGAGAAACGCACTGTCTTGGCGAAAGAAAGCGTTTTTGTACAACTTCATATGAATAGCTGTAACTTTTGATAGAAGACTCGGATACACATGTTTATGGCTTTATCTTATAGAACTCAAGGTCTCCGTGCTGGGAAAACAGGTTTTGCAGCTGTTTGAGCTAAGATTTCCAAGTTATTCACATAATGAAAACTTGTACTTTGTTTCGGTGGAGTTCCCCATTCAAATGCATGTAACAGTGAGAAACGCACTGTCTTGGCGAAAGAAAGCGTTTTTGTACAACTTCATAGAAATAGCTGTAACTTTTGATAGAAGACTCAGACAAACATGTTTATGGCTTTATCTTATAGAACTCAAGGTCTCCGTGCTGGGAAAACTGGTTTTGCAGCTGTTTGAGCTAAGATTTCCAAGTTATTCACATAATGAAAACTTGTACTTTGTTTCGGTCGAGTTCCCCATTCAAATGCATGTAACAGTGAGAAACGCACTGTCTTGGCGAAAGAAAGCGTTTTTGTACAACTTCATATGAATAGCTGTAACTTTTGATAGAAGACTCGGATACACATGTTTATGGCTTTATCTTATAGAACTCAAGGTTCCCGTGCTGGGAAAACAGGTTTTGCAGCTGTTTGAGCTAAGATTTCCAAGTTATTCACATAATGAAAACCTATACTTTGTTTCGGTCGAGTTCCCCATTCAAATGCATGTAACAGTGAGAAACGCACTGTCTTGGCGAAAGAAAGCGTTTTTGTACAACTTCATAGAAATAGCTGTAACTTTTGATAGAAGACTCAGACAAACATGTTTATGGCTTTATCTTATAGAACTCAAGGTCTCCGTGCTGGGAAAACAGGTTTTGCAGCTGTTTGAGCTAAGATTTCCAAGTTATTCACATAATGAAAACTTGTACTTTGTTTCGGTGGAGTTCCCCATTCAAATGCATGTAACAGTGAGAAACGCACTGTCTTGGCGAAAGAAAGCGTTTTTGTACAACTTCATATAAATAGCTGTAACTTTTGATAGAAGACTCGGATACACATGTTTATGGCTTTATCTTATAGAACTCAAGGTTCCCGTGCTGGGAAAACAGGTTTTGCAGCTGTTTGAGCTAAGATTTCCAAGTTATTCACATAATGAAAACCTATACTTTGTTTCGGTCGAGTTCCCCATTCAAATGCATGTAACAGTGAGAAACGCACTGTCTTGGCGAAAGAAAGCGTTTTTGTACAACTTCATAGAAATAGCTGTAACTTTTGATAGAAGACTCAGACAAACATGTTTATGGCTTTATCTTATAGAACTCAAGGTTCCCGTGCTGGGAAAACAGGTTTTGCAGCTGTTTGAGCTAAGATTTCCAAGTTATTCACATAATGAAAACCTATACTTTGTTTCGGTCGAGTTCCCCATTCAAATGAACAGTGAGAAATGCACTGTCTTGGCCAAAGAAAGCGTTTTTGTACAACTTCATATAAATAGCTGTAACTTTTGATAGAAGACTCGGATACACATGTTTATGGCTTTATCTTATAGAACTCAAGGTTCCCGTGCTGGGAAAACAGGTTTTGTAGCTGTTTGAGCTAAGATTTCCAAGTTATTCACATAATGAAAACCTATACTTTGTTTCGGTCGAGTTCCCCATTCAAATGCATGTAACAGTGAGAAACGCACTGTCTTGGCGAAAGAAAGCGTTTTTGTACAACTTCATAGAAATAGCTGTAACTTTTGATAGAAGACTCAGACAAACATGTTTATGGCTTTATCTTATAGAACTCAAGGTTCCCGTGCTGGGAAAACAGGTTTTGCAGCTGTTTGAGCTAAGATTTCCAAGTTATTCACATAATGAAAACCTATACTTTGTTTCGGTCGAGTTCCCCATTCAAATGAACAGTGAGAAACGCACTGTCTTGGCCAAAGAAAGCGTTTTTGTACAACTTCATATAAATAGCTGTAACTTTTGATAGAAGACTCGGATACACATGTTTATGGCTTTATCTTATAGAACTCAAGGTTCCCGTGCTGGGAAAACAGGTTTTGTAGCTGTTTGAGCTAAGATTTCCAAGTTATTCACATAATGAAAACCTATACTTTGTTTCGGTCGAGTTCCCCATTCAAATGCATGTAACAGTGAGAAATGCACTGTCTTGGCGAAAGAAAGCGTTTTTGTACAACTTCATAGAAATAGCTGTAACTTTTGATAGAAGACTCAGACAAACATGTTTATGGCCTTATCTTATAGAACTCAAGGTCTCCGTGCTGGGAAAACAGGTTTTGCAGCTGTTTGAGCTAAGATTTCCAAGTTATTCACATAATGAAAACCTATACTTTGTTTCGGTCGAGTTCCCCATTCAAATGCATGTAACAGTGAGAAACGCACTGTCTTGGCGAAAGAAAGCATTTTTGTACAACTTCATATGAATAGCTGTAACTTTTGATAGAAGACTCGGATACACATGTTTATGGCTTTATCTTATAGAACTCAAGGTCTCCGTGCTGGGAAAACAGGTTTTGCAGCTGTTTGAGCTAAGATTTCCAAGTTATTCACATAATGAAAACCTATACTTTGTTTCGGTCGAGTTCCCCATTCAAATGCATGTAACAGTGAGAAATGCACTGTCTTGGCGAAAGAAAGCGTTTTTGTACAACTTCATAGAAATAGCTGTAACTTTTGATAGAAGACTCAGACAAACATGTTTATGGCCTTATCTTATAGAACTCAAGGTCTCCGTGCTGGGAAAACAGGTTTTGCAGCTGTTTGAGCTAAGATTTCCAAGTTATTCACATAATGAAAACCTATACTTTGTTTCGGTCGAGTTCCCCATTCAAATGCATGTAACAGTGAGAAACGCACTGTCTTGGCGAAAGAAAGCGTTTTTGTACAACTTCATATGAATAGCTGTAACTTTTGATAGAAGACTCGGATACACATGTTTATGGCTTTATCTTATAGAACTCAAGGTTCCCGTGCTGGGAAAACAGGTTTTGTAGCTGTTTGAGCTAAGATTTCCAAGTTATTCACATAATGAAAACCTATACTTTGTTTCGGTCGAGTTCCCCATTCAAATGCATGTAACAGTGAGAAATGCACTGTCTTGGCGAAAGAAAGCGTTTTTGTACAACTTCATAGAAATAGCTGTAACTTTTGATAGAAGACTCAGACAAACATGTTTATGGCCTTATCTTATAGAACTCAAGGTCTCCGTGCCGGGAAAACAGGTTTTGCAGCTGTTTGAGCTAAGATTTCCAAGTTATTCACATAATGAAAACCTATACTTTGTTTCGGTCGAGTTCCCCATTCAAATGCATGTAACAGTGAGAAACGCACTGTCTTGGCGAAAGAAAGCGTTTTTGTACAACTTCATAGAAATAGCTGTAACTTTTGATAGAAGACTCAGACAAACATGTTTATGGCTTTATCTTATAGAACTCAAGGTCTCCGTGCTGGGAAAACAGGTTTTGCAGCTGTTTGAGCTAAGATTTCCAAGTTATTCACATAATGAAAACCTATACTTTGTTTCGGTCGAGTTCCCCATTCAAATGCATGTAACAGTGAGAAATGCACTGTCTTGGCGAAAGAAAGCGTTTTTGTACAACTTCATAGAAATAGCTGTAACTTTTGATAGAAGACTCGGATACACATGTTTATGGCTTTATCTTATAGAACTCAAGGTTCCCGTGCTGGGAAAACAGGTTTTGCAGCTGTTTGAGCTAAGATTTTCAAGTTATTCACATAATGAAAACCTATACTTTGTTTCGGTCGAGTTCCCCATTCAAATGCATGTAACAGTGAGAAACGCACTGTCTTGGCGAAAGAAAGCGTTTTTGTACAACTTCATAGAAATAGCTGTAACTTTTGATAGAAGACTCAGACAAACATGTTTATGGCCTTATATTATAGAACTCAAGGTTCCCGTGCTGGGCAAACAGGTTTTGCAGCTGTTTGAGCTAAGATTTCCAAGTTATTCACATAATGAAAACCTATACTTTGTTTCGGTCGAGTTCCCCATTCAAATGCATGTAACAGTGAGAAACGCACTGTCTTGGCGAAAGAAAGCGTTTTTGTACAACTTCATATGAATAGCTGTAACTTTTGATAGAAGACTCGGATACACATGTTTATTGCTTTATCTTATAGAACTCAAGGTTCCCGTGCTGGGAAAACAGGTTTTGCAGCTGTTTGAGCTAAGATTTCCAAGTTATTCACATAATGAAAACCTATACTTTGTTTCGGTCGAGTTCCCCATTCAAATGCATGTAACAGTGAGAAACGCACTGTCTTGGCGAAAGAAAGCGTTTTTGTACAACTTCATAGAAATAGCTGTAACTTTTGATAGAAGACTCGGATACACATGTTTATGGCTTTATCTTATAGAACTCAAGGTCTCCGTGCTGGGAAAACAGGTTTTGCAGCTGTTTGAGCTAAGATTTCCAAGTTATTCACATAATGAAAACCTATACTTTGTTTCGGTCGAGTTCCCCATTCAAATGCATGTAACAGTGAGAAACGCACTGTCTTGGCGAAAGAAAGCGTTTTTGTACAACTTCATAGAAATAGCTGTAACTTTTGATAGAAGACTCAGACAAACATGTTTATGGCCTTATATTATAGAACTCAAGGTTCCCGTGCTGGGCAAACAGGTTTTGCAGCTGTTTGAGCTAAGATTTCCAAGTTATTCACATAATGAAAACCTATACTTTGTTTCGGTCGAGTTCCCCATTCAAATGCATGTCACAGTGAGAAACGCACTGTCTTGGCGAAAGAAAGCGTTTTTGTACAACTTCATATAAATAGCTGTAACTTTTGATAGAAGACTCAGACAAACATGTTTATGGCTTTATCTTATAGAACTCAAGGTTCCCGTGCTGGGAAAACAGGTTTTGCAGCTGTTTGAGCTAAGATTTCCAAGTTATTCACATAATGAAAACCTATACTTTGTTTCGGTCGAGTTCCCCATTCAAATGCATGTAACAGTGAGAAACGCACTGTCTTGGCGAAAGAAAGCGTTTTTGTACAACTTCATATGAATAGCTGTAACTTTTGATAGAAGACTCGGATACACATGTTTATGGCTTTATCTTATAGAACTCAAGGTTCCCGTGCTGGGAAAACAGGTTTTGTAGCTGTTTGAGCTAAGATTTCCAAGTTATTCACATAATGAAAACCTATACTTTGTTTCGGTCGAGTTCCCCATTCAAATGCATGTAACAGTGAGAAATGCACTGTCTTGGCGAAAGAAAGCGTTTTTGTACAACTTCATAGAAATAGCTGTAACTTTTGATAGAAGACTCAGACAAACATGTTTATGGCCTTATCTTATAGAACTCAAGGTCTCCGTGCTGGGAAAACAGGTTTTGCAGCTGTTTGAGCTAAGATTTCCAAGTTATTCACATAATGAAAACCTATACTTTGTTTCGGTCGAGTTCCCCATTCAAATGCATGTAACAGTGAGAAACGCACTGTCTTGGCGAAAGAAAGCGTTTTTGTACAACTTCATATGAATAGCTGTAACTTTTGATAGAAGACTCGGATACACATGTTTATGGCTTTATCTTATAGAACTCAAGGTCTCCGTGCTGGGAAAACAGGTTTTGCAGCTGTTTGAGCTAAGATTTCCAAGTTATTCACATAATGAAAACCTATACTTTGTTTCGGTCGAGTTCCCCATTCAAATGCATGTAACAGTGAGAAACGCACTGTCTTGGCGAAAGAAAGCGTTTTTGTACAACTTCATATAAATAGCTGTAACTTTTGATAGAAGACTCAGACAAACATGTTTATGGCTTTATCTTATAGAACTCAAGGTCTCCGTGCTGGGAAAACAGGTTTTGCAGCTGTTTGAGCTAAGATTTCCAAGTTATTCACATAATGAAAACCTATACTTTGTTTCGGTCGAGTTCCCCATTCAAATGCATGTAACAGTGAGAAATGCACTGTCTTGGCGAAAGAAAGCGTTTTTGTACAACTTCATAGAAATCGCTGTAACTTTTGATAGAAGACTCAGATACACATGTTTATGGCTTTATCTTATAGAACTCAAGGTTCCCGTGCTGGGAAAACAGGTTTTGCAGCTGTTTGAGCTAAGATTTTCAAGTTATTCACATAATGAAAACGTATACTTTGTTTCGGTCGAGTTCCCCATTCAAATGCATGTAACAGTGAGAAACGCACTGTCTTGGCGAAAGAAAGCGTTTTTGTACAACTTCATAGAAATAGCTGTAACTTTTGATAGAAGACTCAGACAAACATGTTTATGGCCTTATATTATAGAACTCAAGGTTCCCGTGCTGGGCAAACAGGTTTTGCAGCTGTTTGAGCTAAGATTTCCAAGTTATTCACATAATGAAAACCTATACTTTGTTTCGGTCGAGTTCCCCATTCAAATGCATGTCACAGTGAGAAACGCACTGTCTTGGCGAAAGAAAGCGTTTTTGTACAACTTCATATAAATAGCTGTAACTTTTGATAGAAGACTCAGACAAACATGTTTATGGCTTTATCTTATAGAACTCAAGGTTCCCGTGCTGGGAAAACAGGTTTTGCAGCTGTTTGAGCTAAGATTTCCAAGTTATTCACATAATGAAAACCTATACTTTGTTTCGGTCGAGTTCCCCATTCAAATGCATGTAACAGTGAGAAACGCACTGTCTTGGCGAAAGAAAGCGTTTTTGTACAACTTCATATGAATAGCTGTAACTTTTGATAGAAGACTCGGATACACATGTTTATGGCTTTATCTTATAGAACTCAAGGTTCCCGTGCTGGGAAAACAGGTTTTGTAGCTGTTTGAGCTAAGATTTCCAAGTTATTCACATAATGAAAACCTATACTTTGTTTCGGTCGAGTTCCCCATTCAAATGCATGTAACAGTGAGAAATGCACTGTCTTGGCGAAAGAAAGCGTTTTTGTACAACTTCATAGAAATAGCTGTAACTTTTGATAGAAGACTCAGACAAACATGTTTATGGCCTTATCTTATAGAACTCAAGGTCTCCGTGCTGGGAAAACAGGTTTTGCAGCTGTTTGAGCTAAGATTTCCAAGTTATTCACATAATGAAAACCTATACTTTGTTTCGGTCGAGTTCCCCATTCAAATGCATGTAACAGTGAGAAACGCACTGTCTTGGCGAAAGAAAGCGTTTTTGTACAACTTCATATGAATAGCTGTAACTTTTGATAGAAGACTCGGATACACATGTTTATGGCTTTATCTTATAGAACTCAAGGTCTCCGTGCTGGGAAAACAGGTTTTGCAGCTGTTTGAGCTAAGATTTCCAAGTTATTCACATAATGAAAACCTATACTTTGTTTCGGTCGAGTTCCCCATTCAAATGCATGTAACAGTGAGAAATGCACTGTCTTGGCGAAAGAAAGCGTTTTTGTACAACTTCATAGAAATAGCTGTAACTTTTGATAGAAGACTCAGACAAACATGTTTATGGCCTTATCTTATAGAACTCAAGGTCTCCGTGCTGGGAAAACAGGTTTTGCAGCTGTTTGAGCTAAGATTTCCAAGTTATTCACATAATGAAAACCTATACTTTGTTTCGGTCGAGTTCCCCATTCAAATGCATGTAACAGTGAGAAACGCACTGTCTTGGCGAAAGAAAGCGTTTTTGTACAACTTCATATGAATAGCTGTAACTTTTGATAGAAGACTCGGATACACATGTTTATGGCTTTATCTTATAGAACTCAAGGTTCCCGTGCTGGGAAAACAGGTTTTGTAGCTGTTTGAGCTAAGATTTCCAAGTTATTCACATAATGAAAACCTATACTTTGTTTCGGTCGAGTTCCCCATTCAAATGCATGTAACAGTGAGAAATGCACTGTCTTGGCGAAAGAAAGCGTTTTTGTACAACTTCATAGAAATAGCTGTAACTTTTGATAGAAGACTCAGACAAACATGTTTATGGCCTTATCTTATAGAACTCAAGGTCTCCGTGCTGGGAAAACAGGTTTTGCAGCTGTTTGAGCTAAGATTTCCAAGTTATTCACATAATGAAAACCTATACTTTGTTTCGGTCGAGTTCCCCATTCAAATGCATGTAACAGTGAGAAACGCACTGTCTTGGCGAAAGAAAGCGTTTTTGTACAACTTCATAGAAATAGCTGTAACTTTTGATAGAAGACTCAGACAAACATGTTTATGGCTTTATCTTATAGAACTCAAGGTCTCCGTGCTGGGAAAACAGGTTTTGCAGCTGTTTGAGCTAAGATTTCCAAGTTATTCACATAATGAAAACCTATACTTTGTTTCGGTCGAGTTCCCCATTCAAATGCATGTAACAGTGAGAAACGCACTGTCTTGGCGAAAGAAAGCGTTTTTGTACAACTTCATAGAAATAGCTGTAACTTTTGATAGAAGACTCAGACAAACATGTTTATGGCCTTATATTATAGAACTCAAGGTCTCCGTGCTGGGAAAACAGGTTTTGCAGCTGTTTGAGCTAAGATTTCCAAGTTATTCACATAATGAAAACCTATACTTTGTTTCGGTCGAGTTCCCCATTCAAATGCATGTAACAGTGAGAAACGCACTGTCTTGGCGAAAGAAAGCGTTTTTGTACAACTTCATAGAAATAGCTGTAACTTTTGATAGAAGACTCAGACAAACATGTTTATGGCCTTATATTATAGAACTCAAGGTTCCCGTGCTGGGCAAACAGGTTTTGCAGCTGTTTGAGCTAAGATTTCCAAGTTATTCACATAATGAAAACCTATACTTTGTTTCGGTCGAGTTCCCCATTCAAATGCATGTAACAGTGAGAAACGCACTGTCTTGGCGAAAGAAAGCGTTTTTGTACAACTTCATATGAATAGCTGTAACTTTTGATAGAAGACTCGGATACACATGTTTATGGCTTTATCTTATAGAACTCAAGGTTCCCGTGCTGGGAAAACAGGTTTTGTAGCTGTTTGAGCTAAGATTTCCAAGTTATTCACATAATGAAAACCTATACTTTGTTTCGGTCGAGTTCCCCATTCAAATGCATGTAACAGTGAGAAATGCACTGTCTTGGCGAAAGAAAGCGTTTTTGTACAACTTCATAGAAATAGCTGTAACTTTTGATAGAAGACTCAGACAAACATGTTTATGGCCTTATCTTATAGAACTCAAGGTCTCCGTGCTGGGAAAACAGGTTTTGCAGCTGTTTGAGCTAAGATTTCCAAGTTATTCACATAATGAAAACCTATACTTTGTTTCGGTCGAGTTCCCCATTCAAATGCATGTAACAGTGAGAAACGCACTGTCTTGGCGAAAGAAAGCGTTTTTGTACAACTTCATATGAATAGCTGTAACTTTTGATAGAAGACTCGGATACACATGTTTATGGCTTTATCTTATAGAACTCAAGGTCTCCGTGCTGGGAAAACAGGTTTTGCAGCTGTTTGAGCTAAGATTTCCAAGTTATTCACATAATGAAAACCTATACTTTGTTTCGGTCGAGTTCCCCATTCAAATGCATGTAACAGTGAGAAATGCACTGTCTTGGCGAAAGAAAGCGTTTTTGTACAACTTCATAGAAATAGCTGTAACTTTTGATAGAAGACTCAGACAAACATGTTTATGGCCTTATCTTATAGAACTCAAGGTCTCCGTGCTGGGAAAACAGGTTTTGCAGCTGTTTGAGCTAAGATTTCCAAGTTATTCACATAATGAAAACCTATACTTTGTTTCGGTCGAGTTCCCCATTCAAATGCATGTAACAGTGAGAAACGCACTGTCTTGGCGAAAGAAAGCGTTTTTGTACAACTTCATATGAATAGCTGTAACTTTTGATAGAAGACTCGGATACACATGTTTATGGCTTTATCTTATAGAACTCAAGGTTCCCGTGCTGGGAAAACAGGTTTTGTAGCTGTTTGAGCTAAGATTTCCAAGTTATTCACATAATGAAAACCTATACTTTGTTTCGGTGGAGTTCCCCATTCAAATGCATGTAACAGTGAGAAACGCACTGTCTTGGCGAAAGAAAGCGTTTTTGTACAACTTCATAGAAATAGCTGTAACTTTTGATAGAAGACTCAGACAAACATGTTTATGGCTTTATCTTATAGAACTCAAGGTCTCCGTGCTGGGAAAACAGGTTTTGCAGCTGTTTGAGCTAAGATTTCCAAGTTATTCACATAATGAAAACCTATACTTTGTTTCGGTCGAGTTCCCCATTCAAATGCATGTAACAGTGAGAAACGCACTGTCTTGGCGAAAGAAAGCGTTTTTGTACAACTTCATAGAAATAGCTGTAACTTTTGATAGAAGACTCAGACAAACATGTTTATGGCCTTATATTATAGAACTCAAGGTCTCCGTGCTGGGAAAACAGGTTTTGCAGCTGTTTGAGCTAAGATTTCCAAGTTATTCACATAATGAAAACCTATACTTTGTTTCGGTCGAGTTCCCCATTCAAATGCATGTAACAGTGAGAAATGCACTGTCTTGGCGAAAGAAAGCGTTTTTGTACAACTTCATAGAAATAGCTGTAACTTTTGATAGAAGACTCGGATACACATGTTTATGGCTTTATCTTATAGAACTCAAGGTTCCCGTGCTGGGAAAACAGGTTTTGCAGCTGTTTGAGCTAAGATTTTCAAGTTATTCACATAATGAAAACCTATACTTTGTTTCGGTCGAGTTCCCCATTCAAATGCATGTAACAGTGAGAAACGCACTGTCTTGGCGAAAGAAAGCGTTTTTGTACAACTTCATAGAAATAGCTGTAACTTTTGATAGAAGACTCAGACAAACATGTTTATGGCCTTATATTATAGAACTCAAGGTTCCCGTGCTGGGCAAACAGGTTTTGCAGCTGTTTGAGCTAAGATTTCCAAGTTATTCACATAATGAAAACCTATACTTTGTTTCGGTCGAGTTCCCCATTCAAATGCATGTAACAGTGAGAAACGCACTGTCTTGGCGAAAGAAAGCGTTTTTGTACAACTTCATATGAATAGCTGTAACTTTTGATAGAAGACTCGGATACACATGTTTATTGCTTTATCTTATAGAACTCAAGGTTCCCGTGCTGGGAAAACAGGTTTTGCAGCTGTTTGAGCTAAGATTTCCAAGTTATTCACATAATGAAAACCTATACTTTGTTTCGGTCGAGTTCCCCATTCAAATGCATGTAACAGTGAGAAACGCACTGTCTTGGCGAAAGAAAGCGTTTTTGTACAACTTCATAGAAATAGCTGTAACTTTTGATAGAAGACTCGGATACACATGTTTATGGCTTTATCTTATAGAACTCAAGGTCTCCGTGCTGGGAAAACAGGTT
The DNA here is from genome assembly GCF_057382275.1 of Copadichromis virginalis. Lineage (NCBI taxonomy): Eukaryota > Metazoa > Chordata > Actinopteri > Cichliformes > Cichlidae > Copadichromis > Copadichromis virginalis. The sequence goes on from NC_140622.1 coordinate 4,535,288, forward strand.
TTGCAGCTGTTTGAGCTAAGATTTCCAAGTTATTCACATAATGAAAACCTATACTTTGTTTCGGTCGAGTTCCCCATTCAAATGCATGTAACAGTGAGAAACGCACTGTCTTGGCGAAAGAAAGCGTTTTTGTACAACTTCATATAAATAGCTGTAACTTTTGATAGAAGACTCAGACAAACATGTTTATGGCTTTATCTTATAGAACTCAAGGTCTCCGTGCTGGGAAAACAGGTTTTGCAGCTGTTTGAGCTAAGATTTCCAAGTTATTCACATAATGAAAACCTATACTTTGTTTCGGTCGAGTTCCCCATTCAAATGCATGTAACAGTGAGAAATGCACTGTCTTGGCGAAAGAAAGCGTTTTTGTACAACTTCATAGAAATAGCTGTAACTTTTGATAGAAGACTCGGATACACATGTTTATGGCTTTATCTTATAGAACTCAAGGTTCCCGTGCTGGGAAAACAGGTTTTGCAGCTGTTTGAGCTAAGATTTTCAAGTTATTCACATAATGAAAACGTATACTTTGTTTCGGTCGAGTTCCCCATTCAAATGCATGTAACAGTGAGAAACGCACTGTCTTGGCGAAAGAAAGCGTTTTTGTACAACTTCATAGAAATAGCTGTAACTTTTGATAGAAGACTCAGACAAACATGTTTATGGCCTTATATTATAGAACTCAAGGTTCCCGTGCTGGGCAAACAGGTTTTGCAGCTGTTTGAGCTAAGATTTCCAAGTTATTCACATAATGAAAACCTATACTTTGTTTCGGTCGAGTTCCCCATTCAAATGCATGTCACAGTGAGAAACGCACTGTCTTGGCGAAAGAAAGCGTTTTTGTACAACTTCATATAAATAGCTGTAACTTTTGATAGAAGACTCAGACAAACATGTTTATGGCTTTATCTTATAGAACTCAAGGTCTCCGTGCTGGGAAAACAGGTTTTGCAGCTGTTTGAGCTAAGATTTCCAAGTTATTCACATAATGAAAACCTATACTTTGTTTCGGTCGAGTTCCCCATTCAAATGCATGTAACAGTGAGAAACGCACTGTCTTGGCGAAAGAAAGCGTTTTTGTACAACTTCATAGAAATAGCTGTAACTTTTGATAGAAGACTCAGACAAACATGTTTATGGCCTTATATTATAGAACTCAAGGTCTCCGTGCTGGGAAAACAGGTTTTGCAGCTGTTTGAGCTAAGATTTTCAAGTTATTCACATAATGAAAACCTATACTTTGTTTCGGTCGAGTTCCCCATTCAAATGCATGTAACAGTGAGAAACGCACTGTCTTGGCGAAAGAAAGCGTTTTTGTACAACTTCATAGAAATAGCTGTAACTTTTGATAGAAGACTCAGACAAACATGTTTATGGCCTTATATTATAGAACTCAAGGTTCCCGTGCTGGGCAAACAGGTTTTGCAGCTGTTTGAGCTAAGATTTCCAAGTTATTCACATAATGAAAACCTATACTTTGTTTCGGTCGAGTTCCCCATTCAAATGCATGTAACAGTGAGAAACGCACTGTCTTGGCGAAAGAAAGCGTTTTTGTACAACTTCATATGAATAGCTGTAACTTTTGATAGAAGACTCGGATACACATGTTTATGGCTTTATCTTATAGAACTCAAGGTTCCCGTGCTGGGAAAACAGGTTTTGCAGCTGTTTGAGCTAAGATTTTCAAGTTATTCACATAATGAAAACGTATACTTTGTTTCGGTCGAGTTCCCCATTCAAATGCATGTAACAGTGAGAAACGCACTGTCTTGGCGAAAGAAAGCGTTTTTGTACAACTTCATAGAAATAGCTGTAACTTTTGATAGAAGACTCAGACAAACATGTTTATGGCCTTATATTATAGAACTCAAGGTTCCCGTGCTGGGCAAACAGGTTTTGCAGCTGTTTGAGCTAAGATTTCCAAGTTATTCACATAATGAAAACCTATACTTTGTTTCGGTCGAGTTCCCCATTCAAATGCATGTCACAGTGAGAAACGCACTGTCTTGGCGAAAGAAAGCGTTTTTGTACAACTTCATAGAAATAGCTGTAACTTTTGATAGAAGACTCAGACAAACATGTTTATGGCCTTATATTATAGAACTCAAGGTCTCCGTGCTGGGAAAACAGGTTTTGCAGCTGTTTGAGCTAAGATTTTCAAGTTATTCACATAATGAAAACCTATACTTTGTTTCGGTCGAGTTCCCCATTCAAATGCATGTAACAGTGAGAAACGCACTGTCTTGGCGAAAGAAAGCGTTTTTGTACAACTTCATAGAAATAGCTGTAACTTTTGATAGAAGACTCGGATACACATGTTTATGGCTTTATCTTATAGAACTCAAGGTTCCCGTGCTGGGAAAACAGGTTTTGTAGCTGTTTGAGCTAAGATTTCCAAGTTATTCACATAATGAAAACCTATACTTTGTTTCGGTCGAGTTCCCCATTCAAATGCATGTAACAGTGAGAAACGCACTGTCTTGGCGAAAGAAAGCGTTTTTGTACAACTTCATATGAATAGCTGTAACTTTTGATAGAAGACTCGGATACACATGTTTATGGCTTTATCTTATAGAACTCAAGGTCTCCGTGCTGGGAAAACAGGTTTTGCAGCTGTTTGAGCTAAGATTTCCAAGTTATTCACATAATGAAAACCTATACTTTGTTTCGGTCGAGTTCCCCATTCAAATGCATGTAACAGTGAGAAATGCACTGTCTTGGCGAAAGAAAGCGTTTTTGTACAACTTCATAGAAATAGCTGTAACTTTTGATAGAAGACTCAGACAAACATGTTTATGGCCTTATCTTATAGAACTCAAGGTCTCCGTGCTGGGAAAACAGGTTTTGCAGCTGTTTGAGCTAAGATTTCCAAGTTATTCACATAATGAAAACCTATACTTTGTTTCGGTCGAGTTCCCCATTCAAATGCATGTAACAGTGAGAAACGCACTGTCTTGGCGAAAGAAAGCGTTTTTGTACAACTTCATATGAATAGCTGTAACTTTTGATAGAAGACTCGGATACACATGTTTATGGCTTTATCTTATAGAACTCAAGGTTCCCGTGCTGGGAAAACAGGTTTTGCAGCTGTTTGAGCTAAGATTTTCAAGTTATTCACATAATGAAAACGTATACTTTGTTTCGGTCGAGTTCCCCATTCAAATGCATGTAACAGTGAGAAACGCACTGTCTTGGCGAAAGAAAGCGTTTTTGTACAACTTCATAGAAATAGCTGTAACTTTTGATAGAAGACTCAGACAAACATGTTTATGGCTTTATCTTATAGAACTCAAGGTCTCCGTGCTGGGAAAACAGGTTTTGCAGCTGTTTGAGCTAAGATTTCCAAGTTATTCACATAATGAAAACCTATACTTTGTTTCGGTCGAGTTCCCCATTCAAATGCATGTAACAGTGAGAAACGCACTGTCTTGGCGAAAGAAAGCGTTTTTGTACAACTTCATAGAAATAGCTGTAACTTTTGATAGAAGACTCAGACAAACATGTTTATGGCCTTATATTATAGAACTCAAGGTCTCCGTGCTGGGAAAACAGGTTTTGCAGCTGTTTGAGCTAAGATTTTCAAGTTATTCACATAATGAAAACCTATACTTTGTTTCGGTCGAGTTCCCCATTCAAATGCATGTAACAGTGAGAAACGCACTGTCTTGGCGAAAGAAAGCGTTTTTGTACAACTTCATAGAAATAGCTGTAACTTTTGATAGAAGACTCAGACAAACATGTTTATGGCCTTATATTATAGAACTCAAGGTTCCCGTGCTGGGCAAACAGGTTTTGCAGCTGTTTGAGCTAAGATTTCCAAGTTATTCACATAATGAAAACCTATACTTTGTTTCGGTCGAGTTCCCCATTCAAATGCATGTAACAGTGAGAAACGCACTGTCTTGGCGAAAGAAAGCGTTTTTGTACAACTTCATATGAATAGCTGTAACTTTTGATAGAAGACTCGGATACACATGTTTATGGCTTTATCTTATAGAACTCAAGGTTCCCGTGCTGGGAAAACAGGTTTTGCAGCTGTTTGAGCTAAGATTTTCAAGTTATTCACATAATGAAAACGTATACTTTGTTTCGGTCGAGTTCCCCATTCAAATGCATGTAACAGTGAGAAACGCACTGTCTTGGCGAAAGAAAGCGTTTTTGTACAACTTCATAGAAATAGCTGTAACTTTTGATAGAAGACTCAGACAAACATGTTTATGGCCTTATATTATAGAACTCAAGGTTCCCGTGCTGGGCAAACAGGTTTTGCAGCTGTTTGAGCTAAGATTTCCAAGTTATTCACATAATGAAAACCTATACTTTGTTTCGGTCGAGTTCCCCATTCAAATGCATGTCACAGTGAGAAACGCACTGTCTTGGCGAAAGAAAGCGTTTTTGTACAACTTCATAGAAATAGCTGTAACTTTTGATAGAAGACTCAGACAAACATGTTTATGGCCTTATATTATAGAACTCAAGGTCTCCGTGCTGGGAAAACAGGTTTTGCAGCTGTTTGAGCTAAGATTTTCAAGTTATTCACATAATGAAAACCTATACTTTGTTTCGGTCGAGTTCCCCATTCAAATGCATGTAACAGTGAGAAACGCACTGTCTTGGCGAAAGAAAGCGTTTTTGTACAACTTCATAGAAATAGCTGTAACTTTTGATAGAAGACTCAGACAAACATGTTTATGGCCTTATATTATAGAACTCAAGGTTCCCGTGCTGGGCAAACAGGTTTTGCAGCTGTTTGAGCTAAGATTTCCAAGTTATTCACATAATGAAAACCTATACTTTGTTTCGGTCGAGTTCCCCATTCAAATGCATGTAACAGTGAGAAACGCACTGTCTTGGCGAAAGAAAGCGTTTTTGTACAACTTCATATGAATAGCTGTAACTTTTGATAGAAGACTCGGATACACATGTTTATGGCTTTATCTTATAGAACTCAAGGTTCCCGTGCTGGGAAAACAGGTTTTGTAGCTGTTTGAGCTAAGATTTCCAAGTTATTCACATAATGAAAACCTATACTTTGTTTCGGTCGAGTTCCCCATTCAAATGCATGTAACAGTGAGAAATGCACTGTCTTGGCGAAAGAAAGCGTTTTTGTACAACTTCATAGAAATAGCTGTAACTTTTGATAGAAGACTCAGACAAACATGTTTATGGCCTTATCTTATAGAACTCAAGGTCTCCGTGCTGGGAAAACAGGTTTTGCAGCTGTTTGAGCTAAGATTTCCAAGTTATTCACATAATGAAAACCTATACTTTGTTTCGGTCGAGTTCCCCATTCAAATGCATGTAACAGTGAGAAACGCACTGTCTTGGCGAAAGAAAGCGTTTTTGTACAACTTCATATGAATAGCTGTAACTTTTGATAGAAGACTCGGATACACATGTTTATGGCTTTATCTTATAGAACTCAAGGTCTCCGTGCTGGGAAAACAGGTTTTGCAGCTGTTTGAGCTAAGATTTCCAAGTTATTCACATAATGAAAACCTATACTTTGTTTCGGTCGAGTTCCCCATTCAAATGCATGTAACAGTGAGAAATGCACTGTCTTGGCGAAAGAAAGCGTTTTTGTACAACTTCATAGAAATAGCTGTAACTTTTGATAGAAGACTCAGACAAACATGTTTATGGCCTTATCTTATAGAACTCAAGGTCTCCGTGCTGGGAAAACAGGTTTTGCAGCTGTTTGAGCTAAGATTTCCAAGTTATTCACATAATGAAAACCTATACTTTGTTTCGGTCGAGTTCCCCATTCAAATGCATGTAACAGTGAGAAACGCACTGTCTTGGCGAAAGAAAGCGTTTTTGTACAACTTCATATGAATAGCTGTAACTTTTGATAGAAGACTCGGATACACATGTTTATGGCTTTATCTTATAGAACTCAAGGTTCCCGTGCTGGGAAAACAGGTTTTGTAGCTGTTTGAGCTAAGATTTCCAAGTTATTCACATAATGAAAACCTATACTTTGTTTCGGTCGAGTTCCCCATTCAAATGCATGTAACAGTGAGAAATGCACTGTCTTGGCGAAAGAAAGCGTTTTTGTACAACTTCATAGAAATAGCTGTAACTTTTGATAGAAGACTCAGACAAACATGTTTATGGCCTTATCTTATAGAACTCAAGGTCTCCGTGCTGGGAAAACAGGTTTTGCAGCTGTTTGAGCTAAGATTTCCAAGTTATTCACATAATGAAAACCTATACTTTGTTTCGGTCGAGTTCCCCATTCAAATGCATGTAACAGTGAGAAACGCACTGTCTTGGCGAAAGAAAGCGTTTTTGTACAACTTCATATGAATAGCTGTAACTTTTGATAGAAGACTCGGATACACATGTTTATGGCTTTATCTTATAGAACTCAAGGTCTCCGTGCTGGGAAAACAGGTTTTGCAGCTGTTTGAGCTAAGATTTCCAAGTTATTCACATAATGAAAACCTATACTTTGTTTCGGTCGAGTTCCCCATTCAAATGCATGTAACAGTGAGAAATGCACTGTCTTGGCGAAAGAAAGCGTTTTTGTACAACTTCATAGAAATAGCTGTAACTTTTGATAGAAGACTCAGACAAACATGTTTATGGCCTTATCTTATAGAACTCAAGGTCTCCGTGCTGGGAAAACAGGTTTTGCAGCTGTTTGAGCTAAGATTTCCAAGTTATTCACATAATGAAAACCTATACTTTGTTTCGGTCGAGTTCCCCATTCAAATGCATGTAACAGTGAGAAACGCACTGTCTTGGCGAAAGAAAGCGTTTTTGTACAACTTCATATGAATAGCTGTAACTTTTGATAGAAGACTCGGATACACATGTTTATGGCTTTATCTTATAGAACTCAAGGTTCCCGTGCTGGGAAAACAGGTTTTGTAGCTGTTTGAGCTAAGATTTCCAAGTTATTCACATAATGAAAACCTATACTTTGTTTCGGTCGAGTTCCCCATTCAAATGCATGTAACAGTGAGAAATGCACTGTCTTGGCGAAAGAAAGCGTTTTTGTACAACTTCATAGAAATAGCTGTAACTTTTGATAGAAGACTCAGACAAACATGTTTATGGCTTTATCTTATAGAACTCAAGGTCTCCGTGCTGGGAAAACAGGTTTTGCAGCTGTTTGAGCTAAGATTTCCAAGTTATTCACATAATGAAAACCTATACTTTGTTTCGGTCGAGTTCCCCATTCAAATGCATGTAACAGTGAGAAACGCACTGTCTTGGCGAAAGAAAGCGTTTTTGTACAACTTCATAGAAATAGCTGTAACTTTTGATAGAAGACTCAGACAAACATGTTTATGGCCTTATATTATAGAACTCAAGGTCTCCGTGCTGGGAAAACAGGTTTTGCAGCTGTTTGAGCTAAGATTTCCAAGTTATTCACATAATGAAAACCTATACTTTGTTTCGGTCGAGTTCCCCATTCAAATGCATGTAACAGTGAGAAATGCACTGTCTTGGCGAAAGAAAGCGTTTTTGTACAACTTCATAGAAATAGCTGTAACTTTTGATAGAAGACTCGGATACACATGTTTATGGCTTTATCTTATAGAACTCAAGGTTCCCGTGCTGGGAAAACAGGTTTTGCAGCTGTTTGAGCTAAGATTTTCAAGTTATTCACATAATGAAAACCTATACTTTGTTTCGGTCGAGTTCCCCATTCAAATGCATGTAACAGTGAGAAACGCACTGTCTTGGCGAAAGAAAGCGTTTTTGTACAACTTCATAGAAATAGCTGTAACTTTTGATAGAAGACTCAGACAAACATGTTTATGGCCTTATATTATAGAACTCAAGGTTCCCGTGCTGGGCAAACAGGTTTTGCAGCTGTTTGAGCTAAGATTTCCAAGTTATTCACATAATGAAAACCTATACTTTGTTTCGGTCGAGTTCCCCATTCAAATGCATGTAACAGTGAGAAACGCACTGTCTTGGCGAAAGAAAGCGTTTTTGTACAACTTCATATGAATAGCTGTAACTTTTGATAGAAGACTCGGATACACATGTTTATGGCTTTATCTTATAGAACTCAAGGTTCCCGTGCTGGGAAAACAGGTTTTGCAGCTGTTTGAGCTAAGATTTCCAAGTTATTCACATAATGAAAACCTATACTTTGTTTCGGTCGAGTTCCCCATTCAAATGCATGTAACAGTGAGAAACGCACTGTCTTGGCGAAAGAAAGCGTTTTTGTACAACTTCATAGAAATAGCTGTAACTTTTGATAGAAGACTCGGATACACATGTTTATGGCTTTATCTTATAGAACTCAAGGTCTCCGTGCTGGGAAAACAGGTTTTGCAGCTGTTTGAGCTAAGATTTCCAAGTTATTCACATAATGAAAACCTATACTTTGTTTCGGTCGAGTTCCCCATTCAAATGCATGTAACAGTGAGAAACGCACTGTCTTGGCGAAAGAAAGCGTTTTTGTACAACTTCATATAAATAGCTGTAACTTTTGATAGAAGACTCAGACAAACATGTTTATGGCTTTATCTTATAGAACTCAAGGTCTCCGTGCTGGGAAAACAGGTTTTGCAGCTGTTTGAGCTAAGATTTCCAAGTTATTCACATAATGAAAACCTATACTTTGTTTCGGTCGAGTTCCCCATTCAAATGCATGTAACAGTGAGAAATGCACTGTCTTGGCGAAAGAAAGCGTTTTTGTACAACTTCATAGAAATAGCTGTAACTTTTGATAGAAGACTCGGATACACATGTTTATGGCTTTATCTTATAGAACTCAAGGTTCCCGTGCTGGGAAAACAGGTTTTGCAGCTGTTTGAGCTAAGATTTTCAAGTTATTCACATAATGAAAACGTATACTTTGTTTCGGTCGAGTTCCCCATTCAAATGCATGTAACAGTGAGAAACGCACTGTCTTGGCGAAAGAAAGCGTTTTTGTACAACTTCATAGAAATAGCTGTAACTTTTGATAGAAGACTCGGATACACATGTTTATGGCTTTATCTTATAGAACTCAAGGTCTCCGTGCTGGGAAAACAGGTTTTGCAGCTGTTTGAGCTAAGATTTCCAAGTTATTCACATAATGAAAACCTATACTTTGTTTCGGTCGAGTTCCCCATTCAAATGCATGTAACAGTGAGAAACGCACTGTCTTGGCGAAAGAAAGCGTTTTTGTACAACTTCATAGAAATAGCTGTAACTTTTGATAGAAGACTCAGACAAACATGTTTATTGCCTTATCTTATAGAACTCAAGGTCTCCGTGCTGGGAAAACAGGTTTTGCAGCTGTTTGAGCTAAGATTTCCAAGTTATTCACATAATGAAAACCTATACTTTGTTTCGGTCGAGTTCCCCATTCAAATGCATGTAACAGTGAGAAACGCACTGTCTTGGCGAAAGAAAGCGTTTTTGTACAACTTCATAGAAATAGCTGTAACTTTTGATAGAAGACTCAGACAAACATGTTTATGGCTTTATCTTATAGAACTCAAGGTCTCCGTGCTGGGAAAACTGGTTTTGCAGCTGTTTGAGCTAAGATTTCCAAGTTATTCACATAATGAAAACTTGTACTTTGTTTCGGTGGAGTTCCCCATTCAAATGCATGTAACAGTGAGAAACGCACTGTCTTGGCGAAAGAAAGCGTTTTTGTACAACTTCATAGAAATAGCTGTAACTTTTGATAGAAGACTCAGACAAACATGTTTATGGCTTTATCTTATAGAACTCAAGGTCTCCGTGCTGGGAAAACTGGTTTTGCAGCTGTTTGAGCTAAGATTTCCAAGTTATTCACATAATGAAAACTTGTACTTTGTTTCGGTGGAGTTCCCCATTCAAATGCATGTAACAGTGAGAAACGCACTGTCTTGGCGAAAGAAAGCGTTTTTGTACAACTTCATATGAATAGCTGTAACTTTTGATAGAAGACTCGGATACACATGTTTATGGCTTTATCTTATAGAACTCAAGGTTCCCGTGCTGGGAAAACAGGTTTTGCAGCTGTTTGAGCTAAGATTTCCAAGTTATTCACATAATGAAAACCTATACTTTGTTTCGGTCGAGTTCCCCATTCAAATGCATGTAACAGTGAGAAACGCACTGTCTTGGCGAAAGAAAGCGTTTTTGTACAACTTCATAGAAATAGCTGTAACTTTTGATAGAAGACTCAGACAAACATGTTTATGGCTTTATCTTATAGAACTCAAGGTCTCCGTGCTGGGAAAACAGGTTTTGCAGCTGTTTGAGCTAAGATTTCCAAGTTATTCACATAATGAAAACTTGTACTTTGTTTCGGTCGAGTTCCCCATTCAAATGCATGTAACAGTGAGAAACGCACTGTCTTGGCGAAAGAAAGCGTTTTTGTACAACTTCATATAAATAGCTGTAACTTTTGATAGAAGACTCGGATACACATGTTTATGGCTTTATCTTATAGAACTCAAGGTTCCCGTGCTGGGAAAACAGGTTTTGCAGCTGTTTGAGCTAAGATTTCCAAGTTATTCACATAATGAAAACCTATACTTTGTTTCGGTCGAGTTCCCCATTCAAATGCATGTAACAGTGAGAAACGCACTGTCTTGGCGAAAGAAAGCGTTTTTGTACAACTTCATAGAAATAGCTGTAACTTTTGATAGAAGACTCAGACAAACATGTTTATGGCTTTATCTTATAGAACTCAAGGTTCCCGTGCTGGGAAAACAGGTTTTGCAGCTGTTTGAGCTAAGATTTCCAAGTTATTCACATAATGAAAACCTATACTTTGTTTCGGTCGAGTTCCCCATTCAAATGAACAGTGAGAAACGCATTGTCTTGGCGAAAGAAAGCGTTTTTGTACAACTTCATATAAATAGCTGTAACTTTTGATAGAAGACTCGGATACACATGTTTATGGCTTTATCTTATAGAACTCAAGGTTCCCGTGCTGGGAAAACAGGTTTTGCAGCTGTTTGAGCTAAGATTTCCAAGTTATTCACATAATGAAAACCTATACTTTGTTTCGGTCGAGTTCCCCATTCAAATGCATGTAACAGTGAGAAACGCACTGTCTTGGCGAAAGAAAGCGTTTTTGTACAACTTCATAGAAATAGCTGTAACTTTTGATAGAAGACTCAGACAAACATGTTTATGGCTTTATCTTATAGAACTCAAGGTCTCCGTGCTGGGAAAACAGGTTTTGCAGCTGTTTGAGCTAAGATTTCCAAGTTATTCACATAATGAAAACTTGTACTTTGTTTCGGTCGAGTTCCCCATTCAAATGCATGTAACAGTGAGAAACGCACTGTCTTGGCGAAAGAAAGCGTTTTTGTACAACTTCATATAAATAGCTGTAACTTTTGATAGAAGACTCGGATACACATGTTTATGGCTTTATCTTATAGAACTCAAGGTTCCCGTGCTGGGAAAACAGGTTTTGCAGCTGTTTGAGCTAAGATTTCCAAGTTATTCACATAATGAAAACCTATACTTTGTTTCGGTCGAGTTCCCCATTCAAATGCATGTAACAGTGAGAAACGCACTGTCTTGGCGAAAGAAAGCGTTTTTGTACAACTTCATAGAAATAGCTGTAACTTTTGATAGAAGACTCAGACAAACATGTTTATGGCTTTATCTTATAGAACTCAAGGTTCCCGTGCTGGGAAAACAGGTTTTGCAGCTGTTTGAGCTAAGATTTCCAAGTTATTCACATAATGAAAACCTATACTTTGTTTCGGTCGAGTTCCCCATTCAAATGAACAGTGAGAAACGCACTGTCTTGGCGAAAGAAAGCGTTTTTGTACAACTTCATATAAATAGCTGTAACTTTTGATAGAAGACTCAGACAAACATGTTTATGGCTTTATCTTATAGAACTCAAGGTCTCCGTGCTGGGAAAACTGGTTTTGCAGCTGTTTGAGCTAAGATTTCCAAGTTATTCACATAATGAAAACCTATACTTTGTTTCGGTCGAGTTCCCCATTCAAATGCATGTAACAGTGAGAAATGCACTGTCTTGGCGAAAGAAAGCGTTTTTGTACAACTTCATAGAAATAGCTGTAACTTTTGATAGAAGACTCAGACAAACATGTTTATGGCCTTATCTTATAGAACTCAAGGTCTCCGTGCTGGGAAAACAGGTTTTGCAGCTGTTTGAGCTAAGATTTCCAAGTTATTCACATAATGAAAACCTATACTTTGTTTCGGTGGCGTTCCCCATTCAAATGCATGTAACAGTGAGAAACGCACTGTCTTGGCGAAAGAAAGCGTTTTTGTACAACTTCATAGAAATAGCTGTAACTTTTGATAGAAGACTCAGACAAACATGTTTATGGCTTTATCTTATAGAACTCAAGGTTCCCGTGCTGGGAAAACAGGTTTTGTAGCTGTTTGAGCTAAGATTTCCAAGTTATTCACATAATGAAAACCTATACTTTGTTTCGGTCGAGTTCCCCATTCAAATGCATGTAACAGTGAGAAACGCACTGTCTTGGCGAAAGAAAGCGTTTTTGTACAACTTCATATAAATAGCTGTAACTTTTGATAGAAGACTCAGACAAACATGTTTATGGCTTTATCTTATAGAACTCAAGGTCTCCGTGCTGGGAAAACAGGTTTTGCAGCTGTTTGAGCTAAGATTTCCAAGTTATTCACATAATGAAAACCTATACTTTGTTTCGGTCGAGTTCCCCATTCAAATGCATGTAACAGTGAGAAACGCACTGTCTTGGCGAAAGAAAGCGTTTTTGTACAACTTCATAGAAATAGCTGTAACTTTTGATAGAAGACTCAGACAAACATGTTTATGGCCTTATATTATAGAACTCAAGGTCTCCGTGCTGGGAAAACAGGTTTTGCAGCTGTTTGAGCTAAGATTTTCAAGTTATTCACATAATGAAAACCTATACTTTGTTTCGGTCGAGTTCCCCATTCAAATGCATGTAACAGTGAGAAACGCACTGTCTTGGCGAAAGAAAGAGTTTTTGTACAACTTCATATGAATAGCTGTAACTTTTGATAGAAGACTCGGATACACATGTTTATGGCTTTATCTTATAGAACTCAAGGTCTCCGTGCTGGGAAAACAGGTTTTGCAGCTGTTTGAGCTAAGATTTCCAAGTTATTCACATAATGAAAACCTATACTTTGTTTCGGTCGAGTTCCCCATTCAAATGCATGTAACAGTGAGAAATGCACTGTCTTGGCGAAAGAAAGCGTTTTTGTACAACTTCATAGAAATAGCTGTAACTTTTGATAGAAGACTCAGACAAACATGTTTATGGCCTTATCTTATAGAACTCAAGGTCTCCGTGCTGGGAAAACAGGTTTTGCAGCTGTTTGAGCTAAGATTTCCAAGTTATTCACATAATGAAAACCTATACTTTGTTTCGGTCGAGTTCCCCATTCAAATGCATGTAACAGTGAGAAACGCACTGTCTTGGCGAAAGAAAGCGTTTTTGTACAACTTCATATGAATAGCTGTAACTTTTGATAGAAGACTCGGATACACATGTTTATGGCTTTATCTTATAGAACTCAAGGTTCCCGTGCTGGGAAAACAGGTTTTGTAGCTGTTTGAGCTAAGATTTCCAAGTTATTCACATAATGAAAACCTATACTTTGTTTCGGTCGAGTTCCCCATTCAAATGCATGTAACAGTGAGAAATGCACTGTCTTGGCGAAAGAAAGCGTTTTTGTACAACTTCATAGAAATAGCTGTAACTTTTGATAGAAGACTCAGACAAACATGTTTATGGCCTTATCTTATAGAACTCAAGGTCTCCGTGCTGGGAAAACAGGTTTTGCAGCTGTTTGAGCTAAGATTTCCAAGTTATTCACATAATGAAAACCTATACTTTGTTTCGGTCGAGTTCCCCATTCAAATGCATGTAACAGTGAGAAACGCACTGTCTTGGCGAAAGAAAGCGTTTTTGTACAACTTCATAGAAATAGCTGTAACTTTTGATAGAAGACTCAGACAAACATGTTTATGGCTTTATCTTATAGAACTCAAGGTCTCCGTGCTGGGAAAACAGGTTTTGCAGCTGTTTGAGCTAAGATTTCCAAGTTATTCACATAATGAAAACCTATACTTTGTTTCGGTCGAGTTCCCCATTCAAATGCATGTAACAGTGAGAAACGCACTGTCTTGGCGAAAGAAAGCGTTTTTGTACAACTTCATATAAATAGCTGTAACTTTTGATAGAAGACTCAGACAAACATGTTTATGGCTTTATCTTATAGAACTCAAGGTCTCCGTGCTGGGAAAACAGGTTTTGCAGCTGTTTGAGCTAAGATTTCCAAGTTATTCACATAATGAAAACTTGTACTTTGTTTCGGTGGAGTTCCCCATTCAAATGCATGTAACAGTGAGAAACGCACTGTCTTGGCGAAAGAAAGCGTTTTTGTACAACTTCATAGAAATAGCTGTAACTTTTGATAGAAGACTCAGACAAACATGTTTATGGCTTTATCTTATAGAACTCAAGGTCTCCGTGCTGGGAAAACAGGTTTTGCAGCTGTTTGAGCTAAGATTTCCAAGTTATTCACATAATGAAAACTTGTACTTTGTTTCGGTGGAGTTCCCCATTCAAATGCATGTAACAGTGAGAAACGCACTGTCTTGGCGAAAGAAAGCGTTTTTGTACAACTTCATATGAATAGCTGTAACTTTTGATAGAAGACTCGGATACACATGTTTATGGCTTTATCTTATAGAACTCAAGGTTCCCGTGCTGGGCAAACAGGTTTTGCAGCTGTTTGAGCTAAGATTTCCAAGTTATTCACATAATGAAAACCTATACTTTGTTTCGGTCGAGTTCCCCATTCAAATGCATGTAACAGTGAGAAACGCACTGTCTTGGCGAAAGAAAGCGTTTTTGTACAACTTCATAGAAATAGCTGTAACTTTTGATAGAAGACTCAGACAAACATGTTTATGGCTTTATATTATAGAACTCAAGGTCTCCGTGCTGGGAAAACAGGTTTTGCAGCTGTTTGAGCTAAGATTTCCAAGTTATTCACATAATGAAAACCTATACTTTGTTTCGGTCGAGTTCCCCATTCAAATGCATGTAACAGTGAGAAACGCACTGTCTTGGCGAAAGAAAGCGTTTTTGTACAACTTCATAGAAATAGCTGTAACTTTTGATAGAAGACTCAGACAAACATGTTTATGGCCTTATATTATAGAACTCAAGGTCTCCGTGCTGGGAAAACAGGTTTTGCAGCTGTTTGAGCTAAGATTTCCAAGTTATTCACATAATGAAAACTTGTACTTTGTTTCGGTGGAGTTCCCCATTCAAATGCATGTAACAGTGAGAAACGCACTGTCTTGGCGAAAGAAAGCGTTTTTGTACAACTTCATATGAATAGCTGTAACTTTTGATAGAAGACTCGGATACACATGTTTATGGCTTTATCTTATAGAACTCAAGGTTCCCGTGCTGGGAAAACAGGTTTTGCAGCTGTTTGAGCTAAGATTTCCAAGTTATTCACATAATGAAAACTTGTACTTTGTTTCGGTGGAGTTCCCCATTCAAATGCATGTAACAGTGAGAAACGCACTGTCTTGGCGAAAGAAAGCGTTTTTGTACAACTTCATAGAAATAGCTGTAACTTTTGATAGAAGACTCAGACAAACATGTTTATGGCTTTATATTATAGAACTCAAGGTCTCCGTGCTGGGAAAACAGGTTTTGCAGCTGTTTGAGCTAAGATTTCCAAGTTATTCACATAATGAAAACCTATACTTTGTTTCGGTCGAGTTCCCCATTCAAATGCATGTAACAGTGAGAAACGCACTGTCTTGGCGAAAGAAAGCGTTTTTGTACAACTTCATAGAAATAGCTGTAACTTTTGATAGAAGACTCAGACAAACATGTTTATGGCCTTATATTATAGAACTCAAGGTCTCCGTGCTGGGAAAACAGGTTTTGCAGCTGTTTGAGCTAAGATTTCCAAGTTATTCACATAATGAAAACTTGTACTTTGTTTCGGTGGAGTTCCCCATTCAAATGCATGTAACAGTGAGAAACGCACTGTCTTGGCGAAAGAAAGCGTTTTTGTACAACTTCATATGAATAGCTGTAACTTTTGATAGAAGACTCGGATACACATGTTTATGGCTTTATCTTATAGAACTCAAGGTTCCCGTGCTGGGAAAACAGGTTTTGCAGCTGTTTGAGCTAAGATTTCCAAGTTATTCACATAATGAAAACCTATACTTTGTTTCGGTCGAGTTCCCCATTCAAATGCATGTAACAGTGAGAAACGCACTGTCTTGGCGAAAGAAAGCGTTTTTGTACAACTTCATAGAAATAGCTGTAACTTTTGATAGAAGACTCAGACAAACATGTTTATGGCTTTATCTTATAGAACTCAAGGTTCCCGTGCTGGGAAAACAGGTTTTGCAGCTGTTTGAGCTAAGATTTCCAAGTTATTCACATAATGAAAACTTGTACTTTGTTTCGGTGGAGTTCCCCATTCAAATGCATGTAACAGTGAGAAACGCACTGTCTTGGCGAAAGAAAGCGTTTTTGTACAACTTCATAGAAATAGCTGTAACTTTTGATAGAAGACTCGGATACACATGTTTATGGCTTTATCTTATAGAACTCAAGGTTCCCGTGCTGGGAAAACAGGTTTTGCAGCTGTTTGAGCTAAGATTTCCAAGTTATTCACATAATGAAAACCTATACTTTGTTTCGGTCGAGTTCCCCATTCAAATGAACAGTGAGAAACGCACTGTCTTGGCGAAAGAAAGCGTTTTTGTACAACTTCATATAAATAGCTGTAACTTTTGATAGAAGACTCGGATACACATGTTTATGGCTTTATCTTATAGAACTCAAGGTTCCCGTGCTGGGAAAACAGGTTTTGTAGCTGTTTGAGCTAAGATTTCCAAGTTATTCACATAATGAAAACCTATACTTTGTTTCGGTCGAGTTCCCCATTCAAATGCATGTAACAGTGAGAAACGCACTGTCTTGGCGAAAGAAAGCGTTTTTGTACAACTTCATATAAATAGCTGTAACTTTTGATAGAAGACTCAGACAAACATGTTTATGGCTTTATCTTATAGAACTCAAGGTCTCCGTGCTGGGAAAACAGGTTTTGCAGCTGTTTGAGCTAAGATTTCCAAGTTATTCACATAATGAAAACTTGTACTTTGTTTCGGTCGAGTTCCCCATTCAAATGCATGTAACAGTGAGAAACGCACTGTCTTGGCGAAAGAAAGCGTTTTTGTACAACTTCATATGAATAGCTGTAACTTTTGATAGAAGACTCGGATACACATGTTTATGGCTTTATCTTATAGAACTCAAGGTCTCCGTGCTGGGAAAACTGGTTTTGCAGCTGTTTGAGCTAAGATTTCCAAGTTATTCACATAATGAAAACTTGTACTTTGTTTCGGTCGAGTTCCCCATTCAAATGCATGTAACAGTGAGAAACGCACTGTCTTGGCGAAAGAAAGCGTTTTTGTACAACTTCATATGAATAGCTGTAACTTTTGATAGAAGACTCGGATACACATGTTTATGGCTTTATCTTATAGAACTCAAGGTTCCCGTGCTGGGAAAACAGGTTTTGTAGCTGTTTGAGCTAAGATTTCCAAGTTATTCACATAATGAAAACCTATACTTTGTTTCGGTCGAGTTCCCCATTCAAATGCATGTAACAGTGAGAAACGCACTGTCTTGGCGAAAGAAAGCGTTTTTGTACAACTTCATATAAATAGCTGTAACTTTTGATAGAAGACTCAGACAAACATGTTTATGGCTTTATCTTATAGAACTCAAGGTCTCCGTGCTGGGAAAACAGGTTTTGCAGCTGTTTGAGCTAAGATTTCCAAGTTATTCACATAATGAAAACTTATACTTTGTTTCGGTCGAGTTCCCCATTCAAATGCATGTAACAGTGAGAAACGCACTGTCTTGGCGAAAGAAAGCGTTTTTGTACAACTTCATATGAATAGCTGTAACTTTTGATAGAAGACTCGGATACACATGTTTATGGCTTTATCTTATAGAACTCAAGGTCTCCGTGCTGGGAAAACAGGTTTTGCAGCTGTTTGAGCTAAGATTTCCAAGTTATTCACATAATGAAAACTTGTACTTTGTTTCGGTGGAGTTCCCCATTCAAATGCATGTAACAGTGAGAAACGCACTGTCTTGGCGAAAGAAAGCGTTTTTGTACAACTTCATAGAAATAGCTGTAACTTTTGATAGAAGACTCAGACAAACATGTTTATGGCTTTATCTTATAGAACTCAAGGTCTCCGTGCTGGGAAAACTGGTTTTGCAGCTGTTTGAGCTAAGATTTCCAAGTTATTCACATAATGAAAACTTGTACTTTGTTTCGGTGGAGTTCCCCATTCAAATGCATGTAACAGTGAGAAACGCACTGTCTTGGCGAAAGAAAGCGTTTTTGTACAACTTCATATGAATAGCTGTAACTTTTGATAGAAGACTCGGATACACATGTTTATGGCTTTATCTTATAGAACTCAAGGTTCCCGTGCTGGGAAAACAGGTTTTGCAGCTGTTTGAGCTAAGATTTCCAAGTTATTCACATAATGAAAACCTATACTTTGTTTCGGTCGAGTTCCCCATTCAAATGAACAGTGAGAAACGCACTGTCTTGGCGAAAGAAAGCGTTTTTGTACAACTTCATATAAATAGCTGTAACTTTTGATAGAAGACTCGGATACACATGTTTATGGCTTTATCTTATAGAACTCAAGGTTCCCGTGCTGGGAAAACAGGTTTTGTAGCTGTTTGAGCTAAGATTTCCAAGTTATTCACATAATGAAAACCTATACTTTGTTTCGGTCGAGTTCCCCATTCAAATGCATGTAACAGTGAGAAACACACTGTCTTGGCGAAAGAAAGCGTTTTTGTACAACTTCATATAAATAGCTGTAACTTTTGATAGAAGACTCAGACAAACATGTTTATGGCTTTATCTTATAGAACTCAAGGTCTCCGTGCTGGGAAAACTGGTTTTGCAGCTGTTTGAGCTAAGATTTCCAAGTTATTCACATAATGAAAACTTGTACTTTGTTTCGGTCGAGTTCCCCATTCAAATGCATGTAACAGTGAGAAACGCACTGTCTTGGCGAAAGAAAGCGTTTTTGTACAACTTCATAGAAATAGCTGTAACTTTTGATAGAAGACTCAGACAAACATGTTTATGGCCTTATATTATAGAACTCAAGGTTCCCGTGCTGGGCAAACAGGTTTTGCAGCTGTTTGAGCTAAGATTTCCAAGTTATTCACATAATGAAAACCTATACTTTGTTTCGGTCGAGTTCCCCATTCAAATGCATGTAACAGTGAGAAACGCACTGTCTTGGCGAAAGAAAGCGTTTTTGTACAACTTCATATGAATAGCTGTAACTTTTGATAGAAGACTCGGATACACATGTTTATGGCTTTATCTTATAGAACTCAAGGTTCCCGTGCTGGGAAAACAGGTTTTGTAGCTGTTTGAGCTAAGATTTCCAAGTTATTCACATAATGAAAACCTATACTTTGTTTCGGTCGAGTTCCCCATTCAAATGCATGTAACAGTGAGAAATGCACTGTCTTTGGCGAAAGAAAGCGTTTTTGTACAACTTCATAGAAATAGCTGTAACTTTTGATAGAAGACTCAGACAAACATGTTTATGGCCTTATCTTATAGAACTCAAGGTCTCCGTGCTGGGAAAACAGGTTTTGCAGCTGTTTGAGCTAAGATTTCCAAGTTATTCACATAATGAAAACCTATACTTTGTTTCGGTCGAGTTCCCCATTCAAATGCATGTAACAGTGAGAAACGCACTGTCTTGGCGAAAGAAAGCGTTTTTGTACAACTTCATATGAATAGCTGTAACTTTTGATAGAAGACTCGGATACACATGTTTATGGCTTTATCTTATAGAACTCAAGGTCTCCGTGCTGGGAAAACAGGTTTTGCAGCTGTTTGAGCTAAGATTTCCAAGTTATTCACATAATGAAAACCTATACTTTGTTTCGGTCGAGTTCCCCATTCAAATGCATGTAACAGTGAGAAATGCACTGTCTTGGCGAAAGAAAGCGTTTTTGTACAACTTCATATGAATAGCTGTAACTTTTGATAGAAGACTCGGATACACATGTTTATGGCTTTATCTTATAGAACTCAAGGTCTCCGTGCTGGGAAAACAGGTTTTGCAGCTGTTTGAGCTAAGATTTCCAAGTTATTCACATAATGAAAACTTGTACTTTGTTTCGGTGGAGTTCCCCATTCAAATGCATGTAACAGTGAGAAACGCACTGTCTTGGCGAAAGAAAGCGTTTTTGTACAACTTCATAGAAATAGCTGTAACTTTTGATAGAAGACTCAGACAAACATGTTTATGGCTTTATCTTATAGAACTCAAGGTCTCCGTGCTGGGAAAACTGGTTTTGC
This sequence comes from Copadichromis virginalis, assembly GCF_057382275.1. NCBI lineage: Eukaryota > Metazoa > Chordata > Actinopteri > Cichliformes > Cichlidae > Copadichromis > Copadichromis virginalis. The sequence goes on from NC_140622.1 coordinate 4,555,655, forward strand.
AGCTGTTTGAGCTAAGATTTCCAAGTTATTCACATAATGAAAACTTGTACTTTGTTTCGGTCGAGTTCCCCATTCAAATGCATGTAACAGTGAGAAACGCACTGTCTTGGCGAAAGAAAGCGTTTTTGTACAACTTCATATGAATAGCTGTAACTTTTGATAGAAGACTCGGATACACATGTTTATGGCTTTATCTTATAGAACTCAAGGTTCCCGTGCTGGGCAAACAGGTTTTGCAGCTGTTTGAGCTAAGATTTCCAAGTTATTCACATAATGAAAACCTATACTTTGTTTCGGTCGAGTTCCCCATTCAAATGCATGTAACAGTGAGAAACGCACTGTCTTGGCGAAAGAAAGCGTTTTTGTACAACTTCATAGAAATAGCTGTAACTTTTGATAGAAGACTCAGACAAACATGTTTATGGCCTTATATTATAGAACTCAAGGTCTCCGTGCTGGGAAAACAGGTTTTGCAGCTGTTTGAGCTAAGATTTCCAAGTTATTCACATAATGAAAACCTATACTTTGTTTCGGTCGAGTTCCCCATTCAAATGCATGTAACAGTGAGAAACGCACTGTCTTGGCGAAAGAAAGCGTTTTTGTACAACTTCATAGAAATAGCTGTAACTTTTGATAGAAGACTCAGACAAACATGTTTATGGCCTTATATTATAGAACTCAAGGTCTCCGTGCTGGGAAAACAGGTTTTGCAGCTGTTTGAGCTAAGATTTCCAAGTTATTCACATAATGAAAACCTATACTTTGTTTCGGTCGAGTTCCCCATTCAAATGCATGTAACAGTGAGAAACGCACTGTCTTGGCGAAAGAAAGCGTTTTTGTACAACTTCATAGAAATAGCTGTAACTTTTGATAGAAGACTCGGATACACATGTTTATGGCTTTATCTTATAGAACTCAAGGTTCCCGTGCTGGGAAAACAGGTTTTGCAGCTGTTTGAGCTAAGATTTCCAAGTTATTCACATAATGAAAACCTATACTTTGTTTCGGTCGAGTTCCCCATTCAAATGCATGTAACAGTGAGAAACGCACTGTCTTGGCGAAAGAAAGCGTTTTTGTACAACTTCATAGAAATAGCTGTAACTTTTGATAGAAGACTCAGACAAACATGTTTATGGCTTTATCTTATAGAACTCAAGGTCTCCGTGCTGGGAAAACAGGTTTTGCAGCTGTTTGAGCTAAGATTTCCAAGTTATTCACATAATGAAAACTTGTACTTTGTTTCGGTGGAGTTCCCCATTCAAATGCATGTAACAGTGAGAAACGCACTGTCTTGGCGAAAGAAAGCGTTTTTGTACAACTTCATATGAATAGCTGTAACTTTTGATAGAAGACTCGGATACACATGTTTATGGCTTTATCTTATAGAACTCAAGGTTCCCGTGCTGGGAAAACAGGTTTTGCAGCTGTTTGAGCTAAGATTTCCAAGTTATTCACATAATGAAAACCTATACTTTGTTTCGGTCGAGTTCCCCATTCAAATGCATGTAACAGTGAGAAACGCACTGTCTTGGCGAAAGAAAGCGTTTTTGTACAACTTCATATGAATAGCTGTAACTTTTGATAGAAGACTCGGATACACATGTTTATGGCTTTATCTTATAGAACTCAAGGTTCCCGTGCTGGGAAAACAGGTTTTGTAGCTGTTTGAGCTAAGATTTCCAAGTTATTCACATAATGAAAACCTATACTTTGTTTCGGTCGAGTTCCCCATTCAAATGCATGTAACAGTGAGAAATGCACTGTCTTTGGCGAAAGAAAGCGTTTTTGTACAACTTCATAGAAATAGCTGTAACTTTTGATAGAAGACTCAGACAAACATGTTTATGGCCTTATCTTATAGAACTCAAGGTCTCCGTGCTGGGAAAACAGGTTTTGCAGCTGTTTGAGCTAAGATTTCCAAGTTATTCACATAATGAAAACCTATACTTTGTTTCGGTCGAGTTCCCCATTCAAATGCATGTAACAGTGAGAAACGCACTGTCTTGGCGAAAGAAAGCGTTTTTGTACAACTTCATATGAATAGCTGTAACTTTTGATAGAAGACTCGGATACACATGTTTATGGCTTTATCTTATAGAACTCAAGGTCTCCGTGCTGGGAAAACAGGTTTTGCAGCTGTTTGAGCTAAGATTTCCAAGTTATTCACATAATGAAAACCTATACTTTGTTTCGGTCGAGTTCCCCATTCAAATGCATGTAACAGTGAGAAATGCACTGTCTTGGCGAAAGAAAGCGTTTTTGTACAACTTCATATGAATAGCTGTAACTTTTGATAGAAGACTCGGATACACATGTTTATGGCTTTATCTTATAGAACTCAAGGTCTCCGTGCTGGGAAAACAGGTTTTGCAGCTGTTTGAGCTAAGATTTCCAAGTTATTCACATAATGAAAACTTGTACTTTGTTTCGGTGGAGTTCCCCATTCAAATGCATGTAACAGTGAGAAACGCACTGTCTTGGCGAAAGAAAGCGTTTTTGTACAACTTCATAGAAATAGCTGTAACTTTTGATAGAAGACTCAGACAAACATGTTTATGGCTTTATCTTATAGAACTCAAGGTCTCCGTGCTGGGAAAACTGGTTTTGCAGCTGTTTGAGCTAAGATTTCCAAGTTATTCACATAATGAAAACTTGTACTTTGTTTCGGTCGAGTTCCCCATTCAAATGCATGTAACAGTGAGAAACGCACTGTCTTGGCGAAAGAAAGCGTTTTTGTACAACTTCATATGAATAGCTGTAACTTTTGATAGAAGACTCGGATACACATGTTTATGGCTTTATCTTATAGAACTCAAGGTTCCCGTGCTGGGCAAACAGGTTTTGCAGCTGTTTGAGCTAAGATTTCCAAGTTATTCACATAATGAAAACCTATACTTTGTTTCGGTCGAGTTCCCCATTCAAATGCATGTAACAGTGAGAAACGCACTGTCTTGGCGAAAGAAAGCGTTTTTGTACAACTTCATAGAAATAGCTGTAACTTTTGATAGAAGACTCAGACAAACATGTTTATGGCCTTATATTATAGAACTCAAGGTCTCCGTGCTGGGAAAACAGGTTTTGCAGCTGTTTGAGCTAAGATTTCCAAGTTATTCACATAATGAAAACCTATACTTTGTTTCGGTCGAGTTCCCCATTCAAATGCATGTAACAGTGAGAAACGCACTGTCTTGGCGAAAGAAAGCGTTTTTGTACAACTTCATAGAAATAGCTGTAACTTTTGATAGAAGACTCAGACAAACATGTTTATGGCCTTATATTATAGAACTCAAGGTCTCCGTGCTGGGAAAACAGGTTTTGCAGCTGTTTGAGCTAAGATTTCCAAGTTATTCACATAATGAAAACCTATACTTTGTTTCGGTCGAGTTCCCCATTCAAATGCATGTAACAGTGAGAAACGCACTGTCTTGGCGAAAGAAAGCGTTTTTGTACAACTTCATATGAATAGCTGTAACTTTTGATAGAAGACTCGGATACACATGTTTATGGCTTTATCTTATAGAACTCAAGGTTCCCGTGCTGGGAAAACAGGTTTTGCAGCTGTTTGAGCTAAGATTTCCAAGTTATTCACATAATGAAAACCTATACTTTGTTTCGGTCGAGTTCCCCATTCAAATGCATGTAACAGTGAGAAACGCACTGTCTTGGCGAAAGAAAGCGTTTTTGTACAACTTCATAGAAATAGCTGTAACTTTTGATAGAAGACTCAGACAAACATGTTTATGGCTTTATCTTATAGAACTCAAGGTCTCCGTGCTGGGAAAACAGGTTTTGCAGCTGTTTGAGCTAAGATTTCCAAGTTATTCACATAATGAAAACTTGTACTTTGTTTCGGTCGAGTTCCCCATTCAAATGCATGTAACAGTGAGAAACGCACTGTCTTGGCGAAAGAAAGCGTTTTTGTACAACTTCATATGAATAGCTGTAACTTTTGATAGAAGACTCGGATACACATGTTTATGGCTTTATCTTATAGAACTCAAGGTTCCCGTGCTGGGAAAACAGGTTTTGCAGCTGTTTGAGCTAAGATTTCCAAGTTATTCACATAATGAAAACCTATACTTTGTTTCGGTCGAGTTCCCCATTCAAATGCATGTAACAGTGAGAAACGCACTGTCTTGGCGAAAGAAAGCGTTTTTGTACAACTTCATAGAAATAGCTGTAACTTTTGATAGAAGACTCAGACAAACATGTTTATGGCTTTATCTTATAGAACTCAAGGTTCCCGTGCTGGGAAAACAGGTTTTGCAGCTGTTTGAGCTAAGATTTCCAAGTTATTCACATAATGAAAACCTATACTTTGTTTCGGTCGAGTTCCCCATTCAAATGAACAGTGAGAAACGCACTGTCTTGGCGAAAGAAAGCGTTTTTGTACAACTTCATATAAATAGCTGTAACTTTTGATAGAAGACTCGGATACACATGTTTATGGCTTTATCTTATAGAACTCAAGGTTCCCGTGCTGGGAAAACAGGTTTTGTAGCTGTTTGAGCTAAGATTTCCAAGTTATTCACATAATGAAAACCTATACTTTGTTTCGGTCGAGTTCCCCATTCAAATGCATGTAACAGTGAGAAACGCACTGTCTTGGCGAAAGAAAGCGTTTTTGTACAACTTCATATAAATAGCTGTAACTTTTGATAGAAGACTCAGACAAACATGTTTATGGCTTTATCTTATAGAACTCAAGGTCTCCGTGCTGGGAAAACAGGTTTTGTAGCTGTTTGAGCTAAGATTTCCAAGTTATTCACATAATGAAAACCTATACTTTGTTTCGGTCGAGTTCCCCATTCAAATGCATGTAACAGTGAGAAATGCACTGTCTTTGGCGAAAGAAAGCGTTTTTGTACAACTTCATAGAAATAGCTGTAACTTTTGATAGAAGACTCAGACAAACATGTTTATGGCCTTATCTTATAGAACTCAAGGTCTCCGTGCTGGGAAAACAGGTTTTGCAGCTGTTTGAGCTAAGATTTCCAAGTTATTCACATAATGAAAACCTATACTTTGTTTCGGTGGAGTTCCCCATTCAAATGCATGTAACAGTGAGAAACGCACTGTCTTGGCGAAAGAAAGCGTTTTTGTACAACTTCATATGAATAGCTGTAACTTTTGATAGAAGACTCGGATACACATGTTTATGGCTTTATCTTATAGAACTCAAGGTCTCCGTGCTGGGAAAACAGGTTTTGCAGCTGTTTGAGCTAAGATTTCCAAGTTATTCACATAATGAAAACCTATACTTTGTTTCGGTCGAGTTCCCCATTCAAATGCATGTAACAGTGAGAAATGCACTGTCTTGGCGAAAGAAAGCGTTTTTGTACAACTTCATATGAATAGCTGTAACTTTTGATAGAAGACTCGGATACACATGTTTATGGCTTTATCTTATAGAACTCAAGGTCTCCGTGCTGGGAAAACAGGTTTTGCAGCTGTTTGAGCTAAGATTTCCAAGTTATTCACATAATGAAAACTTGTACTTTGTTTCGGTGGAGTTCCCCATTCAAATGCATGTAACAGTGAGAAACGCACTGTCTTGGCGAAAGAAAGCGTTTTTGTACAACTTCATAGAAATAGCTGTAACTTTTGATAGAAGACTCAGACAAACATGTTTATGGCTTTATCTTATAGAACTCAAGGTCTCCGTGCTGGGAAAACTGGTTTTGCAGCTGTTTGAGCTAAGATTTCCAAGTTATTCACATAATGAAAACTTGTACTTTGTTTCGGTGGAGTTCCCCATTCAAATGCATGTAACAGTGAGAAACGCACTGTCTTGGCGAAAGAAAGCGTTTTTGTACAACTTCATATGAATAGCTGTAACTTTTGATAGAAGACTCGGATACACATGTTTATGGCTTTATCTTATAGAACTCAAGGTTCCCGTGCTGGGCAAACAGGTTTTGCAGCTGTTTGAGCTAAGATTTCCAAGTTATTCACATAATGAAAACCTATACTTTGTTTCGGTCGAGTTCCCCATTCAAATGCATGTAACAGTGAGAAACGCACTGTCTTGGCGAAAGAAAGCGTTTTTGTACAACTTCATAGAAATAGCTGTAACTTTTGATAGAAGACTCAGACAAACATGTTTATGGCCTTATATTATAGAACTCAAGGTCTCCGTGCTGGGAAAACAGGTTTTGCAGCTGTTTGAGCTAAGATTTCCAAGTTATTCACATAATGAAAACCTATACTTTGTTTCGGTCGAGTTCCCCATTCAAATGCATGTAACAGTGAGAAACGCACTGTCTTGGCGAAAGAAAGCGTTTTTGTACAACTTCATATGAATAGCTGTAACTTTTGATAGAAGACTCGGATACACATGTTTATGGCTTTATCTTATAGAACTCAAGGTTCCCGTGCTGGGAAAACAGGTTTTGCAGCTGTTTGAGCTAAGATTTCCAAGTTATTCACATAATGAAAACCTATACTTTGTTTCGGTCGAGTTCCCCATTCAAATGCATGTAACAGTGAGAAACGCACTGTCTTGGCGAAAGAAAGCGTTTTTGTACAACTTCATAGAAATAGCTGTAACTTTTGATAGAAGACTCAGACAAACATGTTTATGGCTTTATCTTATAGAACTCAAGGTCTCCGTGCTGGGAAAACAGGTTTTGCAGCTGTTTGAGCTAAGATTTCCAAGTTATTCACATAATGAAAACTTGTACTTTGTTTCGGTCGAGTTCCCCATTCAAATGCATGTAACAGTGAGAAACGCACTGTCTTGGCGAAAGAAAGCGTTTTTGTACAACTTCATATGAATAGCTGTAACTTTTGATAGAAGACTCGGATACACATGTTTATGGCTTTATCTTATAGAACTCAAGGTTCCCGTGCTGGGAAAACAGGTTTTGCAGCTGTTTGAGCTAAGATTTCCAAGTTATTCACATAATGAAAACCTATACTTTGTTTCGGTCGAGTTCCCCATTCAAATGCATGTAACAGTGAGAAACACACTGTCTTGGCGAAAGAAAGCGTTTTTGTACAACTTCATAGAAATAGCTGTAACTTTTGATAGAAGACTCAGACAAACATGTTTATGGCTTTATCTTATAGAACTCAAGGTTCCCGTGCTGGGAAAACAGGTTTTGCAGCTGTTTGAGCTAAGATTTCCAAGTTATTCACATAATGAAAACCTATACTTTGTTTCGGTCGAGTTCCCCATTCAAATGAACAGTGAGAAACGCACTGTCTTGGCGAAAGAAAGCGTTTTTGTACAACTTCATATAAATAGCTGTAACTTTTGATAGAAGACTCGGATACACATGTTTATGGCTTTATCTTATAGAACTCAAGGTTCCCGTGCTGGGAAAACAGGTTTTGTAGCTGTTTGAGCTAAGATTTCCAAGTTATTCACATAATGAAAACCTATACTTTGTTTCGGTCGAGTTCCCCATTCAAATGCATGTAACAGTGAGAAACGCACTGTCTTGGCGAAAGAAAGCGTTTTTGTACAACTTCATATAAATAGCTGTAACTTTTGATAGAAGACTCAGACAAACATGTTTATGGCTTTATCTTATAGAACTCAAGGTCTCCGTGCTGGGAAAACTGGTTTTGCAGCTGTTTGAGCTAAGATTTCCAAGTTATTCACATAATGAAAACTTGTACTTTGTTTCGGTCGAGTTCCCCATTCAAATGCATGTAACAGTGAGAAACGCACTGTCTTGGCGAAAGAAAGCGTTTTTGTACAACTTCATAGAAATAGCTGTAACTTTTGATAGAAGACTCAGACAAACATGTTTATGGCCTTATATTATAGAACTCAAGGTTCCCGTGCTGGGCAAACAGGTTTTGCAGCTGTTTGAGCTAAGATTTCCAAGTTATTCACATAATGAAAACCTATACTTTGTTTCGGTCGAGTTCCCCATTCAAATGCATGTAACAGTGAGAAACGCACTGTCTTGGCGAAAGAAAGCGTTTTTGTACAACTTCATATGAATAGCTGTAACTTTTGATAGAAGACTCGGATACACATGTTTATGGCTTTATCTTATAGAACTCAAGGTTCCCGTGCTGGGAAAACAGGTTTTGTAGCTGTTTGAGCTAAGATTTCCAAGTTATTCACATAATGAAAACCTATACTTTGTTTCGGTCGAGTTCCCCATTCAAATGCATGTAACAGTGAGAAATGCACTGTCTTTGGCGAAAGAAAGCGTTTTTGTACAACTTCATAGAAATAGCTGTAACTTTTGATAGAAGACTCAGACAAACATGTTTATGGCCTTATATTATAGAACTCAAGGTTCCCGTGCTGGGCAAACAGGTTTTGCAGCTGTTTGAGCTAAGATTTCCAAGTTATTCACATAATGAAAACCTATACTTTGTTTCGGTCGAGTTCCCCATTCAAATGCATGTAACAGTGAGAAACGCACTGTCTTGGCGAAAGAAAGCGTTTTTGTACAACTTCATATGAATAGCTGTAACTTTTGATAGAAGACTCGGATACACATGTTTATGGCTTTATCTTATAGAACTCAAGGTTCCCGTGCTGGGAAAACAGGTTTTGTAGCTGTTTGAGCTAAGATTTCCAAGTTATTCACATAATGAAAACCTATACTTTGTTTCGGTCGAGTTCCCCATTCAAATGCATGTAACAGTGAGAAATGCACTGTCTTTGGCGAAAGAAAGCGTTTTTGTACAACTTCATAGAAATAGCTGTAACTTTTGATAGAAGACTCAGACAAACATGTTTATGGCCTTATCTTATAGAACTCAAGGTCTCCGTGCTGGGAAAACAGGTTTTGCAGGTGTTTGAGCTAAGATTTCCAAGTTATTCACATAATGAAAACCTATACTTTGTTTCGGTCGAGTTCCCCATTCAAATGCATGTAACAGTGAGAAACGCACTGTCTTGGCGAAAGAAAGCGTTTTTGTACAACTTCATATGAATAGCTGTAACTTTTGATAGAAGACTCGGATACACATGTTTATGGCTTTATCTTATAGAACTCAAGGTTCCCGTGCTGGGAAAACAGGTTTTGCAGCTGTTTGAGCTAAGATTTCCAAGTTATTCACATAATGAAAACCTATACTTTGTTTCGGTCGAGTTCCCCATTCAAATGCATGTAACAGTGAGAAACGCACTGTCTTGGCGAAAGAAAGCGTTTTTGTACAACTTCATAGAAATAGCTGTAACTTTTGATAGAAGACTCAGACAAACATGTTTATGGCTTTATCTTATAGAACTCAAGGTCTCCGTGCTGGGAAAACAGGTTTTGCAGCTGTTTGAGCTAAGATTTCCAAGTTATTCACATAATGAAAACTTGTACTTTGTTTCGGTCGAGTTCCCCATTCAAATGCATGTAACAGTGAGAAACGCACTGTCTTGGCGAAAGAAAGCGTTTTTGTACAACTTCATATGAATAGCTGTAACTTTTGATAGAAGACTCGGATACACATGTTTATGGCTTTATCTTATAGAACTCAAGGTTCCCGTGCTGGGAAAACAGGTTTTGCAGCTGTTTGAGCTAAGATTTCCAAGTTATTCACATAATGAAAACCTATACTTTGTTTCGGTCGAGTTCCCCATTCAAATGCATGTAACAGTGAGAAACGCACTGTCTTGGCGAAAGAAAGCGTTTTTGTACAACTTCATAGAAATAGCTGTAACTTTTGATAGAAGACTCAGACAAACATGTTTATGGCTTTATCTTATATAACTCAAGGTTCCCGTGCTGGGAAAACAGGTTTTGCAGCTGTTTGAGCTAAGATTTCCAAGTTATTCACATAATGAAAACCTATACTTTGTTTCGGTCGAGTTCCCCATTCAAATGAACAGTGAGAAACGCACTGTCTTGGCGAAAGAAAGCGTTTTTGTACAACTTCATATAAATAGCTGTAACTTTTGATAGAAGACTCGGATACACATGTTTATGGCTTTATCTTATAGAACTCAAGGTTCCCGTGCTGGGAAAACAGGTTTTGTAGCTGTTTGAGCTAAGATTTCCAAGTTATTCACATAATGAAAACCTATACTTTGTTTCGGTCGAGTTCCCCATTCAAATGCATGTAACAGTGAGAAACGCACTGTCTTGGCGAAAGAAAGCGTTTTTGTACAACTTCATATAAATAGCTGTACCTTTTGATAGAAGACTCAGACAAACATGTTTATGGCTTTATCTTATAGAACTCAAGGTCTCCGTGCTGGGAAAACTGGTTTTGCAGCTGTTTGAGCTAAGATTTCCAAGTTATTCACATAATGAAAACTTGTACTTTGTTTCGGTCGAGTTCCCCATTCAAATGCATGTAACAGTGAGAAACGCACTGTCTTGGCGAAAGAAAGCGTTTTTGTACAACTTCATAGAAATAGCTGTAACTTTTGATAGAAGACTCAGACAAACATGTTTATGGCCTTATATTATAGAACTCAAGGTTCCCGTGTTGGGCAAACAGGTTTTGCAGCTGTTTGAGCTAAGATTTCCAAGTTATTCACATAATGAAAACCTATACTTTGTTTCGGTCGAGTTCCCCATTCAAATGCATGTAACAGTGAGAAACGCACTGTCTTGGCGAAAGAAAGCGTTTTTGTACAACTTCATATGAATAGCTGTAACTTTTGATAGAAGACTCGGATACACATGTTTATGGCTTTATCTTATAGAACTCAAGGTTCCCGTGCTGGGAAAACAGGTTTTGTAGCTGTTTGAGCTAAGATTTCCAAGTTATTCACATAATGAAAACCTATACTTTGTTTCGGTCGAGTTCCCCATTCAAATGCATGTAACAGTGAGAAATGCACTGTCTTTGGCGAAAGAAAGCGTTTTTGTACAACTTCATAGAAATAGCTGTAACTTTTGATAGAAGACTCAGACAAACATGTTTATGGCTTTATCTTATAGAACTCAAGGTCTCCGTGCTGGGAAAACAGGTTTTGCAGGTGGTTGAGCTAAGATTTCCAAGTTATTCACATAATGAAAACCTATACTTTGTTTCGGTCGAGTTCCCCATTCAAATGCATGTAACAGTGAGAAACGCACTGTCTTGGCGAAAGAAAGCGTTTTTGTACAACTTCATATGAATAGCTGTAACTTTTGATAGAAGACTCGGATACACATGTTTATGGCTTTATCTTATAGAACTCAAGGTCTCCGTGCTGGGAAAACAGGTTTTGCAGCTGTTTGAGCTAAGATTTCCAAGTTATTCACATAATGAAAACCTATACTTTGTTTCGGTCGAGTTCCCCATTCAAATGCATGTAACAGTGAGAAATGCACTGTCTTGGCGAAAGAAAGCGTTTTTGTACAACTTCATAGAAATAGCTGTAACTTTTGATAGAAGACTCAGACAAACATGTTTATGGCCTTATCTTATAGAACTCAAGGTCTCCGTGCTGGGAAAACAGGTTTTGCAGCTGTTTGAGCTAAGATTTCCAAGTTATTCACATAATGAAAACCTATACTTTGTTTCGGTCGAGTTCCCCATTCAAATGCATGTAACAGTGAGAAACGCACTGTCTTGGCGAAAGAAAGCGTTTTTGTACAACTTCATATGAATAGCTGTAACTTTTGATAGAAGACTCGGATACACATGTTTATGGCTTTATCTTATAGAACTCAAGGTTCCCGTGCTGGGAAAACAGGTTTTGTAGCTGTTTGAGCTAAGATTTCCAAGTTATTCACATAATGAAAACCTATACTTTGTTTCGGTCGAGTTCCCCATTCAAATGCATGTAACAGTGAGAAATGCACTGTCTTGGCGAAAGAAAGCGTTTTTGTACAACTTCATAGAAATAGCTGTAACTTTTGATAGAAGACTCAGACAAACATGTTTATTGCCTTATCTTATAGAACTCAAGGTCTCCGTGCTGGGAAAACAGGTTTTGCAGCTGTTTGAGCTAAGATTTCCAAGTTATTCACATAATGAAAACCTATACTTTGTTTCGGTCGAGTTCCCCATTCAAATGCATGTAACAGTGAGAAACGCACTGTCTTGGCGAAAGAAAGCGTTTTTGTACAACTTCATAGAAATAGCTGTAACTTTTGATAGAAGACTCAGACAAACATGTTTATTGCCTTATCTTATAGAACTCAAGGTCTCCGTGCTTGGAAAACAGGTTTTGCAGCTGTTTGAGCTAAGATTTCCAAGTTATTCACATAATGAAAACCTATACTTTGTTTCGGTCGAGTTCCCCATTCAAATGCATGTAACAGTGAGAAACGCACTGTCTTGGCGAAAGAAAGCGTTTTTGTACAACTTCATATGAATAGCTGTAACTTTTGATAGAAGACTCGGATACACATGTTTATGGCTTTATCTTATAGAACTCAAGGTTCCCGTGCTGGGAAAACAGGTTTTGCAGCTGTTTGAGCTAAGATTTCCAAGTTATTCACATAATGAAAACCTATACTTTGTTTCGGTCGAGTTCCCCATTCAAATGCATGTAACAGTGAGAAACGCACTGTCTTGGCGAAAGAAAGCGTTTTTGTACAACTTCATAGAAATAGCTGTAACTTTTGATAGAAGACTCGGATACACATGTTTATGGCTTTATCTTATAGAACTCAAGGTTCCCGTGCTGGGAAAACAGGTTTTGTAGCTGTTTGAGCTAAGATTTCCAAGTTATTCACATAATGAAAACCTATACTTTGTTTCGGTCGAGTTCCCCATTCAAATGCATGTAACAGTGAGAAATGCACTGTCTTGGCGAAAGAAAGCGTTTTTGTACAACTTCATAGAAATAGCTGTAACTTTTGATAGAAGACTCAGACAAACATGTTTATGGCCTTATCTTATAGAACTCAAGGTCTCCGTGCTGGGAAAACAGGTTTTGCAGCTGTTTGAGCTAAGATTTCCAAGTTATTCACATAATGAAAACCTATACTTTGTTTCGGTCGAGTTCCCCATTCAAATGCATGTAACAGTGAGAAATGCACTGTCTTGGCGAAAGAAAGCGTTTTTGTACAACTTCATAGAAATAGCTGTAACTTTTGATAGAAGACTCAGACAAACATGTTTATGGCCTTATCTTATAGAACTCAAGGTCTCCGTGCTGGGAAAACAGGTTTTGCAGCTGTTTGAGCTAAGATTTCCAAGTTATTCACATAATGAAAACCTATACTTTGTTTCGGTCGAGTTCCCCATTCAAATGCATGTAACAGTGAGAAACGCACTGTCTTGGCGAAAGAAAGCGTTTTTGTACAACTTCATATGAATAGCTGTAACTTTTGATAGAAGACTCGGATACACATGTTTATGGCTTTATCTTATAGAACTCAAGGTTCCCGTGCTGGGAAAACAGGTTTTGTAGCTGTTTGAGCTAAGATTTCCAAGTTATTCACATAATGAAAACCTATACTTTGTTTCGGTCGAGTTCCCCATTCAAATGCATGTAACAGTGAGAAATGCACTGTCTTTGGCGAAAGAAAGCGTTTTTGTACAACTTCATAGAAATAGCTGTAACTTTTGATAGAAGACTCAGACAAACATGTTTATGGCTTTATCTTATAGAACTCAAGGTCTCCGTGCTGGGAAAACAGGTTTTGCAGGTGTTTGAGCTAAGATTTCCAAGTTATTCACATAATGAAAACCTATACTTTGTTTCGGTCGAGTTCCCCATTCAAATGCATGTAACAGTGAGAAACGCACTGTCTTGGCGAAAGAAAGCGTTTTTGTACAACTTCATATGAATAGCTGTAACTTTTGATAGAAGACTCGGATACACATGTTTATGGCTTTATCTTATAGAACTCAAGGTCTCCGTGCTGGGAAAACAGGTTTTGCAGCTGTTTGAGCTAAGATTTCCAAGTTATTCACATAATGAAAACCTATACTTTGTTTCGGTCGAGTTCCCCATTCAAATGCATGTAACAGTGAGAAATGCACTGTCTTGGCGAAAGAAAGCGTTTTTGTACAACTTCATAGAAATAGCTGTAACTTTTGATAGAAGACTCAGACAAACATGTTTATGGCCTTATCTTATAGAACTCAAGGTCTCCGTGCTGGGAAAACAGGTTTTGCAGCTGTTTGAGCTAAGATTTCCAAGTTATTCACATAATGAAAACCTATACTTTGTTTCGGTCGAGTTCCCCATTCAAATGCATGTAACAGTGAGAAACGCACTGTCTTGGCGAAAGAAAGCGTTTTTGTACAACTTCATATGAATAGCTGTAACTTTTGATAGAAGACTCGGATACACATGTTTATGGCTTTATCTTATAGAACTCAAGGTTCCCGTGCTGGGAAAACAGGTTTTGTAGCTGTTTGAGCTAAGATTTCCAAGTTATTCACATAATGAAAACCTATACTTTGTTTCGGTCGAGTTCCCCATTCAAATGCATGTAACAGTGAGAAATGCACTGTCTTGGCGAAAGAAAGCGTTTTTGTACAACTTCATAGAAATAGCTGTAACTTTTGATAGAAGACTCAGACAAACATGTTTATTGCCTTATCTTATAGAACTCAAGGTCTCCGTGCTGGGAAAACAGGTTTTGCAGCTGTTTGAGCTAAGATTTCCAAGTTATTCACATAATGAAAACCTATACTTTGTTTCGGTCGAGTTCCCCATTCAAATGCATGTAACAGTGAGAAACGCACTGTCTTGGCGAAAGAAAGCGTTTTTGTACAACTTCATAGAAATAGCTGTAACTTTTGATAGAAGACTCAGACAAACATGTTTATTGCCTTATCTTATAGAACTCAAGGTCTCCGTGCTGGGAAAACAGGTTTTGCAGCTGTTTGAGCTAAGATTTCCAAGTTATTCACATAATGAAAACCTATACTTTGTTTCGGTCGAGTTCCCCATTCAAATGCATGTAACAGTGAGAAACGCACTGTCTTGGCGAAAGAAAGCGTTTTTGTACAACTTCATATGAATAGCTGTAACTTTTGATAGAAGACTCGGATACACATGTTTATGGCTTTATCTTATAGAACTCAAGGTTCCCGTGCTGGGAAAACAGGTTTTGCAGCTGTTTGAGCTAAGATTTCCAAGTTATTCACATAATGAAAACCTATACTTTGTTTCGGTCGAGTTCCCCATTCAAATGCATGTAACAGTGAGAAACGCACTGTCTTGGCGAAAGAAAGCGTTTTTGTACAACTTCATAGAAATAGCTGTAACTTTTGATAGAAGACTCGGATACACATGTTTATGGCTTTATCTTATAGAACTCAAGGTTCCCGTGCTGGGAAAACAGGTTTTGTAGCTGTTTGAGCTAAGATTTCCAAGTTATTCACATAATGAAAACCTATACTTTGTTTCGGTCGAGTTCCCCATTCAAATGCATGTAACAGTGAGAAATGCACTGTCTTGGCGAAAGAAAGCGTTTTTGTACAACTTCATAGAAATAGCTGTAACTTTTGATAGAAGACTCAGACAAACATGTTTATGGCCTTATCTTATAGAACTCAAGGTCTCCGTGCTGGGAAAACAGGTTTTGCAGCTGTTTGAGCTAAGATTTCCAAGTTATTCACATAATGAAAACCTATACTTTGTTTCGGTCGAGTTCCCCATTCAAATGCATGTAACAGTGAGAAACGCACTGTCTTGGCGAAAGAAAGCGTTTTTGTACAACTTCATATAAATAGCTGTAACTTTTGATAGAAGACTCGGATACACATGTTTATGGCTTTATCTTATAGAACTCAAGGTTCCCGTGCTGGGAAAACAGGTTTTGTAGCTGTTTGAGCTAAGATTTCCAAGTTATTCACATAATGAAAACCTATACTTTGTTTCGGTCGAGTTCCCCATTCAAATGCATGTAACAGTGAGAAATGCACTGTCTTGGCGAAAGAAAGCGTTTTTGTACAACTTCATAGAAATAGCTGTAACTTTTGATAGAAGACTCAGACAAACATGTTTATGGCCTTATCTTATAGAACTCAAGGTCTCTGTGCTGGGAAAACAGGTTTTGCAGCTGTTTGAGCTAAGATTTCCAAGTTATTCACATAATGAAAACCTATACTTTGTTTCGGTCGAGTTCCCCATTCAAATGCATGTAACAGTGAGAAACGCACTGTCTTGGCGAAAGAAAGCGTTTTTGTACAACTTCATAGAAATAGCTGTAACTTTTGATAGAAGACTCAGACAAACATGTTTATTGCCTTATCTTATAGAACTCAAGGTCTCCGTGCTGGGAAAACAGGTTTTGCAGCTGTTTGAGCTAAGATTTCCAAGTTATTCACATAATGAAAACCTATACTTTGTTTCGGTCGAGTTCCCCATTCAAATGCATGTAACAGTGAGAAACGCACTGTCTTGGCGAAAGAAAGCGTTTTTGTACAACTTCATAGAAATAGCTGTAACTTTTGATAGAAGACTCAGACAAACATGTTTATGGCTTTATCTTATAGAACTCAAGGTTCCCGTGCTGGGAAAACAGGTTTTGTAGCTGTTTGAGCTAAGATTTCCAAGTTATTCACATAATGAAAACCTATACTTTGTTTCGGTCGAGTTCCCCATTCAAATGCATGTAACAGTGAGAAACGCACTGTCTTGGCGAAAGAAAGCGTTTTTGTACAACTTCATATGAATAGCTGTAACTTTTGATAGAAGACTCGGATACACATGTTTATGGCTTTATCTTATAGAACTCAAGGTTCCCGTGCTGGGAAAACAGGTTTTGCAGCTGTTTGAGCTAAGATTTCCAAGTTATTCACATAATGAAAACCTATACTTTGTTTCGGTCGAGTTCCCCATTCAAATGCATGTAACAGTGAGAAACGCACTGTCTTGGCGAAAGAAAGCGTTTTTGTACAACTTCATAGAAATAGCTGTAACTTTTGATAGAAGACTCGGATACACATGTTTATGGCTTTATCTTATAGAACTCAAGGTTCCCGTGCTGGGAAAACAGGTTTTGTAGCTGTTTGAGCTAAGATTTCCAAGTTATTCACATAATGAAAACCTATACTTTGTTTCGGTCGAGTTCCCCATTCAAATGCATGTAACAGTGAGAAATGCACTGTCTTGGCGAAAGAAAGCGTTTTTGTACAACTTCATAGAAATAGCTGTAACTTTTGATAGAAGACTCAGACAAACATGTTTATGGCCTTATCTTATAGAACTCAAGGTCTCCGTGCTGGGAAAACAGGTTTTGCAGCTGTTTGAGCTAAGATTTCCAAGTTATTCACATAATGAAAACCTATACTTTGTTTCGGTCGAGTTCCCCATTCAAATGCATGTAACAGTGAGAAACGCACTGTCTTGGCGAAAGAAAGCGTTTTTGTACAACTTCATATAAATAGCTGTAACTTTTGATAGAAGACTCAGACAAACATGTTTATGGCTTTATCTTATAGAACTCAAGGTCTCCGTGCTGGGAAAACAGGTTTTGCAGCTGTTTGAGCTAAGATTTCCAAGTTATTCACATAATGAAAACCTATACTTTGTTTCGGTCGAGTTCCCCATTCAAATGCATGTAACAGTGAGAAATGCACTGTCTTGGCGAAAGAAAGCGTTTTTGTACAACTTCATAGAAATAGCTGTAACTTTTGATAGAAGACTCAGACAAACATGTTTATGGCCTTATCTTATAGAACTCAAGGTCTCCGTGCTGGGAAAACAGGTTTTGCAGCTGTTTGAGCTAAGATTTCCAAGTTATTCACATAATGAAAACCTATACTTTGTTTCGGTCGAGTTCCCCATTCAAATGCATGTAACAGTGAGAAACGCACTGTCTTGGCGAAAGAAAGCGTTTTTGTACAACTTCATAGAAATAGCTGTAACTTTTGATAGAAGACTCAGACAAACATGTTTATTGCCTTATCTTATAGAACTCAAGGTCTCCGTGCTGGGAAAACAGGTTTTGCAGCTGTTTGAGCTAAGATTTCCAAGTTATTCACATAATGAAAACCTATACTTTGTTTCGGTCGAGTTCCCCATTCAAATGCATGTAACAGTGAGAAACGCACTGTCTTGGCGAAAGAAAGCGTTTTTGTACAACTTCATAGAAATAGCTGTAACTTTTGATAGAAGACTCAGACAAACATGTTTATGGCTTTATCTTATAGAACTCAAGGTTCCCGTGCTGGGAAAACAGGTTTTGTAGCTGTTTGAGCTAAGATTTCCAAGTTATTCACATAATGAAAACCTATACTTTGTTTCGGTCGAGTTCCCCATTCAAATGCATGTAACAGTGAGAAACGCACTGTCTTGGCGAAAGAAAGCGTTTTTGTACAACTTCATATGAATAGCTGTAACTTTTGATAGAAGACTCGGATACACATGTTTATGGCTTTATCTTATAGAACTCAAGGTTCCCGTGCTGGGAAAACAGGTTTTGCAGCTGTTTGAGCTAAGATTTCCAAGTTATTCACATAATGAAAACCTATACTTTGTTTCGGTCGAGTTCCCCATTCAAATGCATGTAACAGTGAGAAACGCACTGTCTTGGCGAAAGAAAGCGTTTTTGTACAACTTCATAGAAATAGCTGTAACTTTTGATAGAAGACTCGGATACACATGTTTATGGCTTTATCTTATAGAACTCAAGGTTCCCGTGCTGGGAAAACAGGTTTTGTAGCTGTTTGAGCTAAGATTTCCAAGTTATTCACATAATGAAAACCTATACTTTGTTTCGGTCGAGTTCCCCATTCAAATGCATGTAACAGTGAGAAATGCACTGTCTTGGCGAAAGAAAGCGTTTTTGTACAACTTCATAGAAATAGCTGTAACTTTTGATAGAAGACTCAGACAAACATGTTTATGGCCTTATCTTATAGAACTCAAGGTCTCCGTGCTGGGAAAACAGGTTTTGCAGCTGTTTGAGCTAAGATTTCCAAGTTATTCACATAATGAAAACCTATACTTTGTTTCGGTCGAGTTCCCCATTCAAATGCATGTAACAGTGAGAAATGCACTGTCTTGGCGAAAGAAAGCGTTTTTGTACAACTTCATAGAAATAGCTGTAACTTTTGATAGAAGACTCGGATACACATGTTTATGGCTTTATCTTATAGAACTCAAGGTTCCCGTGCTGGGAAAACAGGTTTTGCAGCTGTTTGAGCTAAGATTTTCAAGTTATTCACATAATGAAAACGTATACTTTGTTTCGGTCGAGTTCCCCATTCAAATGCATGTAACAGTGAGAAACGCACTGTCTTGGCGAAAGAAAGCGTTTTTGTACAACTTCATAGAAATAGCTGTAACTTTTGATAGAAGACTCAGACAAACATGTTTATGGCCTTATATTATAGAACTCAAGGTTCCCGTGCTGGGCAAACAGGTTTTGCAGCTGTTTGAGCTAAGATTTCCAAGTTATTCACATAATGAAAACCTATACTTTGTTTCGGTCGAGTTCCCCATTCAAATGCATGTAACAGTGAGAAACGCACTGTCTTGGCGAAAGAAAGCGTTTTTGTACAACTTCATATGAATAGCTGTAACTTTTGATAGAAGACTCGGATACACATGTTTATGGCTTTATCTTATAGAACTCAAGGTTCCCGTGCTGGGAAAACAGGTTTTGCAGCTGTTTGAGCTAAGATTTCCAAGTTATTCACATAATGAAAACCTATACTTTGTTTCGGTCGAGTTCCCCATTCAAATGCATGTAACAGTGAGAAACGCACTGTCTTGGCGAAAGAAAGCGTTTTTGTACAACTTCATAGAAATAGCTGTAACTTTTGATAGAAGACTCGGATACACATGTTTATGGCTTTATCTTATAGAACTCAAGGTCTCCGTGCTGGGAAAACAGGTTTTGCAGCTGTTTGAGCTAAGATTTCCAAGTTATTCACATAATGAAAACCTATACTTTGTTTCGGTCGAGTTCCCCATTCAAATGCATGTAACAGTGAGAAACGCACTGTCTTGGCGAAAGAAAGCGTTTTTGTACAACTTCATATGAATAGCTGTAACTTTTGATAGAAGACTCGGATACACATGTTTATGGCTTTATCTTATAGAACTCAAGGTTCCCGTGCTGGGCAAACAGGTTTTGCAGCTGTTTGAGCTAAGATTTCCAAGTTATTCACATAATGAAAACCTATACTTTGTTTCGGTCGAGTTCCCCATTCAAATGCATGTAACAGTGAGAAACGCACTGTCTTGGCGAAAGAAAGCGTTTTTGTACAACTTCATAGAAATAGCTGTAACTTTTGATAGAAGACTCAGACAAACATGTTTATGGCTTTATCTTATAGAACTCAAGGTCTCCGTGCTGGGAAAACAGGTTTTGCAGCTGTTTGAGCTAAGATTTCCAAGTTATTCACATAATGAAAACCTATACTTTGTTTCGGTCGAGTTCCCCATTCAAATGCATGTAACAGTGAGAAACGCACTGTCTTGGCGAAAGAAAGCGTTTTTGTACAACTTCATAGAAATAGCTGTAACTTTTGATAGAAGACTCAGACAAACATGTTTATGGCTTTATCTTATAGAACTCAAGGTTCCCGTGCTGGGAAAACAGGTTTTGTAGCTGTTTGAGCTAAGATTTCCAAGTTATTCACATAATGAAAACCTATACTTTGTTTCGGTCTAGTTCCCCATTCAAATGCATGTAACAGTGAGAAACGCACTGTCTTGGCGAAAGAAAGCGTTTTTGTACAACTTCATATAAATAGCTGTAACTTTTGATAGAAGACTCAGACAAACATGTTTATGGCTTTATCTTATAGAACTCAAGGTTCCCGTGCTGGGAAAACAGGTTTTGCAGCTGTTTGAGCTAAGATTTCCAAGTTATTCACATAATGAAAACCTATACTTTGTTTCGGTCGAGTTCCCCATTCAAATGCATGTAACAGTGAGAAACGCACTGTCTTGGCGAAAGAAAGCGTTTTTGTACAACTTCATAGAAATAGCTGTAACTTTTGATAGAAGACTCAGACAAACATGTTTATGGCCTTATATTATAGAACTCAAGGTCTCCGTGCTGGGAAAACAGGTTTTGCAGCTGTTTGAGCTAAGATTTCCAAGTTATTCACATAATGAAAACCTATACTTTGTTTCGGTCGAGTTCCCCATTCAAATGCATGTAACAGTGAGAAATGCACTGTCTTGGCGAAAGAAAGCGTTTTTGTACAACTTCATAGAAATAGCTGTAACTTTTGATAGAAGACTCGGATACACATGTTTATGGCTTTATCTTATAGAACTCAAGGTTCCCGTGCTGGGAAAACAGGTTTTGCAGCTGTTTGAGCTAAGATTTTCAAGTTATTCACATAATGAAAACCTATACTTTGTTTCGGTCGAGTTCCCCATTCAAATGCATGTAACAGTGAGAAACGCACTGTCTTGGCGAAAGAAAGCGTTTTTGTACAACTTCATAGAAATAGCTGTAACTTTTGATAGAAGACTCAGACAAACATGTTTATGGCCTTATATTATAGAACTCAAGGTTCCCGTGCTGGGCAAACAGGTTTTGCAGCTGTTTGAGCTAAGATTTCCAAGTTATTCACATAATGAAAACCTATACTTTGTTTCGGTCGAGTTCCCCATTCAAATGCATGTAACAGTGAGAAACGCACTGTCTTGGCGAAAGAAAGCGTTTTTGTACAACTTCATATGAATAGCTGTAACTTTTGATAGAAGACTCGGATACACATGTTTATGGCTTTATCTTATAGAACTCAAGGTTCCCGTGCTGGGAAAACAGGTTTTGCAGCTGTTTGAGCTAAGATTTCCAAGTTATTCACATAATGAAAACCTATACTTTGTTTCGGTCGAGTTCCCCATTCAAATGCATGTAACAGTGAGAAACGCACTGTCTTGGCGAAAGAAAGCGTTTTTGTACAACTTCATAGAAATAGCTGTAACTTTTGATAGAAGACTCGGATACACATGTTTATGGCCTTATCTTATAGAACTCAAGGTCTCCGTGCTGGGAAAACAGGTTTTGCAGCTGTTTGAGCTAAGATTTCCAAAGTTATTCACATAATGAAAACCTATACTTTGTTTCGGTCGAGTTCCCCATTCAAATGCATGTAACAGTGAGAAACGCACTGTCTTGGCGAAAGAAAGCGTTTTTGTACAACTTCATATAAATAGCTGTAACTTTTGATAGAAGACTCAGACAAACATGTTTATGGCTTTATCTTATAGAACTCAAGGTCTCCGTGCTGGGAAAACAGGTTTTGCAGCTTTTTGAGCTAAGATTTCCAAGTTATTCACATAATGAAAACTTGTACTTTGTTTCGGTGGAGTTCCCCATTCAAATGCATGTAACAGTGAGAAACGCACTGTCTTGGCGAAAGAAAGCGTTTTTGTACAACTTCATATAAATAGCTGTAACTTTTGATAGAAGACTCAGACAAACATGTTTATGGCTTTATCTCATAGAACTCAAGGTCTCCGTGCTGGGAAAACTGGTTTTGCAGCTGTTTGAGCTAAGATTTCCAAGTTATTCACATAATGAAAACTTGTACTTTGTTTCGGTGGAGTTCCCCATTCAAATGCATGTAACAGTGAGAAACGCACTGTCTTGGCGAAAGAAAGCGTTTTTGTACAACTTCATATGAATAGCTGTAACTTTTGATAGAAGACTCGGATACACATGTTTATGGCTTTATCTTATAGAACTCAAGGTTCCCGTGCTGGGCAAACAGGTTTTGCAGCTGTTTGAGCTAAGATTTCCAAGTTATTCACATAATGAAAACCTATACTTTGTTTCGGTCGAGTTCCCCATTCAAATGCATGTAACAGTGAGAAACGCACTGTCTTGGCGAAAGAAAGCGTTTTTGTACAACTTCATAGAAATAGCTGTAACTTTTGATAGAAGACTCAGACAAACATGTTTATGGCCTTATATTATAGAACTCAAGGTCTCCGTGCTGGGAAAACAGGTTTTGCAGCTGTTTGAGCTAAGATTTCCAAGTTATTCACATAATGAAAACCTATACTTTGTTTCGGTCGAGTTCCCCATTCAAATGCATGTAACAGTGAGAAACGCACTGTCTTGGCGAAAGAAAGCGTTTTTGTACAACTTCATAGAAATAGCTGTAACTTTTGATAGAAGACTCAGACAAACATGTTTATGGCCTTATATTATAGAACTCAAGGTCTCCGTGCTGGGAAAACAGGTTTTGCAGCTGTTTGAGCTAAGATTTCCAAGTTATTCACATAATGAAAACTTGTACTTTGTTTCGGTGGAGTTCCCCATTCAAATGCATGTAACAGTGAGAAACGCACTGTCTTGGCGAAAGAAAGCGTTTTTGTACAACTTCATATGAATAGCTGTAACTTTTGATAGAAGACTCGGATACACATGTTTATGGCTTTATCTTATAGAACTCAAGGTTCCCGTGCTGGGAAAACAGGTTTTGCAGCTGTTTGAGCTAAGATTTCCAAGTTATTCACATAATGAAAACCTATACTTTGTTTCGGTCGAGTTCCCCATTCAAATGCATGTAACAGTGAGAAACGCACTGTCTTGGCGAAAGAAAGCGTTTTTGTACAACTTCATAGAAATAGCTGTAACTTTTGATAGAAGACTCAGACAAACATGTTTATGGCTTTATCTTATAGAACTCAAGGTTCCCGTGCTGGGAAAACAGGTTTTGCAGCTGTTTGAGCTAAGATTTCCAAGTTATTCACATAATGAAAACCTATACTTTGTTTCGGTCGAGTTCCCCATTCAAATGAACAGTGAGAAACGCACTGTCTTGGCGAAAGAAAGCGTTTTTGTACAACTTCATATAAATAGCTGTAACTTTTGATAGAAGACTCGGATACACATGTTTATGGCTTTATCTTATAGAACTCAAGGTTCCCGTGTTGGGAAAACAGGTTTTGTAGCTGTTTGAGCTAAGATTTCCAAGTTATTCACATAATGAAAACCTATACTTTGTTTCGGTCGAGTTCCCCATTCAAATGCATGTAACAGTGAGAAACGCACTGTCTTGGCGAAAGAAAGCGTTTTTGTACAACTTCATATAAATAGCTGTAACTTTTGATAGAAGACTCAGACAAACATGTTTATGGCTTTATCTTATAGAACTCAAGGTCTCCGTGCTGGGAAAACTGGTTTTGCAGCTGTTTGAGCTAAGATTTCCAAGTTATTCACATAATGAAAACTTGTACTTTGTTTCGGTCGAGTTCCCCATTCAAATGCATGTAACAGTGAGAAACGCACTGTCTTGGCGAAAGAAAGCGTTTTTGTACAACTTCATATGAATAGCTGTAACTTTTGATAGAAGACTCGGATACACATGTTTATGGCTTTATCTTATAGAACTCAAGGTCTCCGTGCTGGGAAAACAGGTTTTGCAGCTGTTTGAGCTAAGATTTCCAAGTTATTCACATAATGAAAACTTGTACTTTGTTTCGGTGGAGTTCCCCATTCAAATGCATGTAACAGTGAGAAACGCACTGTCTTGGCGAAAGAAAGCGTTTTTGTACAACTTCATATGAATAGCTGTAACTTTTGATAGAAGACTCGGATACACATGTTTATGGCTTTATCTTATAGAACTCAAGGTTCCCGTGCTGGGCAAACAGGTTTTGCAGCTGTTTGAGCTAAGATTTCCAAGTTATTCACATAATGAAAACCTATACTTTGTTTCGGTCGAGTTCCCCATTCAAATGCATGTAACAGTGAGAAACGCACTGTCTTGGCGAAAGAAAGCGTTTTTGTACAACTTCATAGAAATAGCTGTAACTTTTGATAGAAGACTCAGACAAACATGTTTATGGCCTTATATTATAGAACTCAAGGTCTCCGTGCTGGGAAAACAGGTTTTGCAGCTGTTTGAGCTAAGATTTCCAAGTTATTCACATAATGAAAACCTATACTTTGTTTCGGTCGAGTTCCCCATTCAAATGCATGTAACAGTGAGAAACGCACTGTCTTGGCGAAAGAAAGCGTTTTTGTACAACTTCATAGAAATAGCTGTAACTTTTGATAGAAGACTCAGACAAACATGTTTATGGCCTTATATTATAGAACTCAAGGTCTCCGTGCTGGGAAAACAGGTTTTGCAGCTGTTTGAGCTAAGATTTCCAAGTTATTCACATAATGAAAACCTATACTTTGTTTCGGTCGAGTTCCCCATTCAAATGCATGTAACAGTGAGAAACGCACTGTCTTGGCGAAAGAAAGCGTTTTTGTACAACTTCATATGAATAGCTGTAACTTTTGATAGAAGACTCGGATACACATGTTTATGGCTTTATCTTATAGAACTCAAGGTTCCCGTGCTGGGAAAACAGGTTTTGCAGCTGTTTGAGCTAAGATTTCCAAGTTATTCACATAATGAAAACCTATACTTTGTTTCGGTCGAGTTCCCCATTCAAATGCATGTAACAGTGAGAAACGCACTGTCTTGGCGAAAGAAAGCGTTTTTGTACAACTTCATAGATATAGCTGTAACTTTTGATAGAAGACTCAGACAAACATGTTTATGGCTTTATCTTATAGAACTCAAGGTCTCCGTGCTGGGAAAACAGGTTTTGCAGCTGTTTGAGCTAAGATTTCCAAGTTATTCACATAATGAAAACTTGTACTTTGTTTCGGTCGAGTTCCCCATTCAAATGCATGTAACAGTGAGAAACGCACTGTCTTGGCGAAAGAAAGCGTTTTTGTACAACTTCATATGAATAGCTGTAACTTTTGATAGAAGACTCGGATACACATGTTTATGGCTTTATCTTATAGAACTCAAGGTTCCCGTGCTGGGAAAACAGGTTTTGCAGCTGTTTGAGCTAAGATTTCCAAGTTATTCACATAATGAAAACCTATACTTTGTTTCGGTCGAGTTCCCCATTCAAATGCATGTAACAGTGAGAAACGCACTGTCTTGGCGAAAGAAAGCGTTTTTGTACAACTTCATAGAAATAGCTGTAACTTTTGATAGAAGACTCAGACAAACATGTTTATGGCTTTATCTTATAGAACTCAAGGTTCCCGTGCTGGGAAAACAGGTTTTGCAGCTGTTTGAGCTAAGATTTCCAAGTTATTCACATAATGAAAACCTATACTTTGTTTCTGTCGAGTTCCCCATTCAAATGAACAGTGAGAAACGCACTGTCTTGGCGAAAGAAAGCGTTTTTGTACAACTTCATATAAATAGCTGTAACTTTTGATAGAAGACTCGGATACACATGTTTATGGCTTTATCTTATAGAACTCAAGGTTCCCGTGCTGGGAAAACAGGTTTTGTAGCTGTTTGAGCTAAGATTTCCAAGTTATTCACATAATGAAAACCTATACTTTGTTTCGGTCGAGTTCCCCATTCAAATGCATGTAACAGTGAGAAACGCACTGTCTTGGCGAAAGAAAGCGTTTTTGTACAACTTCATATAAATAGCTGTAACTTTTGATAGAAGACTCAGACAAACATGTTTATGGCTTTATCTTATAGAACTCAAGGTTCCCGTGCTGGGAAAACAGGTTTTGTAGCTGTTTGAGCTAAGATTTCCAAGTTATTCACATAATGAAAACCTATACTTTGTTTCGGTCGAGTTCCCCATTCAAATGCATGTAACAGTGAGAAACGCACTGTCTTGGCGAAAGAAAGCGTTTTTGTACAACTTCATATAAATAGCTGTAACTTTTGATAGAAGACTCAGACAAACATGTTTATGGCTTTATCTTATAGAACTCAAGGTCTCCGTGCTGGGAAAACTGGTTTTGCAGCTGTTTGAGCTAAGATTTCCAAGTTATTCACATAATGAAAACTTGTACTTTGTTTCGGTCGAGTTCCCCATTCAAATGCATGTAACAGTGAGAAACGCACTGTCTTGGCGAAAGAAAGCGTTTTTGTACAACTTCATATGAATAGCTGTAACTTTTGATAGAAGACTCGGATACACATGTTTATGGCTTTATCTTATAGAACTCAAGGTCTCCGTGCTGGGAAAACAGGTTTTGCAGCTGTTTGAGCTAAGATTTCCAAGTTATTCACATAATGAAAACTTGTACTTTGTTTCGGTGGAGTTCCCCATTCAAATGCATGTAACAGTGAGAAACGCACTGTCTTGGCGAAAGAAAGCGTTTTTGTACAACTTCATAGAAATAGCTGTAACTTTTGATAGAAGACTCAGACAAACATGTTTATGGCTTTATCTTATAGAACTCAAGGTCTCCGTGCTGGGAAAACTGGTTTTGCAGCTGTTTGAGCTAAGATTTCCAAGTTATTCACATAATGAAAACTTGTACTTTGTTTCGGTGGAGTTCCCCATTCAAATGCATGTAACAGTGAGAAACGCACTGTCTTGGCGAAAGAAAGCGTTTTTGTACAACTTCATATGAATAGCTGTAACTTTTGATAGAAGACTCGGATACACATGTTTATGGCTTTATCTTATAGAACTCAAGGTTCCCGTGCTGGGCAAACAGGTTTTGCAGCTGTTTGAGCTAAGATTTCCAAGTTATTCACATAATGAAAACCTATACTTTGTTTCGGTCGAGTTCCCCATTCAAATGCATGTAACAGTGAGAAACGCACTGTCTTGGCGAAAGAAAGCGTTTTTGTACAACTTCATAGAAATAGCTGTAACTTTTGATAGAAGACTCAGACAAACATGTTTATGGCCTTATATTATAGAACTCAAGGTCTCCGTGCTGGGAAAACAGGTTTTGCAGCTGTTTGAGCTAAGATTTCCAAGTTATTCACATAATGAAAACCTATACTTTGTTTCGGTCGAGTTCCCCATTCAAATGCATGTAACAGTGAGAAACGCACTGTCTTGGCGAAAGAAAGCGTTTTTGTACAACTTCATATGAATAGCTGTAACTTTTGATAGAAGACTCGGATACACATGTTTATGGCTTTATCTTATAGAACTCAAGGTTCCCGTGCTGGGAAAACAGGTTTTGCAGCTGTTTGAGCTAAGATTTCCAAGTTATTCACATAATGAAAACCTATACTTTGTTTCGGTCGAGTTCCCCATTCAAATGCATGTAACAGTGAGAAACGCACTGTCTTGGCGAAAGAAAGCGTTTTTGTACAACTTCATAGAAATAGCTGTAACTTTTGATAGAAGACTCAGACAAACATGTTTATGGCTTTATCTTATAGAACTCAAGGTCTCCGTGCTGGGAAAACAGGTTTTGCAGCTGTTTGAGCTAAGATTTCCAAGTTATTCACATAATGAAAACATATACTTTGTTTCGGTCGAGTTCCCCATTCAAATGCATGTAACAGTGAGAAACGCACTGTCTTGGCGAAAGAAAGCGTTTTTGTACAACTTCATATGAATAGCTGTAACTTTTGATAGAAGACTCGGATACACATGTTTATGGCTTTATCTTATAGAACTCAAGGTTCCCGTGCTGGGAAAACAGGTTTTGCAGCTGTTTGAGCTAAGATTTCCAAGTTATTCACATAATGAAAACCTATACTTTGTTTCGGTCGAGTTCCCCATTCAAATGCATGTAACAGTGAGAAACGCACTGTCTTGGCGAAAGAAAGCGTTTTTGTACAACTTCATAGAAATAGCTGTAACTTTTGATAGAAGACTCAGACAAACATGTTTATGGCTTTATCTTATAGAACTCAAGGTTCCCGTGCTGGGAAAACAGGTTTTGCAGCTGTTTGAGCTAAGATTTCCAAGTTATTCACATAATGAAAACCTATACTTTGTTTCGGTCGAGTTCCCCATTCAAATGAACAGTGAGAAACGCACTGTCTTGGCGAAAGAAAGCGTTTTTGTACAACTTCATATAAATAGCTGTAACTTTTGATAGAAGACTCGGATACACATGTTTATGGCTTTATCTTATAGAACTCAAGGTTCCCGTGCTGGGAAAACAGGTTTTGTAGCTGTTTGAGCTAAGATTTCCAAGTTATTCACATAATGAAAACCTATACTTTGTTTCGGTCGAGTTCCCCATTCAAATGCATGTAACAGTGAGAAACGCACTGTCTTGGCGAAAGAAAGCGTTTTTGTACAACTTCATATAAATAGCTGTAACTTTTGATAGAAGACTCAGACAAACATGTTTATGGCTTTATCTTATAGAACTCAAGGTCTCCGTGCTGGGAAAACTGGTTTTGCAGCTGTTTGAGCTAAGATTTCCAAGTTATTCACATAATGAAAACTTGTACTTTGTTTCGGTCGAGTTCCCCATTCAAATGCATGTAACAGTGAGAAACGCACTGTCTTGGCGAAAGAAAGCGTTTTTGTACAACTTCATAGAAATAGCTGTAACTTTTGATAGAAGACTCAGACAAACATGTTTATGGCCTTATCTTATAGAACTCAAGGTCTCCGTGCTGGGAAAACAGGTTTTGCAGCTGTTTGAGCTAAGATTTCCAAGTTATTCACATAATGAAAACCTATACTTTGTTTCGGTCGAGTTCCCCATTCAAATGCATGTAACAGTGAGAAACGCACTGTCTTGGCGAAAGAAAGCGTTTTTGTACAACTTCATATGAATAGCTGTAACTTTTGATAGAAGACTCGGATACACATGTTTATGGCTTTATCTTATAGAACTCAAGGTCTCCGTGCTGGGAAAACAGGTTTTGCAGCTGTTTGAGCTAAGATTTCCAAGTTATTCACATAATGAAAACCTATACTTTGTTTCGGTCGAGTTCCCCATTCAAATGCATGTAACAGTGAGAAATGCACTGTCTTGGCGAAAGAAAGCGTTTTTGTACAACTTCATAGAAATAGCTGTAACTTTTGATAGAAGACTCAGACAAACATGTTTATGGCCTTATCTTATAGAACTCAAGGTCTCCGTGCTGGGAAAACAGGTTTTGCAGCTGTTTGAGCTAAGATTTCCAAGTTATTCACATAATGAAAACCTATACTTTGTTTCGGTCGAGTTCCCCATTCAAATGCATGTAACAGTGAGAAACGCACTGTCTTGGCGAAAGAAAGCGTTTTTGTACAACTTCATAGAAATAGCTGTAACTTTTGATAGAAGACTCAGACAAACATGTTTATTGCCTTATCTTATAGAACTCAAGGTCTCCGTGCTGGGAAAACAGGTTTTGCAGCTGTTTGAGCTAAGATTTCCAAGTTATTCACATAATGAAAACCTATACTTTGTTTCGGTCGAGTTCCCCATTCAAATGCATGTAACAGTGAGAAACGCACTGTCTTGGCGAAAGAAAGCGTTTTTGTACAACTTCATAGAAATAGCTGTAACTTTTGATAGAAGACTCAGACAAACATGTTTATGGCTTTATCTTATAGAACTCAAGGTTCCCGTGCTGGGAAAACAGGTTTTGTAGCTGTTTGAGCTAAGATTTCCAAGTTATTCACATAATGAAAACCTATACTTTGTTTCGGTCGAGTTCCCCATTCAAATGCATGTAACAGTGAGAAACGCACTGTCTTGGCGAAAGAAAGCGTTTTTGTACAACTTCATAGAAATAGCTGTAACTTTTGATAGAAGACTCAGACAAACATGTTTATGGCTTTATCTTATAGAACTCAAGGTCTCCGTGCTGGGAAAACAGGTTTTGCAGCTGTTTGAGCTAAGATTTCCAAGTTATTCACATAATGAAAACCTATACTTTGTTTCGGTCGAGTTCCCCATTCAAATGCATGTAACAGTGAGAAACGCACTGTCTTGGCGAAAGAAAGCGTTTTTGTACAACTTCATATAAATAGCTGTAACTTTTGATAGAAGACTCAGACAAACATGTTTATGGCTTTATCTTATAGAACTCAAGGTCTCCGTGCTGGGAAAACAGGTTTTGCAGCTGTTTGAGCTAAGATTTCCAAGTTATTCACATAATGAAAACTTGTACTTTGTTTCGGTGGAGTTCCCCATTCAAATGCATGTAACAGTGAGAAACGCACTGTCTTGGCGAAAGAAAGCGTTTTTGTACAACTTCATAGAAATAGCTGTAACTTTTGATAGAAGACTCAGACAAACATGTTTATGGCTTTATCTTATAGAACTCAAGGTCTCCGTGCTGGGAAAACTGGTTTTGCAGCTGTTTGAGCTAAGATTTCCAAGTTATTCACATAATGAAAACTTGTACTTTGTTTCGGTGGAGTTCCCCATTCAAATGCATGTAACAGTGAGAAACGCACTGTCTTGGCGAAAGAAAGCATTTTTGTACAACTTCATATGAATAGCTGTAACTTTTGATAGAAGACTCGGATACACATGTTTATGGCTTTATCTTATAGAACTCAAGGTTCCCGTGCTGGGCAAACAGGTTTTGCAGCTGTTTGAGCTAAGATTTCCAAGTTATTCACATAATGAAAACCTATACTTTGTTTCGGTCGAGTTCCCCATTCAAATGCATGTAACAGTGAGAAACGCACTGTCTTGGCGAAAGAAAGCGTTTTTGTACAACTTCATAGAAATAGCTGTAACTTTTGATAGAAGACTCAGACAAACATGTTTATGGCCTTATATTATAGAACTCAAGGTCTCCGTGCTGGGAAAACAGGTTTTGCAGCTGTTTGAGCTAAGATTTCCAAGTTATTCACATAATGAAAACCTATACTTTGTTTCGGTCGAGTTCCCCATTCAAATGCATGTAACAGTGAGAAACGCACTGTCTTGGCGAAAGAAAGCGTTTTTGTACAACTTCATAGAAATAGCTGTAACTTTTGATAGAAGACTCGGATACACATGTTTATGGCTTTATCTTATAGAACTCAAGGTTCCCGTGCTGGGAAAACAGGTTTTGCAGCTGTTTGAGCTAAGATTTCCAAGTTATTCACATAATGAAAACCTATACTTTGTTTCGGTCGAGTTCCCCATTCAAATGCATGTAACAGTGAGAAACGCACTGTCTTGGCGAAAGAAAGCGTTTTTGTACAACTTCATATAAATAGCTGTAACTTTTGATAGAAGACTCGGATACACATGTTTATGGCTTTATCTTATAGAACTCAAGGTCTCCGTGCTGGGAAAACAGGTTTTGCAGCTGTTTGAGCTAAGATTTCCAAGTTATTCACATAATGAAAACCTATACTTTGTTTCGGTCGAGTTCCCCATTCAAATGCATGTAACAGTGAGAAACGCACTGTCTTGGCGAAAGAAAGCGTTTTTGTACAACTTCATATAAATAGCTGTAACTTTTGATAGAAGACTCGGATACACATGTTTATGGCTTTATCTTATAGAACTCAAGGTCTCCGTGCTGGGAAAACAGGTTTTGCAGCTGTTTGAGCTAAGATTTCCAAGTTATTCACATAATGAAAACCTATACTTTGTTTCGGTCGAGTTCCCCATTCAAATGCATGTAACAGTGAGAAACGCAGTCTTGGCGAAAGAAAGCGTTTTTGTACAACTTCATAGAAATAGCTGTAACTTTTGATAGAAGACTCAGACAAACATGTTTATGGCTTTATCTTATAGAACTCAAGGTCTCCGTGCTGGGAAAACAGGTTTTGCAGCTGTTTGAGCTAAGATTTCCAAGTTATTCACATAATGAAAACCTATACTTTGTTTCGGTCGAGTTCCCCATTCAAATGCATGTAACAGTGAGAAACGCACTGTATTGGCGAAAGAAAGCGTTTTTGTACAACTTCATAGAAATAGCTGTAACTTTTGATAGAAGACTCAGACAAACATGTTTATGGCCTTATATTATAGAACTCAAGGTCTCCGTGCTGGGAAAACAGGTTTTGCAGCTGTTTGAGCTAAGATTTCCAAGTTATTCACATAATGAAAACATATACTTTGTTTCGGTCGAGTTCCCCATTCAAATGCATGTAACAGTGAGAAACGCACTGTATTGGCGAAAGAAAGCGTTTTTGTACAACTTCATAGAAATAGCTGTAACTTTTGATAGAAGACTCAGACAAACATGTTTATGGCTTTATCTTATAGAACTCAAGGTTCCCGTGCTGGGAAAACAGGTTTTGCAGCTGTTTGAGCTAAGATTTCCAAGTTATTCACATAATGAAAACCTATACTTTGTTTCGGTCGAGTTCCCCATTCAAATGAACAGTGAGAAACGCACTGTCTTGGCGAAAGAAAGCGTTTTTGTACAACTTCATATAAATAGCTGTAACTTTTGATAGAAGACTCGGATACACATGTTTATGGCTTTATCTTATAGAACTCAAGGTTCCCGTGCTGGGAAAACAGGTTTTGTAGCTGTTTGAGCTAAGATTTCCAAGTTATTCACATAATGAAAACCTATACTTTGTTTCGGTCGAGTTCCCCATTCAAATGCATGTAACAGTGAGAAACGCACTGTCTTGGCGAAAGAAAGCGTTTTTGTACAACTTCATATAAATAGCTGTAACTTTTGATAGAAGACTCAGACAAACATGTTTATGGCTTTATCTTATAGAACTCAAGGTCTCCGTGCTGGGAAAACTGGTTTTGCAGCTGTTTGAGCTAAGATTTCCAAGTTATTCACATAATGAAAACTTGTACTTTGTTTCGGTCGAGTTCCCCATTCAAATGCATGTAACAGTGAGAAACGCACTGTCTTGGCGAAAGAAAGCGTTTTTGTACAACTTCATAGAAATAGCTGTAACTTTTGATAGAAGACTCAGACAAACATGTTTATGGCCTTATCTTATAGAACTCAAGGTCTCCGTGCTGGGAAAACAGGTTTTGCAGCTGTTTGAGCTAAGATTTCCAAGTTATTCACATAATGAAAACCTATACTTTGTTTCGGTCGAGTTCCCCATTCAAATGCATGTAACAGTGAGAAACGCACTGTCTTGGCGAAAGAAAGCGTTTTTGTACAACTTCATATGAATAGCTGTAACTTTTGATAGAAGACTCGGATACACATGTTTATGGCTTTATCTTATAGAACTCAAGGTCTCCGTGCTGGGAAAACAGGTTTTGCAGCTGTTTGAGCTAAGATTTCCAAGTTATTCACATAATGAAAACCTATACTTTGTTTCGGTCGAGTTCCCCATTCAAATGCATGTAACAGTGAGAAATGCACTGTCTTGGCGAAAGAAAGCGTTTTTGTACAACTTCATAGAAATAGCTGTAACTTTTGATAGAAGACTCAGACAAACATGTTTATGGCCTTATCTTATAGAACTCAAGGTCTCCGTGCTGGGAAAACAGGTTTTGCAGCTGTTTGAGCTAAGATTTCCAAGTTATTCACATAATGAAAACCTATACTTTGTTTCGGTCGAGTTCCCCATTCAAATGCATGTAACAGTGAGAAACGCACTGTCTTGGCGAAAGAAAGCGTTTTTGTACAACTTCATAGAAATAGCTGTAACTTTTGATAGAAGACTCAGACAAACATGTTTATTGCCTTATCTTATAGAACTCAAGGTCTCCGTGCTGGGAAAACAGGTTTTGCAGCTGTTTGAGCTAAGATTTCCAAGTTATTCACATAATGAAAACCTATACTTTGTTTCGGTCGAGTTCCCCATTCAAATGCATGTAACAGTGAGAAACGCACTGTCTTGGCGAAAGAAAGCGTTTTTGTACAACTTCATAGAAATAGCTGTAACTTTTGATAGAAGACTCAGACAAACATGTTTATGGCTTTATCTTATAGAACTCAAGGTTCCCGTGCTGGGAAAACAGGTTTTGTAGCTGTTTGAGCTAAGATTTCCAAGTTATTCACATAATGAAAACCTATACTTTGTTTCGGTCGAGTTCCCCATTCAAATGCATGTAACAGTGAGAAACGCACTGTCTTGGCGAAAGAAAGCGTTTTTGTACAACTTCATAGAAATAGCTGTAACTTTTGATAGAAGACTCAGACAAACATGTTTATGGCTTTATCTTATAGAACTCAAGGTCTCCGTGCTGGGAAAACAGGTTTTGCAGCTGTTTGAGCTAAGATTTCCAAGTTATTCACATAATGAAAACCTATACTTTGTTTCGGTCGAGTTCCCCATTCAAATGCATGTAACAGTGAGAAACGCACTGTCTTGGCGAAAGAAAGCGTTTTTGTACAACTTCATATAAATAGCTGTAACTTTTGATAGAAGACTCAGACAAACATGTTTATGGCTTTATCTTATAGAACTCAAGGTCTCCGTGCTGGGAAAACAGGTTTTGCAGCTGTTTGAGCTAAGATTTCCAAGTTATTCACATAATGAAAACTTGTACTTTGTTTCGGTGGAGTTCCCCATTCAAATGCATGTAACAGTGAGAAACGCACTGTCTTGGCGAAAGAAAGCGTTTTTGTACAACTTCATAGAAATAGCTGTAACTTTTGATAGAAGACTCAGACAAACATGTTTATGGCTTTATCTTATAGAACTCAAGGTCTCCGTGCTGGGAAAACTGGTTTTGCAGCTGTTTGAGCTAAGATTTCCAAGTTATTCACATAATGAAAACTTGTACTTTGTTTCGGTGGAGTTCCCCATTCAAATGCATGTAACAGTGAGAAACGCACTGTCTTGGCGAAAGAAAGCATTTTTGTACAACTTCATATGAATAGCTGTAACTTTTGATAGAAGACTCGGATACACATGTTTATGGCTTTATCTTATAGAACTCAAGGTTCCCGTGCTGGGCAAACAGGTTTTGCAGCTGTTTGAGCTAAGATTTCCAAGTTATTCACATAATGAAAACCTATACTTTGTTTCGGTCGAGTTCCCCATTCAAATGCATGTAACAGTGAGAAACGCACTGTCTTGGCGAAAGAAAGCGTTTTTGTACAACTTCATAGAAATAGCTGTAACTTTTGATAGAAGACTCAGACAAACATGTTTATGGCCTTATATTATAGAACTCAAGGTCTCCGTGCTGGGAAAACAGGTTTTGCAGCTGTTTGAGCTAAGATTTCCAAGTTATTCACATAATGAAAACCTATACTTTGTTTCGGTCGAGTTCCCCATTCAAATGCATGTAACAGTGAGAAACGCACTGTCTTGGCGAAAGAAAGCGTTTTTGTACAACTTCATAGAAATAGCTGTAACTTTTGATAGAAGACTCGGATACACATGTTTATGGCTTTATCTTATAGAACTCAAGGTTCCCGTGCTGGGAAAACAGGTTTTGCAGCTGTTTGAGCTAAGATTTCCAAGTTATTCACATAATGAAAACCTATACTTTGTTTCGGTCGAGTTCCCCATTCAAATGCATGTAACAGTGAGAAACGCACTGTCTTGGCGAAAGAAAGCGTTTTTGTACAACTTCATATAAATAGCTGTAACTTTTGATAGAAGACTCGGATACACATGTTTATGGCTTTATCTTATAGAACTCAAGGTCTCCGTGCTGGGAAAACAGGTTTTGCAGCTGTTTGAGCTAAGATTTCCAAGTTATTCACATAATGAAAACCTATACTTTGTTTCGGTCGAGTTCCCCATTCAAATGCATGTAACAGTGAGAAACGCACTGTCTTGGCGAAAGAAAGCGTTTTTGTACAACTTCATATAAATAGCTGTAACTTTTGATAGAAGACTCGGATACACATGTTTATGGCTTTATCTTATAGAACTCAAGGTCTCCGTGCTGGGAAAACAGGTTTTGCAGCTGTTTGAGCTAAGATTTCCAAGTTATTCACATAATGAAAACCTATACTTTGTTTCGGTCGAGTTCCCCATTCAAATGCATGTAACAGTGAGAAACGCAGTCTTGGCGAAAGAAAGCGTTTTTGTACAACTTCATAGAAATAGCTGTAACTTTTGATAGAAGACTCAGACAAACATGTTTATGGCTTTATCTTATAGAACTCAAGGTCTCCGTGCTGGGAAAACAGGTTTTGCAGCTGTTTGAGCTAAGATTTCCAAGTTATTCACATAATGAAAACCTATACTTTGTTTCGGTCGAGTTCCCCATTCAAATGCATGTAACAGTGAGAAACGCACTGTATTGGCGAAAGAAAGCGTTTTTGTACAACTTCATAGAAATAGCTGTAACTTTTGATAGAAGACTCAGACAAACATGTTTATGGCTTTATCTTATAGAACTCAAGGTTCCCGTGCTGGGAAAACAGGTTTTGCAGCTGTTTGAGCTAAGATTTCCAAGTTATTCACATAATGAAAACCTATACTTTGTTTCGGTCGAGTTCCCCATTCAAATGAACAGTGAGAAACGCACTGTCTTGGCGAAAGAAAGCGTTTTTGTACAACTTCATATAAATAGCTGTAACTTTTGATAGAAGACTCGGATACACATGTTTATGGCTTTATCTTATAGAACTCAAGGTTCCCGTGCTGGGAAAACAGGTTTTGTAGCTGTTTGAGCTAAGATTTCCAAGTTATTCACATAATGAAAACCTATACTTTGTTTCGGTCGAGTTCCCCATTCAAATGCATGTAACAGTGAGAAACGCACTGTCTTGGCGAAAGAAAGCGTTTTTGTACAACTTCATATAAATAGCTGTAACTTTTGATAGAAGACTCAGACAAACATGTTTATGGCTTTATCTTATAGAACTCAAGGTCTCCGTGCTGGGAAAACTGGTTTTGCAGCTGTTTGAGCTAAGATTTCCAAGTTATTCACATAATGAAAACTTGTACTTTGTTTCGGTCGAGTTCCCCATTCAAATGCATGTAACAG
Source organism: Copadichromis virginalis (assembly GCF_057382275.1). Classification (NCBI taxonomy): domain Eukaryota; kingdom Metazoa; phylum Chordata; class Actinopteri; order Cichliformes; family Cichlidae; genus Copadichromis; species Copadichromis virginalis. Next base: position 4,592,917 of record NC_140622.1, read on the forward strand.
TGAGAAACGCACTGTCTTGGCGAAAGAAAGCGTTTTTGTACAACTTCATAGAAATAGCTGTAACTTTTGATAGAAGACTCAGACAAACATGTTTATGGCCTTATCTTATAGAACTCAAGGTCTCCGTGCTGGGAAAACAGGTTTTGCAGCTGTTTGAGCTAAGATTTCCAAGTTATTCACATAATGAAAACCTATACTTTGTTTCGGTCGAGTTCCCCATTCAAATGCATGTAACAGTGAGAAACGCACTGTCTTGGCGAAAGAAAGCGTTTTTGTACAACTTCATATGAATAGCTGTAACTTTTGATAGAAGACTCGGATACACATGTTTATGGCTTTATCTTATAGAACTCAAGGTCTCCGTGCTGGGAAAACAGGTTTTGCAGCTGTTTGAGCTAAGATTTCCAAGTTATTCACATAATGAAAACCTATACTTTGTTTCGGTCGAGTTCCCCATTCAAATGAACAGTGAGAAACGCACTGTCTTGGCGAAAGAAAGCGTTTTTGTACAACTTCATATAAATAGCTGTAACTTTTGATAGAAGACTCGGATACACATGTTTATGGCTTTATCTTATAGAACTCAAGGTCTCCGTGCTGGGAAAACAGGTTTTGCAGCTGTTTGAGCTAAGATTTCCAAGTTATTCACATAATGAAAACCTATACTTTGTTTCGGTCGAGTTCCCCATTCAAATGCATGTAACAGTGAGAAACGCAGTCTTGGCGAAAGAAAGCGTTTTTGTACAACTTCATAGAAATAGCTGTAACTTTTGATAGAAGACTCAGACAAACATGTTTATGGCTTTATCTTATAGAACTCAAGGTCTCCGTGCTGGGAAAACAGGTTTTGCAGCTGTTTGAGCTAAGATTTCCAAGTTATTCACATAATGAAAACCTATACTTTGTTTCGGTCGAGTTCCCCATTCAAATGCATGTAACAGTGAGAAACGCACTGTATTGGCGAAAGAAAGCGTTTTTGTACAACTTCATAGAAATAGCTGTAACTTTTGATAGAAGACTCAGACAAACATGTTTATGGCCTTATATTATAGAACTCAAGGTCTCCGTGCTGGGAAAACAGGTTTTGCAGCTGTTTGAGCTAAGATTTCCAAGTTATTCACATAATGAAAACATATACTTTGTTTCGGTCGAGTTCCCCATTCAAATGCATGTAACAGTGAGAAACGCACTGTATTGGCGAAAGAAAGCGTTTTTGTACAACTTCATAGAAATAGCTGTAACTTTTGATAGAAGACTCAGACAAACATGTTTATGGCTTTATCTTATAGAACTCAAGGTTCCCGTGCTGGGAAAACAGGTTTTGCAGCTGTTTGAGCTAAGATTTCCAAGTTATTCACATAATGAAAACCTATACTTTGTTTCGGTCGAGTTCCCCATTCAAATGAACAGTGAGAAACGCACTGTCTTGGCGAAAGAAAGCGTTTTTGTACAACTTCATATAAATAGCTGTAACTTTTGATAGAAGACTCGGATACACATGTTTATGGCTTTATCTTATAGAACTCAAGGTTCCCGTGCTGGGAAAACAGGTTTTGTAGCTGTTTGAGCTAAGATTTCCAAGTTATTCACATAATGAAAACCTATACTTTGTTTCGGTCGAGTTCCCCATTCAAATGCATGTAACAGTGAGAAACGCACTGTCTTGGCGAAAGAAAGCGTTTTTGTACAACTTCATATAAATAGCTGTAACTTTTGATAGAAGACTCAGACAAACATGTTTATGGCTTTATCTTATAGAACTCAAGGTCTCCGTGCTGGGAAAACTGGTTTTGCAGCTGTTTGAGCTAAGATTTCCAAGTTATTCACATAATGAAAACTTGTACTTTGTTTCGGTCGAGTTCCCCATTCAAATGCATGTAACAGTGAGAAACGCACTGTCTTGGCGAAAGAAAGCGTTTTTGTACAACTTCATAGAAATAGCTGTAACTTTTGATAGAAGACTCAGACAAACATGTTTATGGCCTTATCTTATAGAACTCAAGGTCTCCGTGCTGGGAAAACAGGTTTTGCAGCTGTTTGAGCTAAGATTTCCAAGTTATTCACATAATGAAAACCTATACTTTGTTTCGGTCGAGTTCCCCATTCAAATGCATGTAACAGTGAGAAACGCACTGTCTTGGCGAAAGAAAGCGTTTTTGTACAACTTCATATGAATAGCTGTAACTTTTGATAGAAGACTCGGATACACATGTTTATGGCTTTATCTTATAGAACTCAAGGTCTCCGTGCTGGGAAAACAGGTTTTGCAGCTGTTTGAGCTAAGATTTCCAAGTTATTCACATAATGAAAACCTATACTTTGTTTCGGTCGAGTTCCCCATTCAAATGCATGTAACAGTGAGAAATGCACTGTCTTGGCGAAAGAAAGCGTTTTTGTACAACTTCATAGAAATAGCTGTAACTTTTGATAGAAGACTCAGACAAACATGTTTATGGCCTTATCTTATAGAACTCAAGGTCTCCGTGCTGGGAAAACAGGTTTTGCAGCTGTTTGAGCTAAGATTTCCAAGTTATTCACATAATGAAAACCTATACTTTGTTTCGGTCGAGTTCCCCATTCAAATGCATGTAACAGTGAGAAACGCACTGTCTTGGCGAAAGAAAGCGTTTTTGTACAACTTCATAGAAATAGCTGTAACTTTTGATAGAAGACTCAGACAAACATGTTTATTGCCTTATCTTATAGAACTCAAGGTCTCCGTGCTGGGAAAACAGGTTTTGCAGCTGTTTGAGCTAAGATTTCCAAGTTATTCACATAATGAAAACCTATACTTTGTTTCGGTCGAGTTCCCCATTCAAATGCATGTAACAGTGAGAAACGCACTGTCTTGGCGAAAGAAAGCGTTTTTGTACAACTTCATAGAAATAGCTGTAACTTTTGATAGAAGACTCAGACAAACATGTTTATGGCTTTATCTTATAGAACTCAAGGTTCCCGTGCTGGGAAAACAGGTTTTGTAGCTGTTTGAGCTAAGATTTCCAAGTTATTCACATAATGAAAACCTATACTTTGTTTCGGTCGAGTTCCCCATTCAAATGCATGTAACAGTGAGAAACGCACTGTCTTGGCGAAAGAAAGCGTTTTTGTACAACTTCATAGAAATAGCTGTAACTTTTGATAGAAGACTCAGACAAACATGTTTATGGCTTTATCTTATAGAACTCAAGGTCTCCGTGCTGGGAAAACAGGTTTTGCAGCTGTTTGAGCTAAGATTTCCAAGTTATTCACATAATGAAAACCTATACTTTGTTTCGGTCGAGTTCCCCATTCAAATGCATGTAACAGTGAGAAACGCACTGTCTTGGCGAAAGAAAGCGTTTTTGTACAACTTCATATAAATAGCTGTAACTTTTGATAGAAGACTCAGACAAACATGTTTATGGCTTTATCTTATAGAACTCAAGGTCTCCGTGCTGGGAAAACAGGTTTTGCAGCTGTTTGAGCTAAGATTTCCAAGTTATTCACATAATGAAAACTTGTACTTTGTTTCGGTGGAGTTCCCCATTCAAATGCATGTAACAGTGAGAAACGCACTGTCTTGGCGAAAGAAAGCGTTTTTGTACAACTTCATAGAAATAGCTGTAACTTTTGATAGAAGACTCAGACAAACATGTTTATGGCTTTATCTTATAGAACTCAAGGTCTCCGTGCTGGGAAAACTGGTTTTGCAGCTGTTTGAGCTAAGATTTCCAAGTTATTCACATAATGAAAACTTGTACTTTGTTTCGGTGGAGTTCCCCATTCAAATGCATGTAACAGTGAGAAACGCACTGTCTTGGCGAAAGAAAGCATTTTTGTACAACTTCATATGAATAGCTGTAACTTTTGATAGAAGACTCGGATACACATGTTTATGGCTTTATCTTATAGAACTCAAGGTTCCCGTGCTGGGCAAACAGGTTTTGCAGCTGTTTGAGCTAAGATTTCCAAGTTATTCACATAATGAAAACCTATACTTTGTTTCGGTCGAGTTCCCCATTCAAATGCATGTAACAGTGAGAAACGCACTGTCTTGGCGAAAGAAAGCGTTTTTGTACAACTTCATAGAAATAGCTGTAACTTTTGATAGAAGACTCAGACAAACATGTTTATGGCCTTATATTATAGAACTCAAGGTCTCCGTGCTGGGAAAACAGGTTTTGCAGCTGTTTGAGCTAAGATTTCCAAGTTATTCACATAATGAAAACCTATACTTTGTTTCGGTCGAGTTCCCCATTCAAATGCATGTAACAGTGAGAAACGCACTGTCTTGGCGAAAGAAAGCGTTTTTGTACAACTTCATAGAAATAGCTGTAACTTTTGATAGAAGACTCGGATACACATGTTTATGGCTTTATCTTATAGAACTCAAGGTTCCCGTGCTGGGAAAACAGGTTTTGCAGCTGTTTGAGCTAAGATTTCCAAGTTATTCACATAATGAAAACCTATACTTTGTTTCGGTCGAGTTCCCCATTCAAATGCATGTAACAGTGAGAAACGCACTGTCTTGGCGAAAGAAAGCGTTTTTGTACAACTTCATATAAATAGCTGTAACTTTTGATAGAAGACTCGGATACACATGTTTATGGCTTTATCTTATAGAACTCAAGGTCTCCGTGCTGGGAAAACAGGTTTTGCAGCTGTTTGAGCTAAGATTTCCAAGTTATTCACATAATGAAAACCTATACTTTGTTTCGGTCGAGTTCCCCATTCAAATGCATGTAACAGTGAGAAACGCACTGTCTTGGCGAAAGAAAGCGTTTTTGTACAACTTCATATAAATAGCTGTAACTTTTGATAGAAGACTCGGATACACATGTTTATGGCTTTATCTTATAGAACTCAAGGTCTCCGTGCTGGGAAAACAGGTTTTGCAGCTGTTTGAGCTAAGATTTCCAAGTTATTCACATAATGAAAACCTATACTTTGTTTCGGTCGAGTTCCCCATTCAAATGCATGTAACAGTGAGAAACGCAGTCTTGGCGAAAGAAAGCGTTTTTGTACAACTTCATAGAAATAGCTGTAACTTTTGATAGAAGACTCAGACAAACATGTTTATGGCTTTATCTTATAGAACTCAAGGTCTCCGTGCTGGGAAAACAGGTTTTGCAGCTGTTTGAGCTAAGATTTCCAAGTTATTCACATAATGAAAACCTATACTTTGTTTCGGTCGAGTTCCCCATTCAAATGCATGTAACAGTGAGAAACGCACTGTCTTGGCGAAAGAAAGCGTTTTTGTACAACTTCATAGAAATAGCTGTAACTTTTGATAGAAGACTCAGACAAACATGTTTATGGCCTTATCTTATAGAACTCAAGGTCTCCGTGCTGGGAAAACAGGTTTTGCAGCTGTTTGAGCTAAGATTTCCAAGTTATTCACATAATGAAAACCTATACTTTGTTTCGGTCGAGTTCCCCATTCAAATGCATGTAACAGTGAGAAACGCACTGTATTGGCGAAAGAAAGCGTTTTTGTACAACTTCATAGAAATAGCTGTAACTTTTGATAGAAGACTCAGACAAACATGTTTATGGCCTTATATTATAGAACTCAAGGTTCCCGTGCTGGGAAAACAGGTTTTGCAGCTGTTTGAGCTAAGATTTCCAAGTTATTCACATAATGAAAACCTATACTTTGTTTCGGTCGAGTTCCCCATTCAAATGCATGTAACAGTGAGAAACGCACTGTCTTGGCGAAAGAAAGCGTTTTTGTACAACTTCATAGAAATAGCTGTAACTTTTGATAGAAGACTCAGACAAACATGTTTATGGCTTTATCTTATAGAACTCAAGGTTCCCGTGCTGGGAAAACAGGTTTTGTAGCTGTTTGAGCTAAGATTTCCAAGTTATTCACATAATGAAAACCTATACTTTGTTTCGGTCGAGTTCCCCATTCAAATGCATGTAACAGTGAGAAACGCACTGTCTTGGCGAAAGAAAGCGTTTTTGTACAACTTCATAGAAATAGCTGTAACTTTTGATAGAAGACTCAGACAAACATGTTTATGGCTTTATCTTATAGAACTCAAGGTCTCCGTGCTGGGAAAACAGGTTTTGCAGCTGTTTGAGCTAAGATTTCCAAGTTATTCACATAATGAAAACCTATACTTTGTTTCGGTCGAGTTCCCCATTCAAATGCATGTAACAGTGAGAAACGCACTGTCTTGGCGAAAGAAAGCGTTTTTGTACAACTTCATATAAATAGCTGTAACTTTTGATAGAAGACTCAGACAAACATGTTTATGGCTTTATCTTATAGAACTCAAGGTCTCCGTGCTGGGAAAACAGGTTTTGCAGCTGTTTGAGCTAAGATTTCCAAGTTATTCACATAATGAAAACTTGTACTTTGTTTCGGTGGAGTTCCCCATTCAAATGCATGTAACAGTGAGAAACGCACTGTCTTGGCGAAAGAAAGCGTTTTTGTACAACTTCATAGAAATAGCTGTAACTTTTGATAGAAGACTCAGACAAACATGTTTATGGCTTTATCTTATAGAACTCAAGGTCTCCGTGCTGGGAAAACTGGTTTTGCAGCTGTTTGAGCTAAGATTTCCAAGTTATTCACATAATGAAAACTTGTACTTTGTTTCGGTGGAGTTCCCCATTCAAATGCATGTAACAGTGAGAAACGCACTGTCTTGGCGAAAGAAAGCATTTTTGTACAACTTCATATGAATAGCTGTAACTTTTGATAGAAGACTCGGATACACATGTTTATGGCTTTATCTTATAGAACTCAAGGTTCCCGTGCTGGGCAAACAGGTTTTGCAGCTGTTTGAGCTAAGATTTCCAAGTTATTCACATAATGAAAACCTATACTTTGTTTCGGTCGAGTTCCCCATTCAAATGCATGTAACAGTGAGAAACGCACTGTCTTGGCGAAAGAAAGCGTTTTTGTACAACTTCATAGAAATAGCTGTAACTTTTGATAGAAGACTCAGACAAACATGTTTATGGCCTTATATTATAGAACTCAAGGTCTCCGTGCTGGGAAAACAGGTTTTGCAGCTGTTTGAGCTAAGATTTCCAAGTTATTCACATAATGAAAACCTATACTTTGTTTCGGTCGAGTTCCCCATTCAAATGCATGTAACAGTGAGAAACGCACTGTCTTGGCGAAAGAAAGCGTTTTTGTACAACTTCATAGAAATAGCTGTAACTTTTGATAGAAGACTCGGATACACATGTTTATGGCTTTATCTTATAGAACTCAAGGTTCCCGTGCTGGGAAAACAGGTTTTGCAGCTGTTTGAGCTAAGATTTCCAAGTTATTCACATAATGAAAACCTATACTTTGTTTCGGTCGAGTTCCCCATTCAAATGCATGTAACAGTGAGAAACGCACTGTCTTGGCGAAAGAAAGCGTTTTTGTACAACTTCATATAAATAGCTGTAACTTTTGATAGAAGACTCGGATACACATGTTTATGGCTTTATCTTATAGAACTCAAGGTCTCCGTGCTGGGAAAACAGGTTTTGCAGCTGTTTGAGCTAAGATTTCCAAGTTATTCACATAATGAAAACCTATACTTTGTTTCGGTCGAGTTCCCCATTCAAATGCATGTAACAGTGAGAAACGCACTGTCTTGGCGAAAGAAAGCGTTTTTGTACAACTTCATATAAATAGCTGTAACTTTTGATAGAAGACTCGGATACACATGTTTATGGCTTTATCTTATAGAACTCAAGGTCTCCGTGCTGGGAAAACAGGTTTTGCAGCTGTTTGAGCTAAGATTTCCAAGTTATTCACATAATGAAAACCTATACTTTGTTTCGGTCGAGTTCCCCATTCAAATGCATGTAACAGTGAGAAACGCAGTCTTGGCGAAAGAAAGCGTTTTTGTACAACTTCATAGAAATAGCTGTAACTTTTGATAGAAGACTCAGACAAACATGTTTATGGCTTTATCTTATAGAACTCAAGGTCTCCGTGCTGGGAAAACAGGTTTTGCAGCTGTTTGAGCTAAGATTTCCAAGTTATTCACATAATGAAAACCTATACTTTGTTTCGGTCGAGTTCCCCATTCAAATGCATGTAACAGTGAGAAACGCACTGTATTGGCGAAAGAAAGCGTTTTTGTACAACTTCATAGAAATAGCTGTAACTTTTGATAGAAGACTCAGACAAACATGTTTATGGCCTTATATTATAGAACTCAAGGTCTCCGTGCTGGGAAAACAGGTTTTGCAGCTGTTTGAGCTAAGATTTCCAAGTTATTCACATAATGAAAACATATACTTTGTTTCGGTCGAGTTCCCCATTCAAATGCATGTAACAGTGAGAAACGCACTGTATTGGCGAAAGAAAGCGTTTTTGTACAACTTCATAGAAATAGCTGTAACTTTTGATAGAAGACTCAGACAAACATGTTTATGGCTTTATCTTATAGAACTCAAGGTCTCCGTGCTGGGAAAACAGGTTTTGCAGCTGTTTGAGCTAAGATTTCCAAGTTATTCACATAATGAAAACCTATACTTTGTTTCGGTCGAGTTCCCCATTCAAATGCATGTAACAGTGAGAAACGCACTGTCTTGGCGAAAGAAAGCGTTTTTGTACAACTTCATATAAATAGCTGTAACTTTTGATAGAAGACTCAGACAAACATGTTTATGGCTTTATCTTATAGAACTCAAGGTCTCCGTGCTGGGAAAACAGGTTTTGCAGCTGTTTGAGCTAAGATTTCCAAGTTATTCACATAATGAAAACCTATACTTTGTTTCGGTCGAGTTCCCCATTCAAATGCATGTAACAGTGAGAAACGCACTGTCTTGGCGAAAGAAAGCGTTTTTGTACAACTTCATATAAATAGCTGTAACTTTTGATAGAAGACTCAGACAAACATGTTTATGGCTTTATCTTATAGAACTCAAGGTCTCCGTGCTGGGAAAACAGGTTTTGCAGCTGTTTGAGCTAAGATTTCCAAGTTATTCACATAATGAAAACATATACTTTGTTTCGGTCGAGTTCCCCATTCAAATGCATGTAACAGTGAGAAACGCACTGTATTGGCGAAAGAAAGCGTTTTTGTACAACTTCATATAAATAGCTGTAACTTTTGATAGAAGACTCGGATACACATGTTTATGGCTTTATCTTATAGAACTCAAGGTTCCCGTGCTGGGAAAACAGGTTTTGCAGCTGTTTGAGCTAAGATTTCCAAGTTATTCACATAATGAAAACCTATACTTTGTTTCGGTCGAGTTCCCCATTCAAATGCATGTAACAGTGAGAAACGCACTGTCTTGGCGAAAGAAAGCGTTTTTGTACAACTTCATATAAATAGCTGTAACTTTTGATAGAAGACTCAGACAAACATGTTTATGGCTTTATCTTATAGAACTCAAGGTTCCCGTGCTGGGAAAACTGGTTTTGCAGCTGTTTGAGCTAAGATTTCCAAGTTATTCACATAATGAAAACTTGTACTTTGTTTCGGTGGAGTTCCCCATTCAAATGCATGTAACAGTGAGAAACGCACTGTCTTGGCGAAAGAAAGCGTTTTTGTACAACTTCATATAAATAGCTGTAACTTTTGATAGAAGACTCGGATACACATGTTTATGGCTTTATCTTATAGAACTCAAGGTTCCCGTGCTGGGAAAACAGGTTTTGCAGCTGTTTGAGCTAAGATTTCCAAGTTATTCACATAATGAAAACCTATACTTTGTTTCGGTCGAGTTCCCCATTCAAATGCATGTAACAGTGAGAAACACACTGTATTGGCGAAAGAAAGCGTTTTTGTACAACTTCATAGAAATAGCTGTAACTTTTGATAGAAGACTCGGATACACATGTTTATGGCTTTATCTTATAGAACTCAAGGTTCCCGTGCTGGGAAAACAGGTTTTGCAGCTGTTTGAGCTAAGATTTCCAAGTTATTCACATAATGAAAACCTATACTTTGTTTCGGTCGAGTTCCCCATTCAAATGCATGTAACAGTGAGAAACGCACTGTCTTGGCGAAAGAAAGCGTTTTTGTACAACTTCATATAAATAGCTGTAACTTTTGATAGAAGACTCGGATACACATGTTTATGGCTTTATCTTATAGAACTCAAGGTTCCCGTGCTGGGAAAACAGGTTTTGCAGCTGTTTGAGCTAAGATTTCCAAGTTATTCACATAATGAAAACCTATACTTTGTTTCGGTCGAGTTCCCCATTCAAATGCATGTAACAGTGAGAAACACACTGTATTGGCGAAAGAAAGCGTTTTTGTACAACTTCATAGAAATAGCTGTAACTTTTGATAGAAGACTCGGATACACATGTTTATGGCTTTATCTTATAGAACTCAAGGTTCCCGTGCTGGGAAAACAGGTTTTGCAGCTGTTTGAGCTAAGATTTCCAAGTTATTCACATAATGAAAACCTATACTTTGTTTCGGTCGAGTTCCCCATTCAAATGCATGTAACAGTGAGAAACGCACTGTCTTGGCGAAAGAAAGCGTTTTTGTACAACTTCATATAAATAGCTGTAACTTTTGATAGAAGACTCGGATACACATGTTTATGGCTTTATCTTATAGAACTCAAGGTCTCCGTGCTGGGAAAACAGGTTTTGCAGCTGTTTGAGCTAAGATTTCCAAGTTATTCACATAATGAAAACTTGTACTTTGTTTCGGTCGAGTTCCCCATTCAAATGCATGTAACAGTGAGAAACGCACTGTCTTGGCGAAAGAAAGCGTTTTTGTACAACTTCATAGAAATAGCTGTAACTTTTGATAGAAGACTCGGATACACATGTTTATGGCTTTATCTTATAGAACTCAAGGTTCCCGTGCTGGGAAAACAGGTTTTGCAGCTGTTTGAGCTAAGATTTTCAAGTTATTCACATAATGAAAACGTATACTTTGTTTCGGTCGAGTTCCCCATTCAAATGCATGTAACAGTGAGAAACGCACTGTATTGGCGAAAGAAAGCGTTTTTGTACAACTTCATAGAAATAGCTGTAACTTTTGATAGAAGACTCAGACAAACATGTTTATGGCCTTATATTATAGAACTCAAGGTCTCCGTGCTGGGCAAACAGGTTTTGCAGCTGTTTGAGCTAAGATTTCCAAGTTATTCACATAATGAAAACCTATACTTTGTTTCGGTCGAGTTCCCCATTCAAATGCATGTAACAGTGAGAAACGCACTGTCTTGGCGAAAGAAAGCGTTTTTGTACAACTTCATAGAAATAGCTGTAACTTTTGATAGAAGACTCGGATACACATGTTTATGGCTTTATCTTATAGAACTCAAGGTTCCCGTGCTGGGAAAACAGGTTTTGCAGCTGTTTGAGCTAAGATTTCCAAGTTATTCACATAATGAAAACCTATACTTTGTTTCGGTCGAGTTCCCCATTCAAATGCATGTAACAGTGAGAAACGCACTGTCTTGGCGAAAGAAAGCGTTTTTGTACAACTTCATATAAATAGCTGTAACTTTTGATAGAAGACTCGGATACACATGTTTATGGCTTTATCTTATAGAACTCAAGGTCTCCGTGCTGGGAAAACAGGTTTTGCAGCTGTTTGAGCTAAGATTTCCAAGTTATTCACATAATGAAAACTTGTACTTTGTTTCGGTCGAGTTCCCCATTCAAATGCATGTAACAGTGAGAAACGCACTGTCTTGGCGAAAGAAAGCGTTTTTGTACAACTTCATAGAAATAGCTGTAACTTTTGATAGAAGACTCAGACAAACATGTTTATGGCTTTATCTTATAGAACTCAAGGTTCCCGTGCTGGGAAAACAGGTTTTGCAGCTGTTTGAGCTAAGATTTTCAAGTTATTCACATAATGAAAACGTATACTTTGTTTCGGTCGAGTTCCCCATTCAAATGCATGTAACAGTGAGAAACGCACTGTATTGGCGAAAGAAAGCGTTTTTGTACAACTTCATAGAAATAGCTGTAACTTTTGATAGAAGACTCAGACAAACATGTTTATGGCCTTATATTATAGAACTCAAGGTCTCCGTGCTGGGCAAACAGGTTTTGCAGCTGTTTGAGCTAAGATTTCCAAGTTATTCACATAATGAAAACTTGTACTTTGTTTCGGTGGAGTTCCCCATTCAAATGCATGTAACAGTGAGAAACGCACTGTCTTGGCGAAAGAAAGCGTTTTTGTACAACTTCATATAAATAGCTGTAACTTTTGATAGAAGACTCGGATACACATGTTTATGGCTTTATCTTATAGAACTCAAGGTTCCCGTGCTGGGAAAACAGGTTTTGCAGCTGTTTGAGCTAAGATTTCCAAGTTATTCACATAATGAAAACCTATACTTTGTTTCGGTGGCGTTCCCCATTCAAATGCATGTAACAGTGAGAAACGCACTGTCTTGGCGAAAGAAAGCGTTTTTGTACAACTTCATAGAAATAGCTGTAACTTTTGATAGAAGACTCAGACAAACATGTTTATGGCTTTATCTTATAGAACTCAAGGTTCCCGTGCTGGGAAAACAGGTTTTGTAGCTGTTTGAGCTAAGATTTCCAAGTTATTCACATAATGAAAACCTATACTTTGTTTCGGTCGAGTTCCCCATTCAAATGCATGTAACAGTGAGAAACGCACTGTCTTGGCGAAAGAAAGCGTTTTTGTACAACTTCATATAAATAGCTGTAACTTTTGATAGAAGACTCAGACAAACATGTTTATGGCTTTATCTTATAGAACTCAAGGTCTCCGTGCTGGGAAAACAGGTTTTGCAGCTGTTTGAGCTAAGATTTCCAAGTTATTCACATAATGAAAACCTATACTTTGTTTCGGTCGAGTTCCCCATTCAAATGCATGTCACAGTGAGAAACGCACTGTCTTGGCGAAAGAAAGCGTTTTTGTACAACTTCATATAAATAGCTGTAACTTTTGATAGAAGACTCAGACAAACATGTTTATGGCTTTATCTTATAGAACTCAAGGTCTCCGTGCTGGGAAAACTGGTTTTGCAGCTGTTTGAGCTAAGATTTCCAAGTTATTCACATAATGAAAACTTGTACTTTGTTTCGGTCGAGTTCCCCATTCAAATGCATGTAACAGTGAGAAACGCACTGTCTTGGCGAAAGAAAGCGTTTTTGTACAACTTCATAGAAATAGCTGTAACTTTTGATAGAAGACTCAGACAAACATGTTTATGGCCTTATATTATAGAACTCAAGGTCTCCGTGCTGGGAAAACTGGTTTTGCAGCTGTTTGAGCTAAGATTTCCAAGTTATTCACATAATGAAAACCTATACTTTGTTTCGGTGGAGTTCCCCATTCAAATGCATGTAACAGTGAGAAACGCACTGTCTTGGCGAAAGAAAGCGTTTTTGTACAACTTCATATGAATAGCTGTAACTTTTGATAGAAGACTCGGATACACATGTTTATGGCTTTATCTTATAGAACTCAAGGTTCCCGTGCTGGGCAAACAGGTTTTGCAGCTGTTTGAGCTAAGATTTCCAAGTTATTCACATAATGAAAACCTATACTTTGTTTCGGTCGAGTTCCCCATTCAAATGCATGTAACAGTGAGAAACGCACTGTCTTGGCGAAAGAAAGCGTTTTTGTACAACTTCATAGAAATAGCTGTAACTTTTGATAGAAGACTCAGACAAACATGTTTATGGCTTTATCTTATAGAACTCAAGGTCTCCGTGCTGGGAAAACAGGTTTTGCAGCTGTTTGAGCTAAGATTTCCAAGTTATTCACATAATGAAAACTTGTACTTTGTTTCGGTGGAGTTCCCCATTCAAATGCATGTAACAGTGAGAAACGCACTGTCTTGGCGAAAGAAAGCGTTTTTGTACAACTTCATATGAATAGCTGTAACTTTTGATAGAAGACTCGGATACACATGTTTATGGCTTTATCTTATAGAACTCAAGGTTCCCGTGCTGGGCAAACAGGTTTTGCAGCTGTTTGAGCTAAGATTTCCAAGTTATTCACATAATGAAAACCTATACTTTGTTTCGGTCGAGTTCCCCATTCAAATGCATGTAACAGTGAGAAACGCACTGTCTTGGCGAAAGAAAGCGTTTTTGTACAACTTCATAGAAATAGCTGTAACTTTTGATAGAAGACTCAGACAAACATGTTTATGGCCTTATATTATAGAACTCAAGGTCTCCGTGCTGGGAAAACAGGTTTTGCAGCTGTTTGAGCTAAGATTTCCAAGTTATTCACATAATGAAAACCTATACTTTGTTTCGGTCGAGTTCCCCATTCAAATGCATGTAACAGTGAGAAACGCACTGTCTTGGCGAAAGAAAGCGTTTTTGTACAACTTCATAGAAATAGCTGTAACTTTTGATAGAAGACTCAGACAAACATGTTTATGGCTTTATCTTATAGAACTCAAGGTCTCCGTGCTGGGAAAACTGGTTTTGCAGCTGTTTGAGCTAAGATTTCCAAGTTATTCACATAATGAAAACTTGTACTTTGTTTCGGTGGAGTTCCCCATTCAAATGCATGTAACAGTGAGAAACGCACTGTCTTGGCGAAAGAAAGCGTTTTTGTACAACTTCATATAAATAGCTGTAACTTTTGATAGAAGACTCGGATACACATGTTTATGGCTTTATCTTATAGAACTCAAGGTCTCCGTGCTGGGAAAACAGGTTTTGCAGCTGTTTGAGCTAAGATTTCCAAGTTATTCACATAATTAAAACCTATACTTTGTTTCGGTGGAGTTCCCCATTCAAATGCATGTAACAGTGAGAAACGCACTGTATTGGCGAAAGAAAGCGTTTTTGTACAACTTCATAGAAATAGCTGTAACTTTTGATAGAAGACTCGGACAAACATGTTTATGGCTTTATCTTATAGAACTCAAGGTCTCCGTGCTGGGAAAACAGGTTATGCAGCTGTTTGAGCTAAGATTTCCAAGTTATTCACATAATGAAAACGTATACTTTGTTTCGGTCGAGTTCCCCATTCAAATGCATGTAACAGTGAGAAACGCACTGTCTTGGCGAAAGAAAGCGTTTTTGTACAACTTCATATAAATAGCTGTAACTTTTGATAGAAGACTCGGATACACATGTTTATGGCTTTATCTTATAGAACTCAAGGTTCCCGTGCTGGGAAAACAGGTTTTGTAGCTGTTTGAGCTAAGATTTCCAA
The DNA here is from genome assembly GCF_057382275.1 of Copadichromis virginalis. Lineage (NCBI taxonomy): Eukaryota > Metazoa > Chordata > Actinopteri > Cichliformes > Cichlidae > Copadichromis > Copadichromis virginalis. Next base: position 4,608,003 of record NC_140622.1, read on the forward strand.
GTTATTCACATAATGAAAACCTATACTTTGTTTCGGTGGAGTTCCCCATTCAAATGCATGTAACAGTGAGAAACGCACTGTCTTGGCGAAAGAAAGCGTTTTTGTACAACTTCATATAAATAGCTGTAACTTTTGATAGAAGACTCAGACAAACATGTTTATGGCTTTATCTTATAGAACTCAAGGTCTCCGTGCTGGGAAAACAGGTTTTGCAGCTGTTTGAGCTAAGATTTCCAAGTTATTCACATAATGAAAACTTGTACTTTGTTTCGGTGGAGTTCCCCATTCAAATGCATGTAACAGTGAGAAACGCACTGTCTTGGCGAAAGAAAGCGTTTTTGTACAACTTCATATAAATAGCTGTAACTTTTGATAGAAGACTCGGATACACATGTTTATGGCTTTATCTTATAGAACTCAAGGTTCCCGTGCTGGGAAAACAGGTTTTGCAGCTGTTTGAGCTAAGATTTCCAAGTTATTCACATAATGAAAACCTATACTTTGTTTCGGTGGAGTTCCCCATTCAAATGCATGTAACAGTGAGAAACGCACTGTCTTGGCGAAAGAAAGCGTTTTTGTACAACTTCATATGAATAGCTGTAACTTTTGATAGAAGACTCGGATACACATGTTTATGGCTGTATCTTATAGAACTCAAGGTTCCCGTGCTGGGCAAACAGGTTTTGCAGCTGTTTGAGCTAAGATTTCCAAGTTATTCACATAATGAAAACCTATACTTTGTTTCGGTCGAGTTCCCCATTCAAATGCATGTAACAGTGAGAAACGCACTGTCTTGGCGAAAGAAAGCGTTTTTGTACAACTTCATAGAAATAGCTGTAACTTTTGATAGAAGACTCAGACAAACATGTTTATGGCCTTATATTATAGAACTCAAGGTCTCCGTGCTGGGAAAACAGGTTTTGCAGCTGTTTGAGCTAAGATTTCCAAGTTATTCACATAATGAAAACCTATACTTTGTTTCGGTCGAGTTCCCCATTCAAATGCATGTAACAGTGAGAAACGCACTGTCTTGGCGAAAGAAAGCGTTTTTGTACAACTTCATAGAAATAGCTGTAACTTTTGATAGAAGACTCAGACAAACATGTTTATGGCTTTATCTTATAGAACTCAAGGTCTCCGTGCTGGGAAAACAGGTTATGCAGCTGTTTGAGCTAAGATTTCCAAGTTATTCACATAATGAAAACCTATACTTTGTTTCGGTCGAGTTCCCCATTCAAATGCATGTAACAGTGAGAAACGCACTGTCTTGGCGAAAGAAAGCGTTTTTGTACAACTTCATATAAATAGCTGTAACTTTTGATAGAAGACTCGGATACACATGTTTATGGCTTTATCTTATAGAACTCAAGGTTCCCGTGCTGGGAAAACAGGTTTTGTAGCTGTTTGAGCTAAGATTTCCAAGTTATTCACATAATGAAAACCTATACTTTGTTTCGGTGGAGTTCCCCATTCAAATGCATGTAACAGTGAGAAACGCACTGTCTTGGCGAAAGAAAGCGTTTTTGTACAACTTCATATAAATAGCTGTAACTTTTGATAGAAGACTCAGACAAACATGTTTATGGCTTTATCTTATAGAACTCAAGGTCTCCGTGCTGGGAAAACTGGTTTTGCAGCTGTTTGAGCTAAGATTTCCAAGTTATTCACATAATGAAAACCTATACTTTGTTTCGGTCGAGTTCCCCATTCAAATGCATGTAACAGTGAGAAACGCACTGTCTTGGCGAAAGAAAGCGTTTTTGTACAACTTCATATGAATAGCTGTAACTTTTGATAGAAGACTCGGATACACATGTTTATGGCTGTATCTTATAGAACTCAAGGTTCCCGTGCTGGGCAAACAGGTTTTGCAGCTGTTTGAGCTAAGATTTCCAAGTTATTCACATAATGAAAACCTATACTTTGTTTCGGTCGAGTTCCCCATTCAAATGCATGTAACAGTGAGAAACGCACTGTCTTGGCGAAAGAAAGCGTTTTTGTACAACTTCATAGAAATAGCTGTAACTTTTGATAGAAGACTCAGACAAACATGTTTATGGCCTTATATTATAGAACTCAAGGTCTCCGTGCTGGGAAAACAGGTTTTGCAGCTGTTTGAGCTAAGATTTCCAAGTTATTCACATAATGAAAACCTATACTTTGTTTCGGTGGAGTTCCCCATTCAAATGCATGTAACAGTGAGAAACGCACTGTCTTGGCGAAAGAAAGCGTTTTTGTACAACTTCATAGAAATAGCTGTAACTTTTGATAGAAGACTCAGACAAACATGTTTATGGCCTTATCTTATAGAACTCAAGGTCTCCGTGCTGGGAAAACTGGTTTTGCAGCTGTTTGAGCTAAGATTTCCAAGTTATTCACATAATGAAAACTTGTACTTTGTTTCGGTGGAGTTCCCCATTCAAATGCATGTAACAGTGAGAAACGCACTGTCTTGGCGAAAGAAAGCGTTTTTGTACAACTTCATATGAATAGCTGTAACTTTTGATAGAAGACTCAGACAAACATGTTTATGGCTTTATCTTATAGAACTCAAGGTTCCCGTGCTGGGAAAACAGGTTTTGCAGCTGTTTGAGCTAAGATTTCCAAGTTATTCACATAATGAAAACCTATACTTTGTTTCGGTCGAGTTCCCCATTCAAATGAACAGTGAGAAACGCACTGTCTTGGCGAAAGAAAGCGTTTTTGTACAACTTCATATAAATAGCTGTAACTTTTGATAGAAGACTCGGATACACATGTTTATGGCTTTATCTTATAGAACTCAAGGTTCCCGTGCTGGGAAAACAGGTTTTGTAGCTGTTTGAGCTAAGATTTCCAAGTTATTCACATAATGAAAACCTATACTTTGTTTCGGTCGAGTTCCCCATTCAAATGCATGTAACAGTGAGAAACGCACTGTCTTGGCGAAAGAAAGCGTTTTTGTACAACTTCATATAAATAGCTGTAACTTTTGATAGAAGACTCGGATACACATGTTTATGGCTTTATCTTATAGAACTCAAGGTCTCCGTGCTGGGAAAACAGGTTTTGCAGCTGTTTGAGCTAAGATTTCCAAGTTATTCACATAATTAAAACCTATACTTTGTTTCGGTGGAGTTCCCCATTCAAATGCATGTAACAGTGAGAAACGCACTGTATTGGCGAAAGAAAGCGTTTTTGTACAACTTCATAGAAATAGCTGTAACTTTTGATAGAAGACTCGGACAAACATGTTTATGGCTTTATCTTATAGAACTCAAGGTCTCCGTGCTGGGAAAACAGGTTATGCAGCTGTTTGAGCTAAGATTTCCAAGTTATTCACATAATGAAAACGTATACTTTGTTTCGGTCGAGTTCCCCATTCAAATGCATGTAACAGTGAGAAACGCACTGTCTTGGCGAAAGAAAGCGTTTTTGTACAACTTCATATAAATAGCTGTAACTTTTGATAGAAGACTCGGATACACATGTTTATGGCTTTATCTTATAGAACTCAAGGTTCCCGTGCTGGGAAAACAGGTTTTGTAGCTGTTTGAGCTAAGATTTCCAAGTTATTCACATAATGAAAACCTATACTTTGTTTCGGTGGAGTTCCCCATTCAAATGCATGTAACAGTGAGAAACGCACTGTCTTGGCGAAAGAAAGCGTTTTTGTACAACTTCATATAAATAGCTGTAACTTTTGATAGAAGACTCAGACAAACATGTTTATGGCTTTATCTTATAGAACTCAAGGTCTCCGTGCTGGGAAAACAGGTTTTGCAGCTGTTTGAGCTAAGATTTCCAAGTTATTCACATAATGAAAACTTGTACTTTGTTTCGGTGGAGTTCCCCATTCAAATGCATGTAACAGTGAGAAACGCACTGTCTTGGCGAAAGAAAGCGTTTTTGTACAACTTCATATAAATAGCTGTAACTTTTGATAGAAGACTCGGATACACATGTTTATGGCTTTATCTTATAGAACTCAAGGTTCCCGTGCTGGGAAAACAGGTTTTGCAGCTGTTTGAGCTAAGATTTCCAAGTTATTCACATAATGAAAACCTATACTTTGTTTCGGTCGAGTTCCCCATTCAAATGCATGTAACAGTGAGAAACGCACTGTCTTGGCGAAAGAAAGCGTTTTTGTACAACTTCATATGAATAGCTGTAACTTTTGATAGAAGACTCGGATACACATGTTTATGGCTTTATCTTATAGAACTCAAGGTTCCCGTGCTGGGAAAACAGGTTTTGCAGCTGTTTGAGCTAAGATTTCCAAGTTATTCACATAATGAAAACCTATACTTTGTTTCGGTGGCGTTCCCCATTCAAATGCATGTAACAGTGAGAAACGCACTGTCTTGGCGAAAGAAAGCGTTTTTGTACAACTTCATAGAAATAGCTGTAACTTTTGATAGAAGACTCAGACAAACATGTTTATGGCTTTATCTTATAGAACTCAAGGTTCCCGTGCTGGGAAAACAGGTTTTGTAGCTGTTTGAGCTAAGATTTCCAAGTTATTCACATAATGAAAACCTATACTTTGTTTCGGTCGAGTTCCCCATTCAAATGCATGTAACAGTGAGAAACGCACTGTCTTGGCGAAAGAAAGCGTTTTTGTACAACTTCATAGATATAGCTGTAACTTTTGATAGAAGACTCAGACAAACATGTTTATGGCTTTATCTTATAGAACTCAAGGTCTCCGTGCTGGGAAAACAGGTTTTGCAGCTGTTTGAGCTAAGATTTCCAAGTTATTCACATAATGAAAACTTGTACTTTGTTTCGGTCGAGTTCCCCATTCAAATGCATGTAACAGTGAGAAACGCACTGTCTTGGCGAAAGAAAGCGTTTTTGTACAACTTCATATGAATAGCTGTAACTTTTGATAGAAGACTCGGATACACATGTTTATGGCTTTATCTTATAGAACTCAAGGTTCCCGTGCTGGGAAAACAGGTTTTGCAGCTGTTTGAGCTAAGATTTCCAAGTTATTCACATAATGAAAACCTATACTTTGTTTCGGTCGAGTTCCCCATTCAAATGCATGTAACAGTGAGAAACGCACTGTCTTGGCGAAAGAAAGCGTTTTTGTACAACTTCATAGAAATAGCTGTAACTTTTGATAGAAGACTCAGACAAACATGTTTATGGCCTTATATTATAGAACTCAAGGTCTCCGTGCTGGGAAAACAGGTTTTGCAGCTGTTTGAGCTAAGATTTCCAAGTTATTCACATAATGAAAACCTATACTTTGTTTCGGTCGAGTTCCCCATTCAAATGCATGTAACAGTGAGAAACGCACTGTCTTGGCGAAAGAAAGCGTTTTTGTACAACTTCATATGAATAGCTGTAACTTTTGATAGAAGACTCGGATACACATGTTTATGGCTTTATCTTATAGAACTCAAGGTTCCCGTGCTGGGAAAACAGGTTTTGTAGCTGTTTGAGCTAAGATTTCCAAGTTATTCACATAATGAAAACCTATACTTTGTTTCGGTCGAGTTCCCCATTCAAATGCATGTAACAGTGAGAAACGCACTGTCTTGGCGAAAGAAAGCGTTTTTGTACAACTTCATAGAAATAGCTGTAACTTTTGATAGAAGACTCAGACAAACATGTTTATGGCTTTATCTTATAGAACTCAAGGTCTCCGTGCTGGGAAAACAGGTTTTGCAGCTGTTTGAGCTAAGATTTCCAAGTTATTCACATAATGAAAACTTGTACTTTGTTTCGGTCGAGTTCCCCATTCAAATGCATGTAACAGTGAGAAACGCACTGTCTTGGCGAAAGAAAGCGTTTTTGTACAACTTCATATAAATAGCTGTAACTTTTGATAGAAGACTCAGACAAACATGTTTATGGCTTTATCTTATAGAACTCAAGGTCTCCGTGCTGGGAAAACTGGTTTTGCAGCTGTTTGAGCTAAGATTTCCAAGTTATTCACATAATGAAAACTTGTACTTTGTTTCGGTCGAGTTCCCCATTCAAATGCATGTAACAGTGAGAAACGCACTGTCTTGGCGAAAGAAAGCGTTTTTGTACAACTTCATATGAATAGCTGTAACTTTTGATAGAAGACTCGGATACACATGTTTATGGCTTTATCTTATAGAACTCAAGGTTCCCGTGCTGGGAAAACAGGTTTTGTAGCTGTTTGAGCTAAGATTTCCAAGTTATTCACATAATGAAAACCTATACTTTGTTTCGGTCGAGTTCCCCATTCAAATGCATGTAACAGTGAGAAACGCACTGTCTTGGCGAAAGAAAGCGTTTTTGTACAACTTCATATGAATAGCTGTAACTTTTGATAGAAGACTCGGATACACATGTTTATGGCTTTATCTTATAGAACTCAAGGTTCCCGTGCTGGGAAAACAGGTTTTGTAGCTGTTTGAGCTAAGATTTCCAAGTTATTCACATAATGAAAACCTATACTTTGTTTCGGTCGAGTTCCCCATTCAAATGCATGTAACAGTGAGAAACGCACTGTCTTGGCGAAAGAAAGCGTTTTTGTACAACTTCATAGAAATAGCTGTAACTTTTGATAGAAGACTCAGACAAACATGTTTATGGCTTTATCTTATAGAACTCAAGGTCTCCGTGCTGGGAAAACAGGTTTTGCAGCTGTTTGAGCTAAGATTTCCAAGTTATTCACATAATGAAAACTTGTACTTTGTTTCGGTCGAGTTCCCCATTCAAATGCATGTAACAGTGAGAAACGCACTGTCTTGGCGAAAGAAAGCGTTTTTGTACAACTTCATATAAATAGCTGTAACTTTTGATAGAAGACTCAGACAAACATGTTTATGGCTTTATCTTATAGAACTCAAGGTCTCCGTGCTGGGAAAACTGGTTTTGCAGCTGTTTGAGCTAAGATTTCCAAGTTATTCACATAATGAAAACTTGTACTTTGTTTCGGTCGAGTTCCCCATTCAAATGCATGTAACAGTGAGAAACGCACTGTCTTGGCGAAAGAAAGCGTTTTTGTACAACTTCATATGAATAGCTGTAACTTTTGATAGAAGACTCGGATACACATGTTTATGGCTTTATCTTATAGAACTCAAGGTCTCCGTGCTGGGAAAACAGGTTTTGCAGCTGTTTGAGCTAAGATTTCCAAGTTATTCACATAATGAAAACTTGTACTTTGTTTCGGTGGAGTTCCCCATTCAAATGCATGTAACAGTGAGAAACGCACTGTCTTGGCGAAAGAAAGCGTTTTTGTACAACTTCATAGAAATAGCTGTAACTTTTGATAGAAGACTCAGACAAACATGTTTATGGCTTTATCTTATAGAACTCAAGGTCTCCGTGCTGGGAAAACTGGTTTTGCAGCTGTTTGAGCTAAGATTTCCAAGTTATTCACATAATGAAAACTTGTACTTTGTTTCGGTGGAGTTCCCCATTCAAATGCATGTAACAGTGAGAAACGCACTGTCTTGGCGAAAGAAAGCGTTTTTGTACAACTTCATATGAATAGCTGTAACTTTTGATAGAAGACTCGGATACACATGTTTATGGCTTTATCTTATAGAACTCAAGGTTCCCGTGCTGGGCAAACAGGTTTTGCAGCTGTTTGAGCTAAGATTTCCAAGTTATTCACATAATGAAAACCTATACTTTGTTTCGGTCGAGTTCCCCATTCAAATGCATGTAACAGTGAGAAACGCACTGTCTTGGCGAAAGAAAGCGTTTTTGTACAACTTCATAGAAATAGCTGTAACTTTTGATAGAAGACTCAGACAAACATGTTTATGGCCTTATATTATAGAACTCAAGGTCTCCGTGCTGGGAAAACAGGTTTTGCAGCTGTTTGAGCTAAGATTTCCAAGTTATTCACATAATGAAAACCTATACTTTGTTTCGGTCGAGTTCCCCATTCAAATGCATGTAACAGTGAGAAATGCACTGTCTTGGCGAAAGAAAGCGTTTTTGTACAACTTCATAGAAATAGCTGTAACTTTTGATAGAAGACTCAGACAAACATGTTTATGGCCTTATATTATAGAACTCAAGGTCTCCGTGCTGGGAAAACAGGTTTTGCAGCTGTTTGAGCTAAGATTTCCAAGTTATTCACATAATGAAAACCTATACTTTGTTTCGGTCGAGTTCCCCATTCAAATGCATGTAACAGTGAGAAACGCACTGTCTTGGCGAAAGAAAGCGTTTTTGTACAACTTCATAGAAATAGCTGTAACTTTTGATAGAAGACTCGGATACACATGTTTATGGCTTTATCTTATAGAACTCAAGGTTCCCGTGCTGGGAAAACAGGTTTTGCAGCTGTTTGAGCTAAGATTTCCAAGTTATTCACATAATGAAAACCTATACTTTGTTTCGGTCGAGTTCCCCATTCAAATGCATGTAACAGTGAGAAACGCACTGTCTTGGCGAAAGAAAGCGTTTTTGTACAACTTCATATAAATAGCTGTAACTTTTGATAGAAGACTCGGATACACATGTTTATGGCTTTATCTTATAGAACTCAAGGTCTCCGTGCTGGGAAAACAGGTTTTGCAGCTGTTTGAGCTAAGATTTCCAAGTTATTCACATAATGAAAACCTATACTTTGTTTCGGTCGAGTTCCCCATTCAAATGCATGTAACAGTGAGAAACGCAGTCTTGGCGAAAGAAAGCGTTTTTGTACAACTTCATAGAAATAGCTGTAACTTTTGATAGAAGACTCAGACAAACATGTTTATGGCTTTATCTTATAGAACTCAAGGTCTCCGTGCTGGGAAAACAGGTTTTGCAGCTGTTTGAGCTAAGATTTCCAAGTTATTCACATAATGAAAACCTATACTTTGTTTCGGTCGAGTTCCCCATTCAAATGCATGTAACAGTGAGAAACGCACTGTATTGGCGAAAGAAAGCGTTTTTGTACAACTTCATAGAAATAGCTGTAACTTTTGATAGAAGACTCAGACAAACATGTTTATGGCCTTATATTATAGAACTCAAGGTCTCCGTGCTGGGAAAACAGGTTTTGCAGCTGTTTGAGCTAAGATTTCCAAGTTATTCACATAATGAAAACATATACTTTGTTTCGGTGGAGTTCCCCATTCAAATGCATGTAACAGTGAGAAACGCACTGTATTGGCGAAAGAAAGCGTTTTTGTACAACTTCATAGAAATAGCTGTAACTTTTGATAGAAGACTCAGACAAACATGTTTATGGCTTTATCTTATAGAACTCAAGGTCTCCGTGCTGGGAAAACAGGTTTTGCAGCTGTTTGAGCTAAGATTTCCAAGTTATTCACATAATGAAAACCTATACTTTGTTTCGGTCGAGTTCCCCATTCAAATGCATGTAACAGTGAGAAACGCACTGTCTTGGCGAAAGAAAGCGTTTTTGTACAACTTCATAGAAATAGCTGTAACTTTTGATAGAAGACTCAGACAAACATGTTTATGGCCTTATATTATAGAACTCAAGGTCTCCGTGCTGGGAAAACAGGTTTTGCAGCTGTTTGAGCTAAGATTTCCAAGTTATTCACATAATGAAAACCTATACTTTGTTTCGGTCGAGTTCCCCATTCAAATGCATGTAACAGTGAGAAACGCACTGTCTTGGCGAAAGAAAGCGTTTTTGTACAACTTCATAGAAATAGCTGTAACTTTTGATAGAAGACTCGGATACACATGTTTATGGCTTTATCTTATAGAACTCAAGGTTCCCGTGCTGGGAAAACAGGTTTTGCAGCTGTTTGAGCTAAGATTTCCAAGTTATTCACATAATGAAAACCTATACTTTGTTTCGGTCGAGTTCCCCATTCAAATGCATGTAACAGTGAGAAACGCACTGTCTTGGCGAAAGAAAGCGTTTTTGTACAACTTCATATAAATAGCTGTAACTTTTGATAGAAGACTCGGATACACATGTTTATGGCTTTATCTTATAGAACTCAAGGTCTCCGTGCTGGGAAAACAGGTTTTGCAGCTGTTTGAGCTAAGATTTCCAAGTTATTCACATAATGAAAACCTATACTTTGTTTCGGTCGAGTTCCCCATTCAAATGCATGTAACAGTGAGAAACGCAGTCTTGGCGAAAGAAAGCGTTTTTGTACAACTTCATAGAAATAGCTGTAACTTTTGATAGAAGACTCAGACAAACATGTTTATGGCTTTATCTTATAGAACTCAAGGTCTCCGTGCTGGGAAAACAGGTTTTGCAGCTGTTTGAGCTAAGATTTCCAAGTTATTCACATAATGAAAACCTATACTTTGTTTCGGTCGAGTTCCCCATTCAAATGCATGTAACAGTGAGAAACGCACTGTATTGGCGAAAGAAAGCGTTTTTGTACAACTTCATAGAAATAGCTGTAACTTTTGATAGAAGACTCAGACAAACATGTTTATGGCCTTATATTATAGAACTCAAGGTCTCCGTGCTGGGAAAACAGGTTTTGCAGCTGTTTGAGCTAAGATTTCCAAGTTATTCACATAATGAAAACATATACTTTGTTTCGGTGGAGTTCCCCATTCAAATGCATGTAACAGTGAGAAACGCACTGTATTGGCGAAAGAAAGCGTTTTTGTACAACTTCATAGAAATAGCTGTAACTTTTGATAGAAGACTCAGACAAACATGTTTATGGCTTTATCTTATAGAACTCAAGGTCTCCGTGCTGGGAAAACAGGTTTTGCAGCTGTTTGAGCTAAGATTTCCAAGTTATTCACATAATGAAAACCTATACTTTGTTTCGGTCGAGTTCCCCATTCAAATGCATGTAACAGTGAGAAACGCACTGTCTTGGCGAAAGAAAGCGTTTTTGTACAACTTCATATAAATAGCTGTAACTTTTGATAGAAGACTCAGACAAACATGTTTATGGCTTTATCTTATAGAACTCAAGGTCTCCGTGCTGGGAAAACAGGTTTTGCAGCTGTTTGAGCTAAGATTTCCAAGTTATTCACATAATGAAAACATATACTTTGTTTCGGTCGAGTTCCCCATTCAAATGCATGTAACAGTGAGAAACGCACTGTATTGGCGAAAGAAAGCGTTTTTGTACAACTTCATATAAATAGCTGTAACTTTTGATAGAAGACTCGGATACACATGTTTATGGCTTTATCTTATAGAACTCAAGGTTCCCGTGCTGGGAAAACAGGTTTTGCAGCTGTTTGAGCTAAGATTTCCAAGTTATTCACATAATGAAAACCTATACTTTGTTTCGGTGGAGTTCCCCATTCAAATGCATGTAACAGTGAGAAACGCACTGTCTTGGCGAAAGAAAGCGTTTTTGTACAACTTCATATAAATAGCTGTAACTTTTGATAGAAGACTCAGACAAACATGTTTATGGCTTTATCTTATAGAACTCAAGGTTCCCGTGCTGGGAAAACAGGTTTTGCAGCTGTTTGAGCTAAGATTTCCAAGTTATTCACATAATGAAAACCTATACTTTGTTTCGGTCGAGTTCCCCATTCAAATGCATGTAACAGTGAGAAACACACTGTATTGGCGAAAGAAAGCGTTTTTGTACAACTTCATAGAAATAGCTGTAACTTTTGATAGAAGACTCGGATACACATGTTTATGGCTTTATCTTATAGAACTCAAGGTTCCCGTGCTGGGAAAACAGGTTTTGCAGCTGTTTGAGCTAAGATTTCCAAGTTATTCACATAATGAAAACCTATACTTTGTTTCGGTCGAGTTCCCCATTCAAATGCATGTAACAGTGAGAAACGCACTGTCTTGGCGAAAGAAAGCGTTTTTGTACAACTTCATATAAATAGCTGTAACTTTTGATAGAAGACTCGGATACACATGTTTATGGCTTTATCTTATAGAACTCAAGGTTCCCGTGCTGGGAAAACAGGTTTTGCAGCTGTTTGAGCTAAGATTTCCAAGTTATTCACATAATGAAAACCTATACTTTGTTTCGGTCGAGTTCCCCATTCAAATGCATGTAACAGTGAGAAACACACTGTATTGGCGAAAGAAAGCGTTTTTGTACAACTTCATAGAAATAGCTGTAACTTTTGATAGAAGACTCGGATACACATGTTTATGGCTTTATCTTATAGAACTCAAGGTTCCCGTGCTGGGAAAACAGGTTTTGCAGCTGTTTGAGCTAAGATTTCCAAGTTATTCACATAATGAAAACCTATACTTTGTTTCGGTCGAGTTCCCCATTCAAATGCATGTAACAGTGAGAAACGCACTGTCTTGGCGAAAGAAAGCGTTTTTGTACAACTTCATATAAATAGCTGTAACTTTTGATAGAAGACTCGGATACACATGTTTATGGCTTTATCTTATAGAACTCAAGGTCTCCGTGCTGGGAAAACAGGTTTTGCAGCTGTTTGAGCTAAGATTTCCAAGTTATTCACATAATGAAAACTTGTACTTTGTTTCGGTCGAGTTCCCCATTCAAATGCATGTAACAGTGAGAAACGCACTGTCTTGGCGAAAGAAAGCGTTTTTGTACAACTTCATAGAAATAGCTGTAACTTTTGATAGAAGACTCAGACAAACATGTTTATGGCTTTATCTTATAGAACTCAAGGTCTCCGTGCTGGGAAAACAGGTTTTGCAGCTGTTTGAGCTAAGATTTCCAAGTTATTCACATAATGAAAACCTATACTTTGTTTCGGTGGAGTTCCCCATTCAAATGCATGTAACAGTGAGAAACGCACTGTCTTGGCGAAAGAAAGCGTTTTTGTACAACTTCATATAAATAGCTGTAACTTTTGATAGAAGACTCAGACAAACATGTTTATGGCTTTATCTTATAGAACTCAAGGTCTCCGTGCTGGGAAAACAGGTTTTGCAGCTGTTTGAGCTAAGATTTCCAAGTTATTCACATAATGAAAACTTGTACTTTGTTTCGGTGGAGTTCCCCATTCAAATGCATGTAACAGTGAGAAACGCACTGTCTTGGCGAAAGAAAGCGTTTTTGTACAACTTCATAGAAATAGCTGTAACTTTTGATAGAAGACTCAGACAAACATGTTTATGGCTTTATCTTATAGAACTCAAGGTCTCCGTGCTGGGAAAACTGGTTTTGCAGCTGTTTGAGCTAAGATTTCCAAGTTATTCACATAATGAAAACTTGTACTTTGTTTCGGTGGAGTTCCCCATTCAAATGCATGTAACAGTGAGAAACGCACTGTCTTGGCGAAAGAAAGCATTTTTGTACAACTTCATATGAATAGCTGTAACTTTTGATAGAAGACTCGGATACACATGTTTATGGCTTTATCTTATAGAACTCAAGGTTCCCGTGCTGGGCAAACAGGTTTTGCAGCTGTTTGAGCTAAGATTTCCAAGTTATTCACATAATGAAAACCTATACTTTGTTTCGGTCGAGTTCCCCATTCAAATGCATGTAACAGTGAGAAACGCACTGTCTTGGCGAAAGAAAGCGTTTTTGTACAACTTCATAGAAATAGCTGTAACTTTTGATAGAAGACTCAGACAAACATGTTTATGGCCTTATATTATAGAACTCAAGGTCTCCGTGCTGGGAAAACAGGTTTTGCAGCTGTTTGAGCTAAGATTTCCAAGTTATTCACATAATGAAAACCTATACTTTGTTTCGGTCGAGTTCCCCATTCAAATGCATGTAACAGTGAGAAACGCACTGTCTTGGCGAAAGAAAGCGTTTTTGTACAACTTCATAGAAATAGCTGTAACTTTTGATAGAAGACTCGGATACACATGTTTATGGCTTTATCTTATAGAACTCAAGGTTCCCGTGCTGGGAAAACAGGTTTTGCAGCTGTTTGAGCTAAGATTTCCAAGTTATTCACATAATGAAAACCTATACTTTGTTTCGGTCGAGTTCCCCATTCAAATGCATGTAACAGTGAGAAACGCACTGTCTTGGCGAAAGAAAGCGTTTTTGTACAACTTCATATAAATAGCTGTAACTTTTGATAGAAGACTCGGATACACATGTTTATGGCTTTATCTTATAGAACTCAAGGTCTCCGTGCTGGGAAAACAGGTTTTGCAGCTGTTTGAGCTAAGATTTCCAAGTTATTCACATAATGAAAACCTATACTTTGTTTCGGTCGAGTTCCCCATTCAAATGCATGTAACAGTGAGAAACGCACTGTCTTGGCGAAAGAAAGCGTTTTTGTACAACTTCATATAAATAGCTGTAACTTTTGATAGAAGACTCGGATACACATGTTTATGGCTTTATCTTATAGAACTCAAGGTCTCCGTGCTGGGAAAACAGGTTTTGCAGCTGTTTGAGCTAAGATTTCCAAGTTATTCACATAATGAAAACCTATACTTTGTTTCGGTCGAGTTCCCCATTCAAATGCATGTAACAGTGAGAAACGCAGTCTTGGCGAAAGAAAGCGTTTTTGTACAACTTCATAGAAATAGCTGTAACTTTTGATAGAAGACTCAGACAAACATGTTTATGGCTTTATCTTATAGAACTCAAGGTCTCCGTGCTGGGAAAACAGGTTTTGCAGCTGTTTGAGCTAAGATTTCCAAGTTATTCACATAATGAAAACCTATACTTTGTTTCGGTCGAGTTCCCCATTCAAATGCATGTAACAGTGAGAAACGCACTGTATTGGCGAAAGAAAGCGTTTTTGTACAACTTCATAGAAATAGCTGTAACTTTTGATAGAAGACTCAGACAAACATGTTTATGGCCTTATATGATAGAACTCAAGGTCTCCGTGCTGGGAAAACAGGTTTTGCAGCTGTTTGAGCTAAGATTTCCAAGTTATTCACATAATGAAAACATATACTTTGTTTCGGTCGAGTTCCCCATTCAAATGCATGTAACAGTGAGAAACGCACTGTATTGGCGAAAGAAAGCGTTTTTGTACAACTTCATAGAAATAGCTGTAACTTTTGATAGAAGACTCAGACAAACATGTTTATGGCTTTATCTTATAGAACTCAAGGTCTCCGTGCTGGGAAAACAGGTTTTGCAGCTGTTTGAGCTAAGATTTCCAAGTTATTCACATAATGAAAACCTATACTTTGTTTCGGTCGAGTTCCCCATTCAAATGCATGTAACAGTGAGAAACGCACTGTCTTGGCGAAAGAAAGCGTTTTTGTACAACTTCATATAAATAGCTGTAACTTTTGATAGAAGACTCAGACAAACATGTTTATGGCTTTATCTTATAGAACTCAAGGTCTCCGTGCTGGGAAAACAGGTTTTGCAGCTGTTTGAGCTAAGATTTCCAAGTTATTCACATAATGAAAACATATACTTTGTTTCGGTCGAGTTCCCCATTCAAATGCATGTAACAGTGAGAAACGCACTGTATTGGCGAAAGAAAGCGTTTTTGTACAACTTCATATAAATAGCTGTAACTTTTGATAGAAGACTCGGATACACATGTTTATGGCTTTATCTTATAGAACTCAAGGTTCCCGTGCTGGGAAAACAGGTTTTGCAGCTGTTTGAGCTAAGATTTCCAAGTTATTCACATAATGAAAACCTATACTTTGTTTCGGTCGAGTTCCCCATTCAAATGCATGTAACAGTGAGAAACGCACTGTCTTGGCGAAAGAAAGCGTTTTTGTACAACTTCATATAAATAGCTGTAACTTTTGATAGAAGACTCAGACAAACATGTTTATGGCTTTATCTTATAGAACTCAAGGTTCCCGTGCTGGGAAAACTGGTTTTGCAGCTGTTTGAGCTAAGATTTCCAAGTTATTCACATAATGAAAACTTGTACTTTGTTTCGGTGGAGTTCCCCATTCAAATGCATGTAACAGTGAGAAACGCACTGTCTTGGCGAAAGAAAGCGTTTTTGTACAACTTCATATAAATAGCTGTAACTTTTGATAGAAGACTCGGATACACATGTTTATGGCTTTATCTTATAGAACTCAAGGTTCCCGTGCTGGGAAAACAGGTTTTGCAGCTGTTTGAGCTAAGATTTCCAAGTTATTCACATAATGAAAACCTATACTTTGTTTCGGTCGAGTTCCCCATTCAAATGCATGTAACAGTGAGAAACACACTGTATTGGCGAAAGAAAGCGTTTTTGTACAACTTCATAGAAATAGCTGTAACTTTTGATAGAAGACTCGGATACACATGTTTATGGCTTTATCTTATAGAACTCAAGGTTCCCGTGCTGGGAAAACAGGTTTTGCAGCTGTTTGAGCTAAGATTTCCAAGTTATTCACATAATGAAAACCTATACTTTGTTTCGGTCGAGTTCCCCATTCAAATGCATGTAACAGTGAGAAACGCACTGTCTTGGCGAAAGAAAGCGTTTTTGTACAACTTCATATAAATAGCTGTAACTTTTGATAGAAGACTCGGATACACATGTTTATGGCTTTATCTTATAGAACTCAAGGTTCCCGTGCTGGGAAAACAGGTTTTGCAGCTGTTTGAGCTAAGATTTCCAAGTTATTCACATAATGAAAACTTGTACTTTGTTTCGGTCGAGTTCCCCATTCAAATGCATGTAACAGTGAGAAACGCACTGTCTTGGCGAAAGAAAGCGTTTTTGTACAACTTCATAGAAATAGCTGTAACTTTTGATAGAAGACTCGGATACACATGTTTATGGCTTTATCTTATAGAACTCAAGGTTCCCGTGCTGGGAAAACAGGTTTTGCAGCTGTTTGAGCTAAGATTTTCAAGTTATTCACATAATGAAAACGTATACTTTGTTTCGGTCGAGTTCCCCATTCAAATGCATGTAACAGTGAGAAACGCACTGTATTGGCGAAAGAAAGCGTTTTTGTACAACTTCATAGAAATAGCTGTAACTTTTGATAGAAGACTCAGACAAACATGTTTATGGCCTTATATTATAGAACTCAAGGTCTCCGTGCTGGGCAAACAGGTTTTGCAGCTGTTTGAGCTAAGATTTCCAAGTTATTCACATAATGAAAACCTATACTTTGTTTCGGTCGAGTTCCCCATTCAAATGCATGTAACAGTGAGAAACGCACTGTCTTGGCGAAAGAAAGCGTTTTTGTACAACTTCATATGAATAGCTGTAACTTTTGATAGAAGACTCGGATACACATGTTTATGGCTTTATCTTATAGAACTCAAGGTTCCCGTGCTGGGAAAACAGGTTTTGCAGCTGTTTGAGCTAAGATTTCCAAGTTATTCACATAATGAAAACTTGTACTTTGTTTCGGTCGAGTTCCCCATTCAAATGCATGTAACAGTGAGAAACGCACTGTCTTGGCGAAAGAAAGCGTTTTTGTACAACTTCATAGAAATAGCTGTAACTTTTGATAGAAGACTCAGACAAACATGTTTATGGCTTTATCTTATAGAACTCAAGGTTCCCGTGCTGGGAAAACAGGTTTTGCAGCTGTTTGAGCTAAGATTTTCAAGTTATTCACATAATGAAAACGTATACTTTGTTTCGGTCGAGTTCCCCATTCAAATGCATGTAACAGTGAGAAACGCACTGTATTGGCGAAAGAAAGCGTTTTTGTACAACTTCATAGAAATAGCTGTAACTTTTGATAGAAGACTCAGACAAACATGTTTATGGCCTTATATTATAGAACTCAAGGTCTCCGTGCTGGGCAAACAGGTTTTGCAGCTGTTTGAGCTAAGATTTCCAAGTTATTCACATAATGAAAACCTATACTTTGTTTCGGTCGAGTTCCCCATTCAAATGCATGTAACAGTGAGAAACACACTGTCTTGGCGAAAGAAAGCGTTTTTGTACAACTTCATATGAATAGCTGTAACTTTTGATAGAAGACTCGGATACACATGTTTATGGCTTTATCTTATAGAACTCAAGGTTCCCGTGCTGGGAAAACAGGTTTTGCAGCTGTTTGAGCTAAGATTTCCAAGTTATTCACATAATGAAAACCTATACTTTGTTTCGGTCGAGTTCCCCATTCAAATGCATGTAACAGTGAGAAACGCACTGTCTTGGCGAAAGAAAGCGTTTTTGTACAACGTCATATAAATAGCTGTAACTTTTGATAGAAGACTCGGATACACATGTTTATGGCTTTATCTTATAGAACTCAAGGTTCCCGTGCTGGGAAAACTGGTTTTGCAGCTGTTTGAGCTAAGATTTCCAAGTTATTCACATAATGAAAACTTGTACTTTGTTTCGGTGGAGTTCCCCATTCAAATGCATGTAACAGTGAGAAACGCACTGTCTTGGCGAAAGAAAGCGTTTTTGTACAACTTCATATAAATAGCTGTAACTTTTGATAGAAGACTCGGATACACATGTTTATGGCTTTATCTTATAGAACTCAAGGTTCCCGTGCTGGGAAAACAGGTTTTGTAGCTGTTTGAGCTAAGATTTCCAAGTTATTCACATAATGAAAACCTATACTTTGTTTCGGTGGAGTTCCCCATTCAAATGCATGTAACAGTGAGAAACGCACTGTCTTGGCGAAAGAAAGCGTTTTTGTACAACTTCATATAAATAGCTGTAACTTTTGATAGAAGACTCAGACAAACATGTTTATGGCTTTATCTTATAGAACTCAAGGTCTCCGTGCTGGGAAAACAGGTTTTGCAGCTGTTTGAGCTAAGATTTCCAAGTTATTCACATAATGAAAACTTGTACTTTGTTTCGGTGGAGTTCCCCATTCAAATGCATGTAACAGTGAGAAACGCACTGTCTTGGCGAAAGAAAGCGTTTTTGTACAACTTCATATAAATAGCTGTAACTTTTGATAGAAGACTCGGATACACATGTTTATGGCTTTATCTTATAGAACTCAAGGTTCCCGTGCTGGGAAAACAGGTTTTGCAGCTGTTTGAGCTAAGATTTCCAAGTTATTCACATAATGAAAACCTATACTTTGTTTCGGTGGAGTTCCCCATTCAAATGCATGTAACAGTGAGAAACGCACTGTCTTGGCGAAAGAAAGCGTTTTTGTACAACTTCATATGAATAGCTGTAACTTTTGATAGAAGACTCGGATACACATGTTTATGGCTTTATCTTATAGAACTCAAGGTTCCCGTGCTGGGAAAACAGGTTTTGCAGCTGTTTGAGCTAAGATTTCCAAGTTATTCACATAATGAAAACCTATACTTTGTTTCGGTCGAGTTCCCCATTCAAATGCATGTAACAGTGAGAAACGCACTGTCTTGGCGAAAGAAAGCGTTTTTGTACAACTTCATATAAATAGCTGTAACTTTTGATAGAAGACTCGGATACACATGTTTATGGCTTTATCTTATAGAACTCAAGGTTCCCGTGCTGGGAAAACAGGTTTTGTAGCTGTTTGAGCTAAGATTTCCAAGTTATTCACATAATGAAAACCTATACTTTGTTTCGGTCGAGTTCCCCATTCAAATGCATGTAACAGTGAGAAACGCACTGTCTTGGCGAAAGAAAGCGTTTTTGTACAACTTCATATAAATAGCTGTAACTTTTGATAGAAGACTCGGACAAACATGTTTATGGCTTTATCTTATAGAACTCAAGGTCTCCGTGCTGGGAAAACAGGTTATGCAGCTGTTTGAGCTAAGATTTCCAAGTTATTCACATAATGAAAACCTATACTTTGTTTCGGTCGAGTTCCCCATTCAAATGCATGTAACAGTGAGAAACGCACTGTCTTGGCGAAAGAAAGCGTTTTTGTACAACTTCATATAAATAGCTGTAACTTTTGATAGAAGACTCGGATACACATGTTTATGGCTTTATCTTATAGAACTCAAGGTTCCCGTGCTGGGAAAACAGGTTTTGTAGCTGTTTGAGCTAAGATTTCCAAGTTATTCACATAATGAAAACCTATACTTTGTTTCGGTGGAGTTCCCCATTCAAATGCATGTAACAGTGAGAAACGCACTGTCTTGGCGAAAGAAAGCGTTTTTGTACAACTTCATATAAATAGCTGTAACTTTTGATAGAAGACTCAGACAAACATGTTTATGGCTTTATCTTATAGAACTCAAGGTCTCCGTGCTGGGAAAACTGGTTTTGCAGCTGTTTGAGCTAAGATTTCCAAGTTATTCACATAATGAAAACCTATACTTTGTTTCGGTCGAGTTCCCCATTCAAATGCATGTAACAGTGAGAAACGCACTGTCTTGGCGAAAGAAAGCGTTTTTGTACAACTTCATATGAATAGCTGTAACTTTTGATAGAAGACTCGGATACACATGTTTATGGCTGTATCTTATAGAACTCAAGGTTCCCGTGCTGGGCAAACAGGTTTTGCAGCTGTTTGAGCTAAGATTTCCAAGTTATTCACATAATGAAAACCTATACTTTGTTTCGGTCGAGTTCCCCATTCAAATGCATGTAACAGTGAGAAACGCACTGTCTTGGCGAAAGAAAGCGTTTTTGTACAACTTCATAGAAATAGCTGTAACTTTTGATAGAAGACTCAGACAAACATGTTTATGGCTTTATCTTATAGAACTCAAGGTCTCCGTGCTGGGAAAACTGGTTTTGCAGCTGTTTGAGCTAAGATTTCCAAGTTATTCACATAATGAAAACCTATACTTTGTTTCGGTCGAGTTCCCCATTCAAATGCATGTAACAGTGAGAAACGCACTGTCTTGGCGAAAGAAAGCGTTTTTGTACAACTTCATATGAATAGCTGTAACTTTTGATAGAAGACTCGGATACACATGTTTATGGCTTTATCTTATAGAACTCAAGGTCTCCGTGCTGGGAAAACAGGTTTTGCAGCTGTTTGAGCTAAGATTTCCAAGTTATTCACATAATGAAAACCTATACTTTGTTTCGGTCGAGTTCCCCATTCAAATGCATGTAACAGTGAGAAATGCACTGTCTTGGCGAAAGAAAGCGTTTTTGTACAACTTCATATAAATAGCTGTAACTTTTGATAGAAGACTCAGACAAACATGTTTATGGCTTTATCTTATAGAACTCAAGGTCTCCGTGCTGGGAAAACAGGTTTTGCAGCTGTTTGAGCTAAGATTTCCAAGTTATTCACATAATGAAAACTTGTACTTTGTTTCGGTGGAGTTCCCCATTCAAATGCATGTAACAGTGAGAAACGCACTGTCTTGGCGAAAGAAAGCGTTTTTGTACAACTTCATATAAATAGCTGTAACTTTTGATAGAAGACTCGGATACACATGTTTATGGCTTTATCTTATAGAACTCAAGGTTCCCGTGCTGGGAAAACAGGTTTTGCAGCTGTTTGAGCTAAGATTTCCAAGTTATTCACATAATGAAAACCTATACTTTGTTTCGGTCGAGTTCCCCATTCAAATGCATGTAACAGTGAGAAACGCACTGTCTTGGCGAAAGAAAGCGTTTTTGTACAACTTCATATAAATAGCTGTAACTTTTGATAGAAGACTCGGACAAACATGTTTATGGCTTTATCTTATAGAACTCAAGGTCTCCGTGCTGGGAAAACAGGTTATGCAGCTGTTTGAGCTAAGATTTCCAAGTTATTCACATAATGAAAACCTATACTTTGTTTCGGTCGAGTTCCCCATTCAAATGCATGTAACAGTGAGAAACGCACTGTCTTGGCGAAAGAAAGCGTTTTTGTACAACTTCATATAAATAGCTGTAACTTTTGATAGAAGACTCGGATACACATGTTTATGGCTTTATCTTATAGAACTCAAGGTTCCCGTGCTGGGAAAACAGGTTTTGTAGCTGTTTGAGCTAAGATTTCCAAGTTATTCACATAATGAAAACCTATACTTTGTTTCGGTGGAGTTCCCCATTCAAATGCATGTAACAGTGAGAAACGCACTGTCTTGGCGAAAGAAAGCGTTTTTGTACAACTTCATATAAATAGCTGTAACTTTTGATAGAAGACTCAGACAAACATGTTTATGGCTTTATCTTATAGAACTCAAGGTCTCCGTGCTGGGAAAACTGGTTTTGCAGCTGTTTGAGCTAAGATTTCCAAGTTATTCACATAATGAAAACCTATACTTTGTTTCGGTCGAGTTCCCCATTCAAATGCATGTAACAGTGAGAAACGCACTGTCTTGGCGAAAGAAAGCGTTTTTGTACAACTTCATATGAATAGCTGTAACTTTTGATAGAAGACTCGGATACACATGTTTATGGCTGTATCTTATAGAACTCAAGGTTCCCGTGCTGGGCAAACAGGTTTTGCAGCTGTTTGAGCTAAGATTTCCAAGTTATTCACATAATGAAAACCTATACTTTGTTTCGGTCGAGTTCCCCATTCAAATGCATGTAACAGTGAGAAACGCACTGTCTTGGCGAAAGAAAGCGTTTTTGTACAACTTCATAGAAATAGCTGTAACTTTTGATAGAAGACTCAGACAAACATGTTTATGGCTTTATCTTATAGAACTCAAGGTCTCCGTGCTGGGAAAACTGGTTTTGCAGCTGTTTGAGCTAAGATTTCCAAGTTATTCACATAATGAAAACCTATACTTTGTTTCGGTCGAGTTCCCCATTCAAATGCATGTAACAGTGAGAAACGCACTGTCTTGGCGAAAGAAAGCGTTTTTGTACAACTTCATATGAATAGCTGTAACTTTTGATAGAAGACTCGGATACACATGTTTATGGCTTTATCTTATAGAACTCAAGGTCTCCGTGCTGGGAAAACAGGTTTTGCAGCTGTTTGAGCTAAGATTTCCAAGTTATTCACATAATGAAAACCTATACTTTGTTTCGGTCGAGTTCCCCATTCAAATGCATGTAACAGTGAGAAATGCACTGTCTTGGCGAAAGAAAGCGTTTTTGTACAACTTCATAGAAATAGCTGTAACTTTTGATAGAAGACTCAGACAAACATGTTTATGGCCTTATCTTATAGAACTCAAGGTCTCCGTGCTGGGAAAACAGGTTTTGCAGCTGTTTGAGCTAAGATTTCCAAGTTATTCACATAATGAAAACCTATACTTTGTTTCGGTGGCGTTCCCCATTCAAATGCATGTAACAGTGAGAAACGCACTGTCTTGGCGAAAGAAAGCGTTTTTGTACAACTTCATAGAAATAGCTGTAACTTTTGATAGAAGACTCAGACAAACATGTTTATGGCTTTATCTTATAGAACTCAAGGTTCCCGTGCTGGGAAAACAGGTTTTGTAGCTGTTTGAGCTAAGATTTCCAAGTTATTCACATAATGAAAACCTATACTTTGTTTCGGTCGAGTTCCCCATTCAAATGCATGTAACAGTGAGAAACGCACTGTCTTGGCGAAAGAAAGCGTTTTTGTACAACTTCATATAAATAGCTGTAACTTTTGATAGAAGACTCAGACAAACATGTTTATGGCTTTATCTTATAGAACTCAAGGTCTCCGTGCTGGGAAAACTGGTTTTGCAGCTGTTTGAGCTAAGATTTCCAAGTTATTCACATAATGAAAACCTATACTTTGTTTCGGTCGAGTTCCCCATTCAAATGCATGTAACAGTGAGAAACGCACTGTCTTGGCGAAAGAAAGCGTTTTTGTACAACTTCATATGAATAGCTGTAACTTTTGATAGAAGACTCGGATACACATGTTTATGGCTGTATCTTATAGAACTCAAGGTTCCCGTGCTGGGCAAACAGGTTTTGCAGCTGTTTGAGCTAAGATTTCCAAGTTATTCACATAATGAAAACCTATACTTTGTTTCGGTCGAGTTCCCCATTCAAATGCATGTAACAGTGAGAAACGCACTGTCTTGGCGAAAGAAAGCGTTTTTGTACAACTTCATATGAATAGCTGTAACTTTTGATAGAAGACTCAGACAAACATGTTTATGGCTTTATCTTATAGAACTCAAGGTCTCCGTGCTGGGAAAACTGGTTTTGCAGCTGTTTGAGCTAAGATTTCCAAGTTATTCACATAATGAAAACCTATACTTTGTTTCGGTCGAGTTCCCCATTCAAATGCATGTAACAGTGAGAAATGCACTGTCTTGGCGAAAGAAAGCGTTTTTGTACAACTTCATATAAATAGCTGTAACTTTTGATAGAAGACTCAGACAAACATGTTTATGGCTTTATCTTATAGAACTCAAGGTCTCCGTGCTGGGAAAACAGGTTTTGCAGCTGTTTGAGCTAAGATTTCCAAGTTATTCACATAATGAAAACTTGTACTTTGTTTCGGTGGAGTTCCCCATTCAAATGCATGTAACAGTGAGAAACGCACTGTCTTGGCGAAAGAAAGCGTTTTTGTACAACTTCATATAAATAGCTGTAACTTTTGATAGAAGACTCGGATACACATGTTTATGGCTTTATCTTATAGAACTCAAGGTTCCCGTGCTGGGAAAACAGGTTTTGCAGCTGTTTGAGCTAAGATTTCCAAGTTATTCACATAATGAAAACCTATACTTTGTTTCGGTCGAGTTCCCCATTCAAATGCATGTAACAGTGAGAAACGCACTGTCTTGGCGAAAGAAAGCGTTTTTGTACAACTTCATATAAATAGCTGTAACTTTTGATAGAAGACTCGGACAAACATGTTTATGGCTTTATCTTATAGAACTCAAGGTCTCCGTGCTGGGAAAACAGGTTATGCAGCTGTTTGAGCTAAGATTTCCAAGTTATTCACATAATGAAAACCTATACTTTGTTTCGGTCGAGTTCCCCATTCAAATGCATGTAACAGTGAGAAACGCACTGTCTTGGCGAAAGAAAGCGTTTTTGTACAACTTCATATAAATAGCTGTAACTTTTGATAGAAGACTCGGATACACATGTTTATGGCTTTATCTTATAGAACTCAAGGTTCCCGTGCTGGGAAAACAGGTTTTGTAGCTGTTTGAGCTAAGATTTCCAAGTTATTCACATAATGAAAACCTATACTTTGTTTCGGTGGAGTTCCCCATTCAAATGCATGTAACAGTGAGAAACGCACTGTCTTGGCGAAAGAAAGCGTTTTTGTACAACTTCATATAAATAGCTGTAACTTTTGATAGAAGACTCAGACAAACATGTTTATGGCTTTATCTTATAGAACTCAAGGTCTCCGTGCTGGGAAAACTGGTTTTGCAGCTGTTTGAGCTAAGATTTCCAAGTTATTCACATAATGAAAACCTATACTTTGTTTCGGTCGAGTTCCCCATTCAAATGCATGTAACAGTGAGAAACGCACTGTCTTGGCGAAAGAAAGCGTTTTTGTACAACTTCATATGAATAGCTGTAACTTTTGATAGAAGACTCGGATACACATGTTTATGGCTGTATCTTATAGAACTCAAGGTTCCCGTGCTGGGCAAACAGGTTTTGCAGCTGTTTGAGCTAAGATTTCCAAGTTATTCACATAATGAAAACCTATACTTTGTTTCGGTCGAGTTCCCCATTCAAATGCATGTAACAGTGAGAAACGCACTGTCTTGGCGAAAGAAAGCGTTTTTGTACAACTTCATAGAAATAGCTGTAACTTTTGATAGAAGACTCAGACAAACATGTTTATGGCTTTATCTTATAGAACTCAAGGTCTCCGTGCTGGGAAAACTGGTTTTGCAGCTGTTTGAGCTAAGATTTCCAAGTTATTCACATAATGAAAACCTATACTTTGTTTCGGTCGAGTTCCCCATTCAAATGCATGTAACAGTGAGAAACGCACTGTCTTGGCGAAAGAAAGCGTTTTTGTACAACTTCATATGAATAGCTGTAACTTTTGATAGAAGACTCGGATACACATGTTTATGGCTTTATCTTATAGAACTCAAGGTCTCCGTGCTGGGAAAACAGGTTTTGCAGCTGTTTGAGCTAAGATTTCCAAGTTATTCACATAATGAAAACCTATACTTTGTTTCGGTCGAGTTCCCCATTCAAATGCATGTAACAGTGAGAAATGCACTGTCTTGGCGAAAGAAAGCGTTTTTGTACAACTTCATAGAAATAGCTGTAACTTTTGATAGAAGACTCAGACAAACATGTTTATGGCCTTATCTTATAGAACTCAAGGTCTCCGTGCTGGGAAAACAGGTTTTGCAGCTGTTTGAGCTAAGATTTCCAAGTTATTCACATAATGAAAACCTATACTTTGTTTCGGTGGCGTTCCCCATTCAAATGCATGTAACAGTGAGAAACGCACTGTCTTGGCGAAAGAAAGCGTTTTTGTACAACTTCATAGAAATAGCTGTAACTTTTGATAGAAGACTCAGACAAACATGTTTATGGCTTTATCTTATAGAACTCAAGGTTCCCGTGCTGGGAAAACAGGTTTTGTAGCTGTTTGAGCTAAGATTTCCAAGTTATTCACATAATGAAAACCTATACTTTGTTTCGGTCGAGTTCCCCATTCAAATGCATGTAACAGTGAGAAACGCACTGTCTTGGCGAAAGAAAGCGTTTTTGTACAACTTCATATAAATAGCTGTAACTTTTGATAGAAGACTCAGACAAACATGTTTATGGCTTTATCTTATAGAACTCAAGGTCTCCGTGCTGGGAAAACAGGTTTTGCAGCTGTTTGAGCTAAGATTTCCAAGTTATTCACATAATGAAAACCTATACTTTGTTTCGGTGGAGTTCCCCATTCAAATGCATGTAACAGTGAGAAACGCACTGTCTTGGCGAAAGAAAGCGTTTTTGTACAACTTCATATGAATAGCTGTAACTTTTGATAGAAGACTCGGATACACATGTTTATGGCTTTATCTTATAGAACTCAAGGTTCCCGTGCTGGGAAAACAGGTTTTGCAGCTGTTTGAGCTAAGATTTCCAAGTTATTCACATAATGAAAACCTATACTTTGTTTCGGTCGAGTTCCCCATTCAAATGCATGTAACAGTGAGAAACGCACTGTCTTGGCGAAAGAAAGCGTTTTTGTACAACTTCATATAAATAGCTGTAACTTTTGATAGAAGACTCGGATACACATGTTTATGGCCTTATCTTATAGAACTCAAGGTCTCCGTGCTGGGAAAACAGGTTATGCAGCTGTTTGAGCTAAGATTTCCAAGTTATTCACATAATGAAAACCTATACTTTGTTTCGGTCGAGTTCCCCATTCAAATGCATGTAACAGTGAGAAACGCACTGTCTTGGCGAAAGAAAGCGTTTTTGTACAACTTCATATAAATAGCTGTAACTTTTGATAGAAGACTCGGATACACATGTTTATGGCTTTATCTTATAGAACTCAAGGTTCCCGTGCTGGGAAAACAGGTTTTGTAGCTGTTTGAGCTAAGATTTCCAAGTTATTCACATAATGAAAACCTATACTTTGTTTCGGTGGAGTTCCCCATTCAAATGCATGTAACAGTGAGAAACGCACTGTCTTGGCGAAAGAAAGCGTTTTTGTACAACTTCATATAAATAGCTGTAACTTTTGATAGAAGACTCAGACAAACATGTTTATGGCTTTATCTTATAGAACTCAAGGTCTCCGTGCTGGGAAAACTGGTTTTGCAGCTGTTTGAGCTAAGATTTCCAAGTTATTCACATAATGAAAACCTATACTTTGTTTCGGTCGAGTTCCCCATTCAAATGCATGTAACAGTGAGAAACGCACTGTCTTGGCGAAAGAAAGCGTTTTTGTACAACTTCATATGAATAGCTGTAACTTTTGATAGAAGACTCGGATACACATGTTTATGGCTGTATCTTATAGAACTCAAGGTTCCCGTGCTGGGCAAACAGGTTTTGCAGCTGTTTGAGCTAAGATTTCCAAGTTATTCACATAATGAAAACCTATACTTTGTTTCGGTCGAGTTCCCCATTCAAATGCATGTAACAGTGAGAAACGCACTGTCTTGGCGAAAGAAAGCGTTTTTGTACAACTTCATAGAAATAGCTGTAACTTTTGATAGAAGACTCAGACAAACATGTTTATGGCTTTATCTTATAGAACTCAAGGTCTCCGTGCTGGGAAAACTGGTTTTGCAGCTGTTTGAGCTAAGATTTCCAAGTTATTCACATAATGAAAACCTATACTTTGTTTCGGTCGAGTTCCCCATTCAAATGCATGTAACAGTGAGAAATGCACTGTCTTGGCGAAAGAAAGCGTTTTTGTACAACTTCATAGAAATAGCTGTAACTTTTGATAGAAGACTCAGACAAACATGTTTATGGCCTTATCTTATAGAACTCAAGGTCTCCGTGCTGGGAAAACAGGTTTTGCAGCTGTTTGAGCTAAGATTTCCAAGTTATTCACATAATGAAAACCTATACTTTGTTTCGGTGGCGTTCCCCATTCAAATGCATGTAACAGTGAGAAACGCACTGTCTTGGCGAAAGAAAGCGTTTTTGTACAACTTCATAGAAATAGCTGTAACTTTTGATAGAAGACTCAGACAAACATGTTTATGGCTTTATCTTATAGAACTCAAGGTTCCCGTGCTGGGAAAACAGGTTTTGTAGCTGTTTGAGCTAAGATTTCCAAGTTATTCACATAATGAAAACCTATACTTTGTTTCGGTCGAGTTCCCCATTCAAATGCATGTAACAGTGAGAAACGCACTGTCTTGGCGAAAGAAAGCGTTTTTGTACAACTTCATATAAATAGCTGTAACTTTTGATAGAAGACTCAGACAAACATGTTTATGGCTTTATCTTATAGAACTCAAGGTCTCCGTGCTGGGAAAACAGGTTTTGCAGCTGTTTGAGCTAAGATTTCCAAGTTATTCACATAATGAAAACCTATACTTTGTTTCGGTCGAGTTCCCCATTCAAATGCATGTAACAGTGAGAAACGCACTGTCTTGGCGAAAGAAAGCGTTTTTGTACAACTTCATATAAATAGCTGTAACTTTTGATAGAAGACTCAGACAAACATGTTTATGGCTTTATCTTATAGAACTCAAGGTCTCCGTGCTGGGAAAACTGGTTTTGCAGCTGTTTGAGCTAAGATTTCCAAGTTATTCACATAATGAAAACTTGTACTTTGTTTCGGTCGAGTTCCCCATTCAAATGCATGTAACAGTGAGAAACGCACTGTCTTGGCGAAAGAAAGCGTTTTTGTACAACTTCATAGAAATAGCTGTAACTTTTGATAGAAGACTCAGACAAACATGTTTATGGCCTTATATTATAGAACTCAAGGTCTCCGTGCTGGGAAAACTGGTTTTGCAGCTGTTTGAGCTAAGATTTCCAAGTTATTCACATAATGAAAACCTATACTTTGTTTCGGTCGAGTTCCCCATTCAAATGCATGTAACAGTGAGAAACGCACTGTCTTGGCGAAAGAAAGCGTTTTTGTACAACTTCATATGAATAGCTGTAACTTTTGATAGAAGACTCGGATACACATGTTTATGGCTTTATCTTATAGAACTCAAGGTTCCCGTGCTGGGCAAACAGGTTTTGCAGCTGTTTGAGCTAAGATTTCCAAGTTATTCACATAATGAAAACCTATACTTTGTTTCGGTCGAGTTCCCCATTCAAATGCATGTAACAGTGAGAAACGCACTGTCTTGGCGAAAGAAAGCGTTTTTGTACAACTTCATAGAAATAGCTGTAACTTTTGATAGAAGACTCAGACAAACATGTTTATGGCTTTATCTTATAGAACTCAAGGTCTCCGTGCTGGGAAAACAGGTTTTGCAGCTGTTTGAGCTAAGATTTCCAAGTTATTCACATAATGAAAACTTGTACTTTGTTTCGGTGGAGTTCCCCATTCAAATGCATGTAACAGTGAGAAACGCACTGTCTTGGCGAAAGAAAGCGTTTTTGTACAACTTCATATGAATAGCTGTAACTTTTGATAGAAGACTCGGATACACATGTTTATGGCTTTATCTTATAGAACTCAAGGTTCCCGTGCTGGGCAAACAGGTTTTGCAGCTGTTTGAGCTAAGATTTCCAAGTTATTCACATAATGAAAACCTATACTTTGTTTCGGTCGAGTTCCCCATTCAAATGCATGTAACAGTGAGAAACGCACTGTCTTGGCGAAAGAAAGCGTTTTTGTACAACTTCATAGAAATAGCTGTAACTTTTGATAGAAGACTCGGATACACATGTTTATGGCTTTATCTTATAGAACTCAAGGTTCCCGTGCTGGGAAAACAGGTTTTGCAGCTGTTTGAGCTAAGATTTCCAAGTTATTCACATAATGAAAACCTATACTTTGTTTCGGTCGAGTTCCCCATTCAAATGCATGTAACAGTGAGAAACGCACTGTCTTGGCGAAAGAAAGCGTTTTTGTACAACTTCATATAAATAGCTGTAACTTTTGATAGAAGACTCGGATACACATGTTTATGGCTTTATCTTATAGAACTCAAGGTCTCCGTGCTGGGAAAACAGGTTTTGCAGCTGTTTGAGCTAAGATTTCCAAGTTATTCACATAATTAAAACCTATACTTTGTTTCGGTGGAGTTCCCCATTCAAATGCATGTAACAGTGAGAAACGCACTGTATTGGCGAAAGAAAGCGTTTTTGTACAACTTCATAGAAATAGCTGTAACTTTTGATAGAAGACTCGGACAAACATGTTTATGGCTTTATCTTATAGAACTCAAGGTCTCCGTGCTGGGAAAACAGGTTATGCAGCTGTTTGAGCTAAGATTTCCAAGTTATTCACATAATGAAAACGTATACTTTGTTTCGGTCGAGTTCCCCATTCAAATGCATGTAACAGTGAGAAACGCACTGTCTTGGCGAAAGAAAGCGTTTTTGTACAACTTCATATAAATAGCTGTAACTTTTGATAGAAGACTCGGATACACATGTTTATGGCTTTATCTTATAGAACTCAAGGTTCCCGTGCTGGGAAAACAGGTTTTGTAGCTGTTTGAGCTAAGATTTCCAAGTTATTCACATAATGAAAACCTATACTTTGTTTCGGTGGAGTTCCCCATTCAAATGCATGTAACAGTGAGAAACGCACTGTCTTGGCGAAAGAAAGCGTTTTTGTACAACTTCATATAAATAGCTGTAACTTTTGATAGAAGACTCAGACAAACATGTTTATGGCTTTATCTTATAGAACTCAAGGTCTCCGTGCTGGGAAAACAGGTTTTGCAGCTGTTTGAGCTAAGATTTCCAAGTTATTCACATAATGAAAACTTGTACTTTGTTTCGGTGGAGTTCCCCATTCAAATGCATGTAACAGTGAGAAACGCACTGTCTTGGCGAAAGAAAGCGTTTTTGTACAACTTCATATAAATAGCTGTAACTTTTGATAGAAGACTCGGATACACATGTTTATGGCTTTATCTTATAGAACTCAAGGTTCCCGTGCTGGGAAAACAGGTTTTGCAGCTGTTTGAGCTAAGATTTCCAAGTTATTCACATAATGAAAACCTATACTTTGTTTCGGTGGAGTTCCCCATTCAAATGCATGTAACAGTGAGAAACGCACTGTCTTGGCGAAAGAAAGCGTTTTTGTACAACTTCATATGAATAGCTGTAACTTTTGATAGAAGACTCGGATACACATGTTTATGGCTTTATCTTATAGAACTCAAGGTTCCCGTGCTGGGAAAACAGGTTTTGCAGCTGTTTGAGCTAAGATTTCCAAGTTATTCACATAATGAAAACCTATACTTTGTTTCGGTCGAGTTCCCCATTCAAATGCATGTAACAGTGAGAAACGCACTGTCTTGGCGAAAGAAAGCGTTTTTGTACAACTTCATATGAATAGCTGTAACTTTTGATAGAAGACTCGGATACACATGTTTATGGCTGTATCTTATAGAACTCAAGGTTCCCGTGCTGGGCAAACAGGTTTTGCAGCTGTTTGAGCTAAGATTTCCAAGTTATTCACATAATGAAAACCTATACTTTGTTTCGGTCGAGTTCCCCATTCAAATGCATGTAACAGTGAGAAACGCACTGTCTTGGCGAAAGAAAGCGTTTTTGTACAACTTCATAGAAATAGCTGTAACTTTTGATAGAAGACTCAGACAAACATGTTTATGGCCTTATATTATAGAACTCAAGGTCTCCGTGCTGGGAAAACAGGTTTTGCAGCTGTTTGAGCTAAGATTTCCAAGTTATTCACATAATGAAAACCTATACTTTGTTTCGGTCGAGTTCCCCATTCAAATGCATGTAACAGTGAGAAACGCACTGTCTTGGCGAAAGAAAGCGTTTTTGTACAACTTCATAGAAATAGCTGTAACTTTTGATAGAAGACTCAGACAAACATGTTTATGGCTTTATCTTATAGAACTCAAGGTCTCCGTGCTGGGAAAACAGGTTATGCAGCTGTTTGAGCTAAGATTTCCAAGTTATTCACATAATGAAAACCTATACTTTGTTTCGGTCGAGTTCCCCATTCAAATGCATGTAACAGTGAGAAACGCACTGTCTTGGCGAAAGAAAGCGTTTTTGTACAACTTCATATAAATAGCTGTAACTTTTGATAGAAGACTCGGATACACATGTTTATGGCTTTATCTTATAGAACTCAAGGTTCCCGTGCTGGGAAAACAGGTTTTGTAGCTGTTTGAGCTAAGATTTCCAAGTTATTCACATAATGAAAACCTATACTTTGTTTCGGTGGAGTTCCCCATTCAAATGCATGTAACAGTGAGAAACGCACTGTCTTGGCGAAAGAAAGCGTTTTTGTACAACTTCATATAAATAGCTGTAACTTTTGATAGAAGACTCAGACAAACATGTTTATGGCTTTATCTTATAGAACTCAAGGTCTCCGTGCTGGGAAAACTGGTTTTGCAGCTGTTTGAGCTAAGATTTCCAAGTTATTCACATAATGAAAACCTATACTTTGTTTCGGTCGAGTTCCCCATTCAAATGCATGTAACAGTGAGAAACGCACTGTCTTGGCGAAAGAAAGCGTTTTTGTACAACTTCATAGAAATAGCTGTAACTTTTGATAGAAGACTCAGACAAACATGTTTATGGCCTTATATTATAGAACTCAAGGTCTCCGTGCTGGGAAAACAGGTTTTGCAGCTGTTTGAGCTAAGATTTCCAAGTTATTCACATAATGAAAACCTATACTTTGTTTCGGTGGAGTTCCCCATTCAAATGCATGTAACAGTGAGAAACGCACTGTCTTGGCGAAAGAAAGCGTTTTTGTACAACTTCATAGAAATAGCTGTAACTTTTGATAGAAGACTCAGACAAACATGTTTATGGCCTTATCTTATAGAACTCAAGGTCTCCGTGCTGGGAAAACTGGTTTTGCAGCTGTTTGAGCTAAGATTTCCAAGTTATTCACATAATGAAAACTTGTACTTTGTTTCGGTGGAGTTCCCCATTCAAATGCATGTAACAGTGAGAAACGCACTGTCTTGGCGAAAGAAAGCGTTTTTGTACAACTTCATATGAATAGCTGTAACTTTTGATAGAAGACTCAGACAAACATGTTTATGGCTTTATCTTATAGAACTCAAGGTTCCCGTGCTGGGAAAACAGGTTTTGCAGCTGTTTGAGCTAAGATTTCCAAGTTATTCACATAATGAAAACCTATACTTTGTTTCGGTCGAGTTCCCCATTCAAATGAACAGTGAGAAACGCACTGTCTTGGCGAAAGAAAGCGTTTTTGTACAACTTCATATAAATAGCTGTAACTTTTGATAGAAGACTCGGATACACATGTTTATGGCTTTATCTTATAGAACTCAAGGTTCCCGTGCTGGGAAAACAGGTTTTGTAGCTGTTTGAGCTAAGATTTCCAAGTTATTCACATAATGAAAACCTATACTTTGTTTCGGTCGAGTTCCCCATTCAAATGCATTTAACAGTGAGAAACGCACTGTCTTGGCGAAAGAAAGCGTTTTTGTACAACTTCATATAAATAGCTGTAACTTTTGATAGAAGACTCGGATACACATGTTTATGGCTTTATCTTATAGAACTCAAGGTCTCCGTGCTGGGAAAACAGGTTTTGCAGCTGTTTGAGCTAAGATTTCCAAGTTATTCACATAATGAAAACCTATACTTTGTTTCGGTGGAGTTCCCCATTCAAATGCATGTAACAGTGAGAAACGCACTGTCTTGGCGAAAGAAAGCGTTTTTGTACAACTTCATATAAATAGCTGTAACTTTTGATAGAAGACTCGGATACACATGTTTATGGCTTTATCTTATAGAACTCAAGGTTCCCGTGCTGGGAAAACAGGTTTTGTAGCTGTTTGAGCTAAGATTTCCAAGTTATTCACATAATGAAAACCTATACTTTGTTTCGGTGGAGTTCCCCATTCAAATGCATGTAACAGTGAGAAACGCACTGTCTTGGCGAAAGAAAGCGTTTTTGTACAACTTCATATAAATAGCTGTAACTTTTGATAGAAGACTCAGACAAACATGTTTATGGCTTTATCTTATAGAACTCAAGGTCTCCGTGCTGGGAAAACAGGTTTTGCAGCTGTTTGAGCTAAGATTTCCAAGTTATTCACATAATGAAAACTTGTACTTTGTTTCGGTGGAGTTCCCCATTCAAATGCATGTAACAGTGAGAAACGCACTGTCTTGGCGAAAGAAAGCGTTTTTGTACAACTTCATATAAATAGCTGTAACTTTTGATAGAAGACTCGGATACACATGTTTATGGCTTTATCTTATAGAACTCAAGGTTCCCGTGCTGGGAAAACAGGTTTTGCAGCTGTTTGAGCTAAGATTTCCAAGTTATTCACATAATGAAAACCTATACTTTGTTTCGGTGGAGTTCCCCATTCAAATGCATGTAACAGTGAGAAACGCACTGTCTTGGCGAAAGAAAGCGTTTTTGTACAACTTCATATGAATAGCTGTAACTTTTGATAGAAGACTCGGATACACATGTTTATGGCTTTATCTTATAGAACTCAAGGTTCCCGTGCTGGGAAAACAGGTTTTGCAGCTGTTTGAGCTAAGATTTCCAAGTTATTCACATAATGAAAACCTATACTTTGTTTCGGTGGCGTTCCCCATTCAAATGCATGTAACAGTGAGAAACGCACTGTCTTGGCGAAAGAAAGCGTTTTTGTACAACTTCATAGAAATAGCTGTAACTTTTGATAGAAGACTCAGACAAACATGTTTATGGCTTTATCTTATAGAACTCAAGGTTCCCGTGCTGGGAAAACAGGTTTTGTAGCTGTTTGAGCTAAGATTTCCAAGTTATTCACATAATGAAAACCTATACTTTGTTTCGGTGGAGTTCCCCATTCAAATGCATGTAACAGTGAGAAACGCACTGTCTTGGCGAAAGAAAGCGTTTTTGTACAACTTCATATAAATAGCTGTAACTTTTGATAGAAGACTCAGACAAACATGTTTATGGCTTTATCTTATAGAACTCAAGGTCTCCGTGCTGGGAAAACAGGTTTTGCAGCTGTTTGAGCTAAGATTTCCAAGTTATTCACATAATGAAAACCTATACTTTGTTTCGGTCGAGTTCCCCATTCAAATGCATGTAACAGTGAGAAACGCACTGTCTTGGCGAAAGAAAGCGTTTTTGTACAACTTCATATAAATAGCTGTAACTTTTGATAGAAGACTCGGATACACATGTTTATGGCTTTATCTTATAGAACTCAAGGTTCCCGTGCTGGGAAAACAGGTTTTGTAGCTGTTTGAGCTAAGATTTCCAAGTTATTCACATAATGAAAACCTATACTTTGTTTCGGTGGAGTTCCCCATTCAAATGCATGTAACAGTGAGAAACGCACTGTCTTGGCGAAAGAAAGCGTTTTTGTACAACTTCATATAAATAGCTGTAACTTTTGATAGAAGACTCAGACAAACATGTTTATGGCTTTATCTTATAGAACTCAAGGTCTCCGTGCTGGGAAAACTGGTTTTGCAGCTGTTTGAGCTAAGATTTCCAAGTTATTCACATAATGAAAACCTATACTTTGTTTCGGTCGAGTTCCCCATTCAAATGCATGTAACAGTGAGAAACGCACTGTCTTGGCGAAAGAAAGCGTTTTTGTACAACTTCATATGAATAGCTGTAACTTTTGATAGAAGACTCGGATACACATGTTTATGGCTGTATCTTATAGAACTCAAGGTTCCCGTGCTGGGCAAACAGGTTTTGCAGCTGTTTGAGCTAAGATTTCCAAGTTATTCACATAATGAAAACCTATACTTTGTTTCGGTCGAGTTCCCCATTCAAATGCATGTAACAGTGAGAAACGCACTGTCTTGGCGAAAGAAAGCGTTTTTGTACAACTTCATAGAAATAGCTGTAACTTTTGATAGAAGACTCAGACAAACATGTTTATGGCTTTATCTTATAGAACTCAAGGTCTCCGTGCTGGGAAAACTGGTTTTGCAGCTGTTTGAGCTAAGATTTCCAAGTTATTCACATAATGAAAACCTATACTTTGTTTCGGTCGAGTTCCCCATTCAAATGCATGTAACAGTGAGAAATGCACTGTCTTGGCGAAAGAAAGCGTTTTTGTACAACTTCATAGAAATAGCTGTAACTTTTGATAGAAGACTCAGACAAACATGTTTATGGCCTTATCTTATAGAACTCAAGGTCTCCGTGCTGGGAAAACAGGTTTTGCAGCTGTTTGAGCTAAGATTTCCAAGTTATTCACATAATGAAAACCTATACTTTGTTTCGGTGGAGTTCCCCATTCAAATGCATGTAACAGTGAGAAACGCACTGTCTTGGCGAAAGAAAGCGTTTTTGTACAACTTCATATAAATAGCTGTAACTTTTGATAGAAGACTCAGACAAACATGTTTATGGCTTTATCTTATAGAACTCAAGGTCTCCGTGCTGGGAAAACAGGTTTTGCAGCTGTTTGAGCTAAGATTTCCAAGTTATTCACATAATGAAAACCTATACTTTGTTTCGGTCGAGTTCCCCATTCAAATGCATGTAACAGTGAGAAATGCACTGTCTTGGCGAAAGAAAGCGTTTTTGTACAACTTCATAGAAATAGCTGTAACTTTTGATAGAAGACTCAGACAAACATGTTTATGGCCTTATCTTATAGAACTCAAGGTCTCCGTGCTGGGAAAACAGGTTTTGCAGCTGTTTGAGCTAAGATTTCCAAGTTATTCACATAATGAAAACCTATACTTTGTTTCGGTGGAGTTCCCCATTCAAATGCATGTAACAGTGAGAAACGCACTGTCTTGGCGAAAGAAAGCGTTTTTGTACAACTTCATATAAATAGCTGTAACTTTTGATAGAAGACTCAGACAAACATGTTTATGGCTTTATCTTATAGAACTCAAGGTCTCCGTGCTGGGAAAACAGGTTTTGCAGCTGTTTGAGCTAAGATTTCCAAGTTATTCACATAATGAAAACCTATACTTTGTTTCGGTCGAGTTCCCCATTCAAATGCATGTAACAGTGAGAAACGCACTGTCTTGGCGAAAGAAAGCGTTTTTGTACAACTTCATATAAATAGCTGTAACTTTTGATAGAAGACTCGGATACACATGTTTATGGCTTTATCTTATAGAACTCAAGGTTCCCGTGCTGGGAAAACAGGTTTTGTAGCTGTTTGAGCTAAGATTTCCAAGTTATTCACATAATGAAAACCTATACTTTGTTTCGGTGGAGTTCCCCATTCAAATGCATGTAACAGTGAGAAACGCACTGTCTTGGCGAAAGAAAGCGTTTTTGTACAACTTCATATAAATAGCTGTAACTTTTGATAGAAGACTCAGACAAACATGTTTATGGCTTTATCTTATAGAACTCAAGGTCTCCGTGCTGGG
This sequence comes from Copadichromis virginalis, assembly GCF_057382275.1. Taxonomy (NCBI): domain Eukaryota; kingdom Metazoa; phylum Chordata; class Actinopteri; order Cichliformes; family Cichlidae; genus Copadichromis; species Copadichromis virginalis. Next base: position 4,645,395 of record NC_140622.1, read on the forward strand.
AAAACTGGTTTTGCAGCTGTTTGAGCTAAGATTTCCAAGTTATTCACATAATGAAAACCTATACTTTGTTTCGGTCGAGTTCCCCATTCAAATGCATGTAACAGTGAGAAACGCACTGTCTTGGCGAAAGAAAGCGTTTTTGTACAACTTCATATGAATAGCTGTAACTTTTGATAGAAGACTCGGATACACATGTTTATGGCTGTATCTTATAGAACTCAAGGTTCCCGTGCTGGGCAAACAGGTTTTGCAGCTGTTTGAGCTAAGATTTCCAAGTTATTCACATAATGAAAACCTATACTTTGTTTCGGTCGAGTTCCCCATTCAAATGCATGTAACAGTGAGAAACGCACTGTCTTGGCGAAAGAAAGCGTTTTTGTACAACTTCATAGAAATAGCTGTAACTTTTGATAGAAGACTCAGACAAACATGTTTATGGCTTTATCTTATAGAACTCAAGGTCTCCGTGCTGGGAAAACTGGTTTTGCAGCTGTTTGAGCTAAGATTTCCAAGTTATTCACATAATGAAAACCTATACTTTGTTTCGGTCGAGTTCCCCATTCAAATGCATGTAACAGTGAGAAATGCACTGTCTTGGCGAAAGAAAGCGTTTTTGTACAACTTCATAGAAATAGCTGTAACTTTTGATAGAAGACTCAGACAAACATGTTTATGGCCTTATCTTATAGAACTCAAGGTCTCCGTGCTGGGAAAACAGGTTTTGCAGCTGTTTGAGCTAAGATTTCCAAGTTATTCACATAATGAAAACCTATACTTTGTTTCGGTGGCGTTCCCCATTCAAATGCATGTAACAGTGAGAAACGCACTGTCTTGGCGAAAGAAAGCGTTTTTGTACAACTTCATAGAAATAGCTGTAACTTTTGATAGAAGACTCAGACAAACATGTTTATGGCTTTATCTTATAGAACTCAAGGTTCCCGTGCTGGGAAAACAGGTTTTGTAGCTGTTTGAGCTAAGATTTCCAAGTTATTCACATAATGAAAACCTATACTTTGTTTCGGTCGAGTTCCCCATTCAAATGCATGTAACAGTGAGAAACGCACTGTCTTGGCGAAAGAAAGCGTTTTTGTACAACTTCATATAAATAGCTGTAACTTTTGATAGAAGACTCAGACAAACATGTTTATGGCTTTATCTTATAGAACTCAAGGTCTCCGTGCTGGGAAAACAGGTTTTGCAGCTGTTTGAGCTAAGATTTCCAAGTTATTCACATAATGAAAACCTATACTTTGTTTCGGTCGAGTTCCCCATTCAAATGCATGTAACAGTGAGAAACGCACTGTCTTGGCGAAAGAAAGCGTTTTTGTACAACTTCATATAAATAGCTGTAACTTTTGATAGAAGACTCAGACAAACATGTTTATGGCTTTATCTTATAGAACTCAAGGTCTCCGTGCTGGGAAAACTGGTTTTGCAGCTGTTTGAGCTAAGATTTCCAAGTTATTCACATAATGAAAACTTGTACTTTGTTTCGGTCGAGTTCCCCATTCAAATGCATGTAACAGTGAGAAACGCACTGTCTTGGCGAAAGAAAGCGTTTTTGTACAACTTCATAGAAATAGCTGTAACTTTTGATAGAAGACTCAGACAAACATGTTTATGGCCTTATATTATAGAACTCAAGGTCTCCGTGCTGGGAAAACTGGTTTTGCAGCTGTTTGAGCTAAGATTTCCAAGTTATTCACATAATGAAAACCTATACTTTGTTTCGGTCGAGTTCCCCATTCAAATGCATGTAACAGTGAGAAACGCACTGTCTTGGCGAAAGAAAGCGTTTTTGTACAACTTCATATGAATAGCTGTAACTTTTGATAGAAGACTCGGATACACATGTTTATGGCTTTATCTTATAGAACTCAAGGTTCCCGTGCTGGGCAAACAGGTTTTGCAGCTGTTTGAGCTAAGATTTCCAAGTTATTCACATAATGAAAACCTATACTTTGTTTCGGTCGAGTTCCCCATTCAAATGCATGTAACAGTGAGAAACGCACTGTCTTGGCGAAAGAAAGCGTTTTTGTACAACTTCATAGAAATAGCTGTAACTTTTGATAGAAGACTCAGACAAACATGTTTATGGCTTTATCTTATAGAACTCAAGGTCTCCGTGCTGGGAAAACTGGTTTTGCAGCTGTTTGAGCTAAGATTTCCAAGTTATTCACATAATGAAAACATATACTTTGTTTCGGTGGCGTTCCCCATTCAAATGCATGTAACAGTGAGAAACGCACTGTCTTGGCGAAAGAAAGCGTTTTTGTACAACTTCATAGAAATAGCTGTAACTTTTGATAGAAGACTCAGACAAACATGTTTATGGCTTTATCTTATAGAACTCAAGGTTCCCGTGCTGGGAAAACAGGTTTTGTAGCTGTTTGAGCTAAGATTTCCAAGTTATTCACATAATGAAAACCTATACTTTGTTTCGGTCGAGTTCCCCATTCAAATGCATGTAACAGTGAGAAACGCACTGTCTTGGCGAAAGAAAGCGTTTTTGTACAACTTCATATAAATAGCTGTAACTTTTGATAGAAGACTCAGACAAACATGTTTATGGCTTTATCTTATAGAACTCAAGGTCTCCGTGCTGGGAAAACAGGTTTTGCAGCTGTTTGAGCTAAGATTTCCAAGTTATTCACATAATGAAAACCTATACTTTGTTTCGGTCGAGTTCCCCATTCAAATGCATGTAACAGTGAGAAACGCACTGTCTTGGCGAAAGAAAGCGTTTTTGTACAACTTCATATAAATAGCTGTAACTTTTGATAGAAGACTCAGACAAACATGTTTATGGCTTTATCTTATAGAACTCAAGGTCTCCGTGCTGGGAAAGCTGGTTTTGCAGCTGTTTGAGCTAAGATTTCCAAGTTATTCACATAATGAAAACTTGTACTTTGTTTCGGTCGAGTTCCCCATTCAAATGCATGTAACAGTGAGAAACGCACTGTCTTGGCGAAAGAAAGCGTTTTTGTACAACTTCATAGAAATAGCTGTAACTTTTGATAGAAGACTCAGACAAACATGTTTATGGCCTTATATTATAGAACTCAAGGTCTCCGTGCTGGGAAAACTGGTTTTGCAGCTGTTTGAGCTAAGATTTCCAAGTTATTCACATAATGAAAACCTATACTTTGTTTCGGTCGAGTTCCCCATTCAAATGCATGTAACAGTGAGAAACGCACTGTCTTGGCGAAAGAAAGCGTTTTTGTACAACTTCATATGAATAGCTGTAACTTTTGATAGAAGACTCGGATACACATGTTTATGGCTTTATCTTATAGAACTCAAGGTTCCCGTGCTGGGCAAACAGGTTTTGCAGCTGTTTGAGCTAAGATTTCCAAGTTATTCACATAATGAAAACCTATACTTTGTTTCGGTCGAGTTCCCCATTCAAATGCATGTAACAGTGAGAAACGCACTGTCTTGGCGAAAGAAAGCGTTTTTGTACAACTTCATAGAAATAGCTGTAACTTTTGATAGAAGACTCAGACAAACATGTTTATGGCTTTATCTTATAGAACTCAAGGTCTCCGTGCTGGGAAAACTGGTTTTGCAGCTGTTTGAGCTAAGATTTCCAAGTTATTCACATAATGAAAACTTGTACTTTGTTTCGGTCGAGTTCCCCATTCAAATGCATGTAACAGTGAGAAACGCACTGTCTTGGCGAAAGAAAGCGTTTTTGTACAACTTCATATGAATAGCTGTAACTTTTGATAGAAGACTCGGATACACATGTTTATGGCTTTATCTTATAGAACTCAAGGTTCCCGTGCTGGGCAAACAGGTTTTGCAGCTGTTTGAGCTAAGATTTCCAAGTTATTCACATAATGAAAACCTATACTTTGTTTCGGTCGAGTTCCCCATTCAAATGCATGTAACAGTGAGAAACGCACTGTCTTGGCGAAAGAAAGCGTTTTTGTACAACTTCATAGAAATAGCTGTAACTTTTGATAGAAGACTCAGACAAACATGTTTATGGCCTTATATTATAGAACTCAAGGTCTCCGTGCTGGGAAAACAGGTTTTGCAGCTGTTTGAGCTAAGATTTCCAAGTTATTCACATAATGAAAACCTATACTTTGTTTCGGTCGAGTTCCCCATTCAAATGCATGTAACAGTGAGAAACGCACTGTCTTGGCGAAAGAAAGCGTTTTTGTACAACTTCATAGAAATAGCTGTAACTTTTGATAGAAGACTCAGACAAACATGTTTATGGCTTTATCTTATAGAACTCAAGGTCTCCGTGCTGGGAAAACTGGTTTTGCAGCTGTTTGAGCTAAGATTTCCAAGTTATTCACATAATGAAAACTTGTACTTTGTTTCGGTGGAGTTCCCCATTCAAATGCATGTAACAGTGAGAAACGCACTGTCTTGGCGAAAGAAAGCGTTTTTGTACAACTTCATATAAATAGCTGTAACTTTTGATAGAAGACTCGGATACACATGTTTATGGCTTTATCTTATAGAACTCAAGGTTCCCGTGCTGGGAAAACAGGTTTTGCAGCTGTTTGAGCTAAGATTTCCAAGTTATTCACATAATGAAAACCTATACTTTGTTTCGGTCGAGTTCCCCATTCAAATGCATGTAACAGTGAGAAACGCACTGTCTTGGCGAAAGAAAGCGTTTTTGTACAACTTCATATAAATAGCTGTAACTTTTGATAGAAGACTCGGATACACATGTTTATGGCTTTATCTTATAGAACTCAAGGTCTCCGTGCTGGGAAAACAGGTTTTGCAGCTGTTTGAGCTAAGATTTCCAAGTTATTCACATAATTAAAACCTATACTTTGTTTCGGTGGAGTTCCCCATTCAAATGCATGTAACAGTGAGAAACGCACTGTATTGGCGAAAGAAAGCGTTTTTGTACAACTTCATAGAAATAGCTGTAACTTTTGATAGAAGACTCGGACAAACATGTTTATGGCTTTATCTTATAGAACTCAAGGTCTCCGTGCTGGGAAAACAGGTTATGCAGCTGTTTGAGCTAAGATTTCCAAGTTATTCACATAATGAAAACGTATACTTTGTTTCGGTCGAGTTCCCCATTCAAATGCATGTAACAGTGAGAAACGCACTGTCTTGGCGAAAGAAAGCGTTTTTGTACAACTTCATATAAATAGCTGTAACTTTTGATAGAAGACTCGGATACACATGTTTATGGCTTTATCTTATAGAACTCAAGGTTCCCGTGCTGGGAAAACAGGTTTTGTAGCTGTTTGAGCTAAGATTTCCAAGTTATTCACATAATGAAAACCTATACTTTGTTTCGGTGGAGTTCCCCATTCAAATGCATGTAACAGTGAGAAACGCACTGTCTTGGCGAAAGAAAGCGTTTTTGTACAACTTCATATAAATAGCTGTAACTTTTGATAGAAGACTCAGACAAACATGTTTATGGCTTTATCTTATAGAACTCAAGGTCTCCGTGCTGGGAAAACAGGTTTTGCAGCTGTTTGAGCTAAGATTTCCAAGTTATTCACATAATGAAAACTTGTACTTTGTTTCGGTGGAGTTCCCCATTCAAATGCATGTAACAGTGAGAAACGCACTGTCTTGGCGAAAGAAAGCGTTTTTGTACAACTTCATATAAATAGCTGTAACTTTTGATAGAAGACTCGGATACACATGTTTATGGCTTTATCTTATAGAACTCAAGGTTCCCGTGCTGGGAAAACAGGTTTTGCAGCTGTTTGAGCTAAGATTTCCAAGTTATTCACATAATGAAAACCTATACTTTGTTTCGGTGGAGTTCCCCATTCAAATGCATGTAACAGTGAGAAACGCACTGTCTTGGCGAAAGAAAGCGTTTTTGTACAACTTCATATGAATAGCTGTAACTTTTGATAGAAGACTCGGATACACATGTTTATGGCTTTATCTTATAGAACTCAAGGTTCCCGTGCTGGGAAAACAGGTTTTGCAGCTGTTTGAGCTAAGATTTCCAAGTTATTCACATAATGAAAACCTATACTTTGTTTCGGTCGAGTTCCCCATTCAAATGCATGTAACAGTGAGAAACGCACTGTCTTGGCGAAAGAAAGCGTTTTTGTACAACTTCATATGAATAGCTGTAACTTTTGATAGAAGACTCGGATACACATGTTTATGGCTGTATCTTATAGAACTCAAGGTTCCCGTGCTGGGCAAACAGGTTTTGCAGCTGTTTGAGCTAAGATTTCCAAGTTATTCACATAATGAAAACCTATACTTTGTTTCGGTCGAGTTCCCCATTCAAATGCATGTAACAGTGAGAAACGCACTGTCTTGGCGAAAGAAAGCGTTTTTGTACAACTTCATAGAAATAGCTGTAACTTTTGATAGAAGACTCAGACAAACATGTTTATGGCCTTATATTATAGAACTCAAGGTCTCCGTGCTGGGAAAACAGGTTTTGCAGCTGTTTGAGCTAAGATTTCCAAGTTATTCACATAATGAAAACCTATACTTTGTTTCGGTCGAGTTCCCCATTCAAATGCATGTAACAGTGAGAAACGCACTGTCTTGGCGAAAGAAAGCGTTTTTGTACAACTTCATAGAAATAGCTGTAACTTTTGATAGAAGACTCAGACAAACATGTTTATGGCTTTATCTTATAGAACTCAAGGTCTCCGTGCTGGGAAAACAGGTTATGCAGCTGTTTGAGCTAAGATTTCCAAGTTATTCACATAATGAAAACCTATACTTTGTTTCGGTGGAGTTCCCCATTCAAATGCATGTAACAGTGAGAAACGCACTGTCTTGGCGAAAGAAAGCGTTTTTGTACAACTTCATATAAATAGCTGTAACTTTTGATAGAAGACTCGGATACACATGTTTATGGCTTTATCTTATAGAACTCAAGGTTCCCGTGCTGGGAAAACAGGTTTTGTAGCTGTTTGAGCTAAGATTTCCAAGTTATTCACATAATGAAAACCTATACTTTGTTTCGGTGGAGTTCCCCATTCAAATGCATGTAACAGTGAGAAACGCACTGTCTTGGCGAAAGAAAGCGTTTTTGTACAACTTCATATAAATAGCTGTAACTTTTGATAGAAGACTCAGACAAACATGTTTATGGCTTTATCTTATAGAACTCAAGGTCTCCGTGCTGGGAAAACTGGTTTTGCAGCTGTTTGAGCTAAGATTTCCAAGTTATTCACATAATGAAAACCTATACTTTGTTTCGGTCGAGTTCCCCATTCAAATGCATGTAACAGTGAGAAACGCACTGTCTTGGCGAAAGAAAGCGTTTTTGTACAACTTCATATGAATAGCTGTAACTTTTGATAGAAGACTCGGATACACATGTTTATGGCTGTATCTTATAGAACTCAAGGTTCCCGTGCTGGGCAAACAGGTTTTGCAGCTGTTTGAGCTAAGATTTCCAAGTTATTCACATAATGAAAACCTATACTTTGTTTCGGTCGAGTTCCCCATTCAAATGCATGTAACAGTGAGAAACGCACTGTCTTGGCGAAAGAAAGCGTTTTTGTACAACTTCATAGAAATAGCTGTAACTTTTGATAGAAGACTCAGACAAACATGTTTATGGCCTTATATTATAGAACTCAAGGTCTCCGTGCTGGGAAAACAGGTTTTGCAGCTGTTTGAGCTAAGATTTCCAAGTTATTCACATAATGAAAACCTATACTTTGTTTCGGTGGAGTTCCCCATTCAAATGCATGTAACAGTGAGAAACGCACTGTCTTGGCGAAAGAAAGCGTTTTTGTACAACTTCATAGAAATAGCTGTAACTTTTGATAGAAGACTCAGACAAACATGTTTATGGCCTTATCTTATAGAACTCAAGGTCTCCGTGCTGGGAAAACTGGTTTTGCAGCTGTTTGAGCTAAGATTTCCAAGTTATTCACATAATGAAAACTTGTACTTTGTTTCGGTGGAGTTCCCCATTCAAATGCATGTAACAGTGAGAAACGCACTGTCTTGGCGAAAGAAAGCGTTTTTGTACAACTTCATAGAAATAGCTGTAACTTTTGATAGAAGACTCAGACAAACATGTTTATGGCTTTATCTTATAGAACTCAAGGTCTCCGTGCTGGGAAAACAGGTTATGCAGCTGTTTGAGCTAAGATTTCCAAGTTATTCACATAATGAAAACCTATACTTTGTTTCGGTCGAGTTCCCCATTCAAATGCATGTAACAGTGAGAAACGCACTGTCTTGGCGAAAGAAAGCGTTTTTGTACAACTTCATATAAATAGCTGTAACTTTTGATAGAAGACTCGGATACACATGTTTATGGCTTTATCTTATAGAACTCAAGGTCTCCGTGCTGGGAAAACTGGTTTTGCAGCTGTTTGAGCTAAGATTTCCAAGTTATTCACATAATGAAAACCTATACTTTGTTTCGGTGGAGTTCCCCATTCAAATGCATGTAACAGTGAGAAACGCACTGTCTTGGCGAAAGAAAGCGTTTTTGTACAACTTCATATGAATAGCTGTAACTTTTGATAGAAGACTCGGATACACATGTTTATGGCTGTATCTTATAGAACTCAAGGTTCCCGTGCTGGGCAAACAGGTTTTGCAGCTGTTTGAGCTAAGATTTCCAAGTTATTCACATAATGAAAACCTATACTTTGTTTCGGTCGAGTTCCCCATTCAAATGCATGTAACAGTGAGAAACGCACTGTCTTGGCGAAAGAAAGCGTTTTTGTACAACTTCATAGAAATAGCTGTAACTTTTGATAGAAGACTCAGACAAACATGTTTATGGCCTTATATTATAGAACTCAAGGTCTCCGTGCTGGGAAAACAGGTTTTGCAGCTGTTTGAGCTAAGATTTCCAAGTTATTCACATAATGAAAACCTATACTTTGTTTCGGTCGAGTTCCCCATTCAAATGCATGTAACAGTGAGAAACGCACTGTCTTGGCGAAAGAAAGCGTTTTTGTACAACTTCATATGAATAGCTGTAACTTTTGATAGAAGACTCAGACAAACATGTTTATGGCTTTATCTTATAGAACTCAAGGTTCCCGTGCTGGGAAAACAGGTTTTGCAGCTGTTTGAGCTAAGATTTCCAAGTTATTCACATAATGAAAACCTATACTTTGTTTCGGTCGAGTTCCCCATTCAAATGAACAGTGAGAAACGCACTGTCTTGGCGAAAGAAAGCGTTTTTGTACAACTTCATATAAATAGCTGTAACTTTTGATAGAAGACTCGGATACACATGTTTATGGCTTTATCTTATAGAACTCAAGGTTCCCGTGCTGGGAAAACAGGTTTTGTAGCTGTTTGAGCTAAGATTTCCAAGTTATTCACATAATGAAAACCTATACTTTGTTTCGGTCGAGTTCCCCATTCAAATGCATGTAACAGTGAGAAACGCACTGTCTTGGCGAAAGAAAGCGTTTTTGTACAACTTCATATGAATAGCTGTAACTTTTGATAGAAGACTCGGATACACATGTTTATGGCTTTATCTTATAGAACTCAAGGTCTCCGTGCTGGGAAAACAGGTTTTGCAGCTGTTTGAGCTAAGATTTCCAAGTTATTCACATAATGAAAACTTGTACTTTGTTTCGGTGGAGTTCCCCATTCAAATGCATGTAACAGTGAGAAACGCACTGTCTTGGCGAAAGAAAGCGTTTTTGTACAACTTCATAGAAATAGCTGTAACTTTTGATAGAAGACTCAGACAAACATGTTTATGGCTTTATCTTATAGAACTCAAGGTCTCCGTGCTGGGAAAACTGGTTTTGCAGCTGTTTGAGCTAAGATTTCCAAGTTATTCACATAATGAAAACTTGTACTTTGTTTCGGTGGAGTTCCCCATTCAAATGCATGTAACAGTGAGAAACGCACTGTCTTGGCGAAAGAAAGCGTTTTTGTACAACTTCATATGAATAGCTGTAACTTTTGATAGAAGACTCGGATACACATGTTTATGGCTTTATCTTATAGAACTCAAGGTTCCCGTGCTGGGCAAACAGGTTTTGCAGCTGTTTGAGCTAAGATTTCCAAGTTATTCACATAATGAAAACCTATACTTTGTTTCGGTCGAGTTCCCCATTCAAATGCATGTAACAGTGAGAAACGCACTGTCTTGGCGAAAGAAAGCGTTTTTGTACAACTTCATAGAAATAGCTGTAACTTTTGATAGAAGACTCAGACAAACATGTTTATGGCCTTATATTATAGAACTCAAGGTCTCCGTGCTGGGAAAACAGGTTTTGCAGCTGTTTGAGCTAAGATTTCCAAGTTATTCACATAATGAAAACCTATACTTTGTTTCGGTCGAGTTCCCCATTCAAATCCATGTAACAGTGAGAAACGCACTGTCTTGGCGAAAGAAAGTGTTTTTGTACAACTTCGTAGAAATAGCTGTAACTTTTGATAGAAGACTCAGACAAACATGTTTATGGCCTTATATTATAGAACTCAAGGTCTCCGTGCTGGGAAAACAGGTTTTGCAGCTGTTTGAGCTAAGATTTCCAAGTTATTCACATAATGAAAACCTATACTTTGTTTCGGTCGAGTTCCCCATTCAAATGCATGTAACAGTGAGAAACGCACTGTCTTGGCGAAAGAAAGCGTTTTTGTACAACTTCATATGAATAGCTGTAACTTTTGATAGAAGACTCGGATACACATGTTTATGGCTTTATCTTATAGAACTCAAGGTTCCCGTGCTGGGAAAACAGGTTTTGCAGCTGTTTGAGCTAAGATTTCCAAGTTATTCACATAATGAAAACCTATACTTTGTTTCGGTCGAGTTCCCCATTCAAATGAACAGTGAGAAACGCACTGTCTTGGCGAAAGAAAGCGTTTTTGTACAACTTCATAGAAATAGCTGTAACTTTTGATAGAAGACTCGGATACACATGTTTATGGCTTTATCTTATAGAACTCAAGGTTCCCGTGCTGGGAAAACAGGTTTTGCAGCTGTTTGAGCTAAGATTTCCAAGTTATTCACATAATGAAAACCTTTACTTTGTTTCGGTCGAGTTCCCCATTCAAATGCATGTAACAGTGAGAAACGCACTGTCTTGGCGAAAGAAAGCGTTTTTGTACAACTTCATATAAATAGCTGTAACTTTTGATAGAAGACTCAGACAAACATGTTTATGGCTTTATCTTATAGAACTCAAGGTCTCCGTGCTGGGAAAACTGGTTTTGCAGCTGTTTGAGCTAAGATTTCCAAGTTATTCACATAATGAAAACTTGTACTTTGTTTCGGTCGAGTTCCCCATTCAAATGCATGTAACAGTGAGAAACGCACTGTCTTGGCGAAAGAAAGCGTTTTTGTACAACTTCATATGAATAGCTGTAACTCTTGATAGAAGACTCGGATACACATGTTTATGGCTTTATCTTATAGAACTCAAGGTTCCCGTGCTGGGCAAACAGGTTTTGCAGCTGTTTGAGCTAAGATTTCCAAGTTATTCACATAATTAAAACCTATACTTTGTTTCGGTCGAGTTCCCCATTCAAATGCATGTAACAGTGAGAAACGCACTGTCTTGGCGAAAGAAAGCGTTTTTGTACAACTTCATAGAAATAGCTGTAACTTTTGATAGAAGACTCAGACAAACATGTTTATGGCCTTATATTATAGAACTCAAGGTCTCCGTGCTGGGAAAACAGGTTTTGCAGCTGTTTGAGCTAAGATTTCCAAGTTATTCACATAATGAAAACCTATACTTTGTTTCGGTCGAGTTCCCCATTCAAATGCATATAACAGTGAGAAACGCACTGTATTGGCGAAAGAAAGCGTTTTTGTACAACTTCATAGAAATAGCTGTAACTTTTGATAGAAGACTCGGACAAACATGTTTATGGCTTTATCTTATAGAACTCAAGGTCTCCGTGCTGGGAAAACAGGTTATGCAGCTGTTTGAGCTAAGATTTCCAAGTTATTCACATAATGAAAACCTATACTTTGTTTCGGTCGAGTTCCCCATTCAAATGCATGTAACAGTGAGAAACGCACTGTCTTGGCGAAAGAAAGCGTTTTTGTACAACTTCATAGAAATAGCTGTAACTTTTGATAGAAGACTCGGATACACATGTTTATGGCTTTATCTTATAGAACTCAAGGTTCCCGTGCTGGGAAAACAGGTTTTGCAGCTGTTTGAGCTAAGATTTCCAAGTTATTCACATAATGAAAACCTATACTTTGTTTCGGTCGAGTTCCCCATTCAAATGCATGTAACAGTGAGAAACGCACTGTCTTGGCGAAAGAAAGCGTTTTTGTACAACTTCATATAAATAGCTGTAACTTTTGATAGAAGACTCGGATACACATGTTTATGGCTTTATCTTATAGAACTCAAGGTCTCCGTGCTGGGAAAACAGGTTTTGCAGCTGTTTGAGCTAAGATTTCCAAGTTATTCACATAATGAAAACCTATACTTTGTTTCGGTCGAGTTCCCCATTCAAATGCATGTAACAGTGAGAAACGCACTGTCTTGGCGAAAGAAAGCGTTTTTGTACAACTTCATATAAATAGCTGTAACTTTTGATAGAAGACTCGGATACACATGTTTATGGCTTTATCTTATAGAACTCAAGGTCTCCGTGCTGGGAAAACAGGTTTTGCAGCTGTTTGAGCTAAGATTTCCAAGTTATTCACATAATGAAAACCTATACTTTGTTTCGGTCGAGTTCCCCATTCAAATGCATGTAACAGTGAGAAACGCACTGTCTTGGCGAAAGAAAGCGTTTTTGTACAACTTCATAGAAATAGCTGTAACTTTTGATAGAAGACTCAGACAAACATGTTTATGGCTTTATCTTATAGAACTCAAGGTCTCCGTGCTGGGAAAACAGGTTTTGCAGCTGTTTGAGCTAAGATTTCCAAGTTATTCACATAATGAAAACCTATACTTTGTTTCGGTCGAGTTCCCCATTCAAATGCATGTAACAGTGAGAAACGCACTGTATTGGCGAAAGAAAGCGTTTTTGTACAACTTCATAGAAATAGCTGTAACTTTTGATAGAAGACTCAGACAAACATGTTTATGGCCTTATATTATAGAACTCAAGGTCTCCGTGCTGGGAAAACAGGTTTTGCAGCTGTTTGAGCTAAGATTTCCAAGTTATTCACATAATGAAAACATATACTTTGTTTCGGTCGAGTTCCCCATTCAAATGCATGTAACAGTGAAAAACGCACTGTATTGGCGAAAGAAAGCGTTTTTGTACAACTTCATAGAAATAGCTGTAACTTTTGATAGAAGACTCGGACAAACATGTTTATGGCTTTATCTTATAGAACTCAAGGTCTCCGTGCTGGGAAAACAGGTTATGCAGCTGTTTGAGCTAAGATTTCCAAGTTATTCACATAATGAAAACCTATACTTTGTTTCGGTCGAGTTCCCCATTCAAATGCATGTAACAGTGAGAAATGCACTGTCTTGGCGAAAGAAAGCGTTTTTGTACAACTTCATAGAAATAGCTGTAACTTTTGATAGAAGACTCAGACAAACATGTTTATGGCTTTATCTTATAGAACTCAAGGTCTCCGTGCTGGGAAAACAGGTTTTGCAGCTGTTTGAGCTAAGATTTCCAAGTTATTCACATAATGAAAACCTATACTTTGTTTCGGTCGAGTTCCCCATTCAAATGCATGTAACAGTGAGAAACGCACTGTCTTGGCGAAAGAAAGCGTTTTTGTACAACTTCATATAAATAGCTGTAACTTTTGATAGAAGACTCAGACAAACATGTTTATGGCTTTATCTTATAGAACTCAAGGTCTCCGTGCTGGGAAAACAGGTTTTGCAGCTGTTTGAGCTAAGATTTCCAAGTTATTCACATAATGAAAACATATACTTTGTTTCGGTCGAGTTCCCCATTCAAATGCATGTAACAGTGAGAAACGCACTGTATTGGCGAAAGAAAGCGTTTTTGTACAACTTCATATAAATAGCTGTAACTTTTGATAGAAGACTCGGATACACATGTTTATGGCTTTATCTTATAGAACTCAAGGTTCCCGTGCTGGGAAAACAGGTTTTGCAGCTGTTTGAGCTAAGATTTCCAAGTTATTCACATAATGAAAACCTATACTTTGTTTCGGTCGAGTTCCCCATTCAAATGCATGTAACAGTGAGAAACGCACTGTCTTGGCGAAAGAAAGCGTTTTTGTACAACTTCATATAAATAGCTGTAACTTTTGATAGAAGACTCGGATACACATGTTTATGGCTTTATCTTATAGAACTCAAGGTTCCCGTGCTGGGAAAACTGGTTTTGCAGCTGTTTGAGCTAAGATTTCCAAGTTATTCACATAATGAAAACTTGTACTTTGTTTCGGTGGAGTTCCCCATTCAAATGCATGTAACAGTGAGAAACGCACTGTCTTGGCGAAAGAAAGCGTTTTTGTACAACTTCATATAAATAGCTGTAACTTTTGATAGAAGACTCGGATACACATGTTTATGGCTTTATCTTATAGAACTCAAGGTTCCCGTGCTGGGAAAACAGGTTTTGCAGCTGTTTGAGCTAAGATTTCCAAGTTATTCACATAATTAAAACCTATACTTTGTTTCGGTCGAGTTCCCCATTCAAATGCATGTAACAGTGAGAAACGCACTGTCTTGGCGAAAGAAAGCGTTTTTGTACAACTTCATAGAAATAGCTGTAACTTTTGATAGAAGACTCGGATACACATGTTTATGGCTTTATCTTATAGAACTCAAGGTTCCCGTGCTGGGAAAACAGGTTTTGCAGCTGTTTGAGCTAAGATTTCCAAGTTATTCACATAATGAAAACCTATACTTTGTTTCGGTCGAGTTCCCCATTCAAATGCATGTAACAGTGAGAAACGCACTGTCTTGGCGAAAGAAAGCGTTTTTGTACAACTTCATATAAATAGCTGTAACTTTTGATAGAAGACTCGGATACACATGTTTATGGCTTTATCTTATAGAACTCAAGGTCTCCGTGCTGGGAAAACAGGTTTTGCAGCTGTTTGAGCTAAGATTTCCAAGTTATTCACATAATGAAAACCTATACTTTGTTTCGGTCGAGTTCCCCATTCAAATGCATGTAACAGTGAGAAACGCACTGTCTTGGCGAAAGAAAGCGTTTTTGTACAACTTCATATAAATAGCTGTAACTTTTGATAGAAGACTCGGATACACATGTTTATGGCTTTATCTTATAGAACTCAAGGTCTCCGTGCTGGGAAAACAGGTTTTGCAGCTGTTTGAGCTAAGATTTCCAAGTTATTCACATAATGAAAACCTATACTTTGTTTCGGTCGAGTTCCCCATTCAAATGCATGTAACAGTGAGAAACGCACTGTATTGGCGAAAGAAAGCGTTTTTGTACAACTTCATAGAAATAGCTGTAACTTTTGATAGAAGACTCAGACAAACATGTTTATGGCCTTATATTATAGAACTCAAGGTCTCCGTGCTGGGAAAACAGGTTTTGCAGCTGTTTGAGCTAAGATTTCCAAGTTATTCACATAATGAAAACATATACTTTGTTTCGGTCGAGTTCCCCATTCAAATGCATGTAACAGTGAAAAACGCACTGTATTGGCGAAAGAAAGCGTTTTTGTACAACTTCATAGAAATAGCTGTAACTTTTGATAGAAGACTCGGACAAACATGTTTATGGCTTTATCTTATAGAACTCAAGGTCTCCGTGCTGGGAAAACAGGTTATGCAGCTGTTTGAGCTAAGATTTCCAAGTTATTCACATAATGAAAACCTATACTTTGTTTCGGTCGAGTTCCCCATTCAAATGCATGTAACAGTGAGAAACGCACTGTCTTGGCGAAAGAAAGCGTTTTTGTACAACTTCATAGAAATAGCTGTAACTTTTGATAGAAGACTCAGACAAACATGTTTATGGCTTTATCTTATAGAACTCAAGGTCTCCGTGCTGGGAAAACAGGTTTTGCAGCTGTTTGAGCTAAGATTTCCAAGTTATTCACATAATGAAAACCTATACTTTGTTTCGGTCGAGTTCCCCATTCAAATGCATGTAACAGTGAGAAACGCACTGTCTTGGCGAAAGAAAGCGTTTTTGTACAACTTCATATAAATAGCTGTAACTTTTGATAGAAGACTCAGACAAACATGTTTATGGCTTTATCTTATAGAACTCAAGGTCTCCGTGCTGGGAAAACAGGTTTTGCAGCTGTTTGAGCTAAGATTTCCAAGTTATTCACATAATGAAAACATATACTTTGTTTCGGTCGAGTTCCCCATTCAAATGCATGTAACAGTGAGAAACGCACTGTCTTGGCGAAAGAAAGCGTTTTTGTACAACTTCATATAAATAGCTGTAACTTTTGATAGAAGACTCGGATACACATGTTTATGGCTTTATCTTATAGAACTCAAGGTTCCCGTGCTGGGAAAACAGGTTTTGCAGCTGTTTGAGCTAAGATTTCCAAGTTATTCACATAATGAAAACCTATACTTTGTTTCGGTCGAGTTCCCCATTCAAATGCATGTAACAGTGAGAAACGCACTGTCTTGGCGAAAGAAAGCGTTTTTGTACAACTTCATATAAATAGCTGTAACTTTTGATAGAAGACTCGGATACACATGTTTATGGCTTTATCTTATAGAACTCAAGGTTCCCGTGCTGGGAAAACTGGTTTTGCAGCTGTTTGAGCTAAGATTTCCAAGTTATTCACATAATGATAACTTGTACTTTGTTTCGGTGGAGTTCCCCATTCAAATGCATGTAACAGTGAGAAACGCACTGTCTTGGCGAAAGAAAGCGTTTTTGTACAACTTCATATAAATAGCTGTAACTTTTGATAGAAGACTCGGATACACATGTTTATGGCTTTATCTTATAGAACTCAAGGTTCCCGTGCTGGGAAAACAGGTTTTGCAGCTGTTTGAGCTAAGATTTCCAAGTTATTCACATAATGAAAACCTATACTTTGTTTCGGTCGAGTTCCCCATTCAAATGCATGTAACAGTGAGAAACACACTGTATTGGCGAAAGAAAGCGTTTTTGTACAACTTCATAGAAATAGCTGTAACTTTTGATAGAAGACTCGGATACACATGTTTATGGCTTTATCTTATAGAACTCAAGGTTCCCGTGCTGGGAAAACAGATTTTGCAGCTGTTTGAGCTAAGATTTCCAAGTTATTCACATAATGAAAACCTATACTTTGTTTCGGTGGAGTTCCCCATTCAAATGCATGTAACAGTGAGAAACGCACTGTCTTGGCGAAAGAAAGCGTTTTTGTACAACTTCATATGAATAGCTGTAACTTTTGATAGAAGACTCGGATACACATGTTTATGGCTTTATCTTATAGAACTCAAGGTTCCCGTGCTGGGCAAACAGGTTTTGCAGCTGTTTGAGCTAAGATTTCCAAGTTATTCACATAATGAAAACCTATACTTTGTTTCGGTCGAGTTCCCCATTCAAATGCATGTAACAGTGAGAAACGCACTGTCTTGGCGAAAGAAAGCGTTTTTGTACAACATAGAAATAGCTGTAACTTTTGATAGAAGACTCAGACAAACATGTTTATGGCCTTATATTATAGAACTCAAGGTCTCCGTGCTGGGAAAACAGGTTTTGCAGCTGTTTGAGCTAAGATTTCCAAGTTATTCACATAATGAAAACCTATACTTTGTTTCGGTCGAGTTCCCCATTCAAATGCATGTAACAGTGAGAAACGCACTGTCTTGGCGAAAGAAAGCGTTTTTGTACAACTTCATAGAAATAGCTGTAATTTTTGATAGAAGACTCAGACAAACATGTTTATGGCTTTATCTTATAGAACTCAAGGTCTCCGTGCTGGGAAAACAGGTTTTGCAGCTGTTTGAGCTAAGATTTCCAAGTTATTCACATAATGAAAACTTGTACTTTGTTTCGGTCGAGTTCCCCATTCAAATGCATGTAACAGTGAGAAACGCACTGTCTTGGCGAAAGAAAGCGTTTTTGTACAACTTCATATGAATAGCTGTAACTTTTGATAGAAGACTCGGATACACATGTTTATGGCTTTATCTTATAGAACTCAAGGTTCCCGTGCTGGGAAAACAGGTTTTGCAGCTGTTTGAGCTAAGATTTCCAAGTTATTCACATAATGAAAACCTATACTTTGTTTCGGTCGAGTTCCCCATTCAAATGCATGTAACAGTGAGAAACGCACTGTCTTGGCGAAAGAAAGCGTTTTTGTACAACTTCATATAAATAGCTGTAACTTTTGATAGAAGACTCGGATACACATGTTTATGGCTTTATCTTATAGAACTCAAGGTTCCCGTGCTGGGCAAACAGGTTTTGCAGCTGTTTGAGCTAAGATTTCCAAGTTATTCACATAATTAAAACCTATACTTTGTTTCGGTGGAGTTCCCCATTCAAATGCATGTAACAGTGAGAAACGCACTGTCTTGGCGAAAGAAAGCGTTTTTGTACAACTTCATAGAAATAGCTGTAACTTTTGATAGAAGACTCGGACAAACATGTTTATGGCTTTATCTTATAGAACTCAAGGTCTCCGTGCTGGGAAAACAGGTTATGCAGCTGTTTGAGCTAAGATTTCCAAGTTATTCACATAATGAAAACCTATACTTTGTTTCGGTCGAGTTCCCCATTCAAATGCATGTAACAGTGAGAAACGCACTGTCTTGGCGAAAGAAAGCGTTTTTGTACAACTTCATATAAATAGCTGTAACTTTTGATAGAAGACTCGGATACACATGTTTATGGCTTTATCTTATAGAACTCAAGGTTCCCGTGCTGGGAAAACAGGTTTTGTAGCTGTTTGAGCTAAGATTTCCAAGTTATTCACATAATGAAAACCTATACTTTGTTTCGGTGGAGTTCCCCATTCAAATGCATGTAACAGTGAGAAACGCACTGTCTTGGCGAAAGAAAGCGTTTTTGTACAACTTCATATAAATAGCTGTAACTTTTGATAGAAGACTCAGACAAACATGTTTATGGCTTTATCTTATAGAACTCAAGGTCTCCGTGCTGGGAAAACTGGTTTTGCAGCTGTTTGAGCTAAGATTTCCAAGTTATTCACATAATGAAAACTTGTACTTTGTTTCGGTGGAGTTCCCCATTCAAATGCATGTAACAGTGAGAAACGCACTGTCTTGGCGAAAGAAAGCGTTTTTGTACAACTTCATATAAATAGCTGTAACTTTTGATAGAAGACTCGGATACACATGTTTATGGCTTTATCTTATAGAACTCAAGGTTCCCGTGCTGGGAAAACAGGTTTTGCAGCTGTTTGAGCTAAGATTTCCAAGTTATTCACATAATGAAAACCTATACTTTGTTTCGGTGGAGTTCCCCATTCAAATGCATGTAACAGTGAGAAACGCACTGTCTTGGCGAAAGAAAGCGTTTTTGTACAACTTCATATGAATAGCTGTAACTTTTGATAGAAGACTCGGATACACATGTTTATGGCTTTATCTTATAGAACTCAAGGTTCCCGTGCTGGGAAAACAGGTTTTGCAGCTGTTTGAGCTAAGATTTCCAAGTTATTCACATAATGAAAACCTATACTTTGTTTCGGTCGAGTTCCCCATTCAAATGCATGTAACAGTGAGAAACGCACTGTCTTGGCGAAAGAAAGCGTTTTTGTACAACTTCATATAAATAGCTGTAACTTTTGATAGAAGACTCGGATACACATGTTTATGGCTTTATCTTATAGAACTCAAGGTTCCCGTGCTGGGAAAACAGGTTTTGTAGCTGTTTGAGCTAAGATTTCCAAGTTATTCACATAATGAAAACCTATACTTTGTTTCGGTCGAGTTCCCCATTCAAATGCATGTAACAGTGAGAAATGCACTGTCTTGGCGAAAGAAAGCGTTTTTGTACAACTTCATAGAAATAGCTGTAACTTTTGATAGAAGACTCAGACAAACATGTTTATGGCTTTATCTTATAGAACTCAAGGTCTCCGTGCTGGGAAAACAGGTTTTGCAGCTGTTTGAGCTAAGATTTCCAAGTTATTCACATAATGAAAACCTATACTTTGTTTCGGTCGAGTTCCCCATTCAAATGCATGTAACAGTGAGAAACGCACTGTCTTGGCGAAAGAAAGCGTTTTTGTACAACTTCATATAAATAGCTGTAACTTTTGATAGAAGACTCAGACAAACATGTTTATGGCTTTATCTTATAGAACTCAAGGTCTCCGTGCTGGGAAAACAGGTTTTGCAGCTGTTTGAGCTAAGATTTCCAAGTTATTCACATAATGAAAACCTATACTTTGTTTCGGTCGAGTTCCCCATTCAAATGCATGTAACAGTGAGAAACGCACTGTCTTGGCGAAAGAAAGCGTTTTTGTACAACTTCATAGAAATAGCTGTAACTTTTGATAGAAGACTCAGACAAACATGTTTATGGCCTTATATTATAGAACTCAAGGTCTCCGTGCTGGGAAAACTGGTTTTGCAGCTGTTTGAGCTAAGATTTCCAAGTTATTCACATAATGAAAACCTATACTTTGTTTCGGTCGAGTTCCCCATTCAAATGCATGTAACAGTGAGAAACGCACTGTCTTGGCGAAAGAAAGCGTTTTTGTACAACTTCATATGAATAGCTGTAACTTTTGATAGAAGACTCGGATACACATGTTTATGGCTTTATCTTATAGAACTCAAGGTCTCTGTGCTGGGAAAACAGGTTTTGCAGCTGTTTGAGCTAAGATTTCCAAGTTATTCACATAATGAAAACTTGTACTTTGTTTCGGTGGAGTTCCCCATTCAAATGCATGTAACAGTGAGAAACGCACTGTCTTGGCGAAAGAAAGCGTTTTTGTACAACTTCATATGAATAGCTGTAACTTTTGATAGAAGACTCGGATACACATGTTTATGGCTTTATCTTATAGAACTCAAGGTTCCCGTGCTGGGAAAACAGGTTTTGCAGCTGTTTGAGCTAAGATTTCCAAGTTATTCACATAATGAAAACCTATACTTTGTTTCGGTCGAGTTCCCCATTCAAATGCATGTAACAGTGAGAAACGCACTGTCTTGGCGAAAGAAAGCGTTTTTGTACAACTTCATATAAATAGCTGTAACTTTTGATAGAAGACTCGGATACACATGTTTATGGCTTTATCTTATAGAACTCAAGGTTCCCGTGCTGGGCAAACAGGTTTTGCAGCTGTTTGAGCTAAGATTTCCAAGTTATTCACATAATTAAAACCTATACTTTGTTTCGGTGGAGTTCCCCATTCAAATGCATGTAACAGTGAGAAACGCACTGTATTGGCGAAAGAAAGCGTTTTTGTACAACTTCATAGAAATAGCTGTAACTTTTGATAGAAGACTCGGACAAACATGTTTATGGCTTTATCTTATAGAACTCAAGGTCTCCGTGCTGGGAAAACAGGTTATGCAGCTGTTTGAGCTAAGATTTCCAAGTTATTCACATAATGAAAACCTATACTTTGTTTCGGTCGAGTTCCCCATTCAAATGCATGTAACAGTGAGAAACGCACTGTCTTGGCGAAAGAAAGCGTTTTTGTACAACTTCATATAAATAGCTGTAACTTTTGATAGAAGACTCGGATACACATGTTTATGGCTTTATCTTATAGAACTCAAGATTCCCGTGCTGGGAAAACAGGTTTTGTAGCTGTTTGAGCTAAGATTTCCAAGTTATTCACATAATGAAAACCTATACTTTGTTTCGGTGGAGTTCCCCATTCAAATGCATGTAACAGTGAGAAACGCACTGTCTTGGCGAAAGAAAGCGTTTTTGTACAACTTCATATAAATAGCTGTAACTTTTGATAGAAGACTCAGACAAACATGTTTATGGCTTTATCTTATAGAACTCAAGGTCTCCGTGCTGGGAAAACTGGTTTTGCAGCTGTTTGAGCTAAGATTTCCAAGTTATTCACATAATGAAAACTTGTACTTTGTTTCGGTGGAGTTCCCCATTCAAATGCATGTAACAGTGAGAAACGCACTGTCTTGGCGAAAGAAAGCGTTTTTGTACAACTTCATATGAATAGCTGTAACTTTTGATAGAAGACTCGGATACACATGTTTATGGCTTTATCTTATAGAACTCAAGGTTCCCGTGCTGGGAAAACAGGTTTTGCAGCTGTTTGAGCTAAGATTTCCAAGTTATTCACATAATGAAAACCTATACTTTGTTTCGGTCGAGTTCCCCATTCAAATGCATGTAACAGTGAGAAACGCACTGTCTTGGCGAAAGAAAGCGTTTTTGTACAACTTCATAGAAATAGCTGTAACTTTTGATAGAAGACTCAGACAAACATGTTTATGGCTTTATCTTATAGAACTCAAGGTCTCCGTGCTGGGAAAACTGGTTTTGCAGCTGTTTGAGCTAAGATTTCCAAGTTATTCACATAATGAAAACCTATACTTTGTTTCGGTGGAGTTCCCCATTCAAATGCATGTAACAGTGAGAAACGCACTGTCTTGGCGAAAGAAAGCGTTTTTGTACAACTTCATAGAAATAGCTGTAACTTTTGATAGAAGACTCAGACAAACATGTTTATGGCTTTATCTTATAGAACTCAAGGTTCCCGTGCTGGGAAAACAGGTTTTGTAGCTGTTTGAGCTAAGATTTCCAAGTTATTCACATAATGAAAACCTATACTTTGTTTCGGTCGAGTTCCCCATTCAAATGCATGTAACAGTGAGAAACGCACTGTCTTGGCGAAAGAAAGCGTTTTTGTACAACTTCATATAAATAGCTGTAACTTTTGATAGAAGACTCAGACAAACATGTTTATGGCTTTATCTTATAGAACTCAAGGTCTCCGTGCTGGGAAAACAGGTTTTGCAGCTGTTTGAGCTAAGATTTCCAAGTTATTCACATAATGAAAACCTATACTTTGTTTCGGTCGAGTTCCCCATTCAAATGCATGTAACAGTGAGAAACGCACTGTCTTGGCGAAAGAAAGCGTTTTTGTACAACTTCATATGAATAGCTGTAACTTTTGATAGAAGACTCAGACAAACATGTTTATGGCTTTATCTTATAGAACTCAAGGTCTCCGTGCTGGGAAAACAGGTTTTGCAGCTGTTTGAGCTAAGATTTCCAAGTTATTCACATAATGAAAACTTGTACTTTGTTTCGGTCGAGTTCCCCATTCAAATGCATGTAACAGTGAGAAACGCACTGTCTTGGCGAAAGAAAGCGTTTTTGTACAACTTCATATGAATAGCTGTAACTTTTGATAGAAGACTCGGATACACATGTTTATGGCTGTATCTTATAGAACTCAAGGTTCCCGTGCTGGGCAAACAGGTTTTGCAGCTGTTTGAGCTAAGATTTCCAAGTTATTCACATAATGAAAACCTATACTTTGTTTCGGTCGAGTTCCCCATTCAAATGCATGTAACAGTGAGAAACGCACTGTCTTGGCGAAAGAAAGCGTTTTTGTACAACTTCATAGAAATAGCTGTAACTTTTGATAGAAGACTCAGACAAACATGTTTATGGCTTTATCTTATAGAACTCAAGGTCTCCGTGCTGGGAAAACAGGTTTTGCAGCTGTTTGAGCTAAGATTTCCAAGTTATTCACATAATGAAAACCTATACTTTGTTTCGGTCGAGTTCCCCATTCAAATGCATGTAACAGTGAGAAATGCACTGTCTTGGCGAAAGAAAGCGTTTTTGTACAACTTCATAGAAATAGCTGTAACTTTTGATAGAAGACTCAGACAAACATGTTTATGGCCTTATCTTATAGAACTCAAGGTCTCCGTGCTGGGAAAACAGGTTTTGCAGCTGTTTGAGCTAAGATTTCCAAGTTATTCACATAATGAAAACCTATACTTTGTTTCGGTCGAGTTCCCCATTCAAATGCATGTAACAGTGAGAAACGCACTGTCTTGGCGAAAGAAAGCGTTTTTGTACAACTTCATAGAAATAGCTGTAACTTTTGATAGAAGACTCAGACAAACATGTTTATGGCTTTATCTTATAGAACTCAAGGTTCCCGTGCTGGGAAAACAGGTTTTGTAGCTGTTTGAGCTAAGATTTCCAAGTTATTCACATAATGAAAACCTATACTTTGTTTCGGTCGAGTTCCCCATTCAAATGCATGTAACAGTGAGAAACGCACTGTCTTGGCGAAAGAAAGCGTTTTTGTACAACTTCATATAAATAGCTGTAACTTTTGATAGAAGACTCAGACAAACATGTTTATGGCTTTATCTTATAGAACTCAAGGTCTCCGTGCTGGGAAAACAGGTTTTGCAGCTGTTTGAGCTAAGATTTCCAAGTTATTCACATAATGAAAACCTATACTTTGTTTCGGTCGAGTTCCCCATTCAAATGCATGTAACAGTGAGAAACGCACTGTCTTGGCGAAAGAAAGCGTTTTTGTACAACTTCATATAAATAGCTGTAACTTTTGATAGAAGACTCAGACAAACATGTTTATGGCTTTATCTTATAGAACTCAAGGTCTCCGTGCTGGGAAAACAGGTTTTGCAGCTGTTTGAGCTAAGATTTCCAAGTTATTCACATAATGAAAACTTGTACTTTGTTTCGGTCGAGTTCCCCATTCAAATGCATGTAACAGTGAGAAACGCACTGTCTTGGCGAAAGAAAGCGTTTTTGTACAACTTCATAGAAATAGCTGTAACTTTTGATAGAAGACTCAGACAAACATGTTTATGGCTTTATCTTATAGAACTCAAGGTTCCCGTGCTGGGAAAACAGGTTTTGTAGCTGTTTGAGCTAAGATTTCCAAGTTATTCACATAATGAAAACCTATACTTTGTTTCGGTCGAGTTCCCCATTCAAATGCATGTAACAGTGAGAAACGCACTGTCTTGGCGAAAGAAAGCGTTTTTGTACAACTTCATATGAATAGCTGTAACTTTTGATAGAAGACTCGGATACACATGTTTATGGCTTTATCTTATAGAACTCAAGGTTCCCGTGCTGGGAAAACAGGTTTTGCAGCTGTTTGAGCTAAGATTTCCAAGTTATTCACATAATGAAAACCTATACTTTGTTTCGGTCGAGTTCCCCATTCAAATGCATGTAACAGTGAGAAACGCACTGTCTTGGCGAAAGAAAGCGTTTTTGTACAACTTCATATAAATAGCTGTAACTTTTGATAGAAGACTCGGATACACATGTTTATGGCTTTATCTTATAGAACTCAAGGTTCCCGTGCTGGGCAAACAGGTTTTGCAGCTGTTTGAGCTAAGATTTCCAAGTTATTCACATAATTAAAACCTATACTTTGTTTCGGTGGAGTTCCCCATTCAAATGCATGTAACAGTGAGAAACGCACTGTATTGGCGAAAGAAAGCGTTTTTGTACAACTTCATAGAAATAGCTGTAACTTTTGATAGAAGACTCGGACAAACATGTTTATGGCTTTATCTTATAGAACTCAAGGTCTCCGTGCTGGGAAAACAGGTTATGCAGCTGTTTGAGCTAAGATTTCCAAGTTATTCACATAATGAAAACCTATACTTTGTTTCGGTCGAGTTCCCCATTCAAATGCATGTAACAGTGAGAAACGCACTGTCTTGGCGAAAGAAAGCGTTTTTGTACAACTTCATATAAATAGCTGTAACTTTTGATAGAAGACTCGGATACACATGTTTATGGCTTTATCTTATAGAACTCAAGATTCCCGTGCTGGGAAAACAGGTTTTGTAGCTGTTTGAGCTAAGATTTCCAAGTTATTCACATAATGAAAACCTATACTTTGTTTCGGTGGAGTTCCCCATTCAAATGCATGTAACAGTGAGAAACGCACTGTCTTGGCGAAAGAAAGCGTTTTTGTACAACTTCATATAAATAGCTGTAACTTTTGATAGAAGACTCAGACAAACATGTTTATGGCTTTATCTTATAGAACTCAAGGTCTCCGTGCTGGGAAAACTGGTTTTGCAGCTGTTTGAGCTAAGATTTCCAAGTTATTCACATAATGAAAACTTGTACTTTGTTTCGGTGGAGTTCCCCATTCAAATGCATGTAACAGTGAGAAACGCACTGTCTTGGCGAAAGAAAGCGTTTTTGTACAACTTCATATGAATAGCTGTAACTTTTGATAGAAGACTCGGATACACATGTTTATGGCTTTATCTTATAGAACTCAAGGTTCCCGTGCTGGGAAAACAGGTTTTGCAGCTGTTTGAGCTAAGATTTCCAAGTTATTCACATAATGAAAACCTATACTTTGTTTCGGTCGAGTTCCCCATTCAAATGCATGTAACAGTGAGAAACGCACTGTCTTGGCGAAAGAAAGCGTTTTTGTACAACTTCATAGAAATAGCTGTAACTTTTGATAGAAGACTCAGACAAACATGTTTATGGCTTTATCTTATAGAACTCAAGGTCTCCGTGCTGGGAAAACTGGTTTTGCAGCTGTTTGAGCTAAGATTTCCAAGTTATTCACATAATGAAAACCTATACTTTGTTTCGGTGGAGTTCCCCATTCAAATGCATGTAACAGTGAGAAACGCACTGTCTTGGCGAAAGAAAGCGTTTTTGTACAACTTCATAGAAATAGCTGTAACTTTTGATAGAAGACTCAGACAAACATGTTTATGGCTTTATCTTATAGAACTCAAGGTTCCCGTGCTGGGAAAACAGGTTTTGTAGCTGTTTGAGCTAAGATTTCCAAGTTATTCACATAATGAAAACCTATACTTTGTTTCGGTCGAGTTCCCCATTCAAATGCATGTAACAGTGAGAAACGCACTGTCTTGGCGAAAGAAAGCGTTTTTGTACAACTTCATATAAATAGCTGTAACTTTTGATAGAAGACTCAGACAAACATGTTTATGGCTTTATCTTATAGAACTCAAGGTCTCCGTGCTGGGAAAACAGGTTTTGCAGCTGTTTGAGCTAAGATTTCCAAGTTATTCACATAATGAAAACCTATACTTTGTTTCGGTCGAGTTCCCCATTCAAATGCATGTAACAGTGAGAAACGCACTGTCTTGGCGAAAGAAAGCGTTTTTGTACAACTTCATATGAATAGCTGTAACTTTTGATAGAAGACTCAGACAAACATGTTTATGGCTTTATCTTATAGAACTCAAGGTCTCCGTGCTGGGAAAACAGGTTTTGCAGCTGTTTGAGCTAAGATTTCCAAGTTATTCACATAATGAAAACTTGTACTTTGTTTCGGTCGAGTTCCCCATTCAAATGCATGTAACAGTGAGAAACGCACTGTCTTGGCGAAAGAAAGCGTTTTTGTACAACTTCATATGAATAGCTGTAACTTTTGATAGAAGACTCGGATACACATGTTTATGGCTGTATCTTATAGAACTCAAGGTTCCCGTGCTGGGCAAACAGGTTTTGCAGCTGTTTGAGCTAAGATTTCCAAGTTATTCACATAATGAAAACCTATACTTTGTTTCGGTCGAGTTCCCCATTCAAATGCATGTAACAGTGAGAAACGCACTGTCTTGGCGAAAGAAAGCGTTTTTGTACAACTTCATAGAAATAGCTGTAACTTTTGATAGAAGACTCAGACAAACATGTTTATGGCTTTATCTTATAGAACTCAAGGTCTCCGTGCTGGGAAAACAGGTTTTGCAGCTGTTTGAGCTAAGATTTCCAAGTTATTCACATAATGAAAACCTATACTTTGTTTCGGTCGAGTTCCCCATTCAAATGCATGTAACAGTGAGAAATGCACTGTCTTGGCGAAAGAAAGCGTTTTTGTACAACTTCATAGAAATAGCTGTAACTTTTGATAGAAGACTCAGACAAACATGTTTATGGCCTTATCTTATAGAACTCAAGGTCTCCGTGCTGGGAAAACAGGTTTTGCAGCTGTTTGAGCTAAGATTTCCAAGTTATTCACATAATGAAAACCTATACTTTGTTTCGGTGGAGTTCCCCATTCAAATGCATGTAACAGTGAGAAACGCACTGTCTTGGCGAAAGAAAGCGTTTTTGTACAACTTCATAGAAATAGCTGTAACTTTTGATAGAAGACTCAGACAAACATGTTTATGGCTTTATCTTATAGAACTCAAGGTTCCCGTGCTGGGAAAACAGGTTTTGTAGCTGTTTGAGCTAAGATTTCCAAGTTATTCACATAATGAAAACCTATACTTTGTTTCGGTCGAGTTCCCCATTCAAATGCATGTAACAGTGAGAAACGCACTGTCTTGGCGAAAGAAAGCGTTTTTGTACAACTTCATATAAATAGCTGTAACTTTTGATAGAAGACTCAGACAAACATGTTTATGGCTTTATCTTATAGAACTCAAGGTCTCCGTGCTGGGAAAACAGGTTTTGCAGCTGTTTGAGCTAAGATTTCCAAGTTATTCACATAATGAAAACCTATACTTTGTTTCGGTCGAGTTCCCCATTCAAATGCATGTAACAGTGAGAAACGCACTGTCTTGGCGAAAGAAAGCGTTTTTGTACAACTTCATATAAATAGCTGTAACTTTTGATAGAAGACTCAGACAAACATGTTTATGGCTTTATCTTATAGAACTCAAGGTCTCCGTGCTGGGAAAACAGGTTTTGCAGCTGTTTGAGCTAAGATTTCCAAGTTATTCACATAATGAAAACTTGTACTTTGTTTCGGTCGAGTTCCCCATTCAAATGCATGTAACAGTGAGAAACGCACTGTCTTGGCGAAAGAAAGCGTTTTTGTACAACTTCATAGAAATAGCTGTAACTTTTGATAGAAGACTCAGACAAACATGTTTATGGCTTTATCTTATAGAACTCAAGGTTCCCGTGCTGGGAAAACAGGTTTTGTAGCTGTTTGAGCTAAGATTTCCAAGTTATTCACATAATGAAAACCTATACTTTGTTTCGGTCGAGTTCCCCATTCAAATGCATGTAACAGTGAGAAACGCACTGTCTTGGCGAAAGAAAGCGTTTTTGTACAACTTCATATGAATAGCTGTAACTTTTGATAGAAGACTCGGATACACATGTTTATGGCTTTATCTTATAGAACTCAAGGTTCCCGTGCTGGGAAAACAGGTTTTGCAGCTGTTTGAGCTAAGATTTCCAAGTTATTCACATAATGAAAACCTATACTTTGTTTCGGTCGAGTTCCCCATTCAAATGCATGTAACAGTGAGAAACGCACTGTCTTGGCGAAAGAAAGCGTTTTTGTACAACTTCATATAAATAGCTGTAACTTTTGATAGAAGACTCGGATACACATGTTTATGGCTTTATCTTATAGAACTCAAGGTTCCCGTGCTGGGCAAACAGGTTTTGCAGCTGTTTGAGCTAAGATTTCCAAGTTATTCACATAATTAAAACCTATACTTTGTTTCGGTGGAGTTCCCCATTCAAATGCATGTAACAGTGAGAAACGCACTGTATTGGCGAAAGAAAGCGTTTTTGTACAACTTCATAGAAATAGCTGTAACTTTTGATAGAAGACTCGGACAAACATGTTTATGGCTTTATCTTATAGAACTCAAGGTCTCCGTGCTGGGAAAACAGGTTATGCAGCTGTTTGAGCTAAGATTTCCAAGTTATTCACATAATGAAAACCTATACTTTGTTTCGGTCGAGTTCCCCATTCAAATGCATGTAACAGTGAGAAACGCACTGTCTTGGCGAAAGAAAGCGTTTTTGTACAACTTCATATAAATAGCTGTAACTTTTGATAGAAGACTCGGATACACATGTTTATGGCTTTATCTTATAGAACTCAAGATTCCCGTGCTGGGAAAACAGGTTTTGTAGCTGTTTGAGCTAAGATTTCCAAGTTATTCACATAATGAAAACCTATACTTTGTTTCGGTGGAGTTCCCCATTCAAATGCATGTAACAGTGAGAAACGCACTGTCTTGGCGAAAGAAAGCGTTTTTGTACAACTTCATATAAATAGCTGTAACTTTTGATAGAAGACTCAGACAAACATGTTTATGGCTTTATCTTATAGAACTCAAGGTCTCCGTGCTGGGAAAACTGGTTTTGCAGCTGTTTGAGCTAAGATTTCCAAGTTATTCACATAATGAAAACTTGTACTTTGTTTCGGTGGAGTTCCCCATTCAAATGCATGTAACAGTGAGAAACGCACTGTCTTGGCGAAAGAAAGCGTTTTTGTACAACTTCATATGAATAGCTGTAACTTTTGATAGAAGACTCGGATACACATGTTTATGGCTTTATCTTATAGAACTCAAGGTTCCCGTGCTGGGAAAACAGGTTTTGCAGCTGTTTGAGCTAAGATTTCCAAGTTATTCACATAATGAAAACCTATACTTTGTTTCGGTCGAGTTCCCCATTCAAATGCATGTAACAGTGAGAAACGCACTGTCTTGGCGAAAGAAAGCGTTTTTGTACAACTTCATAGAAATAGCTGTAACTTTTGATAGAAGACTCAGACAAACATGTTTATGGCTTTATCTTATAGAACTCAAGGTCTCCGTGCTGGGAAAACTGGTTTTGCAGCTGTTTGAGCTAAGATTTCCAAGTTATTCACATAATGAAAACCTATACTTTGTTTCGGTGGAGTTCCCCATTCAAATGCATGTAACAGTGAGAAACGCACTGTCTTGGCGAAAGAAAGCGTTTTTGTACAACTTCATAGAAATAGCTGTAACTTTTGATAGAAGACTCAGACAAACATGTTTATGGCTTTATCTTATAGAACTCAAGGTTCCCGTGCTGGGAAAACAGGTTTTGTAGCTGTTTGAGCTAAGATTTCCAAGTTATTCACATAATGAAAACCTATACTTTGTTTCGGTCGAGTTCCCCATTCAAATGCATGTAACAGTGAGAAACGCACTGTCTTGGCGAAAGAAAGCGTTTTTGTACAACTTCATATAAATAGCTGTAACTTTTGATAGAAGACTCAGACAAACATGTTTATGGCTTTATCTTATAGAACTCAAGGTCTCCGTGCTGGGAAAACAGGTTTTGCAGCTGTTTGAGCTAAGATTTCCAAGTTATTCACATAATGAAAACCTATACTTTGTTTCGGTCGAGTTCCCCATTCAAATGCATGTAACAGTGAGAAACGCACTGTCTTGGCGAAAGAAAGCGTTTTTGTACAACTTCATATGAATAGCTGTAACTTTTGATAGAAGACTCAGACAAACATGTTTATGGCTTTATCTTATAGAACTCAAGGTCTCCGTGCTGGGAAAACAGGTTTTGCAGCTGTTTGAGCTAAGATTTCCAAGTTATTCACATAATGAAAACTTGTACTTTGTTTCGGTCGAGTTCCCCATTCAAATGCATGTAACAGTGAGAAACGCACTGTCTTGGCGAAAGAAAGCGTTTTTGTACAACTTCATATGAATAGCTGTAACTTTTGATAGAAGACTCGGATACACATGTTTATGGCTGTATCTTATAGAACTCAAGGTTCCCGTGCTGGGCAAACAGGTTTTGCAGCTGTTTGAGCTAAGATTTCCAAGTTATTCACATAATGAAAACCTATACTTTGTTTCGGTCGAGTTCCCCATTCAAATGCATGTAACAGTGAGAAACGCACTGTCTTGGCGAAAGAAAGCGTTTTTGTACAACTTCATAGAAATAGCTGTAACTTTTGATAGAAGACTCAGACAAACATGTTTATGGCTTTATCTTATAGAACTCAAGGTCTCCGTGCTGGGAAAACAGGTTTTGCAGCTGTTTGAGCTAAGATTTCCAAGTTATTCACATAATGAAAACCTATACTTTGTTTCGGTCGAGTTCCCCATTCAAATGCATGTAACAGTGAGAAATGCACTGTCTTGGCGAAAGAAAGCGTTTTTGTACAACTTCATAGAAATAGCTGTAACTTTTGATAGAAGACTCAGACAAACATGTTTATGGCCTTATCTTATAGAACTCAAGGTCTCCGTGCTGGGAAAACAGGTTTTGCAGCTGTTTGAGCTAAGATTTCCAAGTTATTCACATAATGAAAACCTATACTTTGTTTCGGTGGAGTTCCCCATTCAAATGCATGTAACAGTGAGAAACGCACTGTCTTGGCGAAAGAAAGCGTTTTTGTACAACTTCATAGAAATAGCTGTAACTTTTGATAGAAGACTCAGACAAACATGTTTATGGCTTTATCTTATAGAACTCAAGGTTCCCGTGCTGGGAAAACAGGTTTTGTAGCTGTTTGAGCTAAGATTTCCAAGTTATTCACATAATGAAAACCTATACTTTGTTTCGGTCGAGTTCCCCATTCAAATGCATGTAACAGTGAGAAACGCACTGTCTTGGCGAAAGAAAGCGTTTTTGTACAACTTCATATAAATAGCTGTAACTTTTGATAGAAGACTCAGACAAACATGTTTATGGCTTTATCTTATAGAACTCAAGGTCTCCGTGCTGGGAAAACAGGTTTTGCAGCTGTTTGAGCTAAGATTTCCAAGTTATTCACATAATGAAAACCTATACTTTGTTTCGGTCGAGTTCCCCATTCAAATGCATGTAACAGTGAGAAACGCACTGTCTTGGCGAAAGAAAGCGTTTTTGTACAACTTCATATAAATAGCTGTAACTTTTGATAGAAGACTCAGACAAACATGTTTATGGCTTTATCTTATAGAACTCAAGGTCTCCGTGCTGGGAAAACAGGTTTTGCAGCTGTTTGAGCTAAGATTTCCAAGTTATTCACATAATGAAAACTTGTACTTTGTTTCGGTCGAGTTCCCCATTCAAATGCATGTAACAGTGAGAAACGCACTGTCTTGGCGAAAGAAAGCGTTTTTATACAACTTCATAGAAATAGCTGTAACTTTTGATAGAAGACTCAGACAAACATGTTTATGGCCTTATATTATAGAACTCAAGGTCTCCGTGCTGGGAAAACTGGTTTTGCAGCTGTTTGAGCTAAGATTTCCAAGTTATTCACATAATGAAAACCTATACTTTGTTTCGGTCGAGTTCCCCATTCAAATGCATGTAACAGTGAGAAACGCACTGTCTTGGCGAAAGAAAGCGTTTTTGTACAACTTCATATGAATAGCTGTAACTTTTGATAGAAGACTCGGATACACATGTTTATGGCTTTATCTTATAGAACTCAAGGTTCCCGTGCTGGGCAAACAGGTTTTGCA
Source organism: Copadichromis virginalis (assembly GCF_057382275.1). NCBI lineage: Eukaryota > Metazoa > Chordata > Actinopteri > Cichliformes > Cichlidae > Copadichromis > Copadichromis virginalis. The sequence continues at coordinate 4,678,340 of NC_140622.1, forward strand.
GCTGTTTGAGCTAAGATTTCCAAGTTATTCACATAATGAAAACCTATACTTTGTTTCGGTCGAGTTCCCCATTCAAATGCATGTAACAGTGAGAAACGCACTGTCTTGGCGAAAGAAAGCGTTTTTGTACAACTTCATAGAAATAGCTGTAACTTTTGATAGAAGACTCAGACAAACATGTTTATGGCTTTATCTTATAGAACTCAAGGTCTCCGTGCTGGGAAAACTGGTTTTGCAGCTGTTTGAGCTAAGATTTCCAAGTTATTCACATAATGAAAACTTGTACTTTGTTTCGGTGGAGTTCCCCATTCAAATGCATGTAACAGTGAGAAACGCACTGTCTTGGCGAAAGAAAGCGTTTTTGTACAACTTCATATGAATAGCTGTAACTTTTGATAGAAGACTCGGATACACATGTTTATGGCTTTATCTTATAGAACTCAAGGTTCCCGTGCTGGGCAAACAGGTTTTGCAGCTGTTTGAGCTAAGATTTCCAAGTTATTCACATAATGAAAACCTATACTTTGTTTCGGTCGAGTTCCCCATTCAAATGCATGTAACAGTGAGAAACGCACTGTCTTGGCGAAAGAAAGCGTTTTTGTACAACTTCATAGAAATAGCTGTAACTTTTGATAGAAGACTCAGACAAACATGTTTATGGCCTTATATTATAGAACTCAAGGTCTCCGTGCTGGGAAAACAGGTTTTGCAGCTGTTTGAGCTAAGATTTCCAAGTTATTCACATAATGAAAACCTATACTTTGTTTCGGTCGAGTTCCCCATTCAAATGCATGTAACAGTGAGAAACGCACTGTCTTGGCGAAAGAAAGCGTTTTTGTACAACTTCATAGAAATAGCTGTAACTTTTGATAGAAGACTCAGACAAACATGTTTATGGCTTTATCTTATAGAACTCAAGGTCTCCGTGCTGGGAAAACAGGTTTTGCAGCTGTTTGAGCTAAGATTTCCAAGTTATTCACATAATGAAAACTTGTACTTTGTTTCGGTCGAGTTCCCCATTCAAATGCATGTAACAGTGAGAAACGCACTGTCTTGGCGAAAGAAAGCGTTTTTGTACAACTTCATATGAATAGCTGTAACTTTTGATAGAAGACTCGGATACACATGTTTATGGCTTTATCTTATAGAACTCAAGGTTCCCGTGCTGGGAAAACAGGTTTTGCAGCTGTTTGAGCTAAGATTTCCAAGTTATTCACATAATGAAAACCTATACTTTGTTTCGGTCGAGTTCCCCATTCAAATGCATGTAACAGTGAGAAACGCACTGTCTTGGCGAAAGAAAGCGTTTTTGTACAACTTCATATAAATAGCTGTAACTTTTGATAGAAGACTCGGATACACATGTTTATGGCTTTATCTTATAGAACTCAAGGTTCCCGTGCTGGGCAAACAGGTTTTGCAGCTGTTTGAGCTAAGATTTCCAAGTTATTCACATAATTAAAACCTATACTTTGTTTCGGTGGAGTTCCCCATTCAAATGCATGTAACAGTGAGAAACGCACTGTATTGGCGAAAGAAAGCGTTTTTGTACAACTTCATAGAAATAGCTGTAACTTTTGATAGAAGACTCGGACAAACATGTTTATGGCTTTATCTTATAGAACTCAAGGTCTCCGTGCTGGGAAAACAGGTTATGCAGCTGTTTGAGCTAAGATTTCCAAGTTATTCACATAATGAAAACCTATACTTTGTTTCGGTCGAGTTCCCCATTCAAATGCATGTAACAGTGAGAAACGCACTGTCTTGGCGAAAGAAAGCGTTTTTGTACAACTTCATATAAATAGCTGTAACTTTTGATAGAAGACTCGGATACACATGTTTATGGCTTTATCTTATAGAACTCAAGGTTCCCGTGCTGGGAAAACAGGTTTTGTAGCTGTTTGAGCTAAGATTTCCAAGTTATTCACATAATGAAAACCTATACTTTGTTTCGGTGGAGTTCCCCATTCAAATGCATGTAACAGTGAGAAACGCACTGTCTTGGCGAAAGAAAGCGTTTTTGTACAACTTCATATAAATAGCTGTAACTTTTGATAGAAGACTCAGACAAACATGTTTATGGCTTTATCTTATAGAACTCAAGGTCTCCGTGCTGGGAAAACTGGTTTTGCAGCTGTTTGAGCTAAGATTTCCAAGTTATTCACATAATGAAAACTTGTACTTTGTTTCGGTGGAGTTCCCCATTCAAATGCATGTAACAGTGAGAAACGCACTGTCTTGGCGAAAGAAAGCGTTTTTGTACAACTTCATATAAATAGCTGTAACTTTTGATAGAAGACTCGGATAAACATGTTTATGGCTTTATCTTATAGAACTCAAGGTTCCCGTGCTGGGAAAACAGGTTTTGCAGCTGTTTGAGCTAAGATTTCCAAGTTATTCACATAATGAAAACCTATACTTTGTTTCGGTGGAGTTCCCCATTCAAATGCATGTAACAGTGAGAAACGCACTGTCTTGGCGAAAGAAAGCGTTTTTGTACAACTTCATATGAATAGCTGTAACTTTTGATAGAAGACTCGGATACACATGTTTATGGCTTTATCTTATAGAACTCAAGGTTCCCGTGCTGGGAAAACAGGTTTTGCAGCTGTTTGAGCTAAGATTTCCAAGTTATTCACATAATGAAAACCTATACTTTGTTTCGGTCGAGTTCCCCATTCAAATGCATGTAACAGTGAGAAACGCACTGTCTTGGCGAAAGAAAGCGTTTTTGTACAACTTCATATAAATAGCTGTAACTTTTGATAGAAGACTCGGATACACATGTTTATGGCTTTATCTTATAGAACTCAAGGTTCCCGTGCTGGGAAAACAGGTTTTGTAGCTGTTTGAGCTAAGATTTCCAAGTTATTCACATAATGAAAACCTATACTTTGTTTCGGTCGAGTTCCCCATTCAAATGCATGTAACAGTGAGAAATGCACTGTCTTGGCGAAAGAAAGCGTTTTTGTACAACTTCATAGAAATAGCTGTAACTTTTGATAGAAGACTCAGACAAACATGTTTATGGCTTTATCTTATAGAACTCAAGGTCTCCGTGCTGGGAAAACAGGTTTTGCAGCTGTTTGAGCTAAGATTTCCAAGTTATTCACATAATGAAAACCTATACTTTGTTTCGGTCGAGTTCCCCATTCAAATGCATGTAACAGTGAGAAACGCACTGTCTTGGCGAAAGAAAGCGTTTTTGTACAACTTCATATAAATAGCTGTAACTTTTGATAGAAGACTCAGACAAACATGTTTATGGCTTTATCTTATAGAACTCAAGGTCTCCGTGCTGGGAAAACAGGTTTTGCAGCTGTTTGAGCTAAGATTTCCAAGTTATTCACATAATGAAAACCTATACTTTGTTTCGGTCGAGTTCCCCATTCAAATGCATGTAACAGTGAGAAACGCACTGTCTTGGCGAAAGAAAGCGTTTTTGTACAACTTCATAGAAATAGCTGTAACTTTTGATAGAAGACTCAGACAAACATGTTTATGGCCTTATATTATAGAACTCAAGGTCTCCGTGCTGGGAAAACTGGTTTTGCAGCTGTTTGAGCTAAGATTTCCAAGTTATTCACATAATGAAAACCTATACTTTGTTTCGGTCGAGTTCCCCATTCAAATGCATGTAACAGTGAGAAACGCACTGTCTTGGCGAAAGAAAGCGTTTTTGTACAACTTCATATGAATAGCTGTAACTTTTGATAGAAGACTCGGATACACATGTTTATGGCTTTATCTTATAGAACTCAAGGTTCCCGTGCTGGGCAAACAGGTTTTGCAGCTGTTTGAGCTAAGATTTCCAAGTTATTCACATAATGAAAACCTATACTTTGTTTCGGTCGAGTTCCCCATTCAAATGCATGTAACAGTGAGAAACGCACTGTCTTGGCGAAAGAAAGCGTTTTTGTACAACTTCATAGAAATAGCTGTAACTTTTGATAGAAGACTCAGACAAACATGTTTATGGCTTTATCTTATAGAACTCAAGGTCTCCGTGCTGGGAAAACTGGTTTTGCAGCTGTTTGAGCTAAGATTTCCAAGTTATTCACATAATGAAAACTTGTACTTTGTTTCGGTCGAGTTCCCCATTCAAATGCATGTAACAGTGAGAAACGCACTGTCTTGGCGAAAGAAAGCGTTTTTGTACAACTTCATAGAAATAGCTGTAACTTTTGATAGAAGACTCAGACAAACATGTTTATGGCCTTATATTATAGAACTCAAGGTCTCCGTGCTGGGAAAACAGGTTTTGCAGCTGTTTGAGCTAAGATTTCCAAGTTATTCACATAATGAAAACCTATACTTTGTTTCGGTCGAGTTCCCCATTCAAATGCATGTAACAGTGAGAAACGCACTGTCTTGGCGAAAGAAAGCGTTTTTGTACAACTTCATAGAAATAGCTGTAACTTTTGATAGAAGACTCAGACAAACATGTTTATGGCCTTATATTATAGAACTCAAGGTCTCCGTGCTGGGAAAACAGGTTTTGCAGCTGTTTGAGCTAAGATTTCCAAGTTATTCACATAATGAAAACCTATACTTTGTTTCGGTCGAGTTCCCCATTCAAATGCATGTAACAGTGAGAAACGCACTGTCTTGGCGAAAGAAAGCGTTTTTGTACAACTTCATAGAAATAGCTGTAACTTTTGATAGAAGACTCAGACAAACATGTTTATGGCTTTATCTTATAGAACTCAAGGTCTCCGTGCTGGGAAAACAGGTTTTGCAGCTGTTTGAGCTAAGATTTCCAAGTTATTCACATAATGAAAACTTGTACTTTGTTTCGGTGGAGTTCCCCATTCAAATGCATGTAACAGTGAGAAACGCACTGTCTTGGCGAAAGAAAGCGTTTTTGTACAACTTCATATGAATAGCTGTAACTTTTGATAGAAGACTCGGATACACATGTTTATGGCTTTATCTTATAGAACTCAAGGTTCCCGTGCTGGGAAAACAGGTTTTGCAGCTGTTTGAGCTAAGATTTCCAAGTTATTCACATAATGAAAACCTATACTTTGTTTCGGTCGAGTTCCCCATTCAAATGCATGTAACAGTGAGAAACGCACTGTCTTGGCGAAAGAAAGCGTTTTTGTACAACTTCATATAAATAGCTGTAACTTTTGATAGAAGACTCGGATACACATGTTTATGGCTTTATCTTATAGAACTCAAGGTTCCCGTGCTGGGCAAACAGGTTTTGCAGCTGTTTGAGCTAAGATTTCCAAGTTATTCACATAATTAAAACCTATACTTTGTTTCGGTGGAGTTCCCCATTCAAATGCATGTAACAGTGAGAAACGCACTGTATTGGCGAAAGAAAGCGTTTTTGTACAACTTCATAGAAATAGCTGTAACTTTTGATAGAAGACTCGGACAAACATGTTTATGGCTTTATCTTATAGAACTCAAGGTCTCCGTGCTGGGAAAACAGGTTATGCAGCTGTTTGAGCTAAGATTTCCAAGTTATTCACATAATGAAAACCTATACTTTGTTTCGGTCGAGTTCCCCATTCAAATGCATGTAACAGTGAGAAACGCACTGTCTTGGCGAAAGAAAGCGTTTTTGTACAACTTCATATAAATAGCTGTAACTTTTGATAGAAGACTCGGATACACATGTTTATGGCTTTATCTTATAGAACTCAAGGTTCCCGTGCTGGGAAAACAGGTTTTGTAGCTGTTTGAGCTAAGATTTCCAAGTTATTCACATAATGAAAACCTATACTTTGTTTCGGTGGAGTTCCCCATTCAAATGCATGTAACAGTGAGAAACGCACTGTCTTGGCGAAAGAAAGCGTTTTTGTACAACTTCATATGAATAGCTGTAACTCTTGATAGAAGACTCGGATACACATGTTTATGGCTTTATCTTATAGAACTCAAGGTTCCCGTGCTGGGAAAACAGGTTTTGCAGCTGTTTGAGCTAAGATTTCCAAGTTATTCACATAATGAAAACCTATACTTTGTTTCGGTCGAGTTCCCCATTCAAATGCATGTAACAGTGAGAAACGCACTGTCTTGGCGAAAGAAAGCGTTTTTGTACAACTTCATATAAATAGCTGTAACTTTTGATAGAAGACTCAGACAAACATGTTTATGGCTTTATCTTATAGAACTCAAGGTCTCCGTGCTGGGAAAACAGGTTTTGCAGCTGTTTGAGCTAAGATTTCCAAGTTATTCACATAATGAAAACCTATACTTTGTTTCGGTCGAGTTCCCCATTCAAATGCATGTAACAGTGAGAAACGCACTGTCTTGGCGAAAGAAAGCGTTTTTGTACAACTTCATATAAATAGCTGTAACTTTTGATAGAAGACTCGGACAAACATGTTTATGGCTTTATCTTATAGAACTCAAGGTCTCCGTGCTGGGAAAACAGGTTATGCAGCTGTTTGAGCTAAGATTTCCAAGTTATTCACATAATGAAAACCTATACTTTGTTTCGGTCGAGTTCCCCATTCAAATGCATGTAACAGTGAGAAACGCACTGTCTTGGCGAAAGAAAGCGTTTTTGTACAACTTCATATAAATAGCTGTAACTTTTGATAGAAGACTCAGACAAACATGTTTATGGCTTTATCTTATAGAACTCAAGGTCTCCGTGCTGGGAAAACTGGTTTTGCAGCTGTTTGAGCTAAGATTTCCAAGTTATTCACATAATGAAAACTTGTACTTTGTTTCGGTGGAGTTCCCCATTCAAATGCATGTAACAGTGAGAAACGCACTGTCTTGGCGAAAGAAAGCGTTTTTGTACAACTTCATATGAATAGCTGTAACTTTTGATAGAAGACTCGGATACACATGTTTATGGCTTTATCTTATAGAACTCAAGGTTCCCGTGCTGGGCAAACAGGTTTTGCAGCTGTTTGAGCTAAGATTTCCAAGTTATTCACATAATGAAAACCTATACTTTGTTTCGGTCGAGTTCCCCATTCAAATGCATGTAACAGTGAGAAACGCACTGTCTTGGCGAAAGAAAGCGTTTTTGTACAACTTCATAGAAATAGCTGTAACTTTTGATAGAAGACTCAGACAAACATGTTTATGGCCTTATATTATAGAACTCAAGGTCTCCGTGCTGGGAAAACAGGTTTTGCAGCTGTTTGAGCTAAGATTTCCAAGTTATTCACATAATGAAAACCTATACTTTGTTTCGGTCGAGTTCCCCATTCAAATGCATGTAACAGTGAGAAACGCACTGTCTTGGCGAAAGAAAGCGTTTTTGTACAACTTCATAGAAATAGCTGTAACTTTTGATAGAAGACTCAGACAAACATGTTTATGGCTTTATCTTATAGAACTCAAGGTCTCCGTGCTGGGAAAACAGGTTTTGCAGCTGTTTGAGCTAAGATTTCCAAGTTATTCACATAATGAAAACTTGTACTTTGTTTCGGTGGAGTTCCCCATTCAAATGCATGTAACAGTGAGAAACGCACTGTCTTGGCGAAAGAAAGCGTTTTTGTACAACTTCATATGAATAGCTGTAACTTTTGATAGAAGACTCGGATACACATGTTTATGGCTTTATCTTATAGAACTCAAGGTTCCCGTGCTGGGAAAACAGGTTTTGCAGCTGTTTGAGCTAAGATTTCCAAGTTATTCACATAATGAAAACCTATACTTTGTTTCGGTCGAGTTCCCCATTCAAATGCATGTAACAGTGAGAAACGCACTGTCTTGGCGAAAGAAAGCGTTTTTGTACAACTTCATATAAATAGCTGTAACTTTTGATAGAAGACTCGGATACACATGTTTATGGCTTTATCTTATAGAACTCAAGGTTCCCGTGCTGGGAAAACAGGTTTTGTAGCTGTTTGAGCTAAGATTTCCAAGTTATTCACATAATGAAAACCTATACTTTGTTTCGGTCGAGTTCCCCATTCAAATGCATGTAACAGTGAGAAACGCACTGTCTTGGCGAAAGAAAGCGTTTTTGTACAACTTCATATAAATAGCTGTAACTTTTGATAGAAGACTCGGATACACATGTTTATGGCTTTATCTTATAGAACTCAAGGTTCCCGTGCTGGGAAAACAGGTTTTGCAGCTGTTTGAGCTAAGATTTCCAAGTTATTCACATAATGAAAACCTATACTTTGTTTCGGTGGAGTTCCCCATTCAAATGCATGTAACAGTGAGAAACGCACTGTCTTGGCGAAAGAAAGCGTTTTTGTACAACTTCATATGAATAGCTGTAACTTTTGATAGAAGACTCGGATACACATGTTTATGGCTTTATCTTATAGAACTCAAGGTTCCCGTGCTGGGAAAACAGGTTTTGCAGCTGTTTGAGCTAAGATTTCCAAGTTATTCACATAATGAAAACCTATACTTTGTTTCGGTCGAGTTCCCCATTCAAATGCATGTAACAGTGAGAAACGCACTGTCTTGGCGAAAGAAAGCGTTTTTGTACAACTTCATATAAATAGCTGTAACTTTTGATAGAAGACTCGGATACACATGTTTATGGCTTTATCTTATAGAACTCAAGGTTCCCGTGCTGGGAAAACAGGTTTTGTAGCTGTTTGAGCTAAGATTTCCAAGTTATTCACATAATGAAAACCTATACTTTGTTTCGGTCGAGTTCCCCATTCAAATGCATGTAACAGTGAGAAACGCACTGTCTTGGCGAAAGAAAGCGTTTTTGTACAACTTCATAGAAATAGCTGTAACTTTTGATAGAAGACTCAGACAAACATGTTTATGGCTTTATCTTATAGAACTCAAGGTCTCCGTGCTGGGAAAACAGGTTTTGCAGCTGTTTGAGCTAAGATTTCCAAGTTATTCACATAATGAAAACCTATACTTTGTTTCGGTCGAGTTCCCCATTCAAATGCATGTAACAGTGAGAAACGCACTGTCTTGGCGAAAGAAAGCGTTTTTGTACAACTTCATATAAATAGCTGTAACTTTTGATAGAAGACTCAGACAAACATGTTTATGGCTTTATCTTATAGAACTCAAGGTCTCCGTGCTGGGAAAACAGGTTTTGCAGCTGTTTGAGCTAAGATTTCCAAGTTATTCACATAATGAAAACCTATACTTTGTTTCGGTCGAGTTCCCCATTCAAATGCATGTAACAGTGAGAAACGCACTGTCTTGGCGAAAGAAAGCGTTTTTGTACAACTTCATATAAATAGCTGTAACTTTTGATAGAAGACTCGGACAAACATGTTTATGGCTTTATCTTATAGAACTCAAGGTCTCCGTGCTGGGAAAACAGGTTATGCAGCTGTTTGAGCTAAGATTTCCAAGTTATTCACATAATGAAAACCTATACTTTGTTTCGGTCGAGTTCCCCATTCAAATGCATGTAACAGTGAGAAACGCACTGTCTTGGCGAAAGAAAGCGTTTTTGTACAACTTCATAGAAATAGCTGTAACTTTTGATAGAAGACTCAGACAAACATGTTTATGGCTTTATCTTATAGAACTCAAGGTCTCCGTGCTGGGAAAACCGGTTTTGCAGCTGTTTGAGCTAAGATTTCCAAGTTATTCACATAATGAAAACCTATACTTTGTTTCGGTCGAGTTCCCCATTCAAATGCATGTAACAGTGAGAAACGCACTGTCTTGGCGAAAGAAAGCGTTTTTGTACAACTTCATATAAATAGCTGTAACTTTTGATAGAAGACTCGGACAAACATGTTTATGGCTTTATCTTATAGAACTCAAGGTCTCCGTGCTGGGAAAACAGGTTATGCAGCTGTTTGAGCTAAGATTTCCAAGTTATTCACATAATGAAAACCTATACTTTGTTTCGGTCGAGTTCCCCATTCAAATGCATGTAACAGTGAGAAACGCACTGTCTTGGCGAAAGAAAGCGTTTTTGTACAACTTCATATAAATAGCTGTAACATTTGATAGAAGACTCGGATACACATGTTTATGGCTTTATCTTATAGAACTCAAGGTTCCCGTGCTGGGAAAACAGGTTTTGTAGCTGTTTGAGCTAAGATTTCCAAGTTATTCACATAATGAAAACCTATACTTTGTTTCGGTGGAGTTCCCCATTCAAATGCATGTAACAGTGAGAAACGCACTGTCTTGGCGAAAGAAAGCGTTTTTGTACAACTTCATATAAATAGCTGTAACTTTTGATAGAAGACTCGGATACACATGTTTATGGCTTTATCTTATAGAACTCAAGGTTCCCGTGCTGGGAAAACAGGTTTTGTAGCTGTTTGAGCTAAGATTTCCAAGTTATTCACATAATGAAAACCTATACTTTGTTTCGGTCGAGTTCCCCATTCAAATGCATGTAACAGTGAGAAACGCACTGTCTTGGCGAAAGAAAGCGTTTTTGTACAACTTCATAGAAATAGCTGTAACTTTTGATAGAAGACTCAGACAAACATGTTTATGGCTTTATCTTATAGAACTCAAGGTCTCCGTGCTGGGAAAACAGGTTTTGCAGCTGTTTGAGCTAAGATTTCCAAGTTATTCACATAATGAAAACCTATACTTTGTTTCGGTCGAGTTCCCCATTCAAATGCATGTAACAGTGAGAAACGCACTGTCTTGGCGAAAGAAAGCGTTTTTGTACAACTTCATATAAATAGCTGTAACTTTTGATAGAAGACTCAGACAAACATGTTTATGGCTTTATCTTATAGAACTCAAGGTCTCCGTGCTGGGAAAACAGGTTTTGCAGCTGTTTGAGCTAAGATTTCCAAGTTATTCACATAATGAAAACCTATACTTTGTTTCGGTCGAGTTCCCCATTCAAATGCATGTAACAGTGAGAAACGCACTGTCTTGGCGAAAGAAAGCGTTTTTGTACAACTTCATAGAAATAGCTGTAACTTTTGATAGAAGACTCAGACAAACATGTTTATGGCCTTATATTATAGAACTCAAGGTCTCCGTGCTGGGAAATCTGGTTTTGCAGCTGTTTGAGCTAAGATTTCCAAGTTATTCACATAATGAAAACCTATACTTTGTTTCGGTCGAGTTCCCCATTCAAATGCATGTAACAGTGAGAAACGCACTGTCTTGGCGAAAGAAAGCGTTTTTGTACAACTTCATATGAATAGCTGTAACTTTTGATAGAAGACTCGGATACACATGTTTATGGCTTTATCTTATAGAACTCAAGGTTCCCGTGCTGGGCAAACAGGTTTTGCAGCTGTTTGAGCTAAGATTTCCAAGTTATTCACATAATGAAAACCTATACTTTGTTTCGGTCGAGTTCCCCATTCAAATGCATGTAACAGTGAGAAACGCACTGTCTTGGCGAAAGAAAGCGTTTTTGTACAACTTCATAGAAATAGCTGTAACTTTTGATAGAAGACTCAGACAAACATGTTTATGGCCTTATCTTATAGAACTCAAGGTCTCCGTGCTGGGCAAACAGGTTTTGCAGCTGTTTGAGCTACGATTTCCAAGTTATTCACATAATGAAAACCTATACTTTGTTTCGGTCGAGTTCCCCATTCAAATGCATGTAACAGTGAGAAACGCACTGTCTTGGCGAAAGAAAGCGTTTTTGTACAACTTCATATGAATAGCTGTAACTTTTGATAGAAGACTCGGATACACATGTTTATGGCTTTATCTTATAGAACTCAAGGTTCCCGTGCTGGGAAAACAGGTTTTGCAGCTGTTTGAGCTAAGATTTCCAAGTTATTCACATAATGAAAACCTATACTTTGTTTCGGTCGAGTTCCCCATTCAAATGCATGTAACAGTGAGAAACGCACTGTCTTGGCGAAAGAAAGCGTTTTTGTACAACTTCATAGAAATAGCTGTAACTTTTGATAGAAGACTCAGACAAACATGTTTATGGCCTTATCTTATAGAACTCAAGGTTCCCGTGCTGGGAAAACAGGTTTTGTAGCTGTTTGAGCTAAGATTTCCAAGTTATTCACATAATGAAAACCTATACTTTGTTTCGGTCGAGTTCCCCATTCAAATGCATGTAACAGTGAGAAATGCACTGTCTTGGCGAAAGAAAGCGTTTTTGTACAACTTCATAGAAATAGCTGTAACTTTTGATAGAAGACTCAGACAAACATGTTTATGGCCTTATCTTATAGAACTCAAGGTTCCCGTGCTGGGAAAACAGGTTTTGTAGCTGTTTGAGCTAAGATTTCCAAGTTATTCACATAATGAAAACCTATACTTTGTTTCGGTCGAGTTCCCCATTCAAATGCATGTAACAGTGAGAAATGCACTGTCTTGGCGAAAGAAAGCGTTTTTGTACAACTTCATAGAAATAGCTGTAACTTTTGATAGAAGACTCAGACAAACATGTTTATGGCCTTATCTTATAGAACTCAAGGTCTCCGTGCTGGGAAAACAGGTTTTGCAGCTGTTTGAGCTAAGATTTCCAAGTTATTCACATAATGAAAACCTATACTTTGTTTCGGTCGAGTTCCCCATTCAAATGCATGTAACAGTGAGAAACGCACTGTCTTGGCGAAAGAAAGCGTTTTTGTACAACTTCATAGAAATAGCTGTAACTTTTGATAGAAGACTCGGATACACATGTTTATGGCTTTATCTTATAGAACTCAAGGTTCCCGTGCTGGGCAAACAGGTTTTGCAGCTGTTTGAGCTAAGATTTCCAAGTTATTCACATAATGAAAACCTATACTTTGTTTCGGTCGAGTTCCCCATTCAAATGCATGTAACAGTGAGAAACGCACTGTCTTGGCGAAAGAAAGCGTTTTTGTACAACTTCATAGAAATAGCTGTAACTTTTGATAGAAGACTCAGACAAACATGTTTATGGCCTTATATTATAGAACTCAAGGTCTCCGTGCTGGGAAAACAGGTTTTGCAGCTGTTTGAGCTAAGATTTCCAAGTTATTCACATAATGAAAACCTATACTTTGTTTCGGTCGAGTTCCCCATTCAAATGCATGTAACAGTGAGAAACGCACTGTCTTGGCGAAAGAAAGCGTTTTTGTACAACTTCATATGAATAGCTGTAACTTTTGATAGAAGACTCGGATACACATGTTTATGGCTTTATCTTATAGAACTCAAGGTTCCCGTGCTGGGAAAACAGGTTTTGCAGCTGTTTGAGCTAAGATTTCCAAGTTATTCACATAATGAAAACCTATACTTTGTTTCGGTCGAGTTCCCCATTCAAATGCATGTAACAGTGAGAAACGCACTGTCTTGGCGAAAGAAAGCGTTTTTGTACAACTTCATAGAAATAGCTGTAACTTTTGATAGAAGACTCAGACAAACATGTTTATGGCTTTATCTTATAGAACTCAAGGTCTCCGTGCTGGGCAAACAGGTTTTGCAGCTGTTTGAGCTAAGATTTCCAAGTTATTCACATAATGAAAACCTATACTTTGTTTCGGTCGAGTTCCCCATTCAAATGCATGTAACAGTGAGAAACGCACTGTCTTGGCGAAAGAAAGCGTTTTTGTACAACTTCATATAAATAGCTGTAACTTTTGATAGAAGACTCAGACAAACATGTTTATGGCTTTATCTTATAGAACTCAAGGTCTCCGTGCTGGGCAAACAGGTTTTGCAGCTGTTTGAGCTAAGATTTCCAAGTTATTCACATAATGAAAACCTATACTTTGTTTCGGTCGAGTTCCCCATTCAAATGCATGTAACAGTGAGAAACGCACTGTCTTGGCGAAAGAAAGCGTTTTTGTACAACTTCATAGAAATAGCTGTAACTTTTGATAGAAGACTCAGACAAACATGTTTATGGCTTTATCTTATAGAACTCAAGGTCTCCGTGCTGGGAAAACAGGTTTTGCAGCTGTTTGAGCTAAGATTTCCAAGTTATTCACATAATGAAAACTTGTACTTTGTTTCGGTGGAGTTCCCCATTCAAATGCATGTAACAGTGAGAAACGCACTGTCTTGGCGAAAGAAAGCGTTTTTGTACAACTTCATATGAATAGCTGTAACTTTTGATAGAAGACTCGGATACACATGTTTATGGCTTTATCTTATAGAACTCAAGGTTCCCGTGCTGGGAAAACAGGTTTTGCAGCTGTTTGAGCTAAGATTTCCAAGTTATTCACATAATGAAAACCTATACTTTGTTTCGGTCGAGTTCCCCATTCAAATGCATGTAACAGTGAGAAACGCACTGTCTTGGCGAAAGAAAGCGTTTTTGTACAACTTCATAGAAATAGCTGTAACTTTTGATAGAAGACTCAGACAAACATGTTTATGGCTTTATCTTATAGAACTCAAGGTTCCCGTGCTGGGAAAACAGGTTTTGCAGCTGTTTGAGCTAAGATTTCCAAGTTATTCACATAATGAAAACCTATACTTTGTTTCGGTCGAGTTCCCCATTCAAATGAACAGTGAGAAACGCACTGTCTTGGCGAAAGAAAGCGTTTTTGTACAACTTCATATAAATAGCTGTAACTTTTGATAGAAGACTCGGATACACATGTTTATGGCTTTATCTTATAGAACTCAAGGTTCCCGTGCTGGGCAAACAGGTTTTGCAGCTGTTTGAGCTAAGATTTCCAAGTTATTCACATAATGAAAACCTATACTTTGTTTCGGTCGAGTTCCCCATTCAAATGCATGTAACAGTGAGAAACGCACTGTATTGGCGAAAGAAAGCGTTTTTGTACAACTTCATAGAAATAGCTGTAACTTTTGATAGAAGACTCGGACAAACATGTTTATGGCTTTATCTTATAGAACTCAAGGTCTCCGTGCTGGGAAAACAGGTTTTGTAGCTGTTTGAGCTAAGATTTCCAAGTTATTCACATAATGAAAACCTATACTTTGTTTCGGTCGAGTTCCCCATTCAAATGCATGTAACAGTGAGAAATGCACTGTCTTGGCGAAAGAAAGCGTTTTTGTACAACTTCATATAAATAGCTGTAACTTTTGATAGAAGACTCGGATACACATGTTTATGGCTTTATCTTATAGAACTCAAGGTTCCCGTGCTGGGAAAACAGGTTTTGTAGCTGTTTGAGCTAAGATTTCCAAGTTATTCACATAATGAAAACCTATACTTTGTTTCGGTGGAGTTCCCCATTCAAATGCATGTAACAGTGAGAAACGCACTGTCTTGGCGAAAGAAAGCGTTTTTGTACAACTTCATATAAATAGCTGTAACTTTTGATAGAAGACTCGGATACACATGTTTATGGCTTTATCTTATAGAACTCAAGGTTCCCGTGCTGGGAAAACAGGTTTTGCAGCTGTTTGAGCTAAGATTTCCAAGTTATTCACATAATGAAAACCTATACTTTGTTTCGGTCGAGTTCCCCATTCAAATGCATGTAACAGTGAGAAACGCACTGTCTTGGCGAAAGAAAGCGTTTTTGTACAACTTCATAGAAATAGCTGTAACTTTTGATAGAAGACTCAGACAAACATGTTTATGGCTTTATCTTATAGAACTCAAGGTCTCCGTGCTGGGAAAACAGGTTTTGCAGCTGTTTGAGCTAAGATTTCCAAGTTATTCACATAATGAAAACTTGTACTTTGTTTCGGTCGAGTTCCCCATTCAAATGCATGTAACAGTGAGAAACGCACTGTCTTGGCGAAAGAAAGCGTTTTTGTACAACTTCATAGAAATAGCTGTAACTTTTGATAGAAGACTCAGACAAACATGTTTATGGCTTTATCTTATAGAACTCAAGGTTCCCGTGCTGGGAAAACAGGTTTTGCAGCTGTTTGAGCTAAGATTTCCAAGTTATTCACATAATGAAAACCTATACTTTGTTTCGGTCGAGTTCCCCATTCAAATGAACAGTGAGAAACGCACTGTCTTGGCGAAAGAAAGCGTTTTTGTACAACTTCATATAAATAGCTGTAACTTTTGATAGAAGACTCGGATACACATGTTTATGGCTTTATCTTATAGAACTCAAGGTTCCCGTGCTGGGCAAACAGGTTTTGCAGCTGTTTGAGCTAAGATTTCCAAGTTATTCACATAATGAAAACCTATACTTTGTTTCGGTCGAGTTCCCCATTCAAATGCATGTAACAGTGAGAAACGCACTGTATTGGCGAAAGAAAGCGTTTTTGTACAACTTCATAGAAATAGCTGTAACTTTTGATAGAAGACTCGGACAAACATGTTTATGGCTTTATCTTATAGAACTCAAGGTCTCCGTGCTGGGAAAACAGGTTTTGTAGCTGTTTGAGCTAAGATTTCCAAGTTATTCACATAATGAAAACCTATACTTTGTTTCGGTCGAGTTCCCCATTCAAATGCATGTAACAGTGAGAAATGCACTGTCTTGGCGAAAGAAAGCGTTTTTGTACAACTTCATATAAATAGCTGTAACTTTTGATAGAAGACTCGGATACACATGTTTATGGCTTTATCTTATAGAACTCAAGGTTCCCGTGCTGGGAAAACAGGTTTTGTAGCTGTTTGAGCTAAGATTTCCAAGTTATTCACATAATGAAAACCTATACTTTGTTTCGGTGGAGTTCCCCATTCAAATGCATGTAACAGTGAGAAACGCACTGTCTTGGCGAAAGAAAGCGTTTTTGTACAACTTCATATAAATAGCTGTAACTTTTGATAGAAGACTCGGATACACATGTTTATGGCTTTATCTTATAGAACTCAAGGTTCCCGTGCTGGGAAAACAGGTTTTGCAGCTGTTTGAGCTAAGATTTCCAAGTTATTCACATAATGAAAACCTATACTTTGTTTCGGTCGAGTTCCCCATTCAAATGCATGTAACAGTGAGAAACGCACTGTCTTGGCGAAAGAAAGCGTTTTTGTACAACTTCATAGAAATAGCTGTAACTTTTGATAGAAGACTCAGACAAACATGTTTATGGCTTTATCTTATAGAACTCAAGGTCTCCGTGCTGGGAAAACAGGTTTTGCAGCTGTTTGAGCTAAGATTTCCAAGTTATTCACATAATGAAAACTTGTACTTTGTTTCGGTCGAGTTCCCCATTCAAATGCATGTAACAGTGAGAAACGCACTGTCTTGGCGAAAGAAAGCGTTTTTGTACAACTTCATAGAAATAGCTGTAACTTTTGATAGAAGACTCAGACAAACATGTTTATGGCCTTATATTATAGAACTCAAGGTCTCCGTGCTGGGTAAACTGGTTTTGCAGCTGTTTGAGCTAAGATTTCCAAGTTATTCACATAATGAAAACCTATACTTTGTTTCGGTCGAGTTCCCCATTCAAATGCATGTAACAGTGAGAAACGCACTGTCTTGGCGAAAGAAAGCGTTTTTGTACAACTTCATATGAATAGCTGTAACTTTTGATAGAAGACTCGGATACACATGTTTATGGCTTTATCTTATAGAACTCAAGGTTCCCGTGCTGGGCAAACAGGTTTTGCAGCTGTTTGAGCTAAGATTTCCAAGTTATTCACATAATGAAAACCTATACTTTGTTTCGGTCGAGTTCCCCATTCAAATGCATGTAACAGTGAGAAACGCACTGTCTTGGCGAAAGAAAGCGTTTTTGTACAACTTCATAGAAATAGCTGTAACTTTTGATAGAAGACTCAGACAAACATGTTTATGGCCTTATCTTATAGAACTCAAGGTCTCCGTGCTGGGAAAACAGGTTTTGCAGCTGTTTGAGCTAAGATTTCCAAGTTATTCACATAATGAAAACCTATACTTTGTTTCGGTCGAGTTCCCCATTCAAATGCATGTAACAGTGAGAAACGCACTGTCTTGGCGAAAGAAAGCGTTTTTGTACAACTTCATAGAAATAGCTGTAACTTTTGATAGAAGACTCGGATACACATGTTTATGGCTTTATCTTATAGAACTCAAGGTTCCCGTGCTGGGCAAACAGGTTTTGCAGCTGTTTGAGCTACGATTTCCAAGTTATTCACATAATGAAAACCTATACTTTGTTTCGGTCGAGTTCCCCATTCAAATGCATGTAACAGTGAGAAACGCACTGTCTTGGCGAAAGAAAGCGTTTTTGTACAACTTCATATGAATAGCTGTAACTTTTGATAGAAGACTCGGATACACATGTTTATGGCTTTATCTTATAGAACTCAAGGTTCCCGTGCTGGGAAAACAGGTTTTGCAGCTGTTTGAGCTAAGATTTCCAAGTTATTCACATAATGAAAACCTATACTTTGTTTCGGTCGAGTTCCCCATTCAAATGCATGTAACAGTGAGAAACGCACTGTCTTGGCGAAAGAAAGCGTTTTTGTACAACTTCATAGAAATAGCTGTAACTTTTGATAGAAGACTCAGACAAACATGTTTATGGCCTTATCTTATAGAACTCAAGGTTCCCGTGCTGGGAAAACAGGTTTTGTAGCTGTTTGAGCTAAGATTTCCAAGTTATTCACATAATGAAAACCTATACTTTGTTTCGGTCGAGTTCCCCATTCAAATGCATGTAACAGTGAGAAATGCACTGTCTTGGCGAAAGAAAGCGTTTTTGTACAACTTCATAGAAATAGCTGTAACTTTTGATAGAAGACTCAGACAAACATGTTTATGGCCTTATCTTATAGAACTCAAGGTCTCCGTGCTGGGAAAACAGGTTTTGCAGCTGTTTGAGCTAAGATTTCCAAGTTATTCACATAATGAAAACCTATACTTTGTTTCGGTCGAGTTCCCCATTCAAATGCATGTAACAGTGAGAAACGCACTGTCTTGGCGAAAGAAAGCGTTTTTGTACAACTTCATATGAATAGCTGTAACTTTTGATAGAAGACTCGGATACACATGTTTATGGCTTTATCTTATAGAACTCAAGGTTCCCGTGCTGGGAAAACAGGTTTTGCAGCTGTTTGAGCTAAGATTTCCAAGTTATTCACATAATGAAAACCTATACTTTGTTTCGGTCGAGTTCCCCATTCAAATGCATGTAACAGTGAGAAACGCACTGTCTTGGCGAAAGAAAGCGTTTTTGTACAACTTCATAGAAATAGCTGTAACTTTTGATAGAAGACTCAGACAAACATGTTTATGGCTTTATCTTATAGAACTCAAGGTCTCCGTGCTGGGCAAACAGGTTTTGCAGCTGTTTGAGCTAAGATTTCCAAGTTATTCACATAATGAAAACCTATACTTTGTTTCGGTCGAGTTCCCCATTCAAATGCATGTAACAGTGAGAAACGCACTGTCTTGGCGAAAGAAAGCGTTTTTGTACAACTTCATAGAAATTGCTGTAACTTTTGATAGAAGACTCAGACAAACATGTTTATGGCTTTATCTTATAGAACTCAAGGTCTCCGTGCTGGGCAAACAGGTTTTGCAGCTGTTTGAGCTAAGATTTCCAAGTTATTCACATAATGAAAACCTATACTTTGTTTCGGTCGAGTTCCCCATTCAAATGCATGTAACAGTGAGAAACGCACTGTCTTGGCGAAAGAAAGCGTTTTTGTACAACTTCATAGAAATAGCTGTAACTTTTGATAGAAGACTCAGACAAACATGTTTATGGCTTTATCTTATAGAACTCAAGGTCTCCGTGCTGGGAAAACAGGTTTTGCAGCTGTTTGAGCTAAGATTTCCAAGTTATTCACATAATGAAAACTTGTACTTTGTTTCGGTGGAGTTCCCCATTCAAATGCATGTAACAGTGAGAAACGCACTGTCTTGGCGAAAGAAAGCGTTTTTGTACAACTTCATATGAATAGCTGTAACTTTTGATAGAAGACTCGGATACACATGTTTATGGCTTTATCTTATAGAACTCAAGGTTCCCGTGCTGGGAAAACAGGTTTTGCAGCTGTTTGAGCTAAGATTTCCAAGTTATTCACATAATGAAAACCTATACTTTGTTTCGGTCGAGTTCCCCATTCAAATGCATGTAACAGTGAGAAACGCACTGTCTTGGCGAAAGAAAGCGTTTTTGTACAACTTCATAGAAATAGCTGTAACTTTTGATAGAAGACTCAGACAAACATGTTTATGGCTTTATCTTATAGAACTCAAGGTTCCCGTGCTGGGAAAACAGGTTTTGCAGCTGTTTGAGCTAAGATTTCCAAGTTATTCACATAATGAAAACCTATACTTTGTTTCGGTCGAGTTCCCCATTCAAATGAACAGTGAGAAACGCACTGTCTTGGCGAAAGAAAGCGTTTTTGTACAACTTCATATAAATAGCTGTAACTTTTGATAGAAGACTCGGAAACACATGTTTATGGCTTTATCTTATAGAACTCAAGGTTCCCGTGCTGGGCAAACAGGTTTTGCAGCTGTTTGAGCTAAGATTTCCAAGTTATTCACATAATGAAAACCTATACTTTGTTTCGGTCGAGTTCCCCATTCAAATGCATGTAACAGTGAGAAACGCACTGTATTGGCGAAAGAAAGCGTTTTTGTACAACTTCATAGAAATAGCTGTAACTTTTGATAGAAGACTCGGACAAACATGTTTATGGCTTTATCTTATAGAACTCAAGGTCTCCGTGCTGGGAAAACAGGTTTTGCAGCTGTTTGAGCTAAGATTTCCAAGTTATTCACATAATGAAAACCTATACTTTGTTTCGGTCGAGTTCCCCATTCAAATGCATGTAACAGTGAGAAACGCACTGTCTTGGCGAAAGAAAGCGTTTTTGTACAACTTCATATGAATAGCTGTAACTTTTGATAGAAGACTCGGATACACATGTTTATGGCTTTATCTTATAGAACTCAAGGTTCCCGTGCTGGGAAAACAGGTTTTGCAGCTGTTTGAGCTAAGATTTCCAAGTTATTCACATAATGAAAACCTATACTTTGTTTCGGTCGAGTTCCCCATTCAAATGCATGTAACAGTGAGAAACGCACTGTCTTGGCGAAAGAAAGCGTTTTTGTACAACTTCATATGAATAGCTGTAACTTTTGATAGAAGACTCGGATACACATGTTTATGGCTTTATGTTATAGAACTCAAGGTTCCCGTGCTGGGAAAACAGGTTTTGCAGCTGTTTGAGCTAAGATTTCCAAGTTATTCACATAATGAAAACCTATACTTTGTTTCGGTCGAGTTCCCCATTCAAATGCATGTAACAGTGAGAAACGCACTGTCTTGGCGAAAGAAAGCGTTTTTGTACAACTTCATAGAAATAGCTGTAACTTTTGATAGAAGACTCAGACAAACATGTTTATGGCTTTATCTTATAGAACTCAAGGTTCCCGTGCTGGGAAAACAGGTTTTGTAGCTGTTTGAGCTAAGATTTCCAAGTTATTCACATAATGAAAACCTATACTTTGTTTCGGTCGAGTTCCCCATTCAAATGAACAGTGAGAAACGCACTGTCTTGGCGAAAGAAAGCGTTTTTGTACAACTTCATATAAATAGCTGTAACTTTTGATAGAAGACTCGGATACACATGTTTATGGCTTTATCTTATAGAACTCAAGGTTCCCGTGCTGGGCAAACAGGTTTTGCAGCTGTTTGAGCTAAGATTTCCAAGTTATTCACATAATGAAAACCTATACTTTGTTTCGGTCGAGTTCCCCATTCAAATGCATGTAACAGTGAGAAACGCACTGTATTGGCGAAAGAAAGCGTTTTTGTACAACTTCATAGAAATAGCTGTAACTTTTGATAGAAGACTCGGACAAACATGTTTATGGCTTTATCTTATTGAACTCAAGGTCTCCGTGCTGGGAAAACAGGTTTTGTAGCTGTTTGAGCTAAGATTTCCAAGTTATTCACATAATGAAAACCTATACTTTGTTTCGGTCGAGTTCCCCATTCAAATGCATGTAACAGTGAGAAATGCACTGTCTTGGCGAAAGAAAGCGTTTTTGTACAACTTCATATAAATAGCTGTAACTTTTGATAGAAGACTCGGATACACATGTTTATGGCTTTATCTTATAGAACTCAAGGTTCCCGTGCTGGGAAAACAGGTTTTGTAGCTGTTTGAGCTAAGATTTCCAAGTTATTCACATAATGAAAACCTATACTTTGTTTCGGTGGAGTTCCCCATTCAAATGCATGTAACAGTGAGAAACGCACTGTCTTGGCGAAAGAAAGCGTTTTTGTACAACTTCATATAAATAGCTGTAACTTTTGATAGAAGACTCAGACAAACATGTTTATGGCTTTATCTTATAGAACTCAAGGTCTCCGTGCTGGGAAAACTGGTTTTGCAGCTGTTTGAGCTAAGATTTCCAAGTTATTCACATAATGAAAACTTGTACTTTGTTTCGGTGGAGTTCCCCATTCAAATGCATGTAACAGTGAGAAACGCACTGTCTTGGCGAAAGAAAGCGTTTTTGTACAACTTCATATAAATAGCTGTAACTTTTGATAGAAGACTCGGATACACATGTTTATGGCTTTATCTTATAGAACTCAAGGTTCCCGTGCTGGGAAAACAGGTTTTGCAGCTGTTTGAGCTAAGATTTCCAAGTTATTCACATAATGAAAACCTATACTTTGTTTCGGTCGAGTTCCCCATTCAAATGCATGTAACAGTGAGAAACGCACTGTCTTGGCGAAAGAAAGCGTTTTTGTACAACTTCATAGAAATAGCTGTAACTTTTGATAGAAGACTCAGACAAACATGTTTATGGCTTTATCTTATAGAACTCAAGGTCTCCGTGCTGGGAAAACAGGTTTTGCAGCTGTTTGAGCTAAGATTTCCAAGTTATTCACATAATGAAAACTTGTACTTTGTTTCGGTCGAGTTCCCCATTCAAATGCATGTAACAGTGAGAAACGCACTGTCTTGGCGAAAGAAAGCGTTTTTGTACAACTTCATAGAAATAGCTGTAACTTTTGATAGAAGACTCAGACAAACATGTTTATGGCCTTATATTATAGAACTCAAGGTCTCCGTGCTGGGTAAACTGGTTTTGCAGCTGTTTGAGCTAAGATTTCCAAGTTATTCACATAATGAAAACCTATACTTTGTTTCGGTCGAGTTCCCCATTCAAATGCATGTAACAGTGAGAAACGCACTGTCTTGGCGAAAGAAAGCGTTTTTGTACAACTTCATATGAATAGCTGTAACTTTTGATAGAAGACTCGGATACACATGTTTATGGCTTTATCTTATAGAACTCAAGGTTCCCGTGCTGGGCAAACAGGTTTTGCAGCTGTTTGAGCTAAGATTTCCAAGTTATTCACATAATGAAAACCTATACTTTGTTTCGGTCGAGTTCCCCATTCAAATGCATGTAACAGTGAGAAACGCACTGTCTTGGCGAAAGAAAGCGTTTTTGTACAACTTCATAGAAATAGCTGTAACTTTTGATAGAAGACTCAGACAAACATGTTTATGGCCTTATCTTATAGAACTCAAGGTCTCCGTGCTGGGCAAACAGGTTTTGCAGCTGTTTGAGCTAAGATTTCCAAGTTATTCACATAATGAAAACCTATACTTTGTTTCGGTCGAGTTCCCCATTCAAATGCATGTAACAGTGAGAAACGCACTGTCTTGGCGAAAGAAAGCGTTTTTGTACAACTTCATAGAAATAGCTGTAACTTTTGATAGAAGACTCGGATACACGTTTATGGCTTTATCTTATAGAACTCAAGGTTCCCGTGCTGGGCAAACAGGTTTTGCAGCTGTTTGAGCTACGATTTCCAAGTTATTCACATAATGAAAACCTATACTTTGTTTCGGTCGAGTTCCCCATTCAAATGCATGTAACAGTGAGAAACGCACTGTCTTGGCGAAAGAAAGCGTTTTTGTACAACTTCATATGAATAGCTGTAACTTTTGATAGAAGACTCGGATACACATGTTTATGGCTTTATCTTATAGAACTCAAGGTTCCCGTGCTGGGAAAACAGGTTTTGCAGCTGTTTGAGCTAAGATTTCCAAGTTATTCACATAATGAAAACCTATACTTTGTTTCGGTCGAGTTCCCCATTCAAATGCATGTAACAGTGAGAAACGCACTGTCTTGGCGAAAGAAAGCGTTTTTGTACAACTTCATAGAAATAGCTGTAACTTTTGATAGAAGACTCAGACAAACATGTTTATGGCCTTATCTTATAGAACTCAAGGTTCCCGTGCTGGGAAAACAGGTTTTGTAGCTGTTTGAGCTAAGATTTCCAAGTTATTCACATAATGAAAACCTATACTTTGTTTCGGTCGAGTTCCCCATTCAAATGCATGTAACAGTGAGAAATGCACTGTCTTGGCGAAAGAAAGCGTTTTTGTACAACTTCATAGAAATAGCTGTAACTTTTGATAGAAGACTCAGACAAACATGTTTATGGCCTTATCTTATAGAACTCAAGGTCTCCGTGCTGGGAAAACAGGTTTTGCAGCTGTTTGAGCTAAGATTTCCAAGTTATTCACATAATGAAAACCTATACTTTGTTTCGGTCGAGTTCCCCATTCAAATGCATGTAACAGTGAGAAACGCACTGTCTTGGCGAAAGAAAGTGTTTTTGTACAACTTCATAGAAATAGCTGTAACTTTTGATAGAAGACTCGGATACACATGTTTATGGCTTTATCTTATAGAACTCAAGGTTCCCGTGCTGGGCAAACAGGTTTTGCAGCTGTTTGAGCTAAGATTTCCAAGTTATTCACATAATGAAAACCTATACTTTGTTTCGGTCGAGTTCCCCATTCAAATGCATGTAACAGTGAGAAACGCACTGTCTTGGCGAAAGAAAGCGTTTTTGTACAACTTCATAGAAATAGCTGTAACTTTTGATAGAAGACTCAGACAAACATGTTTATGGCCTTATATTATAGAACTCAAGGTCTCCGTGCTGGGAAAACAGGTTTTGCAGCTGTTTGAGCTAAGATTTCCAAGTTATTCACATAATGAAAACCTATACTTTGTTTCGGTCGAGTTCCCCATTCAAATGCATGTAACAGTGAGAAACGCACTGTCTTGGCGAAAGAAAGCGTTTTTGTACAACTTCATATGAATAGCTGTAACTTTTGATAGAAGACTCGGATACACATGTTTATGGCTTTATCTTATAGAACTCAAGGTTCCCGTGCTGGGAAAACAGGTTTTGCAGCTGTTTGAGCTAAGATTTCCAAGTTATTCACATAATGAAAACCTATACTTTGTTTCGGTCGAGTTCCCCATTCAAATGCATGTAACAGTGAGAAACGCACTGTCTTGGCGAAAGAAAGCGTTTTTGTACAACTTCATAGAAATAGCTGTAACTTTTGATAGAAGACTCAGACAAACATGTTTATGGCTTTATCTTATAGAACTCAAGGTCTCCGTGCTGGGCAAACAGGTTTTGCAGCTGTTTGAGCTAAGATTTCCAAGTTATTCACATAATGAAAACCTATACTTTGTTTCGGTCGAGTTCCCCATTCAAATGCATGTAACAGTGAGAAACGCACTGTCTTGGCGAAAGAAAGCGTTTTTGTACAACTTCATAGAAATAGCTGTAACTTTTGATAGAAGACTCAGACAAACATGTTTATGGCTTTATCTTATAGAACTCAAGGTCTCCGTGCTGGGCAAACAGGTTTTGCAGCTGTTTGAGCTAAGATTTCCAAGTTATTCACATAATGAAAACCTATACTTTGTTTCGGTCGAGTTCCCCATTCAAATGCATGTAACAGTGAGAAACGCACTGTCTTGGCGAAAGAAAGCGTTTTTGTACAACTTCATAGAAATAGCTGTAACTTTTGATAGAAGACTCAGACAAACATGTTTATGGCTTTATCTTATAGAACTCAAGGTCTCCGTGCTGGGAAAACAGGTTTTGCAGCTGTTTGAGCTAAGATTTCCAAGTTATTCACATAATGAAAACTTGTACTTTGTTTCGGTGGAGTTCCCCATTCAAATGCATGTAACAGTGAGAAACGCACTGTCTTGGCGAAAGAAAGCGTTTTTGTACAACTTCATATGAATAGCTGTAACTTTTGATAGAAGACTCGGATACACATGTTTATGGCTTTATCTTATAGAACTCAAGGTTCCCGTGCTGGGAAAACAGGTTTTGCAGCTGTTTGAGCTAAGATTTCCAAGTTATTCACATAATGAAAACCTATACTTTGTTTCGGTCGAGTTCCCCATTCAAATGCATGTAACAGTGAGAAACGCACTGTCTTGGCGAAAGAAAGCGTTTTTGTACAACTTCATAGAAATAGCTGTAACTTTTGATAGAAGACTCAGACAAACATGTTTATGGCTTTATCTTATAGAACTCAAGGTTCCCGTGCTGGGAAAACAGGTTTTGCAGCTGTTTGAGCTAAGATTTCCAAGTTATTCACATAATGAAAACCTATACTTTGTTTCGGTCGAGTTCCCCATTCAAATGAACAGTGAGAAACGCACTGTCTTGGCGAAAGAAAGCGTTTTTGTACAACTTCATATAAATAGCTGTAACTTTTGATAGAAGACTCGGATACACATGTTTATGGCTTTATCTTATAGAACTCAAGGTTCCCGTGCTGGGCAAACAGGTTTTGCAGCTGTTTGAGCTAAGATTTCCAAGTTATTCACATAATGAAAACCTATACTTTGTTTCGGTCGAGTTCCCCATTCAAATGCATGTATCAGTGAGAAACGCACTGTATTGGCGAAAGAAAGCGTTTTTGTACAACTTCATAGAAATAGCTGTAACTTTTGATAGAAGACTCGGACAAACATGTTTATGGCTTTATCTTATAGAACTCAAGGTTCCCGTGCTGGGAAAACAGGTTTTGTAGCTGTTTGAGCTAAGATTTCCAAGTTATTCACATAATGAAAACCTATACTTTGTTTCGGTCGAGTTCCCCATTTAAATGCATGTAACAGTGAGAAATGCACTGTCTTGGCGAAAGAAAGCGTTTTTGTACAACTTCATATAAATAGCTGTAACTTTTGATAGAAGACTCGGATACACATGTTTATGGCTTTATCTTATAGAACTCAAGGTTCCCGTGCTGGGAAAACAGGTTTTGTAGCTGTTTGAGCTAAGATTTCCAAGTTATTCACATAATGAAAACCTATACTTTGTTTCGGTGGAGTTCCCCATTCAAATGCATGTAACAGTGAGAAACGCACTGTCTTGGCGAAAGAAAGCGTTTTTGTACAACTTCATATAAATAGCTGTAACTTTTGATAGAAGACTCAGACAAACATGTTTATGGCTTTATCTTATAGAACTCAAGGTCTCCGTGCTGGGAAAACAGGTTTTGCAGCTGTTTGAGCTAAGATTTCCAAGTTATTCACATAATGAAAACTTGTACTTTGTTTCGGTCGAGTTCCCCATTCAAATGCATGTAACAGTGAGAAACGCACTGTCTTGGCGAAAGAAAGCGTTTTTGTACAACTTCATAGAAATAGCTGTAACTTTTGATAGAAGACTCAGACAAACATGTTTATGGCCTTATATTATAGAACTCAAGGTCTCCGTGCTGGGTAAACTGGTTTTGCAGCTGTTTGAGCTAAGATTTCCAAGTTATTCACATAATGAAAACCTATACTTTGTTTCGGTGGAGTTCCCCATTCAAATGCATGTAACAGTGAGAAACGCACTGTCTTGGCGAAAGAAAGCGTTTTTGTACAACTTCATATGAATACTGTAACTTTTGATAGAAGACTCGGATACACATGTTTATGGCTTTATCTTATAGAACTCAAGGTTCCCGTGCTGGGCAAACAGGTTTTGCAGCTGTTTGAGCTAAGATTTCCAAGTTATTCACATAATGAAAACCTATACTTTGTTTCGGTCGAGTTCCCCATTCAAATGCATGTAACAGTGAGAAACGCACTGTCTTGGCGAAAGAAAGCGTTTTTGTACAACTTCATAGAAATAGCTGTAACTTTTGATAGAAGACTCGGATACACATGTTTATGGCTTTATCTTATAGAACTCAAGGTTCCCGTGCTGGGAAAACAGGTTTTGTAGCTGTTTGAGCTAAGATTTCCAAGTTATTCACATAATGAAAACCTATACTTTGTTTCGGTCGAGTTCCCCATTCAAATGCATGTAACAGTGAGAAATGCACTGTCTTGGCGAAAGAAAGCGTTTTTGTACAACTTCATAGAAATAGCTGTAACTTTTGATAGAAGACTCAGACAAACATGTTTATGGCCTTATCTTATAGAACTCAAGGTCTCCGTGCTGGGAAAACAGGTTTTGCAGCTGTTTGAGCTAAGATTTCCAAGTTATTCACATAATGAAAACCTATACTTTGTTTCGGTCGAGTTCCCCATTCAAATGCATGTAACAGTGAGAAACGCACTGTCTTGGCGAAAGAAAGCGTTTTTGTACAACTTCATAGAAATAGCTGTAACTTTTGATAGAAGACTCGGATACACATGTTTATGGCTTTATCTTATAGAACTCAAGGTTCCCGTGCTGGGCAAACAGGTTTTGCAGCTGTTTGAGCTAAGATTTCCAAGTTATTCACATAATGAAAACCTATACTTTGTTTCGGTCGAGTTCCCCATTCAAATGCATGTAACAGTGAGAAACGCACTGTCTTGGCGAAAGAAAGCGTTTTTGTACAACTTCATAGAAATAGCTGTAACTTTTGATAGAAGACTCAGACAAACATGTTTATGGCCTTATATTATAGAACTCAAGGTCTCCGTGCTGGGAAAACAGGTTTTGCAGCTGTTTGAGCTAAGATTTCCAAGTTATTCACATAATGAAAACCTATACTTTGTTTCGGTCGAGTTCCCCATTCAAATGCATGTAACAGTGAGAAACGCACTGTCTTGGTGAAAGAAAGCGTTTTTGTACAACTTCATAGAAATAGCTGTAACTTTTGATAGAAGACTCAGACAAACATGTTTATGGCTTTATCTTATAGAACTCAAGGTCTCCGTGCTGGGAAAACAGGTTTTGCAGCTGTTTGAGCTAAGATTTCCAAGTTATTCACATAATGAAAACTTGTACTTTGTTTCGGTGGAGTTCCCCATTCAAATGCATGTAACAGTGAGAAACGCACTGTCTTGGCGAAAGAAAGCGTTTTTGTACAACTTCATATGAATAGCTGTAACTTTTGATAGAAGACTCGGATACACATGTTTATGGCTTTATCTTATAGAACTCAAGGTTCCCGTGTTGGGAAAACAGGTTTTGCAGCTGTTTGAGCTAAGATTTCCAAGTTATTCACATAATGAAAACCTATACTTTGTTTCGGTCGAGTTCCCCATTCAAATGCATGTAACAGTGAGAAACGCACTGTCTTGGCGAAAGAAAGCGTTTTTGTACAACTTCATAGAAATAGCTGTAACTTTTGATAGAAGACTCAGACAAACATGTTTATGGCTTTATCTTATAGAACTCAAGGTTCCCGTGCTGGGAAAACAGGTTTTGCAGCTGTTTGAGCTAAGATTTCCAAGTTATTCACATAATGAAAACCTATACTTTGTTTCGGTCGAGTTCCCCATTCAAATGAACAGTGAGAAACGCACTGTCTTGGCGAAAGAAAGCGTTTTTGTACAACTTCATAGAAATAGCTGTAACTTTTGATAGAAGACTCGGACAAACATGTTTATGGCTTTATCTTATAGAACTCAAGGTCTCCGTGCTGGGAAAACAGGTTATGCAGCTGTTTGAGCTAAGATTTCCAAGTTATTCACATAATGAAAACCTATACTTTGTTTCGGTCGAGTTCCCCATTCAAATGCATGTAACAGTGAGAAACGCACTGTCTTGGCGAAAGAAAGCGTTTTTGTACAACTTCATATAAATAGCTGTAACTTTTGATAGAAGACTCGGATACACATGTTTATGGCTTTATCTTATAGAACTCAAGGTTCCCGTGCTGGGAAAACAGGTTTTGTAGCTGTTTGAGCTAAGATTTCCAAGTTATTCACATAATGAAAACCTATACTTTGTTTCGGTGGAGTTCCCCATTCAAATGCATGTAACAGTGAGAAACGCACTGTCTTGGCGAAAGAAAGCGTTTTTGTACAACTTCATATAAATAGCTGTAACTTTTGATAGAAGACTCAGACAAACATGTTTATGGCTTTATCTTATAGAACTCAAGGTCTCCGTGCTGGGAAAACTGGTTTTGCAGCTGTTTGAGCTAAGATTTCCAAGTTATTCACATAATGAAAACTTGTACTTTGTTTCGGTGGAGTTCCCCATTCAAATGCATGTAACAGTGAGAAACGCACTGTCTTGGCGAAAGAAAGCGTTTTTGTACAACTTCATATAAATAGCTGTAACTTTTGATAGAAGACTCGGATACACATGTTTATGGCTTTATCTTATAGAACTCAAGGTTCCCGTGCTGGGAAAACAGGTTTTGCAGCTGTTTGAGCTAAGATTTCCAAGTTATTCACATAATGAAAACCTATACTTTGTTTCGGTCGAGTTCCCCATTCAAATGCATGTAACAGTGAGAAACACACTGTATTGGCGAAAGAAAGCGTTTTTGTACAACTTCATAGAAATAGCTGTAACTTTTGATAGAAGACTCGGATACACATGTTTATGGCTTTATCTTATAGAACTCAAGGTTCCCGTGCTGGGAAAACAGGTTTTGCAGCTGTTTGAGCTAAGATTTCCAAGTTATTCACATAATGAAAACCTATACTTTGTTTCGGTCGAGTTCCCCATTCAAATGCATGTAACAGTGAGAAACGCACTGTCTTGGCGAAAGAAAGCGTTTTTGTACAACTTCATATAAATAGCTGTAACTTTTGATAGAAGACTCGGATACACATGTTTATGGCTTTATCTTATAGAACTCAAGGTTCCCGTGCTGGGAAAACAGGTTTTGCAGCTGTTTGAGCTAAGATTTCCAAGTTATTCACATAATGAAAACCTATACTTTGTTTCGGTGGAGTTCCCCATTCAAATGCATGTAACAGTGAGAAACACACTGTATTGGCGAAAGAAAGCGTTTTTGTACAACTTCATAGAAATAGCTGTAACTTTTGATAGAAGACTCGGATACACATGTTTATGGCTTTATCTTATAGAACTCAAGGTTCCCGTGCTGGGAAAACAGGTTTTGCAGCTGTTTGAGCTAAGATTTCCAAGTTATTCACATAATGAAAACCTATACTTTGTTTCGGTCGAGTTCCCCATTCAAATGCATGTAACAGTGAGAAACGCACTGTCTTGGCGAAAGAAAGCGTTTTTGTACAACTTCATATGAATAGCTGTAACTTTTGATAGAAGACTCGGATACACATGTTTATGGCTTTATCTTATAGAACTCAAGGTTCCCGTGCTGGGAAAACAGGTTTTGCAGCTGTTTGAGCTAAGATTTCCAAGTTATTCACATAATGAAAACCTATACTTTGTTTCGGTCGAGTTCCCCATTCAAATGCATGTAACAGTGAGAAACGCACTGTCTTGGCGAAAGAAAGCGTTTTTGTACAACTTCATAGAAATAGCTGTAACTTTTGATAGAAGACTCAGACAAACATGTTTATGGCTTTATCTTATAGAACTCAAGGTTCCCGTGCTGGGAAAACAGGTTTTGCAGCTGTTTGAGCTAAGATTTCCAAGTTATTCACATAATGAAAACCTATACTTTGTTTCGGTCGAGTTCCCCATTCAAATGAACAGTGAGAAACGCACTGTCTTGGCGAAAGAAAGCGTTTTTGTACAACTTCATATAAATAGCTGTAACTTTTGATAGAAGACTCGGATACACATGTTTATGGCTTTATCTTATAGAACTCAAGGTTCCCGTGCTGGGCAAACAGGTTTTGCAGCTGTTTGAGCTAAGATTTCCAAGTTATTCACATAATGAAAACCTATACTTTGTTTCGGTCGAGTTCCCCATTCAAATGCATGTAACAGTGAGAAACGCACTGTATTGGCGAAAGAAAGCGTTTTTGTACAACTTCATAGAAATAGCTGTAACTTTTGATAGAAGACTCGGACAAACATGTTTATGGCTTTATCTTATAGAACTCAAGGTCTCCGTGCTGGGAAAACAGGTTTTGTAGCTGTTTGAGCTAAGATTTCCAAGTTATTCACATAATGAAAACCTATACTTTGTTTCGGTCGAGTTCCCCATTCAAATGCATGTAACAGTGAGAAATGCACTGTCTTGGCGAAAGAAAGCGTTTTTGTACAACTTCATATAAATAGCTGTAACTTTTGATAGAAGACTCGGATACACATGTTTATGGCTTTATCTTATAGAACTCAAGGTTCCCGTGCTGGGAAAACAGGTTTTGTAGCTGTTTGAGCTAAGATTTCCAAGTTATTCACATAATGAAAACCTATACTTTGTTTCGGTGGAGTTCCCCATTCAAATGCATGTAACAGTGAGAAACGCACTGTCTTGGCGAAAGAAAGCGTTTTTGTACAACTTCATATAAATAGCTGTAACTTTTGATAGAAGACTCAGACAAACATGTTTATGGCTTTATCTTATAGAACTCAAGGTCTCCGTGCTGGGAAAACAGGTTTTGCAGCTGTTTGAGCTAAGATTTCCAAGTTATTCACATAATGAAAACTTGTACTTTGTTTCGGTCGAGTTCCCCATTCAAATGCATGTAACAGTGAGAAACGCACTGTCTTGGCGAAAGAAAGCGTTTTTGTACAACTTCATAGAAATAGCTGTAACTTTTGATAGAAGACTCGGATACACATGTTTATGGCTTTATCTTATAGAACTCAAGGTTCCCGTGCTGGGCAAACAGGTTTTGCAGCTGTTTGAGCTAAGATTTCCAAGTTATTCACATAATGAAAACCTATACTTTGTTTCGGTCGAGTTCCCCATTCAAATGCATGTAACAGTGAGAAACGCACTGTCTTGGCGAAAGAAAGCGTTTTTGTACAACTTCATAGAAATAGCTGTAACTTTTGATAGAAGACTCAGACAAACATGTTTATGGCCTTATCTTATAGAACTCAAGGTCTCCGTGCTGGGCAAACAGGTTTTGCAGCTGTTTGAGCTAAGATTTCCAAGTTATTCACATAATGAAAACCTATACTTTGTTTCGGTCGAGTTCCCCATTCAAATGCATGTAACAGTGAGAAACGCACTGTCTTGGCGAAAGAAAGCGTTTTTGTACAACTTCATATGAATAGCTGTAACTTTTGATAGAAGACTCGGATACACATGTTTATGGCTTTATCTTATAGAACTCAAGGTTCCCGTGCTGGGAAAACAGGTTTTGCAGCTGTTTGAGCTAAGATTTCCAAGTTATTCACATAATGAAAACCTATACTTTGTTTCGGTCGAGTTCCCCATTCAAATGCATGTAACAGTGAGAAACGCACTGTCTTGGCGAAAGAAAGCGTTTTTGTACAACTTCATAGAAATAGCTGTAACTTTTGATAGAAGACTCGGATACACATGTTTATGGCTTTATCTTATAGAACTCAAGGTTCCCGTGCTGGGAAAACAGGTTTTGTAGATGTTTGAGCTAAGATTTCCAAGTTATTCACATAATGAAAACCTATACTTTGTTTCGGTCGAGTTCCCCATTCAAATGCATGTAACAGTGAGAAATGCACTGTCTTGGCGAAAGAAAGCGTTTTTGTACAACTTCATAGAAATAGCTGTAACTTTTGATAGAAGACTCAGACAAACATGTTTATGGCCTTATCTTATAGAACTCAAGGTCTCCGTGCTGGGAAAACAGGTTTTGCAGCTGTTTGAGCTAAGATTTCCAAGTTATTCACATAATGAAAACCTATACTTTGTTTCGGTCGAGTTCCCCATTCAAATGCATGTAACAGTGAGAAACGCACTGTCTTGGCGAAAGAAAGCGTTTTTGTACAACTTCATATGAATAGCTGTAACTTTTGATAGAAGACTCGGATACACATGTTTATGGCTTTATCTTATAGAACTCAAGGTTCCCGTGCTGGGAAAACAGGTTTTGCAGCTG
The DNA here is from genome assembly GCF_057382275.1 of Copadichromis virginalis. Taxonomy (NCBI): domain Eukaryota; kingdom Metazoa; phylum Chordata; class Actinopteri; order Cichliformes; family Cichlidae; genus Copadichromis; species Copadichromis virginalis. The sequence goes on from NC_140622.1 coordinate 4,711,960, forward strand.
TTTGAGCTAAGATTTCCAAGTTATTCACATAATGAAAACCTATACTTTGTTTCGGTTGAGTTCCCCATTCAAATGCATGTAACAGTGAGAAACGCACTGTCTTGGCGAAAGAAAGCGTTTTTGTACAACTTCATAGAAATAGCTGTAACTTTTGATAGAAGACTCGGATACACATGTTTATGGCTTTATCTTATAGAACTCAAGGTTCCCGTGCTGGGAAAACAGGTTTTGTAGCTGTTTGAGCTAAGATTTCCAAGTTATTCACATAATGAAAACCTATACTTTGTTTCGGTCGAGTTCCCCATTCAAATGCATGTAACAGTGAGAAATGCACTGTCTTGGCGAAAGAAAGCGTTTTTGTACAACTTCATAGAAATAGCTGTAACTTTTGATAGAAGACTCAGACAAACATGTTTATGGCCTTATCTTATAGAACTCAAGGTCTCCGTGCTGGGAAAACAGGTTTTGCAGCTGTTTGAGCTAAGATTTCCAAGTTATTCACATAATGAAAACCTATACTTTGTTTCGGTCGAGTTCCCCATTCAAATGCATGTAACAGTGAGAAACGCACTGTCTTGGCGAAAGAAAGCGTTTTTGTACAACTTCATAGAAATAGCTGTAACTTTTGATAGAAGACTCGGATACACATGTTTATGGCTTTATCTTATAGAACTCAAGGTTCCCGTGCTGGGCAAACAGGTTTTGCAGCTGTTTGAGCTAAGATTTCCAAGTTATTCACATAATGAAAACCTATACTTTGTTTCGGTCGAGTTCCCCATTCAAATGCATGTAACAGTGAGAAACGCACTGTCTTGGCGAAAGAAAGCGTTTTTGTACAACTTCATATGAATAGCTGTAACTTTTGATAGAAGACTCGGATACACATGTTTATGGCTTTATCTTATAGAACTCAAGGTTCCCGTGCTGGGAAAACAGGTTTTGCAGCTGTTTGAGCTAAGATTTCCAAGTTATTCACATAATGAAAACCTATACTTTGTTTCGGTCGAGTTCCCCATTCAAATGAACAGTGAGAAACGCACTGTCTTGGCGAAAGAAAGCGTTTTTGTACAACTTCATAGAAATAGCTGTAACTTTTGATAGAAGACTCGGATACACATGTTTATGGCTTTATCTTATAGAACTCAAGGTTCCCGTGCTGGGAAAACAGGTTTTGTAGCTGTTTGAGCTAAGATTTCCAAGTTATTCACATAATGAAAACCTATACTTTGTTTCGGTGGAGTTCCCCATTCAAATGCATGTAACAGTGAGAAACGCACTGTCTTGGCGAAAGAAAGCGTTTTTGTACAACTTCATATAAATAGCTGTAACTTTTGATAGAAGACTCAGACAAACATGTTTATGGCTTTATCTTATAGAACTCAAGGTCTCCGTGCTGGGAAAACTGGTTTTGCAGCTGTTTGAGCTAAGATTTCCAAGTTATTCACATAATGAAAACTTGTACTTTGTTTCGGTCGAGTTCCCCATTCAAATGCATGTAACAGTGAGAAACGCACTGTCTTGGCGAAAGAAAGCGTTTTTGTACAACTTCATATAAATAGCTGTAACTTTTGATAGAAGACTCGGATACACATGTTTATGGCTTTATCTTATAGAACTCAAGGTTCCCGTGCTGGGAAAACAGGTTTTGCAGCTGTTTGAGCTAAGATTTCCAAGTTATTCACATAATGAAAACCTATACTTTGTTTCGGTCGAGTTCCCCATTCAAATGCATGTAACAGTGAGAAACACACTGTATTGGCGAAAGAAAGCGTTTTTGTACAACTTCATAGAAATAGCTGTAACTTTTGATAGAAGACTCGGATACACATGTTTATGGCTTTATCTTATAGAACTCAAGGTTCCCGTGCTGGGAAAACAGGTTTTGCAGCTGTTTGAGCTAAGATTTCCAAGTTATTCACATAATGAAAACCTATACTTTGTTTCGGTCGAGTTCCCCATTCAAATGAACAGTGAGAAACGCACTGTCTTGGCGAAAGAAAGCGTTTTTGTACAACTTCATATAAATAGCTGTAACTTTTGATAGAAGACTCGGATACACATGTTTATGGCTTTATCTTATAGAACTCAAGGTTCCCGTGCTGGGAAAACAGGTTTTGCAGCTGTTTGAGCTAAGATTTCCAAGTTATTCACATAATGAAAACCTATACTTTGTTTCGGTCGAGTTCCCCATTCAAATGCATGTAACAGTGAGAAATGCACTGTCTTGGCGAAAGAAAGCGTTTTTGTACAACTTCATAGAAATAGCTGTAACTTTTGATAGAAGACTCAGACAAACATGTTTATGGCCTTATCTTATAGAACTCAAGGTCTCCGTGCTGGGCAAACAGGTTTTGCAGCTGTTTGAGCTAAGATTTCCAAGTTATTCACATAATGAAAACCTATACTTTGTTTCGGTCGAGTTCCCCATTCAAAAGCATGTAACAGTGAGAAACGCACAGTCTTGGCGAAAGAAAGCGTTTTTGTACAACTTCATAGAAATAGCTGTAACTTTTGATAGAAGACTCAGACAAACATGTTTATGGCTTTATCTTATAGAACTCAAGGTCTCCGTGCTGGGAAAACTGGTTTTGCAGCTGTTTGAGCTAAGATTTCCAAGTTATTCACATAATGAAAACTTGTACTTTGTTTCGGTGGAGTTCCCCATTCAAATGCATGTAACAGTGAGAAACGCACTGTCTTGGCGAAAGAAAGCGTTTTTGTACAACTTCATATGAATAGCTGTAACTTTTGATAGAAGACTCGGATACACATGTTTATGGCTTTATCTTATAGAACTCAAGGTTCCCGTGCTGGGCAAACAGGTTTTGCAGCTGTTTGAGCTAAGATTTCCAAGTTATTCACATAATGAAAACCTATACTTTGTTTCGGTCGAGTTCCCCATTCAAATGCATGTAACAGTGAGAAACGCACTGTCTTGGCGAAAGAAAGCTATTTTGTACGACTTCATAGAAATAGCTGTAACTTTTGATAGAAGACTCAGACAAACATGTTTATGGCCTTATATTATAGAACTCAAGGTCTCCGTGCTGGGAAAACAGGTTTTGCAGCTGTTTGAGCTAAGATTTCCAAGTTATTCACATAATGAAAACCTATACTTTGTTTCGGTCGAGTTCCCCATTCAAATGCATGTAACAGTGAGAAACGCACTGTCTTGGTGAAAGAAAGCGTTTTTGTACAACTTCATAGAAATAGCTGTAACTTTTGATAGAAGACTCAGACAAACATGTTTATGGCTTTATCTTATAGAACTCAAGGTTCCCGTGCTGGGAAAACAGGTTTTGTAGCTGTTTGAGCTAAGATTTCCAAGTTATTCACATAATGAAAACTTGTACTTTGTTTCGGTGGAGTTCCCCATTCAAATGCATGTAACAGTGAGAAACGCACTGTCTTGGCGAAAGAAAGCTATTTTGTACAACTTCATAGAAATAGCTGTAACTTTTGATAGAAGACTCAGACAAACATGTTTATGGCCTTATATTATAGAACTCAAGGTCTCCGTGCTGGGAAAACTGGTTTTGCAGCTGTTTGAGCTAAGATTTCCAAGTTATTCACATAATGAAAACCTATACTTTGTTTCGGTCGAGTTCCCCATTCAAATGCATGTAACAGTGAGAAACGCACTGTCTTGGCGAAAGAAAGCGTTTTTGTACAACTTCATATGAATAGCTGTAACTTTTGATAGAAGACTCGGATACACATGTTTATGGCTTTATCTTATAGAACTCAAGGTTCCCGTGCTGGGAAAACAGGTTTTGCAGCTGTTTGAGCTAAGATTTCCAAGTTATTCACATAATGAAAACCTATACTTTGTTTCGGTCGAGTTCCCCATTCAAATGCATGTAACAGTGAGAAACGCACTGTCTTGGCGAAAGAAAGCTATTTTGTACAACTTCATAGAAATAGCTGTAACTTTTGATAGAAGACTCAGACAAACATGTTTATGGCCTTATATTATAGAACTCAAGGTCTCCGTGCTGGGAAAACTGGTTTTGCAGCTGTTTGAGCTAAGATTTCCAAGTTATTCACATAATGAAAACCTATACTTTGTTTCGGTCGAGTTCCCCATTCAAATGCATGTAACAGTGAGAAACGCACTGTCTTGGCGAAAGAAAGCGTTTTTGTACAACTTCATATGAATAGCTGTAACTTTTGATAGAAGACTCGGATACACATGTTTATGGCTTTATCTTATAGAACTCAAGGTTCCCGTGCTGGGAAAACAGGTTTTGCAGCTGTTTGAGCTAAGATTTCCAAGTTATTCACATAATGAAAACCTATACTTTGTTTCGGTCGAGTTCCCCATTCAAATGCATGTAACAGTGAGAAACGCACTGTCTTGGCGAAAGAAAGCGTTTTTGTACAACTTCATAGAAATAGCTGTAACTTTTGATAGAAGACTCAGACAAACATGTTTATGGCCTTATCTTATAGAACTCAAGGTCTCCGTGCTGGGAAAACAGGTTTTGCAGCTGTTTGAGCTAAGATTTCCAAGTTATTCACATAATGAAAACCTATACTTTGTTTCGGTCGAGTTCCCCATTCAAATGCATGTAACAGTGAGAAACGCACTGTCTTGGCGAAAGAAAGCGTTTTTGTACAACTTCATAGAAATAGCTGTAACTTTTGATAGAAGACTCAGACAAACATGTTTATGGCTTTATCTTATAGAACTCAAGGTCTCCGTGCTGGGAAAACAGGTTTTGCAGCTGTTTGAGCTAAGATTTCCAAGTTATTCACATAATGAAAACTTGTACTTTGTTTCGGTGGAGTTCCCCATTCAAATGCATGTAACAGTGAGAAACGCACTGTCTTGGCGAAAGAAAGCGTTTTTGTACAACTTCATAGAAATAGCTGTAACTTTTGATAGAAGACTCAGACAAACATGTTTATGGCCTTATCTTATAGAACTCAAGGTCTCCGTGCTGGGAAAACAGGTTTTGCAGCTGTTTGAGCTAAGATTTCCAAGTTATTCACATAATGAAAACCTATACTTTGTTTCGGTCGAGTTCCCCATTCAAATGCATGTAACAGTGAGAAACGCACTGTCTTGGCGAAAGAAAGCGTTTTTGTACAACTTCATAGAAATAGCTGTAACTTTTGATAGAAGACTCGGATACACATGTTTATGGCTTTATCTTATAGAACTCAAGGTTCCCGTGCTGGGCAAACAGGTTTTGCAGCTGTTTGAGCTAAGATTTCCAAGTTATTCACATAATGAAAACCTATACTTTGTTTCGGTCGAGTTCCCCATTCAAATGCATGTAACAGTGAGAAACGCACTGTCTTGGCGAAAGAAAGCGTTTTTGTACAACTTCATAGAAATAGCTGTAACTTTTGATAGAAGACTCAGACAAACATGTTTATGGCCTTATATTATAGAACTCAAGGTCTCCGTGCTGGGAAAACAGGTTTTGCAGCTGTTTGAGCTAAGATTTCCAAGTTATTCACATAATGAAAACCTATACTTTGTTTCGGTCGAGTTCCCCATTCAAATGCATGTAACAGTGAGAAACGCACTGTCTTGGTGAAAGAAAGCGTTTTTGTACAACTTCATAGAAATAGCTGTAACTTTTGATAGAAGACTCAGACAAACATGTTTATGGCTTTATCTTATAGAACTCAAGGTTCCCGTGCTGGGAAAACAGGTTTTGTAGCTGTTTGAGCTAAGATTTCCAAGTTATTCACATAATGAAAACTTGTACTTTGTTTCGGTGGAGTTCCCCATTCAAATGCATGTAACAGTGAGAAACGCACTGTCTTGGCGAAAGAAAGCGTTTTTGTACAACTTCATATAAATAGCTGTAACTTTTGATAGAAGACTCAGACAAACATGTTTATGGCCTTATCTTATAGAACTCAAGGTCTCCGTGCTGGGAAAACAGGTTTTGCAGCTGTTTGAGCTAAGATTTCCAAGTTATTCACATAATGAAAACCTATACTTTGTTTCGGTCGAGTTCCCCATTCAAATGCATGTAACAGTGAGAAACGCACTGTCTTGGCGAAAGAAAGCTATTTTGTACAACTTCATAGAAATAGCTGTAACTTTTGATAGAAGACTCAGACAAACATGTTTATGGCCTTATATTATAGAACTCAAGGTCTCCGTGCTGGGAAAACTGGTTTTGCAGCTGTTTGAGCTAAGATTTCCAAGTTATTCACATAATGAAAACCTATACTTTGTTTCGGTCGAGTTCCCCATTCAAATGCATGTAACAGTGAGAAACGCACTGTCTTGGCGAAAGAAAGCGTTTTTGTACAACTTCATATGAATAGCTGTAACTTTTGATAGAAGACTCGGATACACATGTTTATGGCTTTATCTTATAGAACTCAAGGTTCCCGTGCTGGGAAAACAGGTTTTGCAGCTGTTTGAGCTAAGATTTCCAAGTTATTCACATAATGAAAACCTATACTTTGTTTCGGTCGAGTTCCCCATTCAAATGCATGTAACAGTGAGAAACGCACTGTCTTGGCGAAAGAAAGCGTTTTTGTACAACTTCATAGAAATAGCTGTAACTTTTGATAGAAGACTCAGACAAACATGTTTATGGCCTTATCTTATAGAACTCAAGGTCTCCGTGCTGGGAAAACAGGTTTTGCAGCTGTTTGAGCTAAGATTTCCAAGTTATTCACATAATGAAAACCTATACTTTGTTTCGGTCGAGTTCCCCATTCAAATGCATGTAACAGTGAGAAACGCACTGTCTTGGCGAAAGAAAGCGTTTTTGTACAACTTCATAGAAATAGCTGTAACTTTTGATAGAAGACTCAGACAAACATGTTTATGGCTTTATCTTATAGAACTCAAGGTCTCCGTGCTGGGAAAACAGGTTTTGCAGCTGTTTGAGCTAAGATTTCCAAGTTATTCACATAATGAAAACTTGTACTTTGTTTCGGTGGAGTTCCCCATTCAAATGCATGTAACAGTGAGAAACGCACTGTCTTGGCGAAAGAAAGCGTTTTTGTACAACTTCATAGAAATAGCTGTAACTTTTGATAGAAGACTCAGACAAACATGTTTATGGCCTTATCTTATAGAACTCAAGGTCTCCGTGCTGGGAAAACAGGTTTTGCAGCTGTTTGAGCTAAGATTTCCAAGTTATTCACATAATGAAAACCTATACTTTGTTTCGGTCGAGTTCCCCATTCAAATGCATGTAACAGTGAGAAACGCACTGTCTTGGCGAAAGAAAGCGTTTTTGTACAACTTCATAGAAATAGCTGTAACTTTTGATAGAAGACTCGGATACACATGTTTATGGCTTTATCTTATAGAACTCAAGGTTCCCGTGCTGGGCAAACAGGTTTTGCAGCTGTTTGAGCTAAGATTTCCAAGTTATTCACATAATGAAAACCTATACTTTGTTTCGGTCGAGTTCCCCATTCAAATGCATGTAACAGTGAGAAACGCACTGTCTTGGCGAAAGAAAGCGTTTTTGTACAACTTCATAGAAATAGCTGTAACTTTTGATAGAAGACTCAGACAAACATGTTTATGGCCTTATATTATAGAACTCAAGGTCTCCGTGCTGGGAAAACAGGTTTTGCAGCTGTTTGAGCTAAGATTTCCAAGTTATTCACATAATGAAAACCTATACTTTGTTTCGGTCGAGTTCCCCATTCAAATGCATGTAACAGTGAGAAACGCACTGTCTTGGTGAAAGAAAGCGTTTTTGTACAACTTCATAGAAATAGCTGTAACTTTTGATAGAAGACTCAGACAAACATGTTTATGGCTTTATCTTATAGAACTCAAGGTTCCCGTGCTGGGAAAACAGGTTTTGTAGCTGTTTGAGCTAAGATTTCCAAGTTATTCACATAATGAAAACTTGTACTTTGTTTCGGTGGAGTTCCCCATTCAAATGCATGTAACAGTGAGAAACGCACTGTCTTGGCGAAAGAAAGCGTTTTTGTACAACTTCATATAAATAGCTGTAACTTTTGATAGAAGACTCAGACAAACATGTTTATGGCCTTATCTTATAGAACTCAAGGTCTCCGTGCTGGGAAAACAGGTTTTGCAGCTGTTTGAGCTAAGATTTCCAAGTTATTCACATAATGAAAACCTATACTTTGTTTCGGTCGAGTTCCCCATTCAAATGCATGTAACAGTGAGAAACGCACTGTCTTGGCGAAAGAAAGCTATTTTGTACAACTTCATAGAAATAGCTGTAACTTTTGATAGAAGACTCAGACAAACATGTTTATGGCCTTATCTTATAGAACTCAAGGTCTCCGTGCTGGGAAAACTGGTTTTGCAGCTGTTTGAGCTAAGATTTCCAAGTTATTCACATAATGAAAACCTATACTTTGTTTCGGTCGAGTTCCCCATTCAAATGCATGTAACAGTGAGAAACGCACTGTCTTGGCGAAAGAAAGCGTTTTTGTACAACTTCATATGAATAGCTGTAACTTTTGATAGAAGACTCGGATACACATGTTTATGGCTTTATCTTATAGAACTCAAGGTTCCCGTGCTGGGAAAACAGGTTTTGCAGCTGTTTGAGCTAAGATTTCCAAGTTATTCACATAATGAAAACCTATACTTTGTTTCGGTCGAGTTCCCCATTCAAATGCATGTAACAGTGAGAAACGCACTGTCTTGGCGAAAGAAAGCGTTTTTGTACAACTTCATAGAAATAGCTGTAACTTTTGATAGAAGACTCAGACAAACATGTTTATGGCCTTATCTTATAGAACTCAAGGTCTCCGTGCTGGGAAAACAGGTTTTGCAGCTGTTTGAGCTAAGATTTCCAAGTTATTCACATAATGAAAACCTATACTTTGTTTCGGTCGAGTTCCCCATTCAAATACATGTAACAGTGAGAAACGCACTGTCTTGGCGAAAGAAAGCGTTTTTGTACAACTTCATAGAAATAGCTGTAACTTTTGATAGAAGACTCAGACAAACATGTTTATGGCCTTATCTTATAGAACTCAAGGTCTCCGTGCTGGGAAAACAGGTTTTGCAGCTGTTTGAGCTAAGATTTCCAAGTTATTCACATAATGAAAACCTATACTTTGTTTCGGTCGAGTTCCCCATTCAAATGCATGTAACAGTGAGAAACGCACTGTCTTGGCGAAAGAAAGCGTTTTTGTACAACTTCATAGAAATAGCTGTAACTTTTGATAGAAGACTCAGACAAACATGTTTATGGCTTTATCTTATAGAACTCAAGGTCTCCGTGCTGGGAAAACAGGTTTTGCAGCTGTTTGAGCTAAGATTTCCAAGTTATTCACATAATGAAAACTTGTACTTTGTTTCGGTGGAGTTCCCCATTCAAATGCATGTAACAGTGAGAAACGCACTGTCTTGGCGAAAGAAAGCGTTTTTGTACAACTTCATAGAAATAGCTGTAACTTTTGATAGAAGACTCAGACAAACATGTTTATGGCCTTATCTTATAGAACTCAAGGTCTCCGTGCTGGGAAAACAGGTTTTGCAGCTGTTTGAGCTAAGATTTCCAAGTTATTCACATAATGAAAACCTATACTTTGTTTCGGTCGAGTTCCCCATTCAAATGCATGTAACAGTGAGAAACGCACTGTCTTGGCGAAAGAAAGCGTTTTTGTACAACTTCATAGAAATAGCTGTAACTTTTGATAGAAGACTCGGATACACATGTTTATGGCTTTATCTTATAGAACTCAAGGTTCCCGTGCTGGGCAAACAGGTTTTGCAGCTGTTTGAGCTAAGATTTCCAAGTTATTCACATAATGAAAACCTATACTTTGTTTCGGTCGAGTTCCCCATTCAAATGCATGTAACAGTGAGAAACGCACTGTCTTGGCGAAAGAAAGCTATTTTGTACAACTTCATAGAAATAGCTGTAACTTTTGATAGAAGACTCAGACAAACATGTTTATGGCCTTATATTATAGAACTCAAGGTCTCCGTGCTGGGAAAACAGGTTTTGCAGCTGTTTGAGCTAAGATTTCCAAGTTATTCACATAATGAAAACCTATACTTTGTTTCGGTCGAGTTCCCCATTCAAATGCATGTAACAGTGAGAAACGCACTGTCTTGGTGAAAGAAAGCGTTTTTGTACAACTTCATAGAAATAGCTGTAACTTTTGATAGAAGACTCAGACAAACATGTTTATGGCTTTATCTTATAGAACTCAAGGTTCCCGTGCTGGGAAAACAGGTTTTGTAGCTGTTTGAGCTAAGATTTCCAAGTTATTCACATAATGAAAACTTGTACTTTGTTTCGGTGGAGTTCCCCATTCAAATGCATGTAACAGTGAGAAACGCACTGTCTTGGCGAAAGAAAGCGTTTTTGTACAACTTCATATAAATAGCTGTAACTTTTGATAGAAGACTCAGACAAACATGTTTATGGCCTTATATTATAGAACTCAAGGTCTCCGTGCTGGGAAAACAGGTTTTGCAGCTGTTTGAGCTAAGATTTCCAAGTTATTCACATAATGAAAACCTATACTTTGTTTCGGTCGAGTTCCCCATTCAAATGCATGTAACAGTGAGAAACGCACTGTCTTGGCGAAAGAAAGCTATTTTGTACAACTTCATAGAAATAGCTGTAACTTTTGATAGAAGACTCAGACAAACATGTTTATGGCCTTATATTATAGAACTCAAGGTCTCCGTGCTGGGAAAACTGGTTTTGCAGCTGTTTGAGCTAAGATTTCCAAGTTATTCACATAATGAAAACCTATACTTTGTTTCGGTCGAGTTCCCCATTCAAATGCATGTAACAGTGAGAAACGCACTGTCTTGGCGAAAGAAAGCGTTTTTGTACAACTTCATATGAATAGCTGTAACTTTTGATAGAAGACTCGGATACACATGTTTATGGCTTTATCTTATAGAACTCAAGGTTCCCGTGCTGGGAAAACAGGTTTTGCAGCTGTTTGAGCTAAGATTTCCAAGTTATTCACATAATGAAAACCTATACTTTGTTTCGGTCGAGTTCCCCATTCAAATGCATGTAACAGTGAGAAACGCACTGTCTTGGCGAAAGAAAGCGTTTTTGTACAACTTCATAGAAATAGCTGTAACTTTTGATAGAAGACTCAGACAAACATGTTTATGGCTTTATCTTATAGAACTCAAGGTTCCCGTGCTGGGAAAACAGGTTTTGCAGCTGTTTGAGCTAAGATTTCCAAGTTATTCACATAATGAAAACCTATACTTTGTTTCGGTCGAGTTCCCCATTCAAATGAACAGTGAGAAACGCACTGTCTTGGCGAAAGAAAGCGTTTTTGTACAACTTCATATAAATAGCTGTAACTTTTGATAGAAGACTCGGATACACATGTTTATGGCTTTATCTTATAGAACTCAAGGTTCCCGTGCTGGGCAAACAGGTTTTGCAGCTGTTTGAGCTAAGATTTCCAAGTTATTCACATAATTAAAACCTATACTTTGTTTCGGTCGAGTTCCCCATTCAAATGCATGTAACAGTGAGAAACGCACTGTCTTGGCGAAAGAAAGCGTTTTTGTACAACTTCATATGAATAGCTGTAACTTTTGATAGAAGACTCGGATACACATGTTTATGGCTTTATCTTATAGAACTCAAGGTTCCCGTGCTGGGAAAACAGGTTTTGCAGCTGTTTGAGCTAAGATTTCCAAGTTATTCACATAATGAAAACCTATACTTTGTTTCGGTCGAGTTCCCCATTCAAATGCATGTAACAGTGAGAAACGCACTGTCTTGGCGAAAGAAAGCGTTTTTGTACAACTTCATAGAAATAGCTGTAACTTTTGATAGAAGACTCAGACAAACATGTTTATGGCTTTATCTTATAGAACTCAAGGTTCCCGTGCTGGGAAAACAGGTTTTGCAGCTGTTTGAGCTAAGATTTCCAAGTTATTCACATAATGAAAACCTATACTTTGTTTCGGTCGAGTTCCCCATTCAAATGAACAGTGAGAAACGCACTGTCTTGGCGAAAGAAAGCGTTTTTGTACAACTTCATATAAATAGCTGTAACTTTTGATAGAAGACTCGGATACACATGTTTATGGCTTTATCTTATAGAACTCAAGGTTCCCGTGCTGGGCAAACAGGTTTTGCAGCTGTTTGAGCTAAGATTTCCAAGTTATTCACATAATTAAAACCTATACTTTGTTTCGGTCGAGTTCCCCATTCAAATGCATGTAACAGTGAGAAACGCACTGTCTTGGCGAAAGAAAGCGTTTTTGTACAACTTCATAGAAATAGCTGTAACTTTTGATAGAAGACTCGGACAAACATGTTTATGGCTTTATCTTATAGAACTCAAGGTCTCCGTGCTGGGAAAACAGGTTATGCAGCTGTTTGAGCTAAGATTTCCAAGTTATTCACATAATGAAAACCTATACTTTGTTTCGGTCGAGTTCCCCATTCAAATGCATGTAACAGTGAGAAACGCACTGTCTTGGCGAAAGAAAGCGTTTTTGTACAACTTCATATAAATAGCTGTAACTTTTGATAGAAGACTCGGATACACATGTTTATGGCTTTATCTTATAGAACTCAAGGTTCCCGTGCTGGGAAAACAGGTTTTGTAGCTGTTTGAGCTAAGATTTCCAAGTTATTCACATAATGAAAACCTATACTTTGTTTCGGTGGAGTTCCCCATTCAAATGCATGTAACAGTGAGAAACGCACTGTCTTGGCGAAAGAAAGCGTTTTTGTACAACTTCATATAAATAGCTGTAACTTTTGATAGAAGACTCAGACAAACATGTTTATGGCTTTATCTTATAGAACTCAAGGTCTCCGTGCTGGGAAAACTGGTTTTGCAGCTGTTTGAGCTAAGATTTCCAAGTTATTCACATAATGAAAACTTGTACTTTGTTTCGGTGGAGTTCCCCATTCAAATGCATGTAACAGTGAGAAACGCACTGTCTTGGCGAAAGAAAGCGTTTTTGTACAACTTCATATAAATAGCTGTAACTTTTGATAGAAGACTCGGATACACATGTTTATGGCTTTATCTTATAGAACTCAAGGTTCCCGTGCTGGGAAAACAGGTTTTGCAGCTGTTTGAGCTAAGATTTCCAAGTTATTCACATAATGAAAACCTATACTTTGTTTCGGTCGAGTTCCCCATTCAAATGCATGTAACAGTGAGAAACACACTGTATTGGCGAAAGAAAGCGTTTTTGTACAACTTCATAGAAATAGCTGTAACTTTTGATAGAAGACTCGGATACACATGTTTATGGCTTTATCTTATAGAACTCAAGGTTCCCGTGCTGGGAAAACAGGTTTTGCAGCTGTTTGAGCTAAGATTTCCAAGTTATTCACATAATGAAAACCTATACTTTGTTTCGGTCGAGTTCCCCATTCAAATGCATGTAACAGTGAGAAACGCACTGTCTTGGCGAAAGAAAGCGTTTTTGTACAACTTCATATAAATAGCTGTAACTTTTGATAGAAGACTCGGATACACATGTTTATGGCTTTATCTTATAGAACTCAAGGTTCCCGTGCTGGGAAAACAGGTTTTGCAGCTGTTTGAGCTAAGATTTCCAAGTTATTCACATAATGAAAACCTATACTTTGTTTCGGTCGAGTTCCCCATTCAAATGCATGTAACAGTGAGAAACGCACTGTCTTGGCGAAAGAAAGCGTTTTTGTACAACTTCATAGAAATAGCTGTAACTTTTGATAGAAGACTCAGACAAACATGTTTATGGCTTTATCTTATAGAACTCAAGGTTCCCGTGCTGGGAAAACAGGTTTTGCAGCTGTTTGAGCTAAGATTTTCAAGTTATTCACATAATGAAAACGTATACTTTGTTTCAGTCGAGTTCCCCATTCAAATGCATGTAACAGTGAGAAACGCACTGTCTTGGCGAAAGAAAGCGTTTTTGTACAACTTCATAGAAATAGCTGTAACTTTTGATAGAAGACTCAGACAAACATGTTTATGGCCTTATCTTATAGAACTCAAGGTCTCCGTGCTGGGAAAACAGGTTTTGCAGCTGTTTGAGCTAAGATTTCCAAGTTATTCACATAATGAAAACCTATACTTTGTTTCGGTCGAGTTCCCCATTCAAATGCATGTAACAGTGAGAAACGCACTGTCTTGGCGAAAGAAAGCGTTTTTGTACAACTTCATATGAATAGCTGTAACTTTTGATAGAAGACTCGGATACACATGTTTATGGCTTTATCTTATAGAACTCAAGGTTCCCGTGCTGGGCAAACAGGTTTTGCAGCTGTTTGAGCTAAGATTTCCAAGTTATTCACATAATGAAAACCTATACTTTGTTTCGGTCGAGTTCCCCATTCAAATGCATGTAACAGTGAGAAACGCACTGTCTTGGCGAAAGAAAGCGTTTTTGTACAACTTCATAGAAATAGCTGTAACTTTTGATAGAAGACTCAGACAAACATGTTTATGGCTTTATCTTATAGAACTCAAGGTTCCCGTGCTGGGAAAACAGGTTTTGTAGCTGTTTCAGCTAAGATTTCCAAGTTATTCACATAATGAAAACTTGTACTTTGTTTCGGTGGAGTTCCCCATTCAAATGCATGTAACAGTGAGAAACGCACTGTCTTGGCGAAAGAAAGCGTTTTTGTACAACTTTATATAAATAGCTGTAACTTTTGATAGAAGACTCAGACAAACATGTTTATGGCCTTATCTTATAGAACTCAAGGTCTCCGTGCTGGGAAAACAGGTTTTGCAGCTGTTTGAGCTAAGATTTCCAAGTTATTCACATAATGAAAACCTATACTTTGTTTCGGTCGAGTTCCCCATTCAAATGCATGTAACAGTGAGAAACGCACTGTCTTGGCGAAAGAAAGCTATTTTGTACAACTTCATAGAAATAGCTGTAACTTTTGATAGAAGACTCAGACAAACATGTTTATGGCCTTATATTATAGAACTCAAGGTCTCCGTGCTGGGAAAACTGGTTTTGCAGCTGTTTGAGCTAAGATTTCCAAGTTATTCACATAATGAAAACCTATACTTTGTTTCGGTCGAGTTCCCCATTCAAATGCATGTAACAGTGAGAAACGCACTGTCTTGGCGAAAGAAAGCGTTTTTGTACAACTTCATATGAATAGCTGTAACTTTTGATAGAAGACTCGGATACACATGTTTATGGCTTTATCTTATAGAACTCAAGGTTCCCGTGCTGGGAAAACAGGTTTTGCAGCTGTTTGAGCTAAGATTTCCAAGTTATTCACATAATGAAAACCTATACTTTGTTTCGGTCGAGTTCCCCATTCAAATGCATGTAACAGTGAGAAACGCACTGTCTTGGCGAAAGAAAGCGTTTTTGTACAACTTCATAGAAATAGCTGTAACTTTTGATAGAAGACTCAGACAAACATGTTTATGGCCTTATCTTATAGAACTCAAGGTCTCCGTGCTGGGAAAACAGGTTTTGCAGCTGTTTGAGCTAAGATTTCCAAGTTATTCACATAATGAAAACCTATACTTTGTTTCGGTCGAGTTCCCCATTCAAATGCATGTAACAGTGAGAAACGCACTGTCTTGGCGAAAGAAAGCGTTTTTGTACAACTTCATAGAAATAGCTGTAACTTTTGATAGAAGACTCAGACAAACATGTTTATGGCCTTATCTTATAGAACTCAAGGTCTCCGTGCTGGGAAAACAGGTTTTGCAGCTGTTTGAGCTAAGATTTCCAAGTTATTCACATAATGAAAACCTATACTTTGTTTCGGTCGAGTTCCCCATTCAAATGCATGTAACAGTGAGAAACACACTGTCTTGGCGAAAGAAAGCGTTTTTGTACAACTTCATAGAAATAGCTGTAACTTTTGATAGAAGACTCGGATACACATGTTTATGGCTTTATCTTATAGAACTCAAGGTTCCCGTGCTGGGAAAACAGGTTTTGCAGCTGTTTGAGCTAAGATTTCCAAGTTATTCACATAATGAAAACCTATACTTTGTTTCGGTCGAGTTCCCCATTCAAATGCATGTAACAGTGAGAAACGCACTGTCTTGGCGAAAGAAAGCTATTTTGTGCAACTTCATAGAAATAGCTGTAACTTTTGATAGAAGACTCAGACAAACATGTTTATGGCCTTATCTTATAGAACTCAAGGTCTCCGTGCTGGGAAAACAGGTTTTGCAGCTGTTTGAGCTAAGATTTCCAAGTTATTCACATAATGAAAACCTATACTTTGTTTCGGTCGAGTTCCCCATTCAAATGCATGTAACAGTGAGAAACGCACTGTCTTGGCGAAAGAAAGCTATTTTGTACAACTTCATAGAAATAGCTGTAACTTTTGATAGAAGACTCAGACAAACATGTTTATGGCCTTATATTATAGAACTCAAGGTCTCCGTGCTGGGAAAACAGGTTTTGCAGCTGTTTGAGCTAAGATTTCCAAGTTATTCACATAATGAAAACCTATACTTTGTTTCGGTCGAGTTCCCCATTCAAATGCATGTAACAGTGAGAAACGCACTGTCTTGGTGAAAGAAAGCGTTTTTGTACAACTTCATAGAAATAGCTGTAACTTTTGATAGAAGACTCAGACAAACATGTTTATGGCTTTATATTATAGAACTCAAGGTTCCCGTGCTGGGAAAACAGGTTTTGTAGCTGTTTGAGCTAAGATTTCCAAGTTATTCACATAATGAAAACTTGTACTTTGTTTCGGTGGAGTTCCCCATTCAAATGCATGTAACAGTGAGAAACGCACTGTCTTGGCGAAAGAAAGCGTTTTTGTACAACTTCATATAAATAGCTGTAACTTTTGATAGAAGACTCAGACAAACATGTTTATGGCTTTATCTTATAGAACTCAAGGTCTCCGTGCTGGGAAAACTGGTTTTGCAGCTGTTTGAGCTAAGATTTCCAAGTTATTCACATAATGAAAACTTGTACTTTGTTTCGGTGGAGTTCCCCATTCAAATGCATGTAACAGTGAGAAACGCACTGTCTTGGCGAAAGAAAGCGTTTTTGTACAACTTCATATAAATAGCTGTAACTTTTGATAGAAGACTCAGACAAACATGTTTATGGCTTTATCTTATAGAACTCAAGGTCTCCGTGCTGGGAAAACTGGTTTTGCAGCTGTTTGAGCTAAGATTTCCAAGTTATTCACATAATGAAAACTTGTACTTTGTTTCGGTGGAGTTCCCCATTCAAATGCATGTAACAGTGAGAAACGCACTGTCTTGGCGAAAGAAAGCGTTTTTGTACAACTTCATATAAATAGCTGTAACTTTTGATAGAAGACTCGGATACACATGTTTATGGCTTTATCTTATAGAACTCAAGGTTCCCGTGCTGGGCAAACAGGTTTTGCAGCTGTTTGAGCTAAGATTTCCAAGTTATTCACATAATGAAAACCTATACTTTGTTTCGGTCGAGTTCCCCATTCAAATGCATGTAACAGTGAGAAACGCACTGTCTTGGCGAAAGAAAGCGTTTTTGTACAACTTCATAGAAATAGCTGTAACTTTTGATAGAAGACTCAGACAAACATGTTTATGGCCTTATATTATAGAACTCAAGGTCTCCGTGCTGGGAAAACAGGTTTTGCAGCTGTTTGAGCTAAGATTTCCAAGTTATTCACATAATGAAAACCTATACTTTGTTTCGGTCGAGTTCCCCATTCAAATGCATGTAACAGTGAGAAACGCACTGTCTTGGCGAAAGAAAGCGTTTTTGTACAACTTCATAGGAATAGCTGTAACTTTTGATAGAAGACTCGGATACACATGTTTATGGCTTTATCTTATAGAACTCAAGGTTCCCGTGCTGGGAAAACAGGTTTTGCAGCTGTTTGAGCTAAGATTTCCAAGTTATTCACATAATGAAAACCTATACTTTGTTTCGGTCGAGTTCCCCATTCAAATGCATGTAACAGTGAGAAACGCACTGTCTTGGTGAAAGAAAGCGTTTTTGTACAACTTCATATAAATAGCTGTAACTTTTGATAGAAGACTCAGACAAACATGTTTATGGCTTTATCTTATAGAACTCAAGGTCTCCGTGCTGGGAAAACAGGTTTTGCAGCTGTTTGAGCTAAGATTTCCAAGTTATTCACATAATGAAAACTTGTACTTTGTTTCGGTGGAGTTCCCCATTCAAATGCATGTAACAGTGAGAAACGCACTGTCTTGGCGAAAGAAAGCGTTTTTGTACAACTTCATATGAATAGCTGTAACTTTTGATAGAAGACTCGGATACACATGTTTATGGCTTTATCTTATAGAACTCAAGGTTCCCGTGCTGGGAAAACAGGTTTTGCAGCTGTTTGAGCTAAGATTTCCAAGTTATTCACATAATGAAAACCTATACTTTGTTTCGGTCGAGTTCCCCATTCAAATGCATGTAACAGTGAGAAACGCACTGTCTTGGCGAAAGAAAGCGTTTTTGTACAACTTCATAGAAATAGCTGTAACTTTTGATAGAAGACTCAGACAAACATGTTTATGGCTTTATCTTATAGAACTCAAGGTTCCCGTGCTGGGAAAACAGGTTTTGCAGCTGTTTGAGCTAAGATTTCCAAGTTATTCACATAATGAAAACCTATACTTTGTTTCGGTCGAGTTCCCCATTCAAATGAACAGTGAGAAACGCACTGTCTTGGCGAAAGAAAGCGTTTTTGTACAACTTCATATAAATAGCTGTAACTTTTGATAGAAGACTCGGATACACATGTTTATGGCTTTATCTTATAGAACTCAAGGTTCCCGTGCTGGGCAAACAGGTTTTGCAGCTGTTTGAGCTAAGATTTCCAAGTTATTCACATAATTAAAACCTATACTTTGTTTCGGTCGAGTTCCCCATTCAAATGCATGTAACAGTGAGAAACGCACTGTATTGGCGAAAGAAAGCTTTTTTGTACAACTTCATAGAAATAGCTGTAACTTTTGATAGAAGACTCAGACAAACATGTTTATGTCCTTATATTATAGAACTCAAGGTCTCCGTGCTGGGAAAACAGGTTTTGCAGCTGTTTGAGCTAAGATTTCCAAGTTATTCACATAATGAAAACCTATACTTTGTTTCGGTCGAGTTCCCCATTCAAATGCATGTAACAGTGAGAAACGCACTGTATTGGCGAAAGAAAGCGTTTTTGTACAACTTCATAGAAATAGCTGTAACTTTTGATAGAAGACTCGGACAAACATGTTTATGGCTTTATCTTATAGAACTCAAGGTTCCCGTGCTGGGAAAACAGGTTTTGCAGCTGTTTGAGCTAAGATTTCCAAGTTATTCACATAATGAAAACCTATACTTTGTTTCGGTCGAGTTCCCCATTCAAATGCATGTAACAGTGAGAAACGCACTGTCTTGGTGAAAGAAAGCGTTTTTGTACAACTTCATATAAATAGCTGTAACTTTTGATAGAAGACTCAGACAAACATGTTTATGGCTTTATCTTATAGAACTCAAGGTCTCCGTGCTGGGAAAACAGGTTTTGCAGCTGTTTGAGCTAAGATTTCCAAGTTATTCACATAATGAAAACTTGTACTTTGTTTCGGTGGAGTTCCCCATTCAAATGCATGTAACAGTGAGAAACGCACTGTCTTGGCGAAAGAAAGCGTTTTTGTACAACTTCATAGAAATAGCTGTAACTTTTGATAGAAGACTCAGACAAACATGTTTATGGCTTTATCTTATAGAACTCAAGGTTCCCGTGCTGGGAAAACAGGTTTTGCAGCTGTTTGAGCTAAGATTTCCAAGTTATTCACATAATGAAAACCTATACTTTGTTTCGGTCGAGTTCCCCATTCAAATGAACAGTGAGAAACGCACTGTCTTGGCGAAAGAAAGCGTTTTTGTACAACTTCATATAAATAGCTGTAACTTTTGATAGAAGACTCGGATACACATGTTTATGGCTTTATCTTATAGAACTCAAGGTTCCCGTGCTGGGCAAACAGGTTTTGCAGCTGTTTGAGCTAAGATTTCCAAGTTATTCACATAATTAAAACCTATACTTTGTTTCGGTCGAGTTCCCCATTCAAATGCATGTAACAGTGAGAAACGCACTGTATTGGCGAAAGAAAGCGTTTTTGTACAACTTCATAGAAATAGCTGTAACTTTTGATAGAAGACTCAGACAGACATGTTTATGGCCTTATATTATAGAACTCAAGGTCTCCGTGCTGGGAAAACAGGTTTTGCAGCTGTTTGAGCTAAGATTTCCAAGTTATTCACATAATGAAAACCTATACTTTGTTTCGGTCGAGTTCCCCATTCAAATGCATGTAACAGTGAGAAACGCACTGTATTGGCGAAAGAAAGCGTTTTTGTACAACTTCATAGAAATAGCTGTAACTTTTGATAGAAGACTCGGACAAACATGTTTATGGCTTTATCTTATAGAACTCAAGGTTCCCGTGCTGGGAAAACAGGTTTTGCAGCTGTTTGAGCTAAGATTTCCAAGTTATTCACATAATGAAAACCTATACTTTGTTTCGGTCGAGTTCCCCATTCAAATGTGTGTAACAGTGAGAAACGCACTGTCTTGGCGAAAGAAAGCGTTTTTGTACAACTTCATAGAAATAGCTGTAACTTTTGATAGAAGACTCAGACAAACATGTTTATGGCCTTATATTATAGAACTCAAGGTCTCCGTGCTGGGAAAACAGGTTTTGCAGCTGTTTGAGCTAAGATTTCCAAGTTATTCACATAATGAAAACCTATACTTTGTTTCGGTCGAGTTCCCCATTCAAATGCATGTAACAGTGAGAAACGCACTGTCTTGGCGAAAGAAAGCGTTTTTGTACAACTTCATATGAATAGCTGTAACTTTTGATAGAAGACTCGGATACACATGTTTATGGCTTTATCTTATAGAACTCAAGGTTCCCGTGCTGGGAAAACAGGTTTTGCAGCTGTTTGAGCTAAGATTTCCAAGTTATTCACATAATGAAAACCTATACTTTGTTTCGGTCGAGTTCCCCATTCAAATGCATGTAACAGTGAGAAACGCACTGTCTTGGCGAAAGAAAGCGTTTTTGTACAACTTCATAGAAATAGCTGTAACTTTTGATAGAAGACTCAGACAAACATGTTTATGGCTTTATCTTATAGAACTCAAGGTCTCCGTGCTGGGAAAACAGGTTTTGCAGCTGTTTGAGCTAAGATTTCCAAGTTATTCACATAATGAAAACCTATACTTTGTTTCGGTCGAGTTCCCCATTCAAATGAACAGTGAGAAACGCACTGTCTTGGCGAAAGAAAGCGTTTTTGTACAACTTCATATAAATAGCTGTAACTTTTGATAGAAGACTCGGATACACATGTTTATGGCTTTATCTTATAGAACTCAAGGTTCCCGTGCTGGGCAAACAGGTTTTGCAGCTGTTTGAGCTAAGATTTCCAAGTTATTCACATAATTAAAACCTATACTTTGTTTCGGTCGAGTTCCCCATTCAAATGCATGTAACAGTGAGAAACGCACTGTCTTGGCGAAAGAAAGCGTTTTTGTACAACTTCATAGAAATAGCTGTAACTTTTGATAGAAGACTCAGACAAACATGTTTATGGCCTTATATTATAGAACTCAAGGTTCCCGTGCTGGGAAAACAGGTTTTGCAGCTGTTTGAGCTAAGATTTCCAAGTTATTCACATAATGAAAACCTATACTTTGTTTCGGTCGAGTTCCCCATTCAAATGCATGTAACAGTGAGAAACGCACTGTATTGGCGAAAGAAAGTGTTTTTGTACAACTTCATAGAAATAGCTGTAACTTTTGATAGAAGACTCGGACAAACATGTTTATGGCTTTATCTTATAGAACTCAAGGTTCCCGTGCTGGGAAAACAGGTTTTGCAGCTGTTTGAGCTAAGATTTCCAAGTTATTCACATAATGAAAACCTATACTTTGTTTCGGTCGAGTTCCCCATTCAAATGTGTGTAACAGTGAGAAACGCACTGTCTTGGCGAAAGAAAGCGTTTTTGTACAACTTCATAGAAATAGCTGTAACTTTTGATAGAAGACTCAGACAAACATGTTTATGGCCTTATATTATAGAACTCAAGGTCTCCGTGCTGGGAAAACAGGTTTTGCAGCTGTTTGAGCTAAGATTTCCAAGTTATTCACATAATGAAAACCTATACTTTGTTTCGGTCGAGTTCCCCATTCAAATGCATGTAACAGTGAGAAACGCACTGTCTTGGCGAAAGAAAGCGTTTTTGTACAACTTCATATGAATAGCTGTAACTTTTGATAGAAGACTCGGATACACATGTTTATGGCTTTATCTTATAGAACTCAAGGTCCCCGTGCTGGGAAAACAGGTTTTGCAGCTGTTTGAGCTAAGATTTCCAAGTTATTCACATAATGAAAACCTATACTTTGTTTCGGTCGAGTTCCCCATTCAAATGCATGTAACAGTGAGAAACGCACTGTCTTGGCGAAAGAAAGCGTTTTTGTACAACTTCATAGAAATAGCTGTAACTTTTGATAGAAGACTCAGACAAACATGTTTATGGCTTTATCTTATAGAACTCAAGGTCTCCGTGCTGGGAAAACAGGTTTTGCAGCTGTTTGAGCTAAGATTTCCAAGTTATTCACATAATGAAAACTTGTACTTTGTTTCGGTGGAGTTCCCCATTCAAATGCATGTAACAGTGAGAAACGCACTGTCTTGGCGAAAGAAAGCGTTTTTGTACAACTTCATATGAATAGCTGTAACTTTTGATAGAAGACTCGGATACACATGTTTATGGCTTTATCTTATAGAACTCAAGGTTCCCGTGCTGGGAAAACAGGTTTTGCAGCTGTTTGAGCTAAGATTTCCAAGTTATTCACATAATGAAAACCTATACTTTGTTTCGGTCGAGTTCCCCATTCAAATGAACAGTGAGAAACGCACTGTCTTGGCGAAAGAAAGCGTTTTTGTACAACTTCATATAAATAGCTGTAACTTTTGATAGAAGACTCGGATACACATGTTTATGGCTTTATCTTATAGAACTCAAGGTTCCCGTGCTGGGCAAACAGGTTTTGCAGCTGTTTGAGCTAAGATTTCCAAGTTATTCACATAATTAAAACCTATACTTTGTTTCGGTCGAGTTCCCCATTCAAATGCATGTAACAGTGAGAAACGCACTGTCTTGGCGAAAGAAAGCGTTTTTGTACAACTTCATAGAAATAGCTGTAACTTTTGATAGAAGACTCAGACAAACATGTTTATGGCCTTATATTATAGAACTCAAGGTCTCCGTGCTGGGAAAACAGGTTTTGCAGCTGTTTGAGCTAAGATTTCCAAGTTATTCACATAATGAAAACCTATACTTTGTTTCGGTCGAGTTCCCCATTCAAATGCATGTAACAGTGAGAAACGCACTGTATTGGCGAAAGAAAGCGTTTTTGTACAACTTCATAGAAATAGCTGTAACTTTTGATAGAAGACTCGGACAAACATGTTTATGGCTTTATCTTATAGAACTCAAGGTTCCCGTGCTGGGAAAACAGGTTTTGCAGCTGTTTGAGCTAAGATTTCCAAGTTATTCACATAATGAAAACCTATACTTTGTTTCGGTCGAGTTCCCCATTCAAATGTGTGTAACAGTGAGAAACGCACTGTCTTGGCGAAAGAAAGCGTTTTTGTACAACTTCATAGAAATAGCTGTAACTTTTGATAGAAGACTCAGACAAACATGTTTATGGCCTTATATTATAGAACTCAAGGTCTCCGTGCTGGGAAAACAGGTTTTGCAGCTGTTTGAGCTAAGATTTCCAAGTTATTCACATAATGAAAACCTATACTTTGTTTCGGTCGAGTTCCCCATTCAAATGCATGTAACAGTGAGAAACGCACTGTCTTGGCGAAAGAAAGCGTTTTTGTACAACTTCATATGAATAGCTGTAACTTTTGATAGAAGACTCGGATACACATGTTTATGGCTTTATCTTATAGAACTCAAGGTTCCCGTGCTGGGAAAACAGGTTTTGCAGCTGTTTGAGCTAAGATTTCCAAGTTATTCACATAATGAAAACCTATACTTTGTTTCGGTCGAGTTCCCCATTCAAATGCATGTAACAGTGAGAAACGCACTGTCTTGGCGAAAGAAAGCGTTTTTGTACAACTTCATAGAAATAGCTGTAACTTTTGATAGAAGACTCAGACAAACATGTTTATGGCTTTATCTTATAGAACTCAAGGTCTCCGTGCTGGGAAAACAGGTTTTGCAGCTGTTTGAGCTAAGATTTCCAAGTTATTCACATAATGAAAACTTGTACTTTGTTTCGGTGGAGTTCCCCATTCAAATGCATGTAACAGTGAGAAACGCACTGTCTTGGCGAAAGAAAGCGTTTTTGTACAACTTCATATGAATAGCTGTAACTTTTGATAGAAGACTCGGATACACATGTTTATGGCTTTATCTTATAGAACTCAAGGTTCCCGTGCTGGGAAAACAGGTTTTGCAGCTGTTTGAGCTAAGATTTCCAAGTTATTCACATAATGAAAACCTATACTTTGTTTCGGTCGAGTTCCCCATTCAAATGAACAGTGAGAAACGCACTGTCTTGGCGAAAGAAAGCGTTTTTGTACAACTTCATATAAATAGCTGTAACTTTTGATAGAAGACTCGGATACACATGTTTATGGCTTTATCTTATAGAACTCAAGGTTCCCGTGCTGGGCAAACAGGTTTTGCAGCTGTTTGAGCTAAGATTTCCAAGTTATTCACATAATTAAAACCTATACTTTGTTTCGGTCAAGTTCCCCATTCAAATGCATGTAACAGTGAGAAACGCACTGTCTTGGCGAAAGAAAGCGTTTTTGTACAACTTCATAGAAATAGCTGTAACTTTTGATAGAAGACTCAGACAAACATGTTTATGGCCTTATATTATAGAACTCAAGGTCTCCGTGCTGGGAAAACAGGTTTTGCAGCTGTTTGAGCTAAGATTTCCAAGTTATTCACATAATGAAAACCTATACTTTGTTTCGGTCGAGTTCCCCATTCAAATGCATGTAACAGTGAGAAACGCACTGTATTGGCGAAAGAAAGCGTTTTTGTACAACTTCATAGAAATAGCTGTAACTTTTGATAGAAGACTCGGACAAACATGTTTATGGCTTTATCTTATAGAACTCAAGGTTCCCGTGCTGGGAAAACAGGTTTTGCAGCTGTTTGAGCTAAGATTTCCAAGTTATTCACATAATGAAAACCTATACTTTGTTTCGGTCGAGTTCCCCATTCAAATGTGTGTAACAGTGAGAAACGCACTGTCTTGGCGAAAGAAAGCGTTTTTGTACAACTTCATAGAAATAGCTGTAACTTTTGATAGAAGACTCAGACAAACATGTTTATGGCCTTATATTATAGAACTCAAGGTCTCCGTGCTGGGAAAACAGGTTTTGCAGCTGTTTGAGCTAAGATTTCCAAGTTATTCACATAATGAAAACCTATACTTTGTTTCGGTCGAGTTCCCCATTCAAATGCATGTAACAGTGAGAAACGCACTGTCTTGGCGAAAGAAAGCGTTTTTGTACAACTTCATATGAATAGCTGTAACTTTTGATAGAAGACTCGGATACACATGTTTATGGCTTTATCTTATAGAACTCAAGGTCCCCGTGCTGGGAAAACAGGTTTTGCAGCTGTTTGAGCTAAGATTTCCAAGTTATTCACATAATGAAAACCTATACTTTGTTTCGGTCGAGTTCCCCATTCAAATGCATGTAACAGTGAGAAACGCACTGTCTTGGCGAAAGAAAGCGTTTTTGTACAACTTCATAGAAATAGCTGTAACTTTTGATAGAAGACTCAGACAAACATGTTTATGGCCTTATATTATAGAACTCAAGGTCTCCGTGCTGGGAAAACAGGTTTTGCAGCTGTTTGAGCTAAGATTTCCAAGTTATTCACATAATGAAAACCTATACTTTGTTTCGGTGGAGTTCCCCATTCAAATGCATGTAACAGTGAGAAACGCACTGTCTTGGCGAAAGAAAGCGTTTTTGTACAACTTCATATGAATAGCTGTAACTTTTGATAGAAGACTCGGATACACATGTTTATGGCTTTATCTTATAGAACTCAAGGTTCCCGTGCTGGGAAAACAGGTTTTGCAGCTGTTTGAGCTAAGATTTCCAAGTTATTCACATAATGAAAACCTATACTTTGTTTCGGTCGAGTTCCCCATTCAAATGCATGTAACAGTGAGAAACGCACTGTCTTGGCGAAAGAAAGCGTTTTTGTACAACTTCATATGAATAGCTGTAACTTTTGATAGAAGACTCGGATACACATGTTTATGGCTTTATCTTATAGAACTCAAGGTTCCCGTGCTGGGAAAACAGGTTTTGCAGCTGTTTGAGCTAAGATTTCCAAGTTATTCACATAATGAAAACCTATACTTTGTTTCGGTCGAGTTCCCCATTCAAATGCATGTAACAGTGAGAAACGCACTGTCTTGGCGAAAGAAAGCGTTTTTGTACAACTTCATAGAAATAGCTGTAACTTTTGATAGAAGACTCAGACAAACATGTTTATGGCTTTATCTTATAGAACTCAAGGTCTCCGTGCTGGGAAAACAGGTTTTGCAGCTGTTTGAGCTAAGATTTCCAAGTTATTCACATAATGAAAACCTATACTTTGTTTCGGTCGAGTTCCCCATTCAAATGCATGTAACAGTGAGAAACGCACTGTCTTGGCGAAAGAAAGCGTTTTTGTACAACTTCATAGAAATAGCTGTAACTTTTGATAGAAGACTCAGACAAACATGTTTATGGCTTTATCTTATAGAACTCAAGGTCTCCGTGCTGGGAAAACAGGTTTTGCAGCTGTTTGAGCTAAGATTTCCAAGTTATTCACATAATGAAAACCTATACTTTGTTTCGGTCGAGTTCCCCATTCAAATGAACAGTGAGAAACGCACTGTCTTGGCGAAAGAAAGCGTTTTTGTACAACTTCATATAAATAGCTGTAACTTTTGATAGAAGACTCGGATACACATGTTTATGGCTTTATCTTATAGAACTCAAGGTTCCCGTGCTGGGCAAACAGGTTTTGCAGCTGTTTGAGCTAAGATTTCCAAGTTATTCACATAATTAAAACCTATACTTTGTTTCGGTCGAGTTCCCCATTCAAATGCATGTAACAGTGAGAAACGCACTGTCTTGGCGAAAGAAAGCGTTTTTGTACAACTTCATATGAATAGCTGTAACTTTTGATAGAAGACTCGGATACACATGTTTATGGCTTTATCTTATAGAACTCAAGGTCCCCGTGCTGGGAAAACAGGTTTTGCAGCTGTTTGAGCTAAGATTTCCAAGTTATTCACATAATGAAAACCTATACTTTGTTTCGGTCGAGTTCCCCATTCAAATGCATGTAACAGTGAGAAACGCACTGTCTTGGCGAAAGAGAGCGTTTTTGTACAACTTCATAGAAATAGCTGTAACTTTTGATAGAAGACTCAGACAAACATGTTTATGGCCTTATATTATAGAACTCAAGGTCTCCGTGCTGGGAAAACAGGTTTTGCAGCTGTTTGAGCTAAGATTTCCAAGTTATTCACATAATGAAAACTTGTACTTTGTTTCGGTCGAGTTCCCCATTCAAATGCATGTAACAGTGAGAAACGCACTGTCTTGGCGAAAGAAAGCGTTTTTGTACAACTTTATATGAATAGCTGTAACTTTTGATAGAAGACTCGGATACACATGTTTATGGCTTTATCTTATAGAACTCAAGGTTCCCGTGCTGGGAAAACAGGTTTTGCAGCTG
The DNA here is from genome assembly GCF_057382275.1 of Copadichromis virginalis. Classification (NCBI taxonomy): domain Eukaryota; kingdom Metazoa; phylum Chordata; class Actinopteri; order Cichliformes; family Cichlidae; genus Copadichromis; species Copadichromis virginalis. The sequence continues at coordinate 4,739,639 of NC_140622.1, forward strand.
TTTGAGCTAAGATTTCCAAGTTATTCACATAATGAAAACCTATACTTTGTTTCGGTCGAGTTCCCCATTCAAATGCATGTAACAGTGAGAAACGCACTGTCTTGGCGAAAGAAAGCGTTTTTGTACAACTTCATAGAAATAGCTGTAACTTTTGATAGAAGACTCAGACAAACATGTTTATGGCTTTATCTTATAGAACTCAAGGTCTCCGTGCTGGGAAAACAGGTTTTGCAGCTGTTTGAGCTAAGATTTCCAAGTTATTCACATAATGAAAACCTATACTTTGTTTCGGTCGAGTTCCCCATTCAAATGAACAGTGAGAAACGCACTGTCTTGGCGAAAGAAAGCGTTTTTGTACAACTTCATATAAATAGCTGTAACTTTTGATAGAAGACTCGGATACACATGTTTATGGCTTTATCTTATAGAACTCAAGGTTCCCGTGCTGGGCAAACAGGTTTTGCAGCTGTTTGAGCTAAGATTTCCAAGTTATTCACATAATTAAAACCTATACTTTGTTTCGGTCGAGTTCCCCATTCAAATGCATGTAACAGTGAGAAACGCACTGTCTTGGCGAAAGAAAGCGTTTTTGTACAACTTCATAGAAATAGCTGTAACTTTTGATAGAAGACTCAGACAAACATGTTTATGGCCTTATATTATAGAACTCAAGGTCTCCGTGCTGGGAAAACAGGTTTTGCAGCTGTTTGAGCTAAGATTTCCAAGTTATTCACATAATGAAAACCTATACTTTGTTTCGGTCGAGTTCCCCATTCAAATGCATGTAACAGTGAGAAACGCACTGTCTTGGCGAAAGAAAGCGTTTTTGTACAACTTCATATGAATAGCTGTAACTTTTGATAGAAGACTCGGATACACATGTTTATGGCTTTATCTTATAGAACTCAAGGTTCCCGTGCTGGGAAAACAGGTTTTGCAGCTGTTTGAGCTAAGATTTCCAAGTTATTCACATAATGAAAACCTATACTTTGTTTCGGTCGAGTTCCCCATTCAAATGCATGTAACAGTGAGAAACGCACTGTCTTGGCGAAAGAAAGCGTTTTTGTACAACTTCATAGAAATAGCTGTAACTTTTGATAGAAGACTCAGACAAACATGTTTATGGCTTTATCTTATAGAACTCAAGGTCTCCGTGCTGGGAAAACAGGTTTTGCAGCTGTTTGAGCTAAGATTTCCAAGTTATTCACATAATGAAAACCTATACTTTGTTTCGGTCGAGTTCCCCATTCAAATGAACAGTGAGAAACGCACTGTCTTGGCGAAAGAAAGCGTTTTTGTACAACTTCATATAAATAGCTGTAACTTTTGATAGAAGACTCGGATACACATGTTTATGGCTTTATCTTATAGAACTCAAGGTTCCCGTGCTGGGCAAACAGGTTTTGCAGCTGTTTGAGCTAAGATTTCCAAGTTATTCACATAATTAAAACCTATACTTTGTTTCGGTCGAGTTCCCCATTCAAATGCATGTAACAGTGAGAAACGCACTGTCTTGGCGAAAGAAAGCGTTTTTGTACAACTTCATAGAAATAGCTGTAACTTTTGATAGAAGACTCAGACAAACATGTTTATGGCCTTATATTATAGAACTCAAGGTCTCCGTGCTGGGAAAACAGGTTTTGCAGCTGTTTGAGCTAAGATTTCCAAGTTATTCACATAATGAAAACCTATACTTTGTTTCGGTCGAGTTCCCCATTCAAATGCATGTAACAGTGAGAAACGCACTGTATTGGCGAAAGAAAGCGTTTTTGTACAACTTCATAGAAATAGCTGTAACTTTTGATAGAAGACTCGGACAAACATGTTTATGGCTTTATCTTATAGAACTCAAGGTCTCCGTGCTGGGAAAACAGGTTATGCAGCTGTTTGAGCTAAGATTTCCAAGTTATTCACATAATGAAAACCTATACTTTGTTTCGGTCGAGTTCCCCATTCAAATGCATGTAACAGTGAGAAACGCACTGTCTTGGCGAAAGAAAGCGTTTTTGTACAACTTCATATGAATAGCTGTAACTTTTGATAGAAGACTCGGATACACATGTTTATGGCTTTATCTTATAGAACTCAAGGTTCCCGTGCTGGGAAAACAGGTTTTGCAGCTGTTTGAGCTAAGATTTCCAAGTTATTCACATAATGAAAACCTATACTTTGTTTCGGTCGAGTTCCCCATTCAAATGCATGTAACAGTGAGAAACGCACTGTCTTGGTGAAAGAAAGCGTTTTTGTACAACTTCATAGAAATAGCTGTAACTTTTGATAGAAGACTCAGACAAACATGTTTATGGCTTTATCTTATAGAACTCAAGGTCTCCGTGCTGGGAAAACAGGTTTTGCAGCTGTTTGAGCTAAGATTTCCAAGTTATTCACATAATGAAAACTTGTACTTTGTTTCGGTCGAGTTCCCCATTCAAATGCATGTAACAGTGAGAAACGCACTGTCTTGGCGAAAGAAAGCGTTTTTGTACAACTTCATAGAAATAGCTGTAACTTTTGATAGAAGACTCAGACAAACATGTTTATGGCCTTATATTATAGAACTCAAGGTCTCCGTGCTGGGAAAACTGGTTTTGCAGCTGTTTGAGCTAAGATTTCCAAGTTATTCACATAATGAAAACTTGTACTTTGTTTCGGTGGAGTTCCCCATTCAAATGCATGTAACAGTGAGAAACGCACTGTCTTGGCGAAAGAAAGCGTTTTTGTACAACTTCATATGAATAGCTGTAACTTTTGATAGAAGACTCGGATACACATGTTTATGGCTTTATCTTATAGAACTCAAGGTTCCCGTGCTGGGCAAACAGGTTTTGCAGCTGTTTGAGCTAAGATTTCCAAGTTATTCACATAATGAAAACCTATACTTTGTTTCGGTGGAGTTCCCCATTCAAATGCATGTAACAGTGAGTAACGCACTGTCTTGGCGAAAGAAAGCGTTTTTGTACAACTTCATAGAAATAGCTGTAACTTTTGATAGAAGACTCAGACAAACATGTTTATGGCTTTATCTTATAGAACTCAAGGTCTCCGTGCTGGGAAAACAGGTTTTGCAGCTGTTTGAGCTAAGATTTCCAAGTTATTCACATAATGAAAACCTATACTTTGTTTCGGTCGAGTTCCCCATTCAAATGCATGTAACAGTGAGAAACGCACTGTCTTGGCGAAAGAAAGCGTTTTTGTACAACTTCATATGAATAGCTGTAACTTTTGATAGAAGACTCGGATACACATGTTTATGGCTTTATCTTATAGAACTCAAGGTTCCCGTGCTGGGAAAACAGGTTTTGCAGCTGTTTGAGCTAAGATTTCCAAGTTATTCACATAATGAAAACCTATACTTTGTTTCGGTCGAGTTCCCCATTCAAATGCATGTAACAGTGAGAAACGCACTGTCTTGGCGAAAGAAAGCGTTTTTGTACAACTTCATAGAAATAGCTGTAACTTTTGATAGAAGACTCAGACAAACATGTTTATGGCTTTATCTTATAGAACTCAAGGTCTCCGTGCTGGGAAAACAGGTTTTGCAGCTGTTTGAGCTAAGATTTCCAAGTTATTCACATAATGAAAACCTATACTTTGTTTCGGTCGAGTTCCCCATTCAAATGAACAGTGAGAAACGCACTGTCTTGGCGAAAGAAAGCGTTTTTGTACAACTTCATATAAATAGCTGTAACTTTTGATAGAAGACTCGGATACACATGTTTATGGCTTTATCTTATAGAACTCAAGGTTCCCGTGCTGGGCAAACAGGTTTTGCAGCTGTTTGAGCTAAGATTTCCAAGTTATTCACATAATTAAAACCTATACTTTGTTTCGGTCGAGTTCCCCATTCAAATGCATGTAACAGTGAGAAACGCACTGTCTTGGCGAAAGAAAGCGTTTTTGTACAACTTCATAGAAATAGCTGTAACTTTTGATAGAAGACTCAGACAAACATGTTTATGGCCTTATATTATAGAACTCAAGGTCTCCGTGCTGGGAAAACAGGTTTTGCAGCTGTTTGAGCTAAGATTTCCAAGTTATTCACATAATGAAAACCTATACTTTGTTTCGGTCGAGTTCCCCATTCAAATGCATGTAACAGTGAGAAACGCACTGTATTGGCGAAAGAAAGCGTTTTTGTACAACTTCATAGAAATAGCTGTAACTTTTGATAGAAGACTCGGACAAACATGTTTATGGCTTTATCTTATAGAACTCAAGGTCTCCGTGCTGGGAAAACAGGTTATGCAGCTGTTTGAGCTAAGATTTCCAAGTTATTCACATAATGAAAACCTATACTTTGTTTCGGTCGAGTTCCCCATTCAAATGCATGTAACAGTGAGAAACGCACTGTCTTGGCGAAAGAAAGCGTTTTTGTACAACTTCATATGAATAGCTGTAACTTTTGATAGAAGACTCGGATACACATGTTTATGGCTTTATCTTATAGAACTCAAGGTTCCCGTGCTGGGAAAACAGGTTTTGCAGCTGTTTGAGCTAAGATTTCCAAGTTATTCACATAATGAAAACCTATACTTTGTTTCGGTGGAGTTCCCCATTCAAATGCATGTAACAGTGAGAAACGCACTGTCTTGGTGAAAGAAAGCGTTTTTGTACAACTTCATAGAAATAGCTGTAACTTTTGATAGAAGACTCAGACAAACATGTTTATGGCTTTATCTTATAGAACTCAAGGTCTCCGTGCTGGGAAAACAGGTTTTGCAGCTGTTTGAGCTAAGATTTCCAAGTTATTCACATAATGAAAACTTGTACTTTGTTTCGGTCGAGTTCCCCATTCAAATGCATGTAACAGTGAGAAACGCACTGTCTTGGCGAAAGAAAGCGTTTTTGTACAACTTCATATGAATAGCTGTAACTTTTGATAGAAGACTCGGATACACATGTTTATGGCTTTATCTTATAGAACTCAAGGTTCCCGTGCTGGGCAAACAGGTTTTGCAGCTGTTTGAGCTAAGATTTCCAAGTTATTCACATAATGAAAACCTATACTTTGTTTCGGTCGAGTTCCCCATTCAAATGCATGTAACAGTGAGAAACGCACTGTCTTGGCGAAAGAAAGCGTTTTTGTACAACTTCATAGAAATAGCTGTAACTTTTGATAGAAGACTCAGACAAACATGTTTATGGCCTTATATTATAGAACTCAAGGTCTCCGTGCTGGGAAAACAGGTTTTGCAGCTGTTTGAGCTAAGATTTCCAAGTTATTCACATAATGAAAACCTATACTTTGTTTCGGTCGAGTTCCCCATTCAAATGCATGTAACAGTGAGAAACGCACTGTCTTGGCGAAAGAAAGCGTTTTTGTACAACTTCATATGAATAGCTGTAACTTTTGATAGAAGACTCGGATACACATGTTTATGGCTTTATCTTATAGAACTCAAGGTTCCCGTGCTGGGAAAACAGGTTTTGCAGCTGTTTGAGCTAAGATTTCCAAGTTATTCACATAATGAAAACCTATACTTTGTTTCGGTCGAGTTCCCCATTCAAATGCATGTAACAGTGAGAAACGCACTGTCTTGGCGAAAGAAAGCGTTTTTGTACAACTTCATATAAATAGCTGTAACTTTTGATAGAAGACTCAGACAAACATGTTTATGGCTTTATCTTATAGAACTCAAGGTCTCCGTGCTGGGAAAACTGGTTTTGCAGCTGTTTGAGCTAAGATTTCCAAGTTATTCACATAATGAAAACTTGTACTTTGTTTCGGTGGAGTTCCCCATTCAAATGCATGTAACAGTGAGAAACGCACTGTCTTGGCGAAAGAAAGCGTTTTTGTACAACTTCATATGAATAGCTGTAACTTTTGATAGAAGACTCGGATACACATGTTTATGGCTTTATCTTATAGAACTCAAGGTTCCCGTGCTGGGAAAACAGGTTTTGCAGCTGTTTGAGCTAAGATTTCCAAGTTATTCACATAATGAAAACCTATACTTTGTTTCGGTCGAGTTCCCCATTCAAATGCATGTAACAGTGAGAAACGCACTGTCTTGGCGAAAGAAAGCGTTTTTGTACAACTTCATATAAATAGCTGTAACTTTTGATAGAAGACTCAGACAAACATGTTTATGGCCTTATCTTATAGAACTCAAGGTCTCCGTGCTGGGAAAACAGGTTTTGCAGCTGTTTGAGCTAAGATTTCCAAGTTATTCACATAATGAAAACCTATACTTTGTTTCGGTCGAGTTCCCCATTCAAATGCATGTAACAGTGAGAAACGCACTGTCTTGGCGAAAGAAAGCGTTTTTGTACAACTTCATATGAATAGCTGTAACTTTTGATAGAAGACTCGGATACACATGTTTATGGCCTTATATTATAGAACTCAAGGTCTCCGTGCTGGGAAAACAGGTTTTGCAGCTGTTTGAGCTAAGATTTCCAAGTTATTCACATAATGAAAACCTATACTTTGTTTCGGTCGAGTTCCCCATTCAAATGCATGTAACAGTGAGAAACGCACTGTCTTGGCGAAAGAAAGCGTTTTTGTACAACTTCATATGAATAGCTGTAACTTTTGATAGAAGACTCGGATACACATGTTTATGGCTTTATCTTATAGAACTCAAGGTTCCCGTGCTGGGAAAACAGGTTTTGCAGCTGTTTGAGCTAAGATTTCCAAGTTATTCACATAATGAAAACCTATACTTTGTTTCGGTCGAGTTCCCCATTCAAATGCATGTAACAGTGAGAAACGCACTGTCTTGGCGAAAGAAAGCGTTTTTGTACAACTTCATAGAAATAGCTGTAACTTTTGATAGAAGACTCAGACAAACATGTTTATGGCTTTATCTTATAGAACTCAAGGTCTCCGTGCTGGGAAAACAGGTTTTGCAGCTGTTTGAGCTAAGATTTCCAAGTTATTCACATAATGAAAACTTGTACTTTGTTTCGGTGGAGTTCCCCATTCAAATGCATGTAACAGTGAGAAACGCACTGTCTTGGCGAAAGAAAGCGTTTTTGTACAACTTCATATGAATAGCTGTAACTTTTGATAGAAGACTCGGATACACATGTTTATGGCTTTATCTTATAGAACTCAAGGTTCCCGTGCTGGGAAAACAGGTTTTGCAGCTGTTTGAGCTAAGATTTCCAAGTTATTCACATAATGAAAACTTGTACTTTGTTTCGGTCGAGTTCCCCATTCAAATGCATGTAACAGTGAGAAACGCACTGTCTTGGCGAAAGAAAGCGTTTTTGTACAACTTCATAGAAATAGCTGTAACTTTTGATAGAAGACTCGGATACACATGTTTATGGCTTTATCTTATAGAACTCAAGGTCTCCGTGCTGGGAAAACAGGTTTTGCAGCTGTTTGAGCTAAGATTTCCAAGTTATTCACATAATGAAAACCTATACTTTGTTTCGGTCGAGTTCCCCATTCAAATGAACAGTGAGAAACGCACTGTCTTGGCGAAAGAAAGCGTTTTTGTACAACTTCATATAAATAGCTGTAACTTTTGATAGAAGACTCGGATACACATGTTTATGGCTTTATCTTATAGAACTCAAGGTTCCCGTGCTGGGCAAACAGGTTTTGCAGCTGTTTGAGCTAAGATTTCCAAGTTATTCACATAATTAAAACCTATACTTTGTTTCGGTCGAGTTCCCCATTCAAATGCATGTAACAGTGAGAAACGCACTGTCTTGGCGAAAGAAAGCGTTTTTGTACAACTTCATAGAAATAGCTGTAACTTTTGATAGAAGACTCAGACAAACATGTTTATGGCCTTATATTATAGAACTCAAGGTCTCCGTGCTGGGAAAACAGGTTTTGCAGCTGTTTGAGCTAAGATTTCCAAGTTATTCACATAATGAAAACCTATACTTTGTTTCGGTCGAGTTCCCCATTCAAATGCATGTAACAGTGAGAAACGCACTGTATTGGCGAAAGAAAGCGTTTTTGTACAACTTCATAGAAATAGCTGTAACTTTTGATAGAAGACTCGGATACACATGTTTATGGCTTTATCTTATAGAACTCAAGGTTCCCGTGCTGGGAAAACAGGTTTTGCAGCTGTTTGAGCTAAGATTTCCAAGTTATTCACATAATGAAAACCTATACTTTGTTTCGGTCGAGTTCCCCATTCAAATGCATGTAACAGTGAGAAACGCACTGTCTTGGTGAAAGAAAGCGTTTTTGTACAACTTCATAGAAATAGCTGTAACTTTTGATAGAAGACTCAGACAAACATGTTTATGGCTTTATCTTATAGAACTCAAGGTTTCCGTGCTGGGAAAACAGGTTTTGTAGCTGTTTGAGCTAAGATTTCCAAGTTATTCACATAATGAAAACTTGTACTTTGTTTCGGTGGAGTTCCCCATTCAAATGCATGTAACAGTGAGAAACGCACTGTCTTGGCAAAAGAAAGCGTTTTTGTACAACTTCATATAAATAGCTGTAACTTTTGATAGAAGACTCGGATACACATGTTTATGGCTTTATCTTATAGAACTCAAGGTCTCCGTGCTGGGAAAACAGGTTTTGCAGCTGTTTGAGCTAAGATTTCCAAGTTATTCACATAATGAAAACCTATACTTTGTTTCGGTCGAGTTCCCCATTCAAATGCATGTAACAGTGAGAAACGCACTGTCTTGGCGAAAGAAAGCGTTTTTGTACAACTTCATAGAAATAGCTGTAACTTTTGATAGAAGACTCAGACAAACATGTTTATGGCTTTATCTTATAGAACTCAAGGTCTCCGTGCTGGGAAAACAGGTTTTGCAGCTGTTTGAGCTAAGATTTCCAAGTTATTCACATAATGAAAACCTATACTTTGTTTCGGTCGAGTTCCCCATTCAAATGCATGTAACAGTGAGAAACGCACTGTATTGGCGAAAGAAAGCGTTTTTGTACAACTTCATAGAAATAGCTGTAACTTTTGATAGAAGACTCGGACAAACATGTTTATGGCTTTATCTTATAGAACTCAAGGTCTCCGTGCTGGGAAAACAGGTTTTGCAGCTGTTTGAGCTAAGATTTCCAAGTTATTCACATAATGAAAACCTGTACTTTGTTTCGGTCGAGTTCCCCATTCAAATGCATGTAACAGTGAGAAACGCACTGTCTTGGCGAAAGAAAGCGTTTTTGTACAACTTCATAGAAATAGCTGTAACTTTTGATAGAAGACTCAGACAAACATGTTTATGGCTTTATCTTATAGAACTCAAGGTCTCCGTGCTGGGAAAACTGGTTTTGCAGCTGTTTGAGCTAAGATTTCCAAGTTATTCACATAATGAAAACTTGTACTTTGTTTCGGTGGAGTTCCCCATTCAAATGCATGTAACAGTGAGAAACGCACTGTCTTGGCGAAAGAAAGCGTTTTTGTACAACTTCATATAAATAGCTGTAACTTTTGATAGAAGACTCGGATACACATGTTTATGGCTTTATCTTATAGAACTCAAGGTTCCCGTGCTGGGAAAACAGGTTTTGCAGCTGTTTGAGCTAAGATTTCCAAGTTATTCACATAATGAAAACTTGTACTTTGTTTCGGTCGAGTTCCCCATTCAAATGCATGTAACAGTGAGAAACGCACTGTCTTGGCGAAAGAAAGCGTTTTTGTACAACTTCATAGAAATAGCTGTAACTTTTGATAGAAGACTCAGACAAACATGTTTATGGCTTTATCTTATAGAACTCAAGGTCTCCGTGCTGGGAAAACAGGTTTTGCAGCTGTTTGAGCTAAGATTTCCAAGTTATTCACATAATGAAAACCTATACTTTGTTTCGGTCGAGTTCCCCATTCAAATGAACAGTGAGAAACGCACTGTCTTGGCGAAAGAAAGCGTTTTTGTACAACTTCATATAAATAGCTGTAACTTTTGATAGAAGACTCGGATACACATGTTTATGGCTTTATCTTATAGAACTCAAGGTTCCCGTGCTGGGCAAACAGGTTTTGCAGCTGTTTGAGCTAAGATTTCCAAGTTATTCACATAATTAAAACCTATACTTTGTTTCGGTCGAGTTCCCCATTCAAATGCATGTAACAGTGAGAAACGCACTGTCTTGGCGAAAGAAAGCGTTTTTGTACAACTTCATAGAAATAGCTGTAACTTTTGATAGAAGACTCAGACAAACATGTTTATGGCCTTATATTATAGAACTCAAGGTCTCCGTGCTGGGAAAACAGGTTTTGCAGCTGTTTGAGCTAAGATTTCCAAGTTATTCACATAATGAAAACCTATACTTTGTTTCGGTCGAGTTCCCCATTCAAATGCATGTAACAGTGAGAAACGCACTGTATTGGCGAAAGAAAGCGTTTTTGTACAACTTCATAGAAATAGCTGTAACTTTTGATAGAAGACTCGGACAAACATGTTTATGGCTTTATCTTATAGAACTCAAGGTCTCCGTGCTGGGAAAACAGGTTATGCAGCTGTTTGAGCTAAGATTTCCAAGTTATTCACATAATGAAAACCTATACTTTGTTTCGGTCGAGTTCCCCATTCAAATGCATGTAACAGTGAGAAACGCACTGTCTTGGCGAAAGAAAGCGTTTTTGTACAACTTCATATGAATAGCTGTAACTTTTGATAGAAGACTCGGATACACATGTTTATGGCTTTATCTTATAGAACTCAAGGTTCCCGTGCTGGGAAAACAGGTTTTGCAGCTGTTTGAGCTAAGATTTCCAAGTTATTCACATAATGAAAACCTATACTTTGTTTCGGTCGAGTTCCCCATTCAAATGCATGTAACAGTGAGAAACGCACTGTCTTGGTGAAAGAAAGCGTTTTTGTACAACTTCATAGAAATAGCTGTAACTTTTGATAGAAGACTCAGACAAACATGTTTATGGCTTTATCTTATAGAACTCAAGGTTTCCGTGCTGGGAAAACAGGTTTTGTAGCTGTTTGAGCTAAGATTTCCAAGTTATTCACATAATGAAAACTTGTACTTTGTTTCGGTGGAGTTCCCCATTCAAATGCATGTAACAGTGAGAAACGCACTGTCTTGGCGAAAGAAAGCGTTTTTGTACAACTTCATATAAATAGCTGTAACTTTTGATAGAAGACTCGGATACACATGTTTATGGCTTTATCTTATAGAACTCAAGGTCTCCGTGCTGGGAAAACAGGTTTTGCAGCTGTTTGAGCTAAGATTTCCAAGTTATTCACATAATGAAAACCTATACTTTGTTTCGGTCGAGTTCCCCATTCAAATGCATGTAACAGTGAGAAACGCACTGTCTTGGCGAAAGAAAGCGTTTTTGTACAACTTCATAGAAATAGCTGTAACTTTTGATAGAAGACTCAGACAAACATGTTTATGGCTTTATCTTATAGAACTCAAGGTCTCCGTGCTGGGAAAACAGGTTTTGCAGCTGTTTGAGCTAAGATTTCCAAGTTATTCACATAATGAAAACCTATACTTTGTTTCGGTCGAGTTCCCCATTCAAATGCATGTAACAGTGAGAAACGCACTGTATTGGCGAAAGAAAGCGTTTTTGTACAACTTCATAGAAATAGCTGTAACTTTTGATAGAAGACTCGGACAAACATGTTTATGGCTTTATCTTATAGAACTCAAGGTCTCCGTGCTGGGAAAACAGGTTTTGCAGCTGTTTGAGCTAAGATTTCCAAGTTATTCACATAATGAAAACCTATACTTTGTTTCGGTCGAGTTCCCCATTCAAATGCATGTAACAGTGAGAAACGCACTGTCTTGGCGAAAGAAAGCGTTTTTGTACAACTTCATAGAAATAGCTGTAACTTTTGATAGAAGACTCAGACAAACATGTTTATGGCTTTATCTTATAGAACTCAAGGTCTCCGTGCTGGGAAAACTGGTTTTGCAGCTGTTTGAGCTAAGATTTCCAAGTTATTCACATAATGAAAACTTGTACTTTGTTTCGGTGGAGTTCCCCATTCAAATGCATGTAACAGTGAGAAACGCACTGTCTTGGCGAAAGAAAGCGTTTTTGTACAACTTCATATAAATAGCTGTAACTTTTGATAGAAGACTCGGATACACATGTTTATGGCTTTATCTTATAGAACTCAAGGTTCCCGTGCTGGGAAAACAGGTTTTGCAGCTGTTTGAGCTAAGATTTCCAAGTTATTCACATAATGAAAACCTATACTTTGTTTCGGTCGAGTTCCCCATTCAAATGCATGTAACAGTGAGAAACGCACTGTCTTGGCGAAAGAAAGCGTTTTTGTACAACTTCATAGAAATAGCTGTAACTTTTGATAGAAGACTCAGACAAACATGTTTATGGCTTTATCTTATAGAACTCAAGGTCTCCGTGCTGGGAAAACAGGTTTTGCAGCTGTTTGAGCTAAGATTTCCAAGTTATTCACATAATGAAAACCTATACTTTGTTTCGGTCGAGTTCCCCATTCAAATGCATGTAACAGTGAGAAACGCACTGTCTTGGCGAAAGAAAGCGTTTTTGTACAACTTCATAGAAATAGCTGTAACTTTTGATAGAAGACTCAGACAAACATGTTTATGGCTTTATCTTATAGAACTCAAGGTCTCCGTGCTGGGAAAACTGGTTTTGCAGCTGTTTGAGCTAAGATTTCCAAGTTATTCACATAATGAAAACTTGTACTTTGTTTCGGTGGAGTTCCCCATTCAAATGCATGTAACAGTGAGAAACGCACTGTCTTGGCGAAAGAAAGCGTTTTTGTACAACTTCATATAAATAGCTGTAACTTTTGATAGAAGACTCGGATACACATGTTTATGGCTTTATCTTATAGAACTCAAGGTTCCCGTGCTGGGAAAACAGGTTTTGCAGCTGTTTGAGCTAAGATTTCCAAGTTATTCACATAATGAAAACTTGTACTTTGTTTCGGTCGAGTTCCCCATTCAAATGCATGTAACAGTGAGAAACGCACTGTCTTGGCGAAAGAAAGCGTTTTTGTACAACTTCATAGAAATAGCTGTAACTTTTGATAGAAGACTCAGACAAACATGTTTATGGCTTTATCTTATAGAACTCAAGGTCTCCGTGCTGGGAAAACAGGTTTTGCAGCTGTTTGAGCTAAGATTTCCAAGTTATTCACATAATGAAAACCTATACTTTGTTTCGGTCGAGTTCCCCATTCAAATGAACAGTGAGAAACGCACTGTCTTGGCGAAAGAAAGCGTTTTTGTACAACTTCATATAAATAGCTGTAACTTTTGATAGAAGACTCGGATACACATGTTTATGGCTTTATCTTATAGAACTCAAGGTTCCCGTGCTGGGAAAACAGGTTTTGCAGCTGTTTGAGCTAAGATTTCCAAGTTATTCACATAATTAAAACCTATACTTTGTTTCGGTCGAGTTCCCCATTCAAATGCATGTAACAGTGAGAAACGCACTGTCTTGGCGAAAGAAAGCGTTTTTGTACAACTTCATAGAAATAGCTGTAACTTTTGATAGAAGACTCAGACAAACATGTTTATGGCCTTATATTATAGAACTCAAGGTCTCCGTGCTGGGAAAACAGGTTTTGCAGCTGTTTGAGCTAAGATTTCCAAGTTATTCACATAATGAAAACCTATACTTTGTTTCGGTCGAGTTCCCCATTCAAATGCATGTAACAGTGAGAAACGCACTGTATTGGCGAAAGAAAGCGTTTTTGTACAACTTCATAGAAATAGCTGTAACTTTTGATAGAAGACTCGGACAAACATGTTTATGGCTTTATCTTATAGAACTCAAGGTCTCCGTGCTGGGAAAACAGGTTATGCAGCTGTTTGAGCTAAGATTTCCAAGTTATTCACATAATGAAAACCTATACTTTGTTTCGGTCGAGTTCCCCATTCAAATGCATGTAACAGTGAGAAACGCACTGTCTTGGTGAAAGAAAGCGTTTTTGTACAACTTCATAGAAATAGCTGTAACTTTTGATAGAAGACTCAGACAAACATGTTTATGGCTTTATCTTATAGAACTCAAGGTTTCCGTGCTGGGAAAACAGGTTTTGTAGCTGTTTGAGCTAAGATTTCCAAGTTATTCACATAATGAAAACTTGTACTTTGTTTCGGTGGAGTTCCCCATTCAAATGCATGTAACAGTGAGAAACGCACTGTCTTGGCAAAAGAAAGCGTTTTTGTACAACTTCATATAAATAGCTGTAACTTTTGATAGAAGACTCGGATACACATGTTTATGGCTTTATCTTATAGAACTCAAGGTCTCCGTGCTGGGAAAACAGGTTTTGCAGCTGTTTGAGCTAAGATTTCCAAGTTATTCACATAATGAAAACCTATACTTTGTTTCGGTCGAGTTCCCCATTCAAATGCATGTAACAGTGAGAAACGCACTGTCTTGGCGAAAGAAAGCGTTTTTGTACAACTTCATAGAAATAGCTGTAACTTTTGATAGAAGACTCAGACAAACATGTTTATGGCTTTATCTTATAGAACTCAAGGTCTCCGTGCTGGGAAAACAGGTTTTGCAGCTGTTTGAGCTAAGATTTCCAAGTTATTCACATAATGAAAACCTATACTTTGTTTCGGTCGAGTTCCCCATTCAAATGCATGTAACAGTGAGAAACGCACTGTATTGGCGAAAGAAAGCGTTTTTGTACAACTTCATAGAAATAGCTGTAACTTTTGATAGAAGACTCGGACAAACATGTTTATGGCTTTATCTTATAGAACTCAAGGTCTCCGTGCTGGGAAAACAGGTTATGCAGCTGTTTGAGCTAAGATTTCCAAGTTATTCACATAATGAAAACCTGTACTTTGTTTCGGTCGAGTTCCCCATTCAAATGCATGTAACAGTGAGAAACGCACTGTCTTGGCGAAAGAAAGCGTTTTTGTACAACTTCATAGAAATAGCTGTAACTTTTGATAGAAGACTCAGACAAACATGTTTATGGCTTTATCTTATAGAACTCAAGGTCTCCGTGCTGGGAAAACTGGTTTTGCAGCTGTTTGAGCTAAGATTTCCAAGTTATTCACATAATGAAAACTTGTACTTTGTTTCGGTGGAGTTCCCCATTCAAATGCATGTAACAGTGAGAAACGCACTGTCTTGGCGAAAGAAAGCGTTTTTGTACAACTTCATATAAATAGCTGTAACTTTTGATAGAAGACTCGGATACACATGTTTATGGCTTTATCTTATAGAACTCAAGGTTCCCGTGCTGGGAAAACAGGTTTTGCAGCTGTTTGAGCTAAGATTTCCAAGTTATTCACATAATGAAAACCTATACTTTGTTTCGGTCGAGTTCCCCATTCAAATGCATGTAACAGTGAGAAACGCACTGTCTTGGCGAAAGAAAGCGTTTTTGTACAACTTCATAGAAATAGCTGTAACTTTTGATAGAAGACTCAGACAAACATGTTTATGGCCTTATCTTATAGAACTCAAGGTCTCCGTGCTGGGAAAACAGGTTTTGCAGCTGTTTGAGCTAAGATTTCCAAGTTATTCACATAATGAAAACCTATACTTTGTTTCGGTCGAGTTCCCCATTCAAATGCATGTAACAGTGAGAAACGCACTGTCTTGGCGAAAGAAAGCTATTTTGTACAACTTCATAGAAATAGCTGTAACTTTTGATAGAAGACTCAGACAAACATGTTTATGGCCTTATATTATAGAACTCAAGGTCCCCGTGCTGGGAAAACAGGTTTTGCAGCTGTTTGAGCTAAGATTTCCAAGTTATTCACATAATGAAAACCTATACTTTGTTTCGGTCGAGTTCCCCATTCAAATGCATGTAACAGTGAGAAACGCACTGTCTTGGTGAAAGAAAGCGTTTTTGTACAACTTCATAGAAATAGCTGTAACTTTTGATAGAAGACTCAGACAAACATGTTTATGGCTTTATCTTATAGAACTCAAGGTTCCCGTGCTGGGAAAACAGGTTTTGTAGCTGTTTGAGCTAAGATTTCCAAGTTATTCACATAATGAAAACTTGTACTTTGTTTCGGTGGAGTTCCCCATTCAAATGCATGTAACAGTGAGAAACGCACTGTCTTGGCGAAAGAAAGCGTTTTTGTACAACTTCATATAAATAGCTGTAACTTTTGATAGAAGACTCAGACAAACATGTTTATGGCCTTATCTTATAGAACTCAAGGTCTCCGTGCTGGGAAAACAGGTTTTGTAGCTGTTTGAGCTAAGATTTCCAAGTTATTCACATAATGAAAACCTATACTTTGTTTCGGTCGAGTTCCCCATTCAAATGCATGTAACAGTGAGAAACGCACTGTCTTGGCGAAAGAAAGCGTTTTTGTACAACTTCATAGAAATAGCTGTAACTTTTGATAGAAGACTCAGACAAACATGTTTATGGCTTTATCTTATAGAACTCAAGGTTCCCGTGCTGGGAAAACAGGTTTTGTAGCTGTTTGAGCTAAGATTTCCAAGTTATTCACATAATGAAAACTTGTACTTTGTTTCGGTGGAGTTCCCCATTCAAATGCATGTAACAGTGAGAAACGCACTGTCTTGGCGAAAGAAAGCGTTTTTGTACAACTTCATATAAATAGCTGTAACTTTTGATAGAAGACTCAGACAAACATGTTTATGGCCTTATCTTATAGAACTCAAGGTCTCCGTGCTGGGAAAACAGGTTTTGCAGCTGTTTGAGCTAAGATTTCCAAGTTATTCACATAATGAAAACCTATACTTTGTTTCGGTCGAGTTCCCCATTCAAATGCATGTAACAGTGAGAAACGCACTGTCTTGGCGAAAGAAAGCGTTTTTGTACAACTTCATAGAAATAGCTGTAACTTTTGATAGAAGACTCAGACAAACATGTTTATGGCCTTATATTATAGAACTCAAGGTCTCCGTGCTGGGAAAACAGGTTTTGCAGCTGTTTGAGCTAAGATTTCCAAGTTATTCACATAATGAAAACCTATACTTTGTTTCGGTCGAGTTCCCCATTCAAATGCATGTAACAGTGAGAAACGCACTGTCTTGGTGAAAGAAAGCGTTTTTGTACAACTTCATAGAAATAGCTGTAACTTTTGATAGAAGACTCAGACAAACATGTTTATGGCTTTATCTTATAGAACTCAAGGTTCCCGTGCTGGGAAAACAGGTTTTGTAGCTGTTTGAGCTAAGATTTCCAAGTTATTCACATAATGAAAACTTGTACTTTGTTTCGGTGGAGTTCCCCATTCAAATGCATGTAACAGTGAGAAACGCACTGTCTTGGCGAAAGAAAGCGTTTTTGTACAACTTCATATAAATAGCTGTAACTTTTGATAGAAGACTCAGACAAACATGTTTATGGCTTTATATTATAGAACTCAAGGTCTCCGTGCTGGGAAAACAGGTTTTGCAGCTGTTTGAGCTAAGATTTCCAAGTTATTCACATAATGAAAACCTATACTTTGTTTCGGTCGAGTTCCCCATTCAAATGCATGTAACAGTGAGAAACACACTGTATTGGCGAAAGAAAGCGTTTTTGTACAACTTCATAGAAATAGCTGTAACTTTTGATAGAAGACTCGGATACACATGTTTATGGCTTTATCTTATAGAACTCAAGGTTCCCGTGCTGGGAAAACAGGTTTTGCAGCTGTTTGAGCTAAGATTTCCAAGTTATTCACATAATGAAAACCTATACTTTGTTTCGGTCGAGTTCCCCATTCAAATGCATGTAACAGTGAGAAACGCACTGTCTTGGCGAAAGAAAGCTATTTTGTACAACTTCATAGAAATAGCTGTAACTTTTGATAGAAGACTCAGACAAACATGTTTATGGCCTTATCTTATAGAACTCAAGGTCTCCGTGCTGGGAAAACAGGTTTTGCAGCTGTTTGAGCTAAGATTTCCAAGTTATTCACATAATGAAAACCTATACTTTGTTTCGGTCGAGTTCCCCATTCAAATGCATGTAACAGTGAGAAACGCACTGTCTTGGCGAAAGAAAGCGTTTTTGTACAACTTCATATGAATAGCTGTAACTTTTGATAGAAGACTCGGATACACATGTTTATGGCTTTATCTTATAGAACTCAAGGTTCCCGTGCTGGGAAAACTGGTTTTGCAGCTGTTTGAGCTAAGATTTCCAAGTTATTCACATAATGAAAACCTATACTTTGTTTCGGTCGAGTTCCCCATTCAAATGCATGTAACAGTGAGAAACGCACTGTCTTGGCGAAAGAAAGCGTTTTTGTACAACTTCATAGAAATAGCTGTAACTTTTGATAGAAGACTCAGACAAACATGTTTATGGCCTTATCTTATAGAACTCAAGGTCTCCGTGCTGGGAAAACAGGTTTTGCAGCTGTTTGAGCTAAGATTTCCAAGTTATTCACATAATGAAAACCTATACTTTGTTTCGGTCGAGTTCCCCATTCAAATGCATGTAACAGTGAGAAACGCACTGTCTTGGCGAAAGAAAGCTATTTTGTACAACTTCATAGAAATAGCTGTAACTTTTGATAGAAGACTCAGACAAACATGTTTATGGCTTTATCTTATAGAACTCAAGGTTCCCGTGCTGGGAAAACAGGTTTTGTAGCTGTTTGAGCTAAGATTTCCAAGTTATTCACATAATGAAAACTTGTACTTTGTTTCGGTGGAGTTCCCCATTCAAATGCATGTAACAGTGAGAAACGCACTGTCTTGGCGAAAGAAAGCGTTTTTGTACAACTTCATATAAATAGCTGTAACTTTTGATAGAAGACTCAGACAAACATGTTTATGGCTTTATCTTATAGAACTCAAGGTTCCCGTGCTGGGAAAACAGGTTTTGCAGCTGTTTGAGCTAAGATTTCCAAGTTATTCACATAATGAAAACCTATACTTTGTTTCGGTCGAGTTCCCCATTCAAATGCATGTAACAGTGAGAAACGCACTGTCTTGGCGAAAGAAAGCTATTTTGTACAACTTCATAGAAATAGCTGTAACTTTTGATAGAAGACTCAGACAAACATGTTTATGGCCTTATATTATAGAACTCAAGGTCTCCGTGCTGGGAAAACAGGTTTTGCAGCTGTTTGAGCTAAGATTTCCAAGTTATTAACATAATGAAAACCTATACTTTGTTTCGGTCGAGTTCCCCATTCAAATGCATGTAACAGTGAGAAACGCACTGTCTTGGTGAAAGAAAGCGTTTTTGTACAACTTCATAGAAATAGCTGTAACTTTTGATAGAAGACTCAGACAAACATGTTTATGGCTTTATCTTATAGAACTCAAGGTTCCCGTGCTGGGAAAACAGGTTTTGTAGCTGTTTGAGCTAAGATTTCCAAGTTATTCACATAATGAAAACTTGTACTTTGTTTCGGTGGAGTTCCCCATTCAAATGCATGTAACAGTGAGAAACGCACTGTCTTGGCGAAAGAAAGCGTTTTTGTACAACTTCATATAAATAGCTGTAACTTTTGATAGAAGACTCAGACAAACATGTTTATGGCTTTATATTATAGAACTCAAGGTCTCCGTGCTGGGAAAACAGGTTTTGCAGCTGTTTGAGCTAAGATTTCCAAGTTATTCACATAATGAAAACCTATACTTTGTTTCGGTCGAGTTCCCCATTCAAATGCATGTAACAGTGAGAAACACACTGTATTGGCGAAAGAAAGCGTTTTTGTACAACTTCATAGAAATAGCTGTAACTTTTGATAGAAGACTCGGATACACATGTTTATGGCCTTATCTTATAGAACTCAAGGTTCCCGTGCTGGGAAAACAGGTTTTGCAGCTGTTTGAGCTAAGATTTCCAAGTTATTCACATAATGAAAACCTATACTTTGTTTCGGTCGAGTTCCCCATTCAAATGCATGTAACAGTGAGAAACGCACTGTCTTGGCGAAAGAAAGCGTTTTTGTACAACTTCATAGAAATAGCTGTAACTTTTGATAGAAGACTCAGACAAACATGTTTATGGCCTTATCTTATAGAACTCAAGGTCTCCGTGCTGGGAAAACAGGTTTTGCAGCTGTTTGAGCTAAGATTTCCAAGTTATTCACATAATGAAAACCTATACTTTGTTTCGGTCGAGTTCCCCATTCAAATGCATGTAACAGTGAGAAACGCACTGTCTTGGCGAAAGAAAGCGTTTTTGTACAACTTCATAGAAATAGCTGTAACTTTTGATAGAAGACTCAGACAAACATGTTTATGGCCTTATATTATAGAACTCAAGGTCTCCGTGCTGGGAAAACAGGTTTTGCAGCTGTTTGAGCTAAGATTTCCAAGTTATTCACATAATGAAAACCTATACTTTGTTTCGGTCGAGTTCCCCATTCAAATGCATGTAACAGTGAGAAACGCACTGTCTTGGCGAAAGAAAGCTATTTTGTACAACTTCATAGAAATAGCTGTAACTTTTGATAGAAGACTCAGACAAACATGTTTATGGCCTTATATTATAGAACTCAAGGTCTCCGTGCTGGGAAAACAGGTTTTGCAGCTGTTTGAGCTAAGATTTCCAAGTTATTCACATAATGAAAACGTATACTTTGTTTCGGTCGAGTTCCCCATTCAAATGCATGTAACAGTGAGAAACGCACTGTCTTGGCGAAAGAAAGCGTTTTTGTACAACTTCATAGAAATAGCTGTAACTTTTGATAGAAGACTCAGACAAACATGTTTATGGCCTTATATTATAGAACTCAAGGTCTCCGTGCTGGGAAAACAGGTTTTGCAGCTGTTTGAGCTAAGATTTCCAAGTTATTCACATAATGAAAACCTATACTTTGTTTCGGTCGAGTTCCCCATTCAAATGCATGTAACAGTGAGAAACGCACTGTCTTGGCGAAAGAAAGCGTTTTTGTACAACTTCATAGAAATAGCTGTAACTTTTGATAGAAGACTCGGATACACATGTTTATGGCTTTATCTTATAGAACTCAAGGTTCCCGTGCTGGGCAAACAGGTTTTGCAGCTGTTTGAGCTAAGATTTCCAAGTTATTCACATAATGAAAACCTATACTTTGTTTCGGTCGAGTTCCCCATTCAAATGCATGTAACAGTGAGAAACGCACTGTATTGGCGAAAGAAAGCGTTTTTGTACAACTTCATAGAAATAGCTGTAACTTTTGATAGAAGACTCGGACAAACATGTTTATGGCTTTATCTTATAGAACTCAAGGTCTCCGTGCTGGGAAAACAGGTTATGCAGCTGTTTGAGCTAAGATTTCCAAGTTATTCACATAATGAAAACTTGTACTTTGTTTCGGTCGAGTTCCCCATTCAAATGCATGTAACAGTGAGAAACGCACTGTCTTGGCGAAAGAAAGCGTTTTTGTACAACTTCATAGAAATAGCTGTAACTTTTGATAGAAGACTCAGACAAACATGTTTATGGCTTTATCTTATAGAACTCAAGGTTCCCGTGCTGGGAAAACAGGTTTTGCAGCTGTTTGAGCTAAGATTTCCAAGTTATTCACATAATGAAAACCTATACTTTGTTTCGGTCGAGTTCCCCATTCAAATGCATGTAACAGTGAGAAACGCACTGTCTTGGCGAAAGAAAGCGTTTTTGTACAACTTCATAGAAATAGCTGTAACTTTTGATAGAAGACTCAGACAAACATGTTTATGGCTTTATCTTATAGAACTCAAGGTCTCCGTGCTGGGAAAACAGGTTTTGCAGCTGTTTGAGCTAAGATTTCCAAGTTATTCACATAATGAAAACCTATACTTTGTTTCGGTCGAGTTCCCCATTCAAATGCATGTAACAGTGAGAAACGCACTGTCTTGGCGAAAGAAAGCGTTTTTGTACAACTTCATAGAAATAGCTGTAACTTTTGATAGAAGACTCGGATACACATGTTTATGGCTTTATCTTATAGAACTCAAGGTTCCCGTGCTGGGCAAACAGGTTTTGCAGCTGTTTGAGCTAAGATTTCCAAGTTATTCACATAATGAAAACCTATACTTTGTTTCGGTCGAGTTCCCCATTCAAATGCATGTAACAGTGAGAAACGCACTGTCTTGGCGAAAGAAAGCTATTTTGTACAACTTCATAGAAATAGCTGTAACTTTTGATAGAAGACTCAGACAAACATGTTTATGGCCTTATATTATAGAACTCAAGGTCCCCGTGCTGGGAAAACAGGTTTTGCAGCTGTTTGAGCTAAGATTTCCAAGTTATTCACATAATGAAAACCTATACTTTGTTTCGGTCGAGTTCCCCATTCAAATGCATGTAACAGTGAGAAACGCACTGTCTTGGTGAAAGAAAGCGTTTTTGTACAACTTCATAGAAATAGCTGTAACTTTTGATAGAAGACTCAGACAAACATGTTTATGGCTTTATCTTATAGAACTCAAGGTCTCCGTGCTGGGAAAACAGGTTTTGCAGCTGTTTGAGCTAAGATTTCCAAGTTATTCACATAATGAAAACCTATACTTTGTTTCGGTCGAGTTCCCCATTCAAATGCATGTAACAGTGAGAAACGCACTGTCTTGGCGAAAGAAAGCGTTTTTGTACAACTTCATAGAAATAGCTGTAACTTTTGATAGAAGACTCAGACAAACATGTTTATGGCCTTATCTTATAGAACTCAAGGTCTCCGTGCTGGGAAAACAGGTTTTGCAGCTGTTTGAGCTAAGATTTCCAAGTTATTCACATAATGAAAACCTATACTTTGTTTCGGTCGAGTTCCCCATTCAAATGCATGTAACAGTGAGAAACGCACTGTCTTGGCGAAAGAAAGCTATTTTGTACAACTTCATAGAAATAGCTGTAACTTTTGATAGAAGACTCAGACAAACATGTTTATGGCCTTATATTATAGAACTCAAGGTCTCCGTGCTGGGAAAACAGGTTTTGCAGCTGTTTGAGCTAAGATTTCCAAGTTATTCACATAATGAAAACCTATACTTTGTTTCGGTCGAGTTCCCCATTCAAATGTGTGTAACAGTGAGAAACGCACTGTCTTGGCGAAAGAAAGCGTTTTTGTACAACTTCATATAAATAGCTGTAACTTTTGATAGAAGACTCGGATACACATGTTTATGGCTTTATCTTATAGAACTCAAGGTTCCCGTGCTGGGAAAACAGGTTTTGCAGCTGTTTGAGCTAAGATTTCCAAGTTATTCACATAATGAAAACCTATACTTTGTTTCGGTCGAGTTCCCCATTCAAATGCATGTAACAGTGAGAAACACACTGTATTGGCGAAAGAAAGCGTTTTTGTACAACTTCATAGAAATAGCTGTAACTTTTGATAGAAGACTCAGACAAACATGTTTATGGCTTTATCTTATAGAACTCAAGGTCTCCGTGCTGGGAAAACAGGTTTTGCAGCTGTTTGAGCTAAGATTTCCAAGTTATTCACATAATGAAAACCTATACTTTGTTTCGGTCGAGTTCCCCATTCAAATGCATGTAACAGTGAGAAACGCACTGTCTTGGCGAAAGAAAGCGTTTTTGTACAACTTCATAGAAATAGCTGTAACTTTTGATAGAAGACTCAGACAAACATGTTTATGGCCTTATCTTATAGAACTCAAGGTCTCCGTGCTGGGAAAACAGGTTTTGCAGCAGTTTGAGCTAAGATTTCCAAGTTATTCACATAATGAAAACCTATACTTTGTTTCGGTCGAGTTCCCCATTCAAATGCATGTAACAGTGAGAAACGCACTGTCTTGGCGAAAGAAAGCTATTTTGTACAACTTCATAGAAATAGCTGTAACTTTTGATAGAAGACTCAGACAAACATGTTTATGGCCTTATATTATAGAACTCAAGGTCTCCGTGCTGGGAAAACAGGTTTTGCAGCTGTTTGAGCTAAGATTTCCAAGTTATTCACATAATGAAAACCTATACTTTGTTTCGGTCGAGTTCCCCATTCAAATGCATGTAACAGTGAGAAACGCACTGTCTTGGTGAAAGAAAGCGTTTTTGTACAACTTCATAGAAATAGCTGTAACTTTTGATAGAAGACTCAGACAAACATGTTTATGGCTTTATCTTATAGAACTCAAGGTTCCCGTGCTGGGAAAACAGGTTTTGTAGCTGTTTGAGCTAAGATTTCCAAGTTATTCACATAATGAAAACTTGTACTTTGTTTCGGTGGAGTTCCCCATTCAAATGCATGTAACAGTGAGAAACGCACTGTCTTGGCGAAAGAAAGCGTTTTTGTACAACTTCATATAAATAGCTGTAACTTTTGATAGAAGACTCAGACAAACATGTTTATGGCCTTATCTTATAGAACTCAAGGTCTCCGTGCTGGGAAAACAGGTTTTGCAGCTGTTTGAGCTAAGATTTCCAAGTTATTCACATAATGAAAACCTATACTTTGTTTCGGTCGAGTTCCCCATTCAAATGCATGTAACAGTGAGAAACGCACTGTCTTGGCGAAAGAAAGCGTTTTTGTACAACTTCATAGAAATAGCTGTAACTTTTGATAGAAGACTCAGACAAACATGTTTATGGCCTTATATTATAGAACTCAAGGTCTCCGTGCTGGGAAAACAGGTTTTGCAGCTGTTTGAGCTAAGATTTCCAAGTTATTCACATAATGAAAACCTATACTTTGTTTCGGTCGAGTTCCCCATTCAAATGCATGTAACAGTGAGAAACGCACTGTCTTGGTGAAAGAAAGCGTTTTTGTACAACTTCATAGAAATAGCTGTAACTTTTGATAGAAGACTCAGACAAACATGTTTATGGCTTTATCTTATAGAACTCAAGGTTCCCGTGCTGGGAAAACAGGTTTTGTAGCTGTTTGAGCTAAGATTTCCAAGTTATTCACATAATGAAAACTTGTACTTTGTTTCGGTGGAGTTCCCCATTCAAATGCATGTAACAGTGAGAAACGCACTGTCTTGGCGAAAGAAAGCGTTTTTGTACAACTTCATATAAATAGCTGTAACTTTTGATAGAAGACTCAGACAAACATGTTTATGGCTTTATATTATAGAACTCAAGGTCTCCGTGCTGGGAAAACAGGTTTTGCAGCTGTTTGAGCTAAGATTTCCAAGTTATTCACATAATGAAAACCTATACTTTGTTTCGGTCGAGTTCCCCATTCAAATGCATGTAACAGTGAGAAACACACTGTATTGGCGAAAGAAAGCGTTTTTGTACAACTTCATAGAAATAGCTGTAACTTTTGATAGAAGACTCAGACAAACATGTTTATGGCTTTATCTTATAGAACTCAAGGTTCCCGTGCTGGGAAAACAGGTTTTGCAGCTGTTTGAGCTAAGATTTCCAAGTTATTCACATAATGAAAACCTATACTTTGTTTCGGTCGAGTTCCCCATTCAAATGCATGTAACAGTGAGAAACGCACTGTCTTGGCGAAAGAAAGCTATTTTGTACAACTTCATAGAAATAGCTGTAACTTTTGATAGAAGACTCAGACAAACATGTTTATGGCCTTATCTTATAGAACTCAAGGTCTCCGTGCTGGGAAAACAGGTTTTGCAGCTGTTTGAGCTAAGATTTCCAAGTTATTCACATAATGAAAACCTATACTTTGTTTCGGTCGAGTTCCCCATTCAAATGCATGTAACAGTGAGAAACGCACTGTCTTGGCGAAAGAAAGCGTTTTTGTACAACTTCATAGAAATAGCTGTAACTTTTGATAGAAGACTCAGACAAACATGTTTATGGCCTTATATTATAGAACTCAAGGTCTCCGTGCTGGGAAAACTGGTTTTGCAGCTGTTTGAGCTAAGATTTCCAAGTTATTCACATAATGAAAACCTATACTTTGTTTCGGTCGAGTTCCCCATTCAAATGCATGTAACAGTGAGAAACGCACTGTCTTGGCGAAAGAAAGCGTTTTTGTACAACTTCATATGAATAGCTGTAACTTTTGATAGAAGACTCGGATACACATGTTTATGGCTTTATCTTATAGAACTCAAGGTTCCCGTGCTGGGAAAACAGGTTTTGCAGCTGTTTGAGCTAAGATTTCCAAGTTATTCACATAATGAAAACCTATACTTTGTTTCGGTCGAGTTCCCCATTCAAATGCATGTAACAGTGAGAAACGCACTGTCTTGGCGAAAGAAAGCGTTTTTGTACAACTTCATAGAAATAGCTGTAACTTTTGATAGAAGACTCAGACAAACATGTTTATGGCCTTATCTTATAGAACTCAAGGTCTCCGTGCTGGGAAAACAGGTTTTGCAGCTGTTTGAGCTAAGATTTCCAAGTTATTCACATAATGAAAACCTATACTTTGTTTCGGTCGAGTTCCCCATTCAAATGCATGTAACAGTGAGAAACGCACTGTCTTGGCGAAAGAAAGCGTTTTTGTACAACTTCATAGAAATAGCTGTAACTTTTGATAGAAGACTCAGACAAACATGTTTATGGCCTTATCTTATAGAACTCAAGGTCTCCGTGCTGGGAAAACAGGTTTTGCAGCTGTTTGAGCTAAGATTTCCAAGTTATTCACATAATGAAAACCTATACTTTGTTTCGGTCGAGTTCCCCATTCAAATGCATGTAACAGTGAGAAACGCACTGTCTTGGCGAAAGAAAGCTATTTTGTACAACTTCATAGAAATAGCTGTAACTTTTGATAGAAGACTCAGACAAACATGTTTATGGCTTTATCTTATAGAACTCAAGGTTCCCGTGCTGGGAAAACAGGTTTTGTAGCTGTTTGAGCTAAGATTTCCAAGTTATTCACATAATGAAAACTTGTACTTTGTTTCGGTGGAGTTCCCCATTCAAATGCATGTAACAGTGAGAAACGCACTGTCTTGGCGAAAGAAAGCGTTTTTGTACAACTTCATATAAATAGCTGTAACTTTTGATAGAAGACTCAGACAAACATGTTTATGGCTTTATATTATAGAACTCAAGGTCTCCGTGCTGGGAAAACAGGTTTTGCAGCTGTTTGAGCTAAGATTTCCAAGTTATTCACATAATGAAAACCTATACTTTGTTTCGGTCGAGTTCCCCATTCAAATGCATGTAACAGTGAGAAACACACTGTCTTGGCGAAAGAAAGCGTTTTTGTACAACTTCATAGAAATAGCTGTAACTTTTGATAGAAGACTCGGATACACATGTTTATGGCTTTATCTTATAGAACTCAAGGTTCCCGTGCTGGGAAAACAGGTTTTGCAGCTGTTTGAGCTAAGATTTCCAAGTTATTCACATAATGAAAACCTATACTTTGTTTCGGTCGAGTTCCCCATTCAAATGCATGTAACAGTGAGAAACGCACTGTCTTGGCGAAAGAAAGCTATTTTGTACAACTTCATAGAAATAGCTGTAACTTTTGATAGAAGACTCAGACAAACATCTTTATGGCCTTATATTATAGAACTCAAGGTCTCCGTGCTGGGAAAACAGGTTTTGCAGCTGTTTGAGCTAAGATTTCCAAGTTATTAACATAATGAAAACCTATACTTTGTTTCGGTCGAGTTCCCCATTCAAATGCATGTAACAGTGAGAAACGCACTGTCTTGGTGAAAGAAAGCGTTTTTGTACAACTTCATAGAAATAGCTGTAACTTTTGATAGAAGACTCAGACAAACATGTTTATGGCTTTATCTTATAGAACTCAAGGTTCCCGTGCTGGGAAAACAGGTTTTGTAGCTGTTTGAGCTAAGATTTCCAAGTTATTCACATAATGAAAACCTGTACTTTGTTTCGGTGGAGTTCCCCATTCAAATGCATGTAACAGTGAGAAACGCACTGTCTTGGCGAAAGAAAGCGTTTTTGTACAACTTCATATAAATAGCTGTAACTTTTGATAGAAGACTCAGACAAACATGTTTATGGCTTTATATTATAGAACTCAAGGTCTCCGTGCTGGGAAAACAGGTTTTGCAGCTGTTTGAGCTAAGATTTCCAAGTTATTCACATAATGAAAACCTATACTTTGTTTCGGTCGAGTTCCCCATTCAAATGCATGTAACAGTGAGAAACACACTGTATTGGCGAAAGAAAGCGTTTTTGTACAACTTCATAGAAATAGCTGTAACTTTTGATAGAAGACTCGGATACACATGTTTATGGCCTTATCTTATAGAACTCAAGGTTCCCGTGCTGGGAAAACAGGTTTTGCAGCTGTTTGAGCTAAGATTTCCAAGTTATTCACATGATGAAAACCTATACTTTGTTTCGGTCGAGTTCCCCATTCAAATGCATGTAACAGTGAGAAACGCACTGTCTTGGCGAAAGAAAGCTATTTTGTACAACTTCATAGAAATAGCTGTAACTTTTGATAGAAGACTCAGACAAACATGTTTATGGCCTTATCTTATAGAACTCAAGGTCTCCGTGCTGGGAAAACAGGTTTTGCAGCTGTTTGAGCTAAGATTTCCAAGTTATTCACATAATGAAAACCTATACTTTGTTTCGGTCGAGTTCCCCATTCAAATGCATGTAACAGTGAGAAACGCACTGTCTTGGCGAAAGAAAGCGTTTTTGTACAACTTCATAGAAATAGCTGTAACTTTTGATAGAAGACTCAGACAAACATGTTTATGGCCTTATATTATAGAACTCAAGGTCTCCGTGCTGGGAAAACAGGTTTTGCAGCTGTTTGAGCTAAGATTTCCAAGTTATTCACATAATGAAAACCTATACTTTGTTTCGGTCGAGTTCCCCATTCAAATGCATGTAACAGTGAGAAACGCACTGTCTTGGCGAAAGAAAGCGTTTTTGTACAACTTCATAGAAATAGCTGTAACTTTTGATAGAAGACTCAGACAAACATGTTTATGGCTTTATCTTATAGAACTCAAGGTCTCCGTGCTGGGAAAACAGGTTTTGCAGCTGTTTGAGCTAAGATTTCCAAGTTATTCACATAATGAAAACCTATACTTTGTTTCGGTCGAGTTCCCCATTCAAATGCATGTAACAGTGAGAAACGCACTGTCTTGGCGAAAGAAAGCGTTTTTGTACAACTTCATAGAAATAGCTGTAACTTTTGATAGAAGACTCGGATACACATGTTTATGGCTTTATCTTATAGAACTCAAGGTTCCCGTGCTGGGCAAACAGGTTTTGCAGCTGTTTGAGCTAAGATTTCCAAGTTATTCACATAATGAAAACCTATACTTTGTTTCGGTCGAGTTCCCCATTCAAATGCATGTAACAGTGAGAAACGCACTGTCTTGGCGAAAGAAAGCGTTTTTGTACAACTTCATAGAAATAGCTGTAACTTTTGATAGAAGACTCAGACAAACATGTTTATGGCTTTATCTTATAGAACTCAAGGTTCCCGTGCTGGGAAAACAGGTTTTGCAGCTGTTTGAGCTAAGATTTCCAAGTTATTCACATAATGAAAACCTATACTTTGTTTCGGTCGAGTTCCCCATTCAAATGCATGTAACAGTGAGAAACGCACTGTCTTGGCGAAAGAAAGCGTTTTTGTACAACTTCATAGAAATAGCTGTAACTTTTGATAGAAGACTCAGACAAACATGTTTATGGCTTTATCTTATAGAACTCAAGGTCTCCGTGCTGGGAAAACAGGTTTTGCAGCTGTTTGAGCTAAGATTTCCAAGTTATTCACATAATGAAAACCTATACTTTGTTTCGGTCGAGTTCCCCATTCAAATGCATGTAACAGTGAGAAACGCACTGTCTTGGCGAAAGAAAGCGTTTTTGTACAACTTCATAGAAATAGCTGTAACTTTTGATAGAAGACTCAGACAAACATGTTTATGGCCTTATATTATAGAACTCAAGGTCTCCGTGCTGGGAAAACAGGTTTTGCAGCTGTTTGAGCTAAGATTTCCAAGTTATTCACATAATGAAAACCTATACTTTGTTTCGGTCGAGTTCCCCATTCAAATGCATGTAACAGTGAGAAACGCACTGTCTTGGTGAAAGAAAGCGTTTTTGTACAACTTCATAGAAATAGCTGTAACTTTTGATAGAAGACTCAGACAAACATGTTTATGGCTTTATCTTATAGAACTCAAGGTCTCCGTGCTGGGAAAACAGGTTTTGCAGCTGTTTGAGCTAAGATTTCCAAGTTATTCACATAATGAAAACCTATACTTTGTTTCGGTCGAGTTCCCCATTCAAATGCATGTAACAGTGAGAAACGCACTGTCTTGGCGAAAGAAAGCGTTTTTGTACAACTTCATAGAAATAGCTGTAACTTTTGATAGAAGACTCAGACAAACATGTTTATGGCCTTATCTTATAGAACTCAAGGTCTCCGTGCTGGGAAAACAGGTTTTGCAGCTGTTTGAGCTAAGATTTCCAAGTTATTCACATAATGAAAACCTATACTTTGTTTCGGTCGAGTTCCCCATTCAAATGCATGTAACAGTGAGAAACGCACTGTCTTGGCGAAAGAAAGCTATTTTGTACAACTTCATAGAAATAGCTGTAACTTTTGATAGAAGACTCAGACAAACATGTTTATGGCCTTATATTATAGAACTCAAGGTCTCCGTGCTGGGAAAACAGGTTTTGCAGCTGTTTGAGCTAAGATTTCCAAGTTATTCACATAATGAAAACCTATACTTTGTTTCGGTCGAGTTCCCCATTCAAATGTGTGTAACAGTGAGAAACGCACTGTCTTGGCGAAAGAAAGCGTTTTTGTACAACTTCATATAAATAGCTGTAACTTTTGATAGAAGACTCGGATACACATGTTTATGGCTTTATCTTATAGAACTCAAGGTTCCCGTGCTGGGAAAACAGGTTTTGCAGCTGTTTGAGCTAAGATTTCCAAGTTATTCACATAATGAAAACCTATACTTTGTTTCGGTCGAGTTCCCCATTCAAATGCATGTAACAGTGAGAAACACACTGTATTGGCGAAAGAAAGCGTTTTTGTACAACTTCATAGAAATAGCTGTAACTTTTGATAGAAGACTCAGACAAACATGTTTATGGCTTTATCTTATAGAACTCAAGGTCTCCGTGCTGGGAAAACAGGTTTTGCAGCTGTTTGAGCTAAGATTTCCAAGTTATTCACATAATGAAAACCTATACTTTGTTTCGGTCGAGTTCCCCATTCAAATGCATGTAACAGTGAGAAACGCACTGTCTTGGCGAAAGAAAGCGTTTTTGTACAACTTCATAGAAATAGCTGTAACTTTTGATAGAAGACTCAGACAAACATGTTTATGGCCTTATCTTATAGAACTCAAGGTCTCCGTGCTGGGAAAACAGGTTTTGCAGCAGTTTGAGCTAAGATTTCCAAGTTATTCACATAATGAAAACCTATACTTTGTTTCGGTCGAGTTCCCCATTCAAATGCATGTAACAGTGAGAAACGCACTGTCTTGGCGAAAGAAAGCTATTTTGTACAACTTCATAGAAATAGCTGTAACTTTTGATAGAAGACTCAGACAAACATGTTTATGGCCTTATATTATAGAACTCAAGGTCTCCGTGCTGGGAAAACAGGTTTTGCAGCTGTTTGAGCTAAGATTTCCAAGTTATTCACATAATGAAAACCTATACTTTGTTTCGGTCGAGTTCCCCATTCAAATGCATGTAACAGTGAGAAACGCACTGTCTTGGTGAAAGAAAGCGTTTTTGTACAACTTCATAGAAATAGCTGTAACTTTTGATAGAAGACTCAGACAAACATGTTTATGGCTTTATCTTATAGAACTCAAGGTTCCCGTGCTGGGAAAACAGGTTTTGTAGCTGTTTGAGCTAAGATTTCCAAGTTATTCACATAATGAAAACTTGTACTTTGTTTCGGTGGAGTTCCCCATTCAAATGCATGTAACAGTGAGAAACGCACTGTCTTGGCGAAAGAAAGCGTTTTTGTACAACTTCATATAAATAGCTGTAACTTTTGATAGAAGACTCAGACAAACATGTTTATGGCCTTATCTTATAGAACTCAAGGTCTCCGTGCTGGGAAAACAGGTTTTGCAGCTGTTTGAGCTAAGATTTCCAAGTTATTCACATAATGAAAACCTATACTTTGTTTCGGTCGAGTTCCCCATTCAAATGCATGTAACAGTGAGAAACGCACTGTCTTGGCGAAAGAAAGCGTTTTTGTACAACTTCATAGAAATAGCTGTAACTTTTGATAGAAGACTCAGACAAACATGTTTATGGCCTTATATTATAGAACTCAAGGTCTCCGTGCTGGGAAAACAGGTTTTGCAGCTGTTTGAGCTAAGATTTCCAAGTTATTCACATAATGAAAACCTATACTTTGTTTCGGTCGAGTTCCCCATTCAAATGCATGTAACAGTGAGAAACGCACTGTCTTGGTGAAAGAAAGCGTTTTTGTACAACTTCATAGAAATAGCTGTAACTTTTGATAGAAGACTCAGACAAACATGTTTATGGCTTTATCTTATAGAACTCAAGGTTCCCGTGCTGGGAAAACAGGTTTTGTAGCTGTTTGAGCTAAGATTTCCAAGTTATTCACATAATGAAAACTTGTACTTTGTTTCGGTGGAGTTCCCCATTCAAATGCATGTAACAGTGAGAAACGCACTGTCTTGGCGAAAGAAAGCGTTTTTGTACAACTTCATATAAATAGCTGTAACTTTTGATAGAAGACTCAGACAAACATGTTTATGGCTTTATATTATAGAACTCAAGGTCTCCGTGCTGGGAAAACAGGTTTTGCAGCTGTTTGAGCTAAGATTTCCAAGTTATTCACATAATGAAAACCTATACTTTGTTTCGGTCGAGTTCCCCATTCAAATGCATGTAACAGTGAGAAACACACTGTATTGGCGAAAGAAAGCGTTTTTGTACAACTTCATAGAAATAGCTGTAACTTTTGATAGAAGACTCAGACAAACATGTTTATGGCTTTATCTTATAGAACTCAAGGTTCCCGTGCTGGGAAAACAGGTTTTGCAGCTGTTTGAGCTAAGATTTCCAAGTTATTCACATAATGAAAACCTATACTTTGTTTCGGTCGAGTTCCCCATTCAAATGCATGTAACAGTGAGAAACGCACTGTCTTGGCGAAAGAAAGCTATTTTGTACAACTTCATAGAAATAGCTGTAACTTTTGATAGAAGACTCAGACAAACATGTTTATGGCCTTATCTTATAGAACTCAAGGTCTCCGTGCTGGGAAAACAGGTTTTGCAGCTGTTTGAGCTAAGATTTCCAAGTTATTCACATAATGAAAACCTATACTTTGTTTCGGTCGAGTTCCCCATTCAAATGCATGTAACAGTGAGAAACGCACTGTCTTGGCGAAAGAAAGCGTTTTTGTACAACTTCATAGAAATAGCTGTAACTTTTGATAGAAGACTCAGACAAACATGTTTATGGCCTTATATTATAGAACTCAAGGTCTCCGTGCTGGGAAAACTGGTTTTGCAGCTGTTTGAGCTAAGATTTCCAAGTTATTCACATAATGAAAACCTATACTTTGTTTCGGTCGAGTTCCCCATTCAAATGCATGTAACAGTGAGAAACGCACTGTCTTGGCGAAAGAAAGCGTTTTTGTACAACTTCATATGAATAGCTGTAACTTTTGATAGAAGACTCGGATACACATGTTTATGGCTTTATCTTATAGAACTCAAGGTTCCCGTGCTGGGAAAACAGGTTTTGCAGCTGTTTGAGCTAAGATTTCCAAGTTATTCACATAATGAAAACCTATACTTTGTTTCGGTCGAGTTCCCCATTCAAATGCATGTAACAGTGAGAAACGCACTGTCTTGGCGAAAGAAAGCGTTTTTGTACAACTTCATAGAAATAGCTGTAACTTTTGATAGAAGACTCAGACAAACATGTTTATGGCCTTATCTTATAGAACTCAAGGTCTCCGTGCTGGGAAAACAGGTTTTGCAGCTGTTTGAGCTAAGATTTCCAAGTTATTCACATAATGAAAACCTATACTTTGTTTCGGTCGAGTTCCCCATTCAAATGCATGTAACAGTGAGAAACGCACTGTCTTGGCGAAAGAAAGCGTTTTTGTACAACTTCATAGAAATAGCTGTAACTTTTGATAGAAGACTCAGACAAACATGTTTATGGCCTTATCTTATAGAACTCAAGGTCTCCGTGCTGGGAAAACAGGTTTTGCAGCTGTTTGAGCTAAGATTTCCAAGTTATTCACATAATGAAAACCTATACTTTGTTTCGGTCGAGTTCCCCATTCAAATGCATGTAACAGTGAGAAACGCACTGTCTTGGCGAAAGAAAGCTATTTTGTACAACTTCATAGAAATAGCTGTAACTTTTGATAGAAGACTCAGACAAACATGTTTATGGCTTTATCTTATAGAACTCAAGGTTCCCGTGCTGGGAAAACAGGTTTTGTAGCTGTTTGAGCTAAGATTTCCAAGTTATTCACATAATGAAAACTTGTACTTTGTTTCGGTGGAGTTCCCCATTCAAATGCATGTAACAGTGAGAAACGCACTGTCTTGGCGAAAGAAAGCGTTTTTGTACAACTTCATATAAATAGCTGTAACTTTTGATAGAAGACTCAGACAAACATGTTTATGGCTTTATATTATAGAACTCAAGGTCTCCGTGCTGGGAAAACAGGTTTTGCAGCTGTTTGAGCTAAGATTTCCAAGTTATTCACATAATGAAAACCTATACTTTGTTTCGGTCGAGTTCCCCATTCAAATGCATGTAACAGTGAGAAACACACTGTCTTGGCGAAAGAAAGCGTTTTTGTACAACTTCATAGAAATAGCTGTAACTTTTGATAGAAGACTCGGATACACATGTTTATGGCTTTATCTTATAGAACTCAAGGTTCCCGTGCTGGGAAAACAGGTTTTGCAGCTGTTTGAGCTAAGATTTCCAAGTTATTCACATAATGAAAACCTATACTTTGTTTCGGTCGAGTTCCCCATTCAAATGCATGTAACAGTGAGAAACGCACTGTCTTGGCGAAAGAAAGCTATTTTGTACAACTTCATAGAAATAGCTGTAACTTTTGATAGAAGACTCAGACAAACATCTTTATGGCCTTATATTATAGAACTCAAGGTCTCCGTGCTGGGAAAACAGGTTTTGCAGCTGTTTGAGCTAAGATTTCCAAGTTATTAACATAATGAAAACCTATACTTTGTTTCGGTCGAGTTCCCCATTCAAATGCATGTAACAGTGAGAAACGCACTGTCTTGGTGAAAGAAAGCGTTTTTGTACAACTTCATAGAAATAGCTGTAACTTTTGATAGAAGACTCAGACAAACATGTTTATGGCTTTATCTTATAGAACTCAAGGTTCCCGTGCTGGGAAAACAGGTTTTGTAGCTGTTTGAGCTAAGATTTCCAAGTTATTCACATAATGAAAACCTGTACTTTGTTTCGGTGGAGTTCCCCATTCAAATGCATGTAACAGTGAGAAACGCACTGTCTTGGCGAAAGAAAGCGTTTTTGTACAACTTCATATAAATAGCTGTAACTTTTGATAGAAGACTCAGACAAACATGTTTATGGCTTTATATTATAGAACTCAAGGTCTCCGTGCTGGGAAAACAGGTTTTGCAGCTGTTTGAGCTAAGATTTCCAAGTTATTCACATAATGAAAACCTATACTTTGTTTCGGTCGAGTTCCCCATTCAAATGCATGTAACAGTGAGAAACACACTGTATTGGCGAAAGAAAGCGTTTTTGTACAACTTCATAGAAATAGCTGTAACTTTTGATAGAAGACTCGGATACACATGTTTATGGCCTTATCTTATAGAACTCAAGGTTCCCGTGCTGGGAAAACAGGTTTTGCAGCTGTTTGAGCTAAGATTTCCAAGTTATTCACATGATGAAAACCTATACTTTGTTTCGGTCGAGTTCCCCATTCAAATGCATGTAACAGTGAGAAACGCACTGTCTTGGCGAAAGAAAGCTATTTTGTACAACTTCATAGAAATAGCTGTAACTTTTGATAGAAGACTCAGACAAACATGTTTATGGCCTTATCTTATAGAACTCAAGGTCTCCGTGCTGGGAAAACAGGTTTTGCAGCTGTTTGAGCTAAGATTTCCAAGTTATTCACATAATGAAAACCTATACTTTG
The DNA here is from genome assembly GCF_057382275.1 of Copadichromis virginalis. Taxonomy (NCBI): domain Eukaryota; kingdom Metazoa; phylum Chordata; class Actinopteri; order Cichliformes; family Cichlidae; genus Copadichromis; species Copadichromis virginalis. The sequence continues at coordinate 4,775,445 of NC_140622.1, forward strand.
TTTCGGTCGAGTTCCCCATTCAAATGCATGTAACAGTGAGAAACGCACTGTCTTGGCGAAAGAAAGCGTTTTTGTACAACTTCATAGAAATAGCTGTAACTTTTGATAGAAGACTCAGACAAACATGTTTATGGCCTTATATTATAGAACTCAAGGTCTCCGTGCTGGGAAAACAGGTTTTGCAGCTGTTTGAGCTAAGATTTCCAAGTTATTCACATAATGAAAACCTATACTTTGTTTCGGTCGAGTTCCCCATTCAAATGCATGTAACAGTGAGAAACGCACTGTCTTGGCGAAAGAAAGCGTTTTTGTACAACTTCATAGAAATAGCTGTAACTTTTGATAGAAGACTCAGACAAACATGTTTATGGCTTTATCTTATAGAACTCAAGGTCTCCGTGCTGGGAAAACAGGTTTTGCAGCTGTTTGAGCTAAGATTTCCAAGTTATTCACATAATGAAAACCTATACTTTGTTTCGGTCGAGTTCCCCATTCAAATGCATGTAACAGTGAGAAACGCACTGTCTTGGCGAAAGAAAGCGTTTTTGTACAACTTCATAGAAATAGCTGTAACTTTTGATAGAAGACTCGGATACACATGTTTATGGCTTTATCTTATAGAACTCAAGGTTCCCGTGCTGGGCAAACAGGTTTTGCAGCTGTTTGAGCTAAGATTTCCAAGTTATTCACATAATGAAAACCTATACTTTGTTTCGGTCGAGTTCCCCATTCAAATGCATGTAACAGTGAGAAACGCACTGTCTTGGCGAAAGAAAGCGTTTTTGTACAACTTCATAGAAATAGCTGTAACTTTTGATAGAAGACTCAGACAAACATGTTTATGGCTTTATCTTATAGAACTCAAGGTTCCCGTGCTGGGAAAACAGGTTTTGCAGCTGTTTGAGCTAAGATTTCCAAGTTATTCACATAATGAAAACCTATACTTTGTTTCGGTCGAGTTCCCCATTCAAATGCATGTAACAGTGAGAAACGCACTGTCTTGGCGAAAGAAAGCGTTTTTGTACAACTTCATAGAAATAGCTGTAACTTTTGATAGAAGACTCAGACAAACATGTTTATGGCTTTATCTTATAGAACTCAAGGTCTCCGTGCTGGGAAAACAGGTTTTGCAGCTGTTTGAGCTAAGATTTCCAAGTTATTCACATAATGAAAACCTATACTTTGTTTCGGTCGAGTTCCCCATTCAAATGCATGTAACAGTGAGAAACGCACTGTCTTGGCGAAAGAAAGCGTTTTTGTACAACTTCATAGAAATAGCTGTAACTTTTGATAGAAGACTCAGACAAACATGTTTATGGCCTTATATTATAGAACTCAAGGTCTCCGTGCTGGGAAAACAGGTTTTGCAGCTGTTTGAGCTAAGATTTCCAAGTTATTCACATAATGAAAACCTATACTTTGTTTCGGTCGAGTTCCCCATTCAAATGCATGTAACAGTGAGAAACGCACTGTCTTGGCGAAAGAAAGCTATTTTGTACAACTTCATAGAAATAGCTGTAACTTTTGATAGAAGACTCAGACAAACATGTTTATGGCCTTATATTATAGAACTCAAGGTCTCCGTGCTGGGAAAACAGGTTTTGCAGCTGTTTGAGCTAAGATTTCCAAGTTATTCACATAATGAAAACCTATACTTTGTTTCGGTCGAGTTCCCCATTCAAATGCATGTAACAGTGAGAAACGCACTGTATTGGCGAAAGAAAGCGTTTTTGTACAACTTCATAGAAATAGCTGTAACTTTTCATAGAAGACTCGGACAAACATGTTTATGGCTTTATCTTATAGAACTCAAGGTCTCCGTGCTGGGAAAACAGGTTATGCAGCTGTTTGAGCTAAGATTTCCAAGTTATTCACATAATGAAAACCTATACTTTGTTTCGGTCGAGTTCCCCATTCAAATGCATGTAACAGTGAGAAACGCACTGTCTTGGCGAAAGAAAGCGTTTTTGTACAACTTCATAGAAATAGCTGTAACTTTTGATAGAAGACTCAGACAAACATGTTTATGGCTTTATCTTATAGAACTCAAGGTCTCCGTGCTGGGAAAACAGGTTTTGCAGCTGTTTGAGCTAAGATTTCCAAGTTATTCACATAATGAAAACCTATACTTTGTTTCGGTCGAGTTCCCCATTCAAATGCATGTAACAGTGAGAAACGCACTGTCTTGGCGAAAGAAAGCGTTTTTGTACAACTTCATAGAAATAGCTGTAACTTTTGATAGAAGACTCAGACAAACATGTTTATGGCTTTATCTTATAGAACTCAAGGTCTCCGTGCTGGGAAAACAGGTTTTGCAGCTGTTTGAGCTAAGATTTCCAAGTTATTCACATAATGAAAACCTATACTTTGTTTCGGTCGAGTTCCCCATTCAAATGCATGTAACAGTGAGAAACGCACTGTCTTGGCGAAAGAAAGCGTTTTTGTACAACTTCATAGAAATAGCTGTAACTTTTGATAGAAGACTCAGACAAACATGTTTATGGCCTTATATTATAGAATTCAAGGTCTCCGTGCTGGGAAAACAGGTTTTGCAGCTGTTTGAGCTAAGATTTCCAAGTTATTCACATAATGAAAACCTATACTTTGTTTCGGTCGAGTTCCCCATTCAAATGCATGTAACAGTGAGAAACGCACTGTATTGGCGAAAGAAAGCGTTTTTGTACAACTTCATAGAAATAGCTGTAACTTTTCATAGAAGACTCGGACAAACATGTTTATGGCTTTATCTTATAGAACTCAAGGTCTCCGTGCTGGGAAAACAGGTTATGCAGCTGTTTGAGCTAAGATTTCCAAGTTATTCACATAATGAAAACCTATACTTTGTTTCGGTCGAGTTCCCCATTCAAATGCATGTAACAGTGAGAAACGCACTGTCTTGGCGAAAGAAAGCGTTTTTGTACAACTTCATATGAATAGCTGTAACTTTTGATAGAAGACTCGGATACACATGTTTATGGCTTTATCTTATAGAACTCAAGGTTCCCGTGCTGGGAAAACAGGTTTTGCAGCTGTTTGAGCTAAGATTTCCAAGTTATTCACATAATGAAAACCTATACTTTGTTTCGGTCGAGTTCCCCATTCAAATGCATGTAACAGTGAGAAACGCACTGTCTTGGCGAAAGAAAGCGTTTTTGTACAACTTCATAGAAATAGCTGTAACTTTTGATAGAAGACTCAGACAAACATGTTTATGGCTTTATCTTATAGAACTCAAGGTCTCCGTGCTGGGAAAACAGGTTTTGCAGCTGTTTGAGCTAAGATTTCCAAGTTATTCACATAATGAAAACCTATACTTTGTTTCGGTCGAGTTCCCCATTCAAATGCATGTAACAGTGAGAAACGCACTGTCTTGGCGAAAGAAAGCGTTTTTGTACAACTTCATAGAAATAGCTGTAACTTTTGATAGAAGACTCGGATACACATGTTTATGGCTTTATCTTATAGAACTCAAGTTTCCGTGCTGGGCAAACAGGTTTTGCAGCTGTTTGAGCTAAGATTTCCAAGTTATTCACATAATGAAAACCTATACTTTGTTTCGGTCGAGTTCCCCATTCAAATGCATGTAACAGTGAGAAACGCACTGTATTGGCGAAAGAAAGCGTTTTTGTATAACTTCATAGAAATAGCTGTAACTTTTGATAGAAGACTCGGACAAACATGTTTATGGCTTTATCTTATAGAACTCAAGGTCTCCGTGCTGGGAAAACAGGTTATGCAGCTGTTTGAGCTAAGATTTCCAAGTTATTCACATAATGAAAACTTGTACTTTGTTTCGGTGGAGTTCCCCATTCAAATGCATGTAACAGTGAGAAACGCACTGTCTTGGCGAAAGAAAGCGTTTTTGTACAACTTCATAGAAATAGCTGTAACTTTTGATAGAAGACTCAGACAAACATGTTTATGGCTTTATCTTATAGAACTCAAGGTTCCCGTGCTGGGAAAACAGGTTTTGCAGCTGTTTGAGCTAAGATTTCCAAGTTATTCACATAATGAAAACCTATACTTTGTTTCAGTCGAGTTCCCCATTCAAATGCATGTAACAGTGAGAAACGCACTGTCTTGGCGAAAGAAAGCTATTTTGTACAACTTCATAGAAATAGCTGTAACTTTTGATAGAAGACTCAGACAAACATGTTTATGGCTTTATCTTATAGAACTCAAGGTCTCCGTGCTGGGAAAACAGGTTTTGCAGCTGTTTGAGCTAAGATTTCCAAGTTATTCACATAATGAAAACCTATACTTTGTTTCGGTCGAGTTCCCCATTCAAATGCATGTAACAGTGAGAAACGCACTGTCTTGGCGAAAGAAAGCGTTTTTGTACAACTTCATAGAAATAGCTGTAACTTTTGATAGAAGACTCAGACAAACATGTTTATGGCCTTATCTTATAGAACTCAAGGTCTCCGTGCTGGGAAAACAGGTTTTGCAGCTGTTTGAGCTAAGATTTCCAAGTTATTCACATAATGAAAACCTATACTTTGTTTCGGTCGAGTTCCCCATTCAAATGCATGTAACAGTGAGAAACGCACTGTCTTGGCGAAAGAAAGCGTTTTTGTACAACTTCATAGAAATAGCTGTAACTTTTGATAGAAGACTCAGACAAACATGTTTATGGCCTTATATTATAGAACTCAAGGTCTCCGTGCTGGGAAAACAGGTTTTGCAGCTGTTTGAGCTAAGATTTCCAAGTTATTCACATAATGAAAACCTATACTTTGTTTCGGTCGAGTTCCCCATTCAAATGCATGTAACAGTGAGAAACGCACTGTCTTGGCGAAAGAAAGCTATTTTGTACAACTTCATAGAAATAGCTGTAACTTTTGATAGAAGACTCAGACAAACATGTTTATGGCCTTATATTATAGAACTCAAGGTCTCCGTGCTGGGAAAACAGGTTTTGCAGCTGTTTGAGCTAAGATTTCCAAGTTATTCACATAATGAAAACCTATACTTTGTTTCGGTCGAGTTCCCCATTCAAATGCATGTAACAGTGAGAAACGCACTGTCTTGGCGAAAGAAAGCGTTTTTGTACAACTTCATAGAAATAGCTGTAACTTTTGATAGAAGACTCGGATACACATGTTTATGGCTTTATCTTATAGAACTCAAGGTTCCCGTGCTGGGCAAACAGGTTTTGCAGCTGTTTGAGCTAAGATTTCCAAGTTATTCACATAATGAAAACCTATACTTTGTTTCGGTCGAGTTCCCCATTCAAATGCATGTAACAGTGAGAAACGCACTGTATTGGCGAAAGAAAGCGTTTTTGTACAACTTCATATAAATAGCTGTAACTTTTGATAGAAGACTCGGACAAACATGTTTATGGCTTTATCTTATAGAACTCAAGGTCTCCGTGCTGGGAAAACAGGTTATGCAGCTGTTTGAGCTAAGATTTCCAAGTTATTCACATAATGAAAACTTGTACTTTGTTTCGGTGGAGTTCCCCATTCAAATGCATGTAACAGTGAGAAACGCACTGTCTTGGCGAAAGAAAGCGTTTTTGTACAACTTCATAGAAATAGCTGTAACTTTTGATAGAAGACTCAGACAAACATGTTTATGGCTTTATCTTATAGAACTCAAGGTTCCCGTGCTGGGAAAACAGGTTTTGCAGCTGTTTGAGCTAAGATTTCCAAGTTATTCACATAATGAAAACCTATACTTTGTTTCGGTCGAGTTCCCCATTCAAATGCATGTAACAGTGAGAAACGCACTGTCTTGGCGAAAGAAAGCGTTTTTGTACAACTTCATAGAAATAGCTGTAACTTTTGATAGAAGACTCAGACAAACATGTTTATGGCTTTATCTTATAGAACTCAAGGTCTCCGTGCTGGGAAAACAGGTTTTGCAGCTGTTTGAGCTAAGATTTCCAAGTTATTCACATAATGAAAACCTATACTTTGTTTCGGTCGAGTTCCCCATTCAAATGCATGTAACAGTGAGAAACGCACTGTCTTGGCGAAAGAAAGCGTTTTTGTACAACTTCATAGAAATAGCTGTAACTTTTGATAGAAGACTCAGACAAACATGTTTATGGCCTTATCTTATAGAACTCAAGGTCTCCGTGCTGGGAAAACAGGTTTTGCAGCTGTTTGAGCTAAGATTTCCAAGTTATTCACATAATGAAAACCTATACTTTGTTTCGGTCGAGTTCCCCATTCAAATGCATGTAACAGTGAGAAACGCACTGTCTTGGCGAAAGAAAGCGTTTTTGTACAACTTCATAGAAATAGCTGTAACTTTTGATAGAAGACTCAGACAAACATGTTTATGGCCTTATATTATAGAACTCAAGGTCTCCGTGCTGGGAAAACAGGTTTTGCAGCTGTTTGAGCTAAGATTTCCAAGTTATTCACATAATGAAAACCTATACTTTGTTTCGGTCGAGTTCCCCATTCAAATGCATGTAACAGTGAGAAACGCACTGTCTTGGCGAAAGAAAGCGTTTTTGTACAACTTCATAGAAATAGCTGTAACTTTTGATAGAAGACTCAGACAAACATGTTTATGGCCTTATATTATAGAACTCAAGGTCTCCGTGCTGGGAAAACAGGTTTTGCAGCTGTTTGAGCTAAGATTTCCAAGTTATTCACATAATGAAAACCTATACTTTGTTTCGGTCGAGTTCCCCATTCAAATGCATGTAACAGTGAGAAACGCACTGTATTGGCGAAAGAAAGCGTTTTTGTACAACTTCATAGAAATAGCTGTAACTTTTCATAGAAGACTCGGACAAACATGTTTATGGCTTTATCTTATAGAACTCAAGGTCTCCGTGCTGGGAAAACAGGTTATGCAGCTGTTTGAGCTAAGATTTCCAAGTTATTCACATAATGAAAACCTATACTTTGTTTCGGTCGAGTTCCCCATTCAAATGCATGTAACAGTGAGAAACGCACTGTCTTGGCGAAAGAAAGCGTTTTTGTACAACTTCATATGAATAGCTGTAACTTTTGATAGAAGACTCGGATACACATGTTTATGGCTTTATCTTATAGAACTCAAGGTTCCCGTGCTGGGAAAACAGGTTTTGCAGCTGTTTGAGCTAAGATTTCCAAGTTATTCACATAATGAAAACCTATACTTTGTTTCGGTCGAGTTCCCCATTCAAATGCATGTAACAGTGAGAAACACACTGTCTTGGTGAAAGAAAGCGTTTTTGTACAACTTCATAGAAATAGCTGTAACTTTTGATAGAAGACTCGGATACACATGTTTATGGCTTTATCTTATAGAACTCAAGGTTCCCGTGCTGGGAAAACAGGTTTTGCAGCTGTTTGAGCTAAGATTTCCAAGTTATTCACATAATGAAAACCTATACTTTGTTTCGGTCGAGTTCCCCATTCAAATGCATGTAACAGTGAGAAACGCACTGTCTTGGCGAAAGAAAGCTATTTTGTACAACTTCATAGAAATAGCTGTAACTTTTGATAGAAGACTCAGACAAACATGTTTATGGCCTTATATTATAGAACTCAAGGTCTCCGTGCTGGGAAAACAGGTTTTGCAGCTGTTTGAGCTAAGATTTCCAAGTTATTCACATAATGAAAACCTATACTTTGTTTCGGTCGAGTTCCCCATTCAAATGCATGTAACAGTGAGAAACGCACTGTCTTGGCGAAAGAAAGCGTTTTTGTACAACTTCATATAAATAGCTGTAACTTTTGATAGAAGACTCGGATACACATGTTTATGGCTTTATCTTATAGAACTCAAGGTCTCCGTGCTGGGAAAACAGGTTTTGCAGCTGTTTGAGCTAAGATTTCCAAGTTATTCACATAATGAAAACCTATACTTTGTTTCGGTCGAGTTCCCCATTCAAATGCATGTAACAGTGAGAAACACACTGTCTTGGCGAAAGAAAGCGTTTTTGTACAACTTCATAGAAATAGCTGTAACTTTTGATAGAAGACTCAGACAAACATGTTTATGGCCTTATATTATAGAACTCAAGGTCTCCGTGCTGGGAAAACAGGTTTTGCAGCTGTTTGAGCTAAGATTTCCAAGTTATTCACATAATGAAAACCTATACTTTGTTTCGGTCGAGTTCCCCATTCAAATGCATGTAACAGTGAGAAACGCACTGTCTTGGCGAAAGAAAGCTATTTTGTACAACTTCATAGAAATAGCTGTAACTTTTGATAGAAGACTCAGACAAACATGTTTATGGCCTTATATTATAGAACTCAAGGTCTCCGTGCTGGGAAAACAGGTTTTGCAGCTGTTTGAGCTAAGATTTCCAAGTTATTCACATAATGAAAACCTATACTTTGTTTCGGTCGAGTTCCCCATTCAAATGCATGTAACAGTGAGAAACGCACTGTCTTGGCGAAAGAAAGCGTTTTTGTACAACTTCATAGAAATAGCTGTAACTTTTGATAGAAGACTCGGACAAACATGTTTATGGCCTTATCTTATAGAACTCAAGGTCTCCGTGCTGGGAAAACAGGTTATGCAGCTGTTTGAGCTAAGATTTCCAAGTTATTCACATAATGAAAACATATACTTTGTTTCGGTCGAGTTCCCCATTCAAATGCATGTAACAGTGAGAAACGCACTGTCTTGGCGAAAGAAAGCGTTTTTGTACAACTTCATAGAAATAGCTGTAACTTTTGATAGAAGACTCGGACAAACATGTTTATGGCCTTATCTTTTAGAACTCAAGGTCTCCGTGCTGGGAAAACAGGTTATGCAGCTGTTTGAGCTAAGATTTCCAAGTTATTCACATAATGAAAACATATACTTTGTTTCGGTCGAGTTCCCCATTCAAATGCATGTAACAGTGAGAAACGCACTGTCTTGGCGAAAGAAAGCGTTTTTGTACAACTTCATATGAATAGCTGTAACTTTTGATAGAAGACTCAGACAAACATGTTTATGGCTTTATATTATAGAACTCAAGGTCCCCGTGCTGGGAAAACAGGTTTTGCAGCTGTTTGAGCTAAGATTTCCAAGTTATTCACATAATGAAAACTTGTACTTTGTTTCGGTCGAGTTCCCCATTCAAATGCATGTAACAGTGAGAAACGCACTGTCTTGGCGAAAGAAAGCGTTTTTGTACAACTTCATAGAAATAGCTGTAACTTTTGATAGAAGACTCAGACAAACATGTTTATGGCTTTATCTTATAGAACTCAAGGTCTCCGTGCTGGGAAAACAGGTTTTGCAGCTGTTTGAGCTAAGATTTCCAAGTTATTCACATAATGAAAACTTGTACTTTGTTTCGGTCGAGTTCCCCATTCAAATGCATGTAACAGTGAGAAACGCACTGTCTTGGCGAACGAAAGCGTTTTTGTACAACTTCATAGAAATAGCTGTAACTTTTGATAGAAGACTCAGACAAACATGTTTATGGCTTTATCTTATAGAACTCAAGGTCTCCGTGCTGGGAAAACAGGTTTTGCAGCTGTTTGAGCTAAGATTTCCAAGTTATTCACATAATGAAAACCTATACTTTGTTTCGGTCGAGTTCCCCATTCAAATGCATGTAACAGTGAGAAACGCACTGTCTTGGCGAAAGAAAGCGTTTTTGTACAACTTCATATAAATAGCTGTAACTTTTGATAGAAGACTCAGACAAACATGTTTATGGCTTTATCTTATAGAACTCAAGGTCTCCGTGCTGGGAAAACAGGTTTTGCAGCTGTTTGAGCTAAGATTTCCAAGTTATTCACATAATGAAAACCTATACTTTGTTTCGGTCGAGTTCCCCATTCAAATGCATGTAACAGTGAGAAACGCACTGTCTTGGCGAAAGAAAGCTATTTTGTACAACTTCATAGAAATAGCTGTAACTTTTGATAGAAGACTCAGACAAACATGTTTATGGCCTTATCTTATAGAACTCAAGGTCTCCGTGCTGGGAAAACAGGTTTTGCAGCTGTTTGAGCTAAGATTTCCAAGTTATTCACATAATGAAAACCTATACTTTGTTTCGGTCGAGTTCCCCATTCAAATGCATGTAACAGTGAGAAACACACTGTCTTGGCGAAAGAAAGCGTTTTTGTACAACTTCATATAAATAGCTGTAACTTTTGATAGAAGACTCGGATACACATGTTTATGGCTTTATCTTATAGAACTCAAGGTTCCCGTGCTGGGAAAACAGGTTTTGCAGCTGTTTGAGCTAAGATTTCCAAGTTATTCACATAATGAAAACCTATACTTTGTTTCGGTCGAGTTCCCCATTCAAATGCATGTAACAGTGAGAAACGCACTGTCTTGGCGAAAGAAAGCGTTTTTGTACAACTTCATAGAAATAGCTGTAACTTTTGATAGAAGACTCAGACAAACATGTTTATGGCTTTATCTTATAGAACTCAAGGTCTCCGTGCTGGGAAAACAGGTTTTGCAGCTGTTTGAGCTAAGATTTCCAAGTTATTCACATAATGAAAACCTATACTTTGTTTCGGTCGAGTTCCCCATTCAAATGCATGTAACAGTGAGAAACGCACTGTCTTGGCGAAAGAAAGCTATTTTGTACAACTTCATAGAAATAGCTGTAACTTTTGATAGAAGACTCAGACAAACATGTTTATGGCCTTATCTTATAGAACTCAAGGTCTCCGTGCTGGGAAAACAGGTTTTGCAGCTGTTTGAGCTAAGATTTCCAAGTTATTCACATAATGAAAACCTATACTTTGTTTCGGTCGAGTTCCCCATTCAAATGCATGTAACAGTGAGAAACGCACTGTCTTGGCGAAAGAAAGCGTTTTTGTACAACTTCATAGAAATAGCTGTAACTTTTGATAGAAGACTCAGACAAACATGTTTATGGCTTTATCTTATAGAACTCAAGGTCTCCGTGCTGGGAAAACAGGTTTTGCAGCTGTTTGAGCTAAGATTTCCAAGTTATTCACATAATGAAAACCTATACTTTGTTTCGGTCGAGTTCCCCATTCAAATGCATGTAACAGTGAGAAACGCACTGTCTTGGCGAAAGAAAGCGTTTTTGTACAACTTCATAGAAATAGCTGTAACTTTTGATAGAAGACTCAGACAAACATGTTTATGGCCTTATACTATAGAACTCAAGGTCTCCGTGCTGGGAAAACAGGTTTTGCAGCTGTTTGAGCTAAGATTTCCAAGTTATTCACATAATGAAAACCTATACTTTGTTTCGGTCGAGTTCCCCATTCAAATGCATGTAACAGTGAGAAACGCACTGTCTTGGCGAAAGAAAGCGTTTTTGTACAACTTCATATAAATAGCTGTAACTTTTGATAGAAGACTCAGACAAACATGTTTATGGCTTTATCTTATAGAACTCAAGGTCTCCGTGCTGGGAAAACAGGTTTTGCAGCTGTTTGAGCTAAGATTTCCAAGTTATTCACATAATGAAAACCTATACTTTGTTTCGGTCGAGTTCCCCATTCAAATGCATGTAACAGTGAGAAACGCACTGTCTTGGCGAAAGAAAGCGTTTTTGTACAACTTCATATAAATAGCTGTAACTTTTGATAGAAGACTCAGACAAACATGTTTATGGCTTTATCTTATAGAACTCAAGGTCTCCGTGCTGGGAAAACAGGTTTTGCAGCTGTTTGAGCTAAGATTTCCAAGTTATTCACATAATGAAAACTTGTACTTTGTTTCGGTCGAGTTCCCCATTCAAATGCATGTAACAGTGAGAAACGCACTGTCTTGGCGAAAGAAAGCGTTTTTGTACAACTTCATAGAAATAGCTGTAACTTTTGATAGAAGACTCAGACAAACATGTTTATGGCTTTATCTTATAGAACTCAAGGTCTCCGTGCTGGGAAAACAGGTTTTGCAGCTGTTTGAGCTAAGATTTCCAAGTTATTCACATAATGAAAACTTGTACTTTGTTTCGGTCGAGTTCCCCATTCAAATGCATGTAACAGTGAGAAACGCACTGTCTTGGCGAAAGAAAGCGTTTTTGTACAACTTCATAGAAATAGCTGTAACTTTTGATAGAAGACTCAGACAAACATGTTTATGGCTTTATCTTATAGAACTCAAGGTCTCCGTGCTGGGAAAACAGGTTTTGCAGCTGTTTGAGCTAAGATTTCCAAGTTATTCACATAATGAAAACCTATACTTTGTTTCGGTCGAGTTCCCCATTCAAATGCATGTAACAGTGAGAAACGCACTGTCTTGGCGAAAGAAAGCGTTTTTGTACAACTTCATATGAATAGCTGTAACTTTTGATAGAAGACTCAGACAAACATGTTTATGGCTTTATCTTATAGAACTCAAGGTCTCCGTGCTGGGAAAACAGGTTTTACAGCTGTTTGAGCTAAGATTTCCAAGTTATTCACATAATGAAAACCTATACTTTGTTTCGGTCGAGTTCCCCATTCAAATGCATGTAACAGTGAGAAACGCACTGTCTTGGCGAAAGAAAGCTATTTTGTACAACTTCATAGAAATAGCTGTAACTTTTGATAGAAGACTCAGACAAACATGTTTATGGCTTTATCTTATAGAACTCAAGGTCTCCGTGCTGGGAAAACAGGTTTTGCAGCTGTTTGAGCTAAGATTTCCAAGTTATTCACATAATGAAAACGTATACTTTGTTTCGGTCGAGTTCCCCATTCAAATGCATGTAACAGTGAGAAACACACTGTATTGGCGAAAGAAAGCGTTTTTGTACAACTTCATAGAAATAGCTGTAACTTTTGATAGAAGACTCGGACAAACATGTTTATGGCTTTATCTTATAGAACTCAAGGTTCCCGTGCTGGGAAAACAGGTTTTGCAGCTGTTTGAGCTAAGATTTCCAAGTTATTCACATAATGAAAACCTATACTTTGTTTCGGTCGAGTTCCCCATTCAAATGCATGTAACAGTGAGAAACGCACTGTCTTGGCGAAAGAAAGCGTTTTTGTACAACTTCATATAAATAGCTGTAACTTTTGATAGAAGACTCGGATACACATGTTTATGGCTTTATCTTATAGAACTCAAGGTCTCCGTGCTGGGAAAACAGGTTTTGCAGCTGTTTGAGCTAAGATTTCCAAGTTATTCACATAATGAAAACCTATACTTTGTTTCGGTCGAGTTCCCCATTCAAATGCATGTAACAGTGAGAAACGCACTGTCTTGGCGAAAGAAAGCGTTTTTGTACAACTTCATAGAAATAGCTGTAACTTTTGATAGAAGACTCAGACAAACATGTTTATGGCTTTATCTTATAGAACTCAAGGTCTCCGTGCTGGGAAAACAGGTTTTGCAGCTGTTTGAGCTAAGATTTCCAAGTTATTCACATAATGAAAACCTATACTTTGTTTCGGTCGAGTTCCCCATTCAAATGCATGTAACAGTGAGAAACGCACTGTCTTGGCGAAAGAAAGCGTTTTTGTACAACTTCATATAAATAGCTGTAACTTTTGATAGAAGACTCGGACAAACATGTTTATGGCTTTATCTTATAGAACTCAAGGTCTCCGTGCTGGGAAAACAGGTTTTGCAGCTGTTTGAGCTAAGATTTCCAAGTTATTCACATAATGAAAACTTATACTTTGTTTCGGTGGAGTTCCCCATTCAAATGCATGTAACAGTGAGAAACGCACTGTCTTGGCGAAAGAAAGCGTTTTTGTACAACTTCATATAAATAGCTGTAACTTTTGATAGAAGACTCAGACAAACATGTTTATGGCTTTATCTTATAGAACTCAAGGTCTCCGTGCTGGGAAAACAGGTTTTGCAGCTGTTTGAGCTAAGATTTCCAAGTTATTCACATAATGAAAACCTATACTTTGTTTCGGTCGAGTTCCCCATTCAAATGCATGTAACAGTGAGAAACGCACTGTCTTGGCGAAAGAAAGCTATTTTGTACAACTTCATAGAAATAGCTGTAACTTTTGATAGAAGACTCAGACAAACATGTTTATGGCCTTATCTTATAGAACTCAAGGTCTCCGTGCTGGCAAAACAGGTTTTGCAGCTGTTTGAGCTAAGATTTCCAAGTTATTCACATAATGAAAACCTATACTTTGTTTCGGTCGAGTTCCCCATTCAAATGCATGTAACAGTGAGAAACGCACTGTCTTGGCGAAAGAAAGCGTTTTTGTACAACTTCATAGAAATAGCTGTAACTTTTGATAGAAGACTCAGACAAACATGTTTATGGCCTTATACTATAGAACTCAAGGTCTCCGTGCTGGGAAAACAGGTTTTGCAGCTGTTTGAGCTAAGATTTCCAAGTTATTCACATAATGAAAACCTATACTTTGTTTCGGTCGAGTTCCCCATTCAAATGCATGTAACAGTGAGAAACGCACTGTCTTGGCGAAAGAAAGCTATTTTGTACAACTTCATAGAAATAGCTGTAACTTTTGATAGAAGACTCAGACAAACATGTTTATGGCCTTATATTATAGAACTCAAGGTCTCCGTGCTGGGAAAACAGGTTTTGCAGCTGTTTGAGCTAAGATTTCCAAGTTATTCACATAATGAAAACCTATACTTTGTTTCGGTCGAGTTCCCCATTCAAATGCATGTAACAGTGAGAAACGCACTGTCTTGGCGAAAGAAAGCGTTTTTGTACAACTTCATATAAATAGCTGTAACTTTTGATAGAAGACTCAGACAAACATGTTTATGGCTTTATCTTATAGAACTCAAGGTCTCCGTGCTGGGAAAACAGGTTTTGCAGCTGTTTGAGCTAAGATTTCCAAGTTATTCACATAATGAAAACCTATACTTTGTTTCGGTCGAGTTCCCCATTCAAATGCATGTAACAGTGAGAAACGCACTGTCTTGGCGAAAGAAAGCGTTTTTGTACAACTTCATATAAATAGCTGTAACTTTTGATAGAAGACTCAGACAAACATGTTTATGGCTTTATCTTATAGAACTCAAGGTCTCCGTGCTGGGAAAACAGGTTTTGCAGCTGTTTGAGCTAAGATTTCCAAGTTATTCACATAATGAAAACTTGTACTTTGTTTCGGTCGAGTTCCCCATTCAAATGCATGTAACAGTGAGAAACGCACTGTCTTGGCGAAAGAAAGCGTTTTTGTACAACTTCATAGAAATAGCTGTAACTTTTGATAGAAGACTCAGACAAACATGTTTATGGCTTTATCTTATAGAACTCAAGGTCTCCGTGCTGGGAAAACAGGTTTTGCAGCTGTTTGAGCTAAGATTTCCAAGTTATTCACATAATGAAAACTTGTACTTTGTTTCGGTCGAGTTCCCCATTCAAATGCATGTAACAGTGAGAAACGCACTGTCTTGGCGAAAGAAAGCGTTTTTGTACAACTTCATAGAAATAGCTGTAACTTTTGATAGAAGACTCAGACAAACATGTTTATGGCTTTATCTTATAGAACTCAAGGTCTCCGTGCTGGGAAAACAGGTTTTGCAGCTGTTTGAGCTAAGATTTCCAAGTTATTCACATAATGAAAACCTATACTTTGTTTCGGTCGAGTTCCCCATTCAAATGCATGTAACAGTGAGAAACGCACTGTCTTGGCGAAAGAAAGCGTTTTTGTACAACTTCATATGAATAGCTGTAACTTTTGATAGAAGACTCAGACAAACATGTTTATGGCTTTATCTTATAGAACTCAAGGTCTCCGTGCTGGGAAAACAGGTTTTACAGCTGTTTGAGCTAAGATTTCCAAGTTATTCACATAATGAAAACCTATACTTTGTTTCGGTCGAGTTCCCCATTCAAATGCATGTAACAGTGAGAAACGCACTGTCTTGGCGAAAGAAAGCTATTTTGTACAACTTCATAGAAATAGCTGTAACTTTTGATAGAAGACTCAGACAAACATGTTTATGGCTTTATCTTATAGAACTCAAGGTCTCCGTGCTGGGAAAACAGGTTTTGCAGCTGTTTGAGCTAAGATTTCCAAGTTATTCACATAATGAAAACGTATACTTTGTTTCGGTCGAGTTCCCCATTCAAATGCATGTAACAGTGAGAAACACACTGTATTGGCGAAAGAAAGCGTTTTTGTACAACTTCATAGAAATAGCTGTAACTTTTGATAGAAGACTCGGACAAACATGTTTATGGCTTTATCTTATAGAACTCAAGGTTCCCGTGCTGGGAAAACAGGTTTTGCAGCTGTTTGAGCTAAGATTTCCAAGTTATTCACATAATGAAAACCTATACTTTGTTTCGGTCGAGTTCCCCATTCAAATGCATGTAACAGTGAGAAACGCACTGTCTTGGCGAAAGAAAGCGTTTTTGTACAACTTCATATAAATAGCTGTAACTTTTGATAGAAGACTCGGATACACATGTTTATGGCTTTATCTTATAGAACTCAAGGTCTCCGTGCTGGGAAAACAGGTTTTGCAGCTGTTTGAGCTAAGATTTCCAAGTTATTCACATAATGAAAACCTATACTTTGTTTCGGTCGAGTTCCCCATTCAAATGCATGTAACAGTGAGAAACGCACTGTCTTGGCGAAAGAAAGCGTTTTTGTACAACTTCATAGAAATAGCTGTAACTTTTGATAGAAGACTCAGACAAACATGTTTATGGCTTTATCTTATAGAACTCAAGGTCTCCGTGCTGGGAAAACAGGTTTTGCAGCTGTTTGAGCTAAGATTTCCAAGTTATTCACATAATGAAAACCTATACTTTGTTTCGGTCGAGTTCCCCATTCAAATGCATGTAACAGTGAGAAACGCACTGTCTTGGCGAAAGAAAGCGTTTTTGTACAACTTCATAGAAATAGCTGTAACTTTTGATAGAAGACTCAGACAAACATGTTTATGGCCTTATATTATAGAACTCAAGGTCTCCGTGCTGGGAAAACAGGTTTTGCAGCTGTTTAAGCTAAGATTTCCAAGTTATTCACATAATGAAAACCTATACTTTGTTTCGGTCGAGTTCCCCATTCAAAATGCATGTAACAGTGAGAAACGCACTGTCTTGGCGAAAGAAAGCGTTTTTGTACAACTTCATATGAATAGCTGTAACTTTTGATAGAACACTCGGATACACATGTTTATGGCTTTATCTTATAGAACTCAAGGTTCCCGTGCTGGGAAAACAGGTTTTGCAGCTGTTTGAGCTAAGATTTCCAAGTTATTCACATAATGAAAACCTATACTTTGTTTCGGTCGAGTTCCCCATTCAAATGCATGTAACAGTGAGAAACGCACTGTCTTGGCGAAAGAAAGCGTTTTTGTACAACTTCATAGAAATAGCTGTAACTTTTGATAGAAGACTCAGACAAGCATGTTTATGGCCTTATATTATAGAACTCAAGGTCTCCGTGCTGGGCAAACAGGTTTTGCAGCTGTTTGAGCTAAGATTTCCAAGTTATTCACATAATGAAAACCTATACTTTGTTTCGGTGGAGTTCCCCATTCAAATGCATGTAACAGTGAGAAACGCACTGTCTTGGCGAAAGAAAGCTATTTTGTACAACTTCATATGAATAGCTGTAACTTTTGATAGAAGACTCGGATACACATGTTTATGGCTTTATCTTATAGAACTCAAGGTTCCCGTGCTGGGCAAACAGGTTTTGCAGCTGTTTGAGCTAAGATTTCCAAGTTATTCACATAATGAAAACCTATACTTTGTTTCGGTCGAGTTCCCCATTCAAAATGCATGTAACAGTGAGAAACGCACTGTCTTGGCGAAAGAAAGCGTTTTTGTACAACTTCATATAAATAGCTGTAACTTTTGATAGAAGACTCAGACAAACATGTTTATGGCCTTATATTATAGAACTCAAGGTCTCCGTGCTGGGAAAACAGGTTTTGCAGCTGTTTGAGCTAAGATTTCCAAGTTATTCACATAATGAAAACCTATACTTTGTTTCGGTCGAGTTCCCCATTCAAATGCATGTAACAGTGAGAAACGCACTGTCTTGGCGAAAGAAAGCGTTTTTGTACAACTTCATATAAATAGCTGTAACTTTTGATAGAAGACTCGGACAAACATGTTTATGGCTTTATCTTATAGAACTCAAGGTCTCCGTGCTGGGAAAACAGGTTTTGCAGCTGTTTGAGCTAAGATTTCCAAGTTATTCACATAATGAAAACTTATACTTTGTTTCGGTGGAGTTCCCCATTCAAATGCATGTAACAGTGAGAAACGCACTGTCTTGGCGAAAGAAAGCGTTTTTGTACAACTTCATATAAATAGCTGTAACTTTTGATAGAAGACTCAGACAAACATGTTTATGGCTTTATCTTATAGAACTCAAGGTTCCCGTGCTGGGAAAACAGGTTTTGCAGCTGTTTAAGCTAAGATTTCCAAGTTATTCACATAATGAAAACGTATACTTTGTTTTGGTCGAGTTCCCCATTCAAATGCATGTAACAGTGAGAAGCGCACTGTCTTGGCGAAAGAAAGCTATTTTGTACAACTTCATAGAAATAGCTGTAACTTTTGATAGAAGACTCAGACAAACATGTTTATGGCCTTATATTATAGAACTCAAGGTCTCCGTGCTGGGAAAACAGGTTTTGCAGCTGTTTGAGCTAAGATTTCCAAGTTATTCACATAATGAAAACCTATACTTTGTTTCGGTCGAGTTCCCCATTCAAATGCATGTAACAGTGAGAAACGCACTGTCTTGGCGAAAGAAAGCTATTTTGTACAACTTCATAGAAATAGCTGTAACTTTTGATAGAAGACTCAGACAAACATGTTTATGGCCTTATCTTATAGAACTCAAGGTCTCCGTGCTGGGAAAACAGGTTTTGCAGCTGTTTGAGCTAAGATTTCCAAGTTATTCACATAATGAAAACCTATACTTTGTTTCGGTCGAGTTCCCCATTCAAATGCATGTAACAGTGAGAAACGCACTGTCTTGGCGAAAGAAAGCGTTTTTGTACAACTTCATAGAAATAGCTGTAACTTTTGATAGAAGACTCAGACAAACATGTTTATGGCTTTATCTTATAGAACTCAAGGTCTCCGTGCTGGGAAAACAGGTTTTGCAGCTGTTTGAGCTAAGATTTCCAAGTTATTCACATAATGAAAACCTATACTTTGTTTCGGTCGAGTTCCCCATTCAAATGCATGTAACAGTGAGAAACGCACTGTCTTGGCGAAAGAAAGCGTTTTTGTACAACTTCATAGAAATAGCTGTAACTTTTGATAGAAGACTCAGACAAACATGTTTATGGCCTTATACTATAGAACTCAAGGTCTCCGTGCTGGGAAAACAGGTTTTGCAGCTGTTTGAGCTAAGATTTCCAAGTTATTCACATAATGAAAACCTATACTTTGTTTCGGTCGAGTTCCCCATTCAAATGCATGTAACAGTGAGAAACGCACTGTCTTGGCGAAAGAAAGCGTTTTTGTACAACTTCATATAAATAGCTGTAACTTTTGATAGAAGACTCAGACAAACATGTTTATGGCTTTATCTTATAGAACTCAAGGTCTCCGTGCTGGGAAAACAGGTTTTGCAGCTGTTTGAGCTAAGATTTCCAAGTTATTCACATAATGAAAACCTATACTTTGTTTCGGTCGAGTTCCCCATTCAAATGCATGTAACAGTGAGAAACGCACTGTCTTGGCGAAAGAAAGCGTTTTTGTACAACTTCATATAAATAGCTGTAACTTTTGATAGAAGACTCAGACAAACATGTTTATGGCTTTATCTTATAGAACTCAAGGTCTCCGTGCTGGGAAAACAGGTTTTGCAGCTGTTTGAGCTAAGATTTCCAAGTTATTCACATAATGAAAACTTGTACTTTGTTTCGGTCGAGTTCCCCATTCAAATGCATGTAACAGTGAGAAACGCACTGTCTTGGCGAAAGAAAGCGTTTTTGTACAACTTCATAGAAATAGCTGTAACTTTTGATAGAAGACTCAGACAAACATGTTTATGGCTTTATCTTATAGAACTCAAGGTCTCCGTGCTGGGAAAACAGGTTTTGCAGCTGTTTGAGCTAAGATTTCCAAGTTATTCACATAATGAAAACTTGTACTTTGTTTCGGTCGAGTTCCCCATTCAAATGCATGTAACAGTGAGAAACGCACTGTCTTGGCGAAAGAAAGCGTTTTTGTACAACTTCATAGAAATAGCTGTAACTTTTGATAGAAGACTCAGACAAACATGTTTATGGCTTTATCTTATAGAACTCAAGGTCTCCGTGCTGGGAAAACAGGTTTTGCAGCTGTTTGAGCTAAGATTTCCAAGTTATTCACATAATGAAAACCTATACTTTGTTTCGGTCGAGTTCCCCATTCAAATGCATGTAACAGTGAGAAACGCACTGTCTTGGCGAAAGAAAGCGTTTTTGTACAACTTCATATGAATAGCTGTAACTTTTGATAGAAGACTCAGACAAACATGTTTATGGCTTTATCTTATAGAACTCAAGGTCTCCGTGCTGGGAAAACAGGTTTTACAGCTGTTTGAGCTAAGATTTCCAAGTTATTCACATAATGAAAACCTATACTTTGTTTCGGTCGAGTTCCCCATTCAAATGCATGTAACAGTGAGAAACGCACTGTCTTGGCGAAAGAAAGCTATTTTGTACAACTTCATAGAAATAGCTGTAACTTTTGATAGAAGACTCAGACAAACATGTTTATGGCTTTATCTTATAGAACTCAAGGTCTCCGTGCTGGGAAAACAGGTTTTGCAGCTGTTTGAGCTAAGATTTCCAAGTTATTCACATAATGAAAACGTATACTTTGTTTCGGTCGAGTTCCCCATTCAAATGCATGTAACAGTGAGAAACACACTGTATTGGCGAAAGAAAGCGTTTTTGTACAACTTCATAGAAATAGCTGTAACTTTTGATAGAAGACTCGGACAAACATGTTTATGGCTTTATCTTATAGAACTCAAGGTTCCCGTGCTGGGAAAACAGGTTTTGCAGCTGTTTGAGCTAAGATTTCCAAGTTATTCACATAATGAAAACCTATACTTTGTTTCGGTCGAGTTCCCCATTCAAATGCATGTAACAGTGAGAAACGCACTGTCTTGGCGAAAGAAAGCGTTTTTGTACAACTTCATATAAATAGCTGTAACTTTTGATAGAAGACTCGGATACACATGTTTATGGCTTTATCTTATAGAACTCAAGGTCTCCGTGCTGGGAAAACAGGTTTTGCAGCTGTTTGAGCTAAGATTTCCAAGTTATTCACATAATGAAAACCTATACTTTGTTTCGGTCGAGTTCCCCATTCAAATGCATGTAACAGTGAGAAACGCACTGTCTTGGCGAAAGAAAGCGTTTTTGTACAACTTCATAGAAATAGCTGTAACTTTTGATAGAAGACTCAGACAAACATGTTTATGGCTTTATCTTATAGAACTCAAGGTCTCCGTGCTGGGAAAACAGGTTTTGCAGCTGTTTGAGCTAAGATTTCCAAGTTATTCACATAATGAAAACCTATACTTTGTTTCGGTCGAGTTCCCCATTCAAATGCATGTAACAGTGAGAAACGCACTGTCTTGGCGAAAGAAAGCGTTTTTGTACAACTTCATATAAATAGCTGTAACTTTTGATAGAAGACTCGGACAAACATGTTTATGGCTTTATCTTATAGAACTCAAGGTCTCCGTGCTGGGAAAACAGGTTTTGCAGCTGTTTGAGCTAAGATTTCCAAGTTATTCACATAATGAAAACTTATACTTTGTTTCGGTGGAGTTCCCCATTCAAATGCATGTAACAGTGAGAAACGCACTGTCTTGGCGAAAGAAAGCGTTTTTGTACAACTTCATATAAATAGCTGTAACTTTTGATAGAAGACTCAGACAAACATGTTTATGGCTTTATCTTATAGAACTCAAGGTCTCCGTGCTGGGAAAACAGGTTTTGCAGCTGTTTGAGCTAAGATTTCCAAGTTATTCACATAATGAAAACCTATACTTTGTTTCGGTCGAGTTCCCCATTCAAATGCATGTAACAGTGAGAAACGCACTGTCTTGGCGAAAGAAAGCTATTTTGTACAACTTCATAGAAATAGCTGTAACTTTTGATAGAAGACTCAGACAAACATGTTTATGGCCTTATCTTATAGAACTCAAGGTCTCCGTGCTGGCAAAACAGGTTTTGCAGCTGTTTGAGCTAAGATTTCCAAGTTATTCACATAATGAAAACCTATACTTTGTTTCGGTCGAGTTCCCCATTCAAATGCATGTAACAGTGAGAAACGCACTGTCTTGGCGAAAGAAAGCGTTTTTGTACAACTTCATAGAAATAGCTGTAACTTTTGATAGAAGACTCAGACAAACATGTTTATGGCCTTATACTATAGAACTCAAGGTCTCCGTGCTGGGAAAACAGGTTTTGCAGCTGTTTGAGCTAAGATTTCCAAGTTATTCACATAATGAAAACCTATACTTTGTTTCGGTCGAGTTCCCCATTCAAATGCATGTAACAGTGAGAAACGCACTGTCTTGGCGAAAGAAAGCTATTTTGTACAACTTCATAGAAATAGCTGTAACTTTTGATAGAAGACTCAGACAAACATGTTTATGGCCTTATATTATAGAACTCAAGGTCTCCGTGCTGGGAAAACAGGTTTTGCAGCTGTTTGAGCTAAGATTTCCAAGTTATTCACATAATGAAAACCTATACTTTGTTTCGGTCGAGTTCCCCATTCAAATGCATGTAACAGTGAGAAACGCACTGTCTTGGCGAAAGAAAGCGTTTTTGTACAACTTCATATAAATAGCTGTAACTTTTGATAGAAGACTCAGACAAACATGTTTATGGCTTTATCTTATAGAACTCAAGGTCTCCGTGCTGGGAAAACAGGTTTTGCAGCTGTTTGAGCTAAGATTTCCAAGTTATTCACATAATGAAAACCTATACTTTGTTTCGGTCGAGTTCCCCATTCAAATGCATGTAACAGTGAGAAACGCACTGTCTTGGCGAAAGAAAGCGTTTTTGTACAACTTCATATAAATAGCTGTAACTTTTGATAGAAGACTCAGACAAACATGTTTATGGCTTTATCTTATAGAACTCAAGGTCTCCGTGCTGGGAAAACAGGTTTTGCAGCTGTTTGAGCTAAGATTTCCAAGTTATTCACATAATGAAAACTTGTACTTTGTTTCGGTCGAGTTCCCCATTCAAATGCATGTAACAGTGAGAAACGCACTGTCTTGGCGAAAGAAAGCGTTTTTGTACAACTTCATAGAAATAGCTGTAACTTTTGATAGAAGACTCAGACAAACATGTTTATGGCTTTATCTTATAGAACTCAAGGTCTCCGTGCTGGGAAAACAGGTTTTGCAGCTGTTTGAGCTAAGATTTCCAAGTTATTCACATAATGAAAACTTGTACTTTGTTTCGGTCGAGTTCCCCATTCAAATGCATGTAACAGTGAGAAACGCACTGTCTTGGCGAAAGAAAGCGTTTTTGTACAACTTCATAGAAATAGCTGTAACTTTTGATAGAAGACTCAGACAAACATGTTTATGGCTTTATCTTATAGAACTCAAGGTCTCCGTGCTGGGAAAACAGGTTTTGCAGCTGTTTGAGCTAAGATTTCCAAGTTATTCACATAATGAAAACCTATACTTTGTTTCGGTCGAGTTCCCCATTCAAATGCATGTAACAGTGAGAAACGCACTGTCTTGGCGAAAGAAAGCGTTTTTGTACAACTTCATATGAATAGCTGTAACTTTTGATAGAAGACTCAGACAAACATGTTTATGGCTTTATCTTATAGAACTCAAGGTCTCCGTGCTGGGAAAACAGGTTTTACAGCTGTTTGAGCTAAGATTTCCAAGTTATTCACATAATGAAAACCTATACTTTGTTTCGGTCGAGTTCCCCATTCAAATGCATGTAACAGTGAGAAACGCACTGTCTTGGCGAAAGAAAGCTATTTTGTACAACTTCATAGAAATAGCTGTAACTTTTGATAGAAGACTCAGACAAACATGTTTATGGCTTTATCTTATAGAACTCAAGGTCTCCGTGCTGGGAAAACAGGTTTTGCAGCTGTTTGAGCTAAGATTTCCAAGTTATTCACATAATGAAAACGTATACTTTGTTTCGGTCGAGTTCCCCATTCAAATGCATGTAACAGTGAGAAACACACTGTATTGGCGAAAGAAAGCGTTTTTGTACAACTTCATAGAAATAGCTGTAACTTTTGATAGAAGACTCGGACAAACATGTTTATGGCTTTATCTTATAGAACTCAAGGTTCCCGTGCTGGGAAAACAGGTTTTGCAGCTGTTTGAGCTAAGATTTCCAAGTTATTCACATAATGAAAACCTATACTTTGTTTCGGTCGAGTTCCCCATTCAAATGCATGTAACAGTGAGAAACGCACTGTCTTGGCGAAAGAAAGCGTTTTTGTACAACTTCATATAAATAGCTGTAACTTTTGATAGAAGACTCGGATACACATGTTTATGGCTTTATCTTATAGAACTCAAGGTCTCCGTGCTGGGAAAACAGGTTTTGCAGCTGTTTGAGCTAAGATTTCCAAGTTATTCACATAATGAAAACCTATACTTTGTTTCGGTCGAGTTCCCCATTCAAATGCATGTAACAGTGAGAAACGCACTGTCTTGGCGAAAGAAAGCGTTTTTGTACAACTTCATAGAAATAGCTGTAACTTTTGATAGAAGACTCAGACAAACATGTTTATGGCTTTATCTTATAGAACTCAAGGTCTCCGTGCTGGGAAAACAGGTTTTGCAGCTGTTTGAGCTAAGATTTCCAAGTTATTCACATAATGAAAACCTATACTTTGTTTCGGTCGAGTTCCCCATTCAAATGCATGTAACAGTGAGAAACGCACTGTCTTGGCGAAAGAAAGCGTTTTTGTACAACTTCATAGAAATAGCTGTAACTTTTGATAGAAGACTCAGACAAACATGTTTATGGCCTTATATTATAGAACTCAAGGTCTCCGTGCTGGGAAAACAGGTTTTGCAGCTGTTTAAGCTAAGATTTCCAAGTTATTCACATAATGAAAACCTATACTTTGTTTCGGTCGAGTTCCCCATTCAAAATGCATGTAACAGTGAGAAACGCACTGTCTTGGCGAAAGAAAGCGTTTTTGTACAACTTCATATGAATAGCTGTAACTTTTGATAGAACACTCGGATACACATGTTTATGGCTTTATCTTATAGAACTCAAGGTTCCCGTGCTGGGAAAACAGGTTTTGCAGCTGTTTGAGCTAAGATTTCCAAGTTATTCACATAATGAAAACCTATACTTTGTTTCGGTCGAGTTCCCCATTCAAATGCATGTAACAGTGAGAAACGCACTGTCTTGGCGAAAGAAAGCGTTTTTGTACAACTTCATAGAAATAGCTGTAACTTTTGATAGAAGACTCAGACAAGCATGTTTATGGCCTTATATTATAGAACTCAAGGTCTCCGTGCTGGGCAAACAGGTTTTGCAGCTGTTTGAGCTAAGATTTCCAAGTTATTCACATAATGAAAACCTATACTTTGTTTCGGTGGAGTTCCCCATTCAAATGCATGTAACAGTGAGAAACGCACTGTCTTGGCGAAAGAAAGCTATTTTGTACAACTTCATATGAATAGCTGTAACTTTTGATAGAAGACTCGGATACACATGTTTATGGCTTTATCTTATAGAACTCAAGGTTCCCGTGCTGGGCAAACAGGTTTTGCAGCTGTTTGAGCTAAGATTTCCAAGTTATTCACATAATGAAAACCTATACTTTGTTTCGGTCGAGTTCCCCATTCAAAATGCATGTAACAGTGAGAAACGCACTGTCTTGGCGAAAGAAAGCGTTTTTGTACAACTTCATATAAATAGCTGTAACTTTTGATAGAAGACTCAGACAAACATGTTTATGGCCTTATATTATAGAACTCAAGGTCTCCGTGCTGGGAAAACAGGTTTTGCAGCTGTTTGAGCTAAGATTTCCAAGTTATTCACATAATGAAAACCTATACTTTGTTTCGGTCGAGTTCCCCATTCAAATGCATGTAACAGTGAGAAACGCACTGTCTTGGCGAAAGAAAGCGTTTTTGTACAACTTCATATAAATAGCTGTAACTTTTGATAGAAGACTCGGACAAACATGTTTATGGCTTTATCTTATAGAACTCAAGGTCTCCGTGCTGGGAAAACAGGTTTTGCAGCTGTTTGAGCTAAGATTTCCAAGTTATTCACATAATGAAAACTTATACTTTGTTTCGGTGGAGTTCCCCATTCAAATGCATGTAACAGTGAGAAACGCACTGTCTTGGCGAAAGAAAGCGTTTTTGTACAACTTCATATAAATAGCTGTAACTTTTGATAGAAGACTCAGACAAACATGTTTATGGCTTTATCTTATAGAACTCAAGGTTCCCGTGCTGGGAAAACAGGTTTTGCAGCTGTTTAAGCTAAGATTTCCAAGTTATTCACATAATGAAAACGTATACTTTGTTTTGGTCGAGTTCCCCATTCAAATGCATGTAACAGTGAGAAGCGCACTGTCTTGGCGAAAGAAAGCTATTTTGTACAACTTCATAGAAATAGCTGTAACTTTTGATAGAAGACTCAGACAAACATGTTTATGGCCTTATATTATAGAACTCAAGGTCTCCGTGCTGGGAAAACAGGTTTTACAGCTGTTTAAGCTAAGATTTCCAAGTTATTCACATAATGAAAACCTATACTTTGTTTCGGTCGAGTTCCCCATTCAAAATGCATGTAACAGTGAGAAACGCACTGTCTTGGCGAAAGAAAGCGTTTTTGTACAACTTCATATAAATAGCTGTAACTTTTGATAGAAGACTCAGACAAACATGTTTATGGCTTTATATTATAGAACTCAAGGTCTCCGTGCTGGGAAAACAGGTTTTGCAGCTGTTTGAGCTAAGATTTCCAAGTTATTCACATAATGAAAACATATACTTTGTTTCGGTCGAGTTCCCCATTCAAATGCATGTAACAGTGAGAAACGCACTGTCTTGGCGAAAGAAAGCGTTTTTGTACAACTTCATATAAATAGCTGTAACTTTTGATAGAAGACTCAGACAAACATGTTTATGGCTTTATCTTATAGAACTCAAGGTCCCCGTGCTGGGAAAACAGGTTTTGCAGCTGTTTGAGCTAAGATTTCCAAGTTATTCACATAATGAAAACCTATACTTTGTTTCGGTCGAGTTCCCCATTCAAATGCATGTAACAGTGAGAAACGCACTGTCTTGGCGAAAGAAAGCGTTTTTGTACAACTTCATAGAAATAGCTGTAACTTTTGATAGAAGACTCAGACAAACATGTTTATGGCTTTATCTTATAGAACTCAAGGTCTCCGTGCTGGGAAAACAGGTTTTGCAGCTGTTTGAGCTAAGATTTCCAAGTTATTCACATAATGAAAACTTATACTTTGTTTCGGTCGAGTTCCCCATTCAAATGCATGTAACAGTGAGAAACGCACTGTCTTGGCGAAAGAAAGCGTTTTTGTACAACTTCATATGAATAGCTGTAACTTTTGATAGAAGACTCAGACAAACATGTTTATGGCTTTATCTTATAGAACTCAAGGTCTCCGTGCTGGGAAAACAGGTTTTGCAGCTGTTTGAGCTAAGATTTCCAAGTTATTCACATAATGAAAACCTATACTTTGTTTCGGTCGAGTTCCCCATTCAAATGCATGTAACAGTGAGAAACGCACTGTCTTGGCGAAAGAAAGCGTTTTTGTACAACTTCATATAAATAGCTGTAACTTTTGATAGAAGACTCGGATACACATGTTTATGGCCTTATCTTATAGAACTCAAGGTTCCCGTGCTGGGAAAACAGGTTTTGCAGCTGTTTGAGCTAAGATTTCCAAGTTATTCACATAATGAAAACCTATACTTTGTTTCGGTCGAGTTCCCCATTCAAATGCATGTAACAGTGAGAAACGCACTGTCTTGGCGAAAGAAAGCGTTTTTGTACAACTTCATAGAAATAGCTGTAACTTTTGATAGAAGACTCAGACAAACATGTTTATGGCCTTATATTATAGAACTCAAGGTCCCCGTGCTGGGAAAACAGGTTTTGCAGCTGTTTAAGCTAAGATTTCCAAGTTATTCACATAATGAAAACGTATACTTTGTTTTGGTCGAGTTCCCCATTCAAATGCATGTAACAGTGAGAAGCGCACTGTCTTGGCGAAAGAAAGCTATTTTGTACAACTTCATAGAAATAGCTGTAACTTTTGATAGAAGACTCAGACAAACATGTTTATGGCCTTATATTATAGAACTCAAGGTCTCCGTGCTGGGAAAACAGGTTTTACAGCTGTTTAAGCTAAGATTTCCAAGTTATTCACATAATGAAAACCTATACTTTGTTTCGGTCGAGTTCCCCATTCAAATGCATGTAACAGTGAGAAACACACTGTATTGGCGAAAGAAAGCGTTTTTGTACAACTTCATAGAAATAGCTGTAACTTTTGATAGAAGACTCGGACAAACATGTTTATGGCTTTATCTTATAGAACTCAAGGTTCCCGTGCTGGGCAAACAGGTTTTGCAGCTGTTTGAGCTAAGATTTCCAAGTTATTCACATAATGAAAACCTATACTTTGTTTCGGTCGAGTTCCCCATTCAAATGCATGTAACAGTGAGAAACGCACTGTCTTGGCGAAAGAAAGCGTTTTTGTACAACTTCATAGAAATAGCTGTAACTTTTGATAGAAGACTCAGACAAACATGTTTATGGCCTTATATTATAGAACTCAAGGTCTCCGTGCTGGGAAAACAGGTTTTGCAGCTGTTTGAGCTAAGATTTCCAAGTTATTCACATAATGAAAACATATACTTTGTTTCGGTCGAGTTCCCCATTCAAATGCATGTAACAGTGAGAAACGCACTGTCTTGGCGAAAGAAAGCGTTTTTGTACAACTTCATAGAAATAGCTGTAACTTTTGATAGAAGACTCAGACAAACATGTTTATGGCCTTATATTATAGAACTCAAGGTCTCTGTGCTGGGAAAACAGGTTTTGCAGCTGTTTAAGCTAAGATTTCCAAGTTATTCACATAATGAAAACGTATACTTTGTTTTGGTCGAGTTCCCCATTCAAATGCATGTAACAGTGAGAAGCGCACTGTCTTGGCGAAAGAAAGCTATTTTGTACAACTTCATATAAATAGCTGTAACTTTTGATAGAAGACTCGGATACACATGTTTATGGCTTTATCTTATAGATCTCACGTTCCCCATGCTGGGCAAACAGGTTTTGCAGCTGTTTGAGCTAAGATTTCCAAGTTATTCACATAATGAAAACCTATACTTTGTTTCGGTCGAGTTCCCCATTCAAATGCATGTAACAGTGAGAAACGCACTGTCTTGGCGAAAGAAAGCGTTTTTGTACAACTTCATATAAATAGCTGTAACTTTTGATAGAAGACTCGGATACACATGTTTATGGCTTTATCTTATAGAACTCAAGGTCCCCGTGCTGGGAAAACAGGTTTTGTAGCTGTTTGAGCTAAGATTTCCAAGTTATTCACATAATGAAAACCTATACTTTGTTTCGGTCGAGTTCCCCATTCAAATGCATGTAACAGTGAGAAACGCACTGTCTTGGCGAAAGAAAGCGTTTTTGTACAACTTCATATAAATAGCTGTAACTTTTGATAGAAGACTCAGACAAACATGTTTATGGCCTTATCTTATAGAACTCAAGGTCTCCGTGCTGGGAAAACAGGTTTTGCAGCTGTTTGAGCTAAGATTTCCAAGTTATTCACATAATGAAAACCTATACTTTGTTTCGGTCGAGTTCCCCATTCAAATGCATGTAACAGTGAGAAACGCACTGTCTTGGCGAAAGAAAGCGTTTTTGTACAACTTCATAGAAATAGCTGTAACTTTTGATAGAAGACTCGGATACACATGTTTATGGCTTTATCTTATAGAACTCAAGGTTCCTGTGCTGGGCAAACAGGTTTTGCAGCTGTTTGAGCTAAGATTTCCAAGTTATTCACATAATGAAAACCTATACTTTGTTTCGGTCGAGTTCCCCATTCAAATGCATGTAACAGTGAGAAACGCACTGTCTTGGCGAAAGAAAGCATTTTTGTACAACTTCATAGAAATAGCTGTAACTTTTGATAGAAGACTCAGACAAACATGTTTATGGCCTTATATTATAGAACTCAAGGTCCCCGTGCTGGGAAAACAGGTTTTGCAGCTGTTTAAGCTAAGATTTCCAAGTTATTCACATAATGAAAACGTATACTTTGTTTTGGTCGAGTTCCCCATTCAAATGCATGTAACAGTGAGAAGCGCACTGTCTTGGCGAAAGAAAGCTATTTTGTACAACTTCATAGAAATAGCTGTAACTTTTGATAGAAGACTCAGACAAACATGTTTATGGCCTTATATTATAGAACTCAAGGTCTCCGTGCTGGGAAAACAGGTTTTACAGCTGTTTAAGCTAAGATTTCCAAGTTATTCACATAATGAAAACCTATACTTTGTTTCGGTCGAGTTCCCCATTCAAATGCATGTAACAGTGAGAAACACACTGTATTGGCGAAAGAAAGCGTTTTTGTACAACTTCATAGAAATAGCTGTAACTTTTGATAGAAGACTCGGACAAACATGTTTATGGCTTTATCTTATAGAACTCAAGGTTCCCGTGCTGGGCAAACAGGTTTTGCAGCTGTTTGAGCTAAGATTTCCAAGTTATTCACATAATGAAAACCTATACTTTGTTTCGGTCGAGTTCCCCATTCAAATGCATGTAACAGTGAGAAACGCACTGTCTTGGCGAAAGAAAGCGTTTTTGTACAACTTCATAGAAATAGCTGTAACTTTTGATAGAAGACTCAGACAAACATGTTTATGGCCTTATATTATAGAACTCAAGGTCTCCGTGCTGGGAAAACAGGTTTTGCAGCTGTTTGAGCTAAGATTTCCAAGTTATTCACATAATGAAAACATATACTTTGTTTCGGTCGAGTTCCCCATTCAAATGCATGTAACAGTGAGAAACGCACTGTCTTGGCGAAAGAAAGCGTTTTTGTACAACTTCATAGAAATAGCTGTAACTTTTGATAGAAGACTCAGACAAACATGTTTATGGCCTTATATTATAGAACTCAAGGTCTCTGTGCTGGGAAAACAGGTTTTGCAGCTGTTTAAGCTAAGATTTCCAAGTTATTCACATAATGAAAACGTATACTTTGTTTTGGTCGAGTTCCCCATTCAAATGCATGTAACAGTGAGAAGCGCACTGTCTTGGCGAAAGAAAGCTATTTTGTACAACTTCATATAAATAGCTGTAACTTTTGATAGAAGACTCGGATACACATGTTTATGGCTTTATCTTATAGATCTCACGTTCCCCATGCTGGGCAAACAGGTTTTGCAGCTGTTTGAGCTAAGATTTCCAAGTTATTCACATAATGAAAACCTATACTTTGTTTCGGTCGAGTTCCCCATTCAAATGCATGTAACAGTGAGAAACGCACTGTCTTGGCGAAAGAAAGCGTTTTTGTACAACTTCATATAAATAGCTGTAACTTTTGATAGAAGACTCGGATACACATGTTTATGGCTTTATCTTATAGAACTCAAGGTCCCCGTGCTGGGAAAACAGGTTTTGTAGCTGTTTGAGCTAAGATTTCCAAGTTATTCACATAATGAAAACCTATACTTTGTTTCGGTCGAGTTCCCCATTCAAATGCATGTAACAGTGAGAAACGCACTGTCTTGGCGAAAGAAAGCGTTTTTGTACAACTTCATATAAATAGCTGTAACTTTTGATAGAAGACTCAGACAAACATGTTTATGGCCTTATCTTATAGAACTCAAGGTCTCCGTGCTGGGAAAACAGGTTTTGCAGCTGTTTGAGCTAAGATTTCCAAGTTATTCACATAATGAAAACCTATACTTTGTTTCGGTCGAGTTCCCCATTCAAATGCATGTAACAGTGAGAAACGCACTGTCTTGGCGAAAGAAAGCGTTTTTGTACAACTTCATAGAAATAGCTGTAACTTTTGATAGAAGACTCGGATACACATGTTTATGGCTTTATCTTATAGAACTCAAGGTTCCTGTGCTGGGCAAACAGGTTTTGCAGCTGTTTGAGCTAAGATTTCCAAGTTATTCACATAATGAAAACCTATACTTTGTTTCGGTCGAGTTCCCCATTCAAATGCATGTAACAGTGAGAAACGCACTGTCTTGGCGAAAGAAAGCATTTTTGTACAACTTCATAGAAATAGCTGTAACTTTTGATAGAAGACTCAGACAAACATATTTATGGCTTTATCTTATAGAACTCAAGGTTCCCGTGCTGGGCAAACAGGTTTTGCAGCTGTTTGAGCTAAGATTTCCAAGTTATTCACATAATGAAAACATATACTTTGTTTCGGTCGAGTTCCCCATTCAAATGCATGTAACAGTGAGAAACGCACTGTCTTGGCGAAAGAAAGCGTTTTTGTACAACTTCATAGAAATAGCTGTAACTTTTGATAGAAGACTCAGACAAACATGTGTATGGCCTTATATTATAGAACTCAAGGTCTCCGTGCTGGGAAAACAGGTTTTGCAGCTGTTTGAGCTAAGATTTCCAAGTTATTCACATAATGAAAACGTATACTTTGTTTTGGTCGAGTTCCCCATTCAAATGCATGTAACAGTGAGAAACGCACTGTCTTGGCAAAAGAAAGCGTTTTTGTACAACTTCATATGAATAGCTGTAACTTTTGATAGAAGACTCGGATACACATGTTTATGGCCTTATATTATAGAACTCAAGGTTCCCGTGCTGGGCAAACAGGTTTTGCAGCTGTTTGAGCTAAGATTTCCAAGTTATTCACATAATGAAAACCTATACTTTGTTTCGGTCGAGTTCCCCATTCAAATGCATGTAACAGTGAGAAACGCACTGTCTTGGCGAAAGAAAGCTATTTTGTACAACTTCATAGAAATAGCTGTAACTTTTGATAGAAGACTCAGACAAACATGTTTATGGCCTTATATTAAAGAACTCAAGGTCTCCGTGCTGGGAAAACAGGTTTTGCAGCTGTTTGAGCTAAGATTTCCAAGTTATTCACATAATGAAAACCTATACTTTGTTTCGGTCGAGTTCCCCATTCAAATGCATGTAACAGTGAGAAACGCACTGTCTTGGCGAAAGAAAGCGTTTTTGTACAACTTCATAGAAATAGCTGTAACTTTTGATAGAAGACTCAGACAAACATGTTTATGGCCTTATCTTATAGAACTCAAGGTCTCCGTGCTGGGAAAACAGGTTTTGCAGCTGTTTGAGCTAAGATTTCCAAGTTATTCACATAATGAAAACCTATACTTTGTTTCGGTCGAGTTCCCCATTCAAATGCATGTAACAGTGAGAAACGCACTGTCTTGGCGAAAGAAAGCGTTTTTGTACAACTTCATATAAATAGCTGTAACTTTTGATAGAAGACTCAGACAAACATATTTATGGCTTTATCTTATAGAACTCAAGGTTCCCGTGCTGGGCAAACAGGTTTTGCAGCTGTTTTAGCTAAGATTTCCAAGTTATTCACATAATGAAAACTTATACTTTGTTTCGGTGGAGTTCCCCATTCAAATGCATGTAACAGTGAGAAACGCACTGTCTTGGCAAAAGAAAGCGTTTTTGTACAACTTCATATAAATAGCTGTAACTTTTGATAGAAGACTCGGATACACATGTTTATGGCTTTATCTTATAGAACTCAAGGTTCCCGTGCTGGGCAAACAGGTTTTGCAGCTGTTTGAGCTAAGATTTCCAAGTTATTCACATAATGAAAACCTATACTTTGTTTCGGTCGAGTTCCCCATTCAAATGCATGTAACAGTGAGAAACGCACTGTCTTGGCGAAAGAAAGCGTTTTTGTACAACTTCATAGAAATAGCTGTAACTTTTGATAGAAGACTCAGACAAACATGTTTATGGCCTTATATTATAGAACTCAAGGTCTCCGTGCTGGGAAAACAGGTTTTGCAGCTGTTTAAGCTAAGATTTCCAAGTTATTCACATAATGAAAACGTATACTTTGTTTTGGTCGAGTTCCCCATTCAAATGCATGTAACAGTGAGAAGCGCACTGTCTTGGCGAAAGAAAGCTATTTTGTACAACTTCATATAAATAGCTGTAACTTTTGATAGAAGACTCGGATACACATGTTTATGGCCTTATATTATAGAACTCAAGGTCTCCGTGCTGGGAAAACAGGTTTTGCAGCTGTTTGAGCTAAGATTTCCAAGTTATTCACATAATGAAAACCTATACTTTGTTTCGGTCGAGTTCCCCATTCAAATGCATGTAACAGTGAGAAACGCACTGTCTTGGCGAAAGAAAGCGTTTTTGTACAACTTCATAGAAATAGCTGTAACTTTTGATAGAAGACTCAGACAAACATGTTTATGGCCTTATATTATAGAACTCAAGGTCTCCGTGCTGGGAAAACAGGTTTTGCAGCTGTTTAAGCTAAGATTTCCAAGTTATTCACATAATGAAAACATATACTTTGTTTTGGTCGAGTTCCCCATTCAAATGCATGTAACAGTGAGAAGCGCACTGTCTTGGCGAAAGAAAGCGTTTTTGTACAACTTCATATAAATAGCTGTAACTTTTGATAGAAGACTCGGATACACATGTTTATGGCTTTATCTTATAGATCTCACGTTCCCCGTGCTGGGCAAACAGGTTTTGCAGCTGTTTGAGCTAAGATTTCCAAGTTATTCACATAATTAAAACCTATACTTTGTTTCGGTCGAGTTCCCCATTCAAATGCATGTAACAGTGAGAAACGCACTGTCTTGGCGAAAGAAAGCGTTTTTGTACAACTTCATAGAAATAGCTGTAACTTTTGATAGAAGACTCAGACAAACATGTTTATGGCTTTATCTTATAGAACTCAAGGTCTCCGTGCTGGGAAAACAGGTTTTGCAGCTGTTTGAGCTAAGATTTCCAAGTTATTCACATAATGAAAACCTATACTTTGTTTCGGTCGAGTTCCCCATTCAAATGCATGTAACAGTGAGAAACGCACTGTCTTGGCGAAAGAAAGCGTTTTTGTACAACTTCATAGAAATAGCTGTAACTTTTGATAGAAGACTCAGACAAACATGTTTATGGCCTTATATTATAGAACTCAAGGTCCCCGTGCTGGGAAAACAGGTTTTGCAGCTGTTTGAGCTAAGATTTCCAAGTTATTCACATAATGAAAACCTATACTTTGTTTCGGTCGAGTTCCCCATTCAAATGCATGTAACAGTGAGAAACGCACTGTCTTGGCGAAAGAAAGCGTTTTTGTACAACTTCATAGAAATAGCTGTAACTTTTGATAGAAGACTCAGACAAACATGTTTATGGCCTTATATTATAGAACTCAAGGTCCCCGTGCTGGGAAAACAGGTTTTGCAGCTGTTTGAGCTAAGATTTCCAAGTTATTCACATAATGAAAACCTATACTTTGTTTCGGTCGAGTTCCCCATTCAAATGCATGTAACAGTGAGAAACGCACTGTCTTGGCGAAAGAAAGCGTTTTTGTACAACTTCATAGAAATAGCTGTAACTTTTGATAGAAGACTCGGATACACATGTTTATGGCTTTATCTTATAGAACTCAAGGTTCCTGTGCTGGGCAAACAGGTTTTGCAGCTGTTTGAGCTAAGATTTCCAAGTTATTCACATAATGAAAACCTATACTTTGTTTCGGTCGAGTTCCCCATTCAAATGCATGTAACAGTGAGAAACGCACTGTCTTGGCGAAAGAAAGCGTTTTTGTACAACTTCATAGAAATAGCTGTAACTTTTGATAGAAGACTCAGACAAACATATTTATGGCTTTATCTTATAGAACTCAAGGTTCCCGTGCTGGGCAAACAGGTTTTGCAGCTGTTTGAGCTAAGATTTCCAAGTTATTCACATAATGAAAACATATACTTTGTTTCGGTCGAGTTCCCCATTCAAATGCATGTAACAGTGAGAAACGCACTGTCTTGGCGAAAGAAAGCGTTTTTGTACAACTTCATAGAAATAGCTGTAACTTTTGATAGAAGACTCAGACAAACATGTGTATGGCCTTATCTTATAGAACTCAAGGTCTCCGTGCTGGGAAAACAGGTTTTGCAGCTGTTTGAGCTAAGATTTCCAAGTTATTCACATAATGAAAACGTATACTTTGTTTTGGTCGAGTTCCCCATTCAAATGCATGTAACAGTGAGAAACGCACTGTCTTGGCAAAAGAAAGCGTTTTTGTACAACTTCATATGAATAGCTGTAACTTTTGATAGAAGACTCGGATACACATGTTTATGGCCTTATATTATAGAACTCAAGGTTCCCGTGCTGGGAAAACAGGTTTTGCAGCTGTTTGAGCTAAGATTTCCAAGTTATTCACATAATGAAAACCTATACTTTGTTTCGGTCGAGTTCCCCATTCAAATGCATGTAACAGTGAGAAACGCACTGTCTTGGCGAAAGAAAGCGTTTTTGTACAACTTCATAGAAATAGCTGTAACTTTTGATAGAAGACTCAGACAAACATGTTTATGGCCTTATATTATAGAACTCAAGGTCTCCGTGCTGGGAAAACAGGTTTTGCAGCTGTTTGAGCTAAGATTTCCAAGTTATTCACATAATGAAAACATATACTTTGTTTCGGTCGAGTTCCCCATTCAAATGCATGTAACAGTGAGAAACGCACTGTCTTGGCGAAAGAAAGCGTTTTTGTACAACTTCATAGAAATAGCTGTAACTTTTGATAGAAGACTCGGATACACATGTTTATGGCTTTATCTTATAGAACTCAAGGTTCCCGTGCTGGGAAAACAGGTTTTGCAGCTGTTTGAGCTAAGATTTCCAAGTTATTCACATAATGAAAACCTATACTTTGTTTCGGTGGAGTTCCCCATTCAAATGCATGTAACAGTGAGAAACGCACTGTCTTGGCGAAAGAAAGCGTTTTTGTACAACTTCATAGAAATAGCTGTAACCTTTGATAGAAGACTCAGACAAACATGTTTATGGCCTTATATTATAGAACTCAAGGTCTCCGTGCTGGGAAAACAGGTTTTGCAGCTGTTTAAGCTAAGATTTCCAAGTTATTCACATAATGAAAACCTATACTTTGTTTTGGTCGAGTTCCCCATTCAAATGCATGTAACAGTGAGAAGCGCACTGTCTTGGCGAAAGAAAGCTATTTTGTACAACTTCAAATAAATAGCTGTAACTTTTGATAGAAGACTCGGATACACATGTTTATGGCTTTATCTTATAGAACTCACGTACCCCGTGCTGGGCAAACAGGTTTTGCAGCTGTTTGAGCTAAGATTTCCAAGTTATTCACATAATGAAAACCTATACTTTGTTTCGGTCGAGTTCCCCATTCAAATGCATGTAACAGTGAGAAACGCACTGTCTTGGCGAAAGAAAGCGTTTTTGTACAACTTCATAGAAATAGCTGTAACTTTTGATAGAAGACTCAGACAAACATGTTTATGGCCTTATATTATAGAACTCAAGGTCTCCGTGCTGGGAAAACAGGTTTTGCAGCTGTTTGAGCTAAGATTTCCAAGTTATTCACATAATGAAAACCTATACTTTGTTTCGGTCGAGTTCCCCATTCAAATGCATGTAACAGTGAGAAACGCACTGTCTTGGCGAAAGAAAGCGTTTTTGTACAACTTCATATAAATAGCTGTAACTTTTGATAGAAGACTCAGACAAACATGTTTATGGCTTTATCTTATAGAACTCAAGGTTCCCGTGCTGGGCAAACAGGTTTTGCAGCTGTTTGAGCTAAGATTTCCAAGTTATTCACATAATGAAAACTTATACTTTGTTTCGGTCGAGTTCCCCATTCAAATGCATGTAACAGTGAGAAACGCACTGTCTTGGCGAAAGAAAGCGTTTTTGTACAACTTCATATGAATAGCTGTAACTTTTGATAGAAGACTCGGATAGACATGTTTATGGCTTTATCTTATAGAACTCAAGGTTCCCGTGCTGGGAAAACAGGTTTTGCAGCTGTTTGAGCTAAGATTTCCAAGTTATTCACATAATGAAAACCTATACTTTGTTTCGGTCGAGTTCCCCATTCAAATGCATGTAACAGTGAGAAACGCACTGTCTTGGCGAAAGAAAGCGTTTTTGTACAACTTCATAGAAATAGCTGTAACTTTTGATAGAAGACTCAGACAAACATGTTTATGGCCTTATCTTATAGAACTCAAGGTCTCCGTGCTGGGAAAACAGGTTTTGCAGCTGTTTGAGCTAAGATTTCCAAGTTATTCACATAATGAAAACCTATACTTTGTTTCGGTCGAGTTCCCCATTCAAATGCATGTAACAGTGAGAAACGCACTGTCTTGGCGAAAGAAAGCGTTTTTGTACAACTTCATATAAATAGCTGTAACTTTTGATAGAAGACTCGGATACACATGTTTATGGCCTTATATTATAGAACTCAAGGTCCCCGTGCTGGGAAAACAGGTTTTGCAGCTGTTTGAGCTAAGATTTCCAAGTTATTCACATAATGAAAACTTATACTTTGTTTCGGTCGAGTTCCCCATTCAAATGCATGTAACAGTGAGAAACGCACTGTCTTGGCGAAAGAAAGCGTTTTTGTACAACTTCATATAAATAGCTGTAACTTTTGATAGAAGACTCGGACAAACATGTTTATGGCCTTATCTTATAGAACTCAAGGTTCCCGTGCTGGGAAAACAGTTTTTGCAGCTGTTTGAGCTAAGATTTCCAAGTTATTCACATAATGAAAACCTATACTTTGTTTCGGTCGAGTTCCCCATTCAAATGCATGTAACAGTGAGAAACGCACTGTCTTGGCGAAAGAAAGCGTTTTTGTACAACTTCATAGAAATAGCTGTAACTTTTGATAGAAGACTCAGACAAACATGTTTATGGCCTTATATTATAGAACTCAAGGTCTCCGTGCTGGGAAAACAGGTTTTGCAGCTGTTTGAGCTAAGATTTCCAAGTTATTCACATAATGAAAACATATACTTTGTTTCGGTCGAGTTCCCCATTCAAATGCATGTAACAGTGAGAAACGCACTGTCTTGGCGAAAGAAAGCGTTTTTGTACAACTTCATATGAATAGCTGTAACTTTTGATAGAAGACTCGGATACACATGTTTATGGCTTTATCTTATAGAACTCAAGGTTCCCTTGCTGGGCAAACAGGTTTTGCAGCTGTTTGAGCTAAGATTTCCAAGTTATTCACATAATGAAAACCTATACTTTGTTTCGGTCGAGTTCCCCATTCAAATGCATGTAACAGTGAGAAACGCACTGTCTTGGCGAAAGAAAGCGTTTTTGTACAACTTCATATAAATAGCTGTAACTTTTGATAGAAGACTCGGATTCACATGTTTATGGCTTTATCTTATAGAACTCAAGGTTCCCGTGCTGGGAAAACAGGTTTTGCAGCTGTTTGAGCTAAGATTTCCAAGTTATTCACATAATGAAAACCTATACTTTGTTTCGGTCGAGTTCCCCATTCAAATGCATGTAACAGTGAGAAATGCACTGTCTTGGCGAAAGAAAGGTATTTTGTACAACTTCATAGAAATAGCTGTAACTTTTGATAGAAGACTCAGACAAACATGTTTATGGCCTTATATTATAGAACTCAAGGTCTCCGTGCTGGGAAAACAGGTTTTGCAGCTGTTTGAGCTAAGATTTCCAAGTTATTCACATAATGAAAACATATACTTTGTTTCGGTCGAGTTCCCCATTCAAATGCATGTAACAGTGAGAAACGCACTGTCTTGGCGAAAGAAAGCATTTTTGTACAACTTCATATAAATAGCTGTAACTTTTGATAGAAGACTCGGATACACATGTTTATGGCTTTATCTTATAGAACTCACGTACCCCGTGCTGGGCAAACAGGTTTTGCAGCTGTTTGAGCTAAGATTTCCAAGTTATTCACATAATGAAAACCTATACTTTGTTTCGGTCGAGTTCCCCATTCAAATGCATGTAACAGTGAGAAACGCACTGTCTTGGCGAAAGAAAGCGTTTTTGTACAACTTCATATAAATAGCTGTAACTTTTGATAGAAGACTCGGATACACATGTTTATGGCTTTATCTTATAGAACTCAAGGTTCCCGTGCTGGGAAAACAGGTTTTGCAGCTGTTTGAGCTAAGATTTCCAAGTTATTCACATAATGAAAACCTATACTTTGTTTCAGTCGAGTTCCCCATTCAAAATGCATGTAACAGTGAGAAACGCACTGTCTTGGCGAAAGAAAGCGTTTTTGTACAACTTCATAGAAATAGCTGTAACTTTTGATAGAAGACTCAGACAAACATGTTTATGGCTTTATCTTATAGAACTCAAGGTCTCCGTGCTGGGAAAACAGGTTTTGCAGCTGTTTGAGCTAAGATTTCCAAGTTATTCACATAATGAAAACTTGTACTTTGTTTCGGTCGAGTTCCCCATTCAAATGCATGTAACAGTGAGAAACGCACTGTCTTGGCGAAAGAAAGCGTTTTTGTACAACTTCATAGAAATAGCTGTAACTTTTGATAGAAGACTCAGACAAACATGTTTATGGCCTTATATTATAGAACTCAAGGTCTCCGTGCTGGGCAAACAGGTTTTGCAGCTGTTTGAGCTAAGATTTCCAAGTTATTCACATAATGAAAACATATACTTTGTTTCGGTCGAGTTCCCCATTCAAATGCATGTAACAGTGAGAAACGCACTGTCTTGGCGAAAGAAAGCGTTTTTGTACAACTTCATAGAAATAGCTGTAACTTTTGATAGAAGACTCAGACAAACATGTTTATGGCTTTATCTTATAGAACTCAAGGTCTCCGTGCTGGGAAAACAGGTTTGCAGCTGTTTAAGCTAAGATTTCCAAGTTATTCACATAATGAAAACGTATACTTTGTTTTGGTCGAGTTCCCCATTCAAATGCATGTAACAGTGAGAAGCGCACTGTCTTGGCGAAAGAAAGCTATTTTGTACAACTTCATATAAATAGCTGTAACTTTTGATAGAAGACTCGGATACACATGTTTATGGCTTTATCTTATAGAACTCACGTACCCCGTGCTGGGCAAACAGGTTTTGCAGCTGTTTGAGCTAAGATTTCCAAGTTATTCACATAATGAAAACCTATACTTTGTTTCGGTCGAGTTCCCCATTCAAATGCATGTAACAGTGAGAAACGCACTGTCTTGGCGAAAGAAAGCGTTTTTGTACAACTTCATAGAAATAGCTGTAACTTTTGATAGAAGACTCAGACAAACATGTTTATGGCCTTATATTATAGAACTCAAGGTCTCCGTGCTGGGAAAACAGGTTTTGCAGCTGTTTGAGCTAAGATTTCCAAGTTATTCACATAATGAAAACTTATACTTTGTTTCGGTCGAGTTCCCCATTCAAATGCATGTAACAGTGAGAAACGCACTGTCTTGGCGAAAGAAAGCGTTTTTGTACAACTTCATATGAATAGCTGTAACTTTTGATAGAAGACTCGGATAGACATGTTTATGGCTTTATCTTATAGAACTCAAGGTTCCCGTGCTGGGAAAACAGGTTTTGCAGCTGTTTGAGCTAAGATTTCCAAGTTATTCACATAATGAAAACCTATACTTTGTTTCGGTCGAGTTCCCCATTCAAATGCATGTAACAGTGAGAAACGCACTGTCTTGGCGAAAGAAAGCGTTTTTGTACAACTTCATATAAATAGCTGTAACTTTTGATAGAAGACTCGGATTCACATGTTTATGGCTTTATCTTATAGAACTCAAGGTTCCCGTGCTGGGAAAACAGGTTTTGCAGCTGTTTGAGCTAAGATTTCCAAGTTATTCACATAATGAAAACCTATACTTTGTTTCGGTCGAGTTCCCCATTCAAATGCATGTAACAGTGAGAAACGCACTGTCTTGGCGAAAGAAAGGTATTTTGTACAACTTCATAGAAATAGCTGTAACTTTTGATAGAAGACTCAGACAAACATGTTTATGGCCTTATATTATAGAACTCAAGGTCTCCGTGCTGGGAAAACAGGTTTTGCAGCTGTTTGAGCTAAGATTTCCAAGTTATTCACATAATGAAAACATATACTTTGTTTCGGTCGAGTTCCCCATTCAAATGCATGTAACAGTGAGAAACGCACTGTCTTGGCGAAAGAAAGCGTTTTTGTACAACTTCATATAAATAGCTGTAACTTTTGATAGAAGACTCGGATACACATGTTTATGGCTTTATCTTATAGAACTCACGTACCCCGTGCTGGGCAAACAGGTTTTGCAGCTGTTTGAGCTAAGATTTCCAAGTTATTCACATAATGAAAACCTATACTTTGTTTCGGTCGAGTTCCCCATTCAAATGCATGTAACAGTGAGAAACGCACTGTCTTGGCGAAAGAAAGCGTTTTTGTACAACTTCATATAAATAGCTGTAACTTTTGATAGAAGACTCGGATACACATGTTTATGGCTTTATCTTATAGAACTCAAGGTTCCCGTGCTGGGAAAACAGGTTTTGCAGCTGTTTGAGCTAAGATTTCCAAGTTATTCACATAATGAAAACCTATACTTTGTTTCAGTCGAGTTCCCCATTCAAAATGCATGTAACAGTGAGAAACGCACTGTCTTGGCGAAAGAAAGCGTTTTTGTACAACTTCATAGAAATAGCTGTAACTTTTGATAGAAGACTCAGACAAACATGTTTATGGCCTTATATTATAGAACTCAAGGTCTCCGTGCTGGGCAAACAGGTTTTGCAGCTGTTTGAGCTAAGATTTCCAAGTTATTCACATAATGAAAACATATACTTTGTTTCGGTCGAGTTCCCCATTCAAATGCATGTAACAGTGAGAAGCGCACTGTCTTGGCGAAAGAAAGCTATTTTGTACAACTTCATATAAATAGCTGTAACTTTTGATAGAAGACTCGGATACACATGTTTATGGCTTTATCTTATAGAACTCAAGGTCTCCGTGCTGGGAAAACAGGTTTTGCAGCTGTTTGAGCTAAGATTTCCAAGTTATTCACATAATGAAAACCTATACTTTGTTTCGGTCGAGTTCCCCATTCAAATGCATGTAACAGTGAGAAACGCACTGTCTTGGCGAAAGAAAGCGTTTTTGTACAACTTCATAGAAATAGCTGTAACTTTTGATAGAAGACTCAGACAAACATGTTTATGGCCTTATATTATAGAACTCAAGGTCTCCGTGCTGGGAAAACAGGTTTTGCAGCTGTTTGAGCTAAGATTTCCAAGTTATTCACATAATGAAAACCTATACTTTGTTTCGGTCGAGTTCCCCATTCAAATGCATGTAACAGTGAGAAACGCACTGTCTTGGCGAAAGAAAGCGTTTTTGTACAACTTCATAGAAATAGCTGTAACTTTTGATAGAAGACTCAGACAAACATGTTTATGGCTTTATCTTATAGAACTCAAGGTTCCCGTGCTGGGCAAACAGGTTTTGCAGCTGTTTGAGCTAAGATTTCCAAGTTATTCACATAATGAAAACCTATACTTTGTTTCGGTCGAGTTCCCCATTCAAATGCATGTAACAGTGAGAAACGCACTGTCTTGGCGAAAGAAAGCGTTTTTGTACAACTTCATATGAATAGCTGTAACTTTTGATAGAAGACTCGGATACACATGTTTATGGCTTTATCTTATAGAACTCAAGGTCTCCGTGCTGGGAAAACAGGTTTTGCAGCTGTTTGAGCTAAGATTTCCAAGTTATTCACATAATGAAAACTTATACTTTGTTTCGGTCGAGTTCCCCATTCAAATTCATGTAACAGTGAGAAACGCACTGTCTTGGCGAAAGAAAGCGTTTTTGTACAACTTCATAGAAATAGCTGTAACTTTTGATAGAAGACTCAGACAAACATGTTTATGGCCTTATATTATAGAACTCAAGGTCCCCGTGCTGGCAAAACAGGTTTTGCAGCTGTTTGAGCTAAGATTTCCAAGTTATTCACATAATGAAAACCTATACTTTGTTTCGGTCGAGTTCCCCATTCAAATGCATGTAACAGTGAGAAACGCACTGTCTTGGCGAAAGAAAGCGTTTTTGTACAACTTCATATAAATAGCTGTAACTTTTGATAGAAGACTCGGATACACATGTTTATGGCTTTATCTTATAGAACTCACGTACCCCGTGCTGGGCAAACAGGTTTTGCAGCTGTTTGAGCTAAGATTTCCAAGTTATTCACATAATGAAAACCTATACTTTGTTTCGGTCGAGTTCCCCATTCAAATGCATGTAACAGTGAGAAACGCACTGTCTTGGCGAAAGAAAGCGTTTTTGTACAACTTCATATAAATAGCTGTAACTTTTGATAGAAGACTCGGATACACATGTTTATGGCTTTATCTTATAGAACTCAAGGTTCCCGTGCTGGGAAAACAGGTTTTGCAGCTGTTTGAGCTAAGATTTCCAAGTTATTCACATAATGAAAACCTATACTTTGTTTCAGTCGAGTTCCCCATTCAAAATGCATGTAACAGTGAGAAACGCACTGTCTTGGCGAAAGAAAGCGTTTTTGTACAACTTCATAGAAATAGCTGTAACTTTTGATAGAAGACTCAGACAAACATGTTTATG
This sequence comes from Copadichromis virginalis, assembly GCF_057382275.1. Taxonomy (NCBI): domain Eukaryota; kingdom Metazoa; phylum Chordata; class Actinopteri; order Cichliformes; family Cichlidae; genus Copadichromis; species Copadichromis virginalis. The sequence continues at coordinate 4,819,903 of NC_140622.1, forward strand.
GCCTTATATTATAGAACTCAAGGTCTCCGTGCTGGGCAAACAGGTTTTGCAGCTGTTTGAGCTAAGATTTCCAAGTTATTCACATAATGAAAACATATACTTTGTTTCGGTCGAGTTCCCCATTCAAATGCATGTAACAGTGAGAAGCGCACTGTCTTGGCGAAAGAAAGCTATTTTGTACAACTTCATATAAATAGCTGTAACTTTTGATAGAAGACTCGGATACACATGTTTATGGCTTTATCTTATAGAACTCAAGGTCTCCGTGCTGGGAAAACAGGTTTTGCAGCTGTTTGAGCTAAGATTTCCAAGTTATTCACATAATGAAAACCTATACTTTGTTTCGGTCGAGTTCCCCATTCAAATGCATGTAACAGTGAGAAACGCACTGTCTTGGCGAAAGAAAGCGTTTTTGTACAACTTCATAGAAATAGCTGTAACTTTTGATAGAAGACTCAGACAAACATGTTTATGGCCTTATATTATAGAACTCAAGGTCTCCGTGCTGGGAAAACAGGTTTTGCAGCTGTTTGAGCTAAGATTTCCAAGTTATTCACATAATGAAAACCTATACTTTGTTTCGGTCGAGTTCCCCATTCAAATGCATGTAACAGTGAGAAACGCACTGTCTTGGCGAAAGAAAGCGTTTTTGTACAACTTCATAGAAATAGCTGTAACTTTTGATAGAAGACTCAGACAAACATGTTTATGGCTTTATCTTATAGAACTCAAGGTTCCCGTGCTGGGCAAACAGGTTTTGCAGCTGTTTGAGCTAAGATTTCCAAGTTATTCACATAATGAAAACTTATACTTTGTTTCGGTCGAGTTCCCCATTCAAATGCATGTAACAGTGAGAAACGCACTGTCTTGGCGAAAGAAAGCGTTTTTGTACAACTTCATATGAATAGCTGTAACTTTTGATAGAAGACTCGGATAGACATGTTTATGGCTTTATCTTATAGAACTCAAGGTTCCCGTGCTGGGAAAACAGGTTTTGCAGCTGTTTGAGCTAAGATTTCCAAGTTATTCACATAATGAAAACCTATACTTTGTTTCGGTCGAGTTCCCCATTCAAATGCATGTAACAGTGAGAAACGCACTGTCTTGGCGAAAGAAAGCGTTTTTGTACAACTTCATAGAAATAGCTGTAACTTTTGATAGAAGACTCAGACAAACATGTTTATGGCCTTATATTATAGAACTCAAGGTCTCCGTGCTGGGCAAACAGGTTTTGCAGCTGTTTGAGCTAAGATTTCCAAGTTATTCACATAATGAAAACATATACTTTGTTTCGGTCGAGTTCCCCATTCAAATGCATGTAACAGTGAGAAACGCACTGTCTTGGCGAAAGAAAGCGTTTTTGTACAACTTCATAGAAATAGCTGTAACTTTTGATAGAAGACTCAGACAAACATGTTTATGGCTTTATCTTATAGAACTCAAGGTCTCCGTGCTGGGAAAACAGGTTTGCAGCTGTTTAAGCTAAGATTTCCAAGTTATTCACATAATGAAAACGTATACTTTGTTTTGGTCGAGTTCCCCATTCAAATGCATGTAACAGTGAGAAGCGCACTGTCTTGGCGAAAGAAAGCTATTTTGTACAACTTCATATAAATAGCTGTAACTTTTGATAGAAGACTCGGATACACATGTTTATGGCTTTATCTTATAGAACTCACGTACCCCGTGCTGGGCAAACAGGTTTTGCAGCTGTTTGAGCTAAGATTTCCAAGTTATTCACATAATGAAAACCTATACTTTGTTTCGGTCGAGTTCCCCATTCAAATGCATGTAACAGTGAGAAACGCACTGTCTTGGCGAAAGAAAGCGTTTTTGTACAACTTCATAGAAATAGCTGTAACTTTTGATAGAAGACTCAGACAAACATGTTTATGGCCTTATATTATAGAACTCAAGGTCTCCGTGCTGGGAAAACAGGTTTTGCAGCTGTTTGAGCTAAGATTTCCAAGTTATTCACATAATGAAAACTTATACTTTGTTTCGGTCGAGTTCCCCATTCAAATGCATGTAACAGTGAGAAACGCACTGTCTTGGCGAAAGAAAGCGTTTTTGTACAACTTCATATGAATAGCTGTAACTTTTGATAGAAGACTCGGATAGACATGTTTATGGCTTTATCTTATAGAACTCAAGGTTCCCGTGCTGGGAAAACAGGTTTTGCAGCTGTTTGAGCTAAGATTTCCAAGTTATTCACATAATGAAAACCTATACTTTGTTTCGGTCGAGTTCCCCATTCAAATGCATGTAACAGTGAGAAACGCACTGTCTTGGCGAAAGAAAGCGTTTTTGTACAACTTCATATAAATAGCTGTAACTTTTGATAGAAGACTCGGATTCACATGTTTATGGCTTTATCTTATAGAACTCAAGGTTCCCGTGCTGGGAAAACAGGTTTTGCAGCTGTTTGAGCTAAGATTTCCAAGTTATTCACATAATGAAAACCTATACTTTGTTTCGGTCGAGTTCCCCATTCAAATGCATGTAACAGTGAGAAACGCACTGTCTTGGCGAAAGAAAGGTATTTTGTACAACTTCATAGAAATAGCTGTAACTTTTGATAGAAGACTCAGACAAACATGTTTATGGCCTTATATTATAGAACTCAAGGTCTCCGTGCTGGGAAAACAGGTTTTGCAGCTGTTTGAGCTAAGATTTCCAAGTTATTCACATAATGAAAACATATACTTTGTTTCGGTCGAGTTCCCCATTCAAATGCATGTAACAGTGAGAAACGCACTGTCTTGGCGAAAGAAAGCGTTTTTGTACAACTTCATATAAATAGCTGTAACTTTTGATAGAAGACTCGGATACACATGTTTATGGCTTTATCTTATAGAACTCACGTACCCCGTGCTGGGCAAACAGGTTTTGCAGCTGTTTGAGCTAAGATTTCCAAGTTATTCACATAATGAAAACCTATACTTTGTTTCGGTCGAGTTCCCCATTCAAATGCATGTAACAGTGAGAAACGCACTGTCTTGGCGAAAGAAAGCGTTTTTGTACAACTTCATATAAATAGCTGTAACTTTTGATAGAAGACTCGGATACACATGTTTATGGCTTTATCTTATAGAACTCAAGGTTCCCGTGCTGGGAAAACAGGTTTTGCAGCTGTTTGAGCTAAGATTTCCAAGTTATTCACATAATGAAAACCTATACTTTGTTTCAGTCGAGTTCCCCATTCAAAATGCATGTAACAGTGAGAAACGCACTGTCTTGGCGAAAGAAAGCGTTTTTGTACAACTTCATAGAAATAGCTGTAACTTTTGATAGAAGACTCAGACAAACATGTTTATGGCCTTATATTATAGAACTCAAGGTCTCCGTGCTGGGCAAACAGGTTTTGCAGCTGTTTGAGCTAAGATTTCCAAGTTATTCACATAATGAAAACATATACTTTGTTTCGGTCGAGTTCCCCATTCAAATGCATGTAACAGTGAGAAGCGCACTGTCTTGGCGAAAGAAAGCTATTTTGTACAACTTCATATAAATAGCTGTAACTTTTGATAGAAGACTCGGATACACATGTTTATGGCTTTATCTTATAGAACTCAAGGTCTCCGTGCTGGGAAAACAGGTTTTGCAGCTGTTTGAGCTAAGATTTCCAAGTTATTCACATAATGAAAACCTATACTTTGTTTCGGTCGAGTTCCCCATTCAAATGCATGTAACAGTGAGAAACGCACTGTCTTGGCGAAAGAAAGCGTTTTTGTACAACTTCATAGAAATAGCTGTAACTTTTGATAGAAGACTCAGACAAACATGTTTATGGCCTTATATTATAGAACTCAAGGTCTCCGTGCTGGGAAAACAGGTTTTGCAGCTGTTTGAGCTAAGATTTCCAAGTTATTCACATAATGAAAACCTATACTTTGTTTCGGTCGAGTTCCCCATTCAAATGCATGTAACAGTGAGAAACGCACTGTCTTGGCGAAAGAAAGCGTTTTTGTACAACTTCATAGAAATAGCTGTAACTTTTGATAGAAGACTCAGACAAACATGTTTATGGCTTTATCTTATAGAACTCAAGGTTCCCGTGCTGGGCAAACAGGTTTTGCAGCTGTTTGAGCTAAGATTTCCAAGTTATTCACATAATGAAAACCTATACTTTGTTTCGGTCGAGTTCCCCATTCAAATGCATGTAACAGTGAGAAACGCACTGTCTTGGCGAAAGAAAGCTATTTTGTACAACTTCATATGAATAGCTGTAACTTTTGATAGAAGACTCGGATACACATGTTTATGGCTTTATCTTATAGAACTCAAGGTCTCCGTGCTGGGAAAACAGGTTTTGCAGCTGTTTGAGCTAAGATTTCCAAGTTATTCACATAATGAAAACTTATACTTTGTTTCGGTCGAGTTCCCCATTCAAATTCATGTAACAGTGAGAAACGCACTGTCTTGGCGAAAGAAAGCGTTTTTGTACAACTTCATAGAAATAGCTGTAACTTTTGATAGAAGACTCAGACAAACATGTTTATGGCCTTATATTATAGAACTCAAGGTCCCCGTGCTGGCAAAACAGGTTTTGCAGCTGTTTGAGCTAAGATTTCCAAGTTATTCACATAATGAAAACCTATACTTTGTTTCGGTCGAGTTCCCCATTCAAATGCATGTAACAGTGAGAAACGCACTGTCTTGGCGAAAGAAAGCGTTTTTGTACAACTTCATATAAATAGCTGTAACTTTTGATAGAAGACTCGGATACACATGTTTATGGCTTTATCTTATAGAACTCACGTACCCCGTGCTGGGCAAACAGGTTTTGCAGCTGTTTGAGCTAAGATTTCCAAGTTATTCACATAATGAAAACCTATACTTTGTTTCGGTCGAGTTCCCCATTCAAATGCATGTAACAGTGAGAAACGCACTGTCTTGGCGAAAGAAAGCGTTTTTGTACAACTTCATATAAATAGCTGTAACTTTTGATAGAAGACTCGGATACACATGTTTATGGCTTTATCTTATAGAACTCAAGGTTCCCGTGCTGGGAAAACAGGTTTTGCAGCTGTTTGAGCTAAGATTTCCAAGTTATTCACATAATGAAAACCTATACTTTGTTTCAGTCGAGTTCCCCATTCAAAATGCATGTAACAGTGAGAAACGCACTGTCTTGGCGAAAGAAAGCGTTTTTGTACAACTTCATAGAAATAGCTGTAACTTTTGATAGAAGACTCAGACAAACATGTTTATGGCCTTATATTATAGAACTCAAGGTCTCCGTGCTGGGCAAACAGGTTTTGCAGCTGTTTGAGCTAAGATTTCCAAGTTATTCACATAATGAAAACATATACTTTGTTTCGGTCGAGTTCCCCATTCAAATGCATGTAACAGTGAGAAGCGCACTGTCTTGGCGAAAGAAAGCTATTTTGTACAACTTCATATAAATAGCTGTAACTTTTGATAGAAGACTCGGATACACATGTTTATGGCTTTATCTTATAGAACTCAAGGTCTCCGTGCTGGGAAAACAGGTTTTGCAGCTGTTTGAGCTAAGATTTCCAAGTTATTCACATAATGAAAACCTATACTTTGTTTCGGTCGAGTTCCCCATTCAAATGCATGTAACAGTGAGAAACGCACTGTCTTGGCGAAAGAAAGCGTTTTTGTACAACTTCATAGAAATAGCTGTAACTTTTGATAGAAGACTCAGACAAACATGTTTATGGCCTTATATTATAGAACTCAAGGTCTCCGTGCTGGGAAAACAGGTTTTGCAGCTGTTTGAGCTAAGATTTCCAAGTTATTCACATAATGAAAACCTATACTTTGTTTCGGTCGAGTTCCCCATTCAAATGCATGTAACAGTGAGAAACGCACTGTCTTGGCGAAAGAAAGCGTTTTTGTACAACTTCATAGAAATAGCTGTAACTTTTGATAGAAGACTCAGACAAACATGTTTATGGCTTTATCTTATAGAACTCAAGGTTCCCGTGCTGGGCAAACAGGTTTTGCAGCTGTTTGAGCTAAGATTTCCAAGTTATTCACATAATGAAAACTTATACTTTGTTTCGGTCGAGTTCCCCATTCAAATGCATGTAACAGTGAGAAACGCACTGTCTTGGCGAAAGAAAGCGTTTTTGTACAACTTCATATGAATAGCTGTAACTTTTGATAGAAGACTCGGATAGACATGTTTATGGCTTTATCTTATAGAACTCAAGGTTCCCGTGCTGGGAAAACAGGTTTTGCAGCTGTTTGAGCTAAGATTTCCAAGTTATTCACATAATGAAAACCTATACTTTGTTTCGGTCGAGTTCCCCATTCAAATGCATGTAACAGTGAGAAACGCACTGTCTTGGCGAAAGAAAGCGTTTTTGTACAACTTCATAGAAATAGCTGTAACTTTTGATAGAAGACTCAGACAAACATGTTTATGGCCTTATATTATAGAACTCAAGGTCTCCGTGCTGGGCAAACAGGTTTTGCAGCTGTTTGAGCTAAGATTTCCAAGTTATTCACATAATGAAAACATATACTTTGTTTCGGTCGAGTTCCCCATTCAAATGCATGTAACAGTGAGAAACGCACTGTCTTGGCGAAAGAAAGCGTTTTTGTACAACTTCATAGAAATAGCTGTAACTTTTGATAGAAGACTCAGACAAACATGTTTATGGCTTTATCTTATAGAACTCAAGGTCTCCGTGCTGGGAAAACAGGTTTGCAGCTGTTTAAGCTAAGATTTCCAAGTTATTCACATAATGAAAACGTATACTTTGTTTTGGTCGAGTTCCCCATTCAAATGCATGTAACAGTGAGAAGCGCACTGTCTTGGCGAAAGAAAGCTATTTTGTACAACTTCATATAAATAGCTGTAACTTTTGATAGAAGACTCGGATACACATGTTTATGGCTTTATCTTATAGAACTCACGTACCCCGTGCTGGGCAAACAGGTTTTGCAGCTGTTTGAGCTAAGATTTCCAAGTTATTCACATAATGAAAACCTATACTTTGTTTCGGTCGAGTTCCCCATTCAAATGCATGTAACAGTGAGAAACGCACTGTCTTGGCGAAAGAAAGCGTTTTTGTACAACTTCATAGAAATAGCTGTAACTTTTGATAGAAGACTCAGACAAACATGTTTATGGCCTTATATTATAGAACTCAAGGTCTCCGTGCTGGGAAAACAGGTTTTGCAGCTGTTTGAGCTAAGATTTCCAAGTTATTCACATAATGAAAACTTATACTTTGTTTCGGTCGAGTTCCCCATTCAAATGCATGTAACAGTGAGAAACGCACTGTCTTGGCGAAAGAAAGCGTTTTTGTACAACTTCATATGAATAGCTGTAACTTTTGATAGAAGACTCGGATAGACATGTTTATGGCTTTATCTTATAGAACTCAAGGTTCCCGTGCTGGGAAAACAGGTTTTGCAGCTGTTTGAGCTAAGATTTCCAAGTTATTCACATAATGAAAACCTATACTTTGTTTCGGTCGAGTTCCCCATTCAAATGCATGTAACAGTGAGAAACGCACTGTCTTGGCGAAAGAAAGCGTTTTTGTACAACTTCATATAAATAGCTGTAACTTTTGATAGAAGACTCGGATTCACATGTTTATGGCTTTATCTTATAGAACTCAAGGTTCCCGTGCTGGGAAAACAGGTTTTGCAGCTGTTTGAGCTAAGATTTCCAAGTTATTCACATAATGAAAACCTATACTTTGTTTCGGTCGAGTTCCCCATTCAAATGCATGTAACAGTGAGAAACGCACTGTCTTGGCGAAAGAAAGGTATTTTGTACAACTTCATAGAAATAGCTGTAACTTTTGATAGAAGACTCAGACAAACATGTTTATGGCCTTATATTATAGAACTCAAGGTCTCCGTGCTGGGAAAACAGGTTTTGCAGCTGTTTGAGCTAAGATTTCCAAGTTATTCACATAATGAAAACATATACTTTGTTTCGGTCGAGTTCCCCATTCAAATGCATGTAACAGTGAGAAACGCACTGTCTTGGCGAAAGAAAGCGTTTTTGTACAACTTCATATAAATAGCTGTAACTTTTGATAGAAGACTCGGATACACATGTTTATGGCTTTATCTTATAGAACTCACGTACCCCGTGCTGGGCAAACAGGTTTTGCAGCTGTTTGAGCTAAGATTTCCAAGTTATTCACATAATGAAAACCTATACTTTGTTTCGGTCGAGTTCCCCATTCAAATGCATGTAACAGTGAGAAACGCACTGTCTTGGCGAAAGAAAGCGTTTTTGTACAACTTCATATAAATAGCTGTAACTTTTGATAGAAGACTCGGATACACATGTTTATGGCTTTATCTTATAGAACTCAAGGTTCCCGTGCTGGGAAAACAGGTTTTGCAGCTGTTTGAGCTAAGATTTCCAAGTTATTCACATAATGAAAACCTATACTTTGTTTCAGTCGAGTTCCCCATTCAAAATGCATGTAACAGTGAGAAACGCACTGTCTTGGCGAAAGAAAGCGTTTTTGTACAACTTCATAGAAATAGCTGTAACTTTTGATAGAAGACTCAGACAAACATGTTTATGGCCTTATATTATAGAACTCAAGGTCTCCGTGCTGGGCAAACAGGTTTTGCAGCTGTTTGAGCTAAGATTTCCAAGTTATTCACATAATGAAAACATATACTTTGTTTCGGTCGAGTTCCCCATTCAAATGCATGTAACAGTGAGAAGCGCACTGTCTTGGCGAAAGAAAGCTATTTTGTACAACTTCATATAAATAGCTGTAACTTTTGATAGAAGACTCGGATACACATGTTTATGGCTTTATCTTATAGAACTCAAGGTCTCCGTGCTGGGAAAACAGGTTTTGCAGCTGTTTGAGCTAAGATTTCCAAGTTATTCACATAATGAAAACCTATACTTTGTTTCGGTCGAGTTCCCCATTCAAATGCATGTAACAGTGAGAAACGCACTGTCTTGGCGAAAGAAAGCGTTTTTGTACAACTTCATAGAAATAGCTGTAACTTTTGATAGAAGACTCAGACAAACATGTTTATGGCCTTATATTATAGAACTCAAGGTCTCCGTGCTGGGAAAACAGGTTTTGCAGCTGTTTGAGCTAAGATTTCCAAGTTATTCACATAATGAAAACCTATACTTTGTTTCGGTCGAGTTCCCCATTCAAATGCATGTAACAGTGAGAAACGCACTGTCTTGGCGAAAGAAAGCGTTTTTGTACAACTTCATAGAAATAGCTGTAACTTTTGATAGAAGACTCAGACAAACATGTTTATGGCTTTATCTTATAGAACTCAAGGTTCCCGTGCTGGGCAAACAGGTTTTGCAGCTGTTTGAGCTAAGATTTCCAAGTTATTCACATAATGAAAACCTATACTTTGTTTCGGTCGAGTTCCCCATTCAAATGCATGTAACAGTGAGAAACGCACTGTCTTGGCGAAAGAAAGCTATTTTGTACAACTTCATATGAATAGCTGTAACTTTTGATAGAAGACTCGGATACACATGTTTATGGCTTTATCTTATAGAACTCAAGGTCTCCGTGCTGGGAAAACAGGTTTTGCAGCTGTTTGAGCTAAGATTTCCAAGTTATTCACATAATGAAAACTTATACTTTGTTTCGGTCGAGTTCCCCATTCAAATTCATGTAACAGTGAGAAACGCACTGTCTTGGCGAAAGAAAGCGTTTTTGTACAACTTCATAGAAATAGCTGTAACTTTTGATAGAAGACTCAGACAAACATGTTTATGGCCTTATATTATAGAACTCAAGGTCCCCGTGCTGGCAAAACAGGTTTTGCAGCTGTTTGAGCTAAGATTTCCAAGTTATTCACATAATGAAAACCTATACTTTGTTTCGGTCGAGTTCCCCATTCAAATGCATGTAACAGTGAGAAACGCACTGTCTTGGCGAAAGAAAGCGTTTTTGTACAACTTCATATAAATAGCTGTAACTTTTGATAGAAGACTCGGATACACATGTTTATGGCTTTATCTTATAGAACTCACGTACCCCGTGCTGGGCAAACAGGTTTTGCAGCTGTTTGAGCTAAGATTTCCAAGTTATTCACATAATGAAAACCTATACTTTGTTTCGGTCGAGTTCCCCATTCAAATGCATGTAACAGTGAGAAACGCACTGTCTTGGCGAAAGAAAGCGTTTTTGTACAACTTCATATAAATAGCTGTAACTTTTGATAGAAGACTCGGATACACATGTTTATGGCTTTATCTTATAGAACTCAAGGTTCCCGTGCTGGGAAAACAGGTTTTGCAGCTGTTTGAGCTAAGATTTCCAAGTTATTCACATAATGAAAACCTATACTTTGTTTCAGTCGAGTTCCCCATTCAAAATGCATGTAACAGTGAGAAACGCACTGTCTTGGCGAAAGAAAGCGTTTTTGTACAACTTCATAGAAATAGCTGTAACTTTTGATAGAAGACTCAGACAAACATGTTTATGGCCTTATATTATAGAACTCAAGGTCTCCGTGCTGGGCAAACAGGTTTTGCAGCTGTTTGAGCTAAGATTTCCAAGTTATTCACATAATGAAAACATATACTTTGTTTCGGTCGAGTTCCCCATTCAAATGCATGTAACAGTGAGAAGCGCACTGTCTTGGCGAAAGAAAGCTATTTTGTACAACTTCATATAAATAGCTGTAACTTTTGATAGAAGACTCGGATACACATGTTTATGGCTTTATCTTATAGAACTCAAGGTCTCCGTGCTGGGAAAACAGGTTTTGCAGCTGTTTGAGCTAAGATTTCCAAGTTATTCACATAATGAAAACCTATACTTTGTTTCGGTCGAGTTCCCCATTCAAATGCATGTAACAGTGAGAAACGCACTGTCTTGGCGAAAGAAAGCGTTTTTGTACAACTTCATAGAAATAGCTGTAACTTTTGATAGAAGACTCAGACAAACATGTTTATGGCCTTATATTATAGAACTCAAGGTCTCCGTGCTGGGAAAACAGGTTTTGCAGCTGTTTGAGCTAAGATTTCCAAGTTATTCACATAATGAAAACCTATACTTTGTTTCGGTCGAGTTCCCCATTCAAATGCATGTAACAGTGAGAAACGCACTGTCTTGGCGAAAGAAAGCGTTTTTGTACAACTTCATAGAAATAGCTGTAACTTTTGATAGAAGACTCAGACAAACATGTTTATGGCTTTATCTTATAGAACTCAAGGTTCCCGTGCTGGGCAAACAGGTTTTGCAGCTGTTTGAGCTAAGATTTCCAAGTTATTCACATAATGAAAACTTATACTTTGTTTCGGTCGAGTTCCCCATTCAAATGCATGTAACAGTGAGAAACGCACTGTCTTGGCGAAAGAAAGCGTTTTTGTACAACTTCATATGAATAGCTGTAACTTTTGATAGAAGACTCGGATAGACATGTTTATGGCTTTATCTTATAGAACTCAAGGTTCCCGTGCTGGGAAAACAGGTTTTGCAGCTGTTTGAGCTAAGATTTCCAAGTTATTCACATAATGAAAACCTATACTTTGTTTCGGTCGAGTTCCCCATTCAAATGCATGTAACAGTGAGAAACGCACTGTCTTGGCGAAAGAAAGCGTTTTTGTACAACTTCATAGAAATAGCTGTAACTTTTGATAGAAGACTCAGACAAACATGTTTATGGCTTTATATTATAGAACTCAAGGTTCATGTGCTGGGCAAACAGGTTTTGCAGCTGTTTGAGCTAAGATTTCCAAGTTATTCACATAATGAAAACCTATACTTTGTTTCGGTCGAGTTCCCCATTCAAATGCATGTAACAGTGAGAAACGCACTGTCTTGGCGAAAGAAAGCGTTTTTGTACAACTTCATAGAAATAGCTGTAACTTTTGATAGAAGACTCGGACAAACATGTTTATGGCCTTATCTTATAGAACTCAAGGTTCCCGTGCTGGGCAAACAGGTTTTGCAGCTGTGTGAGCTAAGATTTCCAAGTTATTCACATAATGAAAACCTATACTTTGTTTCGGTCGAGTTCCCCATTCAAATGCATGTAACAGTGAGAAACGCACTGTCTTGGCGAAAGAAAGCTATTTTGTACAACTTCATATGAATAGCTGTAACTTTTGATAGAAGACTCGGATACACATGTTTATGGCTTTATCTTATAGAACTCAAGGTCTCCGTGCTGGGAAAACAGGTTTTGCAGCTGTTTGAGCTAAGATTTCCAAGTTATTCACATAATGAAAACTTATACTTTGTTTCGGTCGAGTTCCCCATTCAAATTCATGTAACAGTGAGAAACGCACTGTCTTGGCGAAAGAAAGCGTTTTTGTACAACTTCATAGAAATAGCTGTAACTTTTGATAGAAGACTCAGACAAACATGTTTATGGCCTTATATTATAGAACTCAAGGTCCCCGTGCTGGCAAAACAGGTTTTGCAGCTGTTTGAGCTAAGATTTCCAAGTTATTCACATAATGAAAACCTATACTTTGTTTCGGTCGAGTTCCCCATTCAAATGCATGTAACAGTGAGAAACGCACTGTCTTGGCGAAAGAAAGCGTTTTTGTACAACTTCATAGAAATAGCTGTAACTTTTGATAGAAGACTCGGATACACATGTTTATGGCTTTATCTTATAGAACTCAAGGTTCCCGTGCTGGGCAAACAGGTTTTGCAGCTGTTTGAGCTAAGATTTCCAAGTTATTCACATAATGAAAACCTATACTTTGTTTCGGTCGAGTTCCCCATTCAAATGCATGTAACAGTGAGAAACGCACTGTCTTGGCGAAAGAAAGCGTTTTTGTACAACTTCATAGAAATAGCTGTAACTTTTGATAGAAGACTCAGACAAACATGTTTATGGCTTTATCTTATAGAACTCAAGGTCTCCGTGCTGGGAAAACAGGTTTTGCAGCTGTTTAAGCTAAGATTTCCAAGTTATTCACATAATGAAAACGTATACTTTGTTTTGGTCGAGTTCCCCATTCAAATGCATGTAACAGTGAGAAGCGCACTGTCTTGGCGAAAGAAAGCTATTTTGTACAACTTCATATAAATAGCTGTAACTTTTGATAGAAGACTCGGATACACATGTTTATAGCTTTATCTTATAGAACTCACATTCCCCGTGCTGGGCAAACAGGTTTTGCAGCTGTTTGAGCTAAGATTTCCAAGTTATTCACATAATGAAAACCTATACTTTGTTTCGGTCGAGTTCCCCATTCAAATGCATGTAACAGTGAGAAACGCACTGTCTTGGCGAAAGAAAGCGTTTTTGTACAACTTCATATGAATAGCTGTAACTTTTGATAGAAGACTCGGATACACATGTTTATGGCTTTATCTTATAGAACTCAAGGTTCCCGTGCTGGGAAAACAGGTTTTGCAGCTGTTTGAGCTAAGATTTCCAAGTTATTCACATAATGAAAACCTATACTTTGTTTCGGTCGAGTTCCCCATTCAAATGCATGTAACAGTGAGAAACGCACTGTCTTGGCGAAAGAAAGCGTTTTTGTACAACTTCATAGAAATAGCTGTAACTTTTGATAGAAGACTCGGATTCACATGTTTATGGCTTTATCTTATAGAACTCAAGGTTCCCGTGCTGGGAAAACAGGTTTTGCAGCTGATTGAGCTAAGATTTCCAAGTTATTCACATAATGAAAACCTATACTTTGTTTCGGTCGAGTTCCCCATTCAAATGCATGTAACAGTGAGAAACGCACTGTCTTGGCGAAAGAAAGCGTTTTTGTACAACTTCATATAAATAGCTGTAACTTTTGATAGAAGACTCAGACAAACATGTTTATGGCTTTATCTTATAGAACTCAAGGTCTCCGTGCTGGGAAAACAGTTTTTGCAGCTGTTTGAGCTAAGATTTCCAAGTTATTCACATAATGAAAACCTATACTTTGTTTCGGTCGAGTTCCCCATTCAAATGCATGTAACAGTGAGAAACGCACTGTCTTGGCGAAAGAAAGCGTTTTTGTACAACTTCATAGAAATAGCTGTAACTTTTGATAGAAGACTCAGACAAACATGTTTATGGCCTTATATTATAGAACTCAAGGTCTCCGTGCTGGGAAAACAGGTTTTGCAGCTGTTTGAGCTAAGATTTCCAAGTTATTCACATAATGAAAACCTATACTTTGTTTCGGTCGAGTTCCCCATTCAAATGCATGTAACAGTGAGAAACGCACTGTCTTGGCGAAAGAAAGCGTTTTTGTACAACTTCATATAAATAGCTGTAACTTTTGATAGAAGACTCGGATACACATGTTTATGGCTTTATCTTATAGAACTCAACGTTCCCGTGCTGGGAAAACAGGTTTTGCAGCTGTTTGAGCTAAGATTTCCAAGTTATTCACATAATGAAAACCTATACTTTGTTTCGGTCGAGTTCCCCATTCAAATGCATGTAACAGTGAGAAACGCACTGTCTTGGCGAAAGAAAGCGTTTTTGTACAACTTCATATAAATAGCTGTAACTTTTGATAGAAGACTCGGATACACATGTTTATAGCTTTATCTTATAGAACTCACATTCCCCGTGCTGGGCAAACAGGTTTTGCAGCTGTTTGAGCTAAGATTTCCAAGTTATTCACATAATGAAAACCTATACTTTGTTTCGGTTGAGTTCCCCATTCAAATGCATGTAACAGTGAGAAACGCACTGTCTTGGCGAAAGAAAGCGTTTTTGTACAACTTCATAGAAATAGCTGTAACTTTTGATAGAAGACTCAGACAAACATGTTTATGGCCTTATATTATAGAACTCAAGGTCTCCGTGCTGGGAAAACAGGTTTTGCAGATGTTTGAGCTAAGATTTCCAAGTTATTCACATAATGAAAACCTATACTTTGTTTCGGTCGAGTTCCCCATTCAAATGCATGTAACAGTGAGAAACGCACTGTCTTGGCGAAAGAAAGCGTTTTTGTACAACTTCATAGAAATAGCTGTAACTTTTGATAGAAGACTCAGACAAACATGTTTATGGCTTTATCTTATAGAACTCAAGGTCTCCGTGCTGGGAAAACAGTTTTTGCAGCTGTTTGAGCTAAGATTTCCAAGTTATTCACATAATGAAAACCTATACTTTGTTTCGGTCGAGTTCCCCATTCAAATGCATGTAACAGTGAGAAACGCACTGTCTTGGCGAAAGAAAGCGTTTTTGTACAACTTCATAGAAATAGCTGTAACTTTTGATAGAAGACTCGGATACACATGTTTATGGCTTTATCTTATAGAAGTCAAGGTTCATGTGCTGGGCAAACAGGTTTTGCAGCTGTTTGAGCTAAGATTTCCAAGTTATTCACATAATGAAAACTTATACTTTGTTTCGGTGGAGTTCCCCATTCAAATGCATGTAACAGTGAGAAACGCACTGTCTTGGCAAAAGAAAGCGTTTTTGTACAACTTCATATGAATAGCTGTAACTTTTGATAGAAGACTCGGATACACATGTTTATGGCTTTATCTTATAGAACTCAAGGTTCCTGTGCTGGGCAAACAGGTTTTGCAGCTGTTTGAGCTAAGATTTCCAAGTTATTCACATAATGAAAACCTATACTTTGTTTCGGTCGAGTTCCCCATTCAAATGCATGTAACAGTGAGAAACGCACTGTCTTGGCGAAAGAAAGCGTTTTTGTACAACTTCATAGAAATAGCTGTAACTTTTGATAGAAGACTCAGACAAACATGTTTATGGCCTTATCTTATAGAACTCAAGGTCTCCGTGCTGGGAAAACAGGTTTTGCAGCTGTTTGAGCTAAGATTTCCAAGTTATTCACATAATGAAAACGTATACTTTGTTTCGGTCGAGTTCCCCATTCAAATGCATGTAACAGTGAGAAACGCACTGTCTTGGCGAAAGAAAGCGTTTTTGTACAACTTCATAGAAATAGCTGTAACTTTTGATAGAAGACTCGGATACACATGTTTATGGCTTTATCTTATAGAACTCAAGGTTCCCGTGCTGGGCAAACAGGTTTTGCAGCTGTTTGAGCTAAGATTTCCAAGTTATTCACATAATGAAAACCTATACTTTGTTTCGGTCGAGTTCCCCATTCAAATTCATGTAACAGTGAGAAACGCACTGTCTTGGCGAAAGAAAGCGTTTTTGTACAACTTCATAGAAATAGCTGTAACTTTTGATAGAAGACTCAGACAAACATGTTTATGGCCTTATATTATAGAACTCAAGGTCCCCGTGCTGGCAAAACAGGTTTTGCAGCTGTTTGAGCTAAGATTTCCAAGTTATTCACATAATGAAAACCTATACTTTGTTTCGGTCGAGTTCCCCATTCAAATGCATGTAACAGTGAGAAACGCACTGTCTTGGCGAAAGAAAGCGTTTTTGTACAACTTCATAGAAATAGCTGTAACTTTTGATAGAAGACTCGGATACACATGTTTATGGCTTTATCTTATAGAACTCAAGGTTCCCGTGCTGGGCAAACAGGTTTTGCAGCTGTTTGAGCTAAGATTTCCAAGTTATTCACATAATGAAAACCTATACTTTGTTTCGGTCGAGTTCCCCATTCAAATGCATGTAACAGTGAGAAACGCACTGTCTTGGCGAAAGAAAGCGTTTTTGTACAACTTCATAGAAATAGCTGTAACTTTTGATAGAAGACTCAGACAAACATGTTTATGGCCTTATCTTATAGAACTCAAGGTCTCCGTGCTGGGAAAACAGGTTTTGCAGCTGTTTGAGCTAAGATTTCCAAGTTATTCACATAATAAAAACTTATACTTTGTTTCGGTCGAGTTCCCCATTCAAATGCATGTAACAGTGAGAAACGCACTGTCTTGGCGAAAGAAAGCGTTTTTGTACAACTTCATATAAATAGCTGTAACTTTTGATAGAAGACTCGGATACACATGTTTATGGCTTTATCTTATAGAACTCAAGGTTCCCGTGCTGGGCAAACAGGTTTTGCAGCTGTTTGAGCTAAGATTTCCAAGTTATTCACATAATGAAAACCTATACTTTGTTTCGGTCGAGTTCCCCATTCAAATGCATGTAACAGTGAGAAACGCACTGTCTTGGCGAAAGAAAGCGTTTTTGTACAACTTCATAGAAATAGCTGTAACTTTTGATAGAAGACTCAGACAAACATGTTTATGGCCTTATATTATAGAACTCAAGGTCCCCGTGCTGGGAAAACAGGTTTTGCAGCTGTTTGAGCTAAGATTTCCAAGTTATTCACATAATGAAAACCTATACTTTGTTTCGGTCGAGTTCCCCATTCAAATGCATGTAACAGTGAGAAACGCACTGTCTTGGCGAAAGAAAGCGTTTTTGTACAACTTCATAGAAATAGCTGTAACTTTTGATAGAAGACTCAGACAAACATGTTTATGGCCTTATATTATAGAACTCAAGGTCTCCGTGCTGGGAAAACAGGTTTTGCAGCTGTTTGAGCTAAGATTTCCAAGTTATTCACATAATGAAAACCTATACTTTGTTTCGGTCGAGTTCCCCATTCAAATGCATGTAACAGTGAGAAACGCACTGTCTTGGCGAAAGAAAGCGTTTTTGTACAACTTCATATAAATAGCTGTAACTTTTGATAGAAGACTCGGATACACATGTTTATGGCTTTATCTTATAGAACTCAACGTTCCCGTGCTGGGAAAACAGGTTTTGCAGCTGTTTGAGCTAAGATTTCCAAGTTATTCACATAATGAAAACCTATACTTTGTTTCGGTCGAGTTCCCCATTCAAATGCATGTAACAGTGAGAAACGCACTGTCTTGGCGAAAGAAAGCGTTTTTGTACAACTTCATAGAAATAGCTGTAACTTTTGATAGAAGACTCAGACAAACATGTTTATGGCTTTATCTTATAGAACTCAAGGTCTCCGTGCTGGGAAAACAGGTTTTGCAGCTGTTTAAGCTAAGATTTCCAAGTTATTCACATAATGAAAACGTATACTTTGTTTTGGTCGAGTTCCCCATTCAAATGCATGTAACAGTGAGAAGCGCACTGTCTTGGCGAAAGAAAGCTATTTTGTACAACTTCATATAAATAGCTGTAACTTTTGATAGAAGACTCGGATACACATGTTTATAGCTTTATCTTATAGAACTCACATTCCCCGTGCTGGGCAAACAGGTTTTGCAGCTGTTTGAGCTAAGATTTCCAAGTTATTCACATAATGAAAACCTATACTTTGTTTCGGTTGAGTTCCCCATTCAAATGCATGTAACAGTGAGAAACGCACTGTCTTGGCGAAAGAAAGCGTTTTTGTACAACTTCATATGAATAGCTGTAACTTTTGATAGAAGACTCAGACAAACATGTTTATGGCCTTATATTATAGAACTCAAGGTCTCCGTGCTGGGAAAACAGGTTTTGCAGATGTTTGAGCTAAGATTTCCAAGTTATTCACATAATGAAAACCTATACTTTGTTTCGGTCGAGTTCCCCATTCAAATGCATGTAACAGTGAGAAACGCACTGTCTTGGCGAAAGAAAGCGTTTTTGTACAACTTCATATAAATAGCTGTAACTTTTGATAGAAGACTCAGACAAACATGTTTATGGCTTTATCTTATAGAACTCAAGGTCTCCGTGCTGGGAAAACAGTTTTTGCAGCTGTTTGAGCTAAGATTTCCAAGTTATTCACATAATGAAAACCTATACTTTGTTTCGGTCGAGTTCCCCATTCAAATGCATGTAACAGTGAGAAACGCACTGTCTTGGCGAAAGAAAGCGTTTTTGTACAACTTCATAGAAATAGCTGTAACTTTTGATAGAAGACTCAGACAAACATGTTTATGGCCTTATATTATAGAACTCAAGGTCCCCGTGCTGGGAAAACAGGTTTTGCAGCTGTTTGAGCTAAGATTTCCAAGTTATTCACATAATGAAAACATATACTTTGTTTCGGTCGAGTTCCCCATTCAAATGCATGTAACAGTGAGAAACGCACTGTCTTGGTGAAAGAAAGCATTTTTGTACAATTTCATAGAAATAGCTGTAACTTTTGATAGAAGACTCAGACAAACATGTTTATGGCCTTATATTATAGAACTCAAGGTCCCCGTGCTGGGAAAACAGGTTTTGCAGCTGTTTGAGCTAAGATTTCCAAGTTATTCACATAATGAAAACTTATACTTTGTTTCGGTGGAGTTCCCCATTCAAATGCATGTAACAGTGAGAAACACACTGTCTTGGCAAAAGAAAGCGTTTTTGTACAACTTCATATGAATAGCTGTAACTTTTGATAGAAGACTCGGATACACATGTTTATGGCTTTATCTTATAGAACTCAAGGTTCCCGTGCTGGGCAAACAGGTTTTGCAGCTGTGTGAGCTAAGATTTCCAAGTTATTCACATAATGAAAACCTATACTTTGTTTCGGTCGAGTTCCCCATTCAAATGCATGTAACAGTGAGAAACGCACTGTCTTGGCGAAAGAAAGCTATTTTGTACAACTTCATATGAATAGCTGTAACTTTTGATAGAAGACTCGGATACACATGTTTATGGCTTTATCTTATAGAACTCAAGGTTCCTGTGCTGGGCAAACAGGTTTTGCAGCTGTTTGAGCTAAGATTTCCAAGTTATTCACATAATGAAAACCTATACTTTGTTTCGGTCGAGTTCCCCATTCAAATGCATGTAACAGTGAGAAACGCACTGTCTTGGCGAAAGAAAGCGTTTTTGTACAACTTCATAGAAATAGCTGTAACTTTTGATAGAAGACTCAGACAAACATGTTTATGGCCTTATCTTATAGAACTCAAGGTCTCCGTGCTGGGAAAACAGGTTTTGCAGCTGTTTGAGCTAAGATTTCCAAGTTATTCACATAATGAAAACGTATACTTTGTTTCGGTCGAGTTCCCCATTCAAATGCATGTAACAGTGAGAAACGCACTGTCTTGGCGAAAGAAAGCGTTTTTGTACAACTTCATATAAATAGCTGTAACTTTTGATAGAAGACTCGGATACACATGTTTATGGCTTTATCTTATAGAACTCAAGGTTCCCGTGCTGGGCAAACAGGTTTTGCAGCTGTTTGAGCTAAGATTTCCAAGTTATTCACATAATGAAAACCTATACTTTGTTTCGGTCGAGTTCCCCATTCAAATTCATGTAACAGTGAGAAACGCACTGTCTTGGCGAAAGAAAGCGTTTTTGTACAACTTCATAGAAATAGCTGTAACTTTTGATAGAAGACTCAGACAAACATGTTTATGGCCTTATCTTATAGAACTCAAGGTCTCCGTGCTGGGAAAACAGGTTTTGCAGCTGTTTGAGCTAAGATTTCCAAGTTATTCACATAATGAAAACTTATACTTTGTTTCGGTGGAGTTCCCCATTCAAATGCATGTAACAGTGAGAAACGCACTGTCTTGGCGAAAGAAAGCGTTTTTGTACAACTTCATAGAAATAGCTGTAACTTTTGATAGAAGACTCAGACAAACATGTTTATGGCCTTATATTATAGAACTCAAGGTCCCCGTGCTGGGAAAACAGGTTTTGCAGCTGTTTGAGCTAAGATTTCCAAGTTATTCACATAATGAAAACTTATACTTTGTTTCGGTGGAGTTCCCCATTCAAATGCATGTAACAGTGAGAAACGCACTGTCTTGGCGAAAGAAAGCGTTTTTGTACAACTTCATAGAAATAGCTGTAACTTTTGATAGAAGACTCAGACAAACATGTTTATGGCCTTATATTATAGAACTCAAGGTCCCCGTGCTGGGAAAACAGGTTTTGCAGCTGTTTGAGCTAAGATTTCCAAGTTATTCACATAATGAAAACCTATACTTTGTTTCGGTCGAGTTCCCCATTCAAATGCATGTAACAGTGAGAAACGCACTGTCTTGGCGAAAGAAAGCGTTTTTGTACAACTTCATAGAAATAGCTGTAACTTTTGATAGAAGACTCAGACAAACATGTTTATGGCCTTATATTATAGAACTCAAGGTCCCCGTGCTGGGAAAACAGGTTTTGCAGCTGATTGAGCTAAGATTTCCAAGTTATTCACATAATGAAAACATATACTTTGTTTCGGTCGAGTTCCCCATTCAAATGCATGTAACAGTGAGAAACGCACTGTCTTGGTGAAAGAAAGCGTTTTTGTACAACTTCATAGAAATAGCTGTAACTTTTGATAGAAGACTCAGACAAACATGTTTATGGCCTTATATTATAGAACTCAAGGTCTCCGTGCTGGGCAAACAGGTTTTGCAGCTGTTTGAGCTAAGATTTCCAAGTTATTCACATAATGAAAACATATACTTTGTTTCGGTCGAGTTCCCCATTCAAATGCATGTAACAGTGAGAAACGCACTGTCTTGGCGAAAGAAAGCGTTTTTGTACAACTTCATAGAAATAGCTGTAACTTTTGATAGAAGACTCAGACAAACATGTTTATGGCTTTATCTTATAGAACTCAAGGTCTCCGTGCTGGGAAAACAGGTTTTGCAGCTGTTTGAGCTAAGATTTCCAAGTTATTCACATAATGAAAACGTATACTTTGTTTTGGTCGAGTTCCCCATTCAAATGCATGTAACAGTGAGAAGCGCACTGTCTTGGCGAAAGAAAGCTATTTTGTACAACTTCATAGAAATAGCTGTAACTTTTGATAGAAGACTCAGACAAACATGTTTATG
This sequence comes from Copadichromis virginalis, assembly GCF_057382275.1. Classification (NCBI taxonomy): domain Eukaryota; kingdom Metazoa; phylum Chordata; class Actinopteri; order Cichliformes; family Cichlidae; genus Copadichromis; species Copadichromis virginalis. The sequence continues at coordinate 4,841,472 of NC_140622.1, forward strand.
GCTTTATCTTATAGAACTCAAGGTCCCCGTGCTGGGAAAACAGGTTTTGCAGCTGTTTGAGCTAAGATTTCCAAGTTATTCACATAATGAAAACGTATACTTTGTTTTGGTCGAGTTCCCCATTCAAATGCATGTAACAGTGAGAAACGCACTGTCTTGGCGAAAGAAAGCGTTTTTGTACAACTTCATAGAAATAGCTGTAACTTTTGATAGAAGACTCAGACAAACATGTTTATGGCTTTATCTTATAGAACTCAAGGTCCCCGTGCTGGGAAAACAGGTTTTGCAGCTGTTTGAGCTAAGATTTCCAAGTTATTCACATAATGAAAACCTATACTTTGTTTCGGTCGAGTTCCCCATTCAAATGCATGTAACAGTGAGAAACGCACTGTCTTGGCGAAAGAAAGCGTTTTTGTACAACTTCATATGAATAGCTGTAACTTTTGATAGAAGACTCAGACAAACATGTTTATGGCTTTATCTTATAGAACTCAAGGTCCCCGTGCTGGGAAAACAGGTTTTGCAGCTGTTTGAGCTAAGATTTCCAAGTTATTCACATAATGAAAACTTATACTTTGTTTCGGTCGAGTTCCCCATTCAAATGCATGTAACAGTGAGAAACGCACTGTCTTGGCGAAAGAAAGCGTTTTTGTACAACTTCATAGAAATAGCTGTAACTTTTGATAGAAGACTCAGACAAACATGTTTATGGCCTTATATTATAGAACTCAAGGTCCCCGTGCTGGGAAAACAGGTTTTGCAGCTGTTTGAGCTAAGATTTCCAAGTTATTCACATAATGAAAACCTATACTTTGTTTCGGTCGAGTTCCCCATTCAAATGCATGTAACAGTGAGAAACGCACTGTCTTGGCGAAAGAAAGCGTTTTTGTACAACTTCATAGAAATAGCTGTAACTTTTGATAGAAGACTCAGACAAACATGTTTATGGCCTTATATTATAGAACTCAAGGTCCCCGTGCTGGGAAAACAGGTTTTGCAGCTGATTGAGCTAAGATTTCCAAGTTATTCACATAATGAAAACATATACTTTGTTTCGGTCGAGTTCCCCATTCAAATGCATGTAACAGTGAGAAACGCACTGTCTTGGTGAAAGAAAGCGTTTTTGTACAACTTCATAGAAATAGCTGTAACTTTTGATAGAAGACTCAGACAAACATGTTTATGGCTTTATCTTATAGAACTCAAGGTCCCCGTGCTGGGAAAACAGGTTTTGCAGCTGTTTGAGCTAAGATTTCCAAGTTATTCACATAATGAAAACCTATACTTTGTTTCGGTCGAGTTCCCCATTCAAATGCATGTAACAGTGAGAAACGCACTGTCTTGGCGAAAGAAAGCGTTTTTGTACAACTTCATAGAAATAGCTGTAACTTTTGATAGAAGACTCAGACAAACATGTTTATGGCCTTATATTATAGAACTCAAGGTCCCCGTGCTGGGAAAACAGGTTTTGCAGCTGTTTGAGCTAAGATTTCCAAGTTATTCACATAATGAAAACCTATACTTTGTTTCGGTCGAGTTCCCCATTCAAATGCATGTAACAGTGAGAAACGCACTGTCTTGGCGAAAGAAAGCGTTTTTGTACAACTTCATAGAAATAGCTGTAACTTTTGATAGAAGACTCAGACAAACATGTTTATGGCCTTATATTATAGAACTCAAGGTCTCCGTGCTGGGCAAACAGGTTTTGCAGCTGTTTGAGCTAAGATTTCCAAGTTATTCACATAATGAAAACCTATACTTTGTTTCGGTCGAGTTCCCCATTAGAAATGCATGTAACAGTGAGAAACGCACTGTCTTGGCGAAAGAAAGCGTTTTTGTACAACTTCATATAAATAGCTGTAACTTTTGATAGAAGACTCAGACAAACATGTTTATGGCCTTATATTATAGAACTCAAGGTCTCCGTGCTGGGAAAACAGGTTTTGCAGCTGTTTAAGCTAAGATTTCCAAGTTATTCACATAATGAAAACCTATACTTTGTTTTGGTCGAGTTCCCCATTCAAATGCATGTAACAGTGAGAAGCGCACTGTCTTGGCGAAAGAAAGCTATTTTGTACAACTTCATAGAAATAGCTGTAACTTTTGATAGAAGACTCAGACAAACATGTTTATGGCTTTATCTTATAGAACTCAAGGTCCCCGTGCTGGGAAAACAGGTTTTGCAGCTGTTTGAGCTAAGATTTCCAAGTTATTCACATAATGAAAACGTATACTTTGTTTTGGTCGAGTTCCCCATTCAAATGCATGTAACAGTGAGAAACGCACTGTCTTGGCGAAAGAAAGCGTTTTTGTACAACTTCATAGAAATAGCTGTAACTTTTGATAGAAGACTCAGACAAACATGTTTATGGCTTTATCTTATAGAACTCAAGGTCCCCGTGCTGGGAAAACAGGTTTTGCAGCTGTTTGAGCTAAGATTTCCAAGTTATTCACATAATGAAAACCTATACTTTGTTTCGGTCGAGTTCCCCATTCAAATGCATGTAACAGTGAGAAACGCACTGTCTTGGCGAAAGAAAGCGTTTTTGTACAACTTCATATGAATAGCTGTAACTTTTGATAGAAGACTCAGACAAACATGTTTATGGCTTTATCTTATAGAACTCAAGGTCCCCGTGCTGGGAAAACAGGTTTTGCAGCTGTTTGAGCTAAGATTTCCAAGTTATTCACATAATGAAAACTTATACTTTGTTTCGGTCGAGTTCCCCATTCAAATGCATGTAACAGTGAGAAACGCACTGTCTTGGCGAAAGAAAGCGTTTTTGTACAACTTCATAGAAATAGCTGTAACTTTTGATAGAAGACTCAGACAAACATGTTTATGGCCTTATATTATAGAACTCAAGGTCCCCGTGCTGGGAAAACAGGTTTTGCAGCTGTTTGAGCTAAGATTTCCAAGTTATTCACATAATGAAAACCTATACTTTGTTTCGGTCGAGTTCCCCATTCAAATGCATGTAACAGTGAGAAACGCACTGTCTTGGCGAAAGAAAGCGTTTTTGTACAACTTCATAGAAATAGCTGTAACTTTTGATAGAAGACTCAGACAAACATGTTTATGGCCTTATATTATAGAACTCAAGGTCCCCGTGCTGGGAAAACAGGTTTTGCAGCTGATTGAGCTAAGATTTCCAAGTTATTCACATAATGAAAACATATACTTTGTTTCGGTCGAGTTCCCCATTCAAATGCATGTAACAGTGAGAAACGCACTGTCTTGGTGAAAGAAAGCGTTTTTGTACAACTTCATAGAAATAGCTGTAACTTTTGATAGAAGACTCAGACAAACATGTTTATGGCTTTATCTTATAGAACTCAAGGTCCCCGTGCTGGGAAAACAGGTTTTGCAGCTGTTTGAGCTAAGATTTCCAAGTTATTCACATAATGAAAACCTATACTTTGTTTCGGTCGAGTTCCCCATTCAAATGCATGTAACAGTGAGAAACGCACTGTCTTGGCGAAAGAAAGCGTTTTTGTACAACTTCATAGAAATAGCTGTAACTTTTGATAGAAGACTCAGACAAACATGTTTATGGCCTTATATTATAGAACTCAAGGTCCCCGTGCTGGGAAAACAGGTTTTGCAGCTGTTTGAGCTAAGATTTCCAAGTTATTCACATAATGAAAACCTATACTTTGTTTCGGTCGAGTTCCCCATTCAAATGCATGTAACAGTGAGAAACGCACTGTCTTGGCGAAAGAAAGCGTTTTTGTACAACTTCATAGAAATAGCTGTAACTTTTGATAGAAGACTCAGACAAACATGTTTATGGCCTTATATTATAGAACTCAAGGTCTCCGTGCTGGGCAAACAGGTTTTGCAGCTGTTTGAGCTAAGATTTCCAAGTTATTCACATAATGAAAACCTATACTTTGTTTCGGTCGAGTTCCCCATTAGAAATGCATGTAACAGTGAGAAACGCACTGTCTTGGCGAAAGAAAGCGTTTTTGTACAACTTCATATAAATAGCTGTAACTTTTGATAGAAGACTCAGACAAACATGTTTATGGCCTTATATTATAGAACTCAAGGTCTCCGTGCTGGGAAAACAGGTTTTGCAGCTGTTTAAGCTAAGATTTCCAAGTTATTCACATAATGAAAACCTATACTTTGTTTCGGTCGAGTTCCCCATTAGAAATGCATGTAACAGTGAGAAACGCACTGTCTTGGCGAAAGAAAGCGTTTTTGTACAACTTCATAGAAATAGCTGTAACTTTTGATAGAAGACTCAGACAAACATGTTTATGGCCTTATATTATAGAACTCAAGGTCTCCGTGCTGGGAAAACAGGTTTTGCAGCTGTTTGAGCTAAGATTTCCAAGTTATTCACATAATGAAAACTTATACTTTGTTTCGGTCGAGTTCCCCATTCAAATGCATGTAACAGTGAGAAACGCACTGTCTTGGCGAAAGAAAGCGTTTTTGTACAACTTCATATGAATAGCTGTAACTTTTGATAGAAGACTCAGACAAACATGTTTATGGCTTTATATTATAGAACTCAAGGTCCCCGTGCTGGGAAAACAGGTTTTGCAGCTGTTTGAGCTAAGATTTCCAAGTTATTCACATAATGAAAACCTATACTTTGTTTCGGTCGAGTTCCCCATTCAAATGCATGTAACAGTGAGAAACGCACTGTCTTGGCGAAAGAAAGCGTTTTTGTACAACTTCATAGAAATAGCTGTAACTTTTGATAGAAGACTCGGACAAACATGTTTATGGCCTTATCTTATAGAACTCAAGGTCTCCGTGCTGGGAAAACAGGTTATGCAGCTGTTTGAGCTAAGATTTCCAAGTTATTCACATAATGAAAACATATACTTTGTTTCGGTCGAGTTCCCCATTCAAATGCATGTAACAGTGAGAAACGCACTGTCTTGGCGAAAGAAAGCGTTTTTGTACAACTTCATAGAAATAGCTGTAACTTTTGATAGAAGACTCGGACAAACATGTTTATGGCCTTATCTTTTAGAACTCAAGGTCTCCGTGCTGGGAAAACAGGTTATGCAGCTGTTTGAGCTAAGATTTCCAAGTTATTCACATAATGAAAACATATACTTTGTTTCGGTCGAGTTCCCCATTCAAATGCATGTAACAGTGAGAAACGCACTGTCTTGGCGAAAGAAAGCGTTTTTGTACAACTTCATATGAATAGCTGTAACTTTTGATAGAAGACTCAGACAAACATGTTTATGGCTTTATATTATAGAACTCAAGGTCCCCGTGCTGGGAAAACAGGTTTTGCAGCTGTTTGAGCTAAGATTTCCAAGTTATTCACATAATGAAAACCTATACTTTGTTTTGGTCGAGTTCCCCATTCAAATGCATGTAACAGTGAGAAACGCACTGTCTTGGCGAAAGAAAGCGTTTTTGTACAACTTCATAGAAATAGCTGTAACTTTTGATAGAAGACTCAGACAAACATGTTTATGGCTTTATATTATAGAACTCAAGGTCCCCGTGCTGGGAAAACAGGTTTTGCAGCTGTTTGAGCTAAGATTTCCAAGTTATTCACATAATGAAAACCTATACTTTGTTTCGGTCGAGTTCCCCATTCAAATGCATGTAACAGTGAGAAACGCACTGTCTTGGCGAAAGAAAGCTATTTTGTACAACTTCATATAAATAGCTGTAACTTTTGATAGAAGACTCGGATACACATGTTTATGGCTTTATCTTATAGATCTCACGTTCCCCGTGCTGGGCAAACAGGTTTTGCAGCTGTTTGAGCTAAGATTTCCAAGTTATTCACATAATGAAAACTTATACTTTGTTTCGGTGGAGTTCCCCATTCAAATGCATGTAACAGTGAGAAACGCATTGTCTTGGCAAAAGAAAGCGTTTTTGTACAACTTCATATGAATAGCTGTAACTTTTGATAGAAGACTCGGATACACATGTTTATGGCTTTATCTTATAGAACTCAAGGTTCCCGTGCTGGGCAAACAGGTTTTGCAGCTGTTTGAGCTAAGATTTCCAAGTTATTCACATAATGAAAACCTATACTTTGTTTCGGTCGAGTTCCCCATTCAAATGCATGTAACAGTGAGAAACGCACTGTCTTGGCGAAAGAAAGCTATTTTGTACAACTTCATAGAAATAGCTGTAACTTTTGATAGAAGACTCAGACAAACATGTTTATGGCCTTATATTATAGAACTCAAGGTCTCCGTGCTGGGAAAACAGGTTTTGCAGCTGTTTGAGCTAAGATTTCCAAGTTATTCACATAATGAAAACATATACTTTGTTTCGGTCGAGTTCCCCATTCAAATGCATGTAACAGTGAGAAACGCACTGTCTTGGCGAAAGAAAGCGTTTTTGTACAACTTCATATAAATAGCTGTAACTTTTGATAGAAGACTCGGATACACATGTTTATGGCTTTATCTTATAGAACTCAAGGTTCCCGTGCTGGGAAAACAGGTTTTGCAGCTGTTTGAGCTAAGATTTCCAAGTTATTCACATAATGAAAACCTATACTTTGTTTCGGTCGAGTTCCCCATTCAAATGCATGTAACAGTGAGAAACGCACTGTCTTGGCGAAAGAAAGCGTTTTTGTACAACTTCATAGAAATAGCTGTAACTTTTGATAGAAGACTCAGACAAACATGTTTATGGCCTTATATTATAGAACTCAAGGTCTCCGTGCTGGGAAAACAGGTTTTGCAGCTGTTTAAGCTAAGATTTCCAAGTTATTCACATAATGAAAACGTATACTTTGTTTTGGTCGAGTTCCCCATTCAAATGCATGTAACAGTGAGAAACGCACTGTCTTGGCGAAAGAAAGCGTTTTTGTACAACTTCATATGAATAGCTGTAACTTTTGATAGAAGACTCAGACAAACATGTTTATGGCTTTATCTTATAGAACTCAAGGTCTCCGTGCTGGGAAAACAGGTTTTGCAGCTGTTTGAGCTAAGATTTCCAAGTTATTCACATAATGAAAACCTATACTTTGTTTCGGTCGAGTTCCCCATTCAAATGCATGTAACAGTGAGAAATGCACTGTCTTGGCGAAAGAAAGCGTTTTTGTACAACTTCATAGAAATAGCTGTAACTTTTGATAGAAGACTCAGACAAACATGTTTATGGCCTTATCTTATAGAACTCAAGGTCTCCGTGCTGGGAAAACAGGTTTTGCAGCTGTTTGAGCTAAGATTTCCAAGTTATTCACATAATGAAAACCTATACTTTGTTTCGGTCGAGTTCCCCATTCAAATGCATGTAACAGTGAGAAACGCACTGTCTTGGCGAAAGAAAGCGTTTTTGTACAACTTCATAGAAATAGCTGTAACTTTTGATAGAAGACTCAGACAAACATGTTTATGGCCTTATATTATAGAACTCAAGGTCCCCGTGCTGGGAAAACAGGTTTTGCAGCTGTTTGAGCTAAGATTTCCAAGTTATTCACATAATGAAAACCTATACTTTGTTTCGGTCGAGTTCCCCATTCAAATGCATGTAACAGTGAGAAACGCACTGTCTTGGCGAAAGAAAGCGTTTTTGTACAACTTCATAGAAATAGCTGTAACTTTTGATAGAAGACTCGGATACACATGTTTATGGCTTTATCTTATAGAACTCAAGGTTCCTGTGCTGGGCAAACAGGTTTTGCAGCTGTTTGAGCTAAGATTTCCAAGTTATTCACATAATGAAAACCTATACTTTGTTTCGGTCGAGTTCCCCATTCAAATGCATGTAACAGTGAGAAACGCACTGTCTTGGCGAAAGAAAGCGTTTTTGTACAACTTCATAGAAATAGCTGTAACTTTTGATAGAAGACTCAGACAAACATATTTATGGCTTTATCTTATAGAACTCAAGGTTCCCGTGCTGGGCAAACAGGTTTTGCAGCTGTTTGAGCTAAGATTTCCAAGTTATTCACATAATGAAAACTTATACTTTGTTTCGGTGGAGTTCCCCATTCAAATGCATGTAACAGTGAGAAACGCACTGTCTTGGCAAAAGAAAGCGTTTTTGTACAACTTCATATGAATAGCTGTAACTTTTGATAGAAGACTCGGATACACATGTTTATGGCTTTATCTTATAGAACTCAAGGTTCCCGTGCTGGGCAAACAGGTTTTGCAGCTGTTTGAGCTAAGATTTCCAAGTTATTCACATAATGAAAACCTATACTTTGTTTCGGTCGAGTTCCCCATTCAAATGCATGTAACAGTGAGAAACGCACTGTCTTGGCGAAAGAAAGCTATTTTGTACAACTTCATAGAAATAGCTGTAACTTTTGATAGAAGACTCAGACAAACATGTTTATGGCCTTATATTATAGAACTCAAGGTCTCCGTGCTGGGAAAACAGGTTTTGCAGCTGTTTGAGCTAAGATTTCCAAGTTATTCACATAATGAAAACATATACTTTGTTTCGGTCGAGTTCCCCATTCAAATGCATGTAACAGTGAGAAACGCACTGTCTTGGCGAAAGAAAGCGTTTTTGTACAACTTCATAGAAATAGCTGTAACTTTTGATAGAAGACTCAGACAAACATGTTTATGGCCTTATATTATAGAACTCAAGGTCTCCGTGCTGGGAAAACAGGTTTTGCAGCTGTTTAAGCTAAGATTTCCAAGTTATTCACATAATGAAAACGTATACTTTGTTTTGGTCGAGTTCCCCATTCAAATGCATGTAACAGTGAGAAGCGCACTGTCTTGGCGAAAGAAAGCTATTTTGTACAACTTCATATAAATAGCTGTAACTTTTGATAGAAGACTCGGATACACATGTTTATGGCTTTATCTTATAGATCTCACGTTCCCCGTGCTGGGCAAACAGGTTTTGCAGCTGTTTGAGCTAAGATTTCCAAGTTATTCACATAATGAAAACCTATACTTTGTTTCGGTCGAGTTCCCCATTCAAATGCATGTAACAGTGAGAAACGCACTGTCTTGGCGAAAGAAAGCGTTTTTGTACAACTTCATATAAATAGCTGTAACTTTTGATAGAAGACTCAGACAAACATGTTTATGGCTTTATCTTATAGAACTCAAGGTCTCCGTGCTGGGAAAACAGGTTTTGCAGCTTTTTGAGCTAAGATTTCCAAGTTATTCACATAATGAAAACTTATACTTTGTTTCGGTGGAGTTCCCCATTCAAATGCATGTAACAGTGAGAAACGCACTGTCTTGGCGAAAGAAAGCGTTTTTGTACAACTTCATATGAATAGCTGTAACTTTTGATAGAAGACTCAGACAAACATGTTTATGGCTTTATATTATAGAACTCAAGGTCTCCGTGCTGGGAAAACAGGTTTTGCAGCTGTTTAAGCTAAGATTTCCAAGTTATTCACATAATGAAAACCTATACTTTGTTTTGGTCGAGTTCCCCATTCAAATGCATGTAACAGTGAGAAGCGCACTGTCTTGGCGAAAGAAAGCTATTTTGTACAACTTCATATAAATAGCTGTAACTTTTGATAGAAGACTCGGATACACATGTTTATGGCTTTATCTTATAGAACTCACGTTCCCCGTGCTGGGCAAACAGGTTTTGCAGCTGTTTGAGCTAAGATTTCCAAGTTATTCACATAATGAAAACCTATACTTTGTTTCGGTCGAGTTCCCCATTCAAATGCATGTAACAGTGAGAAACGCACTGTCTTGGCGAAAGAAAGTGTTTTTGTACAACTTCATATAAATAGCTGTAACTTTTGATAGAAGACTCGGATACACATGTTTATGGCTTTATCTTATAGAACTCAAGGTTCCCGTGCTGGGAAAACAGGTTTTGCAGCTGTTTGAGCTAAGATTTCCAAGTTATTCACATAATGAAAACCTATACTTTGTTTCGGTCGAGTTCCCCATTCAAATGCATGTAACAGTGAGAAACGCACTGTCTTGGCGAAAGAAAGCGTTTTTGTACAACTTCATAGAAATAGCTGTAACTTTTGATAGAAGACTCGGATACACATGTTTATGGCTTTATCTTATAGAACTCAAGGTTCCCGTGCTGGGAAAACAGGTTTTGCAGCTGTTTGAGCTAAGATTTCCAAGTTATTCACATAATGAAAACCTATACTTTGTTTCGGTCGAGTTCCCCATTCAAATGCATGTAACAGTGAGAAACGCACTGTCTTGGCGAAAGAAAGCGTTTTTGTACAACTTCATAGAAATAGCTGTAACTTTTGATAGAAGACTCAGACAAACATGTTTATGGCCTTATATTATAGAACTCAAGGTCCCCGTGCTGGGAAAACAGGTTTTGCAGCTGTTTGAGCTAAGATTTCCAAGTTATTCACATAATGAAAACCTATACTTTGTTTCGGTCGAGTTCCCCATTCAAATGCATGTAACAGTGAGAAACGCACTGTCTTGGCGAAAGAAAGCGTTTTTGTACAACTTCATAGAAATAGCTGTAACTTTTGATAGAAGACTCAGACAAACATGTTTATGGCCTTATATTATAGAACTCAAGGTCCCCGTGCTGGGAAAACAGGTTTTGCAGCTGTTTGAGCTAAGATTTCCAAGTTATTCACATAATGAAAACCTATACTTTGTTTCGGTCGAGTACCCCATTCAAATGCATGTAACAGTGAGAAACGCACTGTCTTGGCGAAAGAAAGCGTTTTTGTACAACTTCATATGAATAGCTGTAACTTTTGATAGAAGACTCGGATACACATGTTTATGGCTTTATCTTATAGAACTCAAGGTACCCATGCTGGGCAAACAGGTTTTGCAGCTGTTTGAGCTAAGATTTCCAAGTTATTCACATAATGAAAACCTATACTTTGTTTCGGTCGAGTTCCCCATTCAAATGCATGTAACAGTGAGAAACGCACTGTCTTGGCGAAAGAAAGCGTTTTTGTACAACTTCATAGAAATAGCTGTAACTTTTGATAGAAGACTCAGACAAACATGTTTATGGCCTTATATTATAGAACTCAAGGTCCCCGTGCTGGGAAAACAGGTTTTGCAGCTGTTTGAGCTAAGATTTCCAAGTTATTCACATAATGAAAACCTATACTTTGTTTCGGTCGAGTACCCCATTCAAATGCATGTAACAGTGAGAAACGCACTGTCTTGGCGAAAGAAAGCGTTTTTGTACAACTTCATATGAATAGCTGTAACTTTTGATAGAAGACTCGGATACACATGTTTATGGCTTTATCTTATAGAACTCAAGGTACCCATGCTGGGCAAACAGGTTTTGCAGCTGTTTGAGCTAAGATTTCCAAGTTATTCACATAATGAAAACCTATACTTTGTTTCGGTCGAGTTCCCCATTCAAATGCATGTAACAGTGAGAAACGCACTGTCTTGGCGAAAGAAAGCGTTTTTGTACAACTTCATAGAAATAGCTGTAACTTTTGATAGAAGACTCAGACAAACATGTTTATGGCCTTATATTATAGAACTCAAGGTCCCCGTGCTGGGAAAACAGGTTTTGCAGCTGTTTGAGCTAAGATTTCCAAGTTATTCACATAATGAAAACCTATACTTTGTTTCGGTCGAGTACCCCATTCAAATGCATGTAACAGTGAGAAACGCACTGTCTTGGCGAAAGAAAGCGTTTTTGTACAACTTCATATGAATAGCTGTAACTTTTGATAGAAGACTCGGATACACATGTTTATGGCTTTATCTTATAGAACTCAAGGTACCCATGCTGGGCAAACAGGTTTTGCAGCTGTTTGAGCTAAGATTTCCAAGTTATTCACATAATGAAAACCTATACTTTGTTTCGGTCGAGTTCCCCATTCAAATGCATGTAACAGTGAGAAGCGCACTGTCTTGGCGAAAGAAAGCGTTTTTGTACAACTTCATAGAAATAGCTGTAACTTTTGATAGAAGACTCAGACAAACATGTTTATGGCCTTATATTATAGAACTCAAGGTCCCCGTGCTGGGCAAACAGGTTTTGCAGCTGTTTGAGCTAAGATTTCCAAGTTATTCACATAATGAAAACCTATACTTTGTTTCGGTCGAGTTCCCCATTCAAATGCATGTAACAGTGAGAAACGCACTGTCTTGGCGAAAGAAAGCGTTTTTGTACAACTTCATAGAAATAGCTGTAACTTTTGATAGAAGACTCAGACAAACATGTTTATGGCCTTATATTATAGAACTCAAGGTCCCCGTGCTGGGAAAACAGGTTTTGCAGCTGTTTGAGCTAAGATTTCCAAGTTATTCACATAATGAAAACCTATACTTTGTTTCGGTCGAGTTCCCCATTCAAATGCATGTAACAGTGAGAAGCTCACTGTCTTGGCGAAAGAAAGCGTTTTTGTACAACTTCATAGAAATAGCTGTAACTTTTGATAGAAGACTCAGACAAACATGTTTATGGCCTTATATTATAGAACTCAAGGTCCCCGTGCTGGGCAAACAGGTTTTGCAGCTGTTTGAGCTAAGATTTCCAAGTTATTCACATAATGAAAACCTATACTTTGTTTCGGTCGAGTTCCCCATTCAAATGCATGTAACAGTGAGAAACGCACTGTCTTGGCGAAAGAAAGCGTTTTTGTACAACTTCATAGAAATAGCTGTAACTTTTGATAGAAGACTCAGACAAACATGTTTATGGCCTTATATTATAGAACTCAAGGTCCCCGTGCTGGGAAAACAGGTTTTGCAGCTGTTTGAGCTAAGATTTCCAAGTTATTCACATAATGAAAACCTATACTTTGTTTCGGTCGAGTACCCCATTCAAATGCATGTAACAGTGAGAAACGCACTGTCTTGGCGAAAGAAAGCGTTTTTGTACAACTTCATATGAATAGCTGTAACTTTTGATAGAAGACTCGGATACACATGTTTATGGCTTTATCTTATAGAACTCAAGGTACCCATGCTGGGCAAACAGGTTTTGCAGCTGTTTGAGCTAAGATTTCCAAGTTATTCACATAATGAAAACCTATACTTTGTTTCGGTCGAGTTCCCCATTCAAATGCATGTAACAGTGAGAAGCACACTGTCTTGGCGAAAGAAAGCGTTTTTGTACAACTTCATAGAAATAGCTGTAACTTTTGATAGAAGACTCAGACAAACATGTTTATGGCCTTATATTATAGAACTCAAGGTCCCCGTGCTGGGCAAACAGGTTTTGCAGCTGTTTGAGCTAAGATTTCCAAGTTATTCACATAATGAAAACGTATACTTTGTTTCGGTCGAGTTCCCCATTCAAATGCATGTAACAGTGAGAAACGCACTGTCTTGGCGAAAGAAAGCGTTTTTGTACAACTTCATATGAATAGCTGTAACTTTTGATAGAAGACTCGGATACACATGTTTATGGCTTTATCTTATAGAACTCAAGGTTCCCGTGCTGGGCAAACAGGTTTTGCAGCTGTTTGAGCTAAGATTTCCAAGTTATTCACATAATGAAAACCTATACTTTGTTTCGGTCGAGTTCCCCATTCAAATGCATGTAACAGTGAGAAACGCACTGTCTTGGCGAAAGAAAGCGTTTTTGTACAACTTCATAGAAATAGCTGTAACTTTTGATAGAAGACTCGGATACACATGTTTATGGCTTTATCTTATAGAACTCAAGGTCCCCGTGCTGGGAAAACAGGTTTTGCAGCTGTTTGAGCTAAGATTTCCAAGTTATTCACATAATGAAAACCTATACTTTGTTTCGGTCGAGTTCCCCATTCAAATGCATGTAACAGTGAGAAACGCACTGTCTTGGCGAAAGAAAGCGTTTTTGTACAACTTCATAGAAATAGCTGTAACTTTTGATAGAAGACTCAGACAAACATGTTTATGGCTTTATCTTATAGAACTCAAGGTCTCCGTGCTGGGAAAACAGGTTTTGCAGCTGTTTGAGCTAAGATTTCCAAGTTATTCACATAATGAAAACCTATACTTTGTTTCGGTCGAGTTCCCCATTCAAGTGCATGTAACAGTGAGAAACGCACTGTCTTGGCGAAAGAAAGCGTTTTTGTACAACTTCATAGAAATAGCTGTAACTTTTGATAGAAGACTCGGATACACATGTTTATGGCTTTATCTTATAGAACTCACGTTCCCCGTGCTGGGCAAACAGGTTTTGCAGCTGTTTGAGCTAAGATTTCCAAGTTATTCACATAATGAAAACCTATACTTTGTTTCGGTCGAGTTCCCCATTCAAATGCATGTAACAGTGAGAAACGCACTGTCTTGGCGAAAGAAAGCGTTTTTGTACAACTTCATATAAATAGCTGTAACTTTTGATAGAAGACTCAGACAAACATGTTTATGGCTTTATATTATAGAACTCAAGGTCTCCGTGCTGGGAAAACAGGTTTTGCAGCTGTTTGAGCTAAGATTTCCAAGTTATTCACATAATGAAAACCTATACTTTGTTTCGGTCGAGTTCCCCATTCAAATGCATGTAACAGTGAGAAACGCACTGTCTTGGCGAAAGAAAGCGTTTTTGTACAACTTCATATAAATAGCTGTAACTTTTGATAGAAGACTCAGACAAACATGTTTATGGCCTTATATTATAGAACTCAAGGTCCCCGTGCTGGGAAAACAGGTTTTGCAGCTGATTGAGCTAAGATTTCCAAGTTATTCACATAATGAAAACCTATACTTTGTTTCGGTCGAGTTCCCCATTCAAATGCATGTAACAGTGAGAAACGCACTGTCTTGGTGAAAGAAAGCGTTTTTGTACAACTTCATAGAAATAGCTGTAACTTTTGATAGAAGACTCAGACAAACATGTTTATGGCTTTATCTTATAGAACTCAAGGTCTCCGTGCTGGGAAAACAGGTTTTGCAGCTGTTTGAGCTAAGATTTCCAAGTTATTCACATAATGAAAACCTATACTTTGTTTCGGTCGAGTTCCCCATTCAAATGCATGTAACAGTGAGAAGCGCACTGTCTTGGTGAAAGAAAGCGTTTTTGTACAACTTCATAGAAATAGCTGTAACTTTTGATAGAAGACTCAGACAAACATGTTTATGGCCTTATATTATAGAACTCAAGGTCCCCGTGCTGGGAAAACAGGTTTTGCAGCTGTTTGAGCTAAGATTTCCAAGTTATTCACATAATGAAAACGTATACTTTGTTTCGGTCGAGTTCCCCATTCAAATGCATGTAACAGTGAGAAACGCACTGTCTTGGCGAAAGAAAGCGTTTTTGTACAACTTCATATAAATAGCTGTAACTTTTGATAGAAGACTCGGATACACATGTTTATGGCTTTATCTTATAGAACTCAAGGTTCCCGTGCTGGGAAAACAGGTTTTGCAGCTGTTTGAGCTAAGATTTCCAAGTTATTCACATAATGAAAACCTATACTTTGTTTCGGTCGAGTTCCCCATTCAAATGCATGTAACAGTGAGAAACGCACTGTCTTGGCGAAAGAAAGCGTTTTTGTACAACTTCATAGAAATAGCTGTAACTTTTGAAAGAAGACTCGGATACACATGTTTATGGCTTTATCTTATAGAACTCAAGGTTCCCGTGCTGGGAAAACAGGTTTTGCAGCTGTTTGAGCTAAGATTTCCAAGTTATTCACATAATGAAAACCTATACTTTGTTTCGGTCGAGTTCCCCATTCAAATGCATGTAACAGTGAGAAACGCACTGTCTTGGCGAAAGAAAGCGTTTTTGTACAACTTCATATAAATAGCTGTAACTTTTGATAGAAGACTCAGACAAACATGTTTATGGCCTTATATTATAGAACTCAAGGTCTCTGTGCTGGGAAAACAGGTTTTGCAGCTGTTTGAGCTAAGATTTCCAAGTTATTCACATAATGAAAACCTATACTTTGTTTCGGTCGAGTTCCCCATTCAAATGCATGTAACAGTGAGAAACGCACTGTCTTGGCGAAAGAAAGCGTTTTTGTACAACTTCATATAAATAGCTGTAACTCTTGATAGAAGACTCGGATACACATGTTTATGGCTTTATCTTATAGAACTCAAGGTTCCCGTGCTGGGAAAACAGGTTTTGCAGCAGTTTAAGCTAAGATTTCCAAGTTATTCACATAATGAAAACCTATACTTTGTTTCGGTCGAGTTCCCCATTCAAATGCATGTAACAGTGAGAAACGCACTGTCTTGGCGAAAGAAAGCGTTTTTGTACAACTTCATAGAAATAGCTGTAACTTTTGTTAGAAGACTCAGACAAACATGTTTATGGCTTTATCTTATAGAACTCAAGGTCTCCGTGCTGGGAAAACAGGTTTTGCAGCTGTTTGAGCTAAGATTTCCAAGTTATTCACATAATGAAAACTTATACTTTGTTTCGGTGGAGTTCCCCATTCAAATGCATGTAACAGTGAGAAACGCACTGTCTTGGCGAAAGAAAGCGTTTTTGTACAACTTCATATGAATAGCTGTAACTTTTGATAGAAGACTCAGACAAACATGTTTATGGCTTTATATTATAGAACTCAAGGTCTCCGTGCTGGGAAAACAGGTTTTGCAGCTGTTTGAGCTAAGATTTCCAAGTTATTCACATAATGAAAACGTATACTTTGTTTCGGTCGAGTTCCCCATTCAAATGCATGTAACAGTGAGAAACGCACTGTCTTGGCGAAAGAAAGCGTTTTTGTACAACTTCATAGAAATAGCTGTAACTTTTGTTAGAAGACTCAGACAAACATGTTTATGGCTTTATCTTATAGAACTCAAGGTCTCCGTGCTGGGAAAACAGGTTTTGCAGCTGTTTGAGCTAAGATTTCCAAGTTATTCACATAATGAAAACTTATACTTTGTTTCGGTGGAGTTCCCCATTCAAATGCATGTAACAGTGAGAAACGCACTGTCTTGGCGAAAGAAAGCGTTTTTGTACAACTTCATATGAATAGCTGTAACTTTTGATAGAAGACTCAGACAAACATGTTTATGGCTTTATATTATAGAACTCAAGGTCTCCGTGCTGGGAAAACAGGTTTTGCAGCTGTTTGAGCTAAGATTTCCAAGTTATTCACATAATGAAAACGTATACTTTGTTTTGGTCGAGTTCCCCATTCAAATGCATGTAACAGTGAGAAGCGCACTTTCTTGGCGAAAGAAAGCTATTTTGTACAACTTCATATAAATAGCTGTAACTTTTGATAGAAGACTCGGATACACATGTTTATGGCTTTATCTTATAGAACTCACGTTCCCCGTGCTGGGCAAACAGGTTTTGCAGCTGTTTGAGCTAAGATTTCCAAGTTATTCACATAATGAAAACCTATACTTTGTTTCGGTCGAGTTCCCCATTCAAATGCATGTAACAGTGAGAAACGCACTGTCTTGGCGAAAGAAAGCGTTTTTGTACAACTTCATAGAAATAGCTGTAACTTTTGATAGAAGACTCAGACAAACATGTTTATGGCCTTATATTATAGAACTCAAGGTCCCCGTGCTGGGAAAACAGGTTTTGCAGCTGATTGAGCTAAGATTTCCAAGTTATTCACATAATGAAAACCTATACTTTGTTTCGGTCGAGTTCCCCATTCAAATGCATGTAACAGTGAGAAACGCACTGTCTTGGTGAAAGAAAGCGTTTTTGTACAACTTCATAGAAATAGCTGTAACTTTTGATAGAAGACTCAGACAAACATGTTTATGGCTTTATCTTATAGAACTCAAGGTCTCCGTGCTGGGAAAACAGGTTTTGCAGCTGTTTGAGCTAAGATTTCCAAGTTATTCACATAATTAAAACCTATACTTTGTTTCGGTCGAGTTCCCCATTCAAATGCATGTAACAGTGAGAAGCGCACTGTCTTGGTGAAAGAAAGCATTTTTGTACAACTTCATATAAATAGCTGTAACTTTTGATAGAAGACTCAGACAAACATGTTTATGGCCTTATATTATAGAACTCAAGGTCCCCGTGCTGGGAAAACAGGTTTTGCAGCTGTTTGAGCTAAGATTTCCAAGTTATTCACATAATGAAAACGTATACTTTGTTTCGGTCGAGTTCCCCATTCAAATGCATGTAACAGTGAGAAACGCACTGTCTTGGCGAAAGAAAGCGTTTTTGTACAACTTCATAGAAATAGCTGTAACTTTTGTTAGAAGACTCAGACAAACATGTTTATGGCTTTATCTTATAGAACTCAAGGTCTCCGTGCTGGGAAAACAGGTTTTGCAGCTGTTTGAGCTAAGATTTCCAAGTTATTCACATAATGAAAACTTATACTTTGTTTCGTTGGAGTTCCCCATTCAAATGCATGTAACAGTGAGAAACGCACTGTCTTGGCGAAAGAAAGCGTTTTTGTACAACTTCATATGAATAGCTGTAACTTTTGATAGAAGACTCAGACAAACATGTTTATGGCTTTATATTATAGAACTCAAGGTCTCCGTGCTGGGAAAACAGGTTTTGCAGCTGTTTGAGCTAAGATTTCCAAGTTATTCACATAATGAAAACGTATACTTTGTTTTGGTCGAGTTCCCCATTCAAATGCATGTAACAGTGAGAAGCGCACTTTCTTGGCGAAAGAAAGCTATTTTGTACAACTTCATATAAATAGCTGTAACTTTTGATAGAAGACTCGGATACACATGTTTATGGCTTTATCTTATAGAACTCACGTTCCCCGTGCTGGGCAAACAGGTTTTGCAGCTGTTTGAGCTAAGATTTCCAAGTTATTCACATAATGAAAACCTATACTTTGTTTCGGTCGAGTTCCCCATTCAAATGCATGTAACAGTGAGAAACGCACTGTCTTGGCGAAAGAAAGCGTTTTTGTACAACTTCATATAAATAGCTGTAACTTTTGATAGAAGACTCAGACAAACATGTTTATGGCTTTATATTATAGAACTCAAGGTCTCCGTGCTGGGAAAACAGGTTTTGCAGCTGTTTGAGCTAAGATTTCCAAGTTATTCACATAATGAAAACCTATACTTTGTTTCGGTCGAGTTCCCCATTCAAATGCATGTAACAGTGAGAAACGCACTGTCTTGGCGAAAGAAAGCGTTTTTGTACAACTTCATATAAATAGCTGTAACTTTTGATAGAAGACTCGGATACACATGTTTATGGCTTTATCTTATAGAACTCAAGGTTCCTGTGCTGGGCAAACAGGTTTTGCAGCTGTTTGAGCTAAGATTTCCAAGTTATTCACATAATGAAAACCTATACTTTGTTTCGGTCGAGTTCCCCATTCAAATGCATGTAACAGTGAGAAACGCACTGTCTTGGCGAAAGAAAGCGTTTTTGTACAACTTCATAGAAATAGCTGTAACTTTTGATAGAAGACTCAGACAAACATGTTTATGGCCTTATATTATAGAACTCAAGGTCCCCGTGCTGGGAAAACAGGTTTTGCAGCTGATTGAGCTAAGATTTCCAAGTTATTCACATAATGAAAACCTATACTTTGTTTCGGTCGAGTTCCCCATTCAAATGCATGTAACAGTGAGAAACGCACTGTCTTGGTGAAAGAAAGCGTTTTTGTACAACTTCATAGAAATAGCTGTAACTTTTGATAGAAGACTCAGACAAACATGTTTATGGCTTTATCTTATAGAACTCAAGGTCTCCGTGCTGGGAAAACAGGTTTTGCAGCTGTTTGAGCTAAGATTTCCAAGTTATTCACATAATGAAAACCTATACTTTGTTTCGGTCGAGTTCCCCATTCAAATGCATGTAACAGTGAGAAGCGCACTGTCTTGGTGAAAGAAAGCATTTTTGTACAACTTCATATAAATAGCTGTAACTTTTGATAGAAGACTCAGACAAACATGTTTATGGCCTTATATTATAGAACTCAAGGTCCCCGTGCTGGGAAAACAGGTTTTGCAGCTGTTTGAGCTAAGATTTCCAAGTTATTCACATAATGAAAACGTATACTTTGTTTCGGTCGAGTTCCCCATTCAAATGCATGTAACAGTGAGAAGCGCACTGTCTTGGTGAAAGAAAGCATTTTTGTACAACTTCATAGAAATAGCTGTAACTTTTGATAGAAGACTCAGACAAACATGTTTATGGCCTTATATTATAGAACTCAAGGTCCCCGTGCTGGGAAAACAGGTTTTGCAGCTGTTTGAGCTAAGATTTCCAAGTTATTCACATAATGAAAACGTATACTTTGTTTCGGTCGAGTTCCCCATTCAAATGCATGTAACAGTGAGAAACGCACTGTCTTGGCGAAAGAAAGCGTTTTTGTACAACTTCATATAAATAGCTGTAACTTTTGATAGAAGACTCGGATACACATGTTTATGGCTTTATCTTATAGAACTCAAGGTTCCCGTGCTGGGCAAACAGGTTTTGCAGCTGTTTGAGCTAAGATTTCCAAGTTATTCACATAATGAAAACCTATACTTTGTTTCGGTCGAGTTCCCCATTCAAATGCATGTAACAGTGAGAAACGCACTGTCTTGGCGAAAGAAAGCGTT
This sequence comes from Copadichromis virginalis, assembly GCF_057382275.1. Lineage (NCBI taxonomy): Eukaryota > Metazoa > Chordata > Actinopteri > Cichliformes > Cichlidae > Copadichromis > Copadichromis virginalis. The sequence goes on from NC_140622.1 coordinate 4,861,794, forward strand.
TTTGTACAACTTCATAGAAATAGCTGTAACTTTTGATAGAAGACTCGGATACACATGTTTATGGCTTTATCTTATAGAACTCAAGGTTCCCGTGCTGGGAAAACAGGTTTTGCAGCTGTTTGAGCTAAGATTTCCAAGTTATTCACATAATGAAAACCTATACTTTGTTTCGGTCGAGTTCCCCATTCAAATGCATGTAACAGTGAGAAACGCACTGTCTTGGCGAAAGAAAGCGTTTTTGTACAACTTCATATGAATAGCTGTAACTTTTGATAGAAGACTCGGATACACATGTTTATGGCTTTATCTTATAGAACTCAAGGTACCCATGCTGGGCAAACAGGTTTTGCAGCTGTTTGAGCTAAGATTTCCAAGTTATTCACATAATGAAAACCTATACTTTGTTTCGGTCGAGTTCCCCATTCAAATGCATGTAACAGTGAGAAACGCACTGTCTTGGCGAAAGAAAGCGTTTTTGTACAACTTCATATAAATAGCTGTAACTTTTGATAGAAGACTCGGATACACATGTTTATGGCTTTATCTTATAGAACTCAAGGTCCCCGTGCTGGGAAAACAGGTTTTGCAGCTGTTTGAGCTAAGATTTCCAAGTTATTCACATAATGAAAACCTATACTTTGTTTCGGTCGAGTTCCCCATTCAAATGCATGTAACAGTGAGAAACGCACTGTCTTGGCGAAAGAAAGCGTTTTTGTACAACTTCATATAAATAGCTGTAACTTTTGTTAGAAGACTCAGACAAACATGTTTATGGCTTTATCTTATAGAACTCAAGGTCTCCGTGCTGGGAAAACAGGTTTTGCAGCTGTTTGAGCTAAGATTTCCAAGTTATTCACATAATGAAAACTTATACTTTGTTTCGGTGGAGTTCCCCATTCAAATGCATGTAACAGTGAGAAACGCACTGTCTTGGCGAAAGAAAGCGTTTTTGTACAACTTCATATGAATAGCTGTAACTTTTGATAGAAGACTCAGACAAACATGTTTATGGCTTTATCTTATAGAACTCAAGGTCTCCGTGCTGGGAAAACAGGTTTTGCAGCTGATTGAGCTAAGATTTCCAAGTTATTCACATAATGAAAACATATACTTTGTTTCGGTCGAGTTCCCCATTCAAATGCATGTAACAGTGAGAAACGCACTGTCTTGGCGAAAGAAAGCGTTTTTGTACAACTTCATATGAATAGCTGTAACTTTTGATAGAAGACTCGGACAAACATGTTTATGGCTTTATCTTATAGAACTCAAGGTCTCCGTGCTGGGAAAACAGGTTTTGCAGCTGATTGAGCTAAGATTTCCAAGTTATTCACATAATGAAAACATATACTTTGTTTCGGTCGAGTTCCCCATTCAAATGCATGTAACAGTGAGAAACGCACTGTCTTGGCGAAAGAAAGCGTTTTTGTACAACTTCATATGAATAGCTGTAACTTTTGATAGAAGACTCGGATACACATGTTTATGGCTTTATCTTATAGAACTCAAGGTTCCTGTGCTGGGCAAACAGGTTTTGCAGCTGTTTGAGCTAAGATTTCCAAGTTATTCACATAATGAAAACCTATACTTTGTTTCGGTCGAGTTCCCCATTCAAATGCATGTAACAGTGAGAAACGCACTGTCTTGGCGAAAGAAAGCGTTTTTGTACAACTTCATATAAATAGCTGTAACTTTTGATAGAAGACTCAGACAAACATGTTTATGGCTTTATCTTATAGAACTCAAGGTCTCCGTGCTGGGCAAACAGGTTTTGCAGCTGTTTGAGCTAAGATTTCCAAGTTATTCACATAATGAAAACCTATACTTTGTTTCGGTCGAGTTCCCCATTCAAATGCATGTAACAGTGAGAAACGCACTGTCTTGGCGAAAGAAAGCGTTTTTGTACAACTTCATAGAAATAGCTGTAACTTTTGATAGAAGACTCAGACAAACATGTTTATGGCCTTATATTATAGAACTCAAGGTCCCCGTGCTGGGAAAACAGGTTTTGCAGCTGTTTGAGCTAAGATTTCCAAGTTATTCACATAATGAAAACCTATACTTTGTTTCGGTCGAGTTCCCCATTCAAATGCATGTAACAGTGAGAAGCGCACTGTCTTGGCGAAAGAAAGCGTTTTTGTACAACTTCATAGAAATAGCTGTAACTTTTGATAGAAGACTCAGACAAACATGTTTATGGCCTTATATTATAGAACTCAAGGTCCCCGTGCTGGGCAAACAGGTTTTGCAGCTGTTTGAGCTAAGATTTCCAAGTTATTCACATAATGAAAACCTATACTTTGTTTCGGTCGAGTTCCCCATTCAAATGCATGTAACAGTGAGAAACGCACTGTCTTGGCGAAAGAAAGCGTTTTTGTACAACTTCATAGAAATAGCTGTAACTTTTGATAGAAGACTCAGACAAACATGTTTATGGCCTTATATTATAGAACTCAAGGTCCCCGTGCTGGGAAAACAGGTTTTGCAGCTGTTTGAGCTAAGATTTCCAAGTTATTCACATAATGAAAACCTATACTTTGTTTCGGTCGAGTACCCCATTCAAATGCATGTAACAGTGAGAAACGCACTGTCTTGGCGAAAGAAAGCGTTTTTGTACAACTTCATATGAATAGCTGTAACTTTTGATAGAAGACTCGGATACACATGTTTATGGCTTTATCTTATAGAACTCAAGGTACCCATGCTGGGCAAACAGGTTTTGCAGCTGTTTGAGCTAAGATTTCCAAGTTATTCACATAATGAAAACCTATACTTTGTTTCGGTCGAGTTCCCCATTCAAATGCATGTAACAGTGAGAAGCGCACTGTCTTGGCGAAAGAAAGCGTTTTTGTACAACTTCATAGAAATAGCTGTAACTTTTGATAGAAGACTCAGACAAACATGTTTATGGCCTTATATTATAGAACTCAAGGTCCCCGTGCTGGGCAAACAGGTTTTGCAGCTGTTTGAGCTAAGATTTCCAAGTTATTCACATAATGAAAACGTATACTTTGTTTCGGTCGAGTTCCCCATTCAAATGCATGTAACAGTGAGAAACGCACTGTCTTGGCGAAAGAAAGCGTTTTTGTACAACTTCATATGAATAGCTGTAACTTTTGATAGAAGACTCGGATACACATGTTTATGGCTTTATCTTATAGAACTCAAGGTTCCCGTGCTGGGCAAACAGGTTTTGCAGCTGTTTGAGCTAAGATTTCCAAGTTATTCACATAATGAAAACCTATACTTTGTTTCGGTCGAGTTCCCCATTCAAATGCATGTAACAGTGAGAAACGCACTGTCTTGGCGAAAGAAAGCGTTTTTGTACAACTTCATAGAAATAGCTGTAACTTTTGATAGAAGACTCGGATACACATGTTTATGGCTTTATCTTATAGAACTCAAGGTCCCCGTGCTGGGAAAACAGGTTTTGCAGCTGTTTGAGCTAAGATTTCCAAGTTATTCACATAATGAAAACCTATACTTTGTTTCGGTCGAGTTCCCCATTCAAATGCATGTAACAGTGAGAAACGCACTGTCTTGGCGAAAGAAAGCGTTTTTGTACAACTTCATAGAAATAGCTGTAACTTTTGATAGAAGACTCAGACAAACATGTTTATGGCTTTATCTTATAGAACTCAAGGTCTCCGTGCTGGGAAAACAGGTTTTGCAGCTGTTTGAGCTAAGATTTCCAAGTTATTCACATAATGAAAACCTATACTTTGTTTCGGTCGAGTTCCCCATTCAAGTGCATGTAACAGTGAGAAACGCACTGTCTTGGCGAAAGAAAGCGTTTTTGTACAACTTCATAGAAATAGCTGTAACTTTTGTTAGAAGACTCAGACAAACATGTTTATGGCTTTATCTTATAGAACTCAAGGTCTCCGTGCTGGGAAAACAGGTTTTGCAGCTGTTTGAGCTAAGATTTCCAAGTTATTCACATAATGAAAACGTATACTTTGTTTCGGTCGAGTTCCCCATTCAAATGCATGTAACAGTGAGAAACGCACTGTCTTGGCGAAAGAAAGCGTTTTTGTACAACTTCATAGAAATAGCTGTAACTTTTGATAGAAGACTCGGATACACATGTTTATGGCTTTATCTTATAGAACTCACGTTCCCCGTGCTGGGCAAACAGGTTTTGCAGCTGTTTGAGCTAAGATTTCCAAGTTATTCACATAATGAAAACCTATACTTTGTTTCGGTCGAGTTCCCCATTCAAATGCATGTAACAGTGAGAAACGCACTGTCTTGGCGAAAGAAAGCGTTTTTGTACAACTTCATATAAATAGCTGTAACTTTTGATAGAAGACTCAGACAAACATGTTTATGGCTTTATATTATAGAACTCAAGGTCTCCGTGCTGGGAAAACAGGTTTTGCAGCTGTTTGAGCTAAGATTTCCAAGTTATTCACATAATGAAAACCTATACTTTGTTTCGGTCGAGTTCCCCATTCAAATGCATGTAACAGTGAGAAACGCACTGTCTTGGCGAAAGAAAGCGTTTTTGTACAACTTCATATAAATAGCTGTAACTTTTGATAGAAGACTCAGACAAACATGTTTATGGCCTTATATTATAGAACTCAAGGTCCCCGTGCTGGGAAAACAGGTTTTGCAGCTGATTGAGCTAAGATTTCCAAGTTATTCACATAATGAAAACCTATACTTTGTTTCGGTCGAGTTCCCCATTCAAATGCATGTAACAGTGAGAAACGCACTGTATTGGTGAAAGAAAGCGTTTTTGTACAACTTCATAGAAATAGCTGTAACTTTTGATAGAAGACTCAGACAAACATGTTTATGGCTTTATCTTATAGAACTCAAGGTCTCCGTGCTGGGAAAACAGGTTTTGCAGCTGTTTGAGCTAAGATTTCCAAGTTATTCACATAATGAAAACCTATACTTTGTTTCGGTCGAGTTCCCCATTCAAATGCATGTAACAGTGAGAAGCGCACTGTCTTGGTGAAAGAAAGCGTTTTTGTACAACTTCATATAAATAGCTGTAACTTTTGATAGAAGACTCGGATACACATGTTTATGGCTTTATCTTATAGAACTCAAGGTTCCCGTGCTGGGAAAACAGGTTTTGCAGCTGTTTGAGCTAAGATTTCCAAGTTATTCACATAATGAAAACCTATACTTTGTTTCGGTCGAGTTCCCCATTCAAATGCATGTAACAGTGAGAAACGCACTGTCTTGGCGAAAGAAAGCGTTTTTGTACAACTTCATATAAATAGCTGTAACTTTTGATAGAAGACTCAGACAAACATGTTTATGGCCTTATATTATAGAACTCAAGGTCTCTGTGCTGGGAAAACAGGTTTTGCAGCTGTTTGAGCTAAGATTTCCAAGTTATTCACATAATGAAAACCTATACTTTGTTTCGGTCGAGTTCCCCATTCAAATGCATGTAACAGTGAGAAACGCACTGTCTTGGCGAAAGAAAGCGTTTTTGTACAACTTCATATAAATAGCTGTAACTCTTGATAGAAGACTCGGATACACATGTTTATGGCTTTATCTTATAGAACTCAAGGTTCCCGTGCTGGGAAAACAGGTTTTGCAGCAGTTTAAGCTAAGATTTCCAAGTTATTCACATAATGAAAACCTATACTTTGTTTCGGTCGAGTTCCCCATTCAAATGCATGTAACAGTGAGAAACGCACTGTCTTGGCGAAAGAAAGCGTTTTTGTACAACTTCATAGAAATAGCTGTAACTTTTGTTAGAAGACTCAGACAAACATGTTTATGGCTTTATCTTATAGAACTCAAGGTCTCCGTGCTGGGAAAACAGGTTTTGCAGCTGTTTGAGCTAAGATTTCCAAGTTATTCACATAATGAAAACTTATACTTTGTTTCGGTGGAGTTCCCCATTCAAATGCATGTAACAGTGAGAAACGCACTGTCTTGGCGAAAGAAAGCGTTTTTGTACAACTTCATATGAATAGCTGTAACTTTTGATAGAAGACTCAGACAAACATGTTTATGGCTTTATATTATAGAACTCAAGGTCTCCGTGCTGGGAAAACAGGTTTTGCAGCTGTTTGAGCTAAGATTTCCAAGTTATTCACATAATGAAAACGTATACTTTGTTTCGGTCGAGTTCCCCATTCAAATGCATGTAACAGTGAGAAACGCACTGTCTTGGCGAAAGAAAGCGTTTTTGTACAACTTCATAGAAATAGCTGTAACTTTTGTTAGAAGACTCAGACAAACATGTTTATGGCTTTATCTTATAGAACTCAAGGTCTCCGTGCTGGGAAAACAGGTTTTGCAGCTGTTTGAGCTAAGATTTCCAAGTTATTCACATAATGAAAACGTATACTTTGTTTTGGTCGAGTTCCCCATTCAAATGCATGTAACAGTGAGAAGCGCACTTTCTTGGCGAAAGAAAGCTATTTTGTACAACTTCATATAAATAGCTGTAACTTTTGATAGAAGACTCGGATACACATGTTTATGGCTTTATCTTATAGAACTCACGTTCCCCGTGCTGGGCAAACAGGTTTTGCAGCTGTTTGAGCTAAGATTTCCAAGTTATTCACATAATGAAAACCTATACTTTGTTTCGGTCGAGTTCCCCATTCAAATGCATGTAACAGTGAGAAACGCACTGTCTTGGCGAAAGAAAGCGTTTTTGTACAACTTCATATAAATAGCTGTAACTTTTGATAGAAGACTCAGACAAACATGTTTATGGCTTTATATTATAGAACTCAAGGTCTCCGTGCTGGGAAAACAGGTTTTGCAGCTGTTTGAGCTAAGATTTCCAAGTTATTCACATAATGAAAACCTATACTTTGTTTCGGTCGAGTTCCCCATTCAAATGCATGTAACAGTGAGAAACGCACTGTCTTGGCGAAAGAAAGCGTTTTTGTACAACTTCATATAAATAGCTGTAACTTTTGATAGAAGACTCGGATACACATGTTTATGGCTTTATCTTATAGAACTCAAGGTTCCTGTGCTGGGCAAACAGGTTTTGCAGCTGTTTGAGCTAAGATTTCCAAGTTATTCACATAATGAAAACCTATACTTTGTTTCGGTCGAGTTCCCCATTCAAATGCATGTAACAGTGAGAAACGCACTGTCTTGGCGAAAGAAAGCGTTTTTGTACAACTTCATAGAAATAGCTGTAACTTTTGATAGAAGACTCAGACAAACATGTTTATGGCCTTATATTATAGAACTCAAGGTCCCCGTGCTGGGAAAACAGGTTTTGCAGCTGATTGAGCTAAGATTTCCAAGTTATTCACATAATGAAAACCTATACTTTGTTTCGGTCGAGTTCCCCATTCAAATGCATGTAACAGTGAGAAACGCACTGTCTTGGTGAAAGAAAGCGTTTTTGTACAACTTCATAGAAATAGCTGTAACTTTTGATAGAAGACTCAGACAAACATGTTTATGGCTTTATCTTATAGAACTCAAGGTCTCCGTGCTGGGAAAACAGGTTTTGCAGCTGTTTGAGCTAAGATTTCCAAGTTATTCACATAATGAAAACCTATACTTTGTTTCGGTCGAGTTCCCCATTCAAATGCATGTAACAGTGAGAAGCGCACTGTCTTGGTGAAAGAAAGCATTTTTGTACAACTTCATATAAATAGCTGTAACTTTTGATAGAAGACTCAGACAAACATGTTTATGGCCTTATATTATAGAACTCAAGGTCCCCGTGCTGGGAAAACAGGTTTTGCAGCTGTTTGAGCTAAGATTTCCAAGTTATTCACATAATGAAAACGTATACTTTGTTTCGGTCGAGTTCCCCATTCAAATGCATGTAACAGTGAGAAGCGCACTGTCTTGGTGAAAGAAAGCATTTTTGTACAACTTCATAGAAATAGCTGTAACTTTTGATAGAAGACTCAGACAAACATGTTTATGGCCTTATATTATAGAACTCAAGGTCCCCGTGCTGGGAAAACAGGTTTTGCAGCTGTTTGAGCTAAGATTTCCAAGTTATTCACATAATGAAAACGTATACTTTGTTTCGGTCGAGTTCCCCATTCAAATGCATGTAACAGTGAGAAACGCACTGTCTTGGCGAAAGAAAGCGTTTTTGTACAACTTCATATAAATAGCTGTAACTTTTGATAGAAGACTCGGATACACATGTTTATGGCTTTATCTTATAGAACTCAAGGTTCCCGTGCTGGGCAAACAGGTTTTGCAGCTGTTTGAGCTAAGATTTCCAAGTTATTCACATAATGAAAACCTATACTTTGTTTCGGTCGAGTTCCCCATTCAAATGCATGTAACAGTGAGAAACGCACTGTCTTGGCGAAAGAAAGCGTTTTTGTACAACTTCATAGAAATAGCTGTAACTTTTGATAGAAGACTCGGATACACATGTTTATGGCTTTATCTTATAGAACTCAAGGTTCCCGTGCTGGGAAAACAGGTTTTGCAGCTGTTTGAGCTAAGATTTCCAAGTTATTCACATAATGAAAACCTATACTTTGTTTCGGTCGAGTTCCCCATTCAAATGCATGTAACAGTGAGAAACGCACTGTCTTGGCGAAAGAAAGCGTTTTTGTACAACTTCATATAAATAGCTGTAACTTTTGATAGAAGACTCAGACAAACATGTTTATGGCTTTATCTTATAGAACTCAAGGTCTCCGTGCTGGGCAAACAGGTTTTGCAGCTGTTTGAGCTAAGATTTCCAAGTTATTCACATAATGAAAACTTATACTTTGTTTCGGTGGAGTTCCCCATTCAAATGCATGTAACAGTGAGAAACGCACTGTCTTGGCGAAAGAAAGCGTTTTTGTACAACTTCATATGAATAGCTGTAACTTTTGATAGAAGACTCGGATACACATGTTTATGGCTTTATCTTATAGAACTCAAGGTACCCATGCTGGGCAAACAGGTTTTGCAGCTGTTTGAGCTAAGATTTCCAAGTTATTCACATAATGAAAACCTATACTTTGTTTCGGTCGAGTTCCCCATTCAAATGCATGTAACAGTGAGAAACGCACTGTCTTGGCGAAAGAAAGCGTTTTTGTACAACTTCATATAAATAGCTGTAACTTTTGATAGAAGACTCGGATACACATGTTTATGGCTTTATCTTATAGAACTCAAGGTCCCCGTGCTGGGAAAACAGGTTTTGCAGCTGTTTGAGCTAAGATTTCCAAGTTATTCACATAATGAAAACCTATACTTTGTTTCGGTCGAGTTCCCCATTCAAATGCATGTAACAGTGAGAAACGCACTGTCTTGGCGAAAGAAAGCGTTTTTGTACAACTTCATATAAATAGCTGTAACTTTTGTTAGAAGACTCAGACAAACATGTTTATGGCTTTATCTTATAGAACTCAAGGTCTCCGTGCTGGGAAAACAGGTTTTGCAGCTGTTTGAGCTAAGATTTCCAAGTTATTCACATAATGAAAACTTATACTTTGTTTCGGTGGAGTTCCCCATTCAAATGCATGTAACAGTGAGAAACGCACTGTCTTGGCGAAAGAAAGCGTTTTTGTACAACTTCATATGAATAGCTGTAACTTTTGATAGAAGACTCAGACAAACATGTTTATGGCTTTATCTTATAGAACTCAAGGTCTCCGTGCTGGGAAAACAGGTTTTGCAGCTGATTGAGCTAAGATTTCCAAGTTATTCACATAATGAAAACATATACTTTGTTTCGGTCGAGTTCCCCATTCAAATGCATGTAACAGTGAGAAACGCACTGTCTTGGCGAAAGAAAGCGTTTTTGTACAACTTCATATGAATAGCTGTAACTTTTGATAGAAGACTCGGACAAACATGTTTATGGCTTTATCTTATAGAACTCAAGGTCTCCGTGCTGGGAAAACAGGTTTTGCAGCTGATTGAGCTAAGATTTCCAAGTTATTCACATAATGAAAACATATACTTTGTTTCGGTCGAGTTCCCCATTCAAATGCATGTAACAGTGAGAAACGCACTGCCTTGGCGAAAGAAAGCGTTTTTGTACAACTTCATATGAATAGCTGTAACTTTTGATAGAAGACTCGGATACACATGTTTATGGCTTTATCTTATAGAACTCAAGGTTCCTGTGCTGGGCAAACAGGTTTTGCAGCTGTTTGAGCTAAGATTTCCAAGTTATTCACATAATGAAAACCTATACTTTGTTTCGGTCGAGTTCCCCATTCAAATGCATGTAACAGTGAGAAACGCACTGTCTTGGCGAAAGAAAGCGTTTTTGTACAACTTCATATAAATAGCTGTAACTTTTGATAGAAGACTCAGACAAACATGTTTATGGCTTTATCTTATAGAACTCAAGGTCTCCGTGCTGGGCAAACAGGTTTTGCAGCTGTTTGAGCTAAGATTTCCAAGTTATTCACATAATGAAAACTTATACTTTGTTTCGGTGGAGTTCCCCATTCAAATGCATGTAACAGTGAGAAACGCACTGTCTTGGCGAAAGAAAGCGTTTTTGTACAACTTCATATGAATAGCTGTAACTTTTGATAGAAGACTCGGATACACATGTTTATGGCTTTATCTTATAGAACTCAAGGTACCCATGCTGGGCAAACAGGTTTTGCAGCTGTTTGAGCTAAGATTTCCAAGTTATTCACATAATGAAAACCTATACTTTGTTTCGGTCGAGTTCCCCATTCAAATGCATGTAACAGTGAGAAACGCACTGTCTTGGCGAAAGAAAGCGTTTTTGTACAACTTCATATAAATAGCTGTAACTTTTGATAGAAGACTCGGATACACATGTTTATGGCTTTATCTTATAGAACTCAAGGTCCCCGTGCTGGGAAAACAGGTTTTGCAGCTGTTTGAGCTAAGATTTCCAAGTTATTCACATAATGAAAACCTATACTTTGTTTCGGTCGAGTTCCCCATTCAAATGCATGTAACAGTGAGAAACGCACTGTCTTGGCGAAAGAAAGCGTTTTTGTACAACTTCATATAAATAGCTGTAACTTTTGTTAGAAGACTCAGACAAACATGTTTATGGCTTTATCTTATAGAACTCAATGTCTCCGTGCTGGGAAAACAGGTTTTGCAGCTGTTTGAGCTAAGATTTCCAAGTTATTCACATAATGAAAACTTATACTTTGTTTCGGTGGAGTTCCCCATTCAAATGCATGTAACAGTGAGAAACGCACTGTCTTGGCGAAAGAAAGCGTTTTTGTACAACTTCATATGAATAGCTGTAACTTTTGATAGAAGACTCAGACAAACATGTTTATGGCTTTATCTTATAGAACTCAAGGTCTCCGTGCTGGGAAAACAGGTTTTGCAGCTGTTTGAGCTAAGATTTCCAAGTTATTCACATAATGAAAACATATACTTTGTTTCGGTCGAGTTCCCCATTCAAATGCATGTAACAGTGAGAAACGCACTGTCTTGGCGAAAGAAAGCGTTTTTGTACAACTTCATAGAAATAGCTGTAACTTTTGATAGAAGACTCAGACAAACATGTTTATGGCCTTATATTATAGAACTCAAGGTCCCCGTGCTGGGAAAACAGGTTTTGCAGCTGATTGAGCTAAGATTTCCAAGTTATTCACATAATGAAAACATATACTTTGTTTCGGTGGAGTTCCCCATTCAAATGCATGTAACAGTGAGAAACGCACTGTCTTGGCGAAAGAAAGCGTTTTTGTACAACTTCATATGAATAGCTGTAACTTTTGATAGAAGACTCGGATACACATGTTTATGGCTTTATCTTATAGAACTCAAGGTTCCCGTGCTGGGAAAACAGGTTTTGCAGCTGTTTGAGCTAAGATTTCCAAGTTATTCACATAATGAAAACCTATACTTTGTTTCGGTGGAGTTCCCCATTCAAATGCATGTAACAGTGAGAAACGCACTGTCTTGGCGAAAGAAAGCGTTTTTGTACAACTTCATAGAAATAGCTGTAACTTTTGATAGAAGACTCAGACAAACATGTTTATGGCCTTATATTATAGAACTCAAGGTCTCCGTGCTGGGCAAACAGGTTTTGCAGCTGTTTGAGCTAAGATTTCCAAGTTATTCACATAATGAAAACATATACTTTGTTTCGGTCGAGTTCCCCATTCAAATGCATGTAACAGTGAGAAACGCACTGTCTTGGCGAAAGAAAGCGTTTTTGTACAACTTCATATGAATAGCTGTAACATTTGATAGAAGACTCGGATACACATGTTTATGGCTTTATCTTATAGAACTCAAGGTTCCTGTGCTGGGCAAACAGGTTTTGCAGCTGTTTGAGCTAAGATTTCCAAGTTATTCACATAATGAAAACCTATACTTTGTTTCGGTCGAGTTCCCCATTCAAATGCATGTAACAGTGAGAAACGCACTGTCTTGGCGAAAGAAAGCGTTTTTGTACAACTTCATAGAAATAGCTGTAACTTTTGATAGAAGACTCAGACAAACATGTTTATGGCCTTATATTATAGAACTCAAGGTCCCCGTGCTGGGAAAACAGGTTTTGCAGCTGATTGAGCTAAGATTTCCAAGTTATTCACATAATGAAAACCTATACTTTGTTTCGGTCGAGTTCCCCATTCAAATGCATGTAACAGTGAGAAACGCACTGTCTTGGTGAAAGAAAGCGTTTTTGTACAACTTCATAGAAATAGCTGTAACTTTTGATAGAAGACTCAGACAAACATGTTTATGGCCTTATATTATAGAACTCAAGGTCCCCGTGCTGGGAAAACAGGTTTTGCAGCTGTTTGAGCTAAGATTTCCAAGTTATTCACATAATGAAAACTTATACTTTGTTTCGGTGGAGTTCCCCATTCAAATGCATGTAACAGTGAGAAACGCACTGTCTTGGCGAAAGAAAGCGTTTTTGTACAACTTCATAGAAATAGCTGTAACTTTTGATAGAAGACTCAGACAAACATGTTTATGGCCTTATATTATAGAACTCAAGGTCTCCGTGCTGGGAAAACAGGTTTTGCAGCTGTTTGAGCTAAGATTTCCAAGTTATTCACATAATGAAAACCTATACTTTGTTTCGGTCGAGTTCCCCATTCAAATGCATGTAACAGTGAGAAACGCACTGTCTTGGCGAAAGAAAGCGTTTTTGTACAACTTCATATGAATAGCTGTAACTTTTGATAGAAGACTCGGATACACATGTTTATGGCCTTATATTATAGAACTCAAGGTCTCTGTGCTGGGAAAACAGGTTTTGCAGCTGTTTGAGCTAAGATTTCCAAGTTATTCACATAATGAAAACATATACTTTGTTTCGGTCGAGTTCCCCATTCAAATGCATGTAACAGTGAGAAACGCACTGTCTTGGCGAAAGAAAGCGTTTTTGTACAACTTCATATGAATAGCTGTAACTTTTGATAGAAGACTCGGATACACATGTTTATGGCTTTATCTTATAGAACTCAAGGTTCCTGTGCTGGGCAAACAGGTTTTGCAGCTGTTTGAGCTAAGATTTCCAAGTTATTCACATAATGAAAACCTATACTTTGTTTCGGTCGAGTTCCCCATTCAAATGCATGTAACAGTGAGAAACGCACTGTCTTGGCGAAAGAAAGCGTTTTTGTACAACTTCATAGAAATAGCTGTAACTTTTGATAGAAGACTCAGACAAACATGTTTATGGCCTTATATTATAGAACTCAAGGTCTCTGTGCTGGGAAAACAGGTTTTGCAGCTGATTGAGCTAAGATTTCCAAGTTATTCACATAATGAAAACCTATACTTTGTTTCGGTCGAGTTCCCCATTCAAATGCATGTAACAGTGAGAAACGCACTGTCTTGGCGAAAGAAAGCGTTTTTGTACAACTTCATATGAATAGCTGTAACATTTGATAGAAGACTCGGATACACATGTTTATGGCTTTATCTTATAGAACTCAAGGTTCCTGTGCTGGGAAAACAGGTTTTGCAGCTGTTTGAGCTAAGATTTCCAAGTTATTCACATAATGAAAACCTATACTTTGTTTCGGTCGAGTTCCCCATTCAAATGCATGTAACAGTGAGAAACGCACTGTCTTGGTGAAAGAAAGCGTTTTTGTACAACTTCATAGAAATAGCTGTAACTTTTGATAGAAGACTCAGACAAACATGTTTATGGCCTTATATTATAGAACTCAAGGTCCCCGTGCTGGGAAAACAGGTTTTGCAGCTGTTTGAGCTAAGATTTCCAAGTTATTCACATAATGAAAACCTATACTTTGTTTCGGTCGAGTTCCCCATTCAAATGCATGTAACAGTGAGAAACGCACTGTCTTGGTGAAAGAAAGCGTTTTTGTACAACTTCATAGAAATAGCTGTAACTTTTGATAGAAGACTCAGACAAACATGTTTATGGCCTTATATTATAGAACTCAAGGTCCCCGTGCTGGGAAAACAGGTTTTGCAGCTGTTTGAGCTAAGATTTCCAAGTTATTCACATAATGAAAACTTATACTTTGTTTCGGTGGAGTTCCCCATTCAAATGCATGTAACAGTGAGAAACGCACTGTCTTGGTGAAAGAAAGCGTTTTTGTACAACTTCATAGAAATAGCTGTAACTTTTGATAGAAGACTCAGACAAGCATGTTTATGGCCTTATATTATAGAACTCAAGGTCTCCGTGCTGGGCAAACAGGTTTTGCAGCTGTTTGAGCTAAGATTTCCAAGTTATTCACATAATGAAAACATATACTTTGTTTCGGTCGAGTTCCCCATTCAAATGCATGTAACAGTGAGAAACGCACTGTCTTGGCGAAAGAAAGCGTTTTTGTACAACTTCATATGAATAGCTGTAACTTTTGATAGAAGACTCAGACAAACATGTTTATGGCTTTATCTTATAGAACTCAAGGTTCCTGTGCTGGGCAAACAGGTTTTGCAGCTGTTTGAGCTAAGATTTCCAAGTTATTCACATAATGAAAACCTATACTTTGTTTCGGTCGAGTTCCCCATTCAAATGCATGTAACAGTGAGAAACGCACTGTCTTGGCGAAAGAAAGCGTTTTTGTACAACTTCATAGAAATAGCTGTAACTTTTGATAGAAGACTCAGACAAACATGTTTATGGCCTTATATTATAGAACTCAAGGTCCCCGTGCTGGGAAAACAGGTTTTGCAGCTGATTGAGCTAAGATTTCCAAGTTATTCACATAATGAAAACCTATACTTTGTTTCGGTCGAGTTCCCCATTCAAATGCATGTAACAGTGAGAAACGCACTGTCTTGGTGAAAGAAAGCGTTTTTGTACAACTTCATAGAAATAGCTGTAACTTTTGATAGAAGACTCAGACAAACATGTTTATGGCCTTATATTATAGAACTCAAGGTCCCCGTGCTGGGAAAACAGGTTTTGCAGCTGTTTGAGCTAAGATTTCCAAGTTATTCACATAATGAAAACCTATACTTTGTTTCGGTCGAGTTCCCCATTCAAATGCATGTAACAGTGAGAAACGCACTGTCTTGGCGAAAGAAAGCGTTTTTGTACAACTTCATATGAATAGCTGTAACTTTTGATAGAAGACTCGGATACACATGTTTATGGCTTTATCTTATAGAACTCAAGGTTCCTGTGCTGGGCAAACAGGTTTTGCAGCTGTTTGAGCTAAGATTTCCAAGTTATTCACATAATGAAAACCTATACTTTGTTTCGGTCGAGTTCCCCATTCAAATGCATGTAACAGTGAGAAACGCACTGTCTTGGTGAAAGAAAGCGTTTTTGTACAACTTCATAGAAATAGCTGTAACTTTTGATAGAAGACTCAGACAAACATGTTTATGGCCTTATATTATAGAACTCAAGGTCCCCGTGCTGGGAAAACAGGTTTTGCAGCTGTTTGAGCTAAGATTTCCAAGTTATTCACATAATGATAACTTATACTTTGTTTCGGTGGAGTTCCCCATTCAAATGCATGTAACAGTGAGAAACGCACTGTCTTGGCGAAAGAAAGCGTTTTTGTACAACTTCATAGAAATAGCTGTAACTTTTGATAGAAGACTCAGACAAGCATGTTTATGGCCTTATATTATAGAACTCAAGGTCTCCGTGCTGGGCAAACAGGTTTTGCAGCTGTTTGAGCTAAGATTTCCAAGTTATTCACATAATGAAAACCTATACTTTGTTTCGGTCGAGTTCCCCATTCAAATGCATGTAACAGTGAGAAACGCACTGTCTTGGCGAAAGAAAGCGTTTTTGTACAACTTCATATGAATAGCTGTAACTTTTGATAGAAGACTCGGATACACATGTTTATGGCTTTATCTTATAGAAGTCAAGGTTCCTGTGCTGGGCAAACAGGTTTTGCAGCTGTTTGAGCTAAGATTTCCAAGTTATTCACATAATGAAAACCTATACTTTGTTTCGGTCGAGTTCCCCATTCAAATGCATGTAACAGTGAGAAGCGCACTGTCTTGGCGAAAGAAAGCGTTTTTGTACAACTTCATATAAATAGCTGTAACTTTTGATAGAAGACTCAGACAAACATGTTTATGGCTTTATCTTATAGAACTCAAGGTCTCCGTGCTGGGAAAACAGGTTTTGCAGCTGTTTGAGCTAAGATTTCCAAGTTATTCACATAATGAAAACTTATACTTTGTTTCGGTGGAGTTCCCCATTCAAATGCATGTAACAGTGAGAAACGCACTGTCTTGGCGAAAGAAAGCGTTTTTGTACAACTTCATATGAATAGCTGTAACTTTTGATAGAAGACTCAGACAAACATGTTTATGGCTTTATATTATAGAACTCAAGGTCTCCGTGCTGGGAAAACAGGTTTTGCAGCTGTTTGAGCTAAGATTTCCAAGTTATTCACATAATGAAAACCTATACTTTGTTTCGGTCGAGTTCCCCATTCAAATGCATGTAACAGTGAGAAACGCACTGTCTTGGCGAAAGAAAGCGTTTTTGTACAACTTCATATAAATAGCTGTAACTTTTGATAGAAGACTCGGATACACATGTTTATGGCTTTATCTTACAGAACTCAAGGTTCCCGTGCTGGGAAAACAGGTTTTGCAGCTGTTTGAGCTAAGATTTCCAAGTTATTCACATAATGAAAACTTATACTTTGTTTTGGTCGAGTTCCCCATTCAAATGCATGTAACAGTGAGAAGCGCACTGTCTTGGCGAAAGAAAGCGTTTTTGTACAACTTCATAGAAATAGCTGTAACTTTTGATAGAAGACTCGGATACACATGTTTATGGCTTTATCTTATAGAACTCACGTTCCCCGTGCTGGGCAAACAGGTTTTGCAGCTGTTTGAGCTAAGATTTCCAAGTTATTCACATAATGAAAACCTATACTTTGTTTCGGTCGAGTTCCCCATTCAAATGCATGTAACAGTGAGAAACGCACTGTCTTGGCGAAAGAAAGCTATTTTGTACAACTTCATAGAAATAGCTGTAACTTTTGATAGAAGACTCAGACAAACATGTAACTCAAGGTAACTTTTGATAGAAGACTCAGACAAACATGTTTATGGCCTTATATTATAGAACTCAAGGTCTCCGTGCTGGGAAAACAGGTTTTGCAGCTGTTTGAGCTAAGATTTCCAAGTTATTCACATAATGAAAACCTATACTTTGTTTCGGTCGAGTTCCCCATTCAAATGCATGTAACAGTGAGAAACGCACTGTCTTGGCGAAAGAAAGCGTTTTTGTACAACTTCATATGAATAGCTGTAACTTTTGATAGAAGACTCGGATACACATGTTTATGGCTTTATCTTATAGAACTCAAGGTTCCCGTGCTGGGAAAACAGGTTTTGCAGCTGTTTGAGCTAAGATTTCCAAGTTATTCACATAATGAAAACTTATACTTTGTTTTGGTCGAGTTCCCCATTCAAATGCATGTAACAGTGAGAAACGCACTGTCTTGGCGAAAGAAAGCGTTTTTGTACAACTTCATATGAATAGCTGTAACATTTGATAGAAGACTCGGATACACATGTTTATGGCTTTATCTTATAGAACTCAAGGTTCCTGTGCTGGGCAAACAGGTTTTGCAGCTGTTTGAGCTAAGATTTCCAAGTTATTCACATAATGAAAACCTATACTTTGTTTCGGTCGAGTTCCCCATTCAAATGCATGTAACAGTGAGAAACGCACTGTCTTGGCGAAAGAAAGCGTTTTTGTACAACTTCATAGAAATAGCTGTAACTTTTGATAGAAGACTCAGACAAACATGTTTATGGCCTTATATTATAGAACTCAAGGTCCCCGTGCTGGGAAAACAGGTTTTGCAGCTGTTTGAGCTAAGATTTCCAAGTTATTCACATAATGAAAACCTATACTTTGTTTCGGTCGAGTTCCCCATTCAAATGCATGTAACAGTGAGAAACGCACTGTCTTGGTGAAAGAAAGCGTTTTTGTACAACTTCATAGAAATAGCTGTAACTTTTGATAGAAGACTCAGACAAACATGTTTATGGCCTTATATTATAGAACTCAAGGTCCCCGTGCTGGGAAAACAGGTTTTGCAGCTGTTTGAGCTAAGATTTCCAAGTTATTCACATAATGAAAACTTATACTTTGTTTCGGTGGAGTTCCCCATTCAAATGCATGTAACAGTGAGAAACGCACTGTCTTGGCGAAAGAAAGCGTTTTTGTACAACTTCATATGAATAGCTGTAACTTTTGATAGAAGACTCGGATACACATGTTTATGGCTTTATCTTATAGAACTCAAGGTTCCTGTGCTGGGCAAACAGGTTTTGCAGCTGTTTGAGCTAAGATTTCCAAGTTATTCACATAATGAAAACCTATACTTTGTTTCGGTCGAGTTCCCCATTCAAATGCATGTAACAGTGAGAAACGCACTGTCTTGGCGAAAGAAAGCGTTTTTGTACAACTTCATAGAAATAGCTGTAACTTTTGATAGAAGACTCAGACAAACATGTTTATGGCCTTATATTATAGAACTCAAGGTCCCCGTGCTGGGAAAACAGGTTTTGCAGCTGATTGAGCTAAGATTTCCAAGTTATTCACATAATGAAAACCTATACTTTGTTTCGGTCGAGTTCCCCATTCAAATGCATGTAACAGTGAGAAACGCACTGTCTTGGTGAAAGAAAGCGTTTTTGTACAACTTCATAGAAATAGCTGTAACTTTTGATAGAAGACTCAGACAAACATGTTTATGGCCTTATATTATAGAACTCAAGGTCCCCGTGCTGGGAAAACAGGTTTTGCAGCTGTTTGAGCTAAGATTTCCAAGTTATTCACATAATGATAACTTATACTTTGTTTCGGTGGAGTTCCCCATTCAAATGCATGTAACAGTGAGAAACGCACTGTCTTGGCGAAAGAAAGCGTTTTTGTACAACTTCATAGAAATAGCTGTAACTTTTGATAGAAGACTCAGACAAGCATGTTTATGGCCTTATATTATAGAACTCAAGGTCTCCGTGCTGGGCAAACAGGTTTTGCAGCTGTTTGAGCTAAGATTTCCAAGTTATTCACATAATGAAAACCTATACTTTGTTTCGGTCGAGTTCCCCATTCAAATGCATGTAACAGTGAGAAACGCACTGTCTTGGCGAAAGAAAGCGTTTTTGTACAACTTCATATGAATAGCTGTAACTTTTGATAGAAGACTCGGATACACATGTTTATGGCTTTATCTTATAGAAGTCAAGGTTCCTGTGCTGGGCAAACAGGTTTTGCAGCTGTTTGAGCTAAGATTTCCAAGTTATTCACATAATGAAAACCTATACTTTGTTTCGGTCGAGTTCCCCATTCAAATGCATGTAACAGTGAGAAGCGCACTGTCTTGGCGAAAGAAAGCGTTTTTGTACAACTTCATATAAATAGCTGTAACTTTTGATAGAAGACTCAGACAAACATGTTTATGGCTTTATCTTATAGAACTCAAGGTCTCCGTGCTGGGAAAACAGGTTTTGCAGCTGTTTGAGCTAAGATTTCCAAGTTATTCACATAATGAAAACTTATACTTTGTTTCGGTGGAGTTCCCCATTCAAATGCATGTAACAGTGAGAAACGCACTGTCTTGGCGAAAGAAAGCGTTTTTGTACAACTTCATATGAATAGCTGTAACTTTTGATAGAAGACTCAGACAAACATGTTTATGGCTTTATATTATAGAACTCAAGGTCTCCGTGCTGGGAAAACAGGTTTTGCAGCTGTTTGAGCTAAGATTTCCAAGTTATTCACATAATGAAAACCTATACTTTGTTTCGGTCGAGTTCCCCATTCAAATGCATGTAACAGTGAGAAACGCACTGTCTTGGCGAAAGAAAGCGTTTTTGTACAACTTCATAGAAATAGCTGTAACTTTTGATAGAAGACTCAGACAAACATGTTTATGGCCTTATATTATAGAACTCAAGGTCTCTTTTGATAGAAGACTCAGACAAACATGTAACTCAAGGTAACTTTTGATAGAAGACTCAGACAAACATGTTTATGGCCTTATATTATAGAACTCAAGGTCTCCGTGCTGGGAAAACAGGTTTTGCAGCTGTTTGAGCTAAGATTTCCAAGTTATTCACATAATGAAAACTTATACTTTGTTTCGGTGGAGTTCCCCATTCAAATGCATGTAACAGTGAGAAACGCACTGTCTTGGCGAAAGAAAGCGTTTTTGTACAACTTCATATAAATAGCTGTAACTTTTGATAGAAGACTCGGATACACATGTTTATGGCTTTATCTTACAGAACTCAAGGTTCCCGTGCTGGGAAAACAGGTTTTGCAGCTGTTTGAGCTAAGATTTCCAAGTTATTCACATAATGAAAACCTATACTTTGTTTCGGTCGAGTTCCCCATTCAAATGCATGTAACAGTGAGAAACGCACTGTCTTGGCGAAAGAAAGCGTTTTTGTACAACTTCATAGAAATAGCTGTAACTTTTGTTAGAAGACTCAGACAAACATGTTTATGGCCTTATATTATAGAACTCAAGGTCCCCGTGCTGGGAAAACAGGTTTTGCAGCTGTTTAAGCTAAGATTTCCAAGTTATTCACATAATGAAAACGTATACTTTGTTTCGGTCGAGTTCCCCATTCAAATGCATGTAACAGTGAGAAACGCACTGTCTTGGTGAAAGAAAGCGTTTTTGTACAACTTCATAGAAATAGCTGTAACTTTTGATAGAAGACTCAGACAAACATGTTTATGGCCTTATATTATAGAACTCAAGGTCCCCGTGCTGGGAAAACAGGTTTTGCAGCTGTTTGAGCTAAGATTTCCAAGTTATTCACATAATGAAAACTTATACTTTGTTTCGGTCGAGTTCCCCATTCAAATGCATGTAACAGTGAGAAACGCACTGTCTTGGCGAAAGAAAGCGTTTTTGTACAACTTCATAGAAATAGCTGTAACTTTTGATAGAAGACTCAGACAAACATGTTTATGGCCTTATATTATAGAACTCAAGGTCTCCGTGCTGGGAAAACAGGTTTTGCAGCTGTTTGAGCTAAGATTTCCAAGTTATTCACATAATGAAAACGTATACTTTGTTTCGGTCGAGTTCCCCATTCAAATGCATGTAACAGTGAGAAGCGCACTGTCTTGGCGAAAGAAAGCGTTTTTGTACAACTTCATATGAATAGCTGTAACTTTTGATAGAAGACTCGGATACACATGTTTATGGCTTTATCTTATAGAACTCACGTTCCCCGTGCTGGGCAAACAGGTTTTGCAGCTGTTTGAGCTAAGATTTCCAAGTTATTCACATAATGAAAACCTATACTTTGTTTCGGTCGAGTTCCCCATTCAAATGCATGTAACAGTGAGAAACGCACTGTCTTGGCGAAAGAAAGCGTTTTTGTACAACTTCATATAAATAGCTGTAACTTTTGATAGAAGACTCGGATACACATGTTTATGGCTTTATCTTACAGAACTCAAGGTTCCCGTGCTGGGAAAACAGGTTTTGCAGCTGTTTGAGCTAAGATTTCCAAGTTATTCACATAATGAAAACTTATACTTTGTTTTGGTCGAGTTCCCCATTCAAATGCATGTAACAGTGAGAAGCGCACTGTCTTGGCGAAAGAAAGCGTTTTTGTACAACTTCATAGAAATAGCTGTAACTTTTGATAGAAGACTCGGATACACATGTTTATGGCTTTATCTTATAGAACTCACGTTCCCCGTGCTGGGCAAACAGGTTTTGCAGCTGTTTGAGCTAAGATTTCCAAGTTATTCACATAATGAAAACCTATACTTTGTTTCGGTCGAGTTCCCCATTCAAATGCATGTAACAGTGAGAAACGCACTGTCTTGGCGAAAGAAAGCTATTTTGTACAACTTCATAGAAATAGCTGTAACTTTTGATAGAAGACTCAGACAAACATGTTTATGGCCTTATAATATAGAACTCAAGGTCTCTTTTGATAGAAGACTCAGACAAACATGTAACTCAAGGTAACTTTTGATAGAAGACTCAGACAAACATGTTTATGGCCTTATATTATAGAACTCAAGGTCTCCGTGCTGGGAAAACAGGTTTTGCAGCTGTTTGAGCTAAGATTTCCAAGTTATTCACATAATGAAAACCTATACTTTGTTTCGGTCGAGTTCCCCATTCAAATGCATGTAACAGTGAGAAACGCACTGTCTTGGCGAAAGAAAGCGTTTTTGTACAACTTCATATGAATAGCTGTAACTTTTGATAGAAGACTCGGATACACATGTTTATGGCTTTATCTTATAGAACTCAAGGTTTCCGTGCTGGGCAAACAGGTTTTGCAGCTGTTTGAGCTAAGATTTCCAAGTTATTCACATAATGAAAACCTATACTTTGTTTCGGTGGAGTTCCCCATTCAAATGCATGTAACAGTGAGAAACGCACTGTCTTGGCGAAAGAAAGCGTTTTTGTACAACTTCATATGAATAGCTGTAACTTTTGATAGAAGACTCGGATACACATGTTTATGGCTTTATCTTATAGAACTCAAGGTTCCCGTGCTGGGAAAACAGGTTTTGCAGCTGTTTGAGCTAAGATTTCCAAGTTATTCACATAATGAAAACCTATACTTTGTTTCGGTCGAGTTCCCCATTCAAATGCATGTAACAGTGAGAAACGCACTGTCTTGGCGAAAGAAAGCGTTTTTGTACAACTTCATATAAATAGCTGTAACTTTTGATAGAAGACTCGGATACACGTGTTTATGGCTTTATCTTATAGAACTCACGTTCCCCGTGCTGGGCAAACAGGTTTTGCAGCTGTTTGAGCTAAGATTTCCAAGTTATTCACATAACGAAAACCTATACTTTGTTTCGGTCGAGTTCCCCATTCAAATGCATGTAACAGTGAGAAACGCACTGTCTTGGCGAAAGAAAGCGTTTTTGTACAACTTCATATAAATAGCTGTAACTTTTGATAGAAGACTCGAATACACATGTTTATGGCTTTATCTTATAGAACTCAAGGTTCCTGTGCTGGGAAAACAGGTTTTGCAGCTGTTTGAGCTAAGATTTCCAAGTTATTCACATTATGAAAACTTATACTTTGTTTCGGTGGAGTTCCCCATTCAAATGCATGTAACAGTGAGAAACGCACTGTCTTGGCGAAAGAAAGCGTTTTTGTACAACTTCATATAAATAGCTGTAACTTTTGATAGAAGACTCGGATACACATGTTTATGGCTTTATCTTAGAACTCAAGGTTCCTGTGCTGGGCAAACAGGTTTTGCAGCTGTTTGAGCTAAGATTTCCAAGTTATTCACATAATGAAAACATATACTTTGTTTCGGTCGAGTTCCCCATTCAAATGCATGTAACAGTGAGAAACGCACTGTCTTGGCGAAAGAAAGCGTTTTTGTACAACTTCATATAAATAGCTGTAACTTTTGATAGAAGACTCGGATACACATGTTTATGGCTTTATCTTATAGAACTCAAGGTTCCCGTGCTGGGAAAACAGGTTTTGCAGCTGTTTGAGCTAAGATTTCCAAGTTATTCACATAATGAAAACCTATACTTTGTTTCGGTCGAGTTCCCCATTCAAATGCATGTAACAGTGAGAAACGCACTGTCTTGGCGAAAGAAAGCGTTTTTGTACAACTTCATATGAATAGCTGTAACTTTTGATAGAAGACTCGGATACACATGTTTATGGCTTTATCTTATAGAACTCAAGGTTTCCGTGCTGGGCAAACAGGTTTTGCAGCTGTTTGAGCTAAGATTTCCAAGTTATTCACATAATGAAAACCTATACTTTGTTTCGGTGGAGTTCCCCATTCAAATGCATGTAACAGTGAGAAACGCACTGTCTTGGCGAAAGAAAGCGTTTTTGTACAACTTCATATGAATAGCTGTAACTTTTGATAGAAGACTCGGATACACATGTTTATGGCTTTATCTTATAGAACTCAAGGTTCCCGTGCTGGGAAAACAGGTTTTGCAGCTGTTTGAGCTAAGATTTCCAAGTTATTCACATAATGAAAACCTATACTTTGTTTCGGTCGAGTTCCCCATTCAAATGCATGTAACAGTGAGAAACGCACTGTCTTGGCGAAAGAAAGCGTTTTTGTACAACTTCATATAAATAGCTGTAACTTTTGATAGAAGACTCGGATACACGTGTTTATGGCTTTATCTTATAGAACTCACGTTCCCCGTGCTGGGCAAACAGGTTTTGCAGCTGTTTGAGCTAAGATTTCCAAGTTATTCACATAACGAAAACCTATACTTTGTTTCGGTCGAGTTCCCCATTCAAATGCATGTAACAGTGAGAAACGCACTGTCTTGGCGAAAGAAAGCGTTTTTGTACAACTTCATATAAATAGCTGTAACTTTTGATAGAAGACTCGAATACACATGTTTATGGCTTTATCTTATAGAACTCAAGGTTCCTGTGCTGGGAAAACAGGTTTTGCAGCTGTTTGAGCTAAGATTTCCAAGTTATTCACATTATGAAAACTTATACTTTGTTTCGGTGGAGTTCCCCATTCAAATGCATGTAACAGTGAGAAACGCACTGTCTTGGCGAAAGAAAGCGTTTTTGTACAACTTCATATAAATAGCTGTAACTTTTGATAGAAGACTCGGATACACATGTTTATGGCTTTATCTTAGAACTCAAGGTTCCTGTGCTGGGCAAACAGGTTTTGCAGCTGTTTGAGCTAAGATTTCCAAGTTATTCACATAATGAAAACATATACTTTGTTTCGGTCGAGTTCCCCATTCAAATGCATGTAACAGTGAGAAACGCACTGTCTTGGCGAAAGAAAGCGTTTTTGTACAACTTCATATAAATAGCTGTAACTTTTGATAGAAGACTCGGATACACATGTTTATGGCTTTATCTTATAGAACTCAAGGTTCCCGTGCTGGGAAAACAGGTTTTGCAGCTGTTTGAGCTAAGATTTCCAAGTTATTCACATAATGAAAACCTATACTTTGTTTCGGTCGAGTTCCCCCTTCAAATGCATGTAACAGTGAGAAACGCACTGTCTTGGCGAAAGAAAGCGTTTTTGTACAACTTCATAGAAATAGCTGTAACTTTTGATAGAAGACTCAGACAAACATGTTTATGGCCTTATATTATAGAACTCAAGGTCTCTTTTGATAGAAGACTCAGACAAACATGTAACTCAAGGTAACTTTTGATAGAAGACTCAGACAAACATGTTTATGGCCTTATATTATAGAACTCAAGGTCTCCGTGCTGGGAAAACAGGTTTTGCAGCTGTTTGAGCTAAGATTTCCAAGTTATTCACATAATGAAAACCTATACTTTGTTTTGGTCGAGTTCCCCATTCAAATGCATGTAACAGTGAGAAACGCACTGTCTTGGCGAAAGAAAGCGTTTTTGTACAACTTCATATAAATAGCTGTAACTTTTGATAGAAGACTCGGATACACATGTTTATGGCTTTATCTTACAGAACTCAAGGTTCCCGTGCTGGGAAAACAGGTTTTGCAGCTGTTTGAGCTAAGATTTCCAAGTTATTCACATAATGAAAAC
Organism: Copadichromis virginalis; assembly: GCF_057382275.1. Lineage (NCBI taxonomy): Eukaryota > Metazoa > Chordata > Actinopteri > Cichliformes > Cichlidae > Copadichromis > Copadichromis virginalis. The sequence continues at coordinate 4,887,650 of NC_140622.1, forward strand.
TTATACTTTGTTTTGGTCGAGTTCCCCATTCAAATGCATGTAACAGTGAGAAGCGCACTGTCTTGGCGAAAGAAAGCGTTTTTGTACAACTTCATAGAAATAGCTGTAACTTTTGATAGAAGACTCGGATACACATGTTTATGGCTTTATCTTATAGAACTCACGTTCCCCGTGCTGGGCAAACAGGTTTTGCAGCTGTTTGAGCTAAGATTTCCAAGTTATTCACATAATGAAAACCTATACTTTGTTTCGGTCGAGTTCCCCATTCAAATGCATGTAACAGTGAGAAACGCACTGTCTTGGCGAAAGAAAGCTATTTTGTACAACTTCATAGAAATAGCTGTAACTTTTGATAGAAGACTCAGACAAACATGTTTATGGCCTTATATTATAGAACTCAAGGTCTCTTTTGATAGAAGACTCAGACAAACATGTAACTCAAGGTAACTTTTGATAGAAGACTCAGACAAACATGTTTATGGCCTTATATTATAGAACTCAAGGTCTCCGTGCTGGGAAAACAGGTTTTGCAGCTGTTTGAGCTAAGATTTCCAAGTTATTCACATAATGAAAACCTATACTTTGTTTCGGTCGAGTTCCCCATTCAAATGCATGTAACAGTGAGAAACGCACTGTCTTGGCGAAAGAAAGCGTTTTTGTACAACTTCATATGAATAGCTGTAACTTTTGATAGAAGACTCGGATACACATGTTTATGGCTTTATCTTATAGAACTCAAGGTTCCCGTGCTGGGCAAACAGGTTTTGCAGCTGTTTGAGCTAAGATTTCCAAGTTATTCACATAATGAAAACCTATACTTTGTTTCGGTGGAGTTCCCCATTCAAATGCATGTAACAGTGAGAAACGCACTGTCTTGGCGAAAGAAAGCGTTTTTGTACAACTTCATATGAATAGCTGTAACTTTTGATAGAAGACTCGGATACACATGTTTATGGCTTTATCTTATAGAACTCAAGGTTCCCGTGCTGGGAAAACAGGTTTTGCAGCTGTTTGAGCTAAGATTTCCAAGTTATTCACATAATGAAAACCTATACTTTGTTTCGGTCGAGTTCCCCATTCAAATGCATGTAACAGTGAGAAACGCACTGTCTTGGCGAAAGAAAGCGTTTTTGTACAACTTCATATAAATAGCTGTAACTTTTGATAGAAGACTCGGATACACGTGTTTATGGCTTTATCTTATAGAACTCACGTTCCCCGTGCTGGGCAAACAGGTTTTGCAGCTGTTTGAGCTAAGATTTCCAAGTTATTCACATAACGAAAACCTATACTTTGTTTCGGTCGAGTTCCCCATTCAAATGCATGTAACAGTGAGAAACGCACTGTCTTGGCGAAAGAAAGCGTTTTTGTACAACTTCATATAAATAGCTGTAACTTTTGATAGAAGACTCGAATACACATGTTTATGGCTTTATCTTATAGAACTCAAGGTTCCTGTGCTGGGAAAACAGGTTTTGCAGCTGTTTGAGCTAAGATTTCCAAGTTATTCACATAATGAAAACTTATACTTTGTTTCGGTGGAGTTCCCCATTCAAATGCATGTAACAGTGAGAAACGCACTGTCTTGGCGAAAGAAAGCGTTTTTGTACAACTTCATATAAATAGCTGTAACTTTTGATAGAAGACTCGGATACACATGTTTATGGCTTTATCTTATAGAACTCAAGGTTCCCGTGCTGGGAAAACAGGTTTTGCAGCTGTTTGAGCTAAGATTTCCAAGTTATTCACATAATGAAAACCTATACTTTGTTTCGGTCGAGTTCCCCATTCAAATGCATGTAACAGTGAGAAACGCACTGTCTTGGCGAAAGAAAGCGTTTTTGTACAACTTCATAGAAATAGCTGTAACTTTTGATAGAAGACTCAGACAAACATGTTTATGGCCTTATATTATAGAACTCAAGGTCTCTTTTGATAGAAGACTCAGACAAACATGTAACTCAAGGTAACTTTTGATAGAAGACTCAGACAAACATGTTTATGGCCTTATATTATAGAACTCAAGGTCTCCGTGCTGGGAAAACAGGTTTTGCAGCTGTTTGAGCTAAGATTTCCAAGTTATTCACATAATGAAAACCTATACTTTGTTTTGGTCGAGTTCCCCATTCAAATGCATGTAACAGTGAGAAACGCACTGTCTTGGCGAAAGAAAGCGTTTTTGTACAACTTCATATAAATAGCTGTAACTTTTGATAGAAGACTCAGATACACATGTTTATGGCTTTATCTTACAGAACTCAAGGTTCCCGTGCTGGGAAAACAGGTTTTGCAGCTGTTTGAGCTAAGATTTCCAAGTTATTCACATAATGAAAACTTATACTTTGTTTTGGTCGAGTTCCCCATTCAAATGCATGTAACAGTGAGAAGCGCACTGTCTTGGCGAAAGAAAGCGTTTTTGTACAACTTCATAGAAATAGCTGTAACTTTTGATAGAAGACTCAGACAAACATGTTTATGGCCTTATATTATAGAACTCAAGGTCCCCGTGCTGGGAAAACAGGTTTTGCAGCTGATTGAGCTAAGATTTCCAAGTTATTCACATAATGAAAACGTATACTTTGTTTCGGTCGAGTTCCCCATTCAAATGCATGTAACAGTGAGAAACGCACTGTCTTGGTGAAAGAAAGCGTTTTTGTACAACTTCATAGAAATAGCTGTAACTTTTGATAGAAGACTCAGACAAACATGTTTATGGCCTTATATTATAGAACTCAAGGTCCCCGTGCTGGGAAAACAGGTTTTGCAGCTGTTTGAGCTAAGATTTCCAAGTTATTCACATAATGAAAACTTATACTTTGTTTCGGTCGAGTTCCCCATTCAAATGCATGTAACAGTGAGAAACGCACTGTCTTGGCGAAAGAAAGCGTTTTTGTACAACTTCATATAAATAGCTGTAACTTTTGATAGAAGACTCAGACAAACATGTTTATGGCCTTATATTATAGAACTCAAGGTCTCCGTGCTGGGAAAACAGGTTTTGCAGCTGTTTGAGCTAAGATTTCCAAGTTATTCACATAATGAAAACCTATACTTTGTTTCGGTCGAGTTCCCCATTCAAATGCATGTAACAGTGAGAAACGCACTGTCTTGGCGAAAGAAAGCGTTTTTGTACAACTTCATATAAATAGCTGTAACTTTTGATAGAAGACTCGGATACACATGTTTATGGCTTTATCTTACAGAACTCAAGGTTCCCGTGCTGGGAAAACAGGTTTTGCAGCTGTTTGAGCTAAGATTTCCAAGTTATTCACATAATGAAAACTTATACTTTGTTTTGGTCGAGTTCCCCATTCAAATGCATGTAACAGTGAGAAGCGCACTGTCTTGGCGAAAGAAAGCGTTTTTGTACAACTTCATAGAAATAGCTGTAACTTTTGATAGAAGACTCGGATACACATGTTTATGGCTTTATCTTATAGAACTCACGTTCCCCGTGCTGGGCAAACAGGTTTTGCAGCTGTTTGAGCTAAGATTTCCAAGTTATTCACATAATGAAAACCTATACTTTGTTTCGGTCGAGTTCCCCATTCAAATGCATGTAACAGTGAGAAACGCACTGTCTTGGCGAAAGAAAGCTATTTTGTACAACTTCATAGAAATAGCTGTAACTTTTGATAGAAGACTCAGACAAACATGTTTATGGCCTTATATTATAGAACTCAAGGTCTCCGTGCTGGGCAAACAGGTTTTGCAGCTGTTTGAGCTAAGATTTCCAAGTTATTCACATAATGAAAACCTATACTTTGTTTCGGTCGAGTTCCCCATTCAAATGCATGTAACAGTGAGAAACGCACTGTCTTGGCGAAAGAAAGCGTTTTTGTACAACTTCATAGAAATAGCTGTAACTTTTGACAGAAGACTCAGACAAACATGTTTTTGGCCTTATATTATAGAACTCAAGGTCTCCGTGCTGGGAAAACAGGTTTTGCAGCTGTTTGAGCTAAGATTTCCAAGTTATTCACATAATGAAAACGTATACTTTGTTTCGGTCGAGTTCCCCATTCAAATGCATGTAACAGTGAGAAGCGCACTGTCTTGGCGAAAGAAAGCGTTTTTGTACAACTTCATATGAATAGCTGTAACTTTTGATAGAAGACTCGGATACACATGTTTATGGCTTTATCTTATAGAACTCACGTTTCCCGTGCTGGGCAAACAGGTTTTGCAGCTGTTTGAGCTAAGATTTCCAAGTTATTCACATAATGAAAACCTATACTTTGTTTCGGTCGAGTTCCCCATTCAAATGCATGTAACAGTGAGAAACGCACTGTTTTGGCGAAAGAAAGCGTTTTTGTACAACTTCATATGAATAGCTGTAACTTTTGATAGAAGACTCAGACAAACATGTTTATGGCCTTATATTATAGAATTCAAGGTCCCCGTGCTGGGAAAACAGGTTTTGCAGCTGTTTAAGCTAAGATTTCCAAGTTATTCACATAATGAAAACGTATACTTTGTTTTGGTCGAGTTCCCCATTCAAATGCATGTAACAGTGAGAAGCGCACTGTCTTGGCGAAAGAAAGCGTTTTTGTACAACTTCATATAAATAGCTGTAACTTTTGATAGAAGACTCGGATACACATGTTTATGGCTTTATCTTATAGAACTCACGATCCCCGTGCTGGGCAAACAGGTTTTGCAGCTGTTTGAGCTAAGATTTCCAAGTTATTCACATAATGAAAACCTATACTTTGTTTCGGTCGAGTTCCCCATTCAAATGCATGTAACAGTGAGAAACGCACTGTCTTGGCGAAAGAAAGCGTTTTTGTACAACTTCATAGAAATAGCTGTAACTTTTGATAGAAGACTCAGACAAACATGTTTATGGCCTTATATTATAGAACTCAAGGTCCCCGTGCTGGGAAAACAGGTTTTGCAGCTGTTTGAGCTAAGATTTCCAAGTTATTCACATAATGAAAACCTATACTTTGTTTCGGTCGAGTTCCCCATTCAAATGCATGTAACAGTGAGAAACGCACTGTCTTGGCGAAAGAAAGCGTTTTTGTACAACTTCATAGAAATAGCTGTAACTTTTGATAGAAGACTCAGACAAACATGTTTATGGCCTTATATTATAGAACTCAAGGTCCCCGTGCTGGGCAAACAGGTTTTGCAGCTGTTTGAGCTAAGATTTCCAAGTTATTCACATAATGAAAACCTATACTTTGTTTCGGTCGAGTTCCCCATTCAAATGCATGTAACAGTGAGAAACGCACTGTCTTGGCGAAAGAAAGCGTTTTTGTACAACTTCATAGAAATAGCTGTAACTTTTGATAGAAGACTCAGACAAACATGTTTATGGCCTTATATTATAGAACTCAAGGTCCCCGTGCTGGGAAAACAGGTTTTGCAGCTGTTTGAGCTAAGATTTCCAAGTTATTCACATAATGAAAACCTATACTTTGTTTCGGTCGAGTTCCCCATTCAAATGCATGTAACAGTGAGAAACGCACTGTCTTGGCGAAAGAAAGCGTTTTTGTACAACTTCATATGAATAGCTGTAACTTTTGATAGAAGACTCGGATACACATGTTTATGGCTTTATCTTATAGAACTCAAGGTTCCCGTGCTGGGCAAACAGGTTTTGCAGCTGTTTGAGCTAAGATTTCCAAGTTATTCACATAATGAAAACCTATACTTTGTTTCGGTCGAGTTCCCCATTCAAATGCATGTAACAGTGAGAAACGCACTGTCTTGGCGAAAGAAAGCGTTTTTGTACAACTTCATAGAAATAGCTGTAACTTTTGATAGAAGACTCAGACAAACATGTTTATGGCCTTATATTATAGAACTCAAGGTCTCCGTGCTGGGAAAACAAGTTTTGCAGCTGTTTGAGCTAAGATTTCCAAGTTATTCACATAATGAAAACATATACTTTGTTTCGGTCGAGTTCCCCATTCAACTGCATGTAACAGTGAGAAACGCACTGTCTTGGCGAAAGAAAGCGTTTTTGTACAACTTCATATAAATAGCTGTAACTTTTGATAGAAGACTCGGATACACATGTTTATGGCTTTATCTTATAGAACTCAAGGTTCCCGTGCTGGGAAAACAGGTTTTGCAGCTGTTTGAGCTAAGATTTCCAAGTTATTCACATAATGAAAACCTATACTTTGTTTCGGTCGAGTTCCCCATTCAAATGCATGTAACAGTGAGAAACGCACTGTCTTGGCGAAAGAAAGCGTTTTTGTACAACTTCATATAAATAGCTGTAACTTTTGATAGAAGACTCAGACAAACATGTTTATGGCTTTATCTTATAGAATTCAATATCCCCGTGCTATGCAAACAGGCTGCAGCTGTTTGAGCTAATATTTTCAAGTTATAAACATAATGAAAACCTATACTTTGTGTCGGGCGAGAACTCCATTCAAATGCATGTAATAGCGAGAAACGCACTAACATGGTGAAATAAAGCGTTTTTCATGGTCTTCATAAAGACAGCTGTAACTTTCGATAGAAGACTCAGAAATAGATATTTATGGCTTTATCTTATAGAATTCAATATCCCCGTGCTGGGCAAACAGGTTTTGCAGCTGTTTGAGCTAAGATTTCCAAGTTATTCACATAATGAAAACCTATACTTTGTTTCGGTCGAGTTCCCCATTCAAATGCATGTAATCGTCAGAAACGCACTGTCTTGGCGAAATAAAGCGTTTTTGCACAACTTCATATAAATCGGTGTAACTTTTGATAGAAGATTCAGATATACGTATTCATGGCTTTATCTTATAGAATTCGATATCCCCGTGCTGGGGAAACAGGCTTTGCAGCTGTTTGATATAAGATTTTCAAGTTATTCACATAATGAAAACCTACTTTGTTTCGTGCGAGTTCCCCATTCAAATGCATAATGTGGATGGCCTCAGCATGTAGCACAGGCCCTGTTGTAATGTGGATGGACTCATCTACCAACACTGGCCCAGGTGCAATGTGGATGGTAATGGCCAGCACCACAGACCTTGGTGTAATGTGGATGGCCTCAGCCAACACCACTGGCCCTGGTGAAATGTGGATGACATCGGCAAGGACCAATGGCCCTGATGTAATGTGGATGGTTTCAGTCAACAGCACAGTCCCTGGTGTTGTGAAGATGGCCTCATGGGAAGCACTGTCCCTGGTGTAATGTGGATGGTATTGGCCACCACCACAGGGCCTGGTGTAATGTGAATGGCCTCATCCAACAACACTGGCCCTGGTGAAATGTGGATGGTATTGGCCAACACAAAAGGCCCTGGCGTAATGTGAATGTCCTCAGCCAACACCACTGGCCCTGGTTTAATGTAGATGGCATCAAAAAGTAGCACAGGCCCTTGTGTAATGTGGATCACATCAGCCAGCAACACAGGCTCTGGTGAAATGTAGATGACCTCAGACAGCAGAACAGGCCTTGCTGTCGTGAAGTTGGCCTCAGAGGGAGCACTAGCCCTGGTGCAATGTGGATAGCCTAAGCCAGCAATACAGGCCCTGGTGTGGTGACGATAGCCTCGCAGGGAGCACATGCTCCCTGTATAATGTGGATGGCCTCAGCCAGTAGCACAGGCCGTGTTGCAATGTGGATGGCTTCATCTAACAACACTGGCCCTTGTGAAATATGGATGGTATTGGTAAAGGACCACACACCCTGGTGTAATGTGGATGGCCTTAGCTTACACCACTGGCCCTGGTGTAATGTGCATGATATCGGCCAGCATCACAGGCCCAAATGTGGATGGCATCAACGAGCATCAAAGGCCCTGGAGGGGTAAAGATGGCCTCACAAGAATCACAGGCCCTGGTGTAATGTGGATGGAAGAAGCCGGAATCACAGTCTCTGGTGTAATGTTGATGGCCTAAGCCAACAACAGTGGCCCTGGTGTAATTTGAATGGCTTAGGCCACCAGCACAGGCCCTCGTGTGGTGAAGATGACCTCACAGGAAGCACTGTCCCTGGTGTAATGTGGATGGCCTCAGCAAACAACACTGGCCTTGGTAAAATGTCGATGGTATTGGCCAGCACCACAGGCCCTGCTGTAATGTAGATGGCATCAGCCAGTAGAACAGGCCCTTGAGTATTGTGAATGGCATCAGCCAGCAACACAAGTCCTTGGGTAATATGGAAGGCTAGCAGCACAGGCCCTTGTGTAATGTGGATGGTATTGGCTAGCACCACAGGCCCTGGTGTAATTTGAATGTCCTCAGCCATCACCACAGGCCCTGATGAAATGTAGTTGGCCTCAGCCAAGACCACAGGCCCTGGTGAAATGTAAATGTCCTCAGCCAGTAGCAGAGGCCCTGTTGTAATGTGGATGGCCTCATCTAACAACTCTGTCGCTGGTGAAATATGGATGGGATTGGTCAGCACCACACACCCTGGTGAAATGTGCATGATATCGGTCAGCACCACAGGCCCAGGTGTAATCTGGATGGCATCAACGAGCAGCAGAGGCCCTGGTGTGGTGAATATGGCCTCACAGGAAGCACTGTCCCTTGTGTAATGTGTATGGCCTTTGCCAAAAACAGTGGCCCTGGTGAAATGTGGATTATATTGGCCAGCACCACAGGCCCTGGTGTAATGTGAATATCCTCATCCAGCACCACAGGCCCTGGTTTGGTGATGATTGCCACACAGGAAGAACTGTACCTGGTGTAATGTGGATGGCCTCATCCAACAGTACAGGCCCTGGTGTGGTGAAGATGGCCTCACAGGAAGCACAGGCCTTGGTGTAATGTGAATGGCCTCAGACAGCAGCCAAGCCCTGGTGAAATGTAGATGGCCTCAGCCGGCAACATGCGCTCTGGTGAAAGGTAGTCTGTCTCAGCCAGTAGCACAGGCCCTGTTGTGGTGAAGATGGCCTCACAGGAAACACTGTCCCTGGTGTAATGTGTATGTCCTCAGCCAACAAAACTGGCCCTCTTTAAATGTGGATGGTATTGGCCAACACCACAGGCCCTGGCGTATTGTGAATGGCCTCATCCAACAACACTGGCCCTGGTGAAATGGGGATGGTATTGGCCAGCACCACAGGCCCTGGTGTAATGTGAATGTCCTCAGATAAAACCATTGGCCCTGGTGTTATGTGGATGGTATTGGCCAGCACCACAGGCCCTGGTGTAATGTGAATGTCCTCAGCCAGTAACACAGGCCCTTGTGTAATGTGGATGGCCTCATACAGCAACACCACAGGCCCTGGTGAAATGTGGTTGTTTTCGGCCAGCACCACAGGCCCTTCCACATTTCACCAGGGCCAGTGTTGTTGGATGAGGCCATCCACATTACACAGGGGCCAGTGCTGATAGCCTTCCACATTACCCAAGGGCCTGTATTGCTGCACGAAACCATCCACATTTCACAAGTGCCAGTGGTGTTGCTGGCTGATAACATTCACAATACTCAAGGGCCTGTGCTACTGGCTGATGCCATCTACATTAAACCTGGGCCTGTGGTGCTGGCCAATACCACCGACATTTCACCAGGGCCAGTGTTGTTCGCTGAAACCATCCACATTACATCAGGGCCATTGGTCCTTCCCGATGTCATCCACATTTCACCAGGGCCAGTGGTGTTGGCTAAGGTCATCCACATTACACCAAGGTCTGTGCTACTGGCTGAGGCCATCCACATTATACCACGGCATGTGGTCCCTGTGAAGCCAACTTCACGAAAGCAGGGCCTGCGCTGCTGTCTGAGGTCATCTACATTTCACCAGAGCCTGTGTTGCTGGCTGATGTGATCCACATTACACAAGGGCCTGTGCTACTCGTTGATGCCATCCACATTAAACCAGGGCCTGTGGTGCAGGCCGAAACCATCCACATTTCACCAGGGCTTGTGTTGCTGGCTGATGCGATCCACAATACACAAGGGCCTGTGCTACTGGCTGATGCCATCCCCATTACACCAGGGCCAGTGGTGTTGGCTGAGGAACTTCACATTACACCAGGGCCTGTGGTGTTGGCCAATACCATCCACATTTAAAGAGGGCCAGTGTTGTTGGCTGAGGACATACACATTACACCAGGGACAGTGCTTCCTGTGAGGACATCTTCACCACAACAGGGCCTGTGCTACTGGCTGAGGCAGACTACCTTTCACCAGGGCCTGGCTGCTGTCTGAGGCCATCCACATTACACCAAGGCCTGTGCTTCCTCTGAGGACATTTTCACCACACCAGGGCCTGTACTGTTGGATCAGACCATCCAGATTACACAAGGTACAATTCTTCCTGTGTTGCAATCATCACCAAACCAGGGCCTGTGGTGCTGGATGAGGCCATCCAGTTTTCACCAGGGATTGTTGTGCTGGCTGATGCGTTCCACGAAACACAAGGGCCTTTACTACTGGCTGAGGATATTCACATTACACCAGGGCCTGTGGTGCTGGCCAATATAATCCACATTTCACCAGGGCCACTGTTGTTGGCTGAGGCCATCCACATTTCAGGAAGCACAAGGGACAGTGCTGTGAGGTCATCTTCACCACACCAGGGCCTCTGCTGCTCGTTGATGCCATCCACATTACACCTGGGCCTGTGGTGCTGACCGATATCATGCACATTTCACCAGGGTGTGTGGTGCTGACCAATACCATCCATATTTCACCAACGACAGAGTTGTTAGATGAGGCCATCCACATTACACCAGGGCCTGTGCTACTGGCTGAGGACATTCACATTACACCAGGGCCTGTGGTGCTGGCCAATACCATCCACATTACACCAGAGCCAGTGTTGTTGGATGAGGCCATTCACGTTACACAAGGGCCTGTGGTGCTAGCCAATACCATCCACATTACACATTACGCTGAGGCCATACAATTTACATCAGGGACAGTGCTTCCTGTAAGGCCATCATCAGCACACCAGGGCCTTTGGTGCTGGCCAATACCATCCACATTTCAACAGGGCAGTGTTGTTGGCTCAGGCCATCCACATTACACCACTGCCAGTGCTTCCTGTGATGCCATCATCACCAAACCAGGGCTTGTTTTGCTGGCTGATGCGATCCACAATACACAAGAGCCTGTGCTTCTGGCTGAGGCCATCCACATTACACCAGGGCCTGTGCTACTCGATGATACCATCCACATTTCACCAGGGATTGTGTTGCCGGCTGATGCGTTCCAGAAAACACAAGGGCCTTTACTACTGGCTTCACCACAACAGGGCCTGTGCCACTGGCTGAGGCAGACTACCTTTCACCAGAGCGCATGTTGCCGGCTGAGGCCATCTACATTTCACCAGGGCCTGTCTGCTGTCTGAGGCCATTCACATTACACCAAGGCCTGTGCTTCCTGTGAGGCCATCTTCACCACACCAGGGCCTGTACTGTTGGATGAGGCCATCCACATTACACCAGGCACAATTCTTCCTGTGTGGCAATCATCACCAAACCAGGGCCTGTGGTGCTGGATGAGGCCATCCACATTTCACCAGGGATTGTGTTGCTGGCTGATGCGTTCCACAAAACACAAGGGCCTTTACTACTGGCTGAGGATATTAACATTACACCAGGGCCTGTGGTGCTGGCCAATATAATCCACATTTCACCAGGACCACTGTTTTTGGCAAAGGCCATACACATTACACAAGGGACAGTGCTTCCTGTGAGGCCATCTTCACCACACCAGGTCCTCTGCTGCTCGTTGATGCCATCCAGATTACACCTGGGCCTGTGCTGCTGACCGATATCATGCACATTTCACCAGGGTGTGTGGTGCTGACCAATCCCATCCATATTTCACCAGCGACAGAGTTGTTAGATGAGGCCATCCACATTACAACAGGGCCTCTGCTACTGGCTGAGGACATTTACATTTCACCAGGGCCTGTGGTCATGGCTGAGGCCAACTACATTTCATCAGGGCCTGTGGTCATGGCTGAGGACATTCACATTACACCAGGGCCTGTGGTGCTAGCCAATACCATCCACATTACACTAGGGCCAATGTTGTTGGCTGAGGCCATCCAAATTACACCAGGAACAGTACTTCCTGTGAGGCCATCATCACCACACCCGGGCCTTTGGTGCTGGCTGATACCATCCACATTACACAAGGGCCTGTGCTGCTAGCCTTCCATATTACCCAAGGGCCTGTGTTGCTGGCTGATGCCATTCACAATACTCAAGGGCCTGTTCTACTGGCTGATGCCATCTACATTACAGCAGGGCCTGTGGTGCTGGCTAATACCATCGACATTTTTTATTTTTTTTTAAAATCTTTATTTAAAGTAAACAAATCTACATATAAAATGTACATACACATACAATTACATATACAAAACCATGAACACATACAAAAAAGGAGAAACAATGGCTGATGCCATTCACAATAGTCAAGGGCCTGTTCTACTGGCTGATGCCATCTACATTACAGCAGGGCCTGTGGTGCTGGCCAATACCATCGACATTTTACCAAGGCCAGTGTTGTTTGCTGAGGCCATCCACATTACACCAGGGACAGTGCTTCCTGCGAGGCCATCTTCACCACACGAGGGCCTGTGCTGGTGGCCTAAGCCATTCAAATTACACCAGGGCCTCTGGTGCTGGCCAACACCATCCACATTTCACCAGGGCCACTGTTGTTGGCTTAGGCCATCAACATTACACCAGAGACTGTGATGCCGGCTTCTACCATCCACATTACACCAGGGCCTGTGCTTCCTGTGAGGCCATCTTTACCCCACCAGGGCCTTTGATGCTCGTTGATGCCATCCACATTAGGGCCTGTGATGCTGGCCGATATCATGCACATTACACCAGGGCCAGTGGTGTAAGCTAAGGCCATCCACATTACACCAGGGTGTTTGTTGCTTACCATACCATCCACATTACACCAGGTCCTGTGCTGCTGGCTGAGGCCATCCACATTGCACCGGGGCCATGGGGTTGGATGAGGACATTAACATTACACCAGGGACTGTTTTGCTGGCTGAGGCCATTCACATTGCAGTAGGGCCTGTGCTGCTGGCTGAGGCCACCTATATTTCACGAGGGCCTGTGTTGACAACTGATGCCATCCACAATACACCAGGGCCAGTCATTTCTGTGAGGCCATCTTCACTAGACCAGGGTCTGTGCTGTTTGCTGATGCCATCGAAAATACACCAGGGCCAGTGATTCCTGTGAGGCCATCTTCACCAGACCAGGGCCTGTGCTGCTAGCCATCCAAATTACACAAGGGCCTGTGTTGCTGGCCGAAAACAACCACATTTCACCAGGGCCTGTGGTGTTGCTGGATGAGGCCATCCACATTACACCAGGGCCTGTGCTACTGGCTGAGGACATTCACATTACAACATGGCCTGTTGTGCTGGCCAATACCATCCACATTTCACCAGGGCCACTGTTGTTGGCTGAGGCCATACACTTTACATCACGGACAGTGCTTCCTGTGAGGCCATCTTCACCACACCAGGGCCTGTACTTTTGGCTGAGGCCATCCACATTACACCAGGGCCTTTGGTGCTGGCCAATACCACCCACATTTCACCAGGCCCTTTGGTGCTGTCCTAAACCATCCACATTTCACCAGGGCTTGTGTTGCTGGCTGATGACATCCACAACACAGAAGGGCCTGTGATACTGGCTGATGCCATCCACATTACACCAGGGCCAGTGGTGTTGGCTGAGGCCATCCACATTACACAACGTCCTTTGGTGCTGGCCAATACCATCCACATTTCACCAGGGCCAGTGTTGTTGGCTCAGGCCATCCACATTACACCAGGGACAGTGCTTCCTGCGAGGCCATCTTCACCACACGAGGGCCTGTGCTGGTGGCCTAAGCCATTCAAATTACACCAGGGCCTCTGGTGCTGGCCAACACCATCCACATTTCACCAGGGCCACTGTTGTTGGCTTAGGCCATCAACATTACACCAGAGACTGTGATGCCGGCTTCTACCATCCACATTACACCAGGGCCTGTGCTTCCTGTGAGGCCATCTTTACCCCACCAGGGCCTTTGATGCTCGTTGATGCCATCCACATTAGGGCCTGTGATGCTGGCCGATATCATGCACATTACACCAGGGCCAGTGGTGTAAGCTAAGGCCATCCACATTACACCAGGGTGTTTGTTGCTTACCATACCATCCACATTACACCAGGTCCTGTGCTGCTGGCTGAGGCCATCCACATTGCACCGGGGCCATGGGGTTGGATGAGGACATTAACATTACACCAGGGACTGTTTTGCTGGCTGAGGCCATTCACATTGCAGTAGGGCCTGTGCTGCTGGCTGAGGCCACCTATATTTCACGAGGGCCTGTGTTGACAACTGATGCCATCCACAATACACCAGGGCCAGTCATTTCTGTGAGGCCATCTTCACTAGACCAGGGTCTGTGCTGTTTGCTGATGCCATCGAAAATACACCAGGGCCAGTGATTCCTGTGAGGCCATCTTCACCAGACCAGGGCCTGTGCTGCTAGCCATCCAAATTACACAAGGGCCTGTGTTGCTGGCCGAAAACAACCACATTTCACCAGGGCCTGTGGTGTTGCTGGATGAGGCCATCCACATTACACCAGGGCCTGTGCTACTGGCTGAGGACATTCACATTAGAACATGGCCTGTTGTGCTGGCCAATACCATCCACATTTCACCAGGGCCACTGTTGTTGGCTGAGGCCATACACTTTACATCACGGACAGTGCTTCCTGTGAGGCCATCTTCACCACACCAGGGCCTGTACTTTTGGCTGAGGCCATCCACATTACACCAGGGCCTTTGGTGCTGGCCAATACCACCCACATTTCACCAGGCCCTTTGGTGCTGTCCTAAACCATCCACATTTCACCAGGGCTTGTGTTGCTGGCTGATGACATCCACAACACAGAAGGGCCTGTGATACTGGCTGATGCCATCCACATTACACCAGGGCCAGTGGTGTTTGCTGAGGCCATCCACATTACACAACGTCCTTTGGTGCTGGCCAATACCATCCACATTTCACCAGGGCCAGTGTTGTTGGCTCAGGCCATCCACATTACACCAGGGACAGTGCTTCCTGCGAGGCCATCTTCACCACACGAGGGCCTGTGCTGGTGGCCTAAGCCATTCAAATTACACCAGGGCCTCTGGTGCTGGCCAACACCATCCACATTTCACCAGGGCCACTGTTGTTGGCTTAGGCCATCAACATTACACCAGAGACTGTGATGCCGGCTTCTACCATCCACATTACACCAGGGCCTGTGCTTCCTGTGAGGCCATCTTTACCCCACCAGGGCCTTTGATGCTCGTTGATGCCATCCACATTAGGGCCTGTGATGCTGGCCGATATCATGCACATTACACCAGGGCCAGTGGTGTAAGCTAAGGCCATCCACATTACACCAGGGTGTTTGTTGCTTACCATACCATCCACATTACACCAGGTCCTGTGCTGCTGGCTGAGGCCATCCACATTGCAGTAGGGCCTGTGCTGCTGGCTGAGGCCACCTATATTGCACGAGGGCCTGTGTTGACAACTGATGCCATCCACAATACACCAGGGCCAGTCATTTCTGTGAGGCCATCTTCACTAGACCAGGGTCTGTGCTGTTTGCTGATGCCATCGAAAATACACCAGGGCCAGTGATTCCTGTGAGGCCATCTTCACCAGACCAGGGCCTGTGCTGCTAGCCATCCAAATTACCCAAGGGCCTGTGTTGCTGGCCGAAAACAACCACATTTCACCAGGGCCTGTGGTGTTGCTGGATGAGGCCATCCACAGTACAGAAGGGCCTGTGCTACTGGCTGAGGACATTCACATTACAACATGGCCTGTTGTGCTGGCCAATACCATCCACATTTCACCAGGGCCACTGTTGTTGGCTGAGGCCATACACTTTACATCACGGACAGTGCTTCCTGTGAGGCCATCTTCACCACACCAGGGCCTGTACTTTTGGCTGAGGCCATCCACATTACACCAGGACCTTTGGTGCTGGCCAATACCACCCACATTTCACCAGGCCCTTTGGTGCTGTCCTAAACCATCCACATTTCACCAGGGCTTGTGTTGCTGGCTGATGACATCCACAACACAGAAGGGCCTGTGATACTGGCTGATGCCATCCACATTACACCAGGGCCAGTGGTGTTGGCTGAGGCCATCCACATTACACAACGTCCTTTGGTGCTGGCCAATACCATCCACATTTCACCAGGGCCAGTGTTGTTGGCTCAGGCCATCCACATTACACCAATGCCAGTGCTTCCTGTAATGCCATCATTACCAAACCCGGCCTGTGTTTCTTGCTGAGGCCATCCACATTACACCAGGGCCTGTGCTACTCGTTGATACCAACCACATTTCACCAGGGCTTGTTTTGCTGGCTGATGCGATCCACAATACACAAGAGCCTGTGCTTCTGGCTGAGGACATTCACATTACACCAGGGCCTGTGGTGCTGGCCAATACCATCCACATTTCACCAGGGCCACTGTTGTTGGCTTAGGCCATCAACATTACACCAGAGACTGTGATGCCGGCTTCTACCATCCACATTACACCAGGGCCTGTGCTTCCTGTGAGGCCATCTTTACCCCACCAGGGCCTTTGATGCTCGTTGATGCCATCCACATTAGGGCCTGTGATGCTGGCCGATATCATGCACATTACACCAGGGCCAGTGGTGTAAGCTAAGGCCATCCACATTACACCAGGGTGTTTGTTGCTTACCATACCATCCACATTACACCAGGTCCTGTGCTGCTGGCTGAGGCCATCCACATTGCACCGGGGCCATGGGGTTGGATGAGGACATTAACATTACACCAGGGACTGTTTTGCTGGCTGAGGCCATTCACATTGCAGTAGGGCCTGTGCTGCTGGCTGAGGCCACCTATATTGCACGAGGGCCTGTGTTGACAACTGATGCCATCCACAATACACCAGGGCCAGTCATTTCTGTGAGGCCATCTTCACTAGACCAGGGTCTGTGCTGTTTGCTGATGCCATCGAAAATACACCAGGGCCAGTGATTCCTGTGAGGCCATCTTCACCAGACCAGGGCCTGTGCTGCTAGCCATCCAAATTACCCAAGGGCCTGTGTTGCTGGCCGAAAACAACCACATTTCACCAGGGCCTGTGGTGTTGCTGGATGAGGCCATCCACAGTACACAAGGGCCTGTGCTACTGGCTGAGGACATTCACATTACAACATGGCCTGTTGTGCTGGCCAATACCATCCACATTTCACCAGGGCCACTGTTGTTGGCTGAGGCCATACACTTTACATCACGGACAGTGCTTCCTGTGAGGCCATCTTCACCACACCAGGGCCTGTACTTTTGGCTGAGGCCATCCACATTACACCAGGGCCTTTGGTGCTGGCCAATACCACCCACATTTCACCAGGCCCTTTGGTGCTGTCCTAAACCATCCACATTTCACCAGGGCTTGTGTTGCTGGCTGATGACATCCACAACACAGAAGGGCCTGTGATACTGGCTGATGCCATCCACATTACACCAGGGCCAGTGCTACTCGATGATACCATCCACATTTCACCAGGGATTGTGTTGCCGGCTGATGCGTTCCAGAAAACACAAGGGCCTTTACTACTGGCTTCACCACAACAGGGCCTGTGCCACTGGCTGAGGCAGACTACCTTTCACCAGAGCGCATGTTGCCGGCTGAGGCCATCTACATTTCACCAGGGCCTGTCTGCTGTCTGAGGCCATTCACATTACACCAAGGCCTGTGCTTCCTGTGAGGCCATCTTCACCACACCAGGGCCTGTACTGCTGGATGAGGCCATCCACATTACACCAGGCACAATTCTTCCTGTGTGGCAATCATCACCAAACCAGGGCCTGTGGTGCTGGATGAGGCCATCCACATTTCACCAGGGATTGTGTTGCTGGCTGATGCGTTCCACAAAACGCAAGGGCCTTTACTACTGGCTGAGGATATTAACATTACACCAGGGCCTGTGGTGCTGGCCAATATAATCCACATTTCACCAGGGCCACTGTTTTTGGGAAAGGCCATACACATTACACAAGGGACAGTGCTTCCTGTGAGGCCATCTTCACCACACCAGGTCCTCTGCTGCTCGTTGATGCCATCCAGATTACACCTGGGCCTGTGCTGCTGACCGATATCATGCACATTTCACCAGGGTGTGTGGTGCTGACCAATCCCATCCATATTTCACCAGCGACAGAGTTGTTAGATGAGGCCATCCACATTACAACAGGGCCTCTGCTACTGGCTGAGGACATTTACATTTCACCAGGGCCTGTGGTCATGGCTGAGGCCAACTACATTTCATCAGGGCCTGTGGTCATGGCTGAGGACATTCACATTACACCAGGGCCTGTGGTGCTAGCCAATACCATCCACATTACACTAGGGCCAATGTTGTTGGCTGAGGCCATCCAAATTACACCAGGAACAGTACTTCCTGTGAGGCCATCATCACCACACCAGGGCCTTTGGTGCTGGCTGATACCATCCACATTACACAAGGGCCTGTGCTGCTAGCCTTCCATATTACCCAAGGGCCTGTGTTGCTGGCTGATGCCATTCACAATACTCAAGGGCCTGTTCTACTGGCTGATGCCATCTACATTACAGCAGGGCCTGTGGTGCTGGCTAATACCATCGACATTTTTTATTTTTTTTTAAAATCTTTATTTAAAGTAAACAAATCTACATATAAAATGTACATACACATACAATTACATATACAAAACCATGAACACATACAAAAAAGGAGAAACAATGGCTGATGCCATTCACAATAGTCAAGGGCCTGTTCTACTGGCTGATGCCATCTACATTACAGCAGGGCCTGTGGTGCTGGCCAATACCATCGACATTTTACCAAGGCCAGTGTTGTTTGCTGAGGCCATCCACATTACACCAGGGACAGTGCTTCCTGCGAGGCCATCTTCACCACACGAGGGCCTGTGCTGGTGGCCTAAGCCATTCAAATTACACCAGGGCCTCTGGTGCTGGCCAACACCATCCACATTTCACCAGGGCCACTGTTGTTGGCTTAGGCCATCAACATTACACCAGAGACTGTGATGCCGGCTTCTACCATCCACATTACACCAGGGCCTGTGCTTCCTGTGAGGCCATCTTTACCCCACCAGGGCCTTTGATGCTCGTTGATGCCATCCACATTAGGGCCTGTGATGCTGGCCGATATCATGCACATTACACCAGGGCCAGTGGTGTAAGCTAAGGCCATCCACATTACACCAGGGTGTTTGTTGCTTACCATACCATCCACATTACACCAGGTCCTGTGCTGCTGGCTGAGGCCATCCACATTGCACCGGGGCCATGGGGTTGGATGAGGACATTAACATTACACCAGGGACTGTTTTGCTGGCTGAGGCCATCTACATTACAGCAGGGCCTGTGGTGCTGGCTAATACCATCGACATTTTTTATTTTTTTTTTAAATCTTTATTTAAAGTAAACAAATCTACATATAAAATGTACATACACATACAATTACATATACAAAACCATGAACACATACAAAAAAGGAGAAACAATGGCTGATGACATTCACAATAGTCAAGGGCCTGTTCTACTGGCTGATGCCATCTACATTACAGCAGGGCCTGTGGTGCTGGCCAATACCATCGACATTTTACCAAGGCCAGTGTTGTTTGCTGAGGCCATCCACATTACACCAGGGACAGTGCTTCCTGTCAGGCCATCATCACCACACCAGGGCATGTGGTGCTGGATAATGCCATCAACATTACACGAGGGCCTGTGCTACTCGTTGATGCCATCCAGATTTCACCAGGGCCAGTGTTGTTGGCTCAGGCCATCCACATTACACCAATGCCAGTGCTTCCTGTGATGCCATCATTACCAAACCAGGGCCTGTGGTGCTGGCTGAGGCCATCCACATTTCACCAGGGCTTGTGTTGCTGGCTGAGCGATCCACAATACACAAGGGCCTGTGCTTCAGGCTGAGGACATTCACATTACACCAGGGCCTGTGGTGCTTGCCAATACCATCCACATTACACCAGGGCCACTGTTGTTGGCTTAGGCCATACACTTTACACCAGGGACACTGCTTCCTGTGAGGCGATCTTCACCACACCAGGGACTGTACTGTTGGATGAGGCCATCCACATTACACCAGGGCCTGTGCTACTCGATGATACCATCCACATTTCACCAGGGATTGTGTTGCTGGCTGATGCTTTCCAGAAAACACAAGGGCCTTTACTACTGGCTGAGGATGTTCACATTACACCAGGGCCTGTGGTGCTGGCCAATATAATCCACATTTCACCAGGGCCACTGTTGTTGGCTGAGGCCATACACATTACACAAGGGACAGTGCTTCCTGTGAGGCCATCTTCACCACACAAGGGTCTGTGCTTTTGGTTGAGGCGATCCACATTACATCACGGCCTGTGATGCCGGCTTCTACCATCCACATTACACCAGGGAAAGTGATTGCTGTGTGGCCATCTTCACCCCACCAGGGCCTCTGCTGCTCGTTAATGCCATCCACATTACACCTGGACCTCTGGTGCTGACCGATATCATGCACATTTCACCAGGGCCAGTGGTGTTGGCTAAGGCCATTCACATTACACCAGGGTGTGTGGTGCTGACCAATACCATCCATATTTCACCAGGGACAGAGTTGTTAGATAAGGCCATCCACATTACAACAGGGCCTGTGCTACTGGCTGAGGACATTTACATTTCATCAGGGCCTGTGGTCATGGCTGAGGACATTCACATTACACCAGGGCCTGTGGTGCTGGCTAATACCATCCACATTTCACCTGGGCCAGTGTTGGTAGATGAGGCCATCCACATTACAACAGGCCCTGTGCTACTGGCTGAGGCCATACACTTTACATCACGGACAGTGCTTCCTGTGAGGCCATCTTCACCACACCAGGGCCTGTACTTTTGGCTGAGGCCATCCACATTACACCAGGGCCTTTGGTGCTGGCCAATACCACCCACATTTCACCAGGCCCTTTGGTGCTGTCCTAAACCATCCACATTTCACCAGGGCTTGTGTTGCTGGCTGATGACATCCACAACACAGAAGGGCCTGTGATACTGGCTGATGCCATCCACATTACACCAGGGCCAGTGGTGTTGGCTGAGGCCATCCACATTACACAACGTCCTTTGGTGCTGGCCAATACCATCCACATTTCACCAGGGCCAGTGTTGTTGGCTCAGGCCATCCACATTACACCAGGGACAGTGCTTCCTGCGAGGCCATCTTCACCACACGAGGGCCTGTGCTGGTGGCCTAAGCCATTCAAATTACACCAGGGCCTCTGGTGCTGGCCAACACCATCCACATTTCACCAGGGCCACTGTTGTTGGCTTAGGCCATCAACATTACACCAGAGACTGTGATGCCGGCTTCTACCATCCACATTACACCAGGGCCTGTGCTTCCTGTGAGGCCATCTTTACCCCACCAGGGCCTTTGATGCTCGTTGATGCCATCCACATTAGGGCCTGTGATGCTGGCCGATATCATGCACATTACACCAGGGCCAGTGGTGTAAGCTAAGGCCATCCACATTACACCAGGGTGTTTGTTGCTTACCATACCATCCACATTACACCAGGTCCTGTGCTGCTGGCTGAGGCCATCCACATTGCACCGGGGCCATGGGGTTGGATGAGGACATTAACATTACACCAGGGACTGTTTTGCTGGCTGAGGCCATTCACATTGCAGTAGGGCCTGTGCTGCTGGCTGAGGCCACCTATATTGCACGAGGGCCTGTGTTGACAACTGATGCCATCCACAATACACCAGGGCCAGTCATTTCTGTGAGGCCATCTTCACTAGACCAGGGTCTGTGCTGTTTGCTGATGCCATCGAAAATACACCAGGGCCAGTGATTCCTGTGAGGCCATCTTCACCAGACCAGGGCCTGTGCTGCTAGCCATCCAAATTACCCAAGGGCCTGTGTTGCTGGCCGAAAACAACCACATTTCACCAGGGCCTGTGGTGTTGCTGGATGAGGCCATCCACAGTACACAAGGGCCTGTGCTACTGGCTGAGGACATTCACATTACAACATGGCCTGTTGTGCTGGCCAATACCATCCACATTTCACCAGGGCCACTGTTGTTGGCTGAGGCCATACACTTTACATCACGGACAGTGCTTCCTGTGAGGCCATCTTCACCACACCAGGGCCTGTACTTTTGGCTGAGGCCATCCACATTACACCAGGGCCTTTGGTGCTGGCCAATACCACCCACATTTCACCAGGCCCTTTGGTGCTGTCCTAAACCATCCACATTTCACCAGGGCTTGTGTTGCTGGCTGATGACATCCACAACACAGAAGGGCCTGTGATACTGGCTGATGCCATCCACATTACACCAGGGCCAGTGCTACTCGATGATACCATCCACATTTCACCAGGGATTGTGTTGCCGGCTGATGCGTTCCAGAAAACACAAGGGCCTTTACTACTGGCTTCACCACAACAGGGCCTGTGCCACTGGCTGAGGCAGACTACCTTTCACCAGAGCGCATGTTGCCGGCTGAGGCCATCTACATTTCACCAGGGCCTGTCTGCTGTCTGAGGCCATTCACATTACACCAAGGCCTGTGCTTCCTGTGAGGCCATCTTCACCACACCAGGGCCTGTACTGCTGGATGAGGCCATCCACATTACACCAGGCACAATTCTTCCTGTGTGGCAATCATCACCAAACCAGGGCCTGTGGTGCTGGATGAGGCCATCCACATTTCACCAGGGATTGTGTTGCTGGCTGATGCGTTCCACAAAACGCAAGGGCCTTTACTACTGGCTGAGGATATTAACATTACACCAGGGCCTGTGGTGCTGGCCAATATAATCCACATTTCACCAGGGCCACTGTTTTTGGGAAAGGCCATACACATTACACAAGGGACAGTGCTTCCTGTGAGGCCATCTTCACCACACCAGGTCCTCTGCTGCTCGTTGATGCCATCCAGATTACACCTGGGCCTGTGCTGCTGACCGATATCATGCACATTTCACCAGGGTGTGTGGTGCTGACCAATCCCATCCATATTTCACCAGCGACAGAGTTGTTAGATGAGGCCATCCACATTACAACAGGGCCTCTGCTACTGGCTGAGGACATTTACATTTCACCAGGGCCTGTGGTCATGGCTGAGGCCAACTACATTTCATCAGGGCCTGTGGTCATGGCTGAGGACATTCACATTACACCAGGGCCTGTGGTGCTAGCCAATACCATCCACATTACACTAGGGCCAATGTTGTTGGCTGAGGCCATCCAAATTACACCAGGAACAGTACTTCCTGTGAGGCCATCATCACCACACCAGGGCCTTTGGTGCTGGCTGATACCATCCACATTACACAAGGGCCTGTGCTGCTAGCCTTCCATATTACCCAAGGGCCTGTGTTGCTGGCTGATGCCATTCACAATACTCAAGGGCCTGTTCTACTGGCTGATGCCATCTACATTACAGCAGGGCCTGTGGTGCTGGCTAATACCATCGACATTTTTTATTTTTTTTTTAAATCTTTATTTAAAGTAAACAAATCTACATATAAAATGTACATACACATACAATTACATATACAAAACCATGAACACATACAAAAAAGGAGAAACAATGGCTGATGACATTCACAATAGTCAAGGGCCTGTTCTACTGGCTGATGCCATCTACATTACAGCAGGGCCTGTGGTGCTGGCCAATACCATCGACATTTTACCAAGGCCAGTGTTGTTTGCTGAGGCCATCCACATTACACCAGGGACAGTGCTTCCTGCGAGGCCATCTTCACCACACGAGGGCCTGTGCTGGTGGCCTAAGCCATTCAAATTACACCAGGGCCTCTGGTGCTGGCCAACACCATCCACATTTCACCAGGGCCACTGTTGTTGGCTTAGGCCATCAACATTACACCAGAGACTGTGATGCCGGCTTCTACCATCCACATTACACCAGGGCCTGTGCTTCCTGTGAGGCCATCTTTACCCCACCAGGGCCTTTGATGCTCGTTGATGCAATCCACATTAGGGCCTGTGATGCTGGCCGATATCATGCACATTACACCAGGGCCAGTGGTGTAAGCTAAGGCCATCCACATTACACCAGGGTGTTTGTTGCTTACCATACCATCCACATTACACCAGGTCCTGTGCTGCTGGCTGAGGCCATCCACATTGCACCGGGGCCATGGGGTTGGATGAGGACATTAACATTACACCAGGGACTGTTTTGCTGGCTGAGGCCATTCACATTGCAGTAGGGCCTGTGCTGCTGGCTGAGGCCACCTATATTTCACGAGGGCCTGTGTTGACAACTGATGCCATCCACAATACACCAGGGCCAGTCATTTCTGTGAGGCCATCTTCACTAGACCAGGGTCTGTGCTGTTTGCTGATGCCATCGAAAATACACCAGGGCCAGTGATTCCTGTGAGGCCATCTTCACCAGACCAGGGCCTGTGCTGCTAGCAATCCAAATTACCCAAGGGCCTGTGTTGCTGGCCGAAAACAACCACATTTCACCAGGGCCTGTGGTGTTGCTGGATGAGGCCATCCACATTACACCAGGGCCTGTGCTACTGGCTGAGGACATTCACATTAGAACATGGCTTGTTGTGCTGGCAAATACCATCCACATTTCACCAGGGCCACTGTTGTTGGCTGAGGCCATACACTTTACATCACGGACAGTGCTTCCTGTGAGGCCATCTTCACCACACCAGGGCCTGTACTTTTGGCTGAGGCCATCCACATTACACCAGGGCCTTTGGTGCTGGCCAATACCACCCACATTTCACCAGGCCCTTTGGTGCTGTCCTAAACCATCCACATTTCACCAGGGCTTGTGTTGCTGGCTGATGACATCCACAACACAGAAGGGCCTGTGATACTGGCTGATGCCATCCACATTACACCAGGGCCAGTGGTGTTGGCTGAGGCCATCCACATTACACAACGTCCTTTGGTGCTGGCCAATACCATCCACATTTCACCAGGGCCAGTGTTGTTGGCTCAGGCCATCCACATTACACCAATGCCAGTGCTTCCTGTAATGCCATCATTACCAAACCCGGCCTGTGTTTCTTGCTGAGGCAATCCACATTACACCAGGGCCTGTGCTACTCGTTGATACCAACCACATTTCACCAGGGCTTGTTTTGCTGGCTGATGCGATCCACAATACACAAGAGCCTGTGCTTCTGGCTGAGGACATTCAAATTACACCAGGGCCTCTGGTGCTGGCCAACACCATCCACATTTCACCAGGGCCACTGTTGTTGGCTTAGGCCATCAACATTACACCAGAGACTGTGATGCCGGCTTCTACCATCCACATTACACCAAGGCCTGTGCTTCCTGTGAGGCCATCTTCACCACACCAGGTCCTCTGCTGCTCGTTGATGCCATCCAGATTACACCTGGGCCTGTGCTGCTGACCGATATCATGCACATTTCACCAGGGTGTGTGGTGCTGACCAATCCCATCCATATTTCACCAGCGACAGAGTTGTTAGATGAGGCCATCCACATTACAACAGGGCCTGTGCTACTGGCTGAGGACATTTACAATTCACCAGGGCCTGTGGTCATGGCTGAGGCCAACTACATTTCATCAGGGCCTGTGGTCATGGCTGAGGACATTCACATTACACCAGGGCCTGTGGTGCTAGCCAATACCATCCACATTACACTAGGGCCAATGTTGTTGGCTGAGGACATCCAAATTACACCAGGGACAGTACTTCCTGTGAGGCCATCATCACCACACCAGGGCCTTTGGTGCTGGCTGATACCATCCACATTACACAAGGGCCTGTGCTGCTAGCCTTCCATATTACCCAAGGGCCTGTGTTGCTGGCTGATGCCATTCACAATACTCAAGGGCCTGTTCTACTGGCTGATGCCATCTACATTACAGCAGGGCCTGTGGTGCTGGCCAATACCATCGACATTTTTTATTTTTTTTTTTAAATCTTTATTTAAAGTAAACAAATCTACATATAAAATGTACATACACATACAATTACATATACAAAACCATGAACACATACAAAAAAGGAGAAACAATGGCTGATGCCATTCACAATAGTCAAGGGCCTGTTCTACTGGCTGATGCCATCTACATTACAGCAGGGCCTGTGGTGCTGGCCAATACCATCGACATTTTACCAAGGCCAGTGTTGTTTGCTGAGGCCATCCACATTACACCAGGGACAGTGCTTCCTGCGAGGCCATCTTCACCACACGAGGGCCTGTGCTGGTGGCCTAAGCAATTCAAATTACACCAGGGCCTCTGTTGCTGGCCAACACCATCCACATTTCACCAGGGCCACTGTTGTTGGCTTAGGCCATCAACATTACACCAGAGACTGTGATGCCGGCTTCTACCATCCACATTACACCAGGGCCTGTGCTACCTGTGAGGCCATCTTTACCCCACCAGGGCCTTTGATGCTCGTTGATGCCATCCACATTAGGGCCTGTGATGCTGGCCGATATCATGCACATTACACCAGGGCCAGTGTTGTTGGATGAGGCCATTCACGTTACACAAGGGCCTGTGGTGCTAGCCAATACCATCCACATTACACATTACGCTGAAGCCATACAATTTACATCAGGGACAGTGCTTCCTGTAAGGCCATCATCAGCACACCAGGGCCTTTGGTGCTGGCCAATACCATCCACATTTCAACAGGGCAGTGTTGTTGGCTCAGGCCATCCACATTACACCACTGCCAGTGCTTCCTGTGATGCCATCATCACCAAACCAGGGCTTGTTTTGCTGGCTGATGCGATCCACAATACACAAGAGCCTGTGCTTCTGGCTGAGGCCATCCACATTACACCAGGGCCTGTGCTACTCGATGATACCATCCACATTTCACCAGGGATTGTGTTGCCGGCTGATGCGTTCCAGAAAACACAAGGGCCTTTACTACTGGCTTCACCACAACAGGGCCTGTGCCACTGGCTGAGGCAGACTACCTTTCACCAGAGCGCATGTTGCCGGCTGAGGCCATCTACATTTCACCAGGGCCTGTCTGCTGTCTGAGGCCATTCACATTACACCAAGGCCTGTGCTTCCTGTGAGGCCATCTTCACCACACCAGGGCCTGTACTGTTGGATGAGGCCATCCACATTACACCAGGCACAATTCTTCCTGTGTGGCAATCATCACCAAACCAGGGCCTGTGGTGCTGGATGAGGCCATCCACATTTCACCAGGGATTGTGTTGCTGGCTGATGCGTTCCACAAAACGCAAGGGCCTTTACTACTGGCTGAGGATATTAACATTACACCAGGGCCTGTGGTGCTGGCCAATATAATCCACATTTCACCAGGGCCACTGTTTTTGGCAAAGGCCATACACATTACACAAGGGACAGTGCTTCCTGTGAGGCCATCTTCACCACACCAGGTCCTCTGCTGCTCGTTGATGCCATCCAGATTACACCTGGGCCTGTGCTGCTGACCGATATCATGCACATTTCACCAGGGTGTGTGGTGCTGACCAATCCCATCCATATTTCACCAGCAACAGAGTTGTTAGATGAGGCCATCCACATTACAACAGGGCCTCTGCTACTGGCTGAGGACATTTACATTTCACCAGGGCCTGTGGTCATGGCTGAGGCCAACTACATTTCATCAGGGCCTGTGGTCATGGCTGAGGACATTCACATTACACCAGGGCCTGTGGTGCTAGCCAATACCATCCACATTACACTAGGGCCAATGTTGTTGGCTGAGGCCATCCAAATTACACCAGGAACAGTACTTCCTGTGAGCCCATCATCACCACACCAGGGCCTTTGGTGCTGGCTGATACCATCCACATTACACAAGGGCCTGTGCTGCTAGCCTTCCATATTACCCAAGGGCCTGTGTTGCTGGCTGATGCCATTCACAATACTCAAGGGCCTGTTCTACTGGCTGATGCCATCTACATTACAGCAGGGCCTGTGGTGCTGGCTAATACCATCGACATTTTTTATTTTTTTTTTAAATCTTTATTTAAAGTAAACAAATCTACATATAAAATGTACATACACATACAATTACATATACAAAACCATGAACACATACAAAAAAGGAGAAACAATGGCTGATGCCATTCACAATAGTCAAGGGCCTGTTCTACTGGCTGATGCCATCTACATTACAGCAGGGCCTGTGGTGCTGGCCAATACCATCGACATTTTACCAAGGCCAGTGTTGTTTGCTGAGGCCATCCACATTACACCAGGGACAGTGCTTCCTGCGAGGCCATCTTCACCACACGAGGGCCTGTGCTGGTGGCCTAAGCCATTCAAATTACACCAGGGCCTCTGGTGCTGGCCAACACCATCCACATTTCACCAGGGCCACTGTTGTTGGCTTAGGCCATCAACATTACACCAGAGACTGTGATGCCGGCTTCTACCATCCACATTACACCAGGGCCTGTGCTTCCTGTGAGGCCATCTTTACCCCACCAGGGCCTTTGATGCTCGTTGATGCCATCCACATTAGGGCCTGTGATGCTGGCCGATATCATGCACATTACACCAGGGCCAGTGGTGTAAGCTAAGGCCATCCACATTACACCAGGGTGTTTGTTGCTTACCATACCATCCACATTACACCAGGTCCTGTGCTGCTGGCTGAGGCCATCCACATTGCACCGGGGCCATGGGGTTGGATGAGGACATTAACATTACACCAGGGACTGTTTTGCTGGCTGAGGCCATCTACATTACAGCAGGGCCTGTGGTGCTGGCTAATACCATCGACATTTTTTATTTTTTTTTAAAATCTTTATTTAAAGTAAACAAATCTACATATAAAATGTACATACACATACAATTACATATACAAAACCATGAACACATACAAAAAAGGAGAAACAATGGCTGATGCCATTCACAATAGTCAAGGGCCTGTTCTACTGGCTGATGCCATCTACATTACAGCAGGGCCTGTGGTGCTGGCCAATACCATCGACATTTTACCAAGGCCAGTGTTGTTTGCTGAGGCCATCCACATTACACCAGGGACAGTGCTTCCTGCGAGGCCATCTTCACCACACGAGGGCCTGTGCTGGTGGCCTAAGCCATTCAAATTACACCAGGGCCTCTGGTGCTGGCCAACACCATCCACATTTCACCAGGGCCACTGTTGTTGGCTTAGGCCATCAACATTACACCAGAGACTGTGATGCCGGCTTCTACCATCCACATTACACCAGGGCCTGTGCTTCCTGTGAGGCCATCTTTACCCCACCAGGGCCTTTGATGCTCGTTGATGCCATCCACATTAGGGCCTGTGATGCTGGCCGATATCATGCACATTACACCAGGGCCAGTGGTGTAAGCTAAGGCCA
Source organism: Copadichromis virginalis (assembly GCF_057382275.1). NCBI lineage: Eukaryota > Metazoa > Chordata > Actinopteri > Cichliformes > Cichlidae > Copadichromis > Copadichromis virginalis. The sequence continues at coordinate 4,917,015 of NC_140622.1, forward strand.
TCCACATTACACCAGGGTGTTTGTTGCTTACCATACCATCCACATTACACCAGGTCCTGTGCTGCTGGCTGAGGCCATCCACATTGCACCGGGGCCATGGGGTTGGATGAGGACATTAACATTACACCAGGGACTGTTTTGCTGGCTGAGGCCATTCACATTGCAGTAGGGCCTGTGCTGCTGGCTGAGGCCACCTATATTTCACGAGGGCCTGTGTTGACAACTGATGCCATCCACAATACACCAGGGCCAGTCATTTCTGTGAGGCCATCTTCACTAGACCAGGGTCTGTGCTGTTTGCTGATGCCATCGAAAATACACCAGGGCCAGTGATTCCTGTGAGGCCATCTTCACCAGACCAGGGCCTGTGCTGCTAGCAATCCAAATTACCCAAGGGCCTGTGTTGCTGGCCGAAAACAACCACATTTCACCAGGGCCTGTGGTGTTGCTGGATGAGGCCATCCACATTACACCAGGGCCTGTGCTACTGGCTGAGGACATTCACATTAGAACATGGCCTGTTGTGCTGGCAAATACCATCCACATTTCACCAGGGCCACTGTTGTTGGCTGAGGCCATACACTTTACATCACGGACAGTGCTTCCTGTGAGGCCATCTTCACCACACCAGGGCCTGTACTTTTGGCTGAGGCCATCCACATTACACCAGGGCCTTTGGTGCTGGCCAATACCACCCACATTTCACCAGGCCCTTTGGTGCTGTCCTAAACCATCCACATTTCACCAGGGCTTGTGTTGCTGGCTGATGACATCCACAACACAGAAGGGCCTGTGATACTGGCTGATGCCATCCACATTACACCAGGGCCAGTGGTGTTGGCTGAGGCCATCCACATTACACAACGTCCTTTGGTGCTGGCCAATACCATCCACATTTCACCAGGGCCAGTGTTGTTGGCTCAGGCCATCCACATTATACCAGGGACAGTGCTTCCTGCGAGGCCATCTTCACCACACGAGGGCCTGTGCTGGTGGCCTAAGCCATTCAAATTACACCAGGGCCTCTGGTGCTGGCCAACACCATCCACATTTCACCAGGGCCACTGTTGTTGGCTTAGGCCATCAACATTACACCAGGTCCTGTGCTACTGGCTGAGGACATTCACATTAGAACATGGCCTGTTGTGCTGGCAAATACCATCCACATTTCACCAGGGCCACTGTTGTTGGCTGAGGCCATACACTTTACATCACGGACAGTGCTTCCTGTGAGGCCATCTTCACCACACCAGGGCCTGTACTTTTGGCTGAGGCCATCCACATTACACCAGGGCCTTTGGTGCTGGCCAATACCACCCACATTTCACCAGGCCCTTTGGTGCTGTCCTAAACCATCCACATTTCACCAGGGCTTGTGTTGCTGGCTGATGACATCCACAACACAGAAGGGCCTGTGATACTGGCTGATGCCATCCACATTACACCAGGGCCAGTGGTGTTGGCTGAGGCCATCCACATTACACAACGTCCTTTGGTGCTGGCCAATACCATCCACATTTCACCAGGGCCAGTGTTGTTGGCTCAGGCCATCCACATTACACCAATGCCAGTGCTTCCTGTAATGCCATCATTACCAAACCCGGCCTGTGTTTCTTGCTGAGGCCATCCACATTACACCAGGGCCTGTGCTACTCGTTGATACCAACCACATTTCACCAGGGCTTGTTTTGCTGGCTGATGCGATCCACAATACACAAGAGCCTGTGCTTCTGGCTGAGGACATTCACATTACACCAGGGCCTGTGGTGCTGGCCAATACCATCCATATTTCACCAGGGCCACTGTTGTTTGCTCAGGCCATACACTTTACACCAGGGACACTGCTTCCTGTGAGGCGATCTTCACCACACCGGGGACTGTACTGTTGGATGAGGCCATCCACATTACACCAGGGCCTGTGCTACTCGATGATACCATCCACATTTCACCAGGGATTGTGTTGTCGGCTGATGCGTTCCAGAAAACACAAGGACCTTTACTACTGGCTTCACCAAAACAGGGCCTGTGGCACTGGCTGAGGCAGACTACCTTTCACCAGAGCGCATGTTGCCGGCTGAGGCCATCTACATTTCACCAGGGCCTGGCTGCTGTCTGAGGCCATTCACATTACACCAAGGCCTGTGCTTCCTGTGAGGCCATCTTCACCACACCAGGTCCTCTGCTGCTCGTTGATGCCATCCAGATTACACCTGGGCCTTGCTGCTGACCGATATCATGCACATTTCACCAGGGTGTGTGGTGCTGACCAATCCCATCCATATTTCACCAGCGACAGAGTTGTTAGATGAGGCCATCCACATTACAACAGGGCCTGTGCTACTGGCTGAGGACATTTACAATTCACCAGGGCCTGTGGTCATGGCTGAGGCCAACTACATTTCATCAGGGCCTGTGGTCATGGCTGAGGACATTCACATTACACCAGGGCCTGTGGTGCTAGCCAATACCATCCACATTACACTAGGGCCAATGTTGTTGGCTGAGGCCATCCAAATTACACCAGGGACAGTACTTCCTGTGAGGCCATCATCACCACACCAGGGCCTTTGGTGCTGGCTGATACCATCCACATTACACAAGGGCCTGTGCTGCTAGCCTTCCATATTACCCAAGGGCCTGTGTTGCTGGCTGATGCCATTCACAATACTCAAGGGCCTGTTCTACTGGCTGATGCCATCTACATTACAGCAGGGCCTGTGGTGCTGGCTAATACCATCGACATTTTTTATTTTTTTTTTAAATCTTTATTTAAAGTAAACAAATCTACATATAAAATGTACATACACATACAATTACATATACAAAACCATGAACACATACAAAAAAGGAGAAACAATGGCTGATGCCATTCACAATAGTCAAGGGCCTGTTCTACTGGCTGATGCCATCTACATTACAGCAGGGCCTGTGGTGCTGGCCAATACCATCGACATTTTACCAAGGCCAGTGTTGTTTGCTGAGGCCATCCACATTACACCAGGGACAGTGCTTCCTGCGAGGCCATCTTCACCACACGAGGGCCTGTGCTGGTGGCCTAAGCAATTCAAATTACACCAGGGCCTCTGTTGCTGGCCAACACCATCCACATTTCACCAGGGCCACTGTTGTTGGCTTAGGCCATCAACATTACACCAGAGACTGTGATGCCGGCTTCTACCATCCACATTACACCAGGGCCTGTGCTTCCTGTGAGGCCATCTTTACCCCACCAGGGCCTTTGATGCTCGTTGATGCCATCCACATTAGGGCCTGTGATGCTGGCCGATATCATGCACATTACACCAGGGCCAGTGGTGTAAGCTAAGGCCATCCACATTACACCAGGTCCTGTGCTGCTGGCTGAGGCCATCCACATTGCACCGGGACCATGGGGTTGGATGAGGACATTAACATTACACCAGGGACTGTCTTGCTGGCTGAGGCCATTCACATTGCAGTAGGGCCTGTGCTGCTGGCTGAGGCCACCTATATTTCATGAGGGCCTGTGTTGACGACTGATGCCATCCACAATACACCAGGGCCAGTAATTTCTGTGAGGCCATCTTCACTAGACCAGGGTCTGTGCTGTTTGCTGATGCCATCGAAAATACACCAGGGCCTGTGCTGCTAGCCATCCAAATTACCCAAGGGCCTGTGTTGCTGGCCGAAAACAACCACATTTCACCAGGGCCTGTGGTGTTGCTGGATGAGGCCATCCACAGTACACAAGGGCCTGTGCTACTGGCTGAGGACATTCACATTACAACATGGCCTGTTGCCATCCACATTACACCAGGGCCATTGGTGTTGGCTGAGGCCATCCACATTACACAACGTCCTTTGGTGCTGGCCAATACCATCCACATTTCACCAGGGCCAGTGTTGTTGGATGAGGCCATCCACATTACACCAGGGACAGTGCTTCCTGTCAGGCCATCATCACCACACCAGGGCATGTGGTGCTGGATAATGCCATCAACATTACACGAGGGCCTGTGCTACTCGTTGATGCCATCCAGATTTCACCAGGGCCAGTGTTGTTGGCTCAGGCCATCCACATTACACCAATGCCAGTGCTTCCTGTGATGCCATCATTACCAAACCAGGGCCTGTGGTGCTGGCTGAGGCCATCCACATTTCACCAGGGCTTGTGTTGCTGGCTGAGCGATCCACAATACACAAGGGCCTGTGCTTCAGGCTGAGGACATTCACATTACACCAGGGCCTGTGGTGCTTGCCAATACCATCCACATTACACCAGGGCCACTGTTGTTGGCTTAGGCCATACACTTTACACCAGGGACACTGCTTCCTGTGAGGCGATCTTCACCACACCAGGGACTGTACTGTTGGATGAGGCCATCCACATTACACCAGGGCCTGTGCTACTCGATGATACCATCCACATTTCACCAGGGATTGTGTTGCTGGCTGATGCTTTCCAGAAAACACAAGGGCCTTTACTACTGGCTGAGGATATTCACATTACACCAGGGCCTGTGGTGCTGGCCAATATAATCCACATTTCACCAGGGCCACTGTTGTTGGCTGAGGCCATACACATTACACAAGGGACAGTGCTTCCTGTGAGGCCATCTTCACCACACAAGGGTCTGTGCTTTTGGTTGAGGCGATCCACATTACATCACGGCCTGTGATGCCGGCTTCTACCATCCACATTACACCAGGGAAAGTGATTGCTGTGTGGCCATCTTCACCCCACCAGGGCCTCTGCTGCTCGTTAATGCCATCCACATTACACCTGGACCTCTGGTGCTGACCGATATCATGCACATTTCACCAGGGCCAGTGGTGTTGGCTAAGGCCATTCACATTACACCAGGGTGTGTGGTGCTGACCAATACCATCCATATTTCACCAGGGACAGAGTTGTTAGATAAGGCCATCCACATTACAACAGGGCCTGTGCTACTGGCTGAGGACATTTACATTTCATCAGGGCCTGTGGTCATGGCTGAGGACATTCACATTACACCAGGGCCTGTGGTGCTGGCTAATACCATCCACATTTCACCTGGGCCAGTGTCGGTAGATGAGGCCATCCACATTACAACAGGCCCTGTGCTACTGGCTGAGGCCATCCACATTATACCACGGCATGTGCTCCTTGTGAGGCTATCGTCAACACACCAGGGCCTGTATTGCTGGCTTAGGCCATCCACATTGCACCAGGGCTAGTGCTCCCTCTGAGGCCAACTTCACGACAGCAGGGCCTGCGCTGCTGTCTGAGGTCATCTACATTTCACAAGAGCCTTTGTTGCTGGCTGATGTGATCCACATTGGAAGGGAGATTCGGCTTCGCACCCTTCATTCACCCGTAGCTAGCCAGGCCCCTGTAACTGGTGCAGCCGAAGATAGCATAGGCCCCGCTAGCTGTTCCCCGGCAGACCCCAAGCAGCTGGGGAAAGAGGGCGGCTGGGTGACGGTGAGGAGGAAGCATAGTCCTAAACAGAAGCCCCAGGTACACCACCATGTGTCTAACTGTTTTTTCCCACTCGGCGACAGGCCCGCCGGGGGTCAAAATCTGGTAATTGGTGATTCTGTTCTCAGACATGTGAAGCTAGAGACACCAGCAACCATAGTCAATTGTCTTCCAGGGGCCAGAGCAGGCGACATTGAAGGAAATGCAAAACTGCTGGCTAAGGATAAACGTAAATTCAGTAAAATCATAATTCACGTCGGCAGTAATGACACCCAGTTACGCCAATCGGAGGTCACTAAAAGCAATATTGAATCGGTGTGCAACTTTGCCAAAACAATGTCAGATTCTGTAGTTTTCTCTGGTCCCCTCCCCAATCAGACCAGGAGTGCTGGCTGTCTGAGTGGTGTCCCAGAAACGATGTGGAATTCATAGATAATTGGCAAACCTTCTGGAGGAAACCTGATCTTGTTAGGAGAGACGGCATCCATCCCACTTTGGATGGAGCAGCTCTCATTTCTAGAAATATGGACAAATTTATTAAACCCCCCAAAATATGACTATCCAGAGTTGGGACCAGGAAGCAGAGTTGCAGTCTTACACGCATCTCTGCAGCTTCTCTCCTCCTGCTACCCCCCCATCTCCTTACACAGAGTTTCTGTCTGCTTTCTCAGACTTTTTATCTGATTTAGTGCTCAGCTCAGATAAAATAATTATTGTGGGTGATTTTAACATCCATGTAGATGCTAAAAATGACAGCCTCAACATGGCATTTAATCTGTTATTAGACTCAATTGGCTTTTCATAAAAAGGAAAAGAACCCACCCACCACTTTAATAATCACACTCTAGATCTTGTTTTAACATATGGCATAGAAACTGAACATTTAACAGTGTTTCCTGAAAACCCTCTCATCATCATGTGATCATTTCCTGATAACATTTACATTTAAAATAATTGATTACACAGCAGTGGAAAGTAGACTTTATCAAAGTAGATGTCTTTCTGAAAGTGCTGTAACTAAATTTAAGAATATAATCCAACCACTGTTATCATCTTCAATGCCCTGTACCAACATAGAGCAGAGCAGCTATCTGAATACTACTCCAACAGAGGTCGATTATCTTGTTAATAATTTCACCTCCTCACTACATACGACTCTGGATACTGTAGCTCCTGTGAAAACTAAGGTCTCAAATCAGAAGTACCTGACTCCGTGGTATAATTCTCAAACACACAGCCTAAAGCAGATGACTCGTAAGCTGGAGAGGAAATGGCGTGTCACAAATCTAGAGGATCATCATTTAGCCTCGAGAAATAGTGTGTTGCTTTATAAGAAAGTCCTCCGCAAAGCCAGAACATCTTACTATTCGTCACTGATTGAAGAAAATAAGAATAACCCCCAGTTTCTCTTCAGCACTGTAGCCAGGCTGACAAAAAGTCAGAGCTCTTTTGAGCCAACCATCCCTTTAACGTTAACTAGGAATGACTTCATGAACTTCTTCACAAATAAAATTCTTATCATTAGAGAAAAAATTACCAATAATCATCCCACAGATGTAATATTATCTACAGCTACTCTTAGTACCATTGATGTTATATTAGACTCTTTTTCTCCAATTGATCTTTCTGAGTTAACTTCAATAATTACTTCCTCCAAGCCATCAACGTGTCTTGTAGACCCCATTCCTACAAAACTGCTCAAAGAAGTCCTGCCATTAATTAATTCTTCAATCTTAAATATGATCAACCTATCTCTAATAATCGGCTATGTACCACAGGCCTTCAAGCTGGCTGTAGTTAAACCTTTACTCAAAAAGCATCTCTAGACCCAGCAGTCTTAGCTAATTATAGGCCAATCTCCAACCTTCCTTTCATATCAAACATCCTTGAAAGAGTAGCTGTCAAACAGCTAACAGATCATCTGCAGAGGAATGGTTTATTTGAAGAGTTTCAGTCAGGTTTCAGAGCTCATCACAGCACAGAAACAGCTTTAGTGAAGGTTACAAATGATCTTCTTATGGCCTCTGACAGTGGACTCATCTCTGTGCTTGTCCTGCTAGACCTTAGTGCAGCATTCGATACTGTCGACCATAATATCCTATTAGAGCGATTAGAACATGCTGTAGGTATTACAGGTACTGCACTGCAGTGGTTTGTATCATATCTATCTAATAGACTCCATTTGTACATGTAAATGGAGAGTCCTCTTCACACACTGAGGTTAATTATGGAGTTCCACAGGTTCAGTGCTGGGACCAATTCTGTTTACACTATACATGCATCATTAAAAGACATAGCATACATTTTCACTGCCATGCAGATGACACCCAGCTCTATCTGTCCATGAAGCCAGATAACACACACCAATTAGTTAAACTGCAGGAATGTCTTAAAGACATAAAGACCTGGATGGCCGCTAACTTTCTGCTTCTTAATTCAGATAAAACTGAGGTTATTGTACTCGGCCCTGAAAAGCCTAGAAATATGGTATCTAACCAGATTCTTACTCTGGATGGCATTACCTTGGCCTCCAGTAACGCTGTGAGGAACCTTGGAGTCATTTTTGACCAGGATATCTCCTTCAACGCACGTATTAAACAAATATGTAAGACTGCGTTCTTCCATTTGCGCAACATCTCTAAAATTAGAAATATCCTGTCTCAGAGTGACGCTGAAAAACTAGTTCACGCATTTATTACTTCCAGGCTGGACTACTGTAATTCATTATTATCAGGATGTCCAAAAAACTCACTGAAAAGCCTTCAGCTAATCCAAAATGCTGCAGCAAGAGTCCTGACAGGGACTAGAAAGAGAGAGCATATTTCTCCTGTTTTGGCTTACCTTCAAACCCAGAATTGAATTCAAAATCCTGCTCCTCACATACAAGGTCTTGAATAATCAGGCCCCATCTTATCTTAATGACCTTGTAGTACCATATCACCCCATTAGAGCACTTAGAGCACTGATCCTGAATCCTCCCGTAGTTATGCTGCGATAGACGTAGGCTGCCGGGGATTCCCATGATGCATTGAGTTTTTCCTTTCCTGTCACCTTTCTCACTCACTATGTATTAATACAGCGGTCCCCAACCCCCGGGCCTCGGTACCGGTCCGTGAATCGTTTGGTACCGGGCCACGAGAGTTGAGAGTTGAGGCTCAGGTTTGAAATGTATGGTTTTCAGGATTTTTATCGTTTTTTTAGCGTTATTTTGTTATCGTTTTTATCGTTAACTCGGTTTTCCTGGGTCTTTTCACGTGTGTTATGAATAAATCTTCTTTTTTATGGTACCGGTACTAGGCCGGTCTGTAAAAATATTGTCGGGCATGAACCGGTCCGTGGCGCTTAGGGACCGCTGTGTTAATAGACCTCTCTGCATTGAATCATATCTGTTATTAACCTCTGTCTCTCTTCCACAGCATGTCTTTTATCCTGTCTTCCTTCTCTTACCCTAACCGGTCGCAGCAGATGGCCCCGCCCCTCCCTGAGCCTGATTCTGCTGGAGGTTTCTTCCTGTTAAAAGGGAGTTTTTCCTTCCCACTGTCACCAAAGTGCTTGCTCATAGGGGGTCATATGATTGTTGGGTTTTTCTCTGTATCTATGAAGCCCCTTGAGGCGACTTTTGTTGTGATTTGGCGCTATATAAATAAAATTGAATTGAATTGAATTACGGACTAAAGCTGGGACATTTGTGGCCCCAGTGCATGTGCCCTATCTGCCTTGTTGGTGTCCTTGATTTTTAAAAGTAAAATGTCTTATTATGCTATAAATAAAGCCAGAGAGTGAAATCTGTGCTGATCCTAATACAAATACCTGAAGACAAAGTGCCTTGGTTGTTTTCGATTGTTCTTTTCATCAGACATAATAACTACTCAGATCTCCTGGACTTCTTTCTTTCTTTCTTTCTTTCTTTCTTTCTTTCTTTCTTTCTTTCTTTCTTTCTTTCTTTCTTTCTTTCTTTCTTTCTTTTCATTCCTGAAGACATGCACATCTTCAGGAACAAAGCTACAACCCAGATGACATTGTCAAAAGTGTCTTTAACTGAGCTTTGAGAAAAGGTGGACTGCTGAATGAAAGTAAGATTTGCATTTGGTTTGGAAATCAAACTCCTTGACCAATACTTAATATTCCTTTTCCATATTTTCTAACACACACACACACACACACACACACACACACACACACACACACACACACACACCAACAGATATTGTGTATATATAAATGGTGAATGCTCATATCGAACATGGGCCAAGTTTCAAATAATGAGGTCAGTATATGTACAAGTAATCCCTGCTCCAAGCACAGAAGTACCACCCACCTGCTATTCAAAACTTCTGAGGAGCAGCCAATAAGACAAAGGTTGGCTCAAAGAGAGGACAGCTAAACTGGCAAATTTCAAATGGAAGATAAATTGAAGGACTGCACCAAGACTCAGTATAGGATAAATAAGCATATTTTCAGCAATGAATCACACAAATTTGCTGTAGTGCACAAATTAAAGTATGGAGCTGGAAATAAACATAATTAGCTCTCTTTAAGGGACTAAAACATCTCTAGATTGTATTTTGAATAGATCATGAGTGGTCCATTTTTTTTGTCATTTGCTATAATAAAATCCCCCTCATAATGTAGTGAAGAGTTGCCAAGGCCATCTATCTGCAGCCGTGGTTTTTAAGATGCGGTACTTTTTAAAATACACACAGTGGGACACTGCCATAGACTGGTGAACTGTACAGGGTGTACCTTGCTCAGTCTGTGACAGCTGCTCCAGCCCTTCATGACCCTTAATCAGATACACCATTAAAAAGGGGGTGGATGGATTGACAGAGGATCAGAGGTATGGTGGACTGTAACTAAATAATTAAATAGAAAAAATTAACTGTAAAAATAAATCTGTTAGGGTGCCTGGGTTCGTTGACCCAAAATTTTGAGTTTTACATTATTATTGAACTTTGATTTTGCCATTATTTATCATTTCTAGTCTTTTGGTTTCTTAGAGTTCTGTCTTCTGGTTTCTGTCTCTGTGTTACATAGTTGTTCTGTCTCCCCCTGTCTGCTGTATCCCTCGTCAAGTCCGCGTTGTCTGTGTTATGTTTCCTGTTTTACTTTGAAAGTCCATGTCTCATGTTAATGTATCTGGATTTGCTTCCCTTGTCTCGCTACCCTTATTTGTCCCAGCTGTGTTTCTCTGTTGTCTCCCATTCCCTGATGGCTCTCTCTGGGTATGTAAGCCCTGAGTTTTCTTTGGTTGCGATCTCCCTCATCCTATGCTGTGTGTTCTGTTTGGCTGCCTGTGTAAGTTTCTTTTGGTATTCTTGCTTTTGTTATATTTGTGTTTAGCGTTAAAGCTGTTTTGAGTTCACACTTTTACCTCCAAGTGTCTGCACATTGGGTCCACAGTTCCTGCCTGCACACAGCACATGACAAAATCATTGTGTAAAAACAAAACGCTGTCTTCTTTATTGACCATTTACCGTCAAACACATTTCAACTATAAGCTTTCATCAGTGCAAACCAAAGCCACATCCCCAGATATAGAACCATGGGAGGTTTAAACACTAATTAGTGTGAATGCTTGAAAAGTTAAATCAGAAGAGCAGGCTGTCTTTACACTGTCACCACGTCCATATAATAAACTCCACAGGCATGAAAAATGAGAATTCAGTAGACATGACATATGTGAGTGAAGTTGGCCCCCCCACCTTCTTCAAATCCAACAAAAGTGGTATCAAACGTTTGTGCTGCAAAAATTGTCGTTTGTGCTGCTATCATTTTAAAGATATTAATCAAAATTTCTAGAGGTCATCAGTGGTCAACCAGCCCCCCCACATTAATTAAATCAAACAATGGGTGTCAATCAACTGTGCTACGTTTGTGCTGGTTTGTGCGGCTTCTGTTTTAAAGATATTAATGAAAATGTAAAGGTCAACCAGCCCCCCCCCCCCCCCCCCCAACACACACACACACATTAATGGAATCGAACAAAATTGATGTCAAACATTTGTGCTACGTTTGTGCTGGTTTGTTCTGCAAAAATTGTTGTTTGTGCTGCTATCATTTTAAAGATATTCAAGAAAATTTGTACAAGTCATCAGAATTCAACCAGCTCCCCCACATTAATGGAATCAAACAAAACTGGTGTCAATCAACTGTGCTGTGTTTGTGCTGGTTTGTGCTGCTAAAATTGTCGTTTGTGCTGCCTCTGTTTTAAAGATATTAATGAAAATGCAAACGTCAAAAGGTCAACCAGCCCCCCCACATCACCCAAATCAAACAAAAGTTGATGTCACAGGTTTGTGCTGCAAAAATTTTTATTTGTGGTGCTATTATTTTAAAGATATTAATAAAATTCCATCCATCCATCCATCCATTTGCTTATCCTTTTAAGGGTCGCAGGGGGTGCTGGAATCTATCCCAGCTGTCATAGGGCAAGAGGCAGGGTACATCCTGGACAGGTTGCCAGTCTGTCACAGGGCCAACACACAGGGACAGACAACCATTCGCACTCACATTCACACCTATGGGCAATTCGGATTAACCAATTAACCTATCACCACAAGCTGCATGTCTTTGGAGAGAGCCCGGAGAGAACCCACGCAAACATGGCGAGAGAACCTGCAAACTCCACACAGAAAGACCCTGACGTGATGGTGGAATTGAACTCAGGACCTTCTTGCTGTGCGGCAACAGTGCTAACCACCGTGCTGCCGTAATAATAACATTAAATAACATTTATGAAGAAATTAAAAGGGGCATGCCAGTAGGTGCGTGTCAGTTTATAATTGGATAAGGTGTTTTGAGCCATTAAGCATGTGAGTGAAGTTGGCCCCCCACCTTCTTCAAATCCAACAAAAGTGGTATCAAACGTTTGTGCTGGTTTGTGCTGCTAAAATTGTCGTTTGTGCTGCCTCTGTTTTAAAGATATTAATGAAAATGTAAAGGTCAAAAGGTCAACCAGCCCCCCCACATTAATGGAATCGAACAAAATTGATGTCAAACGTTTGTGCTGGTTTGTGCTGCAAAAATTTACGTTTGTGCTGCTATCATTTTAAAGAAATCCATACAAATTTCTAGAGGTCATCAGAGGTCAACCAGCCCCCCCACATTAATGGAATCAAACAAAACTGGTGTCAATCAACTGTGCTACGTTTGTGCTGGTATGTGCTGCAAAAATTTACGTTTGTGCTGCTATCATTTTAAAGAAATCCATACAAATTTCTAGAGGTCATCAGAGGTCAACCAGCCCCCCCACATTAATGGAATCAAACAAAACTGGTGTCAATCAACTGTGCTACGTTTGTGCTGGTTTGTGCTGCCTCTGTTTTAAAGATATTAATGAAAATGTAAAGGTCAAAAGGTCAACCAGCCCCCCCACATTAATGGAATCGAACAAAATTGATGTCAAACATTTGTGCTACGTTTGTGCTGGTTTGTGCTGCAAAAATTTACGTTTGTGCTGCTATCATTTTAAAGAAATCCATACAAATTTCTAGAGGTCATCAGAGGTCAACCAGCCCCCCCACATTAATGGAATCAAACAAAACTGGTGTCAATCAACTGTGCTACGTTTGTGCTGGTATGTGCTGCAAAAATTTACGTTTGTGCTGCTATCATTTTAAAGAAATCCATACAAATTTCTAGAGGTCATCAGAGGTCAACCAGCCCCCCCACATTAATGGAATCAAACAAAACTGGTGTCAATCAACTGTGCTACGTTTGTGCTGGTTTGTGCTGCCTCTGTTTTAAAGATATTAATGAAAATGAAAAGGTCAACCAGCCCCCCCACATTAATGGAATCGAACAAAATTGATGTCAAACATTTGTGCTACGTTTGTGCTGGTTTGTGCTGCAAAAATTTACGTTTGTGCTGCTATCATTTTAAAGAAATCCATACAAATTTCTAGAGGTCATCAGAGGTCAACCAGCCCTCCCACATTAATGGAATCAAACAAAACTGGTGTCAATCAACTGTGCTACGTTTGTGCTGGTATGTGCTGCAAAAATTTACGTTTGTGCTGCTATCATTTTAAAGAAATCCATACAAATTTCTAGAGGTCATCAGAGGTCAACCAGCCCCCCCACATTAATGGAATCAAACAAAACTGGTGTCAATCAACTGTACTACGTTTGTGCTGGTTTGTGCTGCCTCTGTTTTAAAGATATTAATGAAAATGTAAAGGTCAAAAGGTCAACCAGCCCCCCCCACATTAATGGAATCGAACAAAATTGATGTCAAACATTTGTGCTACGTTTGTGCTGGTTTGTGCTGCAAAAATTTACGTTTGTGCTGCTATCATTTTAAAGATATTCAAGAAAATTTGTAGAGGTCATCAGAGGTCAACCAGCCCTCCCACATTAATGGAATCAAACAAAACTGGTGTCAATCAACTGTGCTACGTTTGTGCTGGTATGTGCTGCAAAAATTTACGTTTGTGCTGCTATCATTTTAAAGAAATCCATACAAATTTCTAGAGGTCATCACAGGTCAACCAGCCCCCCCACATTAATGGAATCAAACAAAACTGGTGTCAATCAACTGTGCTACGTTTGTGCTGGTTTGTGCTGCAAAAATTGTCGTTTGTGCTGCATCTGTTTTAAAGATATTAATGTAAAGGTCAAAAGGTCAACCAGCCCCCCCACAGTAATGGAATTGAATAAAAGCCTTCAGTTTTCAGGCCCCTCTTCTGTGGAACCAGCTTCCAGTTTGGATTCAGGAGACAGACACTATCTCTACTTTCAAGATTAGGCTTCAAACTTTCCTTTTTGCTAAAGCATATAGTTCGGGCTGGACCAGGTGACCCTGAATCCTCCCTTAGTTATGCTGCAATAGACGTAGGCTGCCGGGGGATTCCCATGATGCATTGAGTTTTTCCTTTCCAGTCACCTTTCTCACTCACTATGTGTTAATAGACCTCTCTGCATTGAATCATATCTGTTATTAACCTCTGTCTCTCTTCCACAGCATGTCTTTTATCCTGTCTTCCTTCTCTTACCCCAACCGGTCGCAGCAGATGGCCGCCCCTCCCTGAGCCTGGTTCTGCTGGAGGTTTCTTCCTGTTAAAAGGGAGTTTTTCCTTCCCACTGTCGCCAAAATGCTTGCTCATAGGGGGTCATATGATTGTTGGGTTTTTCTCTGTATCTATGAAGCACCTTGAGGCGACTTATGTTGTGATTTGGCGCTATATAAATAAAATTGAATTGAATTGAATGTTTCATTAGAGTGGATGTGGCACACTTAATCAAAATGATTTGCCAGTGGGACTGTTTGAGGAAAAAAGCCTCATCGGGTGAGGGATTTCTATGTGCAATCAATGGCACAACTTGTCAAGTCCCAATCCTTGGAAGAAGCAAAGGTCCTAATACGCAGCATTGCTATTGTGGCATTAAGTGAGACAGAAGGCTGTGACAGTTTTGGAAACCCCATTATGTCAGAAGTGTCCAAATCAAATCTGAAAAGAAAAATTGCAGATGAGACTATGTCTGTTTCTGATGACAAGGAAGAAGAAGACATTAGATTGGATCCATGCACAGAAATAAACACCGACTTAAGGCAGTGGGTGGCAGATATTTGTGAGGGGAGCAGGTGCCATGCTGAAGATCATGGTGATCGAGACAATATGCACTATCTACCTGAGCTCGTCCCACACCTAATACCTACCACTCTGGACTGGAGAAATGGTTCCCCTATTTCAGAGCGAAAAACTCACTGCAACTTCAGCTAATGTTGAAGCAGAGTTCAAGAACATTAAACATGGTCTGTTTAAGCATGAAAATCTCCCTATAAGGATAGATAAATTCATTGCATGTCATCTTGGTTTTATTGAAGGGAACATGCGGATCTGTTCTGCAAAACAAATACGAAAAGAAGCAGAGGTTGCCAGACAGGATAGTACAGTGAAGCGTCAGTATCCACACAAAGCCTTTGTGGAGCAGGAAGTGGATGATAACCCCTCTCAGGAGCCCAAAATTGACACAGACATAGACATACAGGAAGGGCACGAAGTACTGCAGTGCATTTCACGTTGATATCAGGCGCCTCCTAAAAAGGGAAAAGAAAAGTTAATTTAACGCAAAGTTTTCAGGTGTCATTCTTTGGGGAGAATACATGTTTATGAAACTGCATGACATCAGACTCTACCAAATTTTGGAGACTTTTCTTTTAAGATACAACCTTTCTGTCTCTTGTGACAGAGAGTCTGTTTCTTAATCATTTGACAAAACCCTACACAGTATTTTAAAATAGTGTTCTCCAGATCAGAGCTGTAATCTATATAGAACATGGGGTTCAAAGCAAGGAAAAATTGTGTTTATCAGTGAAACTTTTAATTTGTGTTAATTTTATCATTAACAATATATGAAATCTTCACCTTAAGGGACTTAATGAATGGTTTCTTCTAAAAATTAGAAATGATTGAGTCATTTCACATCATATGAAAATATTAATTTTTAATACAAATTTGGCCCTACAAAAATGGAAACTCAGTAACAAAGATAATGGAGATTCTCTAAACACGAGCGAATATCACAGTAAAATTGTTGATTGTGATTTACACATTGGATGTATCCTCAGTGATTTGGTACAATTATACAACATTTTATAAGAACTGAACAACTGATGAAACTAATTATAGACCAATCTCCAACCTTCCTTTCATATCAAAAACCTTGAAAGAGTAGTTGTCAAACAGCTAACAGATCATCTGCAGAGGAATGGCTTATTTGAAGAGTTTCAGTCAGGTTTCAGAGTTCATCACGGCACAGAAACAGCTTTAGTGAAGGTTACAAATGATCTTCTTATGGCCTCTGACAGTGGACTCATCTCTGTGCTTGTCCTGCTAGACCTTAGTGCAGCATTCGATACTGTCGACCATAATATCCTATTAGAGCGATTAGAACATGCTGTAGGTGTTACAGGTACTGCACTGCAGTGGTTTGTATCATATCTATCTAATAGACTCCAGTTTGTTCATGTAAATGGAGAGTCCTCTTCACAGACTGAGGTTAATTATGGAGTTCCACAGGGTTCAGTGCTAGGACCAATTCTGTTTACATTATACATGCTTCCCTTAGGCAGCATCATTAGAAGACATAGCATACATTTTCACTGCTATGCTGATGACACCCAGCTCTATCTGTTCATGAAGCCAGGTAACACACACCAATTAGTTAAACTGCAGGAATGTCTTAAAGACATAAAGACCTGGATGGCCGCTAACTTTCTGCTTCTTAATTCAGATAAAACTGAGGTTATTGTACTCAGCCCTGAAAAGCCTAGAAATATGGTATCTAACCAGATTCTTACTCTGGATGGCATTACCTTGGCCTCCAGTAACGCTGTGAGGAACCTTGGAGTCATTTTTGACCAGGATATCTCCTTCAACGCACATATTATATATTTATCTTTATCTTATTCTTCCCAGTTAAATTTACCCTTCATTCTAATTTGTGTTGTACAGTTATTTCATTTTTAACCTTAATTTATATTTTATTCCTTCCTAGTTAAATTTACCCTTTTTAATTTTTCATATTTATTTCCTTTCTTATTCATAGCCTTTCCTTTTTTGTTTTCTTTAGGTCACGAGCAGTTGTCCAAGCATTTCACTACATATCGTACTGTGTATGACTGTGTACGTGACAAATAAAAATTTGAATTTGAATTTGAATTTATTAAACAAATATGTAAGACTGCGTTCTTCCATTTGCGCAACATCTCTAAAATTAGAAATATCCTGTCTCAGAGTGATGCTGAAAAACTAGTTCATGCATTTATTACTTCCAGGCTGGACTACTGTAATTCATTATTATCAGGATGTCCAAAAAACTCACTGAAAAGCCTTCAGCTAATCCAAAATGCTGCAGCAAGAGTACTGACAGGGACTAGAAAGAGAGAGCATATTTCTCCTGTTTTGGCTTCCCTTCATTGGCTTCCTGTTAAATCCAGAATTGAATTCAAAATCCTGCTCCTCACATACAAGGTCTTAAATAATCAGGTCCCATCTTATCTTAATGACCTTGTAGTACCATATCACCCCATTAGAGCACTTCGCTCTCGCTCTGCAGGCCTACTTGTTGTTCCTAGAGTATTTAAAAGTAGAATGGGAGGGAGAGCCTTCAGTTTTCAGGCCCCTCTTCTGTGGAACCAGCTTCCAGTTTGGATTCAGGAGACAGACACTATCTCTACTTTCAAGATTAGGCTTCAAACTTTCCTTTTTGCTAAAGCATATAGTTCGGGCTGGACCAGGTGACCCTGAATCCTCCCTTAGTTATGCTGCAATAGACGTAGGCTGCCGGGGGATTCCCATGATGCATTGAGTTTTTCCTTTCCAGTCACCTTTCTCACTCACTATGTGTTAACAGACCTCTCTGCATTGAATCATATCTGTTATTAACCTCTGTCTCTCTTCCACAGCATGTCTTTTATCCTGTCTTCCTTCTCTCACCCCAACCGGTCGCAGCAGATGGCCGCCCCTCCCTGAGCCTGGTTCTGCTGGAGGTTTCTTCCTGTTAAAAGGGAGTTTTTCCTTCCCACTGTCGCCAAAATGCTTGCTCATAGGGGGTCATATGATTGTTGGGTTTTTCTCTGTATCTATGAAGCACCTTGAGGCGACTTATGTTGTGATTTGGCGCTATATAAATAAAATTGAATTGAATTGAATGTTTCATTAGAGTGGATGTGGCACACTTAATCAAAATGATTTGCCAGTGGGACTGTTTGAGGAAAAAAGCCTCATTTTATATAAATAAAATTGAATTGAATTGGGTCCAACTCCTGCCTGCCGCACAGCGATTCATGACACGGGTCTTTTAACCTAAAAATGTTTTAATGGCCATGAAGAAAGGACTCTTCAATAGATCTTTCAACTCACCTGTGTTTACTGTCTCCACCTGAAATTAATTGCAGTCTGAATTTTTTTTTTTCTTCTGTCCTTTTGTCTTCGGTCTTCAGCCTTGGAAGGAAAAAATAAAAATATTGAAAACCTTATTAGCACACTAAATATACAAAACCTTGCTATATTTCAATTGTTTTAGATTGAAGTTGCCACTGCTAGCTAAGTCAGTTTTGAATCATGCTAATGAGAAGAAGAAAAAAAAACCCCTGCCGAACAATGAGGCTGCTGTTTTAAAAACGCCAACTTTCTTGCGTTGGCAAGTGGTCATTAAAATATCATTAAGACCCTTTCTTTTTATGTAATTCTTAGTAAAACTGTTTTAATCAGATTATGTCGTCAGTTTTAACCATGTTTGAAAAAGAGCGCGAACAACAGCGAACCACTATTCACCACCTGGGTCTGTGCTTTTTAACACAGCAGCGCATTCGAAATTGAAGTTCTTGCCTGCAACATATTAATATACTTGCTTTTTTACGGAAAAAATAAACATAACGAAGGTTCCGTTTTACTTGCAAGTTTCTCCAAATGTGCTCTCCAGTCGCTCAAGAAGGGCAGCCATATTGAACAGAATTTTCTGTCAACGTCGTTCAGGTTAGAGAGAAAACGTCATGACGTAGTTGACATACACATGCGGAGCTCGGAAAAAAAACATTTACTCAAAAATCATAATTAAGAAAGCAGTATTTACTCTTAACTTCTAAGCCATGTACAATTATAACTGTTTGAATCGTTAACAGAACAAAAGTTTTAAGTTGTTTCAACTTTGGGGAATTTCAATTGTTATATCCACAAACTTTATAAGTCAGGTAGACTGTTGGGGTTTACAGTGCAGTAAAACTTGGCAAAGGACAATACTGTGTCATGAACACCTGTGCCTTTGATGCCTTCTGTCAAAGTCTGTGCTGCGCTTACTGTGACAGTCGTACTGCTCAAAACATGTTGAATAGTTCAGAGGAGAACAAAGTATTCCAGCTTGTGAAATCCCTTGCTTCAAAGGGTGTCACTCAACATGCCTATTCATTGAGGGCAGAGGTGCTGAGCTCAATATTCTGCCCTGTTCAGTTGAAGACTGGTGTTCATCGTGTTGATGCACAGTGCCATGTGTCCACAGTAATTCAAAAAACAATGATGGAAAATCCAAGTGTTCACTTCACAAGACAGTGTTCCTCCCAGTACTGCAAACTTTACACACCAAACACAAGGCAAATACCTTTTGTTTCCATTGATCTGTCAGTCCTCTCAGCTTCTGGCATAGCTCACCTTCAGTCTGCTGTTGAACAAGGGCTCAACCTTCCAGCATCGCCATGCCTAAGACCAATCGAAAGTCCTGATGCATCTCCAACAGCATTTAAAACAGATTCATCAGGAAAGCAACTTTGCACAGTAAGTAAGTAAGTAAGTAAACTTTATTTATTAAGCGCTTTTCGCAGACAGGCAATCACAAAGCGCTGTACACAAATATTAAAATAAACAATAAAATCAATAGACATTATATACAATGTAAAAGATCAAATGTAAATAATGTAAAAAAATAAAATAAAATAAAATATGTAGATCAACAAAAGGCTTGTTTGAACAGAAGAGTTTTTAACTGTTTTTTAAAAGAATCCACAGAGTCAAGCAAACGTAATTGTAGTGGTAAACTGTTCCACAGCCTTGGTGCAACAGACTGAAAGGCTCTGTCCCCTTTTGTCTTCAATCGTGTACGGGGAACAACTAAGAGACTCTGAGTCTGTGAGCGGAGATGACGAGCAGCAGTGTATTTTAAAAGAAGCTTGGATAAGTAATCTGGACCCTGGCCATTTAGTGCTCTGTATGTTAAAACAAGAATTTTAAAGCGAATTCTAAACTCTATTGGGAGCCAATGTAAAGAATATAAGATGGGAGTGATGTGAACACGCTTGGTAGAGCGAGTTAGTAATCTGGCTGCTGCGTTTTGTATTGTCTGGAGGCGAGAGAGAGATGATTTACTGTTTGTCACAGTTTCACCCTGAGAGAGCTTGTATGGATTGACACAGACCTTGGAAAATGCTCTACAGAAACTCTGGAGCACAGTTTTCACAGTCCAAAAAGGTTTTTGCTTACTGAATTCCCATCCACTCTGCTACTTCAAGGAGAGAAATTCACACTGAAAGCAGTCATTACATTTAGGAGGGCCCAACACCAGAAACACTCGGGCATTATATGACATTCTGTAACAGGACCCCGTACATCTGGGAGATGTATGATGACCTAAGAAAGGATGTAACCATAGCATCTGAAAACACCAGTGTATGTCCGCACGCTGTGCTCTACACAAAGGAATGATGGCAAGATCTCATGAAAGAAAGTCCTTTTCTAGTTTGTGAGTTAGATGATGGAAATAGCTGTTATTTTTCAGTTATTGTATTAGACTTGTGAGGCTCAGACAGTTCAATGTATTTACCTTTTCTAACAGGAAACATTGTTCTCGTAGTTTTGTATTTTGTTACCAGCAAATAAAGTTTTTTTCTCTAACCGAATGCATTAATTATTTTAAATGCTATATTTAACCTAGTTTTTAAATAAGTTATTGCAGTTTGATTACTAGGTTTAAGAGTGTGATCATAAGAAAAAAATATCCAATGCTGGTTAATATCTCTCAATTTCTTTACGGTAAAGAAAGTGGCTGGTTGAGCTTTAGAAACTTTTGGTAATATCTTTAAAATGAAAGCGGCACAAACGACAAGTTTAGCAGCACAAACCAGCACAAACGTAGCACAAACGTTTGACACCAGTTTTGTTTGATTCCATTAATGTGGGGGGGCTGGTTGACCTCTGATGACCTCTAGAATTTTTTATCAATATCTTTAAAATGAAAGCGGCACAAACGACAATTTTAGCAGCACAAACCAGCACAAACGTAGCACAAACATTTGACATCAATTTTGTTCGATTCCATTAATGTGGTGGGGGGGCTGGTTGACCTCTGATGACCTATAGAAATTTTGATTAATATCTTTAAAATGATAGTAGCACAAATGAAAATTTTTGCAGCACAAACCAGCACAAACGTAGCACAAACGTTTGATACCACTTTTGTTGGATTTGAAGAAGGTGGGGGGGCCAACTTCACTCACATGACTTTTCTGTTCATTTTAAGCAGCAGAAGTGAGGCGCATGTCTGTGTGCGTGTGTATGGAGCCATTGGGTGCAGTCACTATAGCAACCAGGCTCACACCTGCCTGCTTAACTAGCTCTGTCTCTCACTCTGCCAAGATTCATCTTAAACACTTCTCTTTCAACTGCTGCTGTGTCCTCAGTGTTTGCTCTACAGGTATGATTTTACCCTCAAAACGTTGCCATCGTTGTTCTCTTTCCAACACCTTGTCTTTCAAAGCTCAGACATTTAAAAATTTTAAACTGTGTGGATCCAAGTGGAGGGATCACATTTTAGTCATTCAAAGAATATGAACTTTTAATATTCATTCAGAGGTTTTCTGACTCTAAATTTTCTTTTCTCATTTCTAAGGTTTTTCTAATTTACAATTAAAACATTTTCAGCTTTTTTCCAACTTATTCTTCTGTGTAAATGTCAGCTTTTAGCACTTCAGCACTTTTGTTTTCAGATTAAATTATTTTTCTTTTTATCTCATTCAAACTTTTTAACTTAAAATTCAGCAATTAATTCATTTCAATGCATACATTCAGATTCAAGCATTCACACTGCAGTTTCTTCAGAAAATGCACTTTCTAGTTGACAACTAGAATACATACTTACATCATGTATGGACCAATGAAGAGGAAGCCATGAATCAAGCCAAAGTTAGAAACTTAAGAAAACTTTTTTTTTCCTTTTCTTTTTCTTTTTTTTTTTTTTTACCAATGTTTGTAATTAGGGTGTAGATAGGTACACAAAGCTACATCATCTGGGGCTGGAAAACAAAAGCAGCACTGAGGTGCTGAAAGATGCAGTTCCAATAGTGGCCACTTGAGGCTGGGAATCATGGGTGTCCCATGTTAAAATGTCCAACTTTAAACATGGATAGTTTCTGTCTATGATAACTGAACTCTTTCTCAGAACTAAACTGCTTCAGTTTTGCTGAGGCTTAAAGTTTGGGTGCATGTCCTCTTTGATGAACTCTTTGGCTTCCACTAATACACTGTGGCTGAACTGAACCTCTCAACTGTGTTTGTGCTCATGGTGCCTTTTGGAGTATTTTTTTTTTATGACAAATAGTCTGGCCTGCTAACTGCTACAAACCAACCGTCCCTGATGTAAAGTGTATGGCCTCAGCCAACCACAATGGCCCTGGTGAAATGTGGATGGTATTGGCCAGCACAACAGGCCATGTTGTAATGTGAATGTCCTCACCAGTAGACCAGGCCCTTGTGTACTGTGGATTGCATCAGCCAGCAACACAAGCCCTGGTGAAATGTGGATGGCATCAACGAGTAGCACAGGCCCTTGTGTAATGTGGATCACATCAGCCAGCAACACAGGCTCTGGTGAAATGTAGATGACCTCAGACAGCAGCGCAGGCCCTGCTGTCGTGAAGTTGGCCTCAGAGGGAGCACTAGCCCTGGTGCAATGTGGATGGCCTAAGCCAGCAATACAGGCCCTGGTGTGGTGACGATAGCCTCACAGGGAGCACATGCCGTGGTATAATGTGGATGGCCTCAGCCAGTAGCACAGGTCCTGTTGTAATGTGGATGGCCTCATCTACCAACACTGGCCCAGGTGAAATGTGGATGGTAATGGCCAGAACCACAGACCTTGGTGTAATGTGGATGGCCTTAGCCAACACCACTGGCCCTGGTGAAATGTGGATGATATCGGCAAGGACCAATGGCTCTGATGTAATGTGGATGGTTTCAGCCAACAGCACAGTCCCTGGTGTGGTGAAGATGGCCTCACAGGAAGCACTGTCCCTGGTGTAATGTGGATGGCCTCAGCAAACAACACTGGCCCTGGTGAAATGTCGGTGGTATTGGCCAGCACCACAGGCCCTGGTGTAATGTAGATGGCATCAGCCGGTAGCACAGGCCCTTGAGTATTGTGAATGGCATCAGCCAGCAACACCACTGGCCCTTGTCAAATGTGGATCGTTTCGGCCAGCAACACAGGCCCTGTCGTAATATGAGTGTCCTCAGCCAACACCACTGGCCCTGGTGTAATGAGGATGGCATCAGCCAGTAGCACAGGCCCTTGTGTATTGTGGATCGCATCAGCCAGCAACACAACCCTGGTGAAATGTGGATGGTTTGGGCCTGCACCACAGGCCCTGGTTTAATGTGGATGGCATCAAAAAGTAGCACAGGCCCTTGTGTAATGTGGATCACATCAGCCAGCAACACAGGCTCTGGTGAAATGTAGATGACCTCAGACAGCAGCACAGGCCCTGCTGTCATGAAGTTGGCCTCAGAGGGAGCACTAGCCCTGGTGCAATGTGGATGGCCTAAGCCAGCAATACAGGCCCTGGTGTGGTGACGATAGCCTCACAGGGAGCACATGCCGTGGTATAATGTGGATGGCCTCAGCCAGTAGCACAGGCCCTGTTGTAATGTGGATGGCCTCATCTACCAACACTGGCCCAGGTGAAATGTGGATGGTATTGGTCAGCACCACAGGCCCTGGTGTAATGTGAATGTCCTCAGCCATGACCACAGGCCCTGATGAAATGTATTTGGCCTCAGCCATGACCACAGGCCCTGATGAAATGTATTTGGCCTCAGCCATGACCACAGGCCCTGGTGAAATGTAAATGTCCTCAGCCAGTAGCACAGGCCCTGTTGTAATGTGGATGGCCTCATCTAACAACTCTTTCCCTGGAGAAATATGGATGGTATTGGTCAGCACCACACACCCTGGTGTAATGTGAATGGCCTTAGCCAACACCACTGGCCCTGGTGAAATGTGCATGATATCGGTCAGCACCAAGATAATGGGTTGGCTTTTTCTCTTTCCTTCTATCTCTTTTTTGCTTATTATCTAACATTTAACCTACAGTAGAACACCATCCCCAAGTGGGATATGCATTATTAAAAATATGATTACTTGATTGCCTTGAATGCTGATTATTTTTTGCATGCAGTGGATGCTGTGAGTTGTCTGGAATTGTGTGTGGCACTGCAGCACTACTTTCATGCTGTGTAACTAATTATAAATGACCTCTGCAGAATTCTTTTCTGTGTGTGTGTGTGTGTGTGTGTGTGTGTGTGTGTGCATCACTGTGTCTGCGATTATTTCAGGAGCACGATAGGTAGGTCAAGGTTAAAAAATTAAGAGGAGGACATTAATGTGTCTTTGCAGTCACTCTCCATCTGTCTCTCACTCCATAAAAAGTCCATTAACATCTAGAATGATAACCATGGTGATTGCTTCACACTGTAACCCATAATGGTGACCATCCCGGTTTTCTGAGATCCTGCTTTTGGGTTAAACTTCTTACGGGGGACAATCTATCACCTCTTAAATCTGGCCCATTCCTATTCTTCACTGTAATGTTACAGCAGCATACTCAAAAGCTCTTCATGAACTCAGTCAGAGTGCAACAGCAAGGACATGTAGAGTAATAAATGTGAAGCGTTAAGGCTGGCAATACTGACAAAGTCAAATATAATGACATATTTGACCAAGTAACTCAACATCTTTGATGTGACAGTATTTTACAGAAGAATTTTGATGCTCTATAGAACAACGATTTTAACCTCTAGCCTAACCCTAACCCTACCTTTCCCACCTTGCTGATAGTGACAGGATTCAGCAGCATGTTTTATGATTCCCAGTAATACAGATATTATATATTCTCTCCTTATTCAACTTAATTTTTTATTTCGTTTGCATGATACATACACAAGGAACCTATGAAAATTTAATATTAGAGATTAAAGGGATGATGGTACTTTTTATTTTTCATATTCTCAAAAAATCCTGTTAAAATCCTAAAACCAACAATAAAAGACCCACTGCATAAGACTGCTTATTATATCCCCCTTTGTGCTGCTAAAATTGCTCTGACCTGTTGGCATGTGGACAGGCAGCGGTCCCCAACCCCTGGGCCACGGACCGGTACTGGTCTGTGAGTCGTTTGGTGCCGGGCCACAAGAGTTGAGGCTCGGGTGTGAAATTTATTGTTTTCAGGTTTTTTATCATTTTTTATCATTTTTTTTTTTTATCGTTTTTATTGTTAACTTTGTTTCCCTGGGTCTTTTCCCGTGTGTTACAAATAAATCTTCTTTTTTTTTGGTATCGGTACTGGTTTTATTTTGTTGTATTTATCTGCAACACCTTAAAGTCTGGTCCGTGAAAATATTGTCAGACATAAACCGGTCCGTGGCGCAAAAAAGGTTGGGACCGCTGCTCTAGGGGTATTCTGTTGTGCCTGGTTTTGTTTTACATGTACAATAAAAATAAAATGCTATTTTGTTCTATTCTATTCTATTCTATTCTATTCTACCCCAACTCACACATTTAATTTAAAGTTACTTTATTAAAATTCATATAATTCAAATCTACAGTATTACTTTTACTAATGCTACTATTACTACAGAACATTGCATTGGAATGACATGAATGGTGTGAATCACTTTCCCTGTAAAACTGCATTACCTAAGCAGACGGCAAAATCTTCTTTGCGATTGCTTTGGTTACTATAATACTGTTGCAGTTGTATTTTGAATGGAAGTGACAAACTTGTCTTCAAACACTGATCAGGTACTCTTCAAAAGTCAGAAGTCAAAGTTGCTGTGCTGAGACACACTTTCAAAACAAGTCTTCTCCATTTCTGTTTCACTACCACTCTGCAAGTGATTAGTTGGTATTTTCAGAAAAACATGAAAAACTACAGATGACTGTGCCAATCTGCTAGCAACCAAAGCAATCACTGGGAAGTTTTTGGTGCAGCACATTCTTTGCTAACATTTCCATCTAACAAAAGCAAGAAAGCTCCAGGAACCACTGCCAGTCAGTCAGGGAATACACAACAACTTCTGAGCAATGTGTGCATGACATGTTGGGAATGATCATGATACAGTTTATATTAATAACTTCTATTTATTGTTTTCAATGCTGAAATTTAAAGAGACATGTTTGCTGCAGCTTCATCAGATGCATATCTATGATGCAAATCTCTCATTCCATTAAAGACAGTTAGCATTTGGCAAGTGTCACCATAGAACATACTATCATCCTAGCAAATGTGCTTGAGAGTATACTGACCTTTCTCACAAACAATGTTTGACAATCCTTTTCCTCTGCAACTCACACCTCTACTACTTATACTATAAATTTCACTCTCATCTTCCTCCCCTGTCCTGTCTTGTCTATATCTTCTATCTAACACAAAATAATTACAAAATAAATTTTTCTCCACAATAGCTTTTTTCTTCCCTCGAAAATACAGCAACTGTACCGTAGCTCACAGACAGATGACTTATCAAAACTGCTCAGAAACAGTTGTGGTGTGGTTGCTGATATGGATTGAGCTCTTTCATTTGAAATTACCTGCAACTTAGAAAGTGTTACTATGTTTAAGCTCTACTCTTTGTCAGTAGAGCTATCCAGATGCTGAAACACTGCAACTTTATCAACAGCCTCAGCGCGGACATGATAGTGATTTAAAAAGAAAAAAAAGCATGGATGCAGGTGAGACCATGTAGTTACTTTAATGTCTTCTGGCATCACCTAGGATTGCAACTAGGCTGCAGCACATGAAAAGAGAAGCTGAGTGACATTATTTGAAACAGTTTTTTCAATTTAATGATGTTTAAAAAAGGTGCCAGTGTGCCATTCTGGCTCATTTGGCTCACTTTAACCCCTGTACTTAGTGTATCATATAATACATTATAATGAATTACATTTTTTTCTTCAGCATTTTGAAAAGTCACTTGCTTCAAAGGTTCAAGGCAAACCACTGTAACATGCTTGGACAGTAAAGACAGAAGTATTGCTTATCTGTATAATTTATAGAACAAAAAACCTTTTTGTGAGAGTTTGAGAAAAACGTTTCAGGACACCTGTTTCTTCTACTGACATCAATTTTAGTTTTAGACTAAGGCACCGTTGACAGTACCTACATTGACACCAGCAGTGTTTTGGTATAACTCTTAAACGCCTGTCTCTACTACAGACTGCAGCTGCACATGAGAGATTGTTGGTGCCCATTTTTGTAATATTTTGACATCAGTTTTTGGTGACACCATCTATAAGCTCAACTTAATCCAAACCAAATCCCAAAACTCAGCAGGGGTTGTGGCTGAGTGATCATGAAGGCCTGGCTATCTGTTGCGTTATTCTCAAGGTTTGTTCTTCATCAGTGTGTGGCTGGGCTGTGGTTCAGAGTGCAGTGCCAGGTGAGGCTATTTTCTAATCAGTCAAAATGATGTTGCAGCAATAAGGGAGGTCAAATGATATTTTAAATCTTTATACAGTGTTGACAATACACAACACACTTGTAAGAGTCATAGTTTCTAAGTGATAAGGCTTTTTGCTCATTTTCAACCAATAAATTATTAAGTTCACCTTGAAGATCTTAGTGGATGTAAGCCAAATTTTAATAGATTGTTAAGTTGACCTCACTCTACACCCGTACAATGTCTTATAAGAATTTGTTCAAAAGCTCAGCAAGAAGAACCAACAATGGTTCGGCCTTGTTACAATCAAGGTCCCAGGTCCCTCTCTGTTATTTATTGTTGTTATTTTCTTTATTATTAAAAAAGAAGATGTACGATCTGTAATTAAGAGCCCAATAATTCTTCTGAAATTTGCTCCATTCATGACAAGCAGTATTCGCCATTTACATTCAAAGATACTTTTGCAGGAAAACTGTGTATTTTCAATCATTCACTGAGTCACATCACTTAAGAAATACTAGATTAACAAAAATCACCTGCAAATAGAACTCAATACACAACACCTGGTTCTATCCACTATTCTGATTGGGCTTTTCTTTATGAGAGTCGGACATAGTCTAGTGCGGCAGATAAGACTCTTCCTCTGCTCTTTGAGGTATGCCGACTGAGTGCAGCCAACTGACCCATGACAACCCCTTTTTAGCCTCCTTAGCCTCCAGGAGTCTCTGGTGCAACCAAGTGGAAAGCTTGGACAAATAACCTTAAATAGAATTTAAATATCTTGAATTCAATTATGTAAAGTAAGTGGGACCCTTAACACAAACTCACTCTCTTGCAAATCAGCTTATTGGCGATGCAGTTTATTGCTTCTCCAGCTGTTGCAGCGCATATCTAAGTTCTTCAGCAAGATTAAAAACAAGTCCCGAAACTTTAATTCCTGCGACTTCTTTTTATCCACAGCTTTAATTTTGCCAAAGTGTGCTGCTGCAACTGCATCAAACAAAGCTTCTCTGGGAATGAACTGCAGCTTTTCAGATAAGTTTGTAATTATCGCCAAAGCCAGGAATGTGGGAACAGCCATTCTGTTTATCTGAAATCGCTGAAACCTTCATGTAGTGACAGCATATTATCAGTTCAGGTGTGAATGAGTTTCCAGTCTCTGCATGCTTCTAATTCACTGCTGTAAATGTGTTTTGTTAGCCACACGCTCATTGCATTTAACGGTGTGACATCTCCAATCCAAGTTTTCACATTCATTTTTAATTCGATGTAACTTTTCCTCTGCTGGTTTAAGCAGGAAGCACATGTACGTGTATGTGTGTACAGAGCGGTCATAAGAGGTCGAGTGATGTCAGTGTCACTGCTCTCCCTCCTTGTTGACCCTGTCATGGTGACTGCCATCTAAGTGTCTGCATCCAGGCACTGCTGCTCGCGCACACACCCGGACACACGAGGTGCTGACATCTTCAAGTGCAAGGGCAACGGCGCTGTCAGCGTCAAGAGCAAGGCCAGCAGGATGGGCGACTTCAAGTGTCTTGCCTGAGTCACCAGTTCACTACCCGACCATCGGCCCAAACCCCAGCCACACTCTGCTTCCCTGCAGGCAGAGGCAGTGTGTTTTATAAACTTTTATTTTATTAACATTAACAGTTTGTAAAGCTCATTGGGTTTACAGCTACAAAACAACCAAAAATATTCAATTAAAAAAAGTTCTCTATCTAATTTTTCACCAAAATAGAACATAAATGTTTCTCTGCGTGCAAACTTTTCTAATGCATTTCAATTTGTATACTTAACTCAGTACTTTAATGTATTACTCTACAATCAGTTGTTTACTACATAAATTTGACAGGAAGGTGCATGGTTATGGCCTAAATGCGACTCACGATTATTAGCATTTTGGCCATAACCAAAATGCTTTTGCTCCTAAGGTGAAAAGTGACTGGCATTGTCCAAATTCAGAGGCTGCATCCTTCAAAGGCCAGAAGTGCTGTTCTATTGGATGGTCTAATCTACGACAGGCGGTTCCTGTTACCTAGCAATTGCGACATAAGCAGCTACAGCTATGGCGGACAGCATGTTCGATAGAAACAGAGAAAATCTTTATTTTATATCATTTGTTTGACTTTGATTGAAAAAAATTGTGTTGTTTCATCTCCATGTGATCTGGGAGAATACCACAACCATGTGCACCATGAGTCCCTTTAGCGTCCCTTTAGCCAACAATGATGCTAAGTTTAGCTAGTAAACTAGTTTGCTAGTTTAGCTCTTGAAACAAGTCTCATTTTGATGGTACAAATGTAATAGATTTACATCACTGATATTTTACTATATATACACGATTTTTGGAAAAAGAAATGCTCAGTGGTGAAATTAGTTGTCTCAAATATTACATTTCAGTTCAAATTCAAGGAATATTTATATTTCATATCATTTATACCAGTTTTACTGTCTGACAGACAAATATTAATATATAGTGACCACTGTGTGAAAGCTTTAATTATATTTAAGAGCAATATCCCAAAAATAAACTAATAAGATTTGATCCTTGTATGTTTCAGATAAAACGGAAGACAAACTGATGCAGTAAAATTATTTTATTGATGAGAAAACTGTGCAGTATAATTTGCTTAAGATGTTGAAGATATGAGAGCATTAAACAGGGTAAGAGGCTCTTGATACAGAAACTTGACGTCCTCATAAAATACTGACAAACTTTTCACAGCTCTTTGAACTTTGTATTTAAATGATCTGCATACTTTTTACACTGAAACCAGCACAATCCCACTGTGATGAAAACAATACTCTGGATAAATCAAAGTATTATCAAAGTTATCCGTGGTTCCCTTTATTTTTCCTTGTTTCCCCATCAGATCCTGTCCTGCAGGATAAACATCAGTGAGGGGTTCCCTGTATGCAGCTGTTGCAGTTTGTGTTGGAGATACTTCTGCAAATACACAAAGCAAATATCTAGAAACTGTTTTAACTGTTTCCACCAGTCCCTCAACTACAGAGAAGGTCTGTCTGTTCTCCCCCTGTACTCCTCTCCATCTCTCAGCTGCTGCTGGCTCCTTTTTCTCCTCCTCTTCCTCACACACTGCTGAATCTGTCCTGTTGTATCACCGGGGTGGAGAGCCTCTGTCCTGTCACCTCTCACCTGCAGTGGTGGGTTTCTCAGTCTCACCTGAGTTTGGACATTTGCAGAAAGAAATCAACTGTGGCAGTTAACAACAAAAGCAGCAGAAGTTTATCATATCTCTGTTAACTTGATGAATGAAAACAGTTTTCTAATAGAATCACATGGACACACTTTATGTTTTTAATCAGAGAGAGAAAAAACTAAGAGAAAGGGAAACAGGACATGCAATCCTGTTAGAAAATGTTGGGCTTTATAACAAAGGTGACAGACTCAAGTTGTTTGGTATAAGCATGACAAAAACAGCACAGGCACAAGACGAGGACTTCTCAATTTACTGTGTCTTATTATTAGTGGTTTATAAAGGATGAGAGCTTTTTCCTGACTAACTCAATGCCCCAGAGCCATTTCCCATCAAAAGTTGCAATTTTCTGCCCAGTTACAGACATTTGATTGGATGGGGGCAAGTGTCATAAATTTAGTGTCAGGTGTATTTCTCGCCCTGCAACTTCTGATTGGTGGAACTGATGTGAACACGAAGATGTTACCGTGATGCTCAAGCTACTAAAAGGAGGGATCGGCCAATAGAAGCCAAAGTTGGCCCCACAAAGTTTAAAGGGAAAAGCAAAAGGTAGCGTAGTTAAGCAAAGGGAAAAAAGTCCCAAAGTGCGTGGGACTAAAATAAAACTATTTTAGGCATGTAAATCATTTCTGCTCTTCAATACATAAGAAATTTCATCTCACAAATGGTGCCAAAATATGCCAAATGGCAAAAAGCCTGACTACGAGTTTATTAAACCCACTGTAACATTTCTGGGTTTCACTTCAGCAGCATCAATCTTTGCACAGATAATGGTTTTTTGTTGATTACTGGTTTTCTGGAGATTGTCTATTGAAGCATCTCCAAAAGTTGATTCTGTTCATCTGGACATAGCGTTTTGTGGGAGAAACGTTTCGTCACTCATCCAAGTGACTTCTTCAGAATCAGCTGACTGCAGGTTTCCCCAATCCCAACGTGAAAGGGGAAAGACCATCTCTGAATCGAGGAGGGGGCCTAAGGGTACATCTTTTGCCATCTTACAAGGCTGTGATTGCGGCCATTCTCCAGCTCTCTGTGAATGGTACTCATGGCCATTGATCAGTGGTCTTTGATCAGTGGGTTTTGGTCAGTGGTTGTTGATCAATGGTCATGAGAATTTGCATAATTACGATTAAGGAACTGACCTCCATTGTTCCTTCAGTGGGCTGGTTTCAGTCATTATGCAAATGTTCTACTGAAGCATATTTTCAAGCCTAGCAACAAACAGAGTGATGTTAAAGCTGTTTACTCACCTCAGCAGCCAGAGCCTGATCTTCCACAGGTAACAAACACTGTGATAAACAGTCAGGCTCTTTGATGTGTTCAAGTTTCCTTTGTATATGTTCAATTTTATTTTTATTTTAATTACTTACTATATACTTAATTCTTATAACCTAGTCTTCCCTAAACACACAAAACTACAAATCTTACTACTTGCAACAATTTTAATTGGAAACATATTCGAAATGTAGGTGTTGGTGTGAGTTGTTCTATTCTAGGAGTATAAAGTCTAACAGATTTTAAAAGCACTGGTTGTAATGTAATAGTAATTGTACAATAATACCGTTTTCATGGTCATTTTAAAATCTGGATTGTAATTCCACCAGTTTTATCTGGATTGAGATGTTTTTACAGACAGCTAAATATATGAACATTTACTAACATGTGCAGCGTCTTTGTGGTGGAATGACGAGCCTTATTTGATTTCAAAGTGAAAACAGAGGGAACAGAGAAAAAATTATTCTTGGACTCCGCAGCAGCGAGGAAGTGCACCATCCCAATTTTACACCGCCATACTTTTATAGGTTCGTAAGTGTTGCTGGAAGCACCAAGCATCAGCGAGCACCAATAGAAACATCAATCAGGTCAGTTGCCATTTCTGTTATCCCACTTAGTTACCATCTGCTTATTCTCAGCCCCGATGCTCCTGCGCTTTCAGCTTCAGAACAGCTCCAATTAAACAATAAACGTGCATATGTGAGAGTATGTGAGCGTGTGTGGATCTACGGGTGGAGCTAATACAGTCCAATAAAAGATTGCTTCATCCCATATTTGCAAAGTTCTTATTTTATCTTGCATCTATTAGCCTACGGGCATTCAGGACTTCAGCGCACCATAGAGTGAGTGTGTGCGTGCGTGCACACGGGCTCGCGTTTTGAGGGTGATGTATTGAGCCAATCACTGTGTGACGTCTCATACATCACTTTTATTGCAGTGGTTCGGCCCTAACCCTTTTTATTTTTTCTTGTGTAGCTCAATCTTTTCTCTCCTCTCCATTTTAGGCACAAGCAGCAGAGGAGAAGATAAATAATAAAGTTTTCATGAGACTTCCACATTCTGGGAGACAGAGAGTGCTTGTCAGTGCGCTCGGAGGCAGTGTTTATCCCTTTTGACAAGATTTACTATGTTGACCTGTGAACCTCTGGCTGACATTATCCTCTTGACCCTTTGTATCTGTCTACAGGTGGTGGCATCTCATTTTTGCATTTTAAGGAATCGCTGTGCAGTTTGTGCTGAGGTGAAGGCCATTAATAATAACGGCTGGGATCAGCTGCCATGCCTCCTGCTTTAGAATACAAAGTGGACCCTTTCAACATTTCACCGTGCTGATCAAAGTAAGCATTTGAAATTTTAAACAATGAAAACATCCTTTATTTTCAGAGCTACACTTCCTCCTTTCTTCACCATCATATTTTCCTAATGTATCTTATTCTCAGCTTTAATGAGTTTTGATGGACTGTTTTTGTCTGGCTAGCCCACATTATTTGGCTCCATCTACATAGCCTTTGTTATGCTAAATAAACAGCCCCAGGACTTCTTTGTTAGTCTAATGCCACTGAATAAAAGTGCTGTTTCACCACTAATTGTCCTCTCTAATCTTATCACACATAATTGTTTTTATCCCAGCAAAATCTGTTTTTGCTCACGGTTCATCGGCCATTTGGCCACACAGCTCACTTTTGATTTGAACTCCCCTAAATCTGGATAAGCTGGTTTAGTATCTATGCAAATCTTTCAGAAAAACATATTTTTGAAGAGTCACTCCCTGTTACTTAAACCCATCGCCCTCTAATTACCACAAACATCCATTGACATTGACAGTAAACATTTTTTTTTTTTCACATTTATTCATAATGTATTTTGGTGATTTGCTGGGTCATCCTTGGACCTCCCAGACCTTTCATTACAGCATCACTTGTACATAATTTGAATGTATCTTTTACCTCTGCGAAAATGTGCAAGTGTGCTGTAAAGAATGACTTATAAGTTCTCCTATTTATCAATATACAGCTGGCTGGATATGTAATCTGGAAATAGAAATTTATAATGTAAGGTGTGTATTTGTTATTGACAACCTGCTCGTAACCGGGCAGCATAAGAAATCAGAATAATGAAAAAAAAAATCAAACTTCATAAAAGGCTTATCCATACGCCGTCTAATTGAACAGACATTTTAGCATCACATTGTACTTATACTGTACTATACTTATTAGTATATTTATCAGTATTTATCAATTTTGAATGATATAATACTACTTGATTATTACTAATATTGCTTCATTAAGTCATCACTTTAAAGTTGTAGCTTGAAATAATGCAGTTGGTAGATGTATCTTTAATAATAAATTATTAGTATCCAGTGTATATTATTTAATTATTAAATTTTTTGCAAAATAATAAATAGAATTAAAGTATTTGGGCCCTGCTCAGTAAATAACAGGTAATTCCTAGCAAGACAGTAGCGTTTACATTTTTGTACTGTATATTGTTTATGTTATAACCCACCTCCTCCCTCCACGGAGGACTAGAGCCATTATAAATAAATAGAGACCATTGTTACCTGAAGCTCTTTAATTTATATAGCATGCAACAACTGTGACTATCTAACATGCACACCTGAAATCCATGGATTATCCAAGAATAATTTGAATGCCATTTATTTCAGCTACACAGAAAAGCTCAATATAATTCACATGTGCACCCGCTACTACCACAAATGCAACTGCATTCTGAGGGAAGCTGCTCTTTGCTTTTGATTTTATCTTTCTTCAAAGGTTTTTCTTTCTAAAAATCAGTCTATAAGTAGTGTCCCAGGGCGACATGGTGGCACGATGTTTACCACCGTCGGTCCTAAGTTTGACCCCACCATCTGGCTCGGGCCTTTCTGTGTGGAGTTTGCATGTTTGCCTGAGTCTCCGGGTACTCTGGCTTCCTCCCGCAGACCAAAGATATGCAGTTAGTGGGATTAGGTTAATTGGTGATTCTAAATTACCCATATGTTTGAACGGTTGTCTTTCTCTCTGTGTTAGCACTGCTTCAGACTGGTGACCTGTCGAGGGTGTACTCTGTCTCTCACCCTATTGTGGCTGGAGTAGGTTCCAGGCCTCTGTGACCCTGATAACGATAAGCAGAAGACACTTTCTTCCTCTAAAGTTTTGCCTTGTTTATATCTATTACAGGGCTTTTTGTGTGTTTTTGTGTTCGTTTTCCTTTTCCTAGGTCACTTTGCTGATTCTCACTTTATAGTCAGAACCATGTACAATGAGAAGTTTATGCCACATATGTAATCTTACTGTAATCTGAAAGTTAAAGAAAGGCCCAAGTTTAGTTAAGCATAGTTTAAGAACTAGAGGAGCTAA
Organism: Copadichromis virginalis; assembly: GCF_057382275.1. Lineage (NCBI taxonomy): Eukaryota > Metazoa > Chordata > Actinopteri > Cichliformes > Cichlidae > Copadichromis > Copadichromis virginalis. The sequence goes on from NC_140622.1 coordinate 4,952,515, forward strand.
CTTTAGAATCAACTCTCAACTCTCTAAACAGTTAAGAGACTAAGAAGGCTGCAGTTATTGCTTCCATGTAAAGTTCTTAGTAGTGAACTGGCATCAAGAACCAATTTGTTGCACACACAAACCAAAACCAAACAAAACAGAGACACACACACACGCCAAAGTGGCATGCTTATTTGGAGATAGCACTTCATGTGACACAGCAAAGTATTACGTCAAAGTACAATTGGGAATTTTTTGGAGGCCTCGCTGTAATTCAGTGCAACTCTGCTAATGTCTTTACACAGATGACTTTATAGTGCAGTCTTGAAAGTGACAAACTTTTGCCAGGGGCACTGAAAAAGAAACTCTTCGGTTGAGCTTCCCTTAGAGAGATCAAGGATGAGAAGGAAAGAGGGTTAGGAAAGGTTGACAGAGTGGGGAAATAAGAGGAACAAAAAGAAGGGCAAAAAAAAAATGCAAGGAAAATAAAATAAAAAAGAAGAACCAAAGGACAAAGAAGACAAGAGATGTTGTCTAGCGCGCTAAGCCTCTGGGATGTCCCACAGATTTAGTTCTTTTCATTTTGATTTGATCCATGACAGCAGGACAGATCAGTATAAAAGCAGCCACTGCACTGCCGGGCGCTTGCTGTGGAACTAAGCGCTTACCTTCACATGCCTGAAAAATCAATCTACACTCCAACATTGCCAAGCGCTCATTTGTGTGATAACTCTTCAGCTCAGAGAAATATCAGGACTGCTGTTGTGTTTAGGGTATAGATTTCAAGTAAAACACAGGTCGGTGTTTCTGTAAAAGATACATTCTAACAGACATGCTATGTTGTTACTTACAAGCAGTACCATCCAGGGGAATCAATGAGAGGGAAAAACTGTTTGCTCTCCACATGTCAGGCTGTGCTTCATCTCTGTTCAGGTAGCAACTATCTGCCAGCATCAGTGACTTTCTGTGACTAAAATGGACAATACCTTGGCATCGAGTCACAGCACAGCAGAAAGTATCATAAATGGAAAATGGCCTGTATTTGTATAGCGCTTTTACTAGTCCCCCCTAGGGACCCCAAAGCGCTTTACCCACCCATTCACACACTGGTGGAGGCAAGCTACAGTTGTAGCCACAGCTGCCCTGGGACAGACTGACAGAGGCGAGGCTGCCATATCGCGCCATCGGCCCTTCTGGCCATCACCAGTAGGCGGTAGGTGAAGTGTCTTGCCCAAGGACACAACGACCGAGACTGTCTGAGCCGGGGCTCGAACCGGCAACCTTCCGATTACAAGGCGAACTCCCAACTCTTGAGCCACGATCACCTAAATGGAAAATTCAGTCTCAAGCAAGTCTTCTGTTTTGAAAATTAACCAGATGTTCCATGCTGTTTAATATCTGAGTTCCTTCCCTCCCTGTCTGGGAGTAATAATGGATGTCCAATCCATTATTATTATTATTATTATTATTATTATGGACAGCCTGACAATTTCCATCAAGAATAAGCTCAAAAATTTGTAATTCAATTTAAAATTAAATGAAATTAAAACAATGCAATTCAATTATTATTGAAGTATTGTTGTACAGTCTTAACTAGTGTTGGTCAAGTTACTTGACAAAAGTAATTACTAACTAATTACTGATTTCAAGAGTAGTTAGTAACTTTTTAATTTAATTAATTAAAGTAATTAATTAATTAATTACCGTAATTGTCGGGCTATAAGCCGCTACTTTTTGCACAAGCTTTGAACCCTGCGGCTTTTAGTCAGGTGCGGCTTTTCTATGGATTTTCCATGATTTTTGTGATATCGTAAGACGATTTGTTTTGTTTGTTCCACTGTTGTACGGCACTACGTTGCTTGGCGGAAGGATCGGGGTTCAAGAGTGGTATGTTGGTCACATGTCCCTCCGCCAGGCAACATAGTGCCGTACAAGTAGCGCGAAAAACAAACTTCAAAGTAGCGCTATGCGTTCAGAGGGAGGCGTGGATGATGAGCGGCGATAAACTTGCGAAAAGCAAGTTATGCTCAACTCCACCGGTGGATTCTGACAGCGTGGAAAAGTGTGAAAACATCCACGATCACCAGCGGATTTCGAAGGGCTGGACTGCTGCATGATGGAGAGGACACCGCCACGGCCCTTCTGAGGGTGTTCGACTCTGACACTGACAACGAGGATTTCTTTTGTTTTGAAAGTGACAACGAAGGAAAGAAGCTGAGAGTGGATGACGAAGCCATCCTGAGCCTGTTCGTTTCCGACACTGGAGAAGAGGACTTTGGTGGTTTTAGTGCGGAGGAAGAAGAGAAAGATGGTGAATGACTGACTTTTCTTCTTGTTAAAGCTGTGTCGCTGCACCTGAGCCTAAAAGGTAGTCTGAATCTATTTTTCTGGTGTGCTGTAGGTTATTATGTACTACATTTGTTACTCATTTATGAAGCACAGCACATGTGCAAATATGTACCCATAACTTGTTTTTCAAAATATTAATAAAAGGGATGTGTCTCCAAACAGCCATCTCTTTCCTGACAATTCGCTTTGTGCATATTCTCTTACATATGATAAGTCAACATTGAAACACCTGCGGCTTTTGGTCAGGTGCGGCTAATGTATGTACAAAACAGGATTTTCCCCTGATTTTAGCTTGTGCGGCTAATATTCAGGTGCGCTTTGTAGTCCGGGAAATACGGTAATTATTTTTAAAAAAACATGATACACAACTTGAATACGTAATAAAGCAATAGAGCTTTTAGCCCAATTTTATTTTTTTCTGCATAATCCATCATATAAAACTGAATCAAATGAAGAAATCTCTTTTTAAAAATGTTTTCTTAGTTTTAATCTTTTAACTTTATGCACATTGCATTAAGCAAAAAAATTTAATTATATGCAACTGTCTTTGACTTGAAGAAATGTGTTTAACATTTAAACCTATTTTCTGCAGATTCCATCTTATAAAATAAAATAAAGTTTTGTGTTTACACTTTTTCAAATAGATGCAAGTAAAACACAGCAAAAAATAAATAAAATCAAAGATTGAGCAGCACTAAGTCCTGTCTCTTAAATCTGTTGTCACCTGTTTAGCAGGAGTGGGGCGGGTGGAGGTTTGCCCGGTGCCGCAGCGGTCATGTCAGTGGGAGGATCCGGGGGTTTCTCTGTGAATGTCACATTCCCGTGGCAGCGTGCTCGATGCTCGCTCAGAAGTTTAGTTTTTTTTTCGCTGTACAAAGTAGAGATGGCACGATACCACTTTTTTATGTCCGATACCGATACCGATATCATAAATTTGGATATCTGCCGATACCGATATGAATCCGATATAATGTTTTTTAATCAACAAAACTGTTTTTTAAAATATCTTGCTGCATTTTGCAAGTCTGCAAGTTCATACTCAAGTTTAAAACAACAACTACACTAAAGCTATTCTGTTATACCTGTATACAAAAAAAATATTTCATAGTTCAGCAATACTGATCAATCTAATAAACTTAAACCTACACCATCCTCACTATTCTGGTATTTTAAAGAGTACTTAGCGTAAATATTAAGCAACCTAACTAATAGGGTTCCAACTCCCAGCAACAACAAAAATAAATAAATAAAAAATAGGGAACCACCCCTCACGCTCCACCTTATGATGCTTAATCGACGTAATCAACCTTAATTTGATGAAGTGTGAAAAAAATGCACAGAAATCAATTATTTTTCAAGAAATATTAAATAGATTCAACATCTTTCTTCAACAAAATTGCAGACTGCACAGATGGTACCTTCCCAAAGTAAAAAGTACTATAGCTTACTAGGGTATATATATTAGACTTAATAGTCACTATATACAGTAATTGACTTCTATTCATTTTACATCAAATTAAAACTTTGGGTGTCAGATAATTATTTATTAAAAGCTCGACATTTTAAATGAGAATAAGAAAGAAAAGTATGTCTTTGTGCCCCCTTTTCCCTGTTCATGCCCTATCGGCCCCCCTGGCTAAACTTTGCTAGATCCGCCCCTGCACAGTTACCAGCGTCAGCTACGTAGAAAAAGATCCTGGTGTAGAAAGTAATATTAAATACATTCAAACAACAGCTGATCAAGCTTAAACGTGCTGCTGTTGTTCAGCCACTGGTTTCCTCTTTCTGGTGCAAAGTGGGCCAAAAGCAAACCAGAGACACGGACTCGCGACAGAAAAGCCGATCAGCTGATCGTTAAGCAGTTTCACGATTGAAGTAGCAGCCGGAGAGCGAGAGGCAGTCGCTTGTTAAGATTAACGCAGGAATGCTTTACAAACATTCAGAGATGGACTTACACACTTGCTTTACTTCTCTCGGGATAACTTTGTCGGAGATGAAATGCCGGGTTGCTAGCGAAGCCGCTCTATCACGTGACCACACTGCTCCGACGTGCTAACGTTCTGAGGTGAGTTACGGCGTGTTGCAAGTTTTGTGAGGTGCTTTCGTGATATTTAATGGATCGGATTACATTTTTTATTTTTCTCCGATATCCGATCCAGTAATTTAGGTCAGTATCGGACCGATACCGATACGTAATATCGGATCGGTCCATCTCTAGTACAAAGAAGTGTACAGTGGACGCTGATGTTTTTGTCACTTTTCACAGAGTCAAACTCGAGGTAATGTCAGTACTTCCAGTACTTGCTTTAAACGCTGCACGGTCATACTCTCGCTGCACTTCATACACTCAACAAAAATATAAATGCAACACCTTTGTTACTGCTCCCATTTCCCATGGGATGGACGTAGAGACCTAAAATTCATTCCAGATACACAATATAACCATCCCTCCCAAACAGTGGTCACAAATCAGTCCAAATGTGTGGTAGTGGGCACATCTGCTATATTGAGATAATCCATCCCACCTCACAGGTGTGCCACATCAGGATGCTGATCTGACATCATGAGTAGTGCACAGGTGTACCTCAGACTGCCCACAACAAAAGGCCACCCTGGAATGTGCAGTTTTTTGCGCTATTGGGGGTCTGGGGACCCAGAACCGGTCAGTATCTGGTGTGACCACCATTTGGGAAGGTTACTTTTAAAATGTATTCCATTACAGAATACAGAATACATGCCCCAAAATGTATCCTGTAACGTATTCCGTTACGTTACTCAATGACAGTAACGTATTCTGAATACTTTGGATTACTTAATATATTATCATGCTTTTTACAACAACGTGAATGTACTATTGCTGTGTGATTTATTACTATTACTGAAGGTCCGCGACTCCGAACTGTAGTAAAGGGACCTCTGACTAATACGGCGGGGTCCCTGTCGGCTCGTAGCTTTACTTTGTTGTGTGGGTCAACTTTTCCTGCGAGAGACAGAGAGAGGCGTCGAAAGGCTGCTCCAACGGAACTTACCCAGATAGCAAGGAAACATTGAACATTGTTTTCGGAGGAAAACACGAACATGGTGTACAGTCGAGTCTTAATAGCTTACTTACAACTGGGCTCGTCAGGCACTCTTCTTGGCTGCAGTGGTTATTATTATATTTACATGCTTCCAGCTCCCGTTTTTGCTCGATGACAACTCGTAGTTTTCCACTCCCCTTTTTCTCCCTCCTCGCGCTCACAGACCCATAACGTGTATGGCAGTCCATTCTCCCTGCAACACGGACTACACTGCCCATGATGCTACATTCTTTAGAGCTATGCTTGTAGCATTCTGCCTGTTAGCTTAGCACAACAACAACAACAACGAAAAGGCGCTCTCTCACCCAGGAAACACACAGTCGCAGAGAGAGAGAGAGAGAGAGAGTCGCCCTGTAACCATGGCAACCGTAACGCTGCCGCCTGGAACAACAGAACGTAGCTGTCAAACAAAACCCAAACAGTCCTGACCCGCGACAATATGAAACAGGAAAGTACCGCAGTGTAATCCATTTATTTCAACAAAGTAACTGTATTCTGAATACCACCTTTTTAAACGGTAACTGTAACGGAATACAGTTACTCATATTTTGTATTTTAAATACTCCCCAACACTGAACTTAACCTAACAACTTTTTGAATCCACCAGTTTACATTGTTTATTACAATAACTCATATAAGTAAGGGACCATAACAAGAGATCTTATCAGGCACTGTCAAAGATTTATCCACAGTAAATATTAGCAGTCTCATTCAGTGGGCTTTACCTCTGGTTAGTCTCCTGAACTCTATTTTCAGAAGTATCTCAGCAGGTTTTCATCAGCACATAGTCAAAAACGTTTAATGTTATTTTGCATCTCACTTTTGGTTGTTTTTGTTTCTCAGACCTTTTCTAGCACACAGCACTTCAAAAGCCAAAACAAGTTCATACCGCACATCCCACAATATCTTATAAATGATTAACAAGAAAGAAAAAGTATGCAAATCAAATTTTACTAAAATAATGTTTATCACTATAGTATCATAAACTCTGTTCAAAGGGTATGTACATTTTTTTTACTTTGCTGTACTAGCAAATATAAAGAAGTTGGTGCTATATAAATGTAACTTTTGAAGGTACAGAGTATTAGGCCTCTGTATTTTGTGAGGTGAGTGGTAGCTGGAGGTTGCCAGGCTTGGATAAACTCTCCTGAAACAATGAACAACTGGGTTGTAAAATATTTATGAAAGATCTTAAGTACTGCAGAGAGGTCATCCACAAATCTTAAAGAGCACTGCAGTAAGAAAACAGCCAATCACTGACCCTGAATCAGATGTCTACACTACTAATGGGCAGATAAAGTCAGATGTTGAGGTTTGGTCAGGTCGCAAAATCTCTCTCAATTCTGACATACTTACCTTCGCTACAGCAAATAATAATAAATATATTAAGTGCATTACATAACAAAATCATAATACTTTCTGGGATTATTATTAATAAATATTCTGGTTCCACTGAACAATAGTCTGTAGCTGTTCTTATACTCAAATTTACTGGGACTACCAACAATATCTTTTAATGCTCGTTTCTGCCACTATTAGCCTATTTATTCTACTGGATCTAAGCTATAACTTTTGTTTCACCACTTCTTATATTCTAAAACATTTTGAGAGTAATGAAAACAGGTTTATGAACATTTTTCAGTGTGATATAGAAAGGATAGTAAATCCATGGGTTTCATGGCAGTAGGAGCCTTGGCTCCTTCATCCTGTTCATGGGCAGAGTTGTGCCTGCAAGTCCAAAGACAGTAAATATCTGCCAGGAAGAGCTGGAACAATGTCCCTGGTCCAAATGGTTTTGGAAGGTAGGTGTGAAAATGTACTGAATCTGAGTTCACATTCAGTTTCCTTTAAAGTAGGTTCACTGGGAAAGTGTTTCACTAAAAACTTTGTTGTGGAGTTGTCCAGATAGTGGCAGAGCTAGATTTCAACTAATTCGCAAACACTTGTGTCATTACACTTTAGGCATTTGTCCTGCATTAACTGGGAAAGCTCAACAAACCTGAGAAAGAAGGGGTCAGAATCCTGATACTGTACATAACTACAGTTAGGAAAAGGAAACCCTGCTTATACAAAAAGAAAGATGTAAGACTAATCAATGACAGAAAACACAATACAGAGATGCCCTGACAAGTATGTCTCAATAACCATGTGACTAATTAACTAATTATGTGGCTAATAAACAAAATAGCTAATTCACTAGCTACATAAATATCCACGCTCTGAATATAATCCAGTAAAGTATTACATCTTTACCTCAACTTATTTAAGAAAACAATAAAAAAAAAAAAAAAGAACTATTTTTGATATGACATTGGAGTACTGTTAGTCTTACAATACCCTGGTTGAAAATGGTGTAACATACATGCGTACTGAAGTTGAGTTTCCATGTTCTGCTGTCTGCCCCCCCCATCCCCATCCCCCAATATTATAGGTTATATTACAGGTTATTTTTTAGAGTTTAAGATAAATACCTTAACTCCACCAACTTGTAATTAAAAATATAAAATCAACCTCTGCTGGGCTATTATCATCCTATGTGACCAGCTGTTTACAGGAACAATGTCATGTGCTAATCACTTTTTTTTTTCAAGACCTCAACCGTGCACACACAAAAACAATCATATGACCACTGGGTTCAAAAACACACGGGTCCAAATAAAACAGGGGCGGGCGAGACAAAAGCACCGTGGCAGTTCTATAACCATGCTGTCCTGGGAAAAAAAGTACATGAGTTGGTTTTTAAGCACTTAAAGCAATTAGTGCAGAGGATGGAGCCAGCTGAGCCATTGATTACGGTTATTTATAAACCTGACAGCACCCTGATGAGGAGACAAAAACTAGCTGCTCTGTCTCTCTCTCGGCTCTTCCTTTTCTCTCCACCTTCCACCATTCTTTTCCACCTCTGTGCACCTTTTCCACATCTTTGCCCCTCTATCACCTCGTGTTGTGTTTTTTTTCTGCTTCTTCTTGCTCTCACAAGATTTCAGCGCCCGTCGTATTTTCTTCTTTGCCTCTCTGTCAACTCTACTTGATGGATCACTCTCACGCACTTCTATGCTATTTAAAAAAAGAAGAAGAGAGAGGTAGAGGAGTAAGCTGAGTAGGTGAATTCCCTTACAGACAAAGAAAAATGTATTTCTGCTTTTCTTTACCACAAACCAATACTCCCTTAGGTCTGGCCTTGGGCCTTGCAGGAATCTGGGAATGGCATGAGACAAAGCAGCAACAACAGCCCCTTAAACAAGTCTGGACATTCTTAGAAGATTGTCTTGCATGCAGGTATGCCTGGATGGGTGTCACAGAGTGGGAATGGAGGCATCTAATCTATTCCCAGGCTCTGAAGCCTGCAGGCCAGCAACAACAGGGGCATTATGGTCAGACCCCAGCTTCACAGAGCTGTGCCACAGGGTCCAGTTTGGAGGTAGAGGGAAGAATGTGCATGTTTGTTTGGAGGTGAAGGTAGAGACGAAGATGTTGTTACACCCCGGCCTAGGCAACCGGAGTGCAACACGAAAAAAGTAAAAATAAAGAAAAAAAAAAAAACACACACACACACAAAAAACCCCCACTAAAGCTCACCACCAAAATCCCAAAACGAAAGTATCGACAAATCTATTTACAACAAACTATTTACAACACGGGGGAGATCGCGACCATGACACACTGAAACACAGGGTTTAAATACCTAGAGGGAGCAATCAGGAAAATGGACAACAAGAGGGAAACACAGCTGGGGCAACTCAGAACTGACGAGACAGGGAAACGTAAATTGAAAAGACTAAGATAACACAGACTTTCAAAGTAAAACAGGAAACGCATAACAGTCACGCCAAAAACAACACACTGACAACACCGAAACGTAACAGTTCCCCCCACCCAAAAATCAAACATTTAACACCAAGTGAAAAGTTTGATCCAGACAGACGAAGCCGATGAAGGCTGGAGCGGTCCCACTGACCCTCCAGCAGACGACGAAGGCTGGAGCGGTCCCACGGACCCTCCAGCGAAGGCGGATGAAGGCTGGAGCGGTCCCACGGACCCTCCAGCGACGACAAAGGCTGGGGCGGTCCCACGGACCCTCCCCTCAGCGAAGGCAGACGAAGCTGATGAAGGCTGGAGCGGTCCCACTGACCCTCCAGCAGACGACGAAGGCTGGAGCGGTCCCTCGGACCCTCCAGCGAAGGCTGATGAAGGCTGGAGCGGTCCCACGGACCCTCCAGCGGAGACGGACAGCTGAAGCGAAGGCAGACGAAGATGATGAAGGCTGGAGCGGTCCCACTGACCCTCCAGCAGACGACGAAGGCTGGAGCGGTCCCTCGGACCCTCCAGCGAAGGCGGATGAAGGCTGGAGCGGTCCCTCGGACCCTCCAGCGGAGACGGACAGCTGAAGCGAAGGCAGACGAAGATGATGAAGGCTGGAGCGGTCCCACTGACCCTCCAGCAGACGACGAAGGCTGGAGCGGTCCCTCGGACCCTCCAGCGAAGGCGGATGAAGGCTGGAGCGGTCCCTCGGACCCTCCAGCGGAGACGGACAGCTGAAGCGAAGGCAGACAAAGATGATGAAGGCTGGAGCGGTCCCACTGACCCTCCAGCAGACGACGAAGGCTGGAGCGGTCCCTCGGACCCTCCAGCGAAGGCGGATGAAGGCTGGAGCAGTCCCACGGACCCTCCAGCGAAGGCGGATGAAGGCTGGAGCGGTCCCACGGACCCTCCAGCGACGACAAAGGCTGGGGCGGTCCCCGGACCCCCCAGCGAAGGCAATCCCGGACGAGCCCCCATATGTTACACCCCGGCCTAGGCAACCGGAGTGCAACACGAAAAAAGTAAAAATAAAGAAAAAAAAAAACACACACAAAAAACCCCCACTAAAGCTCACCACCAAAATCCCGAAACGAAAGTATCGACAAATCTATTTACAACAAACTATTTATTTACAACAAAACACCAAACTATTTACAACACGGGGGAGATCGCGACCATGACACACTGAAACACAGGGTTTAAATACCTAGAGGGAGCAATCAGGAAAATGGACAACAAGAGGGAAACACAGCTGGGGCAACTCAGAACTGACGAGACAGGGAAACGTAAACTGAAAAGACTAAGATAACACAGACTTTCAAAGTAAAACAGGAAACACATAACAGTCACGCCAAAAACAACACACTGACAACACCGAAACGTAACAATGTGTATATAAAGCGGAGGAGAAGAGTGAAAAGGATCATGAAAGTATGTATAAAATTTCAGAAATTGGATACAAATTTCTCAGAATGAAGAAACAACAAATTCAAATTTCAAATTCAAATTTTATTTGTCACGTACACAGTCATACACAGTACGATATGTAGTGAAATGCTTGGACAACTGCTCGTGACCTAAAGAGAACAAAAAAGGAAAAGGCTATGAATAAGATAGGAAATAAATATGAAAAATTAAAAAGGGTAAATTAAACTAGGAAGTAATAAAATATAAATTAAGGTTAAAAATGAAATAACTGTACAACACAAATTAGAATGAAGGGTAAATTTAACTGGGAAGAATAAGATAAAGATAAATATATAAATTAAAGTTGAAAATAAAATAACTGTACAACAAAATACACAATACACAATATAGAACTATATAAGAATGTATGAAGAAATCTAAATATAAATAAATATATACACAATAACAGCAGCTGTACAAGTATTAACCGGAAATGAAGAATATAGTGACCAGTGTTGTGCAAAACCAAAGTCCAGAAAGTCCAGTGTGTGTGTAAGAACCATATGTGTGGGTCAGTACTGTGTGGTGGTGTGATTGAGAGACCGTATCGCCTGCGGGAAGAAGCTCCTCCTCAGTCTCTCTGTGTTGGTCTTCAGGGAGCGGAATCGCTTTCCTGACCTCAACAGAGAGAACAGTCTGTTGTTGGGATGGCTGAGGTCCTTCACGATCTTCCTGGCCTTGGTCCAGCACCGCCTGCTGTAGATTGAGTGCAGGTCAGGGAGCTCGGAGCGGATGGTGCGCTCAGCTGACCGCACAACCCTCTGTAGAGCTCGTCTGTCCTGCATGGTGCTGTTCCCGAACCAGGTTAAGATGTTTCCCGCCAGGATGCTCTCTATGGTGCACGAGTAAAAGTTCCTGAGCACCTTGGAGGGCAGTTGGAAGTCTCTCAAGCGTCTGAGGTGGTAGAGACGCTGTCGGGCCTTTTTCACCACGGTGTTGATGTGACAGGACCATGACAGGTCCTGCGTGATGTGAACTCCGAGGTATTTGAAGCTGTCCACTCTCTCCACTGGGCACTCGTTGATGACGGGGGTCTGGTAGTTCCTCTCCTGCTTAGTGCTGAAGTCCACTATCAGCTCCTTTGTCTTACTGACGTTTAGAAGGAGGTTGTTCCTCTGGCACCAGTTCTCCAGATTCCTAATCTCCTTCAGGTAGGCCGTCTCGTTGTTATCAGAGATCAGGCCCACCACGACGGTGTCGTCAGCAAACTTGATGATGGTGGTGGAGCTGGTAGTGGCCACACAGTCATATGTGTACAAAGAGTACAGCAGGGGGCTCAGAACACACCCCTGGGGGGCTCCAGTGCTGAGAGTGGTGGAGGCTGAGACATGTCCGCCCATCCTTACTGCCTGTGGTCTGCCAGTTAGGAAGTTGGAGATCCACTGACACATAGATGAGCTGAGTCCCAGATGCTCCAGCTTGGTGGTGAGTGTGGAGGGAATTATGGTGTTAAATGCAGAGCTGTAGTCTATGAAGAGCATTTTAACATAATTCCCCCTTCTAGTGTCCAAGTGAGTGAGTGATGTGTGGAGGAGATGAGAGATGGCATCGTCTGTGGAACGATTTGGACGGTAAGCGAACTGTAGTGGGTCCAGTGTGTCTGGTAGTGAAGAAATGATGAAGTCTCTGACCAGGCGTTCAAAGCACTTCATCACTACTGAGGTGAGGGCTACAGGGCGATAGTCATTGAGAGAAGCAGGGTGGGGTTTCTTCGGGACAGGAACAATGATGGACTCTTTGAAGCATGTGGGGATCACCGACTGAGGTAAAGAGATGTTGAATATCTCAGTGAACACAGGAGCTAGCTGGTATGCGCAGTCTCTTAGGATACGACCTGGGATGCCGTCTGGTCCTGCTGCTTTCCTGGTGTTCACTCTCTTGAAGGCTCTCCTTACTTCATGCTCGGAGATGAAGAGCACGTTTCCGGTGCTGGCAGTATCTTCCTGTCTGCAGCCGTTAGCGCCGCTAACACTAGCATTGTTGGAGACCTTAGCTGCAGCCTCGAAGCGAGCATAGAAAGTGTTCAGCTCGTCTGCCAGAGTCACGGCCGCGTTCGTCATACCGGTTGTTGGTGCTTTATAGTCCGTTATTGTCCTTAGTCCCCGCCACAGGCTCCTAGAGTCACTCTGTTGGAGTTGTGACTCTAGTTTCCTCCCGTAGCGCTGCTTCGCCTCTTTCACCGCCCTCCGCACGTTATATGACGCGGCTTTGTACGGGTCCATGTCCCCCGTCATGAGTCCCGTGTTGTAGGCAGCGGTGCGGGATCTCAGAGCGTCGCGGATGGTTTTATCCACCCACGGCTTCTGGTTGGGAAACGTTGTGATAGTCTTTGTCTCCATGGTATCAGCCGCTAGTTTCCCGATGAATCCCACAACCGCTTCCGTAAACACGTTGACGTCATCGTCGGAGCTGTTTCTGAACATGCCCCAGTCTGCATCATCGAGTGCGTCCTGTAACGCGGCCACCGATTGATCCGTCCAGCGCGCGACCTTCCTCTGAACCGGAACTTCCTGTTTCAGCCTTTGTTTGTATTTTGGCATGAGGAAGATGGCGGCGTGATCAGATTTGCCAAACGGGGGGCGGGATTGTGCCTTGTAGCCGTCCTTGACCGTAGTGTAGCAGTGGTCCAGTGTCCTTTCACCCCTGGTGGGGCAGGTGATGTGTTGATAAAAGTTCGGCGCTGCGCGTTTGAGGTTGGCGCTATTAAAGTCCCCCGTCACAATAAGCGCAGCGTCCCGGTGTTGTGTCTGGTGCTGTGTGAGTGCCTCATGCAGCTCGCATAAGGCGGTGACCGTGTCCGCTTGTGGTGGAATATAAACGGCACTTACAATGACCGATGTAAATTCCCGAGGTAGATAAAAAGGACGACACATGATGGACAGTAGTTCCAGATTTGGTGTGCAGGAGCGTGTGAGAGGAACAACGTTCGCACTGTTGCACCAGTTGTTGTTCACCATTAAACACACGCCGCCTCCCCTTGACTTCCCCGAGTCCCGTGTCCTGTCCATGCGGTGAACCGAGAAGAACTCGGCCGGCTGGATGGCGTGGTCCGGCACCGCTGGGTTCAGCCATGTCTCGGTGAAGCAGAGGAGATTGCAGTCCCGAATGTCTCTCTGGAACTTTATCCTGGCCCTGAGGTCGTCAAGCTTGTTCTCCAGTGACTGGACGTTGGCGAGCAGGATGCTAGGCAGAGGTGTGCGGTGTGCACGAGCTCTCAGCCTGTTCCTGACGCCGGCTCGCTTCCCTCTAGGCCGCCGCCGCTTCCCTTTGTTCTCCCTCGAGATCTCACTCGGCCAGCTCGGATCCGGAGTTAAAAACTTCGAATTGTGAGTACATTGTATACCAATAGAAACAAGAGTGTCACTGCCGTACCTAATGTACCCAATGGTGAGGATTTTGCCGATTTAGAAACGCTGAAAACTAACTTAAAAAGCAAAGACAAAGAAAAAGTGGTCGGAGCAGTCGTGACGGCAGCCGACCTCACCGGCGCCATCTTTATTTATTTAGGTGTGAATGTGCGAGTGAATGTGAGCACGAATGGTTGTCTGTCCCTGTGTGTTGGCCCTGCGACAGACTGGCGACCTGTCCAGGGTGTACCCCGCCTCTCGCCCTATGACAGCTGGGATAGGCTCCAGCGCCCCCCGCGACCCTGAAAAGGACAAGCGGAAGCGAATGGATGGATGGATGGATAGTTTCAGTTATAGTTTTAGTTGTGTTTGCAAAAATTAAGTGTAACAAAATCCCAGTTTCATCGTATCAGTCATGCTCTTCTGCTTATCCTTGGGTGTTGAGACTATTAACTATTAACTCTTGCAGCACCGGGTGTTCATAATTTTGGTTCAAGTGAATTGATAAACTTTTTGAAGGCAATTGACTCACACAGTTATGTAGATGTCCCCGTCCTGTTATCTCGGGATGCATCACGCTGCCTTGCCTGGGGTTAGCTTCTGTTTTCAAGGTAAGCTAGGTTAGCCTTCTGGTGTGAGCTTTTCAAGTGCACTTTAAGGTTTGTGGGATTTTTTCGTTTTATAAATGTCCCTCACAATCTTTCCACTACAAGACACTTGCTTTATCCAAAACACAGTCATATTCAGAGTAATCCCAAATTGGACTCTGGTGCTTTCTCCCGACTTTTCCTGACATGATTCTGCACGTGGATGGAGCAGCAACCAGTGTCGCCAACTCCTCAGTAAGGAAAATCGCTATTGGTTGTCCTAACAGTCGCTATAAGTCTCTAAATCACGTCATCGCCCAATTTGCATAATTGGTCATGCTAATCTCATTGTAACCTATGTTGTTGGAGAGAGAAATAACATCGTGGAAGAGACATAAAGTGAGTAAAAAATGTCCTAAATGCATTTAGAGTCTATTTAGAACTACAAATTAAATTTCTTTTAGCAATTATCGTTTTGTTTTTTGTTTTTTTGACACAATTCCAACCCTGCTCCTTTACCTGGGCTTGGACCGGCAAAAGTGACCCGAAATAGGCACTCTGGTGGAGTTACTTTGTGTGTGTGTGTGTTTATAAGTAGTTTTAAACCTTGTGATCCACAAAACAGCATAAGAGTAAAAGAGTAAAAGAAGAACTGACTGCGTTACAGCACCCGCTACTTGTTGAGAGTAAAAGTGATACGCGCTTTCACGTCTTTTTTAGCTAAGGGGTCTGAAAACTCGTTAAATATAGCGACAAAGTCGCTAAGTTGGCAACACTGGCAGCAACACAGATGACTCGACTAACGTACTGCCACCTGCTGGCATGAGACAGCAAGCAAAAATCTGGAAACTAAACTTTATTTTCACCCTTGACTATCCGGTTGTTCAGTGATGACGCGACGAATCCTACTTCCGGGTCCAAAGTAGTCTGCGTTTAATATGGCTTTTGTGTTGTTAACATGTTTAATGTTATGTATTTTCTTCTATTTGATCTCAAGAAGCTCCTAAAACAGTCAGTGATCCCTGTTGACCTCCCTCGGCTTTTATTACCGCTAATCATTTATTTAAACTCAGTTTTTTAAAACCTTAGGATGTTGTTGCGGCTACTCCAACCAATGGCCGCGGCAGGCTAAACATGAGGACACCGATGACGCGCAACAATTAATGCACAGAACACTTCTGTATCATTTGCTTCTTTATTTACACATGCAACTGTCCAAACTATAAATCAGCACATGGGATCAACTGTCAAACAAACGCACAGACTGCACAAGCAAATAACTGCAACTTACAAATAAATGCACCAGCTACTATTTCAAAATTCCAAACTGGTCTATGGCAGCAATTAGTGCATAAATATACAAACACCATCAAGTTACAGTCAAATATATCAAATCATTCAAATTGTGCTCAAGTTGCGATATATTGCGGTCAACAGAAAGTTTTGCCTCGTGCTCACCCTACCTTCTGCTCATCATATCAGGTGCTGTGAACAAGTGAGTGCAACCACATTTACCTTATACCACACCCATGAGACACGCCCCACACCCATGCACCAATACAGTGAGTCCATTTAAACCGACCCACTTAGTCAGACAGAAACAACTCATATGGCTCATACTTACCATGTAGGAGACATACTGATAAACATGATCAATCTTTTATCAAACATTCAAAGATACAATTTCAATTCCAAATAAATAAATATACATTAATGCAAATAGATATTTCAAAAAAGTCAATTTTCATGACTCTTCTGTTTCCTGTAGAAGACACACTTTAGTGATCGGCCTGTCCAAACAACCAGTCTTTGTCTTAACACGAACCCGACGTACAAGTCCTTTACTGTCAGAAATTGCTTCCACAATCCTTCCAGTCACCCAAGAGTTACGAGGCGCAGAATCATCGACAACGATAACCACATCCCCAGGAATGAAGTTCCGTCCGATTCTCTGCCACTTCTGACGCTCTTGAAGCTGGGGCAGGTACTCCTTGACCCAGCGCTTCCAGAACAGGTCAGACATGTACTGTACTTGCCTCCATCGACGTCGTCCATACACGTCCCCCTTCTGAAACACTCCTGGTGGTATCAATGGCTTGGTCTTAAGCAGCAACAGATGGTTAGGAGTCAAGGCCTCCAAATCATTAGGATCAGTAGAGGCTTTAGTTATTGGCCTACTGTTCACAATAGCCTCTGCCTCACAAAGAACTGTACAAAGGCCTTCTTCGTCCAAATTCTGCACTTTCAAAATGGAATTTAACACCTTCCTGACAGACCTTATGAGACATTCCCAAACACCGCCATGATGGGAACCAGCAGGAGGATTAAAAATCCATTTCATGCCCTTTTGCAGCAGCATCTCCTGAATATACCCTTTAGAAATGATTTCAGTCATAAAACTGGTGTATTCGTCGTGAAATGAACCATTCCTAATAAACTTTCGTTTAAGGCTCAGAGCTCGCTGTTCTACAGCCTTCCTATTATTTGGCATGTTTACCTGATTGCATCTAAAAGGCAAACCAATGGTGTAATGACCATCAACCAACTTAGCAGAATCCATCACTGACTTCATAAACTGCTGGTCTTCTCTAGATAAAGCCAACTGCTCATCTTGAATACATTCTGGTAAGTCAGTCTTCATTTGACGTTCTCACAGTTCATCCAATCTTGCTACGGAAATCCTATTGACACTCACATCAAAAATGTCAGTATTACAATCCTCTCTGAGAGGACCATTCACCGTCCAACCCAGCATAGTTTTTACTGCATAGGGACCTCCATCCTGACTTCTAACAACCTCCCATGGCTCTAAAGCCTTGGGCACATTGGTCCCGATCAACAGGTCTACCCCGGAATTTATCTCCAGTATGTTAATATGGTGCAAATGTGGCCATCTGTCGAGATCTTCCTGTCGGGGAATATTACGTTGATGAACAGGCATGGTTTTCTGAGTAAATAAGTCAGGCAAGTCACAGTAGTGATCTAAATCCAAACCAGCTACTTCCAAATCTGAAACCACATAGCTACTGACCATTTTCTCCTGAACCATTGTCCGCAAAAGAATGCCAGTTTTACTTCCTGAAAGATTCAGTCTATTCATGAGCGCTTCCGTACAAAATGAAGCTGAGCTCCCAGGATCTAGAAAAGCATAGGTTATCAGTGACCGATTACCTTTCTTGGACTTCACTCTAACTGGTATTATGGACAGAGCACTATTTTGCTCACCGGCCCCAGTAACACCACTGCTTTGCACCGCACATGAAGGACCTTCATCTGGTGGCTCTCTCCCTCCTATAGTTTGCACTGCAACACTTTCCCTCTGCTTAGAGTAGATATGTAAGAGCGTGGGGTGTTTCTGATTACAAACTTTACACAAGAGACGTTTCCTACAGTCCCTGCTTCTGTTCCCAATGCGCAGACAACCAAAACACACGCCATTCTCTTTCAAAAAAGATAATCTTTCAAAGTGCAACTTTCTTTCAAATGAAGGACACAAATCCAACATATGCCCTGCTCCACAAAACAAGCAGACCTTGGTCACAACTGAACCATTCTCTCGCCTCAATGCTGGCTCAATCTTCCCTTCCACCTTGGCCACTGTAGTAGCAAAACTACTCCGCTTAGCCTTAGGGTAAAACTGAGACTTATCCTTTCTCGCCTCTTTTCTGATGGCTGTTGGAGGATCCTGTATATCTCCAAACAATGGGTCACTTGCGATCTTAACTTGCCTTTCGACAAACTCAACAACGTCGCAAAAAACCACTTTACATTGAAATCTTTCCTGCAGATCGCAGACAACATTCCTCCACTTATCCCTGAGCTTATAAGGCAACTTCTTTATAACTGCTTGCATATTAACAGAGACATCCAACTCATGCAAGGACTCAACGTCTCCCATTGCATTACAACATTGCCTTAATAAAAACCCATATTCCTGCAAAGCCTTCACATCATCAGATTTTATAGATGGCCATTTACTGACCCTTTCAATGTAGGCAGCAGCAATTTTCAGCGAATTGCCAAAGTTCTCTTGGAGCAAAGATTTAGCTTTAGCATATCCATACTCAGCAGGCATATACTGACAGCTTCTGACCATTTCCCTTGGATGGCCTCTAGTGTATTGCTCGAGAAAATATAAACAATCCTTAGCACTGTGAGCTTGACTCTCCACCATGTGCTCAAAAGCTCTCATAAATGTTTGATATTGTAAAGGATCGCCATCAAATAACTGAATGTCACGCCTTGGTAACAAAAACAGAGACTGCTGCTCAGCCAATAAAGTTGTAATTTCATTTTGTTTCTTCAAAACTGTGACTAGATGATCATGACCCTCACTACCTTGCACTGTATGTGTAAGAGGTTTTGATTGTGAGTGAGACTGCGACATCATCTGAGTAGTTGAAACTGCACCTGGAAATACTTGATGTAACTTCGTCTCTGACCTTTCCAACGAAACGACCTTGGGCTGAAAAGTATTTTTAACCTTGGGCCACTGAGTGATGTGATGATTTGCTTTTCCTACAACTTTTGTTTCCAACATTAGAGATGCTATCACTTGGTTTAACATCATCTATCGCAGCACCTTTACCAACATTCCCGGTGTGCCTAGAAGCACCAGAACCATTTCCAGCAGCTAATGGATCAGAGGAATCAACACCGGGGCCCTGTTTCAGGAAGCCGGTTTAGTGGAAAAACTGAGTAAGTATACCCTGAGTTAACGAAAACTCTGGGTTTTCGGTTTCACAAAGCGAGTTCAGCTGCAGCCTGAGTGAGTCACTATGACGACACACTCCGTGAAGCTAACCTGCCCCCTAGCAGGTTTACTACAACTAACCCTGACTGTCTCCGCCCCTTTGTCGGAAACCTGACAGTAGGAAGTGTCGGACATGGCGTGCCACTTCCTTGAAGAGCCAGTAGATCGTGAAGCCCAAATTCTCCGCAGAGCTCTCCGCCGGGAGAGAGTGATCAGAGCGCGTTTGGACATTTTATCATTTCCTGATGATTTTCTGTGCGAACGTTACCGTTTCTCAGCACAATCTATAATTTATTTGGATAACATCCTCAGGCCATATATTACGCATGTGACACATCGCGGACATTCTCTCAGTTCTGTACATATTATTTGTATTGCACTTCGGTTTCTTGCAAACGGGAGCTTTCTGTATAATATTGATGACGCTGAGCACGTTTCCAAGGCTACCGTCTGTCGGGCAGTCAGGAATGTTACAGTTGCACTGAAACGTCTCCTGTACTCGTTTGTGGTGTTCCCCGGTCACAGACCCACAAGATTTATCAAAGAGGGATGCCACAAAATTGCAGGTATCAGGATGACCAAAACTTAATGTATGATGTGGTGATACTTGGACTACTACTTAAATTGCACATTTATTTTCAGGGTTCCCAGGCGTGATTGGCTGTATAGATGGTACTCACATTCCAATCATTGCTCCTTCAGTAAATGAAGGAGACTATGTGAACAGGAAGTCTTTCCACAGCATTAATGTACAGGTACATAGTTCCCTGTAGCATGTCAAACTAACAAATTATTTCATTATAGTAATGGATGCTAATTTGTGTTCTCTGCACTGTGAAGATCATATGTGATGCTGCCAACATTATCACAAATGTGGAAGCCAAGTGGCCAGGCTCTGTCCATGACTCACAAATATTCCGTGAATGTACACTGAGCACAAAATTTGGACATGGTGAGTTGAGAATACTTTAAAATATATAAAGACCAATTGCTTCAGGGACATTTGAACTGAAGTGTACCCTTCTGTCTTAGGAGAGTTCACTGGCTACTTGCTTGGTGATAGGGGGTATCCATGTTTACCCTATTTGCTTACCCCTTACCCTGACCCTGAACCGGGCCCACAGCAGCGATATAATCTGGCTAATTGCAGGACAAGAGCCAGAATTGAAATGACTATCGGAATGCTTAAGGCCCGGTTCCAGTGCCTGCAAAGACTCAGGGTCACCCCAGAAAGGGCATGTGACATTATTGTGGCATGTGTGATTCTTCACAACATTGCCACAATTAGAGGAGAACACTGTCCTTCTGAACCAAACATCAGCAGTGATCCAAACCATGAACATCCTGACCCTCCCACGGACATACAAGATGGAAGAGCAGTCAGAGACACCATATGTCACAATCATTTCTTTTGACCCATCACCTCAACATGTTGAAAGAAGAATAAACAGATTTTTTGTTCAACTGGCTTTATTGGTCGCCTGTATTTCCTGTACACAAAGTATTAAAAGATGTAAACCTCATAAAGTGTCTCTGTTGCTTCCTCCTCTGTAACAGCTGTCAATGTTTCTTCATTATTTTCCTGTAGTAAAGAAATAAACAACATTGCTGTTCTACTGTAAACTCATATAATCTGTGGAGTATTAAGAGTACTCACAACTGCATGTTGGTCTGGCTCAACAGGAGGCTGCACCAGATGCAGTACACCATCACCATCAACTGATAGAATATGAGGTTTATACAGGTCACTTATAACTTACAAGGGACCAAATGGCAATTAACAAACATACCAAGCACCTTACACTTCATTGTCATTATGCTCTCAAAGACAACCAAGGCTGAGGGAAGGCAAAATCAGTCGGAAAATAACTTCACTACAAAATAATTCATTATGGTAAAGAGTTTATCAAATGAATGTGTCGCACTGCAAAGGTGACTGTGAAGAAAGGATGTATGCACATCATGTATTATTTTGAATTTACCCCTTATGTAGGCACTTGTGTCTTGCGGGGTTATTGCCTCAGAGGATGTCCCCGCAGAGATGCCTTCGGCCACAGGGCGCCCACTGTTTTGGCTGAGGGCCAACTGCTCAGCCTCTGTGAGTGGTGGTGGTGGAGGACCCCCACCTGTTTTTCGGGCCTCCGCTTTTTTTCTGTTGGCTATAACGGGCCACATTTGAGCATACAGAGTAAGCAAATATGTACTTGTAATGTGCTCAGATAATTTCAATAAGTGCTTACAGAAAGAAAATTAATGTAGCCTCTAACTGCAATTGATTTACATGGGACAAACAGACCAAGCACTATGGCTCATAATACAATTACACCTTACCTGTTTGGACTATATTTTTATATTTCATTTTTACTTGCTGCCAGGCACGTTTGGGGCCTGTTGGGTTGCACCTGCGCTCACATCACATCACAAAATAAAATGTATAAAATAACAAATAAAATAACATATGATAAAATAACGTGTTAAATGGGTGGAAATCCCTCGATCAATGTTTAAATTAACACTCACGCATTGACTCTGTCGGCTATGTTTTGCCATGCATGCTTTTGCAGCTGTGGCTGTGTTACTTTTTTCCGCGGAATTTGCATGTTATCGGCATATGCTGCCATCAGAATTTCGGCGTCAAGCGCTGTGAAATACATTGACCGCGCCTTCTTTCCCTCCGTCTCCATGGTGACTCGCTTAATCTGTGCTCCGCTTATCAGGGCTTTATGTATCCTCGTCCGCGCGCTTCACTTGGGGTTAAAGCAACTCCGCGTTGACTGAACTAATTGTTATCAGCCTTTCTGAAACGGAATATTCCGAGTTGGACAGTTCGGGGTTACTCAACCGTGAGTGTCGTTTTTCACTCTGAGTTTTCCAAACCGGCTTCCTGAAACAGGGCCCAGGTGGATTTAAATGTGGCAAATCAAGCTCAAACACCTGATTTTTGCTCTGAGAGTTTCCCTTTGCATCATGAAGCCATTTCTTTATCTCTTCCATAAACTCAGTATTATGTGCTCGCACACTTATAAACCAAGCAGTTTGTTTTTCTTGCTCTTCTTGAGGAAGCAACGGAAGCAAAGTTTCATGCAGATGAATTGCCTCATTAAGCAACACAGACAAATTCTCTAACTGAGTCTGAACAGTGGAAACATTATCTTCAGATTGCTTTAATTCTTTAATAATCTTTATGACCTTTTTAATTTTATTAATCTTAGTGTGACGTTCTGTTTGAAGTCTTTCAATCTGCTTCTCCAAAGCCTTAGCAGTCGGTTTTGGCTGTCTTTTCTTTCCATCCACATCACCACATTGTGTTAATTGGTGTGTCTCCATTTTTCTTTAAAACATTACAAATCCAAACGCTGAACTGCACCTATGCCACACAGCTTCATTCCAACGCCTCCACTTGATGACATTCACTTCATAAAACCTTGGACACACACACAGGAGCAATATCCCCCACTATCTGCCTATTAAACCTAACTAACTTAACCTAGTCTTCCGTACATACTAGCGGTGGGTATTTATGTACCTCCATACCGTCAGCTGTGAGAAAGACAAACTGTCTTAAACACAAACTGCGGCGGTACTCCCAAGCCAATGGCTTCAGCCGCCTGATGTACAATAACTAGAAAGCAAATCAGTACAACGCCTTGTGCAGCTGTACTGCTAAAACCTAACAGGGGAACAAACTCCTGAACAAAATGTGCTCGTGTAGCCAAAGGCTTAATCTAAAAGCGGGTGGTAAAAGGCAACAGCAAACTACAAAACTATCATCAATAAAACTAATCTATTTATAAATAATCCAATAAAACCTACAAAACAACTTTCTGTTGACAATTTGTTGCGGCTACTCCAACCAATGGCCGCGGCAGGCTAAACATGAGGACACCGATGACGCGCAACAATTAATGCACAGAACACTTCTGTATCATTTGCTTCTTTATTTACACATGCAACTGTCCAAACTATAAATCAGCACATAGGATCAACTGTCAAACAAACGCACAGACTGCACAAGCAAATAACTGCAACTTACAAATAAATGCACCAGCTACTATTTCAAAATTCCAAACTGGTCTATGGCAGCAATTAGTGCATAAATATACAAACACCATCAAGTTACAGTCAAATATATCAAATCATTCAAATTGTGCTCAAGTTGCGGTATGTTGCGGTCAACAGAAAGTTTTGCCTCGTGCTCACCCTACCTTCTGCTCATCACATCAGGTGCTGTGAACAAGTGAGTGCAACCACATTTACCTTATACCACACCCATGAGACACGCCCCACACCCATGCACCAATACAGTGAGTCCATTTAAACCAACCCACTTAGTCAGACGGAAACAACTCATATGGCTCCTACAGATGTAACTACAGCCCAACCCATGCAGCAGTATATGAATGACTAACCTTGTATTGTGGATGGATTATCTCAGTTGTTCTCCTGGCTGAAGTTTGGTCCTTTTACAGCATCCTGCCATGCGATTACATTTGTTCCTGACCACCGAGAACACTCACGTTAACTTTTATCGAGTGGAAAAAAAAAAAAAGTTAGCTTGTTTATATTATGCTAACATAGCTGTGTCACTAGCGGTCACGTAGCACATCATTATATACCAGCTAGCCCAACTTCAGTAACCCTACAAACGTCACTGCTGTCTAGTTTTCCGTCTTCATTTATGCTGGAAGTGATGCAGAGCTGTACGTTTTAATTTGTTTCCAAATCCCTGCAGTCAGGACATGCTATATTGTATTTAGATAGAAGCTAGCGAGCTAACTCCCTGCTAACTTCTAACTCCGTTAAATGTCATAAATTCCGTTTTCATGGATGCCTGGATGTTAAACTCAATTGTTACACCTGGTAGAGCAGAATGCTGATCATTTTATTAAAGATGAAAGACTTTAGACAGTTTTTCAACTCTCAGTAATGCCATAGTGATCGTTTGATATATGGACCTGCAGCAGAGTTTAGACCCAGACACGGCCAGTGACGTCAGACTGAACAATCGGATTGTAGGACATGCACACATCAATGAAACTAAACACATTTTTGCTATAAATTCAGTTACTTTTAGTTAGTTTTGTGAACACTCATTACAGTTTTAGTTAGTTTTCCTTTTTTGTTTTTATTATATTTCCGTTAATGAAAATGTTTTTTCACTTCTATTTTTCGTTATTTCGTTAGTTTTCGTTAATGATAATAACCTTGCTCTGCACACTGGAATAAACATACAGTGGGGCAAAAAAGTATTTAGTCAGCCACCGATTGTGCAAGTTCCCCCACTTAAAATGATGACAGAGGTCAGTAATTTGCACCAGAGGTACACTTCAACTGTGAGAGACAGAATGTGAAAAAAAAATCCATGAATTCACATGGTAGGATTTGTAAAGAATTTATTCGTAAATTAGGGTGGAAAATAAGTATTTGGTCACCTCAAACAAGGAAAATCTCTGGCTCTCACAGACCTGTAACGTCTTCTGTAAGAAGCTTTTCTGTCCCCCACTCGTTACCTGTATGAATGGCACCTGTTTGAACTCATCATCTGTATAAAAGACACCTGTCCACAGCCTCAAACAGTCAGACTCCAAACGCCGCCATGGCCAAGAATAGAATAGAATAGAATAGAATAGAATAGAATAGAATAGAATAGAATTCAACTTTATTGTCATTGCACATGCACAGGTACAGGGTAACGAAATGCAGTTTGCATCCATCCAGAAGTGCTTTAGTGATATAGATATATTACAATATATATTAGCAATAATATAGATATGTGAGTATATTACAGAAATGGGTCTATTATGGTATGTTATAATGTACACGGTATGAAGTATGTTGTGAATATTCTATAACTATAAGTATGTACAGGCTGTAGTGAGTACAAGCTATGTACAGGATATGAATATAAATATGAAAAACTATACAGAATATGAAATAAATAACCAAAGAGCTTTCGAAGGACACCAGGAAAAGTATTGTAGACCTGCACCAGACTGGGAAGAGTGAATCTACAATAGGCAAGCAGCTTGGTGTGAAAAAATCAACTGTGGGAGCAATCATCAGAAAATGGAAGACATACAAGACCACTGATAATCTCCCTCGATCTGGGGCTCCACGCAAGATCTCATCCCGTGGGGTCAAAATGATCATGAGAACGGTGAGCAAAGATCCCAGAACCACACGGGGGGACCTGGTGAATGACCTGCAGAGAGCTGGAACCAAAGTAACAAAGGTCACCATCAGTAACATACTACAACGGCAGGGAATCAAATCCCGCAGTGCCAGACGTGTTCCGCTGCTGAAGCCAGTGCATGTCCAGGCCCGTCTGAAGTTTGCCAGAGAGCACATGGATGATACAGCAGAGGATTGGGAGAATGTCATGTGGTCAGATGAAACCAAAGTAGAACTTTTTGGTATAAACTCAACTCGTCGTGTTTGGAGGAAGAAGAATACTGAGTTGCATCCCAAGAACACCATACCTACTGTGAAGCATGGGGGTGGAAACATCATGCTATGGGACTGTTTTTCTGCCAAGGGGACAGGACGACTGATCCGTGTTAAGGACAGAATGAATGGGGCCATGTATCGTGAGATTTTGAGCCAAAACCTCCTTCCATCAGTGAGAACTTTGAAGATGAAACGAGGCTGGGTCTTCCAACATGACAATGATCCAAAACACACCGCCCGGGCAACAAAGGAGTGGCTCCGTAAGAAGCATTTGAAAGTCCTGGAGTGGCCTAGCCAGTCTCCAGACCTCAACCCCATAGAAAATCTGTGGCGGGAGTTGAAAGTCCGTGTTGCTCGGCGACAGCCCAAAACATCACTGCTCTCGAGAAGATCTGCATGGAGGAATGGGCCAAAATACCAGCTACTGTGTGTGCAAACCTGGTAAAGACCTATAGTAAACGTTTGACCTCTGTTATTGCCAACAAAGGTTATGTTACAAAGTATTGAGTTGTATTTTTGTTATTGACCAAATACTTATTTTCCACCCTGATTTACGAATAAATTCTTTACAAATCCTACCATGTGGATTCATGGATTTTTTTTTCACATTCTGTCTCTCACAGTTGAAGTGTACCTCTGGTGCAAATTACTGACCTCTGTCATCATTTTAGGTGGGGGAACTTGCACAATCGGTGGCTGACTAAATACTTTTTTGCCCCACTGTAATCAACATGATCAACCTTTTACTGCGTGTTATTTCACCATCTTATCGATTCAAATGCTCCATCCTTATGTGGTTTGCGACATTATGTTTATCCACTCTGTCTCTAAATGTTTGAAGAATTTTCAAGTTTGGGGTCAAATTTTGAGAATTTGACCATAAGTGAAATTTATGGTGTCATCACCCCCTTCGGGGCTTACCTTTCACAGTGTTGATGATATTCCTCTCTGTTCTTTGCAAGTACCCCCTTTTGGTGGCGAGAAACTGTTGGTGTGGTCAAGTGGGTGCTGTAAAAACAAAAGCTCAGGACAGAACAGTTATCAATCATGTACTTCATACAAAATTAGCATATATCGAATTTCATATTGATCCTCTGAGTGTAATGGTACATTTTAATTTTAATTTATCAAAGCTAAACACAATATTTTTCTTTATTTTGCTCTTGTTCTTGTGCAGCACCACCTCTCAACACATGCCCCTGTCGGTTCTATCCTACTTTTAGATTGCTGACTATTTCAATGAAAGCACCCAAAAGACGGGGACCAGTGTTTATTATTACATATCTCCATTTTGAATGTGACACGCCTATCATTCCCCTGTTATCCAGATATTAATAGAGGGGGTTTTTTTGGCTTTTTTTTTCCCCCTCTATAACAGTTAATTGACTCTTTACAGTGGCCCGCTTATGGTTAATAATAACATGTTCAGTCATGAGTGAAATCAAACCTTTTCTTCACTTTAGCATTTAACATTCCCAACAATATAATGTGATACATTAATCGAAACACAGCTACTAAAACACACTTTTGTTAATGCAAACATCAGAAACTCAAAATTAGCAACTAAAGGGTTAAGTCTGCAGTTCACACTCATGTGAAGCTACAGCCTCCCCCTTTAGTCTCTGTCACCCTTCTGTTCTTGTAAAAACAAAACAAAGCCAGACACAACATCCACCCTTCTTTTACAGGCTGGGTGAATTGTTTGTGGACATTTACTAATCCTAAAGTCGGTACCGTTTTTTCTCAGTATCAAGTCAGTTAAAACTTTTAGTCGTCAGTCCATCACAGTCCAGTCACATGCATACATCCACACACATTCATACCAGATATTGCTGATAATGGAGTCTCACGCGCAGCCTATTCGAGCCTCCCTCACCAGCAAGATGACGTCATCATTTTAAAGGAAAACAGTTCCTCGTTTTTTGGACTGGATTGACTCGCTGCAATCCTTTTGGGTTCAGGACTTCTCATGTGATCAATATCCCATATAAGTGAATTTCTCCTGAGCCCATTACAATCATGGAGAAAAATACTTTGCAACTGTTTTCAGTAAGAATATTTTTATAGCGCTTTAAAGTTCAATCTCTCAGGCCTGGATTAAAGAGCTGATTTGTTAAATCAAGAACTCACAAAATACCAAAATATCACCACCGGTGGATCACACCTCTCAGATGTTCTTATTTCAGTGCACTGTAACAAAAGCAAAAACAAACGTAACCAATAAAATTGTCAAGGATCGCTGTGTGGCAGGCAGGAGGAGGACCCAAATTGCAAAACTCACAGACTCGGGGATGAACTCAAAAATCACAGCTTTAATGCTGGAGAGACAGAACGTAGGAAATACAAAACTAAACTGGGAAAACTAAATACAAAGCTCGCCAAGGAACAGGGAGGAACACACACAACATGAGGGAGAATGCGACACAGAACTGAGGGAGACGCAGACATAAATACACAGGTGACACTGATAATCATAACAAGACACGGCAGGAGTGAACGCAACACTGACGGGAAACGGGCAAAGTAAAACAGGAAGTACAGAGGTTCAGACAGGAGGAGAGAGAGCACGGGGAAAACATAGGGACAATATTGTGTAGGAATACAGGCACCGTAACTCCTTTTTGCACCGACAAAAGACATGTTGGGTTTACTTGATTCAATAGTGGACACTGGTTGCACACAAATGTTTTGCTTTGGCAGAAACTTAAACAACTGAGTTAAATCAACACAACCTTTTCATATTTCGTAAACCTGTGCATTTTGTGTTCATAAAACACGATTGAAACATGTTCAGATGGAGTAAGTTGAGCTCCTGGAATATTTTAATCCTTCAATTCTGTCATTTTATTTCAACACTATTCAGTAACTTTTATCCAAATACTACTTGGTCACTTAAATACTACATGTTGTCTTCATATTGCATGCGGTTCAACAAAATCTAGATTATGGTTACCATAAAAATTGAAGGGGTCTACAACAACTACCATCCTCCTATCTTTATACTGGTTGCAACAGGGCTGAGAAATAACCCTGAAGTGATAGGTTATCAGGCAGGGTACACCCCGGACAGCCGACCAGTCTATCAGATAGAAACAAACAGCCATTTACACTTACATTCATGGATAATTAACTAGTAACTTCATCAGTCATGACAGAAGCTAATATTTCTGTGCTAGCATCGTTTAAACAGTAACAGCTTTACTCTAATATAAGCTAACGTTTACACCGTAATTTAAGCTAGCACCATAAAGACGATAAAACACGTAATAATATCTACAAATGCATCTTAAAGCTGTTATATTAGCACTTGGTGTATTGCTAACATAAGCACATTAACATTATTGACACTCGCTGACTTTTAATAGTCATTCTATAAATGCTGTCCGTTTAAATCAAGGGTGTCAAACTCAAATACACAGTGGGCCAAAATTCAAAACTGGAACAAAGTTGCGGGCTAACGTTAATATTTATTGAAATATATTTATTCCTCCAGATATAAGAATGAATCTTTTCTTATGGACTCAAACACGTTTTGCTGAAAAACTGAATATGGAACAAGCAAAGCTTAATACTAAACAATATATATATTAGCTGTATAATACCAGTAGGCCAGCTCTTAATAGTAATTTGGTATGGCTTTGCGGGCCAAATGTAATTAGGCTGCAGGCCAAATTTGGCCCGCGGGCCAGAATTTGACACCTATGGTTTAAATGGTCTTACCTGTAAACACTGCTGTATCCACCGGATTCCAGCCAGAGTGGATTCTGGAGTCTTCCCACGCTCATGTTAGTGATCCTCCATCTGGATGGATGATAACAACCTTCTGAACAATCTAACAGGAGATGGCCCATATATATGGGACTGATTTCTGCTAATATCGCCTGATGGACTCATAACATCCGAAGCGGGTGAATAAAGTCACCCAGTCGCTAGCTGTGCCATTACCCAGCATACACCACTCCCTCCATAAATGCAATAAACGATACAAAAGTAATAACTATAATTAATTTATCTGCTGTATCTGCTGTTTCTCAGGTAGTTGCTTACATTGTATAATTTATTGTGTTCTGTATACGTCACTACAATGTGATTTCGGAAATATATAAATATACGGACAACAAGCTCTTCCGCGGCAAACTCTTATCTTCAATAAACAACGTTTAGGGAGCTCTATAGTATTCAATGAGAGGACCCTGCGTGTCGATAAGTGAAGCAGAGGGAGCCTGACCATGCGTCACACATTTGACGAGTTGGGAGTGAGAACATGTTGAAATGTGATGTCAGTGCAAACTCTTGCAAAGACTTTCTGAAACTCACAAGTTTCATTCCTATTTCATAACTGATTCATCAGCTTTAGACATCAGTTGCATTTCTACTCACTAAGCTTAAGTTTCACTTTCCACAAAGGCCCCAATGTTCCCTCTAATTTTTCACGTGTCTGAGCGAACACACAAACTCCCTGAGCGGTCCCTTGGACCACTGTGAGCGACATCAGACGTGTGCACTGCGGTCACGCTGGCATCTAATCCATCCAAGTTACATGGTTTGTTAAAATAATCAAATTACAGCATTTACATTTATGTTAGACTACTTTTAATTAACTGTTTTAGCCCATTTACAATGAAAATTAAAAAAAATCTAGTCATTGACTTGTGCAGTGTGTTAACAATATTGGAAGTAAAAATTGTCACGGTTCTGGGTCCGTTGGACCCAGTAATTTGAGTTTATTATGTTTTGGTTTACTTTTGCATCATGGATTAGAGCAGGGCGATATGGCCAAAAATATTTATCACGATATATATTTGAAAATTTGCGATAACGATATAACTGACGATATAATTGATGCGAGACAAAATACAACTCCACAACATTACTAGCGCAAAAAGACAACCTTCCATTTATTTTCACGTAAACAAGAAGCTGGTTTTTATGTACACTAAAGCTTTATAAAAATGTATCAGTGCAAATGCAAATTCCTTGCTGAAAGTTTAACCCAAAGGCATTTCCAGTAGAAATGGGCTGACATATCCTGAGCATAACCATGTATAATATCCACTGAAGTTAAAAAGAGGTGCTTTGCAACATTAAACTGCAGTGTGCAGTACGCATTTTTCGGACCATAAGGTGCACGGGATTATAAGGCACATTAAGCGAAACAAAGCAGTCAGATAAATCAAACTTTATTAAACTCATTCTTCTTGCTTCCTCCACTTCTGTACCATTGATTCATTAATGTTGAATTCTCTGGCAGCTGATCTATTCCCATGTTGTTGCAGTATATTAATGACTAACCTCGTATTGTGGATGGATTATCTCAGTTGTTCTCCTGACTGAAGTTTGGTCCGTTTACAGCATCCGGACATGCGATTGCATTTGTCTCTAACCATGAGGAACCTTCACGTTAACTTTTATAAGTGGAAAAGTGTTAGTGTTCGTCCTCCAGCTTCACTGTTTATGTTATGCTAACATAGCTGTGTCGCTAGCGATCACGTAGCACATCATTATATACCAGCTAGCCCAACTTCAGTAACCCTACAAACGTCACTGCTGTTTAGTTTCCTGTCTTCATTTATGTTGGAAGTGATAGCAGAGCTGTACGTTTGAATTTTTTCAGAAATCTCTCAGTCAGAACGTGCTATATCATGCTTAGGTAACTAGCGAAACTAGCGAGCTAACTTCCGCTAGCTTCCTGCTAACTTCTAACTCCGTTAAATGTAATAACTTTTGTTTTCATGGATGCCTGGAAGTTAAACTTCATAGTTACACCTGGTAAAGCAGCAATGCTGATCGTTTTATTAAAGATGAAAGAATTTAGACAGTTTTTAACGCTCAGTGATGCTGCAGTGTTGTTTGACCTGAAGAGTACTGAGTTTAGGACCCAGATTACTCCCAGATTTAAGAGCATCTTAGTCCGACAAATACGACAATAACAACGGCCGCTTGCATGTTCTGCAAAAAAATGTGCTTTGTTGTGTATCTGACGGACAAACACCAAACCAGTTCCACATCATGGAAGTTGCACCATTTTTACAAACCAATTCTGGTTCCTCAATAATTGGCCATGTGCGTATGAAAACAAAGGCACTGCGCATGCGCGTTTTACTCCCATTCTATCGCGATACTTCATTTTCCTATCGTTGCCTAACATTATACCGGTATTACCGTGAACGGTATAATATGGCCCAGCCCTATCATGGATTATTCTTTATGTTTCTCTGGTACTTTGTGTTTCAGTTATCTTGGTGTTTTGGATTGTTTTCCCATTCTCTTGTTGTTGTGATGATGATGTTTATTATTAGAGTTTCATGTTTTGTTTATCTATGTTTTAGGAATTGTGGTTTCATGTATTGTTTGAGTTTCATGTATTATTTTCTGTCCGCCCCTCTGTGTCGAGTCCGTGTCTTTTAGTCCGTGTACTTCCAGGCTGGACGACTGTAATTCATTATTATCAGGATGTCCAAAAAACTCCCTGAAAAGCCTTCAGCTAATCCAAAATGCTGCAGCAAGAGTCCTGACAGGGACTAGAAAGAGAGAGCATATTTCTCCTGTTTTGGCTTCCCTTCATTGGCTTCCTGTTAAATCCAGAATTGAATTCAAAATCCTGCTCCTCACATACAAGGTCTTAAATAATCAGGCCCCATCTTATCTTAATGACCTTGTAGTACCATATCACCCTATTAGAGCACTTCGCTCTCGCTCTGCAGGCCTACTTGTTGTTCCTAGAGTATTTAAAAGTAGAATGGGAGGCAGAGCCTTCAGTTTTCAGGCCCCTCTTCTGTGGAACCAGCTTCCAGTTTGGATTCAGGAGACAGACACTATCTCTACTTTCAAGATTAGGCTTAAAACAGAACAGGGTGATCCGAAGGGCCAGCTCTGTTCTAGGATGCCCTCTGGACCCAGTGGAGGTGGTGAGTGACAGGAGAACGGCGGCTAAGCTGTCATCCCTGATGGACAACATCTCCCACCCCATGCAGCAGACTGTGACAGCACTGAGCAGCTCCTTCAGTGGGAGACTGCGGCACCCACGGTGTGGGACGGAGAGATTTCGCAGGTCTTTCCTCCCCACTGCTGTCAGACTCCATAATAAAGACTTTAACTGATCAAGCACACACATCCATACATATGCAATAATACTAAGTGCAATAATCCTTTCTGTCATCGTTGTATTTTTACTCAGTTGTATATAGTATTTGTATTCTATTTTTATCTTATTGTATATTTATTTTATTTTATTCTACTGTATATAGTATTTTATTTTATTCTATTCTGTACAGTTGTGTACTGTATTTATTCTTATTGTATTCTAATTTTTGCCTCATAACTTTTGCACTGTCCACTTCCTGCTGTGACAAAACAAATTTCCCACGTGTGGGACTAATAAAGGTTATCTTATCTTATCTTAAAACTTTCCTTTTTGCTAAAGCATATAGTTAGGGCTGGACCTCCCTTAGTTATGCTGCAATAGACATAGGCTGCCGGGGGATTCCCATGATGCATTGAGTTTTTCCTTTCCAGTCACCTTTC
This sequence comes from Copadichromis virginalis, assembly GCF_057382275.1. Taxonomy (NCBI): domain Eukaryota; kingdom Metazoa; phylum Chordata; class Actinopteri; order Cichliformes; family Cichlidae; genus Copadichromis; species Copadichromis virginalis. The sequence continues at coordinate 4,985,849 of NC_140622.1, forward strand.
TCACTCACTATGTATTAACAGACCTCTCTGCATTGAATCATATCTGTTATCAACCTCTGTCTCTCTTCCACAGCATGTCTTTTATCCTGTCTTCCTTCTCTCACCCCAACCGGTCGCAGCAGATGGCCGCCCCTCCCTGAGCCTGGTTCTGCCGGAGGTTTCTTCCTGTTAAAAGGGAGTTTTTCCTTCCCACTGTTGCCAAAGTGCTTGCTCATAGGGGGTCATATGATTGTTGGGTTTTTCTCTGTATCTATGAAGCGCCTTGAGGCGACTTATGTTGTGATTTGGCGCTATATAAATAAAATTGAATTGAATTGAAAATTGAATTTTAGTAGTGTTTCATGTTTCCTGTTTTATTGTGAAAGTCTTTGTCTTAGGTTAGTGTGTGCAGCTTTGTTCCCCCTGTCTCGTTAGCCCTGATCTCTCCCAGCTGTGTCTGCCTCCTGTTGCCCATTCCCTCATTACTACCATGTGTATATAAGCCCTGTGTTTTCCTGTGCTCGGTGTCGCATCGTACCCGCAGATCCTGCTTGTGTGTTCCAGTTAGTGTCTTCATGTTTGGTTTCTGTTTTGTTGGTGCCAGCAATAAAGCTGTGGTTTTCAGTATATTTCTGTCTCAGAGTCCTGCACTTGGATCCACATCTCCACCTGCCCGCACACAGAGCCCTGACAGAACGACGCAACCAGTATGGATCCAGCGGACTCACTTTTCACCTCTGAGGGAGAGAATCTCGCGCACCTATGGGTTCAGTCACCCATAGCTCAGTCAGTCATTACTGTTGGAGGATAATCCACGCTGCAAGCCCCTACAAGAGGCAGCTGGAGGTAGTGTTTTTTGATAATTTTTTGTCGTCCACTGCCTCCACCATCAGTTTTCTAAACATAAATGGACTTAAGCAAATAATAACAGCTCTAAGAGCGAGGCTAGCCTTCAAACTGTTTGGCATGGGCGGTCCAGGAAAGGACGATTCAGCTACCCTCCTGGAGTCCCTCACCACGTGGTGTTCTCGACGTAAGCGGCAGTTTTTGCCAAGGTTTATCGCCAAATCGTTTGATCCATCCTCGAAGAAGAAAGGCAACCCTAGGCATCACCACCCAACCACACTTCCCTTTTCTCCTGTAGTACGGACTGGTGCAGTTTTCATTTCCACTCCGCAGCAGCGTTTCTCCATGTCACCTTTTACCAGCCCTGATCCCATTTCAACTGGGAAGCGGCGGATGCGCTGCCAGCATTCACAGTCCCAGCAGGAGTCTGGGATTTTGTCTGAACAGCCGGCTAGGAATGTTCTGGATGATTGTCATGCTTCGAAACCTGTCAAGCATGTAGAGACCGCTGTTCGTCCTCAACTCAACACATCTGTGAGCGCAAACAACGTGTGTGTTATCCCAGATATTCATAAGCCCCTGCCAGGTAACTCAGGAGTAGTTAATTCAGAAGTTGTTGTGCCTACTCCTGTGCCCATGTTTAAAAATGACCAGTGTGTTTCCTGGCCTTCAGTTCAGTTAGCTGCCCAGCAACCACCTTCCACTCAGTCAGCTGCCCAGCAGCCACCTTCAGCTCGGTCAGCTGCCCAGCAGCCACCTTCATCTCAGTCAGCTGCCCAGCAGCCACCTTCAGCTCGGTCAGCTGCCCAGCAGCCACCTTCAGCTCGGTCAGCTGATCAGCAGCCACCTTCAGCTCGGTCAGCTGATCAGCAGCCACCTTCATCTCAGTTAGCTGACCAGCAGCCACCTTCAGTTCAGCTAGCTGCTCATCAGCCACCTGTTGCTCAGTGTCCTGTGTTTCCTGCTCAGCAGCCGCCTGTAGCCCAGTCACCAACTCCACCCCCACCACTTTCATCTCAAGTTCAGTCACCCATAGCTCAGTCTTCACCCCCGCTATCTATAGCTCAGTCGCTACCACAATCGGATTTTCTGCAAGCTTTGTTACAGTCCATGACCCAGTCAGTAGCTCAATTAGTGGAGGAATCATTAGCGTTGTCATCTGCTCAGTCAGCCGCTCATCTTCACCCTCAGCCAGGGGTCCCAATTGTCTCTGGTCCTGCATCTGCTCCAGCTGGAGGGCTCGAGGTGCCCGTCCAGCCTCACGGGGTGACCATGGCTCAGGGGGTTGGGAAGCGTATCTGTAACCGGAAGGTTGCCGGTTCGATCCCTGGGCTCTCTGTCCTGGTCGTTGTGTCCTTGTGCAAGACACTTTACCCTACCGCCTACTAGTGTTGGCCAGAGGGGCCGATGGCGCGATATGGCAGCCTTGCTTCTGTCAGTCTGCCACAGGGCAGCTGTGGCTACAACCGTAGCTTGCCTCCACCAGTGTGTGAATGTGAGAGTGAATGAATAGTGGCATTGTAAAGCGCTTTGGGTGCCTTGAAAAGCGCTATATAAATCCAATCCATTATTATTATTATTATTGTTATGTGTTGTCAGCTGGAGGGCCCGAGTCGCCCGTCCAGCCTCATGCCACGTCTGCTGGAGGGTCCGAGGAGCCCACCCAGCACCACGCCTCGTTAGCTGAGGGTCCCGGAGGACCCAGTAAGCACATCCTCACATCTGCTGATGGTCCGGGGAAGTCTGTTCAGCTGTCACCTGCTGAATCATCCCCCGCGATTTCTACATCGCCGCCTGCAGCATCGCCGCCTGCAGCATCGCCGCCGTCAGGTTCCGCAGCCGTCAGGTTCCGCAGCCGTCCCGCCTCCGTGCCTTCATCCACGGCTGGTCCAGCCTCCGTGCCTTCATCCACGGCTGGTCCAGCCTCCGTGACGCCGCCTTAGTCTGGTTCAGCCTCCGTGACGCCGCCTTCGTCTGGTCCAGCTTCAGCTCCGCCTTCGTCTTCGTCTGGTCCAGCTCCGCCTTAGTCTGGTCCTGCCTTGTCTGGTCTTGCCTCGTCTGGTCCTGCGGTTGCCACACCGCTGTCAGAGCCAGCTCGACCTGTTCCGCCTCGCCTCTGCCGGCCGTTTTCCAGGCCTCTAAGTTGGCATCATGGCCTTCGGGGACAGCCTCCGGAAAGAGTTTGTCGCCGCCGCTGGCATCGCAGCCGACCTCCGGACCTGCTCAGTGGCCGCCACTGCCTTCCAAGTGGTCGGCCTCCTGATTGGTTTTGCCTGCGCCACCGCCGTTGCCGTGTGCACGGTCGGCCTCCTGAACTGTTTGCCCGTCGTTGCCATTGCCATGTGCACAGTTGGTCCCCTGAACTTTTCATGGACTCTTGTTGAGCTCTAGTTTCATTTTTGATGTGTTTTCCTGCATTTTTGGACTCTTGTGCTCCTTGATTTTTGTTTGGTACTTTTTTTGGACGAATAGGAAAGGAAGAGGGGGGTGGGGGTTGTTTTTGCTCACAGGCGGAGAGTGCTTTCGAGCCTTTGTTCTTATAAAACGCAGTTTTTACCCTTTCTTTCATCAGTACATACACTCAACAAAAATATAAACGCAACACCTTTGTTACTGCTCCCATTCCCCATGGGATGGACGCAGAGACCTAAAATTCATTCCAGATACACAATATAACCATCCCTCCCAAACAGTGGTCACAAATCAGTCCAAATGTGTGGTAGTGGGCACATCTGCTATATTGAGATAATCCATCCCACCTCACAGGTGTGCCACATCAGGATGCTGATCTGACATCATGAGTAGTGCACAGGTGTACCTCAGACTGCCCACAACAAAAGGTCACCCTGGAATGTGCAGTTTTGTCTCACAGCAAAATGCCACAGATGCCACAAGCAATGAGGGAGCGTGCAATTGGCATGCTGACAGCAGGAATGTCAACCAGATCTGTCGCCCGTGCATTGAATGTTCATTTCTCAACCATAAGCCGTCTCCACAGGCGTTTCAGAGAATATGGCAGCACATCCAACCGGCCTCACAACCGCAGACCTCGTGTAACCACACCAGCCCAGGACCTCCACATCCAGCAGGTTCACCTCCGAGATCGTCTGAGACCAGCCACCCAGACAGCTGCTGGAACAATTGGTTTGCACAACCAAACAATTTCTGCACAAACTGTCAGAAACCGTCTCAGGGACGCTCAACTGCATGCCCGTCGTCCTCATCGGGGTCTTGACCTGACTCCAGCTCGTCGCCGTAACAGACTTGTGTGGGCAAATGCTCACATTCGATGGCGTCTGGCACGTTGGAGAGGTGTACGCTTCACGGATGAATCATGGTTCACATTGTTCAGGGCAGATGGCAGCTGAGAATGTCCCAGTTCTTGCATGGCCAGCATAGTCACCGGACATGTCACCCATTGAGCATGTTCGGGATGTGCTTGACCGGCGTATACGACAGCGTGTACCAGTTCCCACGAATATCCAACAACCTCGCACAGCCATTGAAGTGGAGTGGACCAACATTCCACAGGCCACAATTGACAATCTGATAGACTCCATGCGACGATGTGTTGCACTGCATGAGGCAAATGGTGGTCACACCAGATACTGACCGGTTCTGGGTCCCCAGACCCCCAATAGCGCAAAAAACTGCACATTCCAGGGTGGCCTTTTGTTGTGGGCAGTCTGAGGTACACCTGTGCACTACTCATGATGTCAGATCAGCATCCTAATGTGGCACACCTGTGAGGTGGGATGGATTATCTCAATATAGCAGATGTGCCCACTACCACACATTTGGACTGATTTGTGACCACTGTTTGGGAGGGATGGTTATATTGTGTATCTGGAATGAATTTTAGGTCTCTACGTCCATCCCATGGGGAATGGGAGCAGTAACAAAGGTGTTGCGTTTATATTTTTGTTGAGTGTATAAACAACGATAGTATTCAGGAAGTAAGTAAGTAAAACTTTATTTATATAGCACCTTTCAAGATAAAAATCACAAAGTGCTTCACAGAAGCTAAAACCTAAAAATAAAAATCAACAAAAAGCAAGTTTGAAGAAAACCAAACATTGCAGATTTTTTTTTTTAAATCACAACTCTGGTTTTAGTGACCTATCAACACGATTTAAAAACTGGTATAAAGTCGACTTTACTAACCCAAAATTGTTCCGTCTGTCCTGCTCACATCTCAAATGGTTGTACACGTTGTCATTAGCGTGGCTTCACTCCACATCAGCCACGTCGCTTTGCCAGCTAAAACACCGGTGTCGGCACATAAAGACGCTGTCATAGCCTGTCAATGACGTTGATATACGCATTATTGGCTGAACTATGGGATAAGGTGGCATCGTTCTAATCCCAAATGGTAGCAGCCAGTCACTGACTAACACTGCAAAACAGGATTGTTGAAGTATTAATTTTAATTTCAATTCAGGTTAGATTTTTTTTGTGCGCAACGCAGATTTTCTGTGCGCAGAGAGCAGTGCAGTGTGCGCAATTGCGTACGTGCGCAGCTTAGAGGGAACACTGCCCACCATCAGTCATTAATTTTGATGACCAAGACCTATGATTGAAATTTTGCCTTGAAGGTCTTATTTGTCAGTTTTATATGTACAGTTCTGTTCTTCAATTCTTCAGTCAACAAGTTGTGAAAGCAGATTCATAGGGGCTTTGGTAGGTGAGAAGGGAATGCCTCAAAGGGAGAAAATGACCATGAAAATGACCCAGCACTGACTGACTGCCTGAAACAGTCAGGTAGTGTTGAAAGAGAGCCAAAGTCATCAAGTATGGAGCTGCTTAGATTGCTCTAGTTTCACTAACTCAAATCGATATCTCATTCAACATTTCTTTCAGCTATTATTGTGAAAAACAGAAGTGCATTCTTAATGTTTATATTCTATATTCTTTCTGCACCATTTACTATTTTCATTCATTTCCTTTTTAATGTTCTGAAACTGTCCATCCCTGCCCAGCTGCGCTCCTCAGAGGTATCCAGTCCATTTTTCTATCCTCAAGGATAGAAAATCAACGCAATCCTACAAGGATAGTTTATGTGGTAGGCCTGTGGTAGCCTACAGGAGGAAAAGGATTTTGACTGTTTGCCAAAGCAATCAAACAATATCACGTAGTATGTGGAATGCAGCTTTTTAAATCTTAAATTGTTTTCAAATTTCAAAACTGCTTCTTAAGATTTTGTGATTTTATATAGACCTCTTAATTTAGTGGTGATAATGGTAAATAAATGGTAAATGGCCTGTATTTGTATAGCGCTTTACTAGTCCCTAAGGATCCCAAAGCGCTTTACACAACCAGTCATCCACCCATTCACACACACATTCACACTCTGGTGATGGCAAGCTACATTGCAACCACAGCCACCCTAGGGCGCACTGACAGAGATGATAATCTTTATATCTATATATTTTTCTTGCCCTTCCACATTGATGAGGATTGCTGTAAAGGGGACAGCTGTTAACAACAGGCCAAGTTATCTATAGCAACATTTACTTGATCTCTTATTGCAAAACCAAAACACATCTACACCCATCTTACAGTGGCCAAACAGGTGTTCTTAAAATGTTCACAGTAGCATTACATAACTGCTTTGCCACTGTCCCTGTTATGAAAAAAATATACAAATTTCTAACAGGGCTTTCATATTTAAATATTTAATTTTTTTTTAAAAAGAAAAGAAAAGAAGCACACAGTAAAATGCTTGGGGTCTTTTAATAGTGGTCTTTTTAACTGACCACATTTGCTTGAGAAATGTTATTGTAATCAGTGGGGTTTTGTGTGTGTGTGTGTGTGTGTGTGTGTTTTGTTTTTTAATGCTGGGACAAGGCATTTTAGAGACCGTAACTGGAGTAAAATTTTAAGGCACAGAGAAAAACACTCGTTTAACCATCTCTAGAATGAGGAAGGAGGTCCACGCCACAGTATAATGACCTCTTACACCAAAAGGATGTTTCAGAGACTAACCATGCAAGAAGAGCATGATACATACAGGAAGCTACTGTTTTGCTGCACCTATGATTCTGGATCTCTATTCCTTACATCTAGATTATTCAGTCCCACCATACCAGCATTTTCACTTCATCACAGTACCATAAAAATATACATTTTGCTCCGTGTGATGATGCAACCAATGTATATTATAACATCATGCGCTTTTCAGGTAAAGTCTTTAACAAGGGCGTAGATTTGGTTTTGACATTGGTGGGGATGGATGATTCAACCACCGAACCCTGCCCTGTTTCTTTTTTTTCTCCTTTTCGTCTTTGCTTCTTGATAAAAAAAAAAAAAGGAGAAATATACTTGCCTACATATGCTATTCTACATGCTTTTAAACCATTTAAAATTACAATTCATAGTTTTATATGTGAATTATATAATGTTAAGTTACTATTAAACAAATAACTGACTAAGTATTTTATACTTTAGTTTACTTCAACCATATTCCATATAAATCAGATATCATACAAAAATAAAAATACCTTAAAATACAGTCATGACAATAAAAGAATATGACTTTAAGGACTTAACAACATTACTTCAGTTATAGTACACCAACATCTCTTATACATTATCACTAAGGGAACACTGAATGACCTGGTGGTTTTTGTCAATAAAACTACTCATCTAAGATTACCACAAAGTAACAGATCTCTTAGCAAAATTATGCAACATTTTAGGCACACTATTGCCCCTATCAAGTCAGTGAGCTGGATGTTTTACTCTAAACATGAACTACTGTTACAGCAACAGACATGGACTACTGGTGTCCCACACAACAACTCAATGTCTTTCATGAACTGGCTGTGTGGAGGGAGATGAGGACCCAAACGCAAAACTCACGGAGACAGGAACTGAACTCAAAATCACTGCTTCATTGCAGGCTTCACAAAGAAACATAACTAAACTGGGAATGCTAACAGAAGACCGAGGGAACACAGAAAGACACACAGGTTCGGGGAGGAGACATTGACGACACGACACTGAACTGAGGGAGACATGCACATAAATACACAGAGGGTTAACGAGGGAAGTCGGAGCACACGGGGAACACAGCTGACACAGATAATCGTAACGGGACAGGGCAGGAGTGAACACAACATGAGGCATACTGACGAGAGACTGTCAAAGTAAAACAGGAAGTACACAGAGGTGCAGACAGGAGGAGAGAGAGCACGGGCATAGTGGGCTGGGGAAACATGGAATGAAACACAAGGGGAGACGAGGGCCCACAGATACATAGAGGGGCACACAGGGGATAAAAGTCACAAGGGGAAATCAAATAAGGAACAAAATACAAAAAGACATAAATACTAAGACTGCTGGGCCAACATGGCCCAGGATCATGACAAATGTCCACTATGTGAAGGAGCCAAACACATGCCTTCTCCTCTTATTAACTGAGATAAACTGCTGGCATATTTGTTTTACATCTATACTGTCCAGTCTCTCCTGGTGGACATGGTAACACGTTATTCATGGTTACATACAATTTTAGACTGATGTGGGCCAAAGCCTAAAACGATGTGCTGGGAGTTTGCTGTTCTCCCAGGTTCAGATATTTGAAGTTTGCACAGCTACATTCTCGCCTGAAAATTTTTTTAAAGTTTATTTTGCAACCCAGAAAGAGTAATAAGAGGGGCATGTATTGCCTTGCATAGCCTGTAACGTTATTATGATGGACAGATTTTATGAGTGAACTTGGCTTTAAGTGACTTACAGGTTTCTTTGAAAAACACTTTCTTATATCCAGGTTCTTCCTTTTTGCTGCCATCCTCCTCTCCTCCTTGCGGGTCCTTGCAGCGCAGGCTTGCCGCTGCTAAAACTAAACACAGCTCCCTGAAAGGCACAGCCAATCGCATTGGCCATATTTGTCACATGATATAGGACTCCAGTAGAGAACGTAATTTAACTCTTTCTGCACCGCTGGGTGAATGCCAAATCTACGCCCTTGGTCTTTAATAATAATGTTTTTAAAAGTACATAATCAGTTTGCAGCAAGCAGAAAAACAGGAATGGGGAGTAACCCGACTAACAATGCAGGAACAACATAAAGAATACAGGAAGCTGCAGGTAATAGAAACAACATTTTTTTTCGATGACCAAGCATTTGTCTGTGAACAAATGTGGGTGGGGTTAAGGTCGTGTTTATTATATCCAAACTGTTGCTGACGGAAGAGACGAGAAATGAAACTTAACTGAGACCGACGGTTGCAGCCAAGATGAGTCCAGGGTATGCTATCCAAGTCCCGCTGTTGTCGATCAGACTCACATTGGGATCAGTTGACAAATAGGACCTTGGTTTAACGGTAAGCATTATTAGTGGTATTATTATTAGTAGTAGTAGTAGTAGCAGTAGAAGTCTCATTATGTGTATACAAAATGATTCTAAACGTGAATGTGGATTTTTTTTTTTTTTAATGGCCGGTATTCGGCATTTTCTCATGGTTATCAAATTGTTTATAAAACATTGGACAGTGCGAAACCGACTGTTAATGTCACACTTCAGTAACTCTAGTTTCTTTATAAGTTTTATTATAATAAGTGTTTTTTTTTCTTGTTCCTCTGGAACCATTATAATAGTAATAATGTAAATTATGCTCTGTGTGATGACACGACCAATGTATATCATAACATCATACGCTTTTCAGGTGAAGTCTTGTTTTTTTTTATTTTTTTAAAGAAGTCAATAATCAGTTTTCAGCTAGCAGAAAAACAGAAATGGGAGGGAGGCTGAAGCCCCTGCATCATCAGACTAACCGTGCAGGAACATCATAAAGAATACAGGAAGCTACTGTTAAAAGGAGCAGCATTATTGCTGCTGACGCAAAAGAAGAGAAATGAAACTTAAGTAAGACTCCAGCTGAGTCCACGCGATGCTGTCCAAGACCGAACAATCAAACTCACGGTGGGGTGAGGTGACATAGGACATCAGTCAGTGAAAATATTATTATTATTATTATTATTATTATTATTATTATTATTATTATTATTATATGGGGAAGCCCACGTTACACCTGGTATTGTATTTAAAGATGTGTAATTACGCCATCTAGCGGACTTTAGACCCGCTTTACTTTTTCTACGTGGTTATTTATTGTATATAAATACAGACGTTTTAATAATGGTGGTGGCAAATGTCACTACTCGGCAGCCATCTTGAAGCGCATCGGGGCACTTCCTTAGGCAGTTATTTAGAAGCATTATCTCAATAAGTTTAAATTTCAGTGGTCATTAGGGTAACTGTCTATATATCACAGGTCTAATTTTATAAATATGGTTTTGCCCCATAGATTTAATTTCTGGGTTTATGAGTTATATTTTCTTATGATGTTTCTGGTTAAACACTGGTAGCTCAAATGCGAGAATCCTTTACAGACAGAGAGAATTCTTAATAGAAATCTGAGGGAGTTTAGTAAGCATCTTGAGTAAGTGACCTACAAACTGACAGGCTAATGCAGAGGCCGGGGTTCAAATTCACTTCAATTTGCCATTTGCCTCCCCCTGCTCTTTCTCTCAGCTCCCAGCTGTCTGGTCTTATCTCCACTGCACTGTCGCAGTAAAGACACAATAGAAAAAACAAACTAAAATACCTGGAGCCACCAAATTTCTGAAAAGCAATAGCTTCCTCTACCACCCTAAGTAGACTATAGACTGCATATCTAGGTAGACTTAGTGCTTAGTGATTCTCAAAAAACTAGGAAAAACTTAACTTTGATTTTTGGTGTGGTTTGAATCCAGATCTCAAAGGGCAACTGTTGTTGCATAATTTTGTTTCAACACATTACACAATGTACAACCCCTCAACAAATTGAGAAACCACAAGATTTGCAAGATTTGCAAATTTCATAAACCCATATGTTATACACAATTAAAGCATAATTGGGGAGGGCTTGCATTTTTCAGTAAGACAGTGCTTATTGCAGCCATAGCTCCTACTACAAAGAAGACCCTGGGTGCTAAACTGCTTTGCCTACAGTCCAGAAGTGATTCTCCAATTTACTTAATCCATTTACTTAATATTGTAAACTGAATGTAATCAAAATTGTACTTAATATTAAATATGGCAAATGGCCTGTATTTGTATAGCGCTTTACACTGCATTCAGTCATCTTGAATGTGTGTGTGAACAGTGTTGGTCAAATTACTTGAAAAAAGTAATCAGTAACTAATTACTGATTACTTCCCCAAAAAAGTAATCCCTTTACTTTACTGATTACTTATTTTCAAAAGTAATTAATTACTTAGTTACTTTTTAAAAACACGATTTACAACTAGGGCTGCCACGATTAGTCGACTAGTCACGATTATGTCGACTATTAAAATCGTCGACGACTGATTTAATAGTCGACGCATCGTTTGAAGCTTTGTAAGATCACAAAGGACGCAGGAATGAGTAGTAGGATTTAAGAGTGTAATAACGGACTGAAACAGAAGATGGCAGCACTGCATGTACAAGGATGCCAGCTGCCGTTAAACCCCGAAGAAGAAGAAGCTGTGTCCCAGAATTCATAGCGCAGCCCAGCGCAGTTGTCAACAATGGTGGCAGCTAGTTAGTTTTAACTTTACTCTTATTATTCTTTCTGGGTCACAAAATAAACGTTTAACATATTTTCAGGCGAGAATGTAGCCGTGTAAATCTCAAATATCTGCTCAGTTTATCAAGACACCACGTATTTTCAAAAGCGCTCCGACGTTTTCGGAGACGTCTGTTACCTACTAGCTCGTTAGCTAGGCGGGGGCAAGGCTAACTAGAGCCGTGAGAACACCGGACTCCCGGCAAATCGTTTTCAAACCCACCGCCGTCTTTCGCTAGTCAGGTTAAACATATATATAAGTCACTTAGATAACTTAAAAATGTTATTGTTTGGCTTTCTTTAGTATTTTATTTGTTCCTGAGTAAATCGGTTTGGCTGAGATTAAAGTTATAGTTTTTGCACAGCTAAAACTGTCAAGCAGACAGCTGATTGTCAGAAGTGTGAGACGCTGGAGAATATACTCCGGTGTCCTGTTATATTTTAGAAAGCAAGGAGTTTATTAAACTTCACCGAAACAATCTGCAAATTTCATTAAAAATTAATAAACTACCATCTTGTCTTTATTTTTAGTTAGCACAAACACTTCAAGCTGTAAGCTAATGATAGTTATATAAGACCAGATGCTTCTGGTGCAATAAGCTGTACGCTGTACGTCCAATGGATGATGATCTGATTAGTCGACTAATCGCAAAAATAATCGGTGACTAGTCGACTATCAAAATAATCGTTTGTGGCAGCCCTATTTACAACCTGAATAGGTGATAAAGCGATAGATCTTTCAGCCCAATTCTACTTTTTCTGCATAATCATCATACAAAATGTAATCAAATGGAAAAGTCTCTTTTTAAAACTTGTTTTATTAGTTTTAATCTTTTAACTTCATGCATCAAGCATAAATGTAATTATATGCAACATTCTCTGACTGGAAGAAATTTGTTTAATATTTAAACCTATTTTCTGCACATTCCAGCACATTTTTTTTGTGTGTGTTTACACTCACTCTTTCAAATAGATGCAAGTAAAACACAGCAGAAAATAAATAAAAGTTTTCTTCCCACGCACAACGGACACTAATGTTTTTGTCACTTTTTATGGAATCAAACTCAAAGTAAGATCAGTACTTCCATGCTTTAAACGCTGCACGCTCATACTCTCGCCCGCACTGATATATTATCCATTGTTGCTCTGCACACAGCTGTTGTCACGAACGTCACACTTGCTTACGTCACTGTCATGAGACATTCTCGCAAAAAAATCACGTTTTTAGTAACGCAGCGTTCCTACGGGAAAGTAACGGTAATCTAATTACCGTTTTTGCAATAGTAATCCCTTACTTTACTTGTTACTTGAAAAAAGTAATCGTTACTCCCCAACTCTGTGTGTGAATCATTCAGTCATTCACACACACATTGGTGATGGCATGCTACATTGCCACTGTGATCAATTGAATAACAATGCCTGGCAGCATGGCGCACTGACAGAGACAAGGCTGCCGGACACTGGCGCCACCGGGCACTCTGAGGTGTGCAGTAGGCAACCAGTTGGCGACCAGTAGGCGACCGAGACTGTCTGCGCCAGGGCTCGAACCAGCAACCTTCCGATTACAAGATGAACTGCCAACTCTTGAGCCAGGTTCCAGTTTCATGTTCCCAGTGCCTTTGTTGTTTGTTTTTCCCTTCGTTAATAAATACTCACCTGCACCAGAACTGCCGCGTCCTGGTCCTAAATATTCCACACGGCTTGCCCTGGCAAACCGTGACAGTACGAACCAGCCACCATGGACCCAGCGGCAGTAAATCCGTCCGAGGAGCTCCGGGACGACACTACATATAATGTGGAGATTCTCCTCGGGCTGTGGCTAGAGAACCCTCCAGAGGAGCTTCGCCGCACCATGGAAAGTCGGCTACAATGGCTCTTTTCTGGCCTGCCATGGCTTCTGAAGTCGCTTCCTCCGACCATGCAGGCTTTTCTCCAGCACACACCGCACCTTCTCTCAGCCACTCCTGCCTCGCTGCCCGACTCGCCGGATGTGATCTTGCCCGGCCCGTCGGAGCCGTCTGCGGGGAGGAAACGCCGATCGCACACTCTTCTCAGCTAGCTGCCCCGCAGCCACACTCTGCTCGGCCACCAGTGTCTCCCTCTTTTCAGTGCCTCCAGTGTCACCTGTAGTTCAGGCCCCTGCGCCTCCAGTGTCACCTGTAGTTCAGGCCCCCGTAGCTCCAGAGTCACCTGTAGCTCAGGCCCCCGTAGCTCCAGTGCCCCCGCTACCCGCAGCTCCAGTGCCCCCGCTACCCGCAGCTCTGGCTCCAGTGTCACCGGTCTCACACACTCACTCTACGCAGGGAGAAAGTCTAAGTTCCAGTCAGGGAATTTCTCGCGCTTTAGCTGCTTCAGGCACCGTTCTGCACTCCAGGGCTTCCCCAGAGGCTAGGTCTCAGTCCCCAGCTGATTCTGGACCCCTGAAGTCTAAGCAGCCACCTGAGAACTGCACCATGTCAGCATTGCCTGGGCAGAGCCCGTGCTCAGTGCATTGCCAGTCGCCTTTGTGTCAGCTAGTGGCCTCCATGACTGCTGGCTTAGTGATGACTTCGTCTCCTGTCTCCACAGGAGGGTCCGAGGGACCGCTCCGGCCTTCGTCTCCTGTCTCCGCTGGAGGGTCCGAGGGACTGCTCCGGCCTTCGTCTCCTATCTCCGCTGGAGGGTCCGAGGGACCGCTCCGGCCTTTGTCTCCTGTCTCCGCTGGAGGGTCCGAAGGACCGCTCCGGCCTTTGTCTCCTGTCTCCACTGGAGGGTCTGCAGCGCCTCTGGCTTCCACGCCGCCGCCTGCAGCGCCTCCGGCTCTGGCTTCCACGCCACCGCCTGCAGCGCCGCCGCCTGCAGCTCGTCATCCTCGCCTGGCCCAGCCTCCGTGTCTTCAGTGTCGCCTGGCCCTGCCTCGTTTGGGTCTGCAGCTAAACGGCCGCTTTCTAGGCCGCTGGCCAGGCAACTGGCCAGGCGCCATCGCCGTCGTGGGCGGTTCCCAGACCCTCTTTGCCTGAGTGGCCGCCGTGGCCTTCCGCATGGCCGGCTCCGGCTTCCACGCCGCCGCCTGCAGCGCCTCCGTCTCCGGCTTCCACGCTGCCGCCTGCAGCGCCGTCTGGTCCAGCTGCAGAGCCGTCAGCCTCGTCTGGTCCAGCTGCAGCCTCGTCATCCTCGCCTGGTCCAGCTGCAGCCTCGTCATCCTCGCCTGGCCCAGCCTCCGTGTCTTCAGCGTCGCCTGGTCCAGCCTCCGTGTTTTCAGCGTCGCCTGGTCCAGCCTCCGTGTCTCCGCCTTCAGTGTCGCCTGGCCCTGCCTCGTTTGGGTCTGCAGCTAAACGGCCGCTTTCTAGGCCGCTGGCCAGGCAACTGGCCAGGTGCCATCGCCGTCGTGGGCGGTCCCCAGACCCTCTTCGCCTGAGTGGCCACCGTGGCCTTCCGCACGGCCGGCCCCCGGACCGCCATCGCCTGAGTGGCCGCCATTGCCTTCCGCACGGCCGGCCCCCAGACCCTCCTCGCCTGAGTGGCCGCCGTTGCCGTCCGCACGGCCAGCTCCCGGACCCTCTTCGCCTGAGTGGCCGCCGTTGCCTTCCACACGGCCGGCTCCTGGACCAGTGCTGTCGCCATTGCCTTCCGCATGGCCGGCCCCCGGACCAGTGCTGTCGTCGTCGCCGTTGCCTTCTGCACGGTCGGCCCCCTGAACTGTTTGGACTCCTGTGCTGGCCGGCCCCCTGACCTCTTCTGTTTTGGACTCTGTTTTCCTGTGCTCTGGTGTGCTTCTTTTCTTTTGGTTTGGACTCGTGTTTTGTTTTTATTTTTGTCTTTTGGCCTTCTAGTGCTCCTGTTTTGTTTTGCCTTTGTTAGTTTTACCCAGTTTAGGTTCCAGTTTCATGTTCCCAGTGCCTTTGTTGTTTGTTTTTCCCTTCGTTAATAAATACTCACCTGCACCAGAGCTGCCGCGTCCTGGTCCTAAATATTCCACACGGCTTGCCCTGGCAAACCGTGACAACGTTATTGTTTCGGTGAAGTGAATTTCTACAATACTGTTACTGTTAATTGTTCTCTCTGCACTGTTTAAATGCTTACATATACACACACAGTTACTGTCCCTCCACACATACGACTCGGTTCTGCTTCTATGCCCCATCTTTGTTTACTATTTCCCACCGAGGCTTCTAGACTTCTGATTGGCCAACATTTCTACACAGTTAGGAATATATCGCCACCTGTTGCTTTGGCATGTTCTTAGCAGCGTTTTCCTTCATTTTTGCGTTTACATGTGGACAGGATTATTTTTTTTAAACGAAAACGGAAAATCTCCGTTTTCAAAAATACCTGTTTACATGTGGACGTAGCCTTAGATTACGATGACCTGGATGACTGAGAACCTTCACAGACACTATGCTCAAAGCAGTTCAGCTCTGGTGTTTTCTCTGTATTATTTCAAAGTGTTTACCTTATTACCAAATCACAACAACAGTCACCTCAAGGTGCTTTATATTTAAAGCGTGACTGTTGTGATTTAGTGTTATACAAATAAAATGTAATTGAATTTAACTGAACAGAATCTAACACCAATAAAATGCCTATATATTACAGAGGAAAACATTGCTAAGAATAAGTCAATGAGATTTTTTTTTGTTAACACCAGAACATGCAATTGAAAATATACTGAAGTGAATTAATATACCTCTATAAAGACTAAAAACTGTATGGCTATTTTTAAATTGAGCTGCTGAAAGTAAACGGTTTATTTAAGTCTGTCTAACCCGGAATGTGCCCCACTTAGTTTGCCAGTGCTGGTTACTAGCATCAGCATGGAAGTGGAAATCTAAGTTGCAAAAACACTTGAAATGCACTTTCTATGAAGTATGAGACATTTTGTATCCAATAATAGTAGTTTTGAGAATTAAATTAAATGTACATTGCTTCTCTTCACATCCCCAACTAAGTACTTCACTAATCTATCTTTACTGTTATATCTTATTAGTATTTTAAGTATTCTATCTATTTTATTTATTGAATTTTATTGTTTTATTTATATTTTGATATTGCTAGGGATGATGCAATGATCAGGGACCATTCTTAATTTCGTTGTTCTCATGACAATGACAATAAAGTTTCTGATTCTGAAGATTAAATGGCTGAGTCTTAGTAGATAATTTCTGCAGTGACTGAACACACTTCTTATAATTCTCTTTTTTTTTCCAGACACATTCAGGCCAAGCAAGAGATTCATCACCCACAAGACATTTCAAGGGTCATTATACATTTTTGTATTCAGTGCCTGGTTTAAAGATTATGATTGTATCAAAATGTCAGCAAGTGCTTCCAGACTGTCTCCTCTTTTATTGGTCTATGACCTCAAACTTGTTTGCACTCAGTGCTGTGTCAAGGAACAAGAAATTACATATAGATTGAAATCAGTTCAACACAAGTGCGGACACAATGTCCTGCTCTGCAAAGCCAAAGGTGGCATTAAATGGAGGCCCGTTTCTAGACGGCCAATATTTCCAAACCCAAATAAGTATATGGCCTGTTGGTACTATGTAGAGGGGCGTGGTTGCACCCAGCACAAGAACCGGTGCACCTTTGCCAGAAGTGATGAGGAAGCTGCAGTGTGGACATTTGAAAAGCACCAGGGATTGGATCACGCACTTCTCTGTAATCTCATTGCTGAGTCTGAGAGAGGAACTTGTCAGGCTAACATTGATGAACCTCTGGGTGACCTCTTGGCAGATGTAGATTTAAAAGCTGTGTGTAATTTGTGCTCTGTCAAGGTAAATGAAATAACATACAACGTTCAGTCAGTTGTGCACAAGTGTAGAAGATCTCTGCTACTAGCTAAAGGCAAAGCCTCCGACCTATGGAAGCTTGTCTCTAAGCGACCTACACTTGCTCAAACTGTTTGTTACAAAGTGTGTAAATATATTGCTGAGGACTCCAGATGCACACAACACACGCAGGGTCGAGGATGCACTTATGCCAAAAGCCTTGAAGAGGCCACTGTTTGGAACTATCTTAGAGAGAAAAAAATGGATAAGAATGAGTTAATCAGACTTTTAACACAGTCTGTCTCATTAACACCAGAACATGCAGCTGAAAGCATGCTCCGGCACTTTTCAGGTGAATTCATTGAGGTCTGTAAAGACTGCTTTCAGGAACACCCACAAAAACTAACAACCAAAAGGTGGAATGATTTTTGTGCGGCAGACATAGCACATGCCTGGAACCCAGTCTTAGTTTATCACCTATCAGAGAACAGCAGGAAACATGTCTACAGTCAGGTGCGCCCGCTTCCCCCAAACTGTCAGTTTACATATTGTAGTTATGTAATACAAGGGAAGCCCTGCTGGCACACTGCCAGTGAATGCCAGTCTGCCCAAAGTGAGGTGGAGATGGCTGTGTGGAAAGCAGAGCATACCGGGCTCTGTGTTCGGCGTCACCTACTTCAGCTGAGTCAACCAGCGCAGACACAGCCCAGGAAAGTGACCATGTACTGCAAAGTTTGCCACCTGAGTCTTTCTTCCCCAGAGAGCTTCTATAAGCACTGCGCCTCTTTGGAACATGCCCAGTTAGTCGCCCAGGACACCACTACCAGGTGGAGAGGACGCGAGGTGCCACACAACCGGCGAGCTGAGCTTTGGCTTTGTGAGAGGTAAATGGCTCCAGTTTCTTTCACCATGAAGGTTCTGTAAGAAGGCTTTAAGCAAATACACCAAAGCTTTTTTTTTCTCAGTTCAGTTTAGTTTAAGCTCATTCTGTCATGTAATTTGTTCAAAGCAAGGACAAACAGATGTGGAACAAGTATTCAGATTCAGATCAACTGAATATTTTAACTAAAGTGGTTCTGTTGTCTAAATGTAACTAAACAGCAAGTGAGCAGAACTGAAATAGGACATAGTTTCATGAGTTATGCTTCCAGCACCTCATTTGCCAGCTTATAAGCATTCTAAAACTAATGTTAGCACAGTGGCATGGTGATTAGAAGTCTAAGGAGCTTGGAAAGAAAAGCGTCTGGACTTCTTTAAGTTGCTTGAAGACGTTTCACCTCTCATCCGAGAAGCTTCTTCAGTTCTAAAAGTCAAATGGTGGAGAGTCCCAGTTTTAAAAGTGGGAGTATCCCCCCAAAGAGGGACAAAAGACAGGGAGTCCTTTGATGACCTAATCAGATGAGCCAAGGTGTGAAAATGGGTGTGGGTCACAATCAGCCAGGGTTTCATGTATAGAGGAGTGGGTGAAATGCCTTCAAGCAACTTAAAGAAGTCCAGACGCTTTTCTTTCCAAGCTCCTTAGACTACGATGACCTGGATGACTGAGAACGTTCACAGACATATGGTGGTTAGAACTGTTACCTCACAGCAATGGTCCTGAGTTCAATTCCTCCATCAGGCCTTCTGTGTGGAGTTTGCATGTTCTCCCTGTGTTTGTGTGGGTTCTCTCCAGGTACCCCGGCTTCCTCCCACAGTCCAAAGACATGCAGTTAGTGTGGATAGATTGAAAACTCTCATTTGCCCATAGGTGTGAATGTGAGTGAGCCCTAAGAATGTGAGTTAGCCCTAAGACTACTGGGCTAGGCTGCAACCCCCCAGTGACCCTGAAAAGGATAAGTGAATCAATGGATATTATGAATATGATAATGACATCCATGTTATTTTCATAGATGGTTTACAAAGCATTGCTTAACATTTTTCTTTTATTTTTTACTTTAAAAATATTTAGTAAAATTTATTTAATTATTTGATATCGATGTATATTGTAAAATGTATTTTTGTCAAGGAGCAAAATTCATAATCATAAACTGTTTTCATGTTCTGTCATACCATAGTAACAATCATTACAGGAAGGGAAATGTGTTTCAAATTACTTTATTTGTTTCACTCTAATCAGATAAGTTTATATCTTCTATGTTAGGGAACAACAGAAAAATATAAAGAATTTAAACCTAATTGTTTATGTCTATAGTGGTAAAAATCATTGAAGGACCATTTCCATTTCTTTTGCTAATTTGACTGATTCATTTCACTTATTATTTGTCGAACTTGTCATTTGATCCTAGACCCCAAACTTGTGAGTACGGCAGTAAGTGCCCAAAAGCTCATTCTATGGAAGAGCTGCAGGAATGGATGATGCGTGCTGCAGAAGAGAAGGAGATCAAACATAACATTCAAGCCCAGGGTCTCATGTCTTATAATGATATGCTCTTGGAGGAATACAAAAACAGCAGTAATGAAGTGTACATTGTAAGTATAAGGCTTGAATCCACTGTAAACAATCTTCATATTGTCTTGAAGAATTTTGTATTTGATAGGGTATGTTGGTGGATCAAGAAGGTATGCTACAGTCTTTGGCAGCATTTCCATCACAGGAATTTTCTCCAGTTACTGAAAGCACACAGGCTGAAATTAAGCATAAGGGTAATGACTTTTTGCAACTGTGACATGTTGCAGCCCTTAACATTTTTGACTGACAAGGTTGTTGTTTCAGTCCAGGTTCTAGAATGAAATAACTTATGGTATGGCTGAAATTTGTGCTAAAGCCAACAAAGTGTGACCAGGCATGCTATAGCCAGAAGTGATAAATACAACTTGTGCTTTACATTTTGTCACAAAGTTTTTACAAGGATGGAAAAAAAATAATTTCTTGAGGAAATAGCCTGTCAATTTTCAATTTTTAAACAACGAGTTACAACATAAACCGCTTGCACACAAACATCAACATGTGCAGACTGCTCCAGTGTGTTATGGAGGGGTGGGAGTCATTATCTATGAATGGCAGCAAGTCTTGCCACCATTCTGTCACTGATCACCTCCACCAGTGTGGCGATCTCATGCCAACAACAGACTCGGCTTTCCTGATGAGTTTGTTTGGTCTGTTTGTGTCCTTTGCTTTAATGCCTGCACCAAAGAAGATGGTGCTCGCAACAACAGACTGATAAAATATATAGAGCAGCAAGCCTGCCCAGAGCATAATTAGCTGACTTAATGCAATGAATCTTACTTTTTACATGTTGATTTATGAGTAGAATTTTTTTATTCATCTTTTGACTATTCTAAATGATGTCTTTCACTTTTTCAAATGCTGAACAGATGTCTGAACATGTTGACGATGTCAGCATCTCTTGCGATGAAGATTCAACTGTGGAGTGTCAAGAGATTAATGCAACACTAAAATGGAATTTTCAAATTGAGACAGAGGTAAGACTTAATGTTTTTTTTATTTTCAGAAAACATGTTCATTGCAGTTTTTTTGTTTCAAGTGTGAAATTTGTGTTCCCTGTGTCCAAGCACAGGTTTCACTATTTTGGGACCACAGTCACGAAAATAGTGAAAGTTGCGCAAAATTGGACTCACACAATCAGCATAAAAGAAGCCAAACTTTTCGTTTAATAAAATGTATCTCAGAATAATGACACTAATGGCAGAATCATCCAGCCTTGAAACAACACATTTTCTAAACACTGTTTGAATGCTTGAGCCTTGATAGGGTCTAATAAATCCAATTGCATCCTGGGGGAGGCTGGGGACCTGCAGTCTGAGTAGACCATGTTTAATTAACATCTCCTTTACAGAGGTAGCCTATTACAGCAGAAGCCTGAGAAGTTTACCACTGCTAGAAAACAGCAGTGATAGAGGAAGCTGTAAGGTTGAAAAAGGATTGGCTGGCACAGGGTTTTCCTGAAGCAAAAAACAGTTTTTCTTCAGTTACTACTGAAGAAAAAACATGGATGTATGAAGTGTCTAGGGGAGCTATAACTAAAGCTTTTTGTTTGGCCTCAAGTTCTAACAAACAATCTGGTAACTCAAGAAGGAGAAACAGTGCTTGGCTGTTCACACATGGAGACTGGTGATCCCAAACAGGAACTTGGTTTAATAGTGGAAAAATACTGGGGAGCTCCTGAACCCAAGCAACGCATCCTCAGTACAGAAGGCAAAGTCTGAAGACCTACCTGGGGGAAATCTTGCAAATTTTCCAGTAGTTAGTTGTGGTAGTTGCAAAACTCCTCAATGGCAAGGTGTAGGATGTGAATGAGATTTTGTGATGAGATGCTAAAGTCTCTGAATGTGGTTTAGGCTGACTCCCCGTTCAGTGTTGCGGAGAGGTACCTCAAAGGTGTTTTAAAGGGTCCATTAAGAAACATTAATTACTATGATTTTTAAATAATGGTTCATTGGTGATTAATAGTAAATTTATATGTCTGAATAAAAAAATATGTAAAAAAAGAAAAATGAAAAAAGGTTGTTGTTTTTTTCCTTTTTCTTTTTTAAATAGTTTTTTATTTTTTGCTTTTATTTGAATAACAAGGATATTTCTGAGTAACCCCAAACATCTGAATGGTATTTTAGACTGAACAAAGTAGACTTTCAGGCTTTAACAGTTAGATCTTTTACCAAAACACTAATTTTGTGTGGTCTGGTTTCACTGCTCAATGCAAAATTTGTATTGCCCAAGAAAGGTTCGAATTATGTTACAGTATCCAAATTTGTGTTCAAACAGAGAGAGCTTGTGCATGTGGCATTGCTAAAGCAAGAACCAGGAGCTTCGTTCACCCTTGGTGATGCAGATTCCGAACCTTGCATCTACTCATCAGGTGAACCTTTTCTCAGGGAGGATGGGACCTATGACATTACCCTATCATTCACATCCATCAACCCAGGCTTGTACAGACAATGGTTAGTGCTTGATTTTGACATGAGACCAGTGCTCTTGAAAAAACTCAAAGTCAGAGTAGGCCATTCAGTAGTCACTGAACAACCAGCTGTGAGCAGTGGAGCAAGATTTCAGAGTTGTGAACGTTGGCACAGAGGGAACAGGATAATCATCCCATGTTCGTCGAGGACAGAAGAACAGGATGAGTTATTAAAGATGTACAAGCCTCCACAGATTAGTTTCCTGTATAAATCCTCCCACAACATTCAAACACCACTGAATAATGAAAACTACAAAGAAAGAATGCACCATTTCCTCTACAATGAAGAATGTGCAGAAGACCAGGTTGTTTCAAGGTAACAGGTTTTTGTATATCATTTAAAATTTTCTGTTTGAATTTGCACATATACTCAGTTGCCTAAGTTTTTTTTTTTCATATTTTTTTAGACTAAATGTTTGTGGAGAAATTACAGCACTGGATACATTATACAGTTTGCAGTTTGGTGTGGAGGCTCCTTGGGGGCAACTTTTTGGTGTTGTCTTGATTCCTTGTCACATTACACAAGACAGCCCTGA
This sequence comes from Copadichromis virginalis, assembly GCF_057382275.1. Classification (NCBI taxonomy): domain Eukaryota; kingdom Metazoa; phylum Chordata; class Actinopteri; order Cichliformes; family Cichlidae; genus Copadichromis; species Copadichromis virginalis. The sequence continues at coordinate 5,008,471 of NC_140622.1, forward strand.
GGGACTGACACTACAACGAAGCATCCGATCTGCCCTGATAGCCCCTTTAACTTCTCGCCCAAACTCTAAAGTCTATGAAGCAAGCGTGTTGCCATACAAAACAACTGAGAATAAACTTTTTTTGCTACTGTCAAAGCAATGTTGCTTTGATCTTGCACTAAAAAGAAATGAATCATATCAAATGGAGGTGCAATTCCAGCTGGACCGCCTCAACTACTGCACCATGCACAGGGCTGTCGATCTTCTTCCCGATACAAAGACTGTGCTGCCAGTCCTTAAAAGTTGTGTAATTCCTGTTGGTAACATTACCTGTGAAAATCTCAACACAAAGCAGCAATTAGCAATTGAATTTATCACAGGGAATTCTAATGTCAAAAACCTTGTGGCACCCCTCCTGATTTATGGACCTTTTGGAACTGGGAAGACATTCACCCTTGCAACAGCAGCCAGAGAGCTTTGTAAGGATCCTCAGAACAAAGTTCTAATTTGCACCCACACCAACAGGTAATATATTGAAAATATATGCATCAGTCTGGGCAGTTTTCTCTTTATTCAAAGTTTGAATAATTTTAGACTTATTCAGAGTCTAAAATTGGGTTAAACTTTGTTCTAAAGTGAAGGGTTGGTATATCTCAGTTAACATTACACTTTGGTAATATTTCAACAACATTTTAATAACTATACATTTCTTTAAAGAACAAATCATTTCTGAGTAGATAGAGCAGGTCACTAACTAGAAGGCACTTAAGCACAGAAAAAAAATATAATCAAATGCTAACATTTACTTGTCATTTCCTTTCAGTTCAGCAGATCTATATGTCAGAGAACATTTCCATCCAATCATCAGCAAGAAAAATGGTGGAATCAGGCCAATCAGAATAAAAGCAAACAAACAAGGGACTGCTTTGCATGCTACTGATAGCATTACTTTGAAATACTGTCTCCTTTCAGAAGAAGGACATTATTTTCTACCACCTACAAAAGCTGCTCTAGATCAGCACAACATAATCATAACTACCACAACCATGGCAAGACATTTTCATGACCTAAATCTTCCAGAGGGATACTTCACCCACATTCTGATTGATGAAGCCTCTCAGATGCTAGAATGTGAAGCCCTAATGGCCCTTGGTCTTGCTGGGTCAAACACAAGAGTTGTTCTAGCAGGAGATCACATGCAAATGGGACCAAAGCTTTTGTCCGTGCCTGACCATGATCGTTCCAATCACACACTCCTCACTCGCTTGTTCCACTATTATCAAGGCCAAAACTGTGATGCTGCTAAGAAAAGCAGAATCATTTTGCATGAAAATTATCGCTCAACCAGAGAAATTGTGGAGTTTGTCGCCACCCATTTTTACGTTGGTAAAAATGATTTCATCAAAGCTGCTGGAGATGTTCCAGCTCCTACAAACTGCCATGCTCTGAAGTTTCACCATGTCAGGGGAGAGTGCCTCTTGGAGACAATATCGATGTCTTGGTATAACAACGCAGAGGTGACAGAAGTGGTTGAAGTAGTGAAAGATATTCTTAAACACTGGCCAGCAAGCTGGGGTCACAAGGACCAAAGCTCAATCTGCATTCTGTCAGAGGGATTTCAGGTAATAACTTTTTGTGTTGAGTCCAGTTATAATCAGACTAAAAGATAAACATTAATCACAGTAATGATAAATACAGGACTTTAAGATTAATTTCAAGACACACATGTAAAGATATGATTAATAACATTTAATGTTTTTTCATTGATTTCCTTGATTTATAGGTTCCTCGAATTAGGACAGCACTTTCAAGCAGAAACCTTGCAAACATCAAAGTTGAGAGACTTGCAAATGTTCAAGGTAAAGACCCCTTGCCAGATTCTTCATTACTGTAGACAGAAAGGTAGTCTAAACTAACATCGCTATTATTAACATTTTCAAATAACACCTTGCATGTGTCAACAGGAAAACAGTTCAGAGCAGTCATAATGACAACTGTGCAAACACGTGACAGCCTAAAAACATCTCACCTGCCTGGTCTGGAGATGTTCAATGATGCCCGTGTTTTAAACACTGCGATGACAAGGGCTCAATCCCATGTGGTTGTAATTGGAGATGCTGCCGCCCTGTGTTGCTTTGGGAAATGTTCAGGAATCTGGAAGAGTTTCATAAACCACTGCATCAACAGCAACAGTGTTGCACCACAACATTTCACTAAAGAGTTCTTTGAACAAGATATTATGGAAACTGTAAAGTTTCAGAAGTTCGAACATGTGGATGAGAGCCATACTCTAGATGATGCAATTCTTAAAGAGCTGAAAGATGATTATGAGCAACTGAAAGCAGATGAAGACAGTTTGGAATTTCAGATGACCTTTTCAAATCACGATGGGTCAAGGGCACTATACAATTTCACCGATACTGGCACAGATCTTTTAAAGATGTGTAAAAAACAACCGGAGATTTACAAACATGGGAAGTTTTTCAGGGAATCACACAGGAAAGGCTACGTCATACCATTTCATAATCCGACCAAACAAATAAGCATCGTGGGACAGGCAAATCTTGGTAAGGCCTTTACTGGAGATCAAGTGGTCCTCCACAAAACAGAAGTTGTAAGCATCACCAAGAAAGAAGAATCAGCACGTGTACTTCTGTGCCTGCTTGAGGATGAAGATCACAGCAAATCACGACAGAATTCTGAAAGCAAATTTATCAGAAGGATGATGATACCGATAAAAAAATCGGAGCCCAAAATATGTATACTGATTTTAAAGAAGAAGCGCAACTATATGCCAATATGGGAGGAAATTGATGGAGAATGGACAGTTGCAACACAAAAGTATATTGATGAAAATCTAAAACAGAACAGTCTATTCAAGGTGCAAGTGATTTGCTGGAACAAAGACAATTTTTTTCCATTGGGGTACATCATAGATATTCTTCCAGTTGGCAGCTCTTTGGATTCTGGACTAAAGATCCTGAATGAAGAATTCAAAGTTGCATACCATCCATGCAAATCAGACAAGGCTGTTTACAACACTGATGAAAACAATACAAACAGACAGGACTTGCGTAAGATAATCACTTTTACTGTGGATCCTGCAAAAGCAAAGATCCTGGATGATGCTATCAGCGTCAGGGAACTTGAAGATCATTACGAATTGGGACTCCATATTGCTGATGTGGCAAGTGTTGTGAAGCCAGGTGATGATTTAGATAGGGCTGCAGAACAAAGTGGCACTACCTACTACTGTGCTGAGGAGAAACCTATTTACATGTTTCCCCAGGACTTGAGCATTCAACTCAGTCTGCAAGAAGGTCAAGATCGCAGGGTGGTCTCACTGATGTTCAAAGCAGAAAAGGATACAAATAAGATAACAGGAAAACCCAAATTTCAGCTGTCTACAATCAACTCTGACAAGCAGCTGTCATATTTAGAGGCAGAGGACATCATCTCCAAAAGCTATAAAGAGACCCCCAAATGTGATACTGTTGAGCATTGTGTAACGGTTGCTTATTGTTTTGCAAAAGCTCAAAGGAAGATAAGACTTGAATCTGATTGGGCTTATTCTCAAACCGATGCTGACAGATTGCCCGGGCAGCGCAAAGCACATCTGATGATTGAAGAGCTTGCTGTGTTATTTAACCAACATGCATCCAAGACTTTGATCAGCTGTGACAAAACCAGGTATTCCACACCACTTCGCTGTCAGGCAAAACCAGATCCTGTAAAGGTAGAAGAATTCAAAGAGGAATGTGGAGAATTTATACCATTGTCTTTTCTCGTGCGGCACAAAGTAGACCATGAACAACAAAGCCCAAAGTGTCAAAACTTTCGCATACTCCCTGAAGTGTGGAAAGAAATTGTTGCAGCTACCAGAACAGATGATACAGACAAAATGATAGATCTAGTTGCTGCTGACGAAATCCACCCTCTGGTACAACCAGTCACTCAAAAGTTCAGAAGGTGCTTCAGTAAAGCTTACTTCATCTGTTCAAAATCATCTCCTGAGGCAGAAATAGGGCATTATTCTCTGAACCTAAAGTCTTACACAAAAGCTTCCTCACCAATACGGCAGTACATGGATGTCATCTTGCAAAGACTCTTGCATTCTTACATATGTAATACAGATGTTCAATACACTAAATCAAAGATCATGGCTTTGTGCAGTCAATTTCAGGAGAGCCTCAAGAATGCTGAGAAGTATGAACAGAAGGCTGAGCAAATTTCATATGCAGTGAGCATGAAAAAACAAAGTGCTTCAAAGATAGCCTTTGTTATTCATGCAAATCCTGAAGAAGACAGTTTTGCAGTAGCATTTCCCTTTAACAAGAACATATTTGTTGGGAATTTGCGAATTATGTACAAAGATTTGCAACTAGACGATCAACCATTTTACGATGAAGAAAAACACAGTGTCACTCTTAAATGGAAAAGGCGGATCTATTCAGCTGATGCCATGCAAATCCACCAAGAGCTGAAAATGATGGCAGATAGTCATCCTTGCATTGAGGTTCCATTGAGAGTATGGAAAGATACTATTGAGGCAATTGACAATGGAAAATTAGATCATGCAAAGCGTCTCATAATGCATGCTGATGCTGATTTGAAGGAACTGGGAAAACAAACTGTTTTGCCTCAGTCCTCTGAAGGTTACTATGTTCAGGCTGAAAAGTGTCTCTCTGAGGAGCAAGAAATACCAGAGATGCAAACTGAGCATTTTGTTGACATCCAACTCGAGTTGCAGCCAGGTGACATCCTACAGGTCCAATTGACTTCAAGCATTAAAAGAGGTTATCAAATGCCCACTGTTCAGTTGGTACACATTAAACCAAAGTTTGAAATGTGTGTTGACCATGTCAACAGCCCTATCACATGCTTCTCCAGATTGGCAGATATTCCTTCAAGGACTCATTACAATGATACCAAGGAGTATATACGGATCTGGAAACCTTTGTGTGAGATGGAATCTGCTGCCAATGCAGTGAATGAAAGTGATATCATTATCATTGAGAACCTCCAGGTAAAGTTTAACCAAGAGTTGGAAGGCATACTCAAAGGAAGCTTTTTCTTACCGCTACAATGGATCAACGAATGGGCCATTGAATTTAACCTTCGAAACTGCTTTCTGTGCATACGGAAAAGAGGTCTCAAACTGGAAACTTCAAATGTGGAAATTTCAAACGTGGAAAATTCCACCCTGGTAGACCCAAAAGAGTTCACATGGGTAGCCCATGGTTTCACAAGTAATGCAGAAAAATTAAAAAATGGTGGAAGTAAAGTGGAGTTCTACATTAGTCACCTGCCTATGGAGACCATTCCTGAATGTGTTTTTCAGAAAAACACTCATTTCACTGTTGAAATCATTCCAAAACTCATCCCTGACATGTAAGTTCAATTGTAGTTCAGTTTTATATTACATTGCTTACTGGATAGTTGAAACTTTTTTTCAGTTACAAATTTTCTTATTTTGATTGACACTGATTTACTTCTTTATTTATGTAGCCGGAAAGAAAATGCTGTAGTCAACATTACATCGGCATGTGACTTTGTTAAGGCTATAGCACTAGGGCAGCGCATTCCAAAAGAGGGTATGTCCATCATTCATCAATAAATAGTTTGATACTTATATCCACATTAGTTACACAGAAAATTACAAGCTCCAAACCCAGAATTTATTTAAATCTTTTGCATTGTCTTTCAGTTAAATCAAGCTTAAATATTGTGAGGAACATAAATGGACTGCCAGAGCTGAACCAGAGCCAGCGTCGTGCAGTAGATAAAGCTCTAAATAATACCTTCACACTGATACAAGGACCCCCTGGTAGGTGTGTCAACTTGTGTACCTTGATGGTTCATATTTTCTGCTAAGTCTTAAACCATTTTCTTTGCCTCTTAGGAACTGGAAAAACAGTAGTAGGTGTGTACATTGTACACAGTTTTTTTGAGCACAACTCTAAAAACAAAATGAAATTGGATGACCCAAAGGATAAGGAAAAGAAAAAGGTCATTCTCTACTGTGGGCCATCCAACAAGTCTGTTGATGTTGTAGCAGGCAAGTTATGTTGATTCTCTGCAGAATTTAATCTCAATTTCATCTTTGAAGTGGTCATCAAAACCCGTCGTGTTCCGTGTGTCTTTTATTGCTGTAACACAGGGTACTTAATGAGGTTTAAGGACAGCCTAAGGCCCCTCAGGGTTTACAGCCAAGAAGTGGAGATGCTTGATTTCCCCTTTCCAGACTGCAAGCTGCAGTTTTCCCAAAGAACCCTTCGCCAAGATCATTCCAAACCAGAGCTCAGGTACTGCAATCATATCAGTTGGTGACTAACTGCTTTTGGATTGTTTTGTTGATTGTTAATATAACACTGGCCTTTTTTACATTAATTTAGGGATATCACTATGCATCACCGCATGCGTCAGGACCAAAACATTTATTCAGTTCAAATAAGAGACTTTGATAAACGTATTAAACTTGCTTTTGAAAAAAAGGGAGAACTGACTGCTGAAGAAGTGAAAGAGTAAGTTATTTTATTTTTTTTATTTTTTTTTAGTGCCTGAAACATTATTTTTTGACCATTTAAATTAATGTATTGTTGGAAGATTTTGGAACATTTTTTAAATAAATGTTAGTGAAACTATTATTTGCAATAAAAGCAATCAATTTTGCATAAAAATCAGTTGAAGGAACTGTATGGATTGTTTTCCTAGATACAAAAACCTTCTCAGAGACGCTCGGGCATATGAACTACAACAGCATGACATCATACTGTGCACATGTACGCAGTCTTCCACCCCAGTCTTGACTAAGACTGTCACTGCACGTCAAATTCTAATTGATGAGTGTGCTATGGCCACTGAACCCCAGGCCCTGATTCCACTAGTCTGCAACAAACCAGAAAAGGTTTGGACATCATCAAATGCTGTGTTTCCTTCCTTGAGTTGCCCTGCTAGGCCTTTATAGAAACCACTGCTGCCTGTTCTGAGGTCTTTCTGCATTCTGTCTTCTTTAATAACTAAAAAGCATGCTCTCTTGGACTGAAACCAGGGGGTTTAAAGAAGTTTATAAAAAGAACCCCCATCAGTACTAAATGTGGTTAATAAGTAAAAGATAAAATGATGTTGCTTCATATTGCTGACAAGACATTTAAAAAAGATATACTTTTGCACAGAAACACACTAAGCAGTTTTCTGTTGGTTAGAAGTGTAAAACAAGGTTCAAGTGGTTCACCTAGGACTACTACTTCATTTTCATTTATGACTACTCCTAACTTCAGGGTATGATTTTTTGTAAATAAGACCCCAAAAAAGAGGGTGCCTCATCGCTGCTTTGACAGTAGTCACTCTATTGCTAGTTACTCACTCTGTCTTACACTATCACCAATATAACTTTCAGATTGTTTTGATTGGGGACCACAAACAGCTACGACCCATTGTGAGGAACGAATTTGTGAGGAAGCTTGGAATGGCCAAGTCTCTGTTTGAGCGCTACTATACAATCCATGAGAAGAGGGCAGTTATGCTGGACATCCAGTACAGAATGGTAAGAACATTAACTTTACACGATGTATAGCACATAATAAATATACTGGATTACAAAAGTTTAAGACCACATCAAAAATCTAATCTTACCATATTAAAGTTTTTATATATGCTAAACTTAATAAAGTACACACACATGCGCAATCCTGTATGTGTGTGGGGGGAATAGAACAAGAATTTAAACAGCAGATTAGTAAAATTGCCCGTGGGAACACATTTGTAGCCTGCCATGGAAGTAGGTTTCAAGTGATTCAGGTAAATTTGATCTGCTCAACAGAGGCTTGTTCAAATCAATAATTTTGCTGTCATTATTCACCTGGATGCTTGACCTGCATGTCAGTCAATTTTTCATCAAAACATTGTTGGAAAAGTAAAACATCACTGACTATGTGGGGGTATAAATATGGCCTCAGTTATCAGATTTGAACAAACTTTTGGAGTCTCTGCAGCTCTATAGTTAAAGGGGGCCAAACAAATACGCTGTAACTATTTACTACTGACAGGTTTCACAGATTCACTCAAATCTTACTCACTCCATTCGTCACTCAAATTGTTTAGATAGAGAGTATCTTGCCTATATTAAGTCTAATTGACAATGCCAGATTAACAATTTGTTAGTATACTTATTAGTATAAGTATCTTGCCAAGTGGTCTCATACTTTTGGATTGCACTCTTTATACACTACATTGACTACCACATTCAAATTCTAACTAAACTGTTATTTACTTTGATAGCACGAGGACATATGTAAGTTCCCATCAAATGAATTTTATAATGGAAACCTGAAAACTGGAGTGGAACAGCAGAGGAGTGTCTTTCAAGTTGACCACAAGACAAAACCCATTGTTTTTGGGGATGTCAAAGGAAAGACGATAAGTCTAGTTGTCAACACAGCCCAAGGCAACCAAAACTCTAAAGCTAATCTTGAAGAGAGAAACAAAGTGGTACAGTATTGGATGTTCTTTTGTTTCCTCTTAAACAGTAACATTTAAATATAAAAAAGCAAAAGTTACTGTAAAGCTACTGGATGCTCAACTATTTCAATTTGGTTCTCTTGCAGATTACCATTGCTGAAAAGCTAGTGAAGACTGCCAGAATTGCACAGCAAAGTATTGTGATTTTATCACCTTATAATGCCCAGGTGTCAGAAATCAGGAATGAGCTGAAGAAAAAGAAGATGGAACAAATCCCAGTTACCACGATCACAAAAAGTCAAGGTGAGCTACTCTGTTACCCAACCACAAAACCTTTCCTAAAGTTTCCTAAAGAGGAAAGGCTTCAGAATATGTTTCAAAATATAGTAAAATATATTTAGAATAAATAAAACATTAAAACTATATCAAAATGTAATATAAGATAAACAAAACATAATTTGGAAAAAAGCCAACAGAACAAAAAAACTGTTCAGTTTAAAAAAGACCCATGTGTTGTAGTTTGCAGTTTGTTTTGGAATATAAAAGCAAATATAACTGACTTCATTTAATTCAGTTGACATGGAATTCTTTTTCTGGGTATGATTCAGGAATTTCTCACAAAATCATGAAACCAGAAGAACTACAACAAAGGATAATAACTAGGAAATTGGGGGATTAGGATCAGTTTGCATAATAAGCAATACTCAAAAGTGTCAAAGGATAGACACAGGAAAAAGTCAGTTATGCTGTTTAATGATAGCAAAATATGTGACAACAGTCTTGTCTTTTAGGAAGTGAATGGCGTTATGTCATCTTATCTACAGTGTGCTCTCTACCAAATGAAGAAATTGAGAAACAACCAGAAAGAAGCTGGCTTTCCAAACATCTGGGCTTTGTTGGTGATCCCAATCAGATAAATGTAGCCATCACCAGGGCCAAGGAGGGACTCTGCATCATTGGTGAGATAATGCAGCTGTGCAGATCTGTTTTTAAGAATTATGCAGACGTTGCTGAGCTCCTAATATACAGTTGTCTAAGAAAATCACTCTTGTTTACACTATTAATTGAGTTGTGGATTTTTTGAAATTACTACCACTGTCATATTCCTAACCTAGTTTCACTGAATAACCAATAACGATTATTTTAAAGCATGTTTTAAAACATTTTGGTAATTAAAACCTAAAATGTATTCAGTTATAAATATAATTTATTATTGTGTAGAGTAAACTATTCAATTCTTCATTATTGATACTCATAAGTCATAATAAGTTTTAATTTTAAACATTCACAATGCTACTTGTACATGGCAAATACCTCACCTGAGTAAAAAGTCTGACTTTGGTGCGTTGTCTGCAATTTGTAGGCAGCTTGTATGCAGGAGGCCATATTAGCAGTTGTAGTCTTGTTTCATATTTGCTTTTTGGGTGGTAAATGATGATGCAAATCAGCTATATTGCCACTGTATTTTTGGCGAGACGTTTTTATACAGGTCAGTTTGATGACCAGATCATTATCTAGTTTTCAGCATCACTTTTTAAAAGTGGATGTTTCTAAATTCAGCAACATTACAAAGATGAACGAAGCAGTCTCTAACATGTGTCTATTGTTTCAAAGGTGACCAAGAATTGCTCATGTGCAGTCCAACTTGGAGACATCTCTTGAACCACTACACTCTTCACAATGCAGTGACAGGTGCAGACAAGATTTCAGTGTGTTCAGCCACCTGATTGATTCTGTGCTTTGTGAAGTTTGCAGCAGCAGACCAGAGCTCCTACGGGGAAGCTAGTACAATTTTATGATTTTTTTTATGTCATTAGTTTTCTTCTTTTTTTTTCAGTTCTGTTTTTAAGTTTATATTGGAAATATTTCTTTTATAACATTCACCTTACTCATTTGAAATATGAATAGTAAGTAGGAAATCCTGCAACACTTCATTACATGAATTGCAAATATTGAATTTTGTATCACAGTGGATATTTCAGTTGTGTATCGCTAGCAGGAGACTTGGCATGTTATTATAGATCTTTTAAGTTAATTTAGGTATACTTGAGCTGTATGAACTATCAAATTGTCAGTAGTTCCTGCTTATTGATGAATTATTTTGTTTTCTTACCTGAAACCTTGGTTTAGCACTTAAACAGCCTCACCATTCAGTGAGCCTGTCACTGTTTTTAAGGAAATATTATAATATTGCTTTTTTTTTTCATTTTACATTTTTTTATATTGTATCTTCAGGGATCAGCTTTAGCTGGAATTTTGGACCAAAATCCTGGTTGTTTGTTGTATTGTTGTATGTATTGACATGTGTAAATTATAAGTTTGAATTTAAATGATATTGCTCCTTTATACCATGTTTCACATTGAACTCTGTCTTCAAATATATAGTGTAATAGTAATAATGCTCTCAAATTGATCAATATTCACTGTGGGTTTTGTCTTTGATTGGCTAATGAACTGTATTGAATAAATAATTAATAAACTGCTCAAAAAAATGTAAACACATCCAAACTCAATCATGCTGGATATCTTTGGTGATAAGGACTGTTAAAAATGAAACAGTGCCACATTTATTTTGATGGAAATTAAAATCATCAGCTTACAGAGGGAAAAATTCAAAGACATCCAAAAAATAAAAGTAAAAACAATTTGCATGCTAGTCCATTTTGCCAAAGTTTCATAGAGCCATTCAAAATGGTACTCAAAATAGTGTGCACTATTGAGCCTGACAGTGCTTTGTAATGAGCTTTTTTAAAAGGAAAAAAGCTCATTACAAAACAAAGCTTCTTCGTTAGCCCTCATGCCATCTCTTTTCAACACCAAAAATATTACTCAAGAGGACAGCAGCTGAAATATGAAATCCAAAGATTCTGAACTGATCGTGCCCTGGGGGATCTCCTCCCAGACTTGTATCAGGGCATCACTGAGCTCCTGGACAGTTTGAGGTAGCATTGGATGGCCTGAAACATGCTCAGATGAGTTTGGGGGCCAGTTGGTGATATCAAATTCTTCATCCTCCAAGAACTGCCTGGATAGTCTCACCACATGAGCCTGGACATTGTCGTGCATGACCTATGCCACCAGCATAGGGTCTCACAATGGGATTTCATCCCCATACTAATGGCAGTCAGGGTTCTGTTGCCTAGCCTGTAAAGGTCTGTCCCTGGATATACCGCCCCAGACCTACCACCAAACCAGTCCTGTTAAACAATGTTAAAGGGAGCATAATAAGCTCCCAAGCCCTTTTGATGTCTGTCACATGCACTCGGGGTGAACCTGTTCTCATCTGTGAAAATCACAAGGTGCCAGTGGTGTACTTGCCAATTCTGGTATTTTATGACAAATGCCATTCAAGCTCCACAGTACAGGGCAGCTCACTAAATGACACCAGGCCCTCAGGCCACCCTTGTGAAGTTTGCTTCTGATTGTTTGGTTAGATATACTGTATTTAAACCAGCCTGGGTCACTTTGTAACTCTGGTGCTCCTGTGTTGCTTCTTGCACAAAGAAGCAGACACTGGTCCTACTGGTGGGTTAAGAACCTCCTATGGCCCTGTCCAGCTCTCCTAGAGTAACTTCCCATCTCCTGGAATCCTCTCCATGCTGTGCTGGACACACAGCAAACCTGTTGAAAATGAAACACATTGATGTACCATCCTGAAGGAGTTGGACTACCTCTGCAGCCTCTGGAGCATCCAGGTATCATCTCATGCTACCAGTAGTGACATTGATCATATTCAAATATAAACCTATGAAAAAACTGCTGGAAAAGATGAGGAGAAAATTGTCAGTGGCCTCCACCATTCCTCTGTTGTGGGTTTCTTATCCTTGCCATATAGTGCAAGGATAAGAATAGTGGTAATTTCATTAACAACAAAGCAGCTGAAACTGATTAATAACCTCCTCTAATACAAAGCTTAATTGACTTGATGCTATACTCAGATTAACAATGTAGTATATATGGAAACGCTTCGAGCAGAGAACCCATGTCAGTACAAGCTTCAGTGTTTCGTAAAGCTTAATTTGTCCCTTACTGCAGTGCAATTTCAAGACAGCTGCGATCAACTCTCCCACTTTTCCTTAAGGATGACATTTTTATCCAGGTCATGGACGGGGATGGAAGTATGCCTTCAGCGAGGGACACGCCCACGAAATCATCTATTGAAATCATGCAGGAGGATTAGAAGCCAAGCAAATATAAACAATCAATCTAAATGTTAAACAGATGTTTAAACAGAAATTAAATTTTCTGTTAATATCAGCAAATTAAATATTTACAACATGCATAATTCATAATTCAATACAATTTAAGTACTTGCAGGGCCAGTCACCTTTTTCCATGTTCACTGTTACATTAAGTTTTGTAGCTACAACACCACGGAAGCAGCAGAAAAAAAGGAAGTGTGTGTGTGGAGAGAAAGGGACAGACTGTTATGTAACGCAGGCCTTGCCTTTTATTGTGAAGGCCTTTGCCGGAAATGCTTAGTGTTTCCTCACTGTCGTTTCTTCCTGTTTGTGTTTCGTGCGATATCGTCCCACATTGCTGTGGAAGTTTTCTGTGTTCTCTGTAGAAAGGTGACGAGACACACGGGAACTGTTGCTGGAAAAATGTGACCGTTTTTGTTGAAAGGATGAGCGATTGTCGCGCGGACACCGTCGGTGGGGATAACTGGCGGAGACGTACAAGGAGTGCGCGAGCGTGCTGCAGACAAACCACCGAAGCGGGAGTTGACGAGTCCAGCGTGCTTCGGTGTCTGAACGTGGGAAACACGGAAGAGGACCATGACATGGAGGAGGACACCAGCCTCTTCAAGCAGGACGGCCTGGAGCAGAAGGTCATGGCGCCCCGCTATAGTCTGCTGCGGGAGGTGGGAAGGGGAACGTACGGCGTGGTGTACGAAGCTCTGGCCCGGAGATCGGGTGCTAAAGTTGCTGTAAAGAAACTGCGGTGCGACGCGCCGGAAAACGTGGAGCTCGCCCTGCAGGAGTTCTGGGCGCTAGCAAGTCTAGAAAAAAGGCATCAAAATGTTGTTCATCTAGAGGAGTGCGTGCTGCAGAGGAACGGTATGGCACAGAAAATGAGTCATGGAAACAAACTGTCCAAGCAGTACCTGCGCCTGGTGGAGACATCATTAAAAGGTGGGGGTCGCTCTCGCTTAGCCCTACAGCTTTACCTGTTTGAGCTGAGATTAGATAAATTGGATAAAAGATGTGTTCACAATTAGTGCCGAAATAAAATAGCATCCTAGGTATTAGATAGTTGTGCTGTGTAGCAACATGTTTTGCTTTTAGGTTAATGTAACCAAAATAAGAGGATTATTCAGTGTACTTTTGACTTTACGTTCTAAGGACGGGGCACTGCGTCAGATTTAGATATGGATTTGCTGCTTGTGCCACGGTTTTGTCATATTTTGCTTCAATTACTAATCATTGGGGTTCATTAGTTATCAGTTTCAGTTCTGGCTTGGTCACAATTTGGATCACTGGTGACCTGATTGTTACCCAGAGGAGGCTGTTTAATCTTGCTGGTTTTACTTTTTGTGATTCGTGCCTTGTGCTGGCCTGTAGCTATCTTTTAAAGGCCCATAATAAGGTTCTTATGCTTGCAAAGGTTAGTTTGGAGGGTTAGCTTTGTCATTATAGCACAGTTGTTTTTGTCGCCATGACACAGACTCGCTGGGGGATGGGTAGATTTTGACACACTAAAATGGAGTCTGTTGCGTTGCTTGTGTTAGAGGTAATTTTCACATTCCACTCACAATCCGTGCACTTAAGACAAGTTTACACTTACACCGTTTTTGCTTTGTTGGTTTAGCCTGTCTCGGTGCCATCACCTCCCTGGCGATGCTATCACCTCCCTGGCGATGCTTTCTTTAAACGCACAGTGACAATGTTATCTTAGGACAGTTTATCTCAGGCCCACCAGTCATTGATTGGTAGGTTTTCTCAGTAGAAGTGGCTTTTGATTTCATAAGGGGGGGGGGGTGTAGATATGTCTCACCATTTACTTAGTTTACTTATGTAACAAGTACAAAAACCCCATCAAAGATTATTGCCTCAAGAAGATCAAAGAAGACGTGGGCAGTTTGCCTTGGATTAAAAACTGTGTTATGGGGCAATCGTGGCTCAAGAGTTGGGAGTTTGCCTTGTAATTGGAAGGTTGCTGGTTCGAGCCCCGGCTTGGACAGTCTCGGTTGTTGTGTCCTTGGGCAGGACACTTCACCCGTTGCCTACAGGTGGTGGTCAGAGGGCCCGGTGGCGCCAGTGTCCGGCAGCCTCGCCTCTGTCAGTGCGCCCCAGGGTGGCTGTGGCTACAATGTAGCTGCCATCACCAGTGTGTGAATGTGTGTGTGAATGGGTGAATGACTGGATGTGTAAAGCGCTTTGGGGTCCTTAGGGACTAGTAAAGCGCTATACAAATACAGGCCATTTACCATTTCTTTACAAAGTATTTATAAAATTTATTAACTTTTGTTTTTCTACAAGAAAACATAAGCTATAGACTGGTTGTTCAACACCTTTTTGACACTAATTCTTAGTGACATAAAATATTCCCACAGTGTACTGGTAACACATTTTCTTGGTAAGTGAAAGGTTAATTTCAGGCAGAGACGCAAATCCCCTTTGGGGTTGCGTCAGGAAGGACAGCAGGCATAAACTCTGGCAAGTCAAACTACGTGACAAGGGAAGCATCTAAAAGTAGGTTTTCCTAAAGACATGTATAACATAGACTCGATAATACACAACCACTTAAAAGAGAGTACAAATAATGTAGCAACTTGTCAGTACAGCATAGAGCAGGGCGATATGACCAAAAATATTTATCACAATATACATTTCAGGGCTCTCAAAATTTCAAAATCCCTGGTAGCCCTTCGGGCAGGGACTCTTCAATTTTTGGTAGCCCAAAATAAATTTAAGTAGCCCGAATAAAAAAAGAGAGCAATTTTTTGATTAATGTTTTGTTTCCGTTATAATATTATACATTAAAGTATAATATTGTAACGGAAACAAAACATTAATCAAAAAATTGTTGAAACACAAATTACAACATTGTATAAAAATTACAATCATCAACTTAAATACTTGGTTCTAATTGAACAGAAATTTCTATGAACTTGTAAGAACTGTGTAGTAGGGCTGCTCGATTATGGCAAAAATGATAATCACGATTATTTTCACTGAAATCGAGATCTCGATTATTTGACGATATTTATTTAACAATAACAATGTATTGAATAATGACTTTAAAGACTGTCAAAAAATAATATAAAATAGTGTGCAAATACTGATAACAGTGCAAATGTTTGCAATATAAAAAATAAATGAAAAATGTAAACATCTGTTTAGTGAACTTTGCAGTGTTGCTCTGTGGTGCAGCTACGACACTGTAGCAAAGTTTACACACTATGTCTACTTGATCCACGTCTGTTTGTTTTTTTTTTTTCTTTTTTTAACCTCTCTTTTCAACCAACGGCAGTCACTCTCCTCTCCAAATAACTTCTGCTTAGCTTTCCAAGCTTCCCTCGGGTCCTCTTGTTGTGACACGTGTTCGAAATGCAGAGAGGTGCGCTCGATTTGCCACACGGAGCAGCGCGAGAGTAAAGCACGAGGGAGGGGCTAATAATCGGCTCAGGCATTTTTAATGATCGTTGAAAGCCCAGATCTTAATCGTGATTAAAATTCAATTAATTGAGCAGCCCTACTGTGTAGGACATGAATCAGTCTGTGTCAGATCCTGAATTTGAAATTTCCACTGAAGTCACGGGTAAGAGACAAGTGGAACCAAGATCGAGGCCATTTGCTTTTTGAAGTTTGC
The DNA here is from genome assembly GCF_057382275.1 of Copadichromis virginalis. Lineage (NCBI taxonomy): Eukaryota > Metazoa > Chordata > Actinopteri > Cichliformes > Cichlidae > Copadichromis > Copadichromis virginalis. The sequence continues at coordinate 5,024,725 of NC_140622.1, forward strand.
AAAGACTGCTAAATTTTGCCAGTGGTAGTTCACTCTTTGCAACATAGTGCGCTGTTCTAAACAGATTTTTCGGGTTTATTTTTAGTAATGCATTTCTCATGGATTCTAATGGGGGCCTTTTTTATAATTACTGGTCCCAGTAACAAAGGCGCTTGTCGATCGAGGGAAAACCAACAACACACCCGGCATTCGTTGTCAAAATAAGACGCGCACCAGATAAGAAGTTGCAGCGTGCGGGACGTCGGGCTAGCGATTTTGCGAGCCCTGCTTTTGGAAATTTGCGATAACGATATAACTGACGATATAATTGACACTAGACAAAATACTCCACAACTTTATTAGTGCAAAAAAAAAAGAAACCCCATTAATGTTTTTTCACTTAAACAAGCAGCTGTTTTTTATGTGCATTAAAGTTCTATAAATAAATAAAATTTAACAGTGCAAATTCCTCGCTGACAGTTTAACCAAAAGGCATTTCCAGTGGAAACTGGCCGACATATCCTCAGCATAACCATGTATAATATCCACAAAACTTAAAAAGAGGTTATACACACACAATACGGTAATATTATGTTGAAGCACAGTACGTATCACTGCGCGAGGCTCCTGCCTACGATAGTCCATCAAGCAGTGCGGCTTAGTAGCTTAGCAAAGTCATACTAAAACATTTGACAGATTTTCGAGCGCCGTGTACATAAAATCGTTTCAAGGTGAGTAAGCACAACCAGAATTCATACATAAGGCACACGGGATTACACTGTCAATTTTCAGAAAAATCAAAGGATTGATTTTAAACGTGCTGTGTGGTAATAACGACGGCCCGCTAGCATGCTCTACCAAAAATTGTGGTTTGTTGTGTATCTGACGGGCGAAAGATAAACCAGTTCCACACCACCGAAGTTGCAGCATTTTTACAAACCAATTCTGGTTCATCTGTTTCATTCAACGATCCGCTTTCGCCCTTCACATTCTCTGTCGCCGCTATGCTTTTTCCACCATGTGTGCATGAAAACAAAGGCACTGCGCAGGCGCATTTTACCCATATTCTATCGCGATATTCCTCTTTCTTATCGTTGCCTAACATTTTACCGGTATTAATGTGAACGGTATGATGTGGGCCAGCCCTAGTACAGCATACCCTGTTTATCATACATCTGGACACTTACGAGGACCATAACTTGCAAAGGGATCATTCAATTCAATTTTATTTATATAACGCCAAATCACAACAACAGTCGCCTCAAGGCGCTTTATAATGTACAGCAGATTATACAATAACAGATACAGAGAAATTATAGCCAGCCAGTGCAGCAGCCCCAACATGTCAGTAAATTTGACACATTTTGCTGCGTCTATTTCTGTAATTCAGTGTCAGTAATGAAAATGAATGCACATGCTGCTGTCAGTGCTGTAGCCTGTATAATTATATCGACAAAGGAAAATAAAAATATATTCTTCAGCCGACCAGAAAAATCCCCAGTATGCTAGATTACCAGTGCAGCCCTGTATATAGACCTTTTGTAGATTGTGTACAGTGTGTATCACTGCTAGATATCAGTAGATTACATTTTCAGCCAACTGCAGTCAAAAATGTAATCAAACTGTTTGTCAGAGGGAAACTGAGTTTTAGCACAATGTCGGGAGTAAATAAGGATTTTTATGCACATAGTGTGTGTGTGTTAGAGCCCTGATTTCAATTTAGGAGATGAGTTTTGAGGTGAAGTGGAGGAAAGCTGTGGAGGGGGCAAAATGAGAGGGAGATAAAGAAAATCATGTTAAATGGTCATATATAATTTGAATGGGGCTGCAATGATTCATCGAGTGACTGGAGTATTTCTTATCCGATTACTTGAGTAATTGATGACTCATTAAATTACTCGATGACTAACGGTTTCCCATCTGTAGAACTGGAAGTCTTTTTGCACATCGAGATGCCTGCTGGCCATTAAAATGAATGCAGGTCTAAGGCACTTCGTCATACCACATACACATCACTTTGATAAACTGTGTCATTCTACATTTTTTTTCTCTTTTTTTTTTTATCATTTTTGTTTTTACTGTCTATCTGATAAGTGTCTCGCTGTTACAGGTGAGAGAGTGCTTGGCCCCCCAGAGGAACCTTGTTACCTGTGGTTCGTCATGGAGTTCTGCGAAGGAGGAGACCTCAACCAGTTCATCTTATCTCGGCGACCCAACCCACGAACAAACAGCAGCTTCATGCTCCAACTAACAAGTGCTGTTGCTTTCCTGCACGAAAACAATATTGTTCATCGAGATCTCAAACCTGACAACATCCTAATTTCAGAGAAATCAGGGACTCCAGTTCTGAAGGTGGCAGACTTTGGCTTGAGTAAAGTTTGCGCTGGTTTAGGAAACACCAGTGAGGGAAAAGACTGTGAAGACAAGAACAAAAACGTCAACCTCAACAAGTTTTGGTTGTCATCTGCTTGTGGCTCAGACTTCTATATGGCTCCTGAGGTGTGGGAGGGCCACTACACAGCCAAGGCTGACATATTTGCCCTGGGCATCATCATCTGGGCCATGCTGGAGAGAATTACTTTTATTGATTCTGAGTCTAAGAGGGAGCTATTGGGTACCTATGTGCGACAGGGAGGTGACATTATGCCTGTTGGTGAGGCACTTCTCGAGAATCCAAAGATGGTACTGAGCATCCCACAGAAACGCAGGTCATGTATGTCAGATGGAGTGAAAAAGCTGCTTCAGGACATGCTCGCTGTCAACCCTCAGGACCGACCAGATGCTTTTGAGCTGCAAGCCAGAATGGACCAAGTTATGTGTACTACATGACCCTCAGCCATACTGTTCTACAGGTACACGTCTCGTTTTAATCACCCTCCAGCATTCTGTTTTGCTGACGGTTATTCTGCCTTCAGTTCGTCTGCTAGTACTGTTTGTATTGTTTAGCTAACAGCATTCCTTGTCCAGATTTGCTCCCTCTGCTGAGTCAAAGTGAATTGAAAAGAAAAAAATCGATCTGAACTCATTGTACATTACTGCTATCTGAAATGTTCAGCCTGCTCTGTAATGTACTGGAGAAGTATCATATGAAGTAACTTCAGATCATCCTTTAGACTGAGACAGTTTGGGGAATTTCTCTAAAGCATTGCCAATGCTATGTCAATACTACTTCATATGAAATCAAGATATTATTGTGGTTTAACATCAAATATGCTTAGTATTGACTGCACAGGTTTTATTTGATGTTGAGGACCAAGAAAATAGAAAACTAGCAAAGGAACCAGCCGCCAAGGAAAAGTACAAGATAGGAAGGCCTTGGGCTACCTAATTAATTCTTAAACTTATTGACTAAATAATATTTAGTAATATTACTACTGAATTTTTTTTTATTCACTAAGTACCTTCTGACAGAAAAGTGGGAAATATCACCAGCCGATCTCCAGTAAGTCTCTTATTCTGTAAAGGAATAGAACCTTCCAGTCTTGAACTGCAGCTCGCCCCAGTGGTAATTGCTCAGCACATAAACCAGTCTTCCACCTGCTGCAGCTTCTGTAAAGACAGGCATACACTGTGTGACTTTTTTTTTTTTTTTTTTGGCCCATTTTGAGACTATTTTTCACCTGTGTGTCATGCATCGTGTAGTATACATGGGGTAATGAGAGGCGATTAAGACCTCATGACCATCTCCCGATCAACGGTCGTATGGTCACAAGAAAATCAAACCTGTTTGAAATCCTGGTCACCCCTCGTGAGGGTATCTCACTGATGAAGCAGTGTCACAAGCTGATTTAACGCAACCTCTCACGCTGCGCATGCGCAAACACAGAAATAGAAGTGAAAAAGACAGAGCAGCATGGCAGTGCAGTGTGGGATCTGGACACAGATTGCAGTCTCCCCACTTCCGGGTTCCTCTTACATTTCCGGAAACAAGAACACCACGTGTTGTGTATGGACGCACACTGTGAGCAATCAGGTTACATCAGCACGTCGGGCATATAGTGTGAGAACATGCATTATGAGCTACGAACTTCTAACTCCTGCGATTCAGTCGCACAGTTTGAGCAGGAGCTGAATAACGCGACTGAAAAAATCGCAGTGTATGCCCAGCTTAAGAGTGACCCTCCAGCTCACTGTGGATCTCCAGAGCAGATCAAGTGCTGCAGTCCACAAAGGTGGAGACTGAGAGTTATCATTCCATAGGATGATATGATTTTGGTTAAGTAGCTGAATGATATAAAACACCAGTGCATCAGCAACCTAGCCAGCTAGCCAACATAGAGTAAAAACCATAGACAGCAGAAAAAATAAACGCAGACTGTTCGATATGACTCCACATGAACAACTGATTGACTGAGGTGGATCATCCACTAGTAAACTTATGGTGTCAATAATAAGTTGCCATATGTATTCAGGAAAACGGTCCAAGTAAAGTGTGTTTGGGGAAGCCGTGCGTTGTATATCAGGCCAGTAAAGTATGGAGACAAATTTGCCTCACAAAGGTAGCAAGTACGTATGATATGATCCACAAGGGTAAACTAAGCCTTACAAATGTTCTGTGATTTATGTGTAACATTTAAGGACTCCCGCATGTGCTTCAATCCATACAAAGATATGAAGCAATCTGACCACATGTAAAACTGTTTTACTAATGCATATATCCAAACCTGAATCAACACTGATCATGTACGCAAAATTTATGAAGTTCAACTCATGAATCTGATCATTTTCTTGATGTATGCATTTGTAAAAGAGTTTTACATGTTGTCAGATTGGTTCATATTTGTGTGTGGATTCCCTACTTTACTGGCCTAATATACAGTGCACGGTTTCCCTTCTCAAGGATTGTTCTGTCTCCAGCCTTGGTGGGGCTGTTCTCATATTGTTCCCTTGCCATTAAGAATACACCTTGGATGGTTCAGTGGAGAACAGCTGGTTTATTTTCCTGGCTTCTGTTCCTATATCTCTTCGCTTTGCAGTTTTCAAAGACTCCGGTATGGACAGTTTGCTGTACTTCTTAGGCATCCCTTTCTTCATCACACTTCTCTACATTACAGATAGTTGGCTGCCTTCCCAATGTGTTGCCTTGAGTTTATCTAGTCTCCTCCTCCATGTAGAGTACTACTGCTTTTGGCTGTTCATCTTGTAGCCAAGCATCTGAAGGACCACTGCTGTATTTCTTTTAATATTGGCTCTGCCCTGCTGTCAAATTAAAGAGAAAATCGGATCGTCTTCTGAGAAACATCTTTGGATCGTCTATTGCTGCCTACCTGTGCTTTAATAACAATCTATATTATTCATATGAGAATTCTCATTTCTGTTCAAATCTGGTTCCTGTACGTTATTTGCCTCAATTTACATTTGAGGTGTGAGCTACTGGGACCTATTATACAGAATTAATTTATTTGTAATAGTGGGCGGGGCATTTGTTTGTGTAGTGCCTACATACTTTATTTAGTGACTGGACTCTGGATATTTGTTCTCACATGTATAAATGCCTGTGTGTATTGTGGTGGTGCTAACCAAGACCACTGGTTGAGTGACCAAAGCCCCAGTTATCCTTTGACCTCTGAGCCACAGATGGCTGGTTATAAAGGGAGCATACATTCCCTTATTGAACATGGTCAGTGCACATGATGGGTGAGCGTTGTATGCCGTGACTGTACAACACACTATGCTTGTGTTTGCCATTGCATAATGTGACATTGGGGGGTGGGGGCACTACAAACCCAGCTGACCTCCGGTCTCTTGCTCTGCTTTCTTCCTCTAAGTGTTGTGAAGACTCCCACCACCCCTGCATGCATTGTTTCAGCCATCCCCTGCTCATCTCCCTGCACGTTTTCCATGCTGAGCAAGACTGTCATGAGTTCAAATGGGCTGACTCATTTACAGTTTAATAATTAATATTTATGCAAGTAAAGTCACGAGCACAGATTTTTTTTCTGCAGTGCAAAATTTTGCATCATTGGATAAACATCAGAGAATGCGTATATGTTTGTTTTTCTTCATTGCAGTCACCGCATGCTCCTTTCAAGGCTAACACACATAGTGATTCACTAGAGTCAAACACACAGATACGCATGCACAAAAACACATGAATACACACCAAATCTCCAACATCCAGAAGACACAATACTGTCAGTTATTTTGTCTCCTACTAATGTGAAAACAACAAGAAGAAAGAAAGGAAGGGTAAAAGCTGCCAGTATTTTTGCATTTTTATGTGCATGATGGTGTGCTAGTTGTTCTTCAGCAAGGAAGGAGGGACAAGAAGACTTGTAGAGGTTTGCTGACCCAATAGGTCTGGAAGAATTGCAGCCTCAGTGTGTACAGAGATACGAGAGAGAGATGGTATTTGTTCTGCTGACATCCTAGTTAACTCTCTTTGGCTTAGCTACAGTTCACAATGACCTAAAAATCACCAAATATCCATGTAAAGGTAAGCTCTCCATCACACAATTGCTCCAAAAGGTAGTCCTGTGTGATGAGCGTTTTGAGTATACAATAAACCTGTTCTGAATAGTATGTTGCAAAGGGTCTATCAGATTCTCGTGTTGCATGAAGCAACACTCATAAGTCAGCACTCATTATCAATGCGTATTCAGATTGCAGGATGAAGCTCCAAATCCCTGTTAAAGCTATCTAAGTCACTTATGTAACAGTACAAGTGGAAATGCATGACTGCATAACTGGGTGCAGTCTGCAGGGAAAGGCGTAATGGTTAAGTCACATTTAACAAAGGGCCTGTTTGTGCTGCAGAATTCAGCAGAGTTTTTGGATCCTCTCAGCTCTACCATAAACACATCTGTGCAGTCTGCCATGCTGCCACATATTTTTAATGTGTGAATATGACCAGGGGATGCAAGGTTTTTGGGAGCTGATCACATAAACCAGGTTTTCACAGATTCCTTTATTTGACCACCAGCGATTTGGGGTTGGTCTGGCTGAGATGGATTATTTTATGATATACCCTGGGATCTGCCAAGTCAAACATTTGTTTTGTCTTGACTCTAGAGTCAGCTTACTCACTGTTCTTGTAGGTTACAGTATTGATATTCACTCATTTGATATACTGCTGACTTTGCCCTTGAAGATATTTCTGTGTAATTCAGTTTACATTCATTGTCCATCTGCTGGAAGCAAATGTGTCAATTGCTTAACGTGTGTGCAGTCTGCAGTGGGCATTGCTGTAATAAATTTGGGAGCTATTTACTGCAACAGGTACTGATTCAGCACATCTGCTGCTCTTTTCACATACTCGCCACTGCACATAGATCAGCCTTGTAGAATGTATGTCACTGAGGTCTGTCCAGCTGTCTCTATGCCATACATGTTTTTCTGAATCTGAACAACACCTGGCACCGATCTGAAATCCTCCAGGGGACAAGGAAAACACTTTTTAAACATGTTATTATTTTTAATGGCAGATGTGCTGCTACCAAACAGAAATGTGTCAGGAGAAAAGCAGTGTGCAGTTTGATCTTTTAACTCCAAAAATCAGCTAAGATTGACACGCTTGGTTAGAATATTTGAAGTCACAAATGTGTGTTAGACAGATGTCACAAGGCCCCGAGGCACATGAGGCACATGCACATGGCCTCTAGTGAGGTCAGCTGCCCATTGCCTCTGGTCGATCCCAGCAACAGTCGCCTGGGATTTGGTGCTGTATAAATAAAATTGAATTGAATTGAATTGGTTCTTTGGGACTCTCGTCCTTCTGCTGGGTTGGATACACAGTTGTTGCCAAAATGTGTGGTCTCAGGTACTCTTTTGGGCTGTGGATGGCCCGATCTCCTGGATCTATCTCTGTCTGCCTTTGGCTCCTGGGGATTGTTATTGCAACTAGCCACCCTTGTAATCAAGTACATTTTGTAATTTCTCTCTCTCTCACACACAGTCAAGGAACTTTGGCACAACGGTGCATTCAGATCATAATTCTGATGGCAAAATGTGCCAGACATTACAGGTTTTTTTTTTTTATTTCTAACTTTATAGCAAATGAATTTATCCTCTGTATTTGTAATATAGGACTTTAGAAAAACAAAACAAAAACTTTGTCACTTTGTCCCAAGCTTGTCCACCTCCATGTCCCACGTGTAATAAACCAAAGGTTTTGTGCATCTGTCTGCTTGTTCACTGGTTCTCCTGCTTCTTTGCAGATGTGTGTTGCTGTCCAAAGCTGGTGCATCTGCCTTCATTCAACCTGAAGACTGTGAAGATAAAGAAGTAAAGAGCAGTTTCTCCTGTAATGTAGATGGTGAAATGGGATCATAATTCTTTTGCTTGTTAGATTAAATTCATTTGCCAGTGCTACTGATAAATGATTTGTTTCATCTTCACGATGGGAATAGATGGAACGGATAAAAGAGATGCAGCAACATTTTTCATTTCACACTTGACTTGAAATGGCGACACTTTGGTCGCCAGCCTGGAACTCTGATGATATTTAATGAAAACACTGTGATGTAAGATAAAAACTGCTGCTGGAAAATTTTCACTTGATGCGGTGGAGCGTGTGTGTGAATTTTTTCGTTTTGTTTTGGGGGTGTTTTTTTTTTTTGTTTTTGTTTTTTCTCTAAAAAGTGACAGCTTTCTGATCTTAGGACATGATAGAAAAGCATGTCAGCTGCTTTTTTTTTTTTCTCTGTTGGGTTTAAATTCTAGAATTAAGTAATAATAGCTGGTAAACTCTGTTAGCCACTGTAATAATTCCAGATGTTTTAAGCCTGAATTTGTGTTGTGGTCCCATTTGCCATCTTTCCAAGCTGCTTGTAGGCTGTCTTGCAGGCCAAGGTGTCAGTCCAAGCTAGTCCTTTCAAAATTTACTAATCATTTAATCTACAATGTGCTTGTCCATCACAATCCACGACAATCAGATCTACTCAGCTGAAGGTAAAAGGGTGTATCTTCACATTTGGGAAGTGGGACCTATTCATTACACTCCACCCCCTCCTGGTCACTACTGCATGCTTTCTTACTGCAGATTGCACCACCTATACAACATTTTGGCTTCTTTTTTGAATATCTCTCATTGAAGTTGAACTTTAGTGACACATCACCGCTCCATGTGTCATACCTTTAAATTCAAATTTGCACCAGCTGCTTCACCATCTTTGATTTTGCATGCAACTACATGATCCAGGGTATATGGGCCTTGATAATTTAGCTTCTTCAGTATTTAATTGTAATTATAGAAAAGGGAACCATGAATGTAATTTTACCCAAATAAGTTTTCCATTAATTTCAAATGAGATGGTGACTCAGCAGTTTGTTTTTTTCTGTTCTTGGAGCTTTTGGCATGCAAAGTCACATTTTTACTGGGAACTGCAGTTGTGCTGTTTGAGCAAAGAAGCAAAGCTGCTGATGTCTTTCAAATTTTATGCAGTTTAGTTGTGCCTGGTATCAAATGTTTGAATGATTGCATTTGTAAGCAGAGGGAGATGTTAGTGCAATGACCCCCAGCTCAATATTTTGGATTCAGTTGGCTGCAGAGTTGCACTGAGCTGACTAAAAGTTGTCTTTGTAATCGTGCTACCTCCTGTTTCCCCTTTTCATTGAGCCATTCCTCACACATTCTGGGTAGATTTCATTTTTGCTTCCACTCATCAATGTCTGTTCTAATTTTCCTTGATGGCATGTTTAAAAAGATTTGCATTACAAGAACATCACATAGGTTTTGAAAAATCTGCTGCTGCCTTGTTTCTTTGTTTTTCCTTTTGTTCAGTGTGTTTAAAAATTAAAAATAACAAAACCCTTATTAACACTGACAGAGATGATTACATTTATTTAGCCCCGGATAGGTCATGAAGCTCTTAAAACAAATGTTAATTTCCTGACCTTCTGTGATGAACATACCTCAGCTCACCTCCTTTGTTTTATTGTTTTTTTAAATGTTTTATTGATAAACTGGAGATGAGTTAATTTGAAGAGGGAAACTTGAAATGACTGTTTTGTTGTTGTTGTTTGTTTTTTAAATCAAGACTTCTGATCTATTGTTTGATTCAAATGACTCTTCTTAAAATATTATCCATATACATTCTGCTCCCGCTTTGTGCTTTCTTTTGCTGTTCAGGTTATGGAACTATTATGCCTGTCTAAACTTCAGTGACTGAGTCACTTGTTTTCTATGCAATCCAGCCCTGGCTAATTTGGTTGTAGCCCTTTGCTTCACATCTCTACAAACAGTTGAACACAATGAGGTCCAGAGTTTAAGTGGCTGACCCTTTGCAGCAGTCCTTCGTTCTGCCTTTGACTGCTAAAGCCATTTGAATAAATGGAAATGTTTGTGGGGGTTTTTTGTGTTTTTGTTTTTTTTATTGCCAACTACATAAAGGAACTGTTTTAATAAAGGTTGGAAATGCCTCTATTCTGTGTGACTTCTTAACATTTAATCCTAATATTTGTCATCAAAAACTTCCCCTTACCTACCAACACTCCAGTCGCTGTGATGTCAGAGTCAAGTTTATTGTCATTACACATGTATAAATACAGGGTAATAAAATACAGTTAAGTATACAGATGTTTATATTGCTATACAGAGACCAAATGAACAGATGAACTCCAGACAAATGTAGTGTTGTATACATATGTACAGATGTACCGAGTGCTATGAATATAGCTTTCACTACTTAAACAGTAGCAGAGGTGTAGCGCTCTGAAAAGACTATAATACTGAACAGTGTACGCTCTATAACAGAGACTATGCTATGTCAGTGTCCTGAACTATAGCAGTATCCAGTGTGAGCATATGGTGGAGGCTGAGAATGAATGACAGTCATGATCTTGGTCATCGGGAGGGATAGGGGGGAGGAGGGGCGTAGGAGGGTTGAGTAAGTGTGGATGAGAAGGTTCAGCAAGGGACTGAGTTCAGTACGATGACAGCTGTGGGGAAGAAGCTGTTCCTAAACCTGCTGGTTTTATTCTGAAGGGTCCTGTAGTGACATCTGGAGGGGAGGAGCTGGAAGAGTTCATTGGCAGGATGAGAGGAGTCCCTGAGAATGATGCGTGCCCGGTGTAGACATCTCTTCTTGTGGACATCCTCAATAGCAGGAAGTGGAGTCCCTATGATGCGTTGGGCGGTTTTCACCAGTTCCCATACCAGACCGTGACACAGTTGGTCAGGATGCTTTCTATTGCACAGCGGTAGAAGTTACCCAGTATGTCAGCAGACAGGTGGTTCTTCCTCAGTGTCCTCAAGAAAAAGAGGCGCTGATGAGCCTTCTTGACCAGGCTGGAGGTGTTAGTTGGCCAGGACAAATTCTCAGAGATGTGGGTGCCCAAGAACTTGAAGCTGAAAACCCGTTCAAAATGTATCAATTTACTTCCGTCCATGGTCCATCCGTAAACTGTCTTCTGTATATATATTAAAGTTAATATGAATTCTAAAAGTCTTCCAGAGCAGTAAGTCGTGAAATGGTGGGTAGGTAGAATAGGTCTTGAAATAGGCAAATATACTCATATTGAGTATGCAAGAAAGTGCTGAGATATTGGGGGAAACTAAAATCATCCATTCGCTTATCCTTTTCAGGGTCGCAGAGGGCGCTGGAGCCTATCCCAGCTGTCATAGGGCAAGAGGCGGGGTACACCCTGGACAGGTTGCCAGTCTGTCACAGGGCTAACACACAGAGACAGACAACCGTTTGTGCTCACATTCACACCTATGGGCAATTTGGATTAATCAATTAACCTATCCCCACTAACTGCATCTCTTTGGACGGTAGGAGGAAGCCAGAGTACCCAGAGAACCCACGCAAACACGGGGAGAACATGCAAACTCCACACAGAAAGACCCCGGCCTGATGGTGGAATTGAACTCAGGACCTTCTTGCTGTGCGGCAACAGTGCTAACCACCGTGCCAACTAAAACTAAAATCATAAGGTTGCCAATTTAAAAAGGAATGAACAGTCTTTAAATGTTATTTTAGTTTAAGTTTAATGAAGTGAGAGACCAAAAATCCAGAAAAAATAATTTGTAATAAATTTATCCGAAGTTCTGTGGTAAGATGAAACCAAAACTGTGCTGGACATGCTTTGTTTGGAGGAATAGAGATGCTGAATATGACCCAAACAACACCATCCCCACAGGCAAGCACAAAAGTGGAAACACTATGCTGTTATGCTAAAGGCAGAAGACAACGTCACTGTCTTCTGCACCAATGGACAGGGCCATGTACAGTAAAATCTTGAATGAGAATCTCCCACCCTCAGCCTGGATGCAATGGATTGTGGACAGAATGACAATGAACCAAAACATACTGACAACAACAAAGTAGTGCCTAAAGAAGATGCACATTAAGGTCATAGCTTGTGTCCAGACCTCACCAATAGTAAATCTTTATAGGGAGTTGAGGTTTGAAGTTATCAAGTGGCAGCCAGGGAACCTAAAGAATCTGGAGTGTTTCTGTAAAAAGGAATTGGCCAAAATCCCTCCTGGGATGTATACAAATTTGGTACGCAACTAAGAAAGGTGATATCGCTTGCCCACAAGTGTTTCTCCATCAGCTGCTAGCCATATTTTGCTTGGGTATCAAATCCTGATTTCATTCAATGAAAATCAATTATCAATTAATACATTTTATGGGACATGCTTTTTTTTCTTCAGGATTTTGGTTAATATTTTGTCTACCATAAAACTTATAGACTGTTTATCTCTTGATAAGAGAGAAAAACTTACAAATTCAGGAAGGGATCAAACATTTATACAGGGCTTTTAAAGCGGTCAATAGAATTTCAAAATTAATTCTGTATTATTTTTTGTTAACAGCCTAGTTGCTGTATTCTGGACTAAGGCTACGTTCACACTGCATGCAAAAGCGCGTCAAATCCGACTTTTTTGACCCTATGCGACCCATATCCGATCATGGTGTGACAGTGTGAACGGCACAAATCCGATATGTTCAAATCCGACCTGGGTCACTCTGGTATGTGGTACTGAATCCGATACATATCTGATGTTTTAGAAAGCGACTGCTGTTTGATGGTCATGTCGCATTAAATCTGTCTTTTACATCACTGACACAAGACAGACGCCGATTATCAGCGCCAGAGAAGACATCGCGAATGCTTCCGTCCATCCCGTGTAGATGTCAGTGAAACTGTTGGGAAGAGAGCGTTGGAGAAACGTGAACATTTTATTTATATTGTATAATCTGCAGATTCTGACAGAAATCTGCAACTATCCTTTGAAGCACCGCTCCTCTAAAACAGCAATAAGGATCATTAGGCCATATGTAAATAACAAAATAACTTAAAGAAAAATTGGGGAACGTAAAGTCCGAAACAAGTCTTTATATCTTAATATAAAGATATAATCAGTAAAACAATACTGATTACATCAGTCAAACAATACTGTTTGGTCTGGGTCTGAACAGAGCGCGTTGTGTGTGACGTCTTCTTTTGCACAGTGGGCCGCTTTGAGGGTTTACACAGGAGCACGTTTGCTGTCACATTTTATTTGTAGTGTGAACAAGCAGACAAAAAAATCGGATTTGATCAAAAAATCGGAATTGAGCTTTAAGACCTACAGTGTGAACGACTGCAACTCTCACAACCACTGTCCACACTCCAACTACACCTCACCTCACAGTAAATGATCATTTCCATTTTAAGCATTTCCAAATAATCATTTTCCATACTGCTAGTATAAATATACACAGTATAATGCCATCACTACAATATACATGTTTTACACACTCCTTTTGTTGTTGACATTTACAGGCTGTGTGCAAAAGGCCACACTCTTCAAATTCATGCCAACTAATATTTTTACGTCCAGTAGGTGTCCTGCTAGAGCAAATGAAGCTTCAAGAAGCTTTGCGCTGGGGTGAACCAATTGGATGAAAAGCTTCAGTGCTTCATGGAGCTTCATCTGCCCATCACTAGATTATACTATGAAAAAGGAAAAGTTTTTAATTAAATTGCTAAGCAGATAAACTACTCAGAAACACCACTATGTTTGAGCAGGAACAGGAAGTGATACTCTACCACAAAGCAAGCGAACACCAAGTGACAGCACCAACAAGATGTGTGCCACATTATAAATGTGGCACTTACTAAGGCACTCTGTCTTCTGCAGTTTGAGCCCGACCTCTGTCTGAACTCTGTTTTGAACCTGAACTGAATCTGAAATTGACAAGCTGTTGCACACCAGTGCTCATTTCACAGCTGGAATGTGACAGTCCAAACACTTTCCAAACAGATTCCAAGATCATCAGTTCAAACAATTGCACATAAATGCTTACAAGTTATTTGGATATGTCACCACTATATGCCAAGGTCTGCAAGACCCAAACTGTCACCCTCAGATAAGAAGAAATTGGTGAGTGAGCCCAAGGACAACCAAGGAGCACCCAAGGATAAGGACAACCAAACAGTCAAAAAAATCACTAAAAGCCCCAAATTATGACGGTATTTGTGATGACTGTACGTAAACTTCTGACCACAACTGTACTTTCCGCATCTGTGTGCATGTGAGGTAGTGTAGACCAAGTGGCTAGGAAGGCGATAAGTAGACAGCATCAACATCAGTTTCTTTTAAGTGTACTTTTATTTTCGGCATCTCTATTATACCATTTTAAAACCTGGTAGGTAGTGATGGTCCGCTTGAAGCTGAAGCTCCGGTGCGTGTGTCAAAAAAATCAACACACTGCTTCAGAAGCACTGTGTCGAAGCTTGATTCGTTTGGCCAGAGTCACGTGATCAGTGACGTCCGAAGCTTCATTTAGAACCTAACTGCTTCGGTGTCTGATTCAATGGTTTATAAGGAAGCGAATCATTCGCGGGATTTGTGGTGTTTTGATGGTGACAGATAGCAAACCACTGATCATTCCATTGAGAGATTTGGAGCCAGCGAGGAATAGAGGAGGTTCTGTTGTGTGGGAGAATTTTGAGTTGATTTTGGTCAGTTGGGTGGGTTTTCCAGCTTTGTGTTCTGGCCGTTTGCTTTTGTTTTGTGCGTGTTTATTATATCTTATAATGGGAAAAAACTTAAAATGTCAAAAAAAAATCTGCTTTCATAGTATAAATACCATTAAATAACTTTAGAAAAACTTCCACTTGACTCTTTACATGTAATGTTATAAAAATATATATTTTATTGTTTAATTAATCTGAAAATGTTAGTCTGCCAAATGTGCAGCAATGTAATCTATTTATTCTCTTCAGCTGATAGTTTGTGGGGCCCAGGTAGACTGTATAACTGCATCTCTACCAGTTTCTCTGCATTCCAGCCTCCTCTGTTCCATGTGAAGGGATTTGCCTTAAGGCAGGAGAAATGATCTCCACGAAAAGGAACAGGTTCGGCCATCGCACAGTGGAACAAATTCTCTTCTTAAATAAAAATGAGAAAGAGCTACTTTAAATGCATCATGTTTTTGTTCATAAGCATTTTCCCTTTCCATTTCACAATCAATTCTACCTCCAGGTCAAAAATATGTCTAGGAAAATTTCCCTAATATATAATATTATATATATTATATATGCTCACAGCAGAAGCATACTCCACAATGTGTTGTACATTATCATATGTATATTATATGTAACGTGGTATTTTTCAATTATTGTATTTACCAACATCAAGAAGTCACAAGCAAAGAAAGACCACGCCATGGTGCATGTTTAAACAAGAAGAGTTTACTGGTCAAAATTATTTATTAAACAAATAAACCACATTTTCTTAACCTCCCAAAAATAAACTTTCAAAGCAACGGCGGCCCAATATCAGTCATAATGAAGCAGTTGGTTTTATTTTGTGGATTCAAGCTGCTCTTCGTATTTTTGGCCACCAGATGTCACCGGAGAGGACTGTGTTGAAAAGCTTCGAGTAATGAACCGTTTTTCAATACAAGCTTCAGTGCTTCAGAAAGCTTCATTTGGCCATCACTACTGGTAGGCAAAATCTCACTTGCTTTCAACAGGACTTTACACACACCTGAACCTCATTAGTCTCTACCATTGAAAAATAGGTTGGAACAAACACTACAATTCTAATCAAAAAACAGGAATGCAATTATGCATCCAGTCGACAAACTAATTTACCCAGCTAAATGGCCTGAAAAGTAAAACACTGCATACAATACAACTAAAAATAAAATAAATAATACTATACAAAATTAAAAACCCTCTAGTTGGTTGTACCCAGTTGGGCACCAATGACATCATGACCCTATATAAACAAGTACTGGGGCGGCCCCTCCCACGCACCTGTTTTAGATCTAGGACCTGAACAAATGGATAAACATGGTAAGTATAACCAAAGCAACATAAGCAAACATAATTTGTTAGAAATTGACCTGTGAACAGAAGAAAATTCAAAAGACTTGATGGTTAGTATAGTATTTGCTTTAGAAATATATGCATGGATGTAATGGATGTAACCAATTCTACCACAAACTAACCCGGGAAAGTATGTAAAGCAAAGTTACACCAGCAATGTCTAAATTAAAGCATTATGGTCAACTGTAAAAAAACAAACAAACAAACAAGGGATAAATTATCAATATGGTAGAGGGAGAAGTGATAAATGAGTTCAAGCATAGCTACTTTGTCACAGTGCACCAGAGGGTCCCAGTAATTATGTTTATCTTCAAAATCTGAGGTTTTGTAACCGTCATTTGCTAAGACACAAACTGCATATGGGCTGAAAAACCAGAATGGACATTGAATGTGAAAAGCAGCTGTCTGTTTCTTCTTACATGTGTACCAATAATCTTTAAATGGGCGGAGACAAACAAATATGCATTATGTCATCTTGTCCATGTGCACTAAAACATAGTCAACATCTCCATGACCATGGTATACTGTTGTGAACTGGAATCTTATACATTATATTGCCAAAAGTATTCATTCAGCCATCCAACTCACTGAATACAGGAGTTCATCATTTCCATGGCTACAGGTGTATAAAATCAAGCATGCTTCTACATGCCTAGGTGGATAGCTCTCTGGGGCTCAGTGAATTTCAGTGCCAGGATGCCACCTGTGCAGCTGTGAAATTGTGTCCACTTGTGAAATTTCTTTATTACTAAATATCAGTCAAATAGTCAACTATTAGCAGTTTTATAATAAAGTGGAAACAACTGGGAAGGACAGCAACAGTCATTAAAATAGTAGGCGATGTAAAATCACAGAGCGGGGTCAGCGACATCACTACAGACCTCCAAAGTTCATGTGGCCTACAGACTGGCTCAAGAACAGTTCATTGAGCGCTTCATGCAATGAGTTTCACTGGCTGGGCAGTTGCATCCAAGCTTTACATCACCAAATACAATGCAAAGCATCTGATGCAGTAGTTATAAGGCACACCACTAACTGATTCTAGAGCAGTTGAGACACTTTAACAGGTACATGGCAGAGTGGGGCACAGAAAGAAATGGGCATGAATACTACTACTGTCTACTGGTAGACAAAGCAGTTGCCCAAGACTGCAACAAGACCAGACATAAGAACAGTCATTTTTTACTATTCACACTACATTTCTCATTTATGTATTGATCAAACTTATATTTTGATTTCTTTGATTAAGAATAGCAGTGCTTTGTTATTAGGAAACAGGGAGAAGCTCTGTTTTAGCACTGATCATTTTTACTAACATCAGGACCTTTTAGTCTGTCTTGGCTGTGATGTGAAGGCAATCTCTTTCTGTCACAGGTCACTCACACACATACATCTATCTATCCATACATCCATACATCTATCTATCCACACACACACACACACACACACACACACACACACACACACACACACACACACACACACACACACACACACACACACACACACACACACAATAACAAGAAGGTTCAGCAGTTCATGGCAAAACTTAGGCAACAGTGCAGATCACAGTGCTATAACTGCATGAAGGGCCTGAGCTCAAACTAGCTGGGGTCTGCGTGGCATTTCCATATTATGCATGTACCATGTGGGTTATCTCATGTACTGTGCCTTCCCACAGCACAAGACATACTTATTAGATTATTTAGGTATTCTAAATTGCTGTGAATTCGAATGTTGTCTCGTTTTATAGCGTTACCTGTTTCTGAGAACAACCATGTATGTATGTGTTGGGGTAAGCCACTAGGTGGCGACAAATAATCAGCATTACTAGTATAGTACTTCGACTTCCATTGTGTCATTGGTCTACTTCAATACGCACATGTAAATAGAACTGAAATAAGAACATATAAGAACCCAGTGTGTCATATATTATATCTTAGCCTGATTAAATCAAGTAGATTAACGATTGCTTATCTAGTTTGTGGCTTGCTGGCACCAGAGGTCAGAATAGAATGGCCAGACTGGTTCCACAGACAGTGTGACAAAGGATTATAGAGACTGTACATACAAAAAAGGGGAACTGGGACAGAGTAGAGACGCCTGGGGAAATTAATGTCATAAAGCAGAATGTCTATGTTGTGACATTCTGTACAACAGAACAGTTTTTTGATTAATCTTTTAATAAATCCATATTCTTTGATCTTTGAAAACGTTTCTGTAGCTTGTTTAAATATTATTTCATTTCATTTGTTTTTATGTGTTTCAGTTGGTTGGGCCACATACCATCGAAGTCATTTAAATATTATAAGGTACGGTGAGATAGCTAGCTGTATCCTTTAGTGTCGTTTTACACAGCAGTGAGCTGACTGCATCTGTGATGTCAAATGATTTAAAGCAATACATGATTTAATTTGTACTTTGTGCGTGTCTGTTTTTATTTTTACTTCCCCCCCCATTCTTTACGTCATTATGAGTGTGCTACCATAGCTGGAAAAAAGTGGGCGGATACTTTTTTTAAATTGCATATTCACTTGTGGGTTTTGTTTTTTTTTCCACGATTAGCTTTCAGTGGAGGTCATTGCCCTGAGCGAGCCGATCACTGACTGCTGTGTTTTTGTAGGAGATTTTATATGACAAAGGTTTTACATCAATGCGAGAGATGTCTGTAAACAACACAAAAGGACCTTGTGAGGGCAACCTAATCAATCTAAATTTTACGCACAGCTTTTTGCCGCCCGTCTTTATCACCGTGTTCATTGTCGGGACGGTGTCCAATATCTGTGGACTGAGAAGCGTATGTGTGAGCTGGAAGAAAAACGGAAACATCAACATCTTCATGTTCAATCTCGGGGTGGCGGACCTGCTGTATCTGTTTACCCTGCCGTTCCTCGTCTACTATTACGCGCGTGAGAGTGACTGGCAGTTTGGCCAGCCTTTCTGCAAGGTGACGCGCTTCTGCTTCAACCTCAACCTTTATGGCAGCATCGGCTTCCTTACCTGCATAAGCATCTATAGGTACCTGGGCATTGTGCACCCGATGAAAGTGATGGGGAAAATCACCAGTCGCCACTCTCTGGCCATAAGCGCTCTGGTCTGGGTTTTGGTCATTATTCAAATTACTCCTGATATGTTCTTTGACAAGAATGATGAAAAAAAACCAAACTCGTGTTTTGACACCACCTCAACCAACCTGACCAGATACTACCTGCCATACAGCATCAGCTGGACGGTCACCGGGTTTGTCCTGCCTTTGGTCATCATTTTGGGCTGTTATGGACACATCGTGGTGGTTCTGGGAAAGAACGCCAATGTCAACCCACTGCTGAAGCAGCGATGTTTGAAACTGGTCGTGATTCTGGTCATACTTTTCTCCGTCTGTTTCATTCCCTACCATATATTTCGAAATTTAAATCTCACTACCAGGATTTTGAAACAAGATGGGCTTTGTCACCACCTCTTCGACGACATCTACATTGCACACCAGGTCGGCAGATTCCTGGCTTGTCTAAACAGCGCGATAAACCCGCTGATTTATATAGTAGGAAATGATGATTTCCTGACTAAGTTTCAAGACTTCAGTAATCGGACCAGGATGTCTCTTGCCGGACTCAAAAGCGCAATTATTTACCGCAAACCCATAGAAGCGGACGTGGATTTACCCGCAGACATGTGCACCAGTTTCGACAAGAGGAGTGGATAGGGCGCAGAATCAGTTTACGCGAGTTGCTCGTCTATACATGTCACGCACCGCCAGCACTTCCACAGATCCGTGAACAAAGTACGTGACTGCGACTGATGATTGTGCTTAAGGGAGGACTGGCGAGGGGTAGGTCACTGAGGTGTCAGTGCACAGAGAAAGTCAAGTGTCCGGATGGTTCCCTGGATGTTACCGAAAAGACTTAAAGCTGAAGCTCCAGCTCATATACCTCTATTTTTGAACTGTTCCAAGTGTTAAGCATTGTAACAACTTATATATTTTTATTTTCTGCGTATTTAGTAAGCCTCAAATCTTTCTTCTGTACAGTGCAGCAGGAAGTATGCTGTTGACACTTATTTGTGTTATGTGCTACACTGCTTTGGACTGTTAGATGAAGCTTTGATATACTTCACCATGAGTTGTATTTTTCACCTCAACATGTAACCGACTCAGACTCAAACCATAAAAGGGATTTTAACAGCACTTGTTTTAAGAGTCTGGCACAGCCTAATTACTGCCGTTTGTTTAGAGAAAACGGACACAATACAGCAACAGCTATGTATGAAACTGGAGTGGACAGTCTGAAGTAGAAATACCACTAAAACTTTTCAAGTGCTCTCTTATTTCTTCTTCTTTTTTTCTTTAACCTAAATAAAAAAGTAATATCATCAAATGAATCCGCGTGTCACGAAGGTGAAATAATCTAATTATATCTCATACAGATGGGTAGCAAAGGCGATGCACATTATGCGGAACCCTCACGCGGTTCCATTGAAGTATGCGTGTCAAACATGCACCGTGGGAATAAAAGTTGCTGGGTTTCAGTCTGGTCCACTGTGTTGCTTTGCAAAATTTGAAAATCACAGCGAAGAATTAATAACGAATATACTGCCATCTCTGCTATGGGGAAACCACCATTACACAGGAATAAGAATACGGGCAAATATAGGCTACATGGGCTACAGTCAAGTATTTTTATACTGAAAAACGCGAAACTGTCTGGTTATTACATTTGCAAAGGTCTAACTTGTAGACCCCCCCCAAATTCTACAGACATAATAGCATTATTATTATTTTTATTTCGTTTTTAAAGACGCACTTTAAACACTAGTCCTCTGTTTTTCAAATGGTTGCTTTATTACAATCAGGATTTTGATCATCTTTACAATAAAAGAAAGTGTGACATGGTCTGGTTTTTGTTGGGTCCTTTCCTGGTTATTGTGATTATTGTGAGGTTATTGTATTACAAGTTTTTAGTTTACTTTTCATTGTTATTCTTGAGCTCTAGTTTTGATTTATTATTATGTTTCTAGGATTATTCTAGGACTATTCTAGTCTGGTGTTTTAGAAATATAATAATGGATTCTTTGTGTGTTAGTTGAACGTAGCCTCTCCTGTGCTTTTTCTATGTTTAATTAATTGTGCATGTCTTATCTTTAAATCTAGTTAGCAGGACTGTTTTAAGGTTTGGGGCCCAGATAAGAGAAAAAAAATCCCTTTTGGCCCGACCACTTTACTATTGCAAACCATGCCAGCCCTAAATCTGTAACACTTTGCAGACAAGGATCAATATTCTGTTTAAATAGATATTTTTATTTTATGCATGACTGATGAAATGTGTGCAAGTCATTTTTTACATTTTAATATTTTTATTGATAACATTACATTAAAAATATTTATTTATTCATTTATTTATTGTTTATTTATTTTACAGTGATTGGTACTTTACACAAAATATAACTATAAAATATAAATACAAATATATGTTAACTTTTTGGATGGAAGAGTATTTAAATTCTTATCTATAAAATGGTGAAAGTATTTTTTTTATAATATTAGGTATTGGAAAACATAACTTAAATAATCCTTTGGGTAATAATTAAACAAAGTATAGCCAAACAAAATAAGTTTAAATGTGATTTTGCAGCAGTCACAGGCAGTGTGCAAAACATATGCAGAGCAATGCACACTTGTCCAAAAATGCACTTTATGTGATGTTATAATGATAATGGATTATTAATTAAATTAATCAAATTAAAACATTAATAGTGCATGGGGAAAAAAGTCCCAAATGACATCCTGCAATTAGACATGTTTTGTTTTTTTTACTTAAAATAACTTACCTCATTCTTCACATATCAGTGGGGCTGGTTCAGTGTCAGGAGTGTGGGTGTGAGGATACAACAGCCTGAGCCAGAGGTTTGATCTGTTTGGCCTTGCAGCAGGTAGCAGATAAGTGATTTAGTACATTTAGTACAATTACGTGTTGGCTAAAATAACTCAAACACGTTATTTTTTGTTAGAAATTAAATATATTAGCTAATTAAGTCAAACAGTGTCTGTGGACTTTATTTGTTTCATTTCCCCCTGTCTCTTTTCTTTCTTTAAATACAGACTTCAATTTTAACTGAGCCATCCTAACGTCTTACTGCTCGGCATCAAGTGCACCTGGACCAAGCCAAACTGAAATAAAGAGGGTGGAGGCGAGGTCAGAGGCTGTTGATACAACAGAGCATGTTGTATCAACTAAATGGCAATGCTGAGCGCTTCTACAAACACTGGTGAAAAAACAGGTCGCTCAAAGGAGCCAGCATTAAACTTCAAAAAGTGACCCAAGTCTTCACTGTCTAAAAGCAATGTTTAATTAACAAACTGGACATTTGCTGATACTGGACCTGTCCTGGGTTTGTGCTCTTCAGAGTACGCACTTGGAGCACATGAGGTTGCCTGTTTGCAGTAAGCTCGCTTTCAGTCTTTGCTGGATTGTACTATTTGTACACTAACCACAATTGGTAACCCTGGATCTCCTGTTTGCAGTGCAGCTTTGCCTATTCATCTGTTTTGGCCAACGCTGTAGGAATGGTATTGAAGATGGTTGCCATAAACATTGAGGCTACAGATCCAGTGTAGCTTCTTTCTTTAGGAAAAATATCTGTATCAATAAATTATTACTAACCTAATGCCAAATGGGATAGTAATTTAAAGTGAGTGAGGATATTGTCTGTATTTTCAGTTTTGATAATCACAGTGGTGATACACACCATCTCTGACTGGAGTTTTAGGTTTTGTCAGTCAGCTAGGACAAAGACAGCCTGGCTCTGCCGAGGATCTCTGAGAACGTGAAACGTATTATAAAAGAGCTCTTTCAAACATTATCAGATCATGCTGGACTCCATGTGTCAGGTTGAAGTCCATGAATCTTGAGTCATCTTGAGTGCTGTTGTCATCAAAGCATTAGAAGGAAATTGAGATGGGTTACAGGTACACTCTTTAGGCATACTATTTTTAAGCCATTTTAAAAAATAGTTTATTTATCGCACTGAGAAGGTCCAAGTTGGAGAAAGGGCCCAGCCAGGAACCTGTTTGCTGTGAGGTGACAGCACTAACCACTGCAACACCCTGACATTTTTAACATGTTCAGCTAAGAGTGTTCAAATTTGTATAATTTGGCAGGAAAGTTTGTATTAAACATAAATTACATTTATCCAGTGGTCTCAATGTATTTTTGATGTCCTTCAGTAAATACCTGTTTCTTTAATGCCTTTCACAAAAGCACCATACATTTCTTTCCAGATGTGGAGCAACTTGGCAGTAAGCCCAGCTGCTAGTTATGTCATGTGCACATTTTCAGGAAAGGGTGTGCTTACAGTGGGGCAAAAAAGTATTTAGTCAGCCACCGATTGTGGAAGTTCCCCCACCTAAAATGATGACAGAGGTCAGTAATTTGCACCAGAGGTACACTTCAACTGTGAGAGACAGAATGTGAAAAAAAAAAATCCATGAATCCACATGTTAGGATTTGTAAAGAATTTATTCGTAAATCAGGGTGGAAAATAAGTATTTGGTCAATAACAAAAATACAACTCAATACTTTGTAACATAACCTTTGTTGGCAATAACAGAGGTCAAACGTTTACTATAGGTCTTTACCAGGTTTGCACACACAGTAGCTGGTATTTTGGCCCATTCCTCATTTTGGATCATTGTCATGTTGGAAGACCCAGCCTCGTTTCATCTTCAAAGTTCTCACTGATGGAAGGAGGTTTTGGCTCAAAATCTCACGATACATGGCCCCATTCATTCTGTCCTTAACACGGATCAGTCGTCCTGTCCCCTTGGCAGAAAAACAGCCCCATAGCATGATGTTTCCACCCCCATGCTTCACAGTAGGTATGGTGTTCTTGGGATGCAACTCAGTATTCTTCTTCCTCCAAACACGACGAGTTGAGTTTATACCAAAAAGTTCTACTTTGGTTTCATCTGACCACATGACATTCTCCCAATCCTCTGCTGTATCATCCATGTGCTCTCTGGCAAACTTCAGATGGGCCTGGACATGCACTGGCTTCAGCAGCGGAACACGTCTGGCACTGCGGGATTTGATTCCCTGCCGTTGTAGTGTGTTACTGATGGTGACCTTTGTTACTTTGGTCCCAGCTCTCTGCAGGTCATTCACCAGGTCCCCCCGTGTGGTTCTGGGATCTTTGCTCACCGTTCTCATGATCATTTTGACCCCACGGGATGAGATCTTGCGTGGAGCCCCAGATCGAGGGAGATTATCAGTGGTCTTGTATGTCTTCCATTTTCTGATGATTGCTCCCACAGTTGATTTTTTCACACCAAGCTGCTTGCCTATTGTAGATTCACTCTTCCCAGTCTGGTGCAGGTCTACAATACTTTTCCTGGTGTCCTTCGAAAGCTCTTTGGTCTTGGCCATGGCGGAGTTTGGAGTCTGACTGTTTGAGGCTGTGGACAGGTGTCTTTTATACAGATGATGAGTTCAAACAGGTGCCATTCATACAGGTAACGAGTGGGGGACAGAAAAGCTTCTTACAGAAGACGTTACAGGTCTGTGAGAGCCAGAGATTTTCCTTGTTTGAGGTGACCAAATACTTATTTTCCACCCTAATTTACGAATAAATTCTTTACAAATCCTACCATGTGAATTCATGGATTTTTTTTTTCACATTCTGTCTCTCACAGTTGAAGTGTACCTCTGGTGCAAATTACTGACCTCTGTCATCATTTTAAGTGGGGGAACTTGCACAATCGGTGGCTGACTAAATACTTTTTTGCCCCACTGTATGTAGCCTATAACAGCTCGGTCACGTAATTTCATAGTAACAGCACATTCCTTGCCTGTATAACATTTGCATGGTTTTCAATGCAAAAGCTCAGTAGAATAAAAAACACACATTTATAGCTTATCGTAAGAGAGTCTAAGGAACAAAAAGAAAAACAAAACAAAAGAAAAACAAGTTGCGAAGAAATGAATTAACAAGGTCTGACAGTAAGCATTACATCTGCTGATGTCATCTATTGTTAAGTATTCTCTGGAACTGCGACGTTAATGGGGTCTAACTTCCTATCTTAAGCAGCACAATAACATAGGAAGTTAAGGGCAAGGAACATGGGTCTGGCTTTCGTATAAGAATTTCACTAAATGACTTATCAGATCTGTGACCCATACTCGCATAGCAGCCAGTATGTACGTACCAGGCTTGTTAGACTAACCACTTGAGCTTTGGCTGCTATCACACCAGGACTGTTTTATAAACAGGAACATAACACAATGAGGATTTATATTTTCCCAGTATAACATTTTCCTGGTGGACTGAAGTGTACACAGAAGACACAAGTGCCTTGAGATATTTGACTAAAGTTGAAACAAGAATTGTGAACTGCTTCTTGATTCTGCAAAAACAACATGCACAACTTCCTTTCCCACCAGAATATTTTGTAAAACACCTCTCTGTAGGAAGTAATATATTGTCTGCTTTATGGCAATAAATCGCTGTAGTATGGAGGATCTTTTTCCTTTGAGGTTACAAATCATCATGATTCTCCCATCTCAAGCATATATTTGAATGGATCTCCCCACTCTGAATCTGAAACTGAATATTATGATGTGGAAAGAAACCAAGAGACAAAAATTCCTCTTTCTGAATGTGTACTTTATGTTCTTTTGGTGTTTGAGAAGGATCCAAACAAACGAATGTTATTACAACAGATAAATATTACCATCTGGCAGATTTTTCCTGGGACATCATTTCTAATTCTGTAAGCAGAGTCTGGTAACAAAAACAGAAACCAGCCTGATGGGTGTGTAGGAGAAGTTAGAGGTAGCAACAACATGATACAGCTGCAGCCAGAGACCACATGCCACAGGAACACGTTCAGTGAGAGACTACGATTACCATAAAGCACCACTGAACGACACAGGAAATCATTCCTCCCTGTGGCCATCTCCCTGTACAACTCCTCCATCTAATGCACTGTAAACACGGCAATAGCTACATCTTTTTGCACACGCTCCTTTCTACTTGGTAATGTTGCTGTCTATTTTTCTTGATATTTATTTATAATTATATCTGTCAACCCTGGATATTTATTATTTGGTAATTTGTTTTTGTTTTTGTTTCTCTTTTTCTTAATGTTACTGTACTGAAGCAACTGTAACCCACATAATTTCCCTAGGGATTAATAAAGTATTCTTATTCTGATAGCAAATAAATTTGTCATGCAAATATTTTGGAAAATTAGAAATGGTCCACTTGTGACCTCGTTATATTGCTGCTTCACATTTTTGGTATCTTTTTGGAACTTAAAATTCTTCCAGATTCAGACTATTTGTCATTTCTAAAAAGAAATCAGCTCAGATGGGTTCAACCCTTGCGATCCAGATTTGGATAAGGGTGTAAGAAAATGTATGGTTATGTATAAAGCATACTGTCAGGGTTCCTGGGTCGGTGACCCAGTGTTTTCAGTTCACACTCACTGTTTATCTACTGCCTGTTCCACTTCCTGTTTTATTGTGTTAGCCTTGGTCTGTGTGTATTATGTTCAATCCTCTTCCCATTATCATTAGTTCATTATGTTCAGCTGTGTACTCACCGGTCCCTCATTATCATCATTATCACCAGTCTGTGTATTTAAGCCCTCTGTTCTACTTCTCAGTGTCGGGTCATTGATGATGTTGTTTCTGTCGTGTGTTCCGTCCAGTCAGTCAGTTAGCCAGCCAGTCTACCAGTCCGCTAAGTCCAGCCAGCCAGCCATCCATCCTATCATCTGTTGTCTACATATTCAATAAACCTCGTTCTGCACCACGAGTCCTGCATGTGGGTCATCCCTTCCTCGCCTCCGCACACGAGCCCTGACAGAATGACCCGACCCGTGCCAAGAAGACACGCTTTTGACCCAGCGGACTCGGACCTCTACGAGCGGCAGGAGGTAGCGCTCTCCTTGTGGGCTGAAAAACTCAAGGAGAGACAGCGGCTCTTCGCGGAGCGAGAGCACGTCTTCGAGGGCACTCGCTTGGCTCTGGGCGGGCCTCAGAGACGCCGCGTTCCCCCACCTGCTGCCTCACCTGCACCGGAGCATCTGCCGCGGAGAGTGGACGTTTCATGCCGCGCTTCGGCCGCTCCCTCTCTCGCCACTCCGCTCCACGCTCACACATCACCTGCCTCATTCACCGGACCTTCAACCTCGCCACGGCACAGCGGCTCCGTCTTCCACCTCGGCTCAACAGAGGCTCCCGTGCCAGAGGCTCGGACGTGTACCCCACCCGCTTCCTCCTCCCGGAGAAATCGGCGCACACGCCGCCATAAAACAGACCACTTTCAGCCACTCCCGATGGTGAGCTCCAGTGACTGTTTTTCGCACTCACCATCTGATTATTCACTCAAAACGCACAATAACCCCATCTCTGATTCGTGGGATGTTTCCCTCCTGGAAGATTCTGTGGACTGGGAAGATTTGTTCTGCTCTGCTCTCCCAAAGACTGTAAATAGTGGTGGCAGGAAAACCAGAACAATCCCCAATAAACCTGCTAACATCACACACCCAGTCATTATCTCCACTCCCGTCAGTCAGTCTACCCCCACGCCAGTGCCAGCTCCCAGGAGGAGGGCAGCTGCGACCCAGTCTACCGCCACACCCGCTTCGGTTTCTCGAGTGGGGGTGACTGGTGTCCAGCCACCTCCCGTGCCTGTCCCAGCACCTAGGCTGAGGACGGCCAGGATCCAGCCTGACCCCCCTAGAGACTCAGCTGAGGCTCTCCAGCCAGTGCCCTCACGCTCTGGAGGCACGGAAGAGCTAATCAGTCCACCACTTCATCCACCTCCTGACCCAGCCTTTCACGCACTAGCTTTATCCCTGGTTAGGCTGGCTGAAGTGTCCCCTGCTCAGGCACCGGCCTTACTAGCTCAGGCTGTAGCTTTATCTCCCTCATTAGCTCAGTCTGTAGCCCAGCCATTAGCCACACCAACCTCAGCTCCGTCGTCAGCCTCACCTGCTGTTCAGCTTCCAGCCCCGTCAGTTCACTCACCTGCTCTCCAGTCCGCTCCTGTCCAGTCACCCGTAGCTCAGTCTCCTGTCCAGTCACCCGTAGCTCAGTCTCCTCCTGTCCAGTCACCTGTAGCTCAGTCGCCTCCTGTCCAGTCACCAGTAGTCCAGTCGCCCGTCCACCAACCTGTTCAGTACCCAGAGCCTGCTGTGAGCTACCCTGCTGCCCAGCCAGGGGTTTCCGCACCCGCTGGCCCGGCCGCTCCTCAGCCAGGGGTTTCCGCACCCGCTGGCCCGGCCGCTCCTCAGCCAGGGGTTTCCGCACCCGCTGGCCCGGCCGCTCCTCAGCCAGGGGTTTCCGCACCCGCTGGCCCGGCCGCTCCTCAGCCAGGGGTTTCCGCACCCGCTGGCCCGGCCGCTCCTCAGCCAGGGGTTTCCGCACCCGCTGGCCCTGTCCTGTGTGTGCCAGGGGCTCCAGTGCCCACTGGTTCTGAGACCGTTTCCGCTGGAGGGCCCGAGGAGCCCGTCCGGCAACCTTCCTCGTCAGCTGGGGGTTCAGGAGAACCGCACCAGCCTCATGCCTCGTCAGCTGGAGGGCCCGAGGAGCCCGTCCGGCCACCTTCCTCGTCAGCTGGGGGTTCAGGAGAACCGCACCAGCCTCATGCCTCGTCGGCTGGAGGGCCCGAGGAGCCCGTCCGGCAACCTTCCTCGTCAGCTGGGGGTTCAGGAGAACCGCACCAGCCTCATGCCTCGTCGGCTGGAGGGCCCGAGGAGCCCGTCCGGCAACCTTCTTCATCAACTGGGGGTTCAGGGGAACCGCACCAGCCTCATGCCTCGCTGTCACCTAGCTCTGCTTCTGCCTCGCCTGGCCCGGCCTCGGACCCTGCCTCTGCCTCGTCTGGCCCGGCCTCGGAGCCTTCGTCCTCGTCTGGCCCGGCCTCGGAGCCTTCGTCCTCGTCTGGCCCGGCCTCGGAGCCTTCGTCCTCGTCTGGCCCGGCCTCGGAGCCTTCGTCCTCGTCTGGCCCGGCCTCGACTTTGGCTTTTATTTCGCCTGCTGCAGCTCCGGCCTGTGCTTCGCCTGATCCTGCCTCGTCTGGTCCTGTGCCCACCGGGCCATGGCCAGCACGCCTAAAACTGGAGAGCCGCCGCTGCCTTCCGCGCGGCCGGCCCCCGGACCGCCTTCGCCTGAGTGGCCGCCGTTGCCTTCCGCACGGCTGGCCTCCGGACCGCCTTCGCCTGGGTGGCCGCCGTTGCCTTCCGCACTGCTGGCCTCCCGAACTGTGTCCACGTCACCGCCGTTGCCTTCCGCACGGCCGGCCTCCGGACCGCCTTCGCCTTCGCCTGACTGGCCACCGTTGCCTTCCGCACTGCCGGCCTCCCGAACTGTGTCCACGTCACCGCCGTTGCCTTCCGCACGGTCGGTCCACCGGAACAGTCTCGCCTCGGGCCACGTGGCCGCCCACCCGAACTGTCTCTGTGTGGCCTCCGTCCCTCCGTCCTGGGCCCCCTCCGCCCTGTTCTGGTTCTTTTTCGTTTGGCCGTCGGGTGCCAGCCTTTGAAGGAGGGGGTCCTGTCAGGGTTCCTGGGTCGGTGACCCAGTGTTTTCAGTTCACACTCACTGTTTATCTACTGCCTGTTCCACTTCCTGTTTTATTGTGTTAGCCTTGGTCTGTGTGTATTATGTTCAATCCTCTTCCCATTATCATTAGTTCATTATGTTCAGCTGTGTACTCACCGGTCCCTCATTATCATCATTATCACCAGTCTGTGTATTTAAGCCCTCTGTTCTACCCATTCAGTGTCGGGTCATTGATGATGTTGTTTCTGTCGTGTGTTCCGTCCAGTCAGTCAGTTAGCCAGCCAGTCTACCAGTCCGCTAAGTCCAGCCAGCCAGCCATCCATCCTATCATCTGTTGTCTACATATTCAATAAACCTCGTTCTGCACCACGAGTCCTGCATGTGGGTCATCCCTTCCTCACCTCCGCACACGAGCCCTGACACATACTCAATACATTTGAATATGAATTTGTTTGATGTACACTTAAAACAGTAAAGACGACACATTGATGAGCTTGTATTAGTGTTAATCATCTCTACTTCTAACTTTCACATATGGTCTGTTTAACAGAAAGTTAAATAGACCAAAGTGAAGTCCTGACTCTTTGTGAGAGAGGGCAGCTGGTTCTGCTATGATCTAGTCTGACTTTTTAGTTAGATTACGTAAATGAATAAATTCACTGTAATTGTATAGCTAATGAGCTAATAATCAAATCAGGATATGTGGGGCATGGTTTTGTATAATATCATTAACTGTTGCTGTCTCTGTGGTAACAAGCAACTGCCATCAGATTAAATTTTAATGAATTATTGTGAATTTTTTATTCTTGTATGTTTAACAAGTTTAAAATGTCTTCGTTTTTTTTTTAATCATTACTTCTTGTTATATTATATTCAGTTATAAATATAATAAAAATTTAATTTATTGTCATTATAGTCTCTGTGAATTCATTTTTATTAGTAGTAGTACAGTTTTTAATTTCACCTCCTCACTACGTACGACTCTGGATACTGTAGCTCCTGTGAAAACTAAGGTCTCTAATCAGAAGTACCTGACTCCGTGGTATAATTCTCAAACACGTAGCCTAAAGCAGATGACTCGTAATCTGGAGAGGAAATGGCGTGTCACAAATTTAGAGGATCATCATTTAGCCTGGAGAAATAGTTTGCTGCTTTATAAGAAAGCCCTCCGCAAAGCCAGAACATCTTACTATTCATCACTGGTTGAAGAAAATAAGAACAACCCCAGGTTTCTCTTCAGCACTGTAGCCAGGCTGACAAACAGTCAGAGCTCTTTTGAGCCAACCATCCCTTTAACGTTAACTAGTAATGACTTCATGAACTTCTTCACAAATAAAATTTTTATCATTAGAGGAAAAATTACCAGTAATCATCCCACAGATGTAATATTATCTACAGCTACTCTTAGTACCATTGATGTTAAGTTAGACTCTTTTTCTCCGATTGATCTTTCTGAGTTAACTTCAATAATTACTTCCTCCAAACCATCAACGTGTCTTTTAGACCCCATTCCTACAAAACTGCTCAAAGAAGTCCTGCCATTAATTAATGCTTCGATCTTAAATATGATCAACCTGTCTCTAATAATCAGCTATGTACCACAGGCCTTCAAGCTGGCTGTAGTTAAACCTTTACTCAAAAAGCATCTCTAGACCCAGCAGTCTTAGCTAATTATAGGCCAATCTCCAACCTTCCTTTCATATCAAGCATCCTTGAAAGAGTAGTTGTCAAACAGCTAACAGATCATCTGCAGAGGAATGGCTTATTTGAAGAGTTTCAGTCAGGTTTCAGAGCTCATCACAGCACAGAAACAGCTTTAGTGAAGGTTACAAATGATCTTCTTATGGGCTCTGACAGTGGACTCATCTCTGTGCTTGTCCTGCTAGACCTTAGTGCAGCGTTCGATACTGTCGACCATAATATCCTATTAGAGCGATTAGAACATGCTGTAGGTATTACAGGTACTGTGCTACAGTGGTTTGCATCATATCTATCTAATAGACTCCAATTTGTGCATGTAAATGGAGAGTCCTCTTCACACACTGAGGTTAATTATGGAGTTCCACAGGGTTCAGTGCTAGGACCAATTCTGTTTACATTATACATGCTTCCCTTAGGCAGCATCATTAGAAGACATAGCATCCATTTTCACTGCTATGCTGATGACACCCAGCTCTATCTGTCCATGAAGCCAGATAACACACACCAATTAGTTAAACTGCAGGAATGTCTTAAAGACATAAAGACCTCGATGGCCGCTAACTTTCTGCTTCTTAATTCAGATAAAACTGAGATTATTGTACTCGGCCCTGAAAATCTTAGAAATATGGTATCTAACCAGATTCCTACTCTGGATGGCATTACCTTGGCCTCCAGTAACACTGTGAGGAACCTTGGAGTCATTTTTGACCAGTCAAGTCAAGTCAAGTCAAGTTTATTTATAGAGCACATTTAAAAACAACCAAGGCTGACCAAAGTGCTGTACAGTAAATACAGATAAAAATACAATAGAACACAATTTCGTAAAACACCTCGCTGATCAAATAAAAAATAAATAAACAAATAAATTTAACCTTTCTAAAAGCCAATGAAAAGAGGTGAGTTTTAAGAGCAGTTTTAAAAGTTTCTAGGCTTTTGGAGAATCTGACGTAAGGAGGTAAACTGTTCCACAGTCTGGGTGCAGCCACAGCAAACGCCCTCTCTCCCTTTGTCTTTAATTTATACCTGGGAACATCTAAAAGCATCAGATCAGCTGACCTCAAAGATCTCCTGGGGCGATAAGTACTAAGGAGTTCTGACAGGTAAGAAGGTGCAGTGCCATTTAAAACCTTAAAAGCCAGCAGTAAGATTTTAAAATCAATCCTAAAAGCAACTGGGAGCCAGTGGAGAGAGCAGAGAACCGGAGTGATGTGGTCTCTTTTTTTTGAACCGGTCAACAGGCGAGCGGCAGCGTTCTGCACCAGTTGAAGGCGATGTAGACAGGAACGATCTAGGCCAGCATAGAGGGAATTACAGTAGTCCAGCCGTGAAGTAATAAAAGCATGGACCACTCTTTCTAGATCGTTCCTGCAAAGGTAAGACTTGACTTTGGCTAAAATCCGTAAATGATAAAAAGATCCAGAGCTGATTTGTTTATCAAGTTTAAAAGCATTGTCAAAAATAACTCCAAGACTCTTAATGGAAGAAGTGCAATCGGAGGTTAGGGGTCCCAAAAAGTCAAGAGAGAAGTTGGGATCTTTAGGAAGCCCAAACACAATGACTTCAGTTTTGCTTTCATTAAGGTGTAAGAAGTTAAGAGTCATCCAAGTCTTAATGTCAGACAAGCAGGAGAGTAGCGGCTGCAAAGAAACATTGCAGTTCAACCTCAGAGGGAGGTAGATCTGAATATCATCGGCAAAGATGTGGAAGGACACATTATGTTTACGGAGCACATCGCCCAGAGGGAGCAAGTACAGAATAAGCAACAGGGGGCCTAGTATGGACCCCTGAGGTACGCCACAGGTTAAAGGAGCTCTGGGAGATGACAGTTCACCAAGGTGAACAGAAAAACTCCTATTATTCAAATAGGACTGGAAAAACTTTAAGACGGTGCCCTTTAAACCGACACAATGTTGAAGGCGGGCTAGCAGTATGTTGTGATCTACAGTGTCGAAGGCTGCTGTCAGGTCCAAGGTTACTAAGACAGCAGCACAAGAGTCAACAGTTAAAAGCAAATCATTAAAAACTCTCAGTAGGGCGGTTTCTGTGCTATGCCGAGCTCTAAAACCAGACTGGAACTTCTCATAGAGATTGTTGTTGTCAAGAAATAGCTGGAGCTGCGTGAGGGCGGCTCGTTCCAGTACTTTGGACAGAAAAGGGAGGTTGGAAATGGGCCTATAGTTAGAGAGTAGGGATGGATCTAGATTAGGCTTTTTAAGGAGAGGTTGAACAACAGCGTGCTTGAAGGGTCACCAGGACATGTCCTTCAACGCACATATTAAACAAATATGTAAGACTGCGTTCTTCCATTTGCGCAACATCTCTAAAATTAGAACTATCCTGTCTCAGAGTGACGCTGAAAAACTAGTTCATGCATTTATTACTTCCAGGCTGGACGACTGTAATTCATTATTATCAGGATGTCCAAAAAACTCACTGAAAAGCCTTCAGCTAATCCAAAATGCTGCAGCAAGAGTCCTGACAGAGACTAGAATGAGAGAGCATATTTCTCCTGTTTTGGCTTCCCTTCATTGGCTTCCTGTTAAATCCAGAATTGAATTCAAAATCCTGCTCCTCACATACAAGGTCTTAAATAATCAGGCCCCATCTGATCTTAATGACCTTGTAGTACCATATCACCCTATTAGAGCACTTCGCTCTCGCTCTGCAGGCCTACTTGTTGTTCCTAGAGTATTTAAAAGTAGAATGGGAGGGAGAGCCTTCAGTTTTCAGGCCCCTCTTCTGTGGAACCAGCTTCCAGTTTGGATTCAGGAGACAGACACTATCTCTACTTTTAAGATCAGGCTTCAAATTTTCCTTTTTGCTAAAGCATATAGTTAGGGCTGGACCAGGTGACCCTGAATCCTCCCTTAGTTATGCTGCAATAGACATAGGCTGCCAGGGGATTCCCATGATGCATTGAGTTTTTCCTTTCCAGTCACCTTTCTCACTCACTATGTATTAATAGACCTCTCTGCATTGAATCATATCTGTTATTAACCTCTGTCTCTCTTCCACAGCATGTCTTTATCCTGTCTTCCTTCTCTCACCCCAACCGGTCGCAGCAGATGGCCCCGCCCCTCCCTGAGCCTGGTTCTGCCAGAGGTTTCTTCCTGTTAAAAGGGAGTTTTTCCTTCCCACTGTCGCCAAAGTGCTGCTCATAGGGGGTCATATGATTGTTGGGTTTTTCTCTGTATCTATGAGGCGACTTTTGTTGTGATTTGGCGCTATATAAATAAAATTGAATTGAATTGAATTCTGATCAAAAATCATATTTTGCATGGTTGAATCTTAACAAGGTTCCAAGTCGAGCTTCAACATGCAAAAAGAAGAAATAGGAGTGAGACAAAACATTGTTTGAGCATGCAATTTACTGGAAACAAAGCTTTTCGGAAGGATGGCACAGTTGCCTAGGGATGGGTATCGTTTAGGTTTTATCCGATACCGGTGCCAAACCAGTACTTTTGAAACGGTGCCGGTGCTTAAACGGTGCTCAAACCGGTGCTTAAAGAATGGAGAACACAAACTTTGTCCAAAAACCTCTCATGTTCAGCTGTTTTTTTGTAAAAAGATAACAATGTTAGCCTTTTCTGCAGCTATGGGGCATATATGGTATCACTCTTGGCTGGAAGCAGTGCTTAAACAATGGAAAAAACATAAACTTTGTCCAAAAACCTCTCATGTTTAACTGTTTTCCACTTTTTCTTTGGTCATTTTAGCCTTTTTGGTCAGGGTGAAGGGAGCATCTGCCATCAAACAAGAAGACAGCTGCATGTAGCTAGGATGATGTTTGCTAGTTCACCTTACGTGCATTAATGTAATAACGTGGTTAGCCTACTCAACGTAAATTACACACGAACAACATTAAGCTACTCACTCAGAGAAGAACGGCTGCTGCTGCATCATCATCCGTCATCATTTCTGCTACACTGGCAGGGCTAGGGGCCAGGACTCTCCTCTTCGGGTTTTTGGGGGATGTTGCTAACTCCGGGTCCGATAACAGGCAACCCACCCGCAGTAGATGTGCTCGGTGTGAGGTCTCGCAGCAAGCTATCAAATACGGCGCATTTCTCGGCTTTAAAAAAAACGCTATGTGTCGCCAGGTGTTTCATCGGATTTGAGGAGTTACCTCCTTTGACAGTATCACAGTATCAGCTTAAAGCACTTGTTGCAGGCTGCTGAGTTTGCATCTTTTGCTGTGAAGTACAGCCAGACTTTGACCGCTTTGCCTTGGGCATTTTTAATCTGTAGCTCTGCTCTAAAAGAACGTACGTACCTGGACCCGCCTACTATCCTCGGAAACGTAAAATGATTGGCTAGAATCTAAAGTGTATCACACCTCAGGAAAAAAAGCACCGAAATAAAGCACCGAAATAAAGCACCGAAATGTGCGCTGCTTTTCGGTCTGGTTACTACCGTTTATGTCAGAACCGGTGCCATGATGGCACCGGACACAGGTACCCATCCCTACAGTTGCCCCTCCGTTGATCCTCCTTGGGCTCTCGCGCTCTGGGGGGCCTCTGGATGTCTGGGGCCTGGATCTCCTCCATACCTGCTTCATGCCCTGGGGGACGGGACTATGGCTCCCCACACCCTCTAGCAGATCGTTACATTGAGAAACCTTTTGAATACAAGTGCGCATGTCCACACAGGTGTGCACACAGGTGTACACACGAGTGCTCACAAAAGATTTTAATAAAGATTTAGATTTTTATAGATCTGTGCTCTAAACTTTTTAGGATACATTTTTGAGAGA
Source organism: Copadichromis virginalis (assembly GCF_057382275.1). NCBI lineage: Eukaryota > Metazoa > Chordata > Actinopteri > Cichliformes > Cichlidae > Copadichromis > Copadichromis virginalis. The sequence continues at coordinate 5,060,989 of NC_140622.1, forward strand.
TGCATCTTCTCTCAGACAGCACAGGTACATATGGGAAAGCTTTAAAAGGAAACATTCAATTCTAGATTTACAATTCACCACCTGTTGTTATAAATTGTGGAGATACAGAAATTCTTTTATTGCTGCCATATAATCTGCATCATTATAATTGCATTAATAACATTCTTTACAGCATTATTTCATCTAATAATAATTCTCACAGTATTGATATTGCATTACAGTTGTTTATTGAAGATGTCCATTTGAGGATCCTTCCATTATGTTAACTTTTATTACAAGTAAATATTTTATACACATTGCATATCTGTGCTTATTTTGAGTTGATGTTCGGTTCATTAAGGGTCTTAAGCTTCACTGGCGTGACTGTCCAGGTGATACATGTTGAGGGAAACTAGAACATAGAAGGATAACTGCAATGCATGCTTACAGTACATATAATACATATAATCTAGGAATGTGTCCGGCCTGAGGCCTTAACTCATTTGGTGTCTTACTATATTTTATTCTACTTGGTAACAGATGATCAGAGTCAATAATTAGCCTCAGAGTCCCTGAGGGCTTGAAGCGTATTACCTTGTATGGAAGGTGTTATAGAAAAGAGAAGTTCTATGTCTGCTTATAGGTATTAAAGATGTACGATTAACTGTGACTAATGTCTGGAACCTATTTTAATCTGTCATTGACGCCATGGGGGGGCGTGTACCCCACTGCTTTATAAGTATCCACAACATGTATTTTTGTCAGTAGACATATGCTGATGTTTTCTCCGGGCTGTTAATAAACTCAACGTTTGATTGCACTTTTCTGGGGCCTCCGTGGTTTGTGACACTGCTCTACATTGATTGATTTCGCAACAAAATCTACCATTTATAACAATAGCTTAGAACATGGATTCACCAATCTAAACTTCATGTGATTAGGTGAAAATGGATAAAATTGAAAACGAACAATCTAAAGTATCTATTTTATAAGAACAATTTACAGTAGCAGGTTTAATTTATATATCGGATGTAAAACTATTATTATATAAATTACAGTGTAATTAGCCATCAATGGGGTTTTTTTTTTTACCACAACACCACTTTACAGCGCTTTTATAAGCAGAATTGTCTCAAAATAAATTACAATACACTCAGAAGTATAAAACTTATGAGACTTTGCAGTTCGTCTTTAAGAAAAGTGTTGCTTAAAGCCACCCTTACTATTTCTACTTATGGGACTTATAGTATCCTTTATTTAATCTACATTTGACACATCAAAACAAAACTTAACAATTCTAAACATGTTTGGATACTGAGTGAAAATCTCATTAGGAATTTGAAAGATAGAAATATTAGCTGTTCTCCTATTGGACAATAAACAATCCAAACCAATCCTCAAGATAACAGAGAAAGTAACAACTTGCCAGTTCACTGAGCAGTCTGTGAACAGCCAAGTGTTCAGGGTTCTTCAAGCATGATGCAGCTATCCAGAGAGATATAGACACATTAGATAAAGCTGTTTAGTGGGAAGTAGATTTGCATGAATTATTAACAATGGTTAAATGTGTGAACATGAAATTGACTTGGATAAATAGAGAGAGGAAGGTTGTATGCTGGTGATGGATGCTAAGTTTGATCCATAAACTGATGATTGAGCACTCAAAGCACTTTGAGCACTTTGTTGCCATCTGATAGTGTGTCAAATCAAGGCAGTAGGTCCAACTCAAGTGTATCATCCACTTCATCTGCACATCTCAGGGCAGATGACTGCCTTGCTCGCACGTCAACATATGCTCAAAGAAAAACACTCTCTTGAAGAATAGGAGGAGCAATTGAGGAGAAAGAAAGAACAACTTCAAGCAGATATGAGCAGTTTGAAGCAGATATAGCTGCAACTGTTGAAAAAGTGAATGTGCTGAGAACTGGATCCACTGTGCGGAGCGTTGCTTCACGGAAATCCATTGGAATGGAATCATATTTTAAAACAAAAAGAAACAGCGTCGAAATCCTTAATGCGGATGCAGAGACTTTTGTTCCACAGACGCTTACCACAGACAGTCACTGGGAATGCAGAGCTTCAAGTAAAAACAACACAACGGAGTATGAAAAGAGAAAGACCTGCACCCACTCTTATGGGACCTTCTGACACTTTTAGACCAATCCAACCTTTGTCTCGGCAACAAGCTGCTAATCCTGTAGCCAATGAAAACCTGCTGTCCATTATGGAAAAATAAAATGAATTAACTTGTATGTCGGCCCATCATCAAAGTCTCTCTTCACTGCCCAAAAGAGAGATTCAAACCTTTGATGGCGATCCTTTACATTTTTAGGATTTTATGTGTTTATTTGAACAGGTCATAGAAGCAAAGACTGGCGATGCTGGCGACTGCCTGCATTATCTTGCACAGTACACCAAGGGGCAGCCCAATGAACTTGTTAAAAGCTGTCAACAAAAGCCTGATGGTGCTGGATATGTAAAGGCAAAGACTCTTCTGTATGAGCACTTTAGGAATGGACATGTGATTGCATCTGCTTATTGAATAAAGTTCACTCATGGTCACTGATTAAATCAGAAGATGGAAAGGCTCTTCAGGCAGCGGCCTTGAGTGATGGGCACTAGAGTATTGTCCTACCAAGGGGAAGATGCGGGTTGTTTGACAGTCTAGCATCATTCCAGGGTTTTTCTCTTAACGCGCAGCTCCTGAGTGGTCCTGACTTAACAAATGATTTGATTGGCGTGCTGACAATGTTCAGGAAAGAGGCTGTTGTTTTGATGTCTGACACTGAAGCTATGTTTTACCAGGTGCATGTGCATGTGAATATACTGCCCTACTGAGATTTTTCTAGTGGTCTGGTGGTGGCTTAAATCAGATCATGCAAGAGTACAGGATGTGTGTTCATTTGTTTGGGGCAATGTCCTCTCCAAACTATGCTAACTATGCCCTGCGGAAATGCACAGAGGACAACAAAGCATACTTTAGCCATCAGGTGATTCACATCATTCCATAGTTTTTATGTGGACGACTGCCTTGCTTCAATAGGCTCTGAAGAGGAAGCCATCTCTCTTAACTCAGATTTCAGAGACATCTGCGCCAAGGGCGGCTTTCACTTAACAAAGTGGATAATAGCCACAGCGTTCTGGCAGTGATAGCTGAGGAGGAGAGAGCAAAGAAGGTTAAGGACCGAGACCTGGGTTGTAACCACCTGTTGAGCCAGCATTGGGAGTGTGGTGGTGCCTACAGTCAGATGTGTTTAAGTTCTGCATGTCCATCCCAAACAGACCATTGACCCTGAGAGGGATCCTGTCCACAGTAAGCTCCTTTTATGACCCTCTGGGGTTCCTTGCTCCTGTCATCTGCACAGCCAAAAGGATCCTTCAAGATCCTTCAATCAGCAGTTGCTCAAGAGTGGAAAAGCTGGATGGAAGAATTACGCCTGTTAGACAACATCAGCATCAGGTGATGTTTAAGAATTCCTGATTTATGAGAGACCACCACTGCTCAGTTGCACCAGTTTGCAGATGCGAGTGGGAAGAGGTATGGCGCTGTTACCTCACTGCTGCTGCACAACAGTCGTTCGCAGATACTCAGTTCCTTCATAAAGGGGAAAGTCCCGGTTGGCACCTTTAAAACCAGTCATAATCCCCGAGCATGGAATGTGGAAGTGGTAGCAGCAGTTCATATGGCTAGAAGGAAGGAGGGAGCTAAGACTACTTCTCCTAAACTCAGTGTTTTGGACAGAGAGCACCGCAGTGTTGAAATATATAAATAACGAGACTTCCTGATTCTGTGTTTTTGTGGCGAAGTGAGTGTCAGAGATCCTCAAGGCTTCTAGGGCCTCCCAATGGAGGTATGTGAACACAACGCATAACTCGGCAGACCTTGCTTTCAGACGTATGAAGATAGAGACTTTTCTACATGACACTGAATAATAATAATCAAGTTCTGTCAGAGGAAAATATATGCAGAAGAAATTTCCTGCCTCCAAAGGGGAGAGAGTGTGAAACAAAGCATTCACATATATGAGTTGAATCCTGTTTTGGAGGACTATGTGCTGCAGGTTGGTAGATGTCTCAGTAGGGCAATGGAAAAAAAATTCAAAGCACCCTGTCATAATCGCTAAAGATCTTCACATTTCTAATCTCATTCTACAGCATATTCATAAAGAGGTCATGGTGGAAGGAACCACATACTCTCGAAGCTGCATCAGAAATACTGGATTCCTGGTGCTGGTACTTTGATTAGAAACATTATGTCGAAGGTAGAACGTTTCATGGAGTTGCAGGCCAGCAGCAGATGGGTGGCTTGCCCGAAAGCAGATTTGACCAACTTTGTGGAAGCAGAGCGCGACCTGACACGAGCTATGGAAGAAAATCAGGAAAAGATCTCTGATACGCTGTCTTTGAAGGGAGTGAAATGGCTCTTTAGTCCTCCAACTGGATCGCATCATGGCGGAGCATGGGAGTGGTTGAGTCGTTCTGTCAGAAAGATTCTTAATTTCACCCTGCAGACACAGCATTTGGACGAAGAAGGACTCCAAACTGCTCTTTGTGAAGTGTAGTCCATCCTCAACAGTAGACCCATTACACTGGAATCCACTGATCCAAATGATTTGGAATCCTTAACACCAAACCACCTCCTCCTTCTCAAATCCAACCCGTGTTACCCGTCTGTTCCAGAAAGGTAATCTCTTAACGATGGAGACAGGTCTAATATATATCTCACCTGTTTTGGAAAAGATGGATTAAAGAATACTTGCCACAACTTCAACAGCGCCAGAAATGGGGAAGGATTAAATGCAACTTTATTCCTGGAGATGTGGTCCTCATAGTTAATGACTCTGCAACTCGTGGTTCCTGGATTATTGGCAGAGTCACAGGAGCTGTGCCAGAGAAAAAGGAGCTTGTATGTCAGGTCTGGATTAAGACCCCAACCAGCCGTGTGTGCAGACCCGTCACAAAGATATGCCGTCTTCAGGAGACCTTTGACCCATGATGATGACAATTTTGACACAGCGTGACATAACTTACGTTGATTTGACTTTAACACTAAGAGAGATACATCACAGACTGACTATATTTAGGCTATGTGCTGGTAACCTCTGGCCTATGACTGACTGACCATGTGTGGACAGAAGAAGAGAAGAAAAGAAAAAACGACTTCGGTGGACTTTTTGAGCATGTTATGTTGTCTAACTGGTTGTCTGTGATGTGATGTGTACGTCTTGAGTTATGGTGTCCAATATGTAATTATTACAGTACTGATGCAGGCAACAGTACTGATTAGTTGCCGGAATGTGGTTGATAGGCATAGCTTTGTTGGTGGGTGTTGGTGTGAAAGTGGGTGATGGGGGAAGTCGTCTGTTGCTGACCGCTCAAGCCAGGAGTGTTGTCATCACTGTTGTTTTGGATGGATTTTAACAATTTTTGATACCATATAAAGAAGTCTTAAATTGAAACTGAATTGCATTACATTGGCCTCTAGTATCACTGTATGGAATCTGGAATCTTCCCATCCACCTGTTAGTGACCCTCCATCTGAATTATTAATATTAATATTAACAAACTAGCAGGTGGAGAAGGCCCCTACTGGCTCATATCTATGGGGGTGATTTCTGCTCATAACGCCCATTGTGTAGACTGATAACATCCGAAGTGCATAGGGATAAATCGCAACTGCTGAAACTTTTTGGAATAGGGTTTGCAGATATTTTTTTTCTTTGAGTACTACAAAGAAAACAGATTTCACTACTTGGGTAACACAGTGATACAACTGTTAGCAATGTCACCTGAAAAACATTTTATGACATTACCTTTGCCAACCACATCAGTGTCACTGAAAATGGTGAATATGAGCTGATTTTTCCACAGGTTACTCATTATGGAAGCGAGCCAGAGATTGTGATACAACATACAAGAGAAGGGCTGAAATGAAAGAATGAAAGACCTGTAAAAAGGACACAGGCTTTTCAAATCCTAAATAAATTAATATAGAAAGCGCTTCTTTTATGTGTAAATGAAATTGAGTATGTATGACTTATGACTGAAGAAACAATAAACAGTAAACCACTAACACTAGTAGACTTTACCACTAACTAATAATAACTTTATCATTGTTCTAATATTGTTAAAATACTTTATAACATATAAACCGTTAATGACAATTAGAAAACCTAATTACGTATTAGTATGTCCACATACCGTCACCAAAGCCTGTACAAATGGCAACAGGTCAACAACGTCATGACGTCACCCAGCGTTACTTCAGCCAGCCAAAGCTCTGAAGTAGTTCGAGGCGCTGTCGTTCTGTCCTGACCGCCTGACAGAGAAGTTTTATTTTCTTTCGACAGTGAAAACACCAGCAAAGAACGGAAGCGAAGTAACGGGAAGAAGAACACAGACTGTGCGCTTCTGTTCAGAAACCCGGCAACCATGGGAGCTGCTCTGGGGACATTTTCTTTTGCAAGCTGGGTAAGGTCTAATGCTGCGACTCAGAAGTGAGGTTTTTACAAGCACCTTGATTTAAAGTGATGAGAAATGTAAGGTGTCGTAACAACCTGAAGCTTAGACAGGTAGTAGGCTAGTGCTAAAGAACATGGACACACTCAGTTAGCTGCTATATTAATTCCCGTTGTGTTCTGTGATCTCGCCCAGGTTTGTTAAAACAGTTATGGTTTCGGTAACGTTTCAGCTACGCTGGATTTAGATTTTATCTGCAGAAATCTGAGAATCCCCCTGAAGTAGCTGCCGCGTGAGGAGCAGTTCAAATATACGGCACAACAGATAGTTAATCCCAACGCACTTGGTCATCTGCTGGCATGTGATTAACTGGATTAGTTTGCGCTTTGTTACATTATAATAAGAACACAACATGCGTCGTATTTAGAAATGTCAGTAGATGAAACGTAGAGAATGAAAACAGTATCTTTTTATATAAGGCAAGAGAGGAATAGCACTACATGGATACGCAATTAGGACTAGAGCAAATACCACAAATATATCTTGTAATAAAGCATTCAGTTTTTCACAGAGCTGTATTATCTGTCAATTTAACAACTTCATTTATACAAAAAGACAGACACAAGTAAAACTAGAAAAAACGGTATTAACAGTATGTTTTCTGTCTGGGTTTATTTATGGTTGAGATCATGATGAGGCATGGCCAACCATTTTCAGGCTGTAGGTTTTCTAGCAGACATTGTCAAGGCCAGTCTGCAGAAGAACTAAGCTGACCTTGTCTGGCTGGCATACTTGTTGACTATCTACCAAGTATCGTTATCACTTGACTCCACGTCTGGTATTAGTGTATATAAGAGTCCAGGCAGTGGTTTACTGTAAATTAATACATATGCTGTCTGACAATGTCAGGCTGTGATTGTTTGTTTTGTTTTTACTACACCAAAACTTTATCAGTTTAGTCCAGTTATATTTCTAAGTAAAGACACTAACATACATATACATATAAAGGTTAGCATGTACTACTTGCATTATATTACTGCTTCCCACAATCATGTGTCATGTGGGCAGGCCTGTGGGCACATTCTAAGTCTAGCCAAACTAGACTTAGAAACTTTGGAGTAGCAATATATATTTTACATAACGCTAAACAAATATTCTCGTGGCATATTTTCAAAGCTGTAGAATCAATGTAGCTAAAGTATATATTAGAGGAGGAGTCGCTGTGACAAATTCCTGCCCACAGGCCTGCTGGGTCTGACCACAAACACCACATGCTGCCTTTCTTAAATAGCTGCCCCAGTTTTAACAGTCTTTCCTGGGGGTTTTACTGCAACTGATAGCTCATTAAATGAAAGTGAATACTGAAATTTTGATACATTTAGGTACACATATTACCATACTATAGTTTGATACAACATCACACATGATTCTGTAGCTCTAACTGTTAATGTATATTGAATGTATAATGAATATTCTCCAGGAAAGCCTTAAAGACACTGCATGCCCATAGAGGGCATGCAGTGTCTTTAATTCAAGAGGTAGAATAGACCACTTGCATAAAGTTATTGGCGCACATGTTGGCAAAGTGCGTCTCCTCTGTCCTCACAACATTTAAAGCATGTTCCCACTGTGGTCCAAATGAATGTGCCTTTACCACAAGGTAACTGTGGTCCAGTAGTTTCCAGTGAGTAAACCACATTTGCTTCCTCCATTTTATCTTTCTACAAATTATGTATCTTAATACAAATAAAAAAACTGGTCTTGTCAAGGGGACCATTTGACAAAGCTTTTTGAACTTGCCATTCAAAAGTCTCTTTTCTTTATCACTTTCTGCTCACCATACATATTGTTACTGCTGCGTCACTTGCAGACATCCTGAACTACGAAAGTGGCCAAAGTCACATACTGTGCGTGAATTCCTCTGTGCATTAATTGTGCATCAAAAAAGAAATTAAATAAATACATATATACATATAATATAATATATATTTGCAGCATCTATTCTGGCAGTCAGCATGCTGGTTGCCTGATCCTTACTGATATGCTATTGTGGTACAACTTGTCATATTTGTTCCATCCAGCATGAAAGTTGATTGAAGTAGCATTTTTTTTCATTTCATTTCATTTGTGATTAAGAATTTTATGCTAACAAGTATTCTATTTGTGTATACCTTTTACCTTAATCTTAAAGTGTATATTTGTTTCTTACTCTTCTTATATTTATTGTTTGTCTTTTGCACTGAATGGAACTGGAGCCTCGTTGTCTCGTCTCTCTATATACTGTATATAGCACAGATGACAATAAAGTTTACTTCAACTTTGACCACAATAAATACAACATACAACAATATACCATTCAGAAATGTTTTTTTATTAGCCTCTGCTTAAATAAGGGGCTTTACAGGACTGCTTGAATTCCTTTTTGTCATATTTTAACTAGCCAGTACTCAAACATTTTTCATGTGTCTGTTCAACATTGCAGGTTCTGATTCAATGTCATGGTAGGAAGGGGTATTTAAAACTTCAGGCTTTTGTCTTTAATATTTTTTGAGACCTAACTTCAGATTCCAAAGTGTGGAAAAACATGCTGGAAGTGGGTCAATAGACATTTTTCAATAAATTTATATCTTGAAATAGATTTGATATATGAAGATGTCGGCCCACCCTTTGCAGCTATAACAGCTTCAGATATTGCCAGGCAGGCGGGCAGCATAGACACTCAAGTTTGTGAATGCGATAACTTAAGAAGGAAGTCACCGAGGACTTTCAAATCAATACTATAGGTGCATCTACCAGGAGGCTGCGGGGTACCACTGGTGCTTGCCAATATTTTTAAAATTTGTGTTACTATCCATACATGTGTGGAGAGAGACAGAAACATGTTACCGTTTGCAAATATTTGATAATCATAAGAAGAAGAGCCCAGCCTGTTGTTCTTATAATATTATGTTCATATTAAATGAACAGTAACTGTAACATTAGTTAGTGACTAGGCAGGCCCAATGACTTTTATCTGTTTCTCATATAAACAGGTTTAAGTGGCTCATCTTTAAGTACCAGCTAGAAGTCTTAATATCCTTCTGTTCAGTACAGTCAGAGAAGCCAAGGTAGTGTTTGAACTATAGTACTTTTAATTAACATTCAAGCTCACTCATGTGCAAGCAAATTCATTTATGTATTGTTACACCCCGGCCTAGGCAACCGGGGTGCAACGTAGAAAAACAGAAATAAGGAAAATAAAACCACGAAGGCTCTCCACCAAAATCCCAAAACGAAAATATCCCATAACGAAAGCATTGACAAACCCATTCACAACTATTTACAACAAACTATTTATTTACAACACGGGGGAGATCGCGACCATGACATACTGAAACACAAGGCTTAAATACATAGAAGGAGCAATCAGGGAATGGACCACAGGAGGGAAACACAGCTGGGGCAAATTAGACCTGACGAGACAAGGAAACGTAAACTGAACACACTAAGATAACACAGACTTTCAAAGTAAAGCAGGAAATACATGACAGTCACGCAAAAAACAAAACACTGACAACACCGAAACGTAACAGTATGTATTAGTTACCAAACACCAGCTTTCCCCCGACAGCTCACTCCTCGTCTTGCCTAGCAAACTAAGAATATTGATTTACTCATTATCTTAGAAATCACACATTTAACTTACAGAAAAAATGAGACAATGAGGCCTCAGGTTCCATGTGTCAGTTAGTCCAGTTTACTGCAGAATACTTTACTCTGTCAGTTTGCAACAGCTGGAAACACTCAGTGCTTCTGCTTTATTTGCAGTTCCAGAAAAGAGATACATACAAGTTTCTCCATGACAGCAGCTGCCAATAAAAGCTTTCATCGTTAATTATATTCAGGCAGGGGAAAACAGGACATGGGAAGGACTGCTGCAAACTCATTAGGATTAACTAAGTAATTTTCACAATAAGAGTGAAGGAAATGTCCAGTAATAAGCAAACTTGTGACAACTTTTTAACCTGCAGAAAAAAACTTAACGAGGGATAATTTGTTTAAAGTCTCAGAACCACACAAGCCAATCTGCTTCATATGTCCTCAAGCCTGATGGCAATAAAGTAGTCACTTTATGACACAACATATCAGATGGCACAGTGGTCAAAATACAGAGTGCTCTCAGTGCAAAGTAGTTTTTCTCTGAATGTCATTGTCTCTAATTGCCAGTGCTGTGCTGAGTCATTCAGTGTTACTCAATGAGACGTTACAGTAGACTGTGTACAGCATAACAGTACAAACATCAAGATCAGTCTATACTGGCAGTTGAATAGTTGAAAATCTAAAATAAATGATTGAAATATTTTTCTAAGTTACTAAAATGTGTTGTGTGTGCTTGTTGTCAGTACTGGAATTTAAAAAACAAAAATCCAAAGGTTTAGTAAAGTGCATCTTTATATTATGCGGTAAATGTTTGATTAAGAACATGTATATGTTGTGTTCTCACATTGATCGCTTTCATCTTTCCTTACACATATCCCTGGATGTTCCACTTTTGCTTCAAGTGGGATTTTTTTATTGATCCTCCAGGTGCCGTGCCTGTGCAGCAGTGCTACGTGCCTGATGTGTAGCTGCTGTCCGAGCATCAGAAACTCCACGGTGACCAGGATCATCTATGCCTTTATAATGCTGATAGGCACCATCGTTGCCTGCATCATGCTGTCACCGGGTGTGGATCGGCAGCTCAAAAGGGTAGGAGTTGACCATAAAAATACCATAAGATATAAACTTTATTGTGAATGTAAATGTCTATTATTTAAAGTTAAAATGAAATTATAATGGTTGAAACTGGTGCATAACTGATGCAAAAAATGAGCATTCATGCAAAGCCACCATGAGATTTATAACACGTGCATCAGCACAATTTGTTTCTCGTTTAAAACAATCGTTGACAATTGTTTAAAAATGGAGAAATAAAAAGTGATGCTGACATAACAATGTTGTTTCCTCTGAGACATTAACTGTGATTCAAGTAAAGTTTGTAATCAAAGTTCATATGAAAAAAGAAAAAGAAGAAAACAAGTGGAAGTCAAGGAGCAGATGACATGTCAGCCCCAGATAACACAGTCCAATCCAGATTCATAGCTCCCAAGAAATAGTACCAAGAAATTAGAATATGTGATAAGTGATGACATCCAGCAATAACAGAAGCTATTTTAATGAAAGGTAAAATCATTTAAGATAAGGAAAACTTGAATATGTATAAACCGAAGCAATTAAATTAAATATCAATCTGTCACTCCTTTCCGTGTCCGGGTGAGGTTTCCCGTGTTGGGTCAAATTAAGCCGCAGGCTCCACACAGTATTTACTTTCTTTAATTGCATTTTTTATTTCTATTTAATTCTGAGCATTTTTTTAGCTTATGGTGTTTTGGAAAATAAATAGTCAATAATAATAATAACTATAATAATAATAGTACTTTACACCTTATTTACTGCTAGTAAAAAGTTAGGATTAAAGTGGAGATGATGATAATTTTGATGAAAGCCAAACCGCATGTCAGCACAAGTCCAGGCCTCAAACCATCTCCATCAAGAGTGCTGTGCGTAAACAGATGTCTACAAACCTCAGTGTACTAAAGCAATTTCATAAAGATGAAAGAGCCAAATTTTCTCCTTATCAATGTCAGAGACAGATAAAATCTTGTAGAAAACCTATTACATTATTGCTGCTAAAGACCTGAGACTGGACTAGAGACTTTTCTTTATTTACTTCTGACTGTAAAAGAAGCTCGATCATCACAACCCTAACACCATAGCCCTAACTCGGAGTAGACATCAGCAGGTTTTTCTCCAAGTCACAAAGCTTTGACATCATAACAATCTGATTGTTCACATGCAATCTTGACTTATGCTGAACTAGTAACAACAATATCATGAGGATATATCAAATATATATCAAAACACAAAATTCCCTGCTGCGTATATATTGTCTCTCTGTTCTTTGTCATGTTGTTGTCATTTGTTCCCTTCGAGCTATGTTTCTTTCCTAGTGCTTAGTTTGTTCCTAGTTTCTACCTAGTCTCAATTTTTGAACTTTGTTCCCTGAATTACGGCAATAAAGCTTCCTGTTGAGTTTAGCTCTGGTTGCGAGAACAAATAAAATTTGAATCATTGGTGAAAAAAAAACAGTAACATCCTTCCTACAGGAGCTAAGTACAGCAACTGGTGATATTTATTTAGATGGCTTCTCTCTAATTGATCTCTTTGAACTAACTTTAATAATTACTTTCACCGTGCCATCAGCATGTCATTTCAGTGAGGAGAGATCATTAGAAGGAAAGTGGAAATGATATAAAGCTCAGATTAGAAAAAGGTTCTTGTTGTTTTCATTAGTTATACTTCTTAACAAATCAGAATCTGCAAAACGTACTTTAGAAATTTTGAAATCATAATCAGCTAAGAAAAGTTCAGGTGGTGTACCCGTACTTCTTATGGCCTCAGACAGTGGACTCTTTGTACCTGTCCTGCTAAATCAGTATTGTTGACTATAAGATTATACGAGACAGCATGGACCACACTATTGGATTTGAAGGAAATACACTGAACTGCTTTGAACCATGTATATCTAATAGATTACAGTTTGTTCAAGTAAACAGGGTGCCTTCTTCACATAACAAAGTTAGTAATGGAGTTCCACAGGGTTCTGTGCTAGGACCAATACTTTTTTATACGTGCTTGAGGCAGTATTATTAGAAAACATGACATACATTTGACCTGTAATTTTCTTCTACTAAATTCTGATAAAATTCAGGTTATTGTATTTAGTATTAAAAATCTTAGAAAACATTGTGTCTAACTAGAAACGTATTTCAAAGGTGGCTCTTCTTTACACTCTCTTAAAAGCCTCATATGCATATAAAAATCTCGTCTGGATGTACAGAAAACAAGGGTCTTTCTCTGATTTTCTGTAGATCCCAGGCTTTTGTGAGGATGGGGCAGGTTCGTCTGTCCGTGGTCTACAGGCGGATGTCAAGTGTGAGATGTTTGTGGGGTACCAAGCAGTTTACCGTGTATGCTTTGGAATGAGTATGTGGTTCTTGGGGTTCTCCGTTCTCATGATAAACATAAAGAACAGCAGAGATCCACGTGCTGCTATCCACAATGGGTAAGTACTGCAGTAAAGCTAGCAAGATGTAAATATTTTTACCAGCACAGTCCTACCAATCCTAAGGTTCAGTTTTAGACTTTTTTAAACCATAGCAGGTACATAAACAAAGCAGCCATAGATCATTTGCATTTAAATATCGCATTTCCAGGCCTTCACTGTGTTTGCACTCTAGTCCACCTTGGCTCTTTAACACTGTGAGGTTGTAAAATGTAAATTATACAAGATGTGTTTTAGCAGAAGACCTTTGTTTTTTAGTTTACAAAGTTTTAAAAATGCAACAATAAATATTTATCATAGCTGTCCAATGTCATTCTAGCACATATATAATGTCCATTATCGTATTTGGCTGTAAAGGTCTTATTTGGTTTTATTTTGGTCTCACCAGCAGTGTGTCTTTCAAGTTTAAGTGTAAGGTCAGCATAACATAAAAAAAAGTAATAGTAATAAATTCTAATAAAGTCACTAAATAAGTATTAAATAAATACATGTGTGATGCACATTCATATCAAAATCAAAGTGTGTTTGGACCTTTCAGGGTAACTGATTGGACTCTGGATATACAGTGGCTTGCAAAAGTATTCAGCCCCTTGAACTTTTCCACATTTTGTCACATTACAGCCACAAACATGAATCAATTTTATTGGAATTCCACGTGAAAGACCAACACAAAGTGGTGCACACGTGAGAAGTGGAACGAAAATCATACATGATTCCAAACATGTTTTACAAATAAATAACTGAAAAGTGGGTGTGCGTAATTATTCAGCCCCTGAGTCAATACTTTGTAGAACCAGCTTTTGCTGCAGTTACAGCTGCCAGTCTTTTAGGGTCTGTCTCTACCAACTTTGCACATCTACAGACTGAAATCTTTGCCCATTCTTCTTTGCAAAACAGCTCCAGCTCAGTCAGATTAGATGGACAGCGTTTGTGAACAGCAGTTTTCAGATCTTGCCACAGATTCTCAATTGGATTTAGATCTGGACTTTGACTGGGCCAGTCTAACACATGGATATGTTTTGTTTTAAACCATTCCATTGTTGCCCTCGCTTTATGTTTAGGGTTGTTGATGCTGGAAGGGGAACCTCCGCCCCAGTCTCAAGTCTTTTGCAGACTCCAAGAGGTTTTCTTCCAAGGTTGCCCTGTATTTGGCTCCATCCATCTTCCCATCAACTCTGACCAGCTTCCCTGTCCCTGCTGAAGAGAAGCACCCCCAGAGTGTGATGCTGCCACCACCATATCTGACAGTGGGGATGGTGTGTTCAGAGTGATGTGCAGCGTTTTGCATTTTAGCCACTAAGTTCCATTTTGGTCTCATCTGACCAGAGCACCTTCTTCCACATGTTTGCTGTGTCCCCCACATGGCTTGTGGCAAACTGCAAACGGGACTTCTTATGTTTTTCTGACAATGGCTTTCTTCTTGCCACTCTTCCATAAAGGCCAACGTTGTGCAGTGCACGACTAATAGTTGTCCTGTGGACAGATTCCCCCACCTGAGCTGTAGATCTCTGCAGCTCGTCCAGAGTCACCATGGGCCTCTTGGCTGCATTTCTGATCAGCGCTCTCCTTGTTCGGCCTGAGAGTTTAGGTGGACGGCCTTGTCTTGGTAGGTTTGCAGTTGTGCCATACTCCTTCCATTTCTGAATGATGGCTTGAACAGTGCTCCGTGGGATGTTCAAGGCTTGGGAAATCTTTTTGTAGCCTAAGCCTGCTTTAAATTTCTCAGTAACTTTATCCCTGACCTGTCTGGTGTGTTCTTTGGACTTCATGGTGTTGTTGCTCTTAGACAACCTCTGAGGCCGTCACAGAACAGCTGTATTTGTACTGACATTAGATTACACACAGGTGCACTCTATTTAGTCATTAGCACTCATCAGGCAACGTCTATGGGCAACTGACTGCACTCAGACCAAAGGGGGCTGAATAATTACGCACACCCCACTTTGCAGTTATGTGTAAAAAATGTTTGGAATCATGTATGATTTTTGTTCCTCTTCTCACGTGTGCACCACTTTGTGTTGGTCTTTCACGTGGAATTCCAATAAAATTGATTCATGTTTGTGGCTGTAATGTGACAAAATGTGGGAAAATTCAGGGGGCCGAATACTTTTGCAAGCCACTGTGAAAGCAGATGAGATATTTGATTGAGACAGTTTTCCTGAGACTTATGACAGTAACAATTTGTTTCAGATTTTGGTTCTTTAAGTTTGCTGCCTTGGTGGCAATTACAGTTGGTGCCTTTTACATCCCTGAAGAGCCTTTCACCTACAGTAAGAATTTGTATTTAAAATCCTTGATAACTCAGATCTCTTTTACACACAGATTTGTTAGTTTGTATGAAAGACGAGTAGTTCAATTACTTGTGTATTTGTGTTGTCGCAGTATGGTTTGTCATAGGCTCTGGTGGAGCCTTCTTTTTCATTCTGATTCAACTGGTGCTGCTGGTGGACTTTGCCCACTCCTGGAATGAGTCCTGGGTTGACAAGATGGAGAATGGCAACTCCAGAGGCTGGTATGCAGGTCAGTGACTCTGGCCCAGTTACATGCTGTATTCATCTTCTAAATACTGTTACATAAGCGAGCACTTACTCTGAAATTTTTTTTTTAAAAAGCGTACATGTAGCACACACAGATTTCACAAATCTACTTTCAAATCAGTTTTTTGGTTTCAGCTTTGAACTGTTTCTACCTTGTATTTTTAGCTCTACTGGCTGTCACGATCCTGAACTACATCCTGTCATTAACAGCTGTTGTGCTGTTCTTTGTCTTCTACACGAAACCCAATGAATGCTTCATCAACAAATTCTTCATCAGCTTCAACATGTTGCTCTGCATAGTTGCCTCTGTTGTCTCAGTCCTGCCAAAAGTCCAGGTGTGAATACACGGCATGTCTGCGATGCACAGATAAACAGAAAACAAAAACAAGACACACTATTCTAAGCACTGAAGATTCTGCTTTGTGTTTGCAAATGTTTGTGCTACTAGCATCATGTCATGATGAGCATCTATAGTAGCATCTACATGGAATTGATGCTAAGGCCCCTTTGCTGAGTTTGACAGTGTAAAACGGAAAGACAGAATAAACCTGAAAATGGTTGGATATCTCTCTCATAATTCTGTTATTTCAAAACATTATGACTGTGTTTTGTAGCAGCTTGGTTTAGTTTTGCTATAGGAGATAATATTGAAAAGTAAACATAGCTCTATTGATAACATTTCTACCAGCTATTTTTGTGCAAAACTAACTGAACCGTGTTAATGCAATAATAAAATAATATCAGATGGGAATAAAAACATTATTTAAGTCTAAATTTTAATTCTAATAAATGTACTCAGGTTGAATTAGAACAAGAAAAACTCGAAAAAGAAGGAAAATGAAAAAATAGCTGTATTTTCTTTGCCTCAAAACAGAAACATGAGTACAGTCAGGGGTTAAGGTGAGATTCAGCGGGCAGGGAACCCTAAAATCAGTTTTACAGATGGTGACAAAAAGCACAATTCACTCAATGTACTGTGATCAGCTGACCTGCTGCTCAAAAAAAAGAAAACACAACCCACTTAAACTGCCCACTATGGCACACGACTGCGCCTCTTTGTTCTCTTTTATGCGATATCCCCTGGTGATTAATGCACGAACATGATTACCTTTCATTTTTTACTGTTTAGGCTTAAAATTGATGTGTGAAGGCCAGTGATGTGAAATGATAGCTTCCTTCAAATGCGTTAAACCAAAAGTAACAAGCCTGTTTTGAAAATGTAAGAAGTAGAAAGTACAGACAGTAAAAAGTTATCAGGAAAAAAACCTTTCATGTTAGAGTTTAGCAGAACAGGTTTGCCCAAGCTTAGGCTGCTGCCCCCGCGACCCGGCCCCGGATAAAGCGGATGAAGATGGATGGATGGATGGTTTTCCCAAGCTACCCACAAACATTCCCACTGTTGCTGGCCTTTTTTAACCATCTAGATATTTTCTAAATAATAAACAAAGGTTAATTTTTGTGTTTGGAGTGCTTAAACAGTAAACACAGGATTATGACTTCTTTTTCTATAATACATATGTACAGTTTCAGTTCAAACCTGTGGGAAGTAAATACTTGGCACTGATAAACCTTATCTGTGTATTTGCAGGAGTCTCAACCTCATTCAGGTCTACTACAGTCTTCTTTCATCACCTTGTACACTGTGTTTCTAACTTGGTCTGCCATGACCAATGAGCCTGGTGAGACTGTTTATATTGTCTGGGAATTTCAATAGACTCAAACACTCCTTTATCTGCATATATTTATGTTCTTCTCCATTCATTTCAAATAAAAGATCTTTTTGTCTCATAACCTCAAGATTTATTGCTTTTTAGAAAAGCTTTGGGTTATTTTGTTCAAATTGTTTTTTAAAGTATTTTTTAATTAATATTGTTATTGTTTGTTTTGCTGATCTCAGACCGGGAATGCAACCCCAGCCTGTTGAGTATCTTCCAGCAGATCGCAGCCCCGACCCCGGGCCCTACAGAGACCGAGAACCAGACAGCCACCATGGCAATGATTACCACAATCACTGGGACAGAAAAACCTGCCTTTACATCTCCATACCTGCAGTGGTGGGATGCTCAGAGCGTTGTGGGCCTCATTATATTTATCTTGTGCATCCTGTATTCCAGGTAACATTGTAAATGTTGTGTAAAGCGCTTTGAGTGCTTTGTTAGAGTAGAAAAGCGCTATATAAGAACCCGTCTGTTTGACCTCTTTTTACTGTAGACTGCAGTGTTAATGAGCATTAAAAAAAACATGCTTACAGACTGATGCAAAAAATGATTTTGATCTCTGTAGCCAGTTTCCTCCATCATAAGCCAAAGACTTTTCTAGTCTTTGGCTTAAAAATTTCAACACTGTGCTGTTATTGGTGTAGAGTACTGCTGTAATTACTAGTTATGGTTCCTCACCTGGTGAAGGGTTGACCATTTCTAAGCCTTCCTTGTTAATGTGAACTGTGTTTGTGTCCGTTGTTTTTTCATACTGTGATCCTAATACTTGCTTTTCTTTCTTTTTGGTCAGTTCATTCATCTCTGTTTTGATTCCAGCATTCGTTCATCCAGCAACAGCCAGGTTAACAAGCTAACTATGGCATCCAAAGATTCAGTCATCCTCGCTGAGGGGGGCAGCACAGAACTGTCAGAGGAGTCGACAGGGCCCAGACGGGTGGAGGACAATGAGCGGGACATGGTCCAGTACAGCTACTCCTTTTTTCATTTCATGCTTTTCTTGGCCTCACTTTACATCATGATGACCCTCACTAACTGGTACAGGTCAGTGGCTCCCTTCTCTTTTAGCACAACACCTAAAGTGTAGTTTGAAGTGTTTGGGTGGTCAATAATCCTACAATATATATATGTGAATGGTAGTTTATTTCATTTCCTTTTTATACAGTGTGTGAAAAAGTGTTTGCCCCCTTCCTGATTTGCTATTTTTTGGTATGTTTGTCAGACTTAAATGTTTCAGAGCATCAGACAAATTAAAATGATGGCCCTGTGTGAAAAAGTAATTGCCCCCTAAACCTGATAACTGGTTGGGACCATTAGCAGCAACAACTGCAATCAAGTGTTTGCAATAACTGGAAATGAGTCTTTTACAGCGCTGGGGAAGAATTTTGGCCTGTACATCTTTGCTGAACTGTTGTAATTCAGCCACATTGGAGGGTTTTGGAAGGAAGCTGTTTTGGAAACATATTTGGTGATGCTTCATCCTCTGCATTGCGTTTGTGTGCTAGCAGTGTCCAAGCATTCTTCTTCTTTTCAATTTTTTTTTCAAGAGCTCACAAAAGCATTCTGGGGGTCTTTTGTGAGCTCTTGGATGAGTTGTCGCTGCATCCTTGGGGTAACTTTAAACAGACAGCCACTCCTGGGAAGCTTCACTGTGGTTCACTGGAGTCCCACAGCCTTAAAAATGGCTTCATAACCTTTTCCACACTGAAATATGTCAATTACTTTGATTCTCAGTTCTCCTGAATTTCCTTGGATCTTTATTTTAAAACCTTTATTGAAAAAACTGCATATTATTGTCAAATATTTACATTTGTTTGATGATGTGAAACATTTAAGTGTGGCAAACACTGTTTCATGCAATTGTATCCATTCAGATGCATGAACCAGACTGACAGAAACTAAACAACAGAAGGGATAAATGCTATATGAAGCAATGCATTCAAAATAGGTTATAAACCAAAACACATCCAATTATTTTTGTGTCAGAGGGAGACGTGATATGACACAAATGTTATGGTTGACCATGAGAGTCACAGTCTGGCACTAACATAACCCAGAAAATGGTTTAAATATCCAGAATTGCCCTTTATTGGTGTCTGCGGCTGGTATTATTCGGTCAAGTAGTACCAAGAAGAATGAGGACAACAATGGTCTACTGAATTTGCATATTCATTTCATTTCATTTATTTGTTCATTTTCAGGCACAACAAATACCTATATTGAACATAAAATGCACAAAACAAAAAACAAAAATTGCCTGAAAAAGGAGTGGGACGAAGAAAACTTATTAAATCCCACCCCTATACTCACTCATCAACAAAAAAAACAAACTTCCCGCAGCTACGCCCATCATTGCATACAGACACATCAACAGCCCCGGGCACATACAAGCATCTAAACGGCAGCTCGCAAACAACAATTAGAGCCTTCATAACTGAATACAGAATATATAAATTATAAATTGCATTACCACAGGTAACAGGCAGTAATAACTACAAGTAACAAACACACATACATATACATACATATATATCTACACACACATGTACATATATGTACATACATACGCACACTTTTTTTTTTTTTTTTTTTGGAATCCATACCAGCAATGGTAAGAGGACAGACATTACAGAGCACACTAAAACCCATCATTGAGTATACTGTGACCAGACCAACTGTTTGTAGAGAAATTTAAATCTATGAATATTTTTGCATTGTTTCAATTGTAAACTCAGACTGTTCCAGATTTTCACACCACATACAGACACACAAAAGCCTTTACGGGTTGTTCGAGTTCTGGGTAATTTGAATTCTCCAAAGCCTCTCACATTATAAACCTTTTCTCGAATTTCAAATCTAGTTTGTAAATTTGCCGGTAAAAGTTTAGTAAAAGCTTTATACAAAATTATGGATGTATTGTAATTAACCAGATCCTGGAATTTAAGTAACTTTGCCTGAAGAAAGAATTTGTGAGTATGATCTAGATAACCAGCCTTGTGAATAATACGCAGTGCTCGTTTCTGTACTGTGACTAATGGATTAGTTGTATTTTTATATGTGTTTCCCCACACTTCCACACAATATGTAAGATATGGAAGAACCAGGGTACAGTACAGAGTACGAAGTGCATCAAGGAATTGTTTCACTTTGTTCAAAACTGCGAGGCTTCTGGAAATTTTGGTTTTTATGTGTCTGACGTGGGGTTTCCATGAAATTTTATTATCAATTACGACTCCCAAAAATTTGTTTTCACTCACATTATCAATTGGTACACCTTCAATGATAATTGGTAATTCTACATTATATTTTAAATTACCAAAAAACATTGCTTTAGTTTTATTTATATTTAATGATAATTTATTTATGTCCATCCATTTTTTTATTAATTTTAGCTCCCTGTTTACGGTCATTACAAGATCAGTATAATCATCGCTACTGAAAAATATGTTTCATCTTTTGTTTTGAACTCTTTTTTTGATTATGATCTAGTTTTCTGTGCAGCTGTCAGTCCATTGTGCTTTTATTTATATTAGGAAATTCATAACTCATTGTTAAAACTGTAAATGGTCCCACAATGTTTCATTAGGGGTTTAATGGCACCATATAGGCCAAGCAAAGGCATTTCCTACTGTATAATTGATATGCTGACCTTATTTTTCTGAGGTGCAGAGATTTTGTGATTTCTGCTTGAACAAGTTAAGGAATTTCCTTCTTAAAGTAGCTTTCTCAGTTTTTTATAAATATACTTATTGCATTTTTTTGTTCTGACAGCCCTAATACAGACTACACCATAACAAGCAAGTGGCCAGCAGTATGGGTGAAAATCACCTCCAGCTGGGTTTGTTTGGCTTTGTACACATGGACACTGGTGGCCCCCATGGTCTTCACCAACCGAGATTTCAGCTGATCAGCCAGTCTCCACAGCGTGCTCTTATTTTTTGTCTGTTTTTACATTAAATTTGTCAATAATGCTACTGTCAAGATGGACTCAGGTTTTACACTTTTAGATGGATTCTGAGTGAGTTGATTGTGTATGCTTCCAAAGTGCCCTAACAGTTGCTTCAGATAAAGATTTTTTCTGTAGTGATTTCACACCAGTCACATCACTAACAATAGCAATATATTGTTGTATTTTTGTACTTGGGCAATTTTCTGGTTAGAGCAAACCTTTTGGATTTAAGTCAGCTAGATTTTTCTTTATCTTCTTCCTCCTTTTTTTTGCTGTAACACCAATTTATGGTGAATGCTTAGTTGAAAAAAAAAAATTCTCAACATCATGGAGTTACACCTACGACTTACTGTGGAGCTGGGGTGAACTGCATTCACTACGAAGAGGATGTAGTTGGCTGTTCAACCTTCATATGCCTTATATGTCTGAAAAATGTTAGAATATCAGATAACTAGGGAGTATGTACATGAATGTCGCAGACATAACTGCAATATGACCAAAATCAGCTCAAGTTCCTGCCAAATGTAAACGGACCTGCAGGTCCATCAGACCTGAAGATGTCAGGTGGTTTAAAAATATCCTTAGAACAAAGAGATACAGGCACACCTCTGAATAGCCTAGAATATCTTTAGTATTTATTTTGATTATTGTTGTAAGAATGTGTTTCTGTAATTTTAAAAAGATTTAAATTTTTAAGAAAAGGACTCCATAACTGAATAATTACAGATGTTTGAGAATAAAAAATCTGAGCATTTGCCTTGTGTTCCAGATTTACCCAGTGTGGTTAATAAGTTATGAATTCTCTGTAATGCATCTGCAGTTTGTGATTATACTGACCTACTATATAATCATTTGCTTTGCTTTGACTCAGAGATTCAGTGTGCTCATCTATGCCACAGACAGGAAAAAAAGCATTCTGAAAGTCATCAAGTTATAATTGGTTCCACACTTTTTTGTGTTTAAATGTTAATATTTTCCAAGGACCACTGCTTTTTTAATTTTTTTGGCAAAGCTGTGTACTTTGAACCTTTGTTATAACTCTCAGCAATGTGCTGTAAATGAATAAAGGCACATCTGGAGCTTTCTGTGTGCTTTTGTTTCACGTTTGATTGTTACAAGTGTCTCATCTTATATTGGTGAGACCCATGAATATAAGCAGCACCAATACAGGAAGCTCAATTATTAAGTGTTAACTTACTGCTTTGCAGTGTGCCAGAGAGCAGTAATTCCTTCAAATCAGTTTGATACACCAGTGCAATACCAGTAAAATACTAATCTTTCTGAGAAATAAACATTTAAAACCTGGTACAAATAAGTACAGATAACTGTTTTAATCTCTATGGACACTTTTCATAACAACTATGGCTTAATCTTTTTTTAACCATTTGGATGATACGTTAAATTGATGGGGCGTGTGCACAAGCAGCACCCGGCAGTCCTACGTTTCATCTGAAGGGATGTCAAATGCTATCATTCTTCTGTAAAGTAAATTTACCTACAGGTATAAGTAAAGTAACCTTAACCTTAAATCAGTGGCAGATTGGCACTGATTTAACAGAGCAAGGCCACTGCCTCTTCTTTCACCACTCTGAGATCAGCTACAGTTGTGCAGAAAGACATCCAGCAAATAAACAAGCTTCAGAGATTTATCATTGTGACAGATGAGTTTCCTCATACCTTGGTGATATGGAGAAGATGGCATGTGAAGAGGTTGTAAATAACTCCTTTTATTAGCAATGATGGACACGATGATGGAGAGGGGACACCAGCTCTGACCATCTGTCTAATAAAACAGGCAAATCCAGGCTCAGCAGCACTTTCAGAGTAGCATCTATATAAAATTAATAATAATTTAACATTTCTGCATCCAGCAAGAAGATATCTTTTCATCTATAGTAACTAAAGTATAGTTACCTTCTTGTGACGTCTAGGACACAGGAGTATTAGGTTATTGTGTACATGTTGGTAAGCTGTCTTGTGGCAACTGATGAACTGAAACAAATGAGTGTACTGTGTGAGCGACGAACATTACCTGTCCTTTTATTAACTGCACAGGGTGTCATGGGTCTGTAGCTCTGTCCACCGTTTTAGGGAACATATTTCGTTTTAAAGTAAGTTACAGGGCATTTCCCTGCTTTACCTTACCTGATCACGGGCAGGGCGTAGGTGTTGATAACCCGGATCTTGTTCTTACCGTTCAGCTGACTCCTCAGGACTTGCCTGACCCTCTGCAGGTACTTCGTGGTTGCAACTTTCCTAGCAGCTTCTTCGTGGTTGCCATTTGCCTGTGGGATTCCCAGGGACTTTTAGCTGCCCTTGATGTCTGCAATGTTGCCTTCTATTTGTACTGTTATTTCACGGTAGAAGGTAAATAAAACTGACAAAGCCAACCTGGTAGATTTAGTAGAATTGTTTTGAACCAATAATTTATAAAATCAAATGGCTATGAACCTCGAAACAAAAGAAATCAGCAAAATACTAGCTTTACTTTGCCAGCAGTATAATAATGACATAAAACTGCTTCAATAAAGCATTACTACATTTTCGCCTTTAAAAAAAAAATCTTCTTTTTTTTTAATGTTGGGTTGCTTTATCACATATATCACCAAATGGCAGAGCTTGGTCCAGATCCAGACGAAGTGCTCGTTCTGTCCAGACCAATAATCAGTGACAGAAAAAATTTGCCCGTAATGCATAAACCCAGAGCACTGTTTTATCAGTACACCATAAAACAATGGTCGCAGGTAAACCAGTCCCTACAGTAATCGCCTACTGTTTACGTAGTTAGGTAAGCCAATCAAACCCTAGCTTACTGCAGACACAAAATAGAGAGGAGCAGACAACTGAAGGTGAAAAAAGTTGATTCAGAAAATAGAAATTTTAAAATTGAAAAAGAATATTTTTATTATTTGCAAGTAAGGCCTGAGGTTCACTCTGTTACTCATGTGTCCTAATTTGAACAAAAACTTAAATATTACTATAATGAAAGGGAAATATATGGTTTCGATTTAACCCTAATCCATGGGATGAAAAAGACTTGAGATCTGGACCTTGTTGTGAAAGAAATCTTAGTAACCGGACCTGTTGGGTTTGTAATTGATTACCCCTGCTTTATCACATCATGTAAATTTTCACTTAATTAAAATGACATTGTGACACTGTAACTGGAATACACAAATTATAAATTGAAATTAAAATAATAATTTTTAAGGAATTAGAACACACTTACTTGTGTTTCAACATTTAATTCTGTTAATAGAAAACAACAACAAAACAATTGTCCCTCTCTCAACAATCTTTGTAACAAAACTTGAAATTGTTTGCAACTACAAACTACAGTTTGCTATACAAATAAAAATGTTCTGCACAAAAAAATAGAACAAAAAAATATGCAGCAATTAGAATACATATAGGAACATATAGCAATGAAACCAAGGTTACTCAAAACTTAGAGTAAATTCAAAGCAGCGTGTGCACTGACTGCACTAACTCTGCAGGTAGCTTAGAAGGTAGAGCGCCTAGCATCACCTTAGAAGAGTTAGTTTAATGGCTTAATAGTTAACTGACACTGTTAACTATATGAAATACAATATTGTGTGTGATAAAAACAAAAAATAATAATGAAATGGCTATTGTATTATCCAGAGGGCATCACGTGGTCTTTAAGATTGTCAGAAAAGGTTTATAGCAGTCTTAAATGTGGATAACCCAGCCTGTTTAACCTAAAGTGATATTCAGGCAGGATAAAATTTGCAGATATCAAACTAAAGCATTTCAATTTTTTTTGTTTTCTGTTTTACAGTTTTGTAGTCAGCAGAACTGCAGAATTAAAACTAAAATTATTTACTCCCCAGATGTGAAATGGTCCAAAGTAGGTTTAGACATCAACAGCTGTCTGTCAGGCAGAGTTTTGGAAATATGAAGAGCCTTTCCTCAGGCTCCTTCTGAGCACTATGAACCACCTGGCATTTGAATGTGCAGCCTTGGTAATTCTTGGTGGGATTGAGTTTGAGGAAACTGAACATGGAGTACAGGCCGTTGACGTTCAGGCTGGGGGGAGTATTAAAGACACCAGAGACAACCTTGTCTCCATCTTTAGTCCATGTCACCAACACCTCCTCAGGACAAAAGTCTTTTATGTGCAGGTGCAAAGTACACTCTTCATTCACTTTAGGACACTGAGGTTCGTGGTTGATGAACATCACATCAGGGGGGGTTCCTGTTTGAACAAAGCAACACATGTAGTAAAGCATTATGGATATATTGATATTGAAGGATCATTTTGAATAACTCTTGTTTGTATAATTTTCAATGAGAAAGAAAATGCAAACTGTGGAATGGAAATAAAGTAGTAATTCAAAGTAAAATTTTAAATAATTAAATTGCTAATTACAAGTCTAAAGTATCCTACTGGTAACAAAAAAACCCAAAAAACTATAAGATGTGGTTGAAATTTAGGATAGTAAGTAGATTTAGGATAGTGAGACATAGACAACAAAAAAGATACCATGACCCGCTACTTTCTAAAGTACCATTTTAAAGCTTCTGTCATCACCATCCTGGTTGTAAAACCCCAGATGTGATGAGGAGGACAAGTTGTTAGCCAATGAGTGTACAGTTTCACAGATCATCAGTAGCTAAAGCTAGTTTAGTCACTTTGTTTTATTTTCTGACATTTGGGAATTTGACTCCAGTTTCTTTTAACACATCAAAAAGAAACATAAACCTGTCATCATAGCTGATAGAAAAGTAGTCCTTTTTAACACTGACTAGTCTATCTTCCCAGAGCATCATGGTCTCTGCTACCTTTGACTCTGAAGGTCAGGTTGTGGTTTACCATAAATTGCAATCAATTTAATGCCAGAAAGGGACCTCTTATATGCCTCTGACCATTTTCAGACTGATCTCTGACCAGTGCTGTGTGAACATATAACAGAAAACTTAGCAACAAACCAATTACAAATTGTATCTTTAGGCACCGTTTTCAGCCTGTGACACACACACCTGATTTATTCCAATTTCTATAGTTCAATTTTGAATCTATAACACAGTTATAGTCTTTTTACACCAACAAAAATTTCCATTAGCTGTCATATCTTAGCAGAAAGGTTCAGCGTGTCCTTAAAAACTTTGAGGAAACTACAAAACACGAAAGAGGACAAAAGAAAAAGTGGGAGGCCTTAAAACTATCTATAGGATTAGTATCATGTCCTTGAGAAATAAATTTGTAAACATTGTGGAGACTGTCATGTTTGGGGCTACTAGTGGTGTTTGGGATGTTGTCAAAATTGATAGAATTATGACCATGGAAAACTATCGGGAGCTATGCATGGTGGTATTTTTACTGTAGACATATTTCCATTTATGTCTGCATGTTTCATAAATCACTGCATCTAGGTCCCATTTCCTAGCAAGATATAAAGAAATGAGGGGGTGTCTCAAGACCTTTGCATACTACATCATCACCAGGACATTTTCTTAACCAGCTAATCTAATCAGAGAGGCTGAGGTCTTTTAACATCTCCAGGAAGCTCCTGAGGATGTTTTACCAGCTGGTGTTTGCTGGAGTACTTTTCTATGCTGTGGTGTGCTGGGGGAGCAGCACAGTAAAGAAGGACTCATCCAGGCTGGAAAAACTGATCAGGAAGGCTAGCTCTGTGGTCGGCATGAAGCTGGACACTCTGGTGACAGTGGCAGAGAAAAGGACATTAAAGAAACTGCTGGACATTACGGACAATGCTGGGCATCCTCTGCACACGGTCATAAATAACCAGAGGAGCCTGTTCAGCGACAGGTTGCTTCTCCCAAAGTCAAGAACCAACAGACTTAAAAACTCCTTTGTCCCTGAAACTGAATTTCCTGGAGGAACCCACCCGAGGGATTAATAAAGTTTCATCTAATCTCATCTAATCTAAAACATTTGAAGCTGCTACCTTGAGTGTTGATGTGGTAAAAGACATCCTTGTACCCCGGAGCTTGGAAGCTGGAGTGGTAAACACGGCAAGTGTACATGGCCCTCTCATCCTCTATGGCCATGATGAGCTCGATCTTACTCCACACATTGTAGAGGCGGCTCTGGTCAGAGAAGGGGCCAAAGTGAGTGACGAGGTGGACCTTCTCCCCATCATTCCTGTACCATTCCAGGTCGATGTCCTGGGGGTAAAAGTTCTCCACGCGACAGCAGAGAACCAGCAGCCTCTCCACCTTTGGGATCTGAGGAATGCTGGAGATCTTAAGAAAAGATGGTTCCACTGGAAGTATGTGTGTGTGGTGGGAGGAGAGTACATGAGAAGAAAATGAAGTCAGTCAACAGGCATAATTTTATAATTAAATTATGTAGTCAAACATGCTAATGGTAGAAAAAGCTAAGATTGTGTCATACCACAAATACAGTTAGGTCCATAAATATTTGGACACGGACAACTTTTTTCTAATTGTGGTTCTGTACATTACTGCAACGGATTTGAAATGAAACCACTCAGATGGAGTTAAAGTGCAGACCTGCAGCTTTAATTCAGTGGGTTGAACAAAAAGATAAAAATAAAATGTGAGGAACCAAAGCAATCTGGAAACAATCCCTTAATTTCAGATGCTCAAAAGCAACAGGACAGATTGAATAACTGAAAATAAAATGTTCATTTCTAACACTTGTATGAAAACCCTTTGCTGGCAATGACAGCCTGAAGTCTTGAACTCATGTATGAACTCAGATGTTGGGCTTCCTCCTTTTTAGTGCTCTGCCAGGCTGTTACTGCAGCGGCTTTCAGTTGCTGTCTGTTTGTGAGCCTTTGTGTCTGAAGTTTAGTCTTCAGCAAGTGAAATGCTCTGTTGGGCTAAGATCAGGTGACTTGGCCATTCAAGAATATTCCACTTCTTTGCTTTAATAAACTCCTGAGTTGATTTGGCTGTTTGTTTGGGTCATTGTAAATCCATATTATGAAACACTGCCCAATCAATTTGACTCCATTTAGCTGGATTTAAGCAGACAGTATGTCCCTGAACACCTCAGAATTCATTCGGCTGCTTCTATCCTCTGTCACATCATCAGTAAACACTAGTGTCCCAGTGCCACTAACAGCCATGCACACTGCCTCTGCTGTGTTTTACAGATGATGTGGTATGCTTCCCCCCTGGAGAGTGTTGTTTACTTAATTGCTATTGTGAAGGGGTTTCTCATCGCCATGGAAATAATTCTGCAATCATCCACCACTGTTCACAAGTGCTTCTTTCTTTCTCAGGATGTACCAAACTGTAGATTTTGCCACTCAATTTATTGTACCAATATTAGGAGTGGGTTTTTTCTGTTTTCTCAGCTTCAGGATGGCTTCTTTTCAACGGCATGGAGCTGGCCACCTGTTTTCTGTTCACAGCAAAATCTTCCAAATGCAAGCACCAAACCTTAAATCAACTCCTGGCCTTTTATCTACTTAATTGATAATGACATAACAAAGGAATTGCCCACACCTGCCTGTGAAGTAGCACTTTGAGTGAACTGTCCAATTACTTTTGTTTTGATGCATGCTCAATCATCCAGGAAAGTAAATCTCCAAAAGTTGATTCTGTTCATCTGGACGTAGCATTTTGTGGGAGAAACGTTTCATCACTCATCCAGGTGACTTCTTCAGTCTCAGCTGACTGCAGGTTTCCAATCTTATAAACAGTACATTTGCATAATGACTGAAACCAGCCCACTGAAGGAACAATGGGCTGGGAGGTCAGTTCCTTAATCTTAACGTTTCTCCCACAAAACGCTACGTCCAGATGAACAGAATCAACCTTTGGAGATACACATAATGTTCAATGTCCATTGTCAAACTACAGTAAACAGGTAAAAAAACAAAACTTGTGTTAGTGTTCTAATATGTCTGGACCAAACTGTAAATGATTGTCGTTAAATAACAATGAAAGTAGTTTTTTTCAGGATTGGCAAGACATGCAGCCCCAAATGAGATTGTTTAATTTAAATACAACAAAACAAAAAAAACCCAGAAGTTTCCAGTAACACAAACATTTAGTGCTTTCTTACAAATCCCCTTTGGGGTTGTGACAAGAAGATCTAGCATAAATTTTATCGTTGAATCTTTCATTAACCTCATGGGAAGTAAAAGCCAAAGATGAGGACTTTTGGAATGATGTCATCGGATATATGAATCAAAGATGTTTGGTGCGATTATGTCGCCTTATATGTAGACACCACTTAAAATAGGATCATGTGTTTATTTTCCCAAAATCTGGCAAACTTCCTATTTCATTTCATTTGTCTCTGGCTAACACAGAGAGACAGACAAACATTTATACTCACATTCACGCCTATGGGCAGTTTAGATTCACCAACTAACCCCAATAACTGCATGTCTTTGGGGACATGTGGGACTGTGGGAAGAAGCCAGAGAACCTGGAGAAAACCCAGCACATGTATAGAGAACATGCAAACTCTACAGAGGCCACAGCCAGTGCATTTGAACCAAGCCACTGTGCCTCCTAGTCTGGTATATAGCTATATATACTATATGTATATAAATTATGGTACAGAACTTAATTATATAATGTAATATAGATAAATAGAATTTCAACACAATCATTACTTCTTTTCTATAAATAGGATTAAATATGCCTACTGCACTTACTGGTACACGTGGATTGGGTCACGTGTTTCTCCAGTTAAACTTTTAGTTAGGATGCATGGCATTATGGGATTCCATCACAGTCTCATGACATTTCTCGAAATAGTTGTAATATTTAATCTTTAATCTATTGTTATTTGTTCCTGGAAACAAATTTTATAGTTTTTTTTCTGTACCAGTTCATGTCCATTTGCACATATTGAATATTTCCCACTTTTAAAGGTTGCATTTTAGTGATAAGAGGAATTGGGGGCGGAGTTAAAAACTTTTGCCACTGTGCTGTGTACGACAATTTCAAGTCATACACATCACAGATTTTCAAACAGCTTGTTTGAGGTTAGGGATTAAAAACTTATAATTAGAAAAAGATTGT
Organism: Copadichromis virginalis; assembly: GCF_057382275.1. Taxonomy (NCBI): domain Eukaryota; kingdom Metazoa; phylum Chordata; class Actinopteri; order Cichliformes; family Cichlidae; genus Copadichromis; species Copadichromis virginalis. The sequence goes on from NC_140622.1 coordinate 5,091,769, forward strand.
GGTTTGGGAAGAATAGCTTTCTTTTCTCAGTGTGATACTTTGTGTTTCTCTGAAACATCATGCTTCTGTCATGAAATATCCTCCCTATTAAAAGAACTTTAATTACAAATCCATGCTCACACTCACATAAAACGTAACAGTTTGTGTGCACATGAACATGTTTTCTTATGAAACCGGGCTGAGGATTTCCCCACTGAGCTGAATTCTCAGAGTGCCCTGTCTGATAATCTGCTCCCAAAGCCAAAACTACTCACCTTTAACCTTGACTGTGGTCTCCCTTCTGAAGCTCCTGTCCTTGCACCACACTACACACTGGTATTTGGTTTGGTCTTCAGTAACAGTCAGAAATACAGGCAGGAGAGATGTGTGATTTTTGCCATCTGACTGCAGACTAGCCCGTTCGCTGAGATCCTCAGTCTCCAGCAGGGAATCTGAAGAACCTGACTCTGACTGAATCACTGAGTCTGGACTGGTTCTTTGTTTAAACCATTTCACTTTGAGCTCCCACCTTGTGGCTCCCTGAATGGTGCACTTCAGTTCTGTGGGTACCTGAGCGTATATGATGTTGGGCTGACTGATTTCCGAAACATAAAATGGAACTGTGAAGAGAAATAGCAGCATTTTCTTTTCATTTTAATGAAATCAAACTTTTTCAAAATCAAACAAACTTTATGATATCTAGGTAAAACTTTAAAGGGATGGTAATAAAGGGATAAAAAAGGCTCCCTAAATACAGAATTGAATTTAAAATCCTTCCCATCAGATAGAAGGTCTTGAATAATCAGGCTCTGTTTTATCTTAAAGGCTTCATATCACCCCAACAAAGTAATTCACTTTCAGACTGCGGGCTTACTTGTGGTTCCTAAAGTATTTGAAAGTAGAATGGGAGGGGTAGAACAGGAGGCTTTCAGGCCTCTCTTCTGTGAAACCAGCTTCCAGTTTGGATTTGGGAAAGAACACCCTCTCTACTTTTAAGATTAGGCTTACAACTTAAGCTGTAGTTTTTCCCTTAATTTACACATAGTTGCCAAATTTGTTAAATCTGTAGACATCTTTAATGTGAACATCTGACATTATCGCATTCAAATAAGACCAAGCAAAGCAAATTATCAAAATTTAACAAAAGAAATGTGCTTGTGTTGATACATACCTTTGTAAAAATATCTGTAGAGATATAAAGATCCTCCAGTAACACAGGTGACCAGTAGCAAAGTTATTGCACTTGTAACAGCTATCACAGTGGCTGTACTGTGAAGCGGCTCTGATGGAGCTGAAGGAAAAGCACATGAAAGTAACATAGTAAATATTAAATGGAATGGTTCTTATATGGTGCTTTTCTTCTCTACTGGAAAACTCAAGTGAACTACAGGCGCTTTTGCTTTGTACTTTGCTTTTTTGTGCTTCCTGTCTAACATTCACACGCACTCATACGCCAATGAGCAACTTTTGGTTCTTGTCCAACGATACTTTGCCATGCAGACTGGAGCAGCCAGGGATCAAACTATCAATCTTCTGATTACCTGCGCTACAGTATACCACTATGTATCTATGAAATCAAGCGATCCAAAGAATAAATGAATAAAATCCCACCTTGAACAGCCAGTGTTACAGATCGGTTGTACAGACCATTGTAGGTCTGGTGCTCAACTTGGCAGATGACATGTATTTCTCCACCCCTTAGAACTGAGGAGTGCAGCGTGATGCCACTACGAATGCTGTAGGTGCCATCTGGATTGTGTACAGCCAGCTCATTGCATACACGGGACAGTTGGCCCAACCCTGCATGGATGGTCTGGGTGCCATTTTGGATCAGCCACGTCACAGCCACTTTCTCTGGGTAGAAACCTGTTACATCACACTGTATGGTTTTCTCCTGTCCTTCTCTCACTGTTGCCTTTTCTGGGAGCAACACTGAAGGCAGAGCTGAAGGTGTACGGTTCAGAAACAGATATTACATTGTTATCATTAAAATTATTTAAAATGATTGTGCTTGAATTCGACAATTTGCACAAAAATGGATATAATGTCACTAATTGTTTTGTGCATCTTGGTCTTGAAGCTATGAAGACCATAAAGTCCTCAGTAACACATTTATTATTAATCCAGTGAGCAGTTGGGTAATTTTCTTAAAAAGAAAGTACACCCTCGTTCAATGCTAAGGTTTTATAGGCATAATAAAAATATCCAGTAAAGACAATCACAGATTAACATGGCATGTTACGCCATTATTTATTTAACAAAAACTAAGCCAAGATGCAAAACCACCTTTAGCTGCACCCATCCATCGCTTATGTAACGAATGACCACTGTACAGGATTCAGTACAGCCCAAGTTTGTTATTTTCATTTATCAAAGCTTAACATGGAAGCTCTGTAGAGCACTAGTGGGATCTTCCAGCAGCAAACACAACTGGCAGATCTCCATACCGTGCTGCTGATAAGCTGCACGCTGGAATTTTTACAACTTTGAGACAGTTCATTTAGGTTTGCAGGCAACTGTTTGTGCACACACACATATATATATATATATATTACTGTAAATCTTATGAGAATACTACCTTTTTATAGTTCAGCCTGTTCCACAGGGTCACCTTGTTTAAACTTTGAGAATAAATTCATGCATGCATAAATTTCATACAGCGTGATGTCTTAAACAAAAAATAACCTGCAGCTTGTCTGTTTGGTGAAGCTCGCTGACATCTGAAATGTCAATTTTTAAATTACCTGCAACTTCACGTTAAAGTTCCTCCTTTTTTGTATTATTAAGCTAGATAAACACTGTGGCTTTCTTGGCCCATATAACTCTCAGGCGTACCGAGCACTTTCAGAGCAGTGGACTCTGTGTAGATCAGAGGGTTGATGACTCTGCAGGTGTACAGTCCTTCATCTCCTACAGTGACATTATGAAGCTGCAGCGACGCATCACTCTGACGCAGGCACGTTTCATTCACCACAGAGCCTTCTTTGTACACATGAGCTCTTCCATCTTCCAGCGTGTACACCATGCTCTTCTTTGCGTGTTTGTCCACCATGTTCCATTCAATACTAAGAGCACTCCACTCCACTAGCTTATGCGGTGTGTCGAACATGCAGCTGAGCGTTACCTCATTGCCCACTAAGACACTGAGCTCTCTGGTGATCTCAGCCAAGGAACCTGGAAGGAGTCATGTAGACTTTGAGAACGAAAAGGACAGAGCTGTCATTTACAAGCCGGAACACTGACAAACACTCACCTTTACAGTACAAGGCAAGAACCATGAGTTTAATCGTCATGTTTGTAATACGCTGCTGATCCATGGGGTCTCAGATGTTACCGTCACTGTAAATTAAAAATGAAAGCAACATGTGACACATTCGTTTTTACTTGGGTGTGTTCGCACAATTCAAACACAGCTAACTGAAGATCACGTGGTGCGTTACAAATCCTGTGTTATTAAGCATGGTTGTGGTGGCTAAACATTCACTGCTTATCAGTCATAGTGCACCTCCTCTTGGACTTTGACCTGCCTACCTGACTTCTAGTGCCATTCAGACTCAGAATTTTAACTGCAGAAGAAAACCAAAGAGGCACAAGGAGAATCTGCAAACACTATCCACAAAGGCTCCAGCCAACCATGAAATTTAAACCCAAAACCCTGTACGTATGTCGTCACCAGTAAGTTCTGGTTTGGTCTAACCATTACAAATTGGTACTCGTGAAAATTTCTGGTAATTTCTATTCCAAAGTTTGTTCTGCATCCAACATGTTCACTGTATTGCTGTAAGGTCTTTACCTTACAATATAAAGCTCCTTGAGGCAACCGTTGTTGGAATTTGCTGCTATATAATTAAAACTGACACTTGAATAGCTGACTGTTCTCTACAAGTAACCTTCTCCGTGATTGAGGAAACACTCATTTCTGCCGTCTTTAAAATCCTGCATGACTGCTTCAGCTTATCAGTGCTCATGTCAAAAGGAATGCAGTAGTTTTATAAAGTTCTTAATACTAAATTGATCCACTTGTGTGTGTGTTCATAAATTCAGTTTACCGGTTCCATTTTTCATGGAACACAAACTACTTGATATATATACACACATATCTATCTATGTATGTCTCAATTCCCTTTCGCCCCTACGGGCAGTCTATCCTTCAAGCTTGGGTCCTCTACCTGGGAGCCTGACCCTCAAACCTTGAGGATACTGAGCAGTACCTTAGGTGCTTTTATATAAATCACCACATAAACTGCAAGATCAGAGGCCCCATTTATTAGAAATATTGTTATATTCAATTACAATTTTTGCATAATGTTAATTTACAGACTGTGCACAACAGTGTCTTAATTTCAGCGTTATGAAATTCCACAAGTCTGCCCCTGTACACACATGGGGAGTATCTTCACCCCACCATTGACCTCTTCCTTCCCCTCAACCGAACCTCGTCAAGCTTTTTAATGACAGCTGATGACTTCTTGGATGACGCTGTGTAGCTTTTCAGCAGCTTCTCAAACAGTTCCTCTGTGTTGGGGTGGGTACTGAGGAAGGCTTTCTCCAGCACATACAAGTCCACACCCTTATCCTCGGGCAGAGCAGAGATGTAACTCAGACCAAAATCTATGAGGACCAGGTCGGATTCTCCTCCCTCTGGGCTGGGTCTCAGCAGCATGTTGGAGGTGGTCAGGTCTCCGTGGATGACATCTTCATCGTGCATTTTAGCCAGGACCTGCCCCACGCGCTCGGCCAGCCTCTGCAACTTCAGCTCCTTGCAGGAGTCAGACTGTTGAGCAGATGCAATATAGTCACGCACAGTTGAGGAACCCACAATGTCCTCCAGGAAGATACAGTGGCAGGTATAGTCCACAAAGTAGACTACAGGGGCAGATATTCCTGTGAAGAAGAAAAAGTCTGATTTTACAAACTTTGTGTGACTACAATACCATTCAATTATCGATTAAGGTTTGTGTGTGGCTAAAAGATGTTTCAGTGTGGGCGGAGCAGATTTTAGAGAAAATGTTCAGATCCATGTTGAATAGATAACACAGAAGTTGAGAATGCACAACAAAACATAAGAGATAAAATGTGAGAAGGGTTGAATTTGTAATTTTTCATGAAGCTGACTTTATGCAGAAGCTGTGACTAAACATCTGTGGAAGCATTTGCTCATCTATTGTGCCCCCTTGTGGAGAAGAAGGGGTTTGTACACAACATATACCAACTATGAGTTATGTAGGGATCACTTTCTTGCATTTGAATGAAACGAGCAAAGGAATAAACACATTCCACTTTGTTGTTGGCTGCTTAATCATTTGGTCACAAACCAGAAAACTAAATCATCGTGCAAGTATAAATATTCACAGATCTGAAGCTTCCAACAAGATAGAACCGCTGCTGTGTACGTCTCTGCAGACTGAATATCGTCTGTTGTTCAGATAATAAACGCAATTTAGCTGAAAAGTCAATCTGGCGTAATCATTGACTCACGACCAGCAAAGCCAACAGTCTATCCAGTGGGTTAGTTGGCTACAAATATTCTTAAACCACCTTAGGGTGGTGCTAATTGGATCACCTCCACCAGCGGAGGACTTGCCTGCTCTCCGACACCGTAATATGGCGCGGACCTCCTGCACGGTCCTGCGGTGTGTCAGCTTTTCGTCTAAGGCTGGGTGTCTGTAGCGTTTAGGGAACCTTTCCTTCACTATTGTTGGCGTTCCCAGAAACTCGGCCCGGTACACCCGGGCTTCTGCCCCTTGCTTCAACAACTCTGCTTGCCTGAGGAACTCAGGGACCGCCATGTTGCTCTCCCGCGCCATGTTTACTTCCTCCTCCTCCGTGCTCTTTTTTTACGTCTGCCACCTAGCGACCACAAAAATACCTACACATAAATACAGAGAAACGTTTTCGATGTAGAGCACATACACACAAATAATACACAAAATATACACAAATAACCTATGACTCACAAAGTTCACGCCATCTAAAACCGGCTTCTTGAACATGACTCGGGTTCACTGTACATAAAGAGGCCTTCATTGTTACTATTAATGCAATAGACCACCTTTTGAATGTGATTCAAATCATGGAGCTGACAAATCTGCAGGAGCTGTGTGATGGCAGCATGTCAACATGGACCAAACTCCCCAAAGAATGTTTTCACCACCTTGCAAAAACAATGCCTTTGAAAACTAAGGCAGTTCTGAGGGGGAAGGCGGTACAACACTAATAAAGTGGCCAGTTAGTGTATTCATTCAATTCGATTCATTTATATAGTGTCAAATCATAACAACAGTCGCCTAAAGGCACTTTATAATGTCAAGACCCAGCAGTAATAATAGTATTAACATTTTAAGTGTAGCTTGCATTGATACAACCTGTTACATCCATATCAGCATTTTCAAATTGAAGACAGCCGTCGGCCATTCTGCTGCTTACCTAAACCCTTCAATCCCAGTTCTGAGCGGGTGTGGGTTTTTTTGTTTTTATTGCTTTGTCGCAGTCATGTTTGGTGAGGATGATTTTATTCAACAGCTTTACTCCTGGCACCTGATAACCACTCCGAGTTATTTGCCATTACTGACAAAATACAAGATGGGGTCAGGATGAAAAACTGTTCAGCAAATTAAGGATAAAGTAGAATTTGTAAATCCTGTGGCTTTGTTATATCACTTTTCTTTTCTTTTTCTTTAAGTAACTCAAAGATCCCTGAATCTATTTCTGAGAGGATTATGAAAAAGAAAAGACATTGATAGAATTTTCAAAGGAAAACAAAAAAATTTTTTAAACTTAAAACAGGTTTTAAAATTTGTTTAGACAAAAAAAAAATAGCTGCCCACAGTAGTTTCAACATCACAGTAGTTTCAACATGGAGGGTGGTGAAGCTCATTTCTAGAAATTTGAGATAAAATTGTCTTCTTTATATATACTTTGGAAGACTCCTACAAAACCATTAAAAAAATAATTCTACAGTACATTCTGTCCAAAAAAATAATCCATTGGCAGGCTGAAGACAAATGGCACCTTCCTGGCCTGCCAGATCTTGATAAATTTAAAAGGGGATGGCAAATAGGAGGAGAGGAGGAGAGGGGCATGAAAACAATGATAAACTTTTGTGTGGCAGGAAGTCGGCGTTGATAGACACACCACTGGAAGGGGGATTTGTGGGGTGTGGTCCTGCTATTGAACTTCAGATACAGATACCAGTATGAATTCCATATTAAACACATATTTCTAAGGTACCATCAGCGCAACATTTTCATTGAAAATTAAATCGATTATATGAAGTAAGAGCAGAATTTCACCATTTCCAGTTTACCAAACCAGAACAAATAGCAGGCACACACAAACAGAGGTTGTTAAACAGTATTTCTGTTCAGCTACAATATAGTGTAATTAATTAAGGCAAGCCTACAGTGTATACAGTATATAGATTTCTTACATATCTCTTTTTAAAATGTAAGAATATATTCTACAGCTTTAATTATTCTAGAAACCTCCAGTGTCAGCACTGCAGATTATGTGATACTATATTATGTTTACTGCACTGACATATCACTATCATCACCAGTAATTATATCACAGTTAATAATACGCGCAAAATGCAGTACGAGTATTTTTTTTAACTCTTCAGCTCTTTATGCTACTTATAAAATAAATAGTTAACTATAACTCAGCACGTCACTTTCACAGACACGTTAAATGTGGTTTGGGTTTTTTCCGTCATTATTGTGTGTGTGTGTGTGTGTGTGTGTGTGTGTGTGTGTGTGTGTGTGTGTGTGTGTGTGTGTGTGTGTGTGTGTGTGTGTGACAAAGCGAGCGGACTGGTCCTCCTCTCTGCTCTGGCCGGCTGTGGGCGGTGCTTGCAGATCCTCTGCCTGGATTACCTTCCCGGGGAACTTCCATAGCTGACGACCTCTGGCGTCAAAACTTGGCCAAGAAATTCTTCTTTGCAATCTGACACTGCTGCCACGTAGCCCCAACTTCCTGGAGGGCCAGAGGTTTTCCAGGAGCATTTTTGTGTATTGTTTCCTGCTGCCAGAGGTGAGTCCATTTCTCTGTCCTACCCAAAAATATATAAATTCACAGCGGATTGCCCTGTGTGTGTGTGTGTGTGTGTGCGTGCGTGCCCACTGTGCTTGCTGAAATACAGTGGGAGGGATGAATAATGGAGCTACATTTCTCCACAACAGAAGAAGCTGGAGCGTTAAAATAGGCTGCAAGAGAGTTGTGAAGAGGAATTTTTACGGAATTTTGAATTTTACGTAAATATGGTGGCATTTACGTAACTATAAGTAAAAATGTTATTGAACAGGAAATATTTTACTTTTTACTGTCATGGTTTTAAGTGTGAACCCCAGCCGTGCTACAGATTTCTAAACATCGTATTTAATTCCAGGTGGATTGCTATTATTATCATCATCATTATTATTATCATTATTTTTGCAATAATAGTCGGAAACAAATATAATAGTTATATAACGTATTTACTGCCTTACTATCGAAAAAGCACAGCAAATTTTGTAAAGAAACTTGTGAAATCATTCTACTTGCAGATTTTAAATATTTAAATATTTAATAAATTGAAAGATTAAATTAATCCACCTTTTACACAAAAAAGTTTGTCAAAAAAATTAATTGTTTTAAGAAAAGTGATGAAAAGTTACTCTGTTAAACTAGTCAGGTTATTCTCATAGAAGGCTCTTATACACCCTGGACTGACACTAGCACAAAAAGACAGACGACTCTGCCAACATACGTCAATTAAAGCGTTAAGTTGAATCGTTGTCTTTTGTATGTTAGTTATGAGCACTGTCCAAGTTATTGATCAGTGAATGAACTGTTGAATGACTCATCCACCAGTCAGGAAAGTCTGGATGTTTCGGTGACAGTTCAGTGTTCCAGCTAATGAATACTGAAGCTTGTCGGTGATAATTAATGTCTTCCAGAGTCAGTAAGCAGAGACACAAGTGCTTTTTAACTACAGTAGTGATGTTCCTCTCCCTCTTGATATTTCAGAGCGACACATCAAATTCTCCACTGCCTTGTCACTGTCAGGTGACAGGATGTCTAGCAGAATTATACTTTGACGAGCTAACTGCTTTCTACACAGACATGTTTTATTTCATTCTTTTTATACCTTCTTTGCATGGACTCCCTAATGAAATCATTGTAATCAACAAAAGTGTTGTCATGGCAGCGGTGCTGCTACAGGCTCTGATGGGCTTCCTTTGATTTTCTGTCAGCAGGGCTTCCTGTTGGTGCCAGAGCAGGAGGACAGTACACGAAATGGAGATGATCTTTTTATTGTTTCCCATATACTCTACAGTGAATGTCTTCTGAAAGATGGATTTAGAGCTGCATGGTCTGGCTTAAATGTGCACATAACAAGACAGAAGCAATGAGTAAGTAATTTTATGTAAATCAGTTTACCACAATCAAATGCTGATTTTTACTGTGACATAAAGTAAATTGGTGTAAATATTGTGTGAAATGCATTAGTGTTGACTAATGTGATCCGCCAGTGCAAATGCTTGCTTGATTGTTCTAGCTGCTGATAGCTCACATTTCACACTGAAGCCCTGAATCTACATTCAGAACATGGTTATTGAACAGCACAACATCTTTAATTACTCAAAGGTGCAAAGGTGAAAATTAAATGACTATCAAGGGAAGACTGAACTCCAGCAGCTTACATCTTCATCTTTTTCTGCCTCATTTGCATTTCAATCAATAGATTCTGAACATCAGAGAACCACAGGCTGATCACAGTGACCAATGTGGCTCATTTATTAGGGTACTTTCTAAAGCTAAAATGCACCTGTTGTTCTAACGTGATCAGCAAGATGAAGTTGTAGTACCACTTGCTGATGATGTCAGGAGTTTAGTAAGTTGTAAACTAACTCCTGACATCTGAAGGATTTAAGGTTTTGTCCAAATAACATCATCTAAGTATGCATCAAACCAAGCTGTTTCAAGTTCCATCTTTATTTCTAGACGCTAACCCAACAAACACAAAGAAAAAGAATGTTTCCAATTCAGTTTACCACAAATAACATAAAATGAATGGATTCAAATCTTATAACCGTTCAGTAGTTTTCTTCTGTGTAATTCCTTACAACTGAGATTATTTGGGAGGCAGTACATTTTCTTTTATACTTTAAAAATTAACCATCTTAATTTTTCTTTCCTCACAGGTTGTCCTATCACGCCATTGGCCAGTGTGGTGTCTACTCTGGGCGGACTTGTCTTTGGTTATGAGCTGGGCATCATATCGGGTGCTTTACTGCAGCTCAAGGTTGATTTCAGGCTGTCATGCATTCAGCAGGAGGTGCTGGTCAGCTCCTTGCTGATAGGAGCCTTGCTGGCCTCGATCATTGGCGGCTGCTTAATTGACCGTCATGGCTCCAGGAACTCCATCCTCATCAGCAATGTCATGATCCTGACAGCCAGCCTGGTTCTGCTCATCAACTCATTCTTAGCACTGGTCATAGGAAGGATCACAATAGGCTTTGCCATGTCTGTATCCTCCATGTCCTGCTGCCTCTTTGTGTCTGAGGTAGTAAGTCCAGACCGCAGAGGTTTCCTGGTAACACTGTATGAGGCTGGGATTACTGTGGGCATCCTGTCAGCTTATGCCATTAACTATATCCTGTCTGGCTATAAAAGAGGGTGGAAGTGGATGTTTGGTCTAGCTGTGGTACCAACACTGGTACAGCTCATGTCCATCTGCTTACTCCCTTCCAGTAGTAAGGATTCTTTCAACCAGAGTCAGTGCTTTCAAAATGACAGCACTGAAGCCCAAGAAGCAGATGACTCAAAAGTGCAGTCTAGCAAGAGAAATAAGAAGGTTCAACGCAGCACTTTCTACTTGTTCAAGCGCCAGGACAATATGAGGACTCGGACTGTCATCGGGCTGGGATTAGTTCTCTTTCAGCAGTTCACAGGCCAGCCAAACGTACTGTTTTATGCCTCCACCATCTTCCACACAGTGGGATTTCAGAGTGACTCCTCAGCAGTGTTGGCATCAGTTGGGTTGGGGTTGGTCAAAGTGATTGCTACTCTGATATCCATGGCGTTTTCAGACAGAGTGGGCAGAAGGCCTCTGCTCATCGGAGGCTGCTCTGTCATGGCTCTGTGCCTAATAACCATCGGACTCTTCAGTGGACATTCGCAGGTGACCGCTATGAGACCTTGTAATGCTCAAAACATTGACGTTAACGAAACACGGGCACGTCACTCACCTGTTGGCAATTACTCTGTTTTTGATACGTCTCTGGCTGGAAACCACTTTCTTTTTAAAAACACCACACAAGATAAAATCGGCCACATTTCTTTGGAACCCACTCCACAAACTTTTACTAAAGTCCACGGCAAAGTGATCAACTGGATCATCCTCCTGTGTATGATGGGTACTGTCAGTGCATACTCTGTTGGATTTGGACCAAGTGTGTAAATTTATTCAATATTATTTACTTTATAGATTTAAAGCTTAAATAATTTCTGTGTATTTGTCAAGCATAGCTTTACCTCCATTACAATTTTTACCTGTGGGTTATCATAACGTTTTTTGTTGTTTTTTTTTTGGATCAGTGACATGGCTCCTCCTGAGTGAAATATTTCCAGCTGCTGTTAAAGGAAGAGCATTCGCATTCACAAACTGCTTCAACTGGGCTGCAAATCTGCTGGTCACCTTCACCTTTTTGAATGTTATTGGTGAGTCTTGGAGTTTCAATAGCACTATAGGTTTTAAAGTAGCTAGATGTTTACCTTTAGTTTACCAGAAAAAAAATAAATGAATAAAAAAAATCATAATAATTATAATAATAAAATGCTTCCAAAAAAAAAGTTCATTACATCTATTGATTTCATGATGCATGATAAATGGACTGCTCAGTCAAAGCGCTCTAAACTACATGCCACATTCACCCAGCCTCTGATTGATGCATCAGAGAGCAACTTGGGGTTAGTATCTTGCACAAGGATATTTGCAGAGTAGGGCCAGGGATTGAACCACCAGCCTTCCAATCAGTAGATGATCGGCTCTACCTCCTGCGCTACAGCCACCCACAAAAATGTGGAACGCTTCACGAATTTGCGTGTCATCCTTGCGCATCCTGGCCATCCGGTGAAACTGCTGGGAAGACAACGTTGGAGAAACGTTAACATTTTATGCTAAACTTCTCTGTATTGTATCCAATTTAGTGCGTACCCTAAAATAAAAGTACTGGATACAATAAAGTGTAATTACATTGTATTATGTGGTGAATATACATATGACCTCATATATAATGTACAAAAAGACAAGGATCCACTGTTGCAAACACATTAAATGCCTGAAAAAGCAACACGCTAACATTAACATTAACTGCTAACATTAAGCTACCAGTGGTGATCCCACCCTGACAAATGGCTCGACTTGCTAAGTCAGACTCATTACTGGTGGGAGTTGGACTCTGCCAGGGCTGTCCTTTGTTAACAGTTCTGTTTATAACTTGTATGTGAAGTGGCTTGGGATGAGAATTGTTCATTAGTAGTGCTGGTTTCAGTCATTGTGCAAAGGTACTGTTTATAAGAATGGCAAAACCTGCAGTCAGAAGACTGAAGAAGTCACTTGGATGAGTGACGAAACGTCTCTCCCACTGAAAACGCTACGTCCAGATGAACAGAATCAACCTTTTTGGGATTTACTTACCTGGATGATTGAGCATGCATCAAGATACCACTGTTATCATGGGTAGTATTTAAAGCAAGTTACTCTCTCATTCCCACCTCCAGTTTTTATCAGCTTTGCTTCTGGCTGTGGATAATACTCAAATACTACAATTATTTGTGCTTCTTGAGATGGGAATTTGTGATCGGTGTCATGCTGGCATATAAAAGTTGAAAGCTGCTTGAAAGCTTGTTAACTGTTAATTATGTGAAAATTCAGAGTGACTTGTTTATAACTGAATGGAAACAAGTCTGAAAGTGTGAAATATGGAGAATTATACTTTTTGTTTCTCCTTTTTTTAAAAGTACGATAGCTATAATGTTGACTTTTAAATGAACCCAACCTTGACCCTAAAAGTTCAGCATGAAATGTAATGAGCTGGATCTCCTGTGCAGAAGGACAATTTACATGAAGTTAATGGTATACCAAAATAAAAGCTCTCCAGTTTGAAGTTAAATGCGTTGCACAAAATAGTTTAATATTTTTTTGATAATGAATAACCAAAAAATGCAAAATATAAAATCTATAAATGCAGATTTTTTTTAAAAGCTCAAAGTTTAACAGTTAAGATTACTTGTTTGATTTAAAATCCACTGTTGTGATTTACAGAAGCAAATTTGTTTTTCTTTATTTATTTTCATTATTCAAAACGTATGGCCCTAATTGTATGTCATTGACCTAGAACCCAACACACAAAGTAAAAACATATCAAGACCCACAGTGTAAATATGTTTTTGAACATGGTAGCAAAAAGAAATGTGTTTTAATTCTGCAGATATGATTGGCCTGTCAGGGATGTTTCTTGTGTATGGGCTGACTGCTGTGGCAGCTGCAGTGTTCTTCTACTTCATGCTACCAGAGACAAAAGGGAAGACTCTGGAGGAAATAGACAAGGAGCTGCGTTTAAACAGGTATGATCTGCAGTCTATTCACCTGATCAAATACAGAGTCCCGAGTGATGCAATGTGAGGCCTCCACTGTTGTTTTGCAGGTTTTACCACCATCTGGAGTGCTGTGGCTTCATCAGCAGCAGAAATACCTCCTCACAATACCAGAGAGTGCACTGTCAGGTTTGCACATCGGGGTGAACCAAAAAGATAATGAACTGTTTAGGAAGACATCACCTCAAACAGCTGACCTGAAATCTTTAGTCAAAATAAAAATCGACAGTTAGCGTGTGCCTAAGTTCATGAGGGTTGAACATGAATGATATAGGACTTTGTAACATGTCTTTGAGTTTAACTGGGTGACATGAGCTTGTTTTTTTCTTTACCACTGTGGGCTTATTGGATTTCTTTGTTAAGAGAACTTAACAGGTCAACATCTTTCCAGCTCTTGCTTTAAAACAAACAAACAAACAACCTTTGTCACATACACATTCATACAGAGTACAACATGTAGTGAAATGCTTGTGTCCGAGCTGCAGACAGGCTGTAGACATAGCCGCGCCATTCCAGGACTTGGCTTTAGCATTGGGGGGGGGGGGTCTAGCCAGGACCCTTACTGGATACCAGGTGGGGAAAACGAACTTGCGACTCTCACTCCAAAGGTGTCTAGTCTTACCACTACATTATCCAGATGCAGGGGATAGTGGGGATGAGAGGGGACTGTCAAACAAAAGGTTTGCTTGTTTACCTCAAAATATCAACTTTAAGATGTTAAGTCTTCGGAAAATGTGGAGGACGGCAAATTTTTTTGGGCTTTTGTTTTCATAGATTTTACAGCTTGTCCTACTGAATAAATCTTTCATACTACACCAAAATAACTGTTTTCCCACCATCTACAACAGAAGAAGTGTGTGTGTGTGTGTGTGTGTGTGTGTGGAGGGGGGGGTTATATTCTATCACAACTGGGCCTATAAGCGGACCCATCCTTATGGTAGACTTTTTTAATGGAAAAAGGAAAATTAATGGCAGGAAAAACAACTGTGTTCCATCCATGTGAACAGGCTTCAAATTCTTGATATTGTGCAACATCTGAAGAAAAGCATCCACTTCAACTGGACACAAAGATTTGTTTTTGCACAGAGAGGTAGTAGATTTTAACCACTAGTAGAAACGGCATCCTAGTCATTGTTGCTGTAGGACAGAGTTGTACACACTGAACTCGAGATGGCAACACCTTTCAAAACTGAAGTTGCACTTTGGGATACACAAATATTTCTTTTCCATATTTATATTTTCAGTGTTCATTTAGCATCAGTGCATCTTTCTTAAACTCTTAATTTAGAGCATTTGTGGCAAGACATCCAGATGTTGCATTTGTAGCAGCCCAAGTCTGTGTAATCATGACAGACATGAATCAGACAGATTTACCTGATAAATAAAACACATGTTTATTTACACAAATATTCTCAAATACTAGTCTTCTACATAAGGACAGAAAAATATATACAGTGATGTAGGGATTTAAACTGCTCCATTGTCGGGTCAATGTATACATGTTTTGATTTATTTGCATTTTCAGGTTTTGAAATGGAAAAAAGGCGTATGTACAGCAGGATCTAAAACTTGCACTTCCAAACTCTGGCACTAAAACATTACGGGAAACCATCTTTCAAATGCTATTATACTCCACTGCTTCCCTCAACGTGTTGGTGAAAGCCAACAAACTGCATGACTCTTCAAAAACGTCACTCACTATACATGAGAGGTGAACTTTTCTCTAACAGTCACCAGCAGGTAGGGCTGTCTCAGTGAAAGGATTATACCTGCCCTACGCAATGCAACATTAATCTTAATTTACTTTACTTACTCTGGATTTTAAGGGGTGCATTTCCCTCATTTAAGCACACTCCTTTTCAAATAAATGGGAGTCTATCCCATTTTGCTTTCATTTCTGGTTGCACTTGCGTCTCAATTCCGTTTCATTTGTGGAGAGGCACGTGAAGAGAGTTGATGACAGCCCCTCATCTTGTTCTTCAGCTCCATAAAAAGTTCAGCAGAGGAACATAGAGGGCCAACAATGTTCCTCCTCTGATTGTGACGTGATTACACAAATACAAATCCTCGCATGTGGCTTTAAAGCACAAAGGTGTTCCAAAAAAAGAAAAAGAAAAAAAGAAGATATACATCACTGTACTTCATTTTGTTGGTATTGTGACAGCCCTACCAGCAAATGACAATGTCCTATGTTTTCATTTCATTCACTACACATATCACACTGTCCACTCTGTGAGCAACTCCTACTAGCTTCCCACTGGAGGGGAAGGAAAAAAAAGCAATTGGTCAGCCTCTTCTTCCAAACAACTTGAGTAAACTTTGGTTAGATCTTGAAGTATTTCAAGGAACTGGAAAGCAGCACATTTAGAGAAACCATTTCTTTGAGAACCTGAATGACCCTTACCTGGCTTCTTAAAAGATCGCACAACAACACTTGAGTCGAACAGACACCTTGATGGTAGAGAACTTTTATCCAGCAGTCCACAATGTTTTGGATTAGAGAAAATAAAAAACAAAACAAAGGAGGATGACGTGACAGGGAGTCACATAGCAAAAGAAGTCGAGTGATCTTGTTTGGTAAGAAAGGCAAGACAAAGCTACTCGGGCAGAGAAAGTGTTGAAGTGTCATTGTGTTTACATACACCTGGGGTACAGAACAGCACCAAAATACTGTGATCTGGAGGGTGTTTCAACTCTCCTGGGGAGGTCAGATGAGTGTTCTCATTAGGTTGTGTGTTTGACGCTGCTCAGTAGTAAACTATATATATCCTCTTGGTCCTGACAGCCAGCATCTCCCTTTACCTTCTGCTGATATTCTTATTGACCAGTGCCTTCTCTCGCCAAACTAAAACACACAGTGGGGAGGAATGACCATTGCTTAGTCTCACCACCCAAAACATACTTGGGGGCAAAATGAAAAAAATACCAGATAAACAACATTCATTTCATATGTCATGTTAACACTCTCATTCACAGGAGGGAAAACAGCTTTTTTTTGTAAGATAACTGCTGCCTCCAGCTGCTGAAGCGTAGTCACACAGAGTTAAGTTGGATATGGTGACGGCTGGCAGAGAACTGCTAAGACACCCCTCCCCCATCCTGACTGGGTGGTGGTGAAAGTGGGAGATTGATAACACAGGGAGGGGTGGGGGTGTTTTTAGTGTGAATCTGGGTGAGGGTGTCACTGTGGGGCGCCAGCAGCAGCGGGCACCGGGGTGCTCAGGGCATTGGTGGCAGCAGATAGGACAGGTGAGCCAGTGAGAGGCCCCAGGGCAGTAGAGGCTGGCAAGGCAGAGATACCTGAGAGAGAGAAGCCAGATGAGACCATCAGGACAGTCGAGCACTCTGAATATTAGCATTTCTACCTCAGAGCTGACAGAAATTTTTCAACAGTTTAAAATTCGCATGGGAATCGATAAGAATTAACCAATTCCATTATCGATTCTGATTGGGTGCTCATTGACCCGCTTGAAGAGTCACCACCATCGCATTGCATATCAAAGGCTACGTTCACACTGCAGGTCTTAAAGCTCAATTCCGATTTTTTGATCAAATCCGATTTTTTTTGTCTGCGTGTTCACACTACAAATAAAATGCAACAGCAAACGCACTCTAGTGTGAACGCTCAAAGCGCCCGCATGCGCAAAAGAAGACGTCACGCACAACGCGCTCAGTTTAGACCCAGAGCAAACAGTATGTTTGATGGCTCTTAATATGAAGACTTGTTTCGGACTTTACGTTTCCCAATTTTGCTTTAAGTTATAAAGTTATTTTGTTATTTACATTTGGCCTAATAATGATCCTTACTGCTGTTTTAGAGGAGCGGTGCTTCAAAGGATAGCTGCAGATTTCTGTCAGAATCTGCAGATTATACAGTACAAATAAAATGTTCACGTTTCTCCAACGTTGTCTTCCAAACAGTTTCACTGACATCTACACTGGATGACCAGGAAGCGTTCACGATGTCTTCTCCGGCGCTGATAATCGGCGTCTGTCTTGTGTCAGTGACGTAAAAGACGGATTTAATGCGACATGACCGTTCAAACAGCAGTCGCTTTCTAAAACATCAGATATGTATCGGATTGAGTACCACATATGACAGTGACCCAGGTCGGATTTAAAAATATCGGATTTGTGCCGTTCACACTGTCACACCATGATCGGATATGAGTTGCATAGGGTCAAAAAAGTCGGATTTGATGCGCTTTCGCCTGCAGTGTGAACGTAGCCAAAGACATTTGTGCAAATTAACTGAATGCTGTGTGGCCAAATGTGTTGCATATTGGAGGTATCAGCTTTGGGGTCATTATTTTAAAAAAGTAATGTATTACACATTACACAGAACAGTTCTGCAGTACAGTTCTTACTCCCAGGAGAAAGGGTTTTTTTCTGTAAAATAACATGAAATGTATTATCTCATAATTACCTTTTAATAATATAAACCTATGGGTTACAGTCCCACACAGCAACACAAATCCCTATCCTAATAAGACAGAGATGATATTTCTCTTAGTATTTATGTGTGAACATAAAGCCAACAGCACAAAGCAAAGATTAAAACCCAGCCCACAGTAATTCTACTTTAGACATATGATACAGAAGCTGCAGCCTGACTGCTCATCACTTTGCTGAAGTTCAGGGTCTGGCTGCTGGGCTGGGGTCAGCATTCATTCAGCTTTGGGTTCTTGACTAGCTGTGGCTAGCATGCTGCGTGTGCAGCTGCTTACAAAGAGTCACAGTTGTGTTAATGGGATAATATAGTTGTTTCTTTCCTGGAAACAATTTAAAATTTACCACTGCACTCTGATCCTTTTGTGCAATAGAAATAAAAGTGATGCCCATATCTATGCTGTAGACTGCACTACTAGTTTCCTCCTCCAGCACACAAACTGCCCAACTGCAAGTGAAACCAGTAAGCAAAGCAGGCAGCTTTATCAATTCCAAGGATTTGAACTACTGGTTCTGTACAAGAAGAAATAAATCCATAATTTAATGCAATCACACTGTGTGTGACCAAAGGTAAACCAGGAAGTAATATTACGAATCTGAAGTAAATTTTTACTTTAGGACAACAGTGGATATCCTTAATATGGTAGTCCCAGGTACACACCTCCCTTTTTAATAATAATAATAATAATAATAATAATAATAATAATAATAGATTGCATTTATATAGCGCTTTTCGGGGCCCTCAAAGCGCTTTTCAATGCCACTATTCATTCACTCTCACATTCACACACTGGTGGAGGCAGCTACAGGTGTAGCCACAGCTGCCCTGGGGCAGACTGACAGAAGCGAGGCTGCCATATCGCGCCATCGGCCCCTCTGGCCAACACCAGTAGGCGGCAGGTGAAGTGTCTCGCCCAAGGACACAACGACAGACCGAGACTGTCCGAGCCGGGGCTCGAACCGGCAACCTTCCAGTTACAAGACGAACTGCCAACTCTTTGAGCCACGACCGCCCCATTACATGACAGTAAACTGACATCCAGATTTTTGACATGCATCTTAATGAAGCTAATGCATAATAACTCTGCCATATTAGTTGAGGAAAATGTAAACCTAAAGCACAAGGATGCACAAACCCATAAGTTTTGTTTTTTTAAAGAGAAACTTGGATGGATTTAAAGGCATGGGGATTTAAATTGTAGGCCAGTATACTATCAGTATAAGTGCGCGTTCTCACCAGTTATCATGTTTGCTGTGCTAACAGCAGGGTTCCCACTGGGTAGGTTGGCTGATCCGGTCACACGAGACTGATCTTTCCCAATAGGGACTGTAGAAACAATAAATAAATTACTTCTTGTCATGGCAACCTTCATTTTATTGTTAGCAGAAAAAATAAATAACCATAGATAGACACAGAGGTGATGGTGAGGGCTTACAGAAGTATGGGTGATCCATGGCCTCGCGGGCAGTGAGTCTGGCCTGGTGGTCGTAGCGCAGCAGTTTGTCTAGGAAATCCAGAGCCTCGGGGCTGACCAGGTGCTGGTTCTCACTATGGACAAATCGCTCCCACCGCTTACGAGAATGCCTATTTTGGGGTGGGGGGGATTAGTGCCTTGTGTTTGTATTCGTTTACAAAACAGTAAACACTTTAGATCACAGTGGGCCAAAATTCAAAACTGGAACAAAGTCGCAGGCTAACATTAATATTTATTGAAAAAAAATATAAGAATCAATCTTTTCTTATTGACTCAAACAAGTTTTGCTGAAAAATGGCCCACGGGCCAGAGTTTGACACTCATGCTTTAGATTATCCCATTACAAATTTCTGTAACATTTTGTGGCCACCAAAATGGGTATACACACATGAATGAGTAATAAGATGGGAGTGGAGAAGATATACTCAGTGGATCATCAGTCACCCAGGAGCTAAAACTCTTCTTTTGAACTGTGATATTTAACTTAAAATGTGCAACATAAATACAATTTTATTCACATTGATTCTTTGTATTGCTCTGTTCTCTTGTGGATATTTAAATGAGTTCAGTCTTTGTGGAGTTTGGTTGTGTTTGTTTCTGACTGGAATATCACAAACCATGAAGAAATTCCAATTTGACCCATCTTAGATTTACCTGACCAGGGTTTTAATAGTTTTGCAATTTTCATTAGTTTTTATTTTTATTTAGTTTTGACTTCAGATTTTCAATTTTATATCAGTTTTAATTAGTTTTTACCAATTGTTTGCTAGTTTAGTTTAGTTTTTATTTTTTGAAAATCCTTAGTTTCAGTTTAGTTTTGATTAGTTTCTGTTATAGTTTTAGTTGTATTTGCAATAATTAAGTGTAACAAAATCCCAGTTTCATCATATCAGTCATTCTCTTCTGCTTATTCTTGGGTATGTTGCTATTCCAGCTACCATACCCTACACCCTGGACAGGTCGCCTGTCTGTCGCAGGGCTAACACGCAGAGACAGACAACTCACATTCCCACCTATGGGTTCTTTAAATAAATAAATAAATAAATAAATAAATAAATAAAGGCAGATGAACAACCATTGATACCAGGCAACTATAAAATTTATATCTTGGCCCCAATGAGACTATTAGCTCTTGCAGCACCGGGTGTTCGTAATTTTGGTTCAAGTGAATTGATAAACTTTTTGAAGGCAATTGACTCACACAGTTATGTAGATATCCCAGTCCTGTTGTCTCGGGATGCATCACGCTGCCTGCCTGGGGTTAGTTTCTGTTTCTGGGGATGAGGGTTGAGTGTGCTCCCTTACCTTCTCAAGGTAAGCTAGGTTAGCCTTCTTGTGTGAGCTTTTCAAGTGCACTTTAAGGTTTGTGGGATTTTTTCCCCTTTAGAAATGTCCCTCATAATTTGTCTCTTTCCACTACAAGACACTTGCTTTATCCAAAACACAGTCATATTCAAAGTAATCCCAAATTGGACTCTGGCGCTTTCTCCCGACTTTTCCTGACATGATTCTGCGCGTGGACGGAGCAGCAACACAGACGACTCGACTAACGTGCTGCCACCTGCTGGCATAATTAGACAGCAAGAAAAAAATCTGGAAACTAAACTTCATTTTCACCCTTGACTATTGTAGGACACGCACACATCAATGAAAACTAAACACATTTTTGCTATAATTTCAGTTAATTTTAGTTAGTTTTGTGAACACTCATTACAGTTTTAGTTAGTTTTCCTTTTTTGTTTTTATTTTTATTTCCGTTAACGAAAATGTTTTTTTACTTCTAGTTTTCGTTATTTCGTTAGTTTTTGTTAACGATAATAACCATGTACCTGACAACATGACCACCCCCCCCGCCGCAGGTGTATTTGCTAACAATAATTCAGCTGAACCTAGTACCTGCCAAGAATGTCATTGAAGCGAGGTTCTAGCTCAATGTTGTATTTGTCTATGTAGTCGTAGAGGTCTTCTGTCCCCAGCACTTTGGCTATTCTCACCAACTGCAGGAGAACATGCAACAGTCATTTAGAAATCATCAATCACACACATGCACTATAATAAAATCTATTTCCCAGCTGTTTACAGAAAACATCTAGACACTTAGTAGATCAAAACCCTATTAAACAAAGCTCACGGTAATATCTATAAATCCTGCTGGGAATTAATTTAATAGTCGTTTAAAAAAAGAAAAAAAAGAAAAAGAAACTACAGTAGTTGACTAGTTTGAAGGACAGAAAACATCAACAGCCAAAATAAATATTCTGTGTATACTTTATGTGCGTTATAAAACTCATCATCTTTAAAATTAACAAGTACAGGGAAACACAATAATAGCTTAGATTTATTCACCTGGTCATAATTGTCATGACCATGAAAGAAAGGTTCCTTTCTGAAGATCATGGATGCCAGCATACAGCCCAAGCTCCACATATCGAGGCTGTAGTCATACATCTGAATACAGAATACAGTGGAAGAGCCAATGATGAGGAAAGATGAGAGAAGATGACTGAAACACTACTCGCTGAAATCTGTTACAAAGTCTATTTATTTACCTTACAATATAAAGCACCTTGAGGTGACTTGATATGATTTGGCACTATATAAATAAAACTAAACTGATTTGACTTAAAATACAGCCTAGCAAAAGGAACAAGACTGTAATTTTGGACACAACAGGTTCATTCAGTGACTGACAAAGACTCAAAATTCAGTATCCACAGTACAAAGACCTCCAACTGCACTCCAGAAAAACGCTAAAGCACACGCTACTACCTCACTGCCATACCTGATAGTCCACCAAAAGTTCGGGTCCTTTAAAGTAGCGAGATGCAACTCTGACATTGTACTCCTGTCCTGGATGGTAAAACTCAGCCAGACCCCAGTCAATAAGACGCAGCTACAAAGAAATTAAGCGATTAGCACTCAGAACCAGGGTACGTACTAAGTACAAGTAAAGTAAGTGGAAATTAAAATATTGTGCTTCAACCTGTGAATGCAGTAGAGGGACTGTGAAGAATAGGAATCCACACAGAGAGGCAAACAGAAAAGCACAACAGCAATGACAATGAACTTTATCATGTTGTTACATTGCAGAAGCAACATTATCTCTCACCCACCTTACGGTGCTCATGATCTATCATCACATTATGTGGCTTCACATCTCTATGCATTATTCCCATGCTATGGCAGTAATCCAGAGCCTACAAAGAATACCAAAGGGACTTTGTTAAATACTGTTTAAGTTTTTCTTCCCAAGATTTCCAAAAGAGCTAGAGATAGTTGATTCTCCCTTCAGGAAAATGCTGATAACAAAATGAATTCAAGTATAAAAAGCCAAAGAAAAACACAGTCAAAGAACATTTTCCAGGGAATTAGTGTCTTGTGAAAGGTCTTCATCTAAACATGTATCACAACGTTCTGAGTTTGACACATCATAGAGTGAGCTGGAGGACTCACCTTGAGGATCTCATACATGTAGAATCGAATATCATAGTCCGTCAGGGTCTGGTATAGTTGCTGAATACCAAAAATAAAATCATTAGCCTTTTAATGGTAAAGTCCTACAGCTAAATGACAGCACCCATGTGTCACACAGAAGGAGCACTGTGCCAGTGATTGAGGATAGAACCAGAAGACTGTTGACTTTCTGGCACCGAAGACATAGCACTGGACTATCCTATTCCTCCATCACATACACACACGTGTATGGTAAAACAACGAGTATGCCAAGAAAGGAGGGTGAAATATATTACAATAAAATGCGCGACAGAATAAAAATCATAGTGTGTTCCTACCTTGAAGTCTGTGTTGTTAACATGTTCAAAGACTAAGGCAGGTGTTCGGGACTGCAAGAGAGACATTTCGTGTACTTTATTTTTCGTTTGCAGTTTCATACAAAATCCAAACAATTGAAGAAGAAGAAGAAGAAGAAGACACAAAGAAAAAGCACTAAATCTATCTCTGTTCAAGCCAAGCAGACAGCCACACTGTGAGCCTTACATTTTGTTTTAATATAAAACATCAAAAGTCTAATCAAACTGTGGTCTCTCTCACCATAGGCTGCACAACCATATCCACAAATAATGCTAATCACAGTGTGAATCAGAGCTACCAACTTTCACTATTAAATCTTTGATGCTCTATTAAAATCAGTTTCTATTTAAGTAGAAATAACCATGAAAGATATTCTCCACTCTCACCCAGGGAGATGAGTTCTGGAGATTTCTACCCTCTGCTTTTTGGACACATTTTTTTTTTTAACTGGTCGCAGAAGGTTTGTCCAAAAATAAATAAAATAGGTACTCAGAAACCACATGTTACAATAGGGTAGATATTTCATAAACAGGGTACTTCTGCTCTTGACTTCTAAAATTCTAAATCAGAAATCTTAATCTGTATTTGTTTAAATCTTGAATGACCATGATGGCTCAGACACAATGTGTTGCTCCACTGCTTGGACAGAGCCCTCACTACATTTTATTACTATAAAACTGCTTACATGTATCTATCTAGCCGTGGTTATTTAAGTACTTACAGACACAAATTTCCCAAGTGTAACCAATAAGCTGGCACAAGTGGTAGGTTCAATGTGCTATTGGTACAATGACACCATCCCAAAATTTAATGCATCTTTTTTCTGAATAACACATTATGTAATCAGAAAAAAGAAAACGCAAATAAAATATAATTTCTGCTGTACTTGTGAACAAGACTTTAAATGTTCTTCATTAATAACTATGATACTTACTACAGGGTCTTTCACTATATCAATTAGAGAGATTATGTTAGGACCTCCACGCAGGTTCTCCAGAATCTTAATTTCACGCTTTATTTTCTTTTTCTTTACAGGCTAAAAGATAAACGAAGAAAAAGAGTTAGGATGCATAATGACTTCATGAGATATAAAAGTAAGCCTTTGTACAGCTTTACCTTGAGTATCTTCACCACAACCTTCTCGTTATTGGTGATGTTGATTGCCTCAAAGACTTCACTGTACTTGCCACGTCCTAACTTCCGCACTAACTGAAAATCATCCTGGTTTCTGTAAAATACAGTAATTTTGCAACCAAATATCAGTTACGAACATTTCTCAACTAGCATGTGTAAATTTGTCTAGAAGTCAAAATATTTACCCCCATTCAACCACATGGGACTCATAGTCCCAGTACTCCCTTGGCCGGTGAGTGTTGACCTCTGTGTACACTCGGGCCCGGCTTGGCACGGGTCCTGACATGTCCGACAGCTTGGCGGATATGATGGGGAAATCTTACTGCAGCGGATGACAGCCAGAGGGATGGAGGCTGGGGGGGAGGAAGAGGGGGTGGGGGAGGGAGGTAGGGGTGAGGGGGTAGATCCCACAAGGGAATGGGGTTGGGGGGGGTTTTGCCTGAGGATGGGGGGGAGGGGCCACCAGGGGCAAGGTGGGAAAGCTGACAAAAAATGATTGGAACAGAACATTAATGATCAAAGAAACCTGGTTTAAGGTATCTGGTTAAGATAACATACGCTAGCCTGTTTCAGTTCAAGGTTAAAGGAGCTAGTAAACACAAACAGAAGTGATTAATTAGTCAAATGGTTTTGGCCAAACCCTAAGAGAGAACAGGACATCAACAGGTGGATTACCTGCGATGTGCGATAACTGTGATCAGTATTGCGATAACGATATGACTTCTGATAAAATAAATAGCAAAAAATAAATACATAATTTCCGTTTTACTGCAACAGTTTTATTTAAAGAAAGCTGCTGTATTAGCAGTGTAACAACAAAGTGCACTTTAACATTGAAACATTGCCCCCATAAAAGATTTTCTGAGGCTTGAATTCTGAAAGACATCCTTCCCGATCTCTATAATTAGTTTTAAATAAACATAACTTAAATTATACTGCAAATGATCTCAGTGCAGTTGTTCATCATTTTACCACTCACCAAGTAGTTATGTCTAGAAAATACACAGTCTCTAGACACCGTGTTTTCAGTTCAAAGTCTTCGGTGAGGAAGTGCACTGTGAAACTCATATATGGTTCCGTTGTATGACTTGACCATAGGTCTGTAGTGCTTGCGTAGTTTTCAGCTTGGCTTAGTTCAAACATGACGGTCTTGCGGCATGTTTCGTACATTTGTGGAATGGCGAACTGGTGAAGCCCTCCCTGCTAACTGTATTTATAGGCATCATGTCTTTAGCCAAAAAAAATGTGTAATGGCCTCTGTTATTTCTTTGTACCGCTTCGACGTTTTCTCATAAGGAGTTCCACTTGAAAAACTCTGATACAGAGACGGCTGTTGGACTGCGGTGCTCTTTGTCTTAACATTAGCAACCTTTGTTTGGCTAGCCCTGTCTTTCTGGAACTCTTCAAACAGTTCTCTGTGATTGTATTGAAGATGATGGTGGAGATTAGTTGTGTTTCCTCTGGTGGTTGCCACGAGTGTCCGGCAAGTTTTGCAGAGTACCTGTGTTTGGTAAAGGTCGTGTTTATTAAATCCAAAGTACCTCCAAATAAGCGAGGTACTATTTTTTTTTAGCCACGAGTTCATAAGTCAGTAGCGCTTTCGTCATGCGTCTCGCTCTCAGATGACAGAAACCCAGTAGTCAGTCGAATAGGTACTAGGTGAAAAGGGCTATTAATCCCAAATAGGGCAGGGCAATATGGCCAAAAATATTTATCACAATATATATTTGAAAATTTGCGATAACAATATAACTGACAGTATAATTGACGCAAGACAAAATACTTTACAACTCCACAACTTCATTAGTGCAAAAAAGAAAAAAAAAATCCATCAATGTATTTTCACTTAAACACGCAGCTGTTTTTATGTGCATGTGCAAACAGCAGTGACGTTCGTAGGGTTACTGAAGTTGGGCTAGCTGCTATATAATGATCTCCTACGTGATCGCTAGCAAAACATCTATGTTAGCATAACATTAGCACAGTGAAGCTGAAAGATGAACATTAACTTTTTTCCACTCGATAAAAGTTAACGTGAGGGTTTCTGGTGGTTAGGTAACAAATGCAATCGCATGGCAGGATGCTGTAAACGGACCAAACTTCAGTCAGGAGAACAACTGAGAAAAGGTTAGTCATTAATAAACTGCAACAACATGGGAATAGAGCAGCTGCGAGAGAATTCAGCATTAATAAATCAATGGTATGGAAGTGGAGGAAGCACAGTTTTTGTCTTTCCCCATATTCCAAAAGTGCTTCGTCTTAGGGCTGCGCGATATGACCAAAATCTCATATCCCGATATAAGAATTCTATCGTCCAGATAACGATATAAATCACAAAAATGTAAAATTTTCTGTAAATTCTGTGAATCTTGGGCAGCTCGTCTTGCAGGAAGTGTTTCCAGCTGCACGTCATGTGTCAAGTGTTTTAACCGATGCATGAAACGATACATTTTTAGACGTAAGTTGTAAAGGCCGCAGTTT
Organism: Copadichromis virginalis; assembly: GCF_057382275.1. Classification (NCBI taxonomy): domain Eukaryota; kingdom Metazoa; phylum Chordata; class Actinopteri; order Cichliformes; family Cichlidae; genus Copadichromis; species Copadichromis virginalis. The sequence goes on from NC_140622.1 coordinate 5,118,738, forward strand.
TCTTTGTGAGTATTTATTACACGGCGTGCTGCGGGGAAAAGCCTGTTCTAACGTTTGAGTCTAAGGTTTATTTTTTAGCACCTGGCGGCTCTTTTTTGCTTCTCATCCGTAAATAATCTGCTCTTTCACGTGATTCAGTTTATTTTGAAAAGTCTCAACAGGATCTTGGGCTTTATTGTGAAAGGTTTATGTGGAACATAAGCAAGCGGACACGCGATGGTTTTACTGTCGTTGTTGCTAACCACAACGCATAAAAACAGGTGCTTGTCTGTCCGTAGTGTGGTTATATTAAATGTAAGAGAAAGAGAGAATTTTAAGAAATTAATATAACCACTACAGTGACCATCAAAACAATGAAAAAATATTGCCGTAAACAGTTTATTTTGCGACACCACGAAACAAACAATAGCTAAAATGAAACGATAGACGTTTTTATATCGTCATCCGATATATATCGTTATATCGAACAGCCCTACTTCGTCTCTTTGCTATTTCTGTTGCCCGGCATAATTTGCAGATGTTGTATGCAGCCGCTGCAATGCTTTCGACCAAAACAGGTGCGGCTTGATGACACCATCAACATGCGCTATTGTGGTAGAGTGGTATAGTAAAAATCTCTACCGTTGGCCAAATTTCTATTGTTTCTACCGTATACCGTTTATACCACCCACCCCTACTCGCTAGTTTCCACATAAACATGCTATAGCATATTCTGACAGGGAGGTTTCGGGTGGGGGGGGGGAGGGGGAAGCTCTGCTATCACTTCCAACTAGGGCTGCCACGATTAGTCGACTAGTCACGATTATGTCGACTATTAAAATCGTCGACGACTGATTTAATAGTCGACGCATCGTTTGAAGCTTTGTAAGATCACAAAGGACGCAGGAATGAGTAGTAGGATTTAAGAGTGTAATAACGGACTGAAACAGAAGATGGCAGCACTGCATGTACAAGGATGCCAGCTGCCGTTAAACCCCGAAGAAGAAGAAGCTGTGTCCCAGAATTCATAGCGCAGCCCAGCGCAGTTGTCAACAATGGTGGCAGCTAGTTAGTTTTAACTTTACTCTTATTATTCTTTCTGGGTCACAAAATAAACGTTTAACATATTTTCAGGCGAGAATGTAGCCGTGTAAATCTCAAATATCTGCTCAGTTTATCAAGACACCACGTATTTTCAAAAGCGCTCCGACGTTTTCGGAGACGTCTGTTACCTACTAGCTCGTTAGCTAGGCGGGGGCAAGGCTAACTAGAGCCGTGAGAACACCGGACTCCCGGCAAATCGTTTTCAAACCCACCGCCGTCTTTCGCTAGTCAGGTTAAACATATATATAAGTCACTTAGATAACTTAAAAATGTTATTGTTTGGCTTTCTTTAGTATTTTATTTGTTCCTGAGTAAATCGGTTTGGCTGAGATTAAAGTTATAGTTTTTGCACAGCTAAAACTGTCAAGCAGACAGCTGATTATCAGAAGTGTGAGACGCTGGAGAATATACTCCGGTGTCCTGTTATATTTTAGAAAGCAAGGAGTTTATTAAACTTCACCGAAACAATCTGCAAATTTCATTAAAAATTAATAAACTACCATCTTGTCTTTATTTTTAGTTAGCACAAACACTTCAAGCTGTAAGCTAATGATAGTTATATAAGACCAGATGCTTCTGGTGCAATAAGCTGTACGCTGTACGTCCAATGGATGATGATCTGATTAGTCGACTAATCGCAAAAATAATCGGTGACTAGTCGACTATCAAAATAATCGTTTGTGGCAGCCCTACTTCCAACATAAACGAAGACAGAAAACTAAACAGCAGTGACTTTTGTAATTTGCAGATAATATTGCTTGCAGCCGCTGCAATGCTTTCGACCAAAACAGGTGCAGCTTGATGACACCATCAACATGCGCTATCGCGGTAGAGCGGTGTAGTCAAAATCTCTACAATTGGCCAAATTCATATCGTTTCTACCATATACCATTTATACCGCCCACCCCTACTTCATGGGATGGGTTTCTATGGTCAAACAGCTTCACCCAAGCTTTACATCACCAAGCACAATGTAAATTATTGGAGACAGCGCTGTAAAGCATTAAGCTGGACATGGAGTGACAAATCACACTTCCCTGTTTGGCAATCCAATGGACAAGTCTAGGGTTGGTGGTTGCCAGAATTGTCCCGCACTGTGCCGAATGTGAAATTCGTTGGAGGGGAATTATGATGTGGGGTTGTTTTTCACGAGTCCATTAGTTCCAGTGAAAGAAACTGTTAACACTTTAGTATAAAAAGACATTTTTAAAAATTTCATGCTCCCAACTTTATGGGAACAGTTTGGAGATGGCCTATTCCTGTTCCAACATGACTGCACACTAGTGCACACAGTCCATAAAGACATGGATGAGTTAAGTTGGTGTAGAAGAAGTTGACTGGCCTCAAACTTTACCAGCACTTCATGTCCAACATCAGTGTCTGACCTCACAAATGCACTTCTGGAACAATGGTCACAAATTCTCATAAACAGTGCTAAACTTGTGAAAACCTTTTCCATTAGAGTTGAAACCATAATAATAATAATAATAATGGGATATCACTCAAGGTCTTACGCATGTCAGGCAAACAAGTAAAAGCAACATAATGTATATAACGCCAACTGGATGTTATCACTTCAGCTTATGACCCTTCGTTTTGACTGATAGGTTGCTCACCATTGGGGATTAAAAAAACCGTTAGCTCTCTCTTTCACACGTGATTGACACAGTCTTCCACATAGGGTAAATACAAAAACATCCCGAATGTACCTTTCCGCATATATTCCTAAATTTAACTTAACTTTAAGAAATGAATCGTCCTTCACTTATAATCAACGAAGAATCATGCACCGGGGACCTTTTTTCAGATGAACCGGTGATAAACTCGTGGGTTCAATAGAAATCCCGCTAACTTTAGCTAGATGGAGGAGTTAAGTAGTCCTCTAGCACATTTAAGTATTGCCAAATTGAATTAACCTTTTGCACAAGGCTCGCATACCACCTTTCACCGAAAACCGCAACACTAGATATAACGGTAACGTGGACTAGAGTCATGTTATCTTTCAATTAGATAATTTGCGTACTCGTTTGAATTCGACATTCGGTAAGTCAAATGTAATGCGGTGGATATTGTGTTTATCGATAGTTCAAGCACTTGATCTAGTTCGTTAAATCCAAGACCGGTACTGCTTTCTGTGTATTGAGGTTTCGTTAACTTATGGGCTCTGGGCAGGCCCTGTCTAATAGCCTGCTAACCTTATCATGGCTAACATTAGATTCCAACAGAAAAGCTGTTTTTGCTAAATCAACAGTGAACACAAAATTTGGCTGGTATTTACCCCCTTGATCAGTTCTAGGACCGAAATGCTTCCAAATAACGAGGGCTTCTGCAAACTAAGAGTCCTCGCCTCCCTCCTTCACCGGTGCGCCCGTGCCAGTGTATGATTTCTGCTGTATCAGAGACAATATGGCTGACCACCACCTACATCCTACGTCCCAGACATTTTCTACGGGGGCACTCGAGGGACAAACTTGTAGAAAGTTGCAAAACCATAGACTGTAGTACTGGAGACTCGTTAAACAATTATTAAGATATTCTGGATTGTATTTTTAAACCAAGGTAGTATATTTTTGTACACAAAGAAAACACGACTGAAAGACGTTATTGTCCTTATATTTTCTAACTGTCCTGTATTTCACAAGGAATGCTTGCTGCCTCTTGGCTTAAAGAAACAAGCCAAGAGTCAGCGTGTTCCACAAAATATCCCATCGTCAGTAACTCTCCTCAGGCTCAAGCTTGCGTATTGGGTGTTAGTGTGACAGATAAAAACTGAAAATACGAGAAGGAGAAGAAACATTAAACTAAAATGAACTTACAGAAGCATATTTTTATTGTTTTCTTGGCTGAAAGGTGTGTCAATTTCTTTGGTCCAATTATCTGAGGCTTGTTTCTAATGAATACTTAAATATCAAAGGTGTTTCTACAAGCAGCTGAATCATGGTGTGCACTTAGTCATTCACAAAACTGCACAGAGTGCTGTTAAAACCTCTTTTTCACATGACTGTAAATGCATGAAGCCGGAAGAGAGCTTGTTGGAATAATATGGTATGCTTTGAGGTCCTTGAGGAAACTTCAAAACTATGCTAGCTGTGTCTAAAAGGGGGCGCCCCAACATTAAGAAACATGCATGCTGTTCTGGAAACATAATATAATGTATACCACACAGCTGTGCATCAGGATTCTTACACAGTGTTGGCTTCTTTTTGGAGCTCACTGGTTTATTGCAGTCTTTGCAATGATTTCATAAATTAGGCCAAAACGACTTTCAAATAATTGTGTTTTGAATAATGATTTATGCACATGTGGTTTTTAACCACGAAATTTTACATTTTTAAAGCAAACAGAATTTTTGCTCTCTTATCTCTTACTGAAAAAATAAGTATCTTCAAATATATTTTTAAAATATGTGCCTTTAAAATGTTAAATATTCTAATATTATATTATAAATAATAACTATTATTTTGAAGTTGGAGTGCTGAGAATTTAGTCTGTTTTGTATGTTTTAAAAACATTTTAGATTGACTTTATTAAAAATAAAGACCTCAAAGTGCGCAAACTAGCATTAATATTTTTTTGTTTGTCTTAATTTTTGATCTTTCAAACCTTAGTATTGGATCACAACAAACTATTACAAATCTGTGTATACATGTTTGGAGGTGGAGGAGAGGTTCTGTTGCAGTTCCTTGTGCATTAAAATGGTTGTATTCAGTTTCATTGTTGTGTTGGAAAAATCGTCTCCTGACAAAGTCTCGAGCTGGAAATCATCTTTTCATCCAGTATAATCTGGTTCACCTTGTGCATCCCCTCTCAGCACACTTTTGTTTTGTTTTTTGCATGGCATCCTTCTGTCTCTTGCACGGTCTTAGCATGTCAAAAGCACTTACTTTCAAATTTTCCAAATCAAAAAGTCATGTTCTTTACTTTCATATAATCTCCCTTTTATATTATACAATCTAGCATTTCTGAAACTTCCTTATGATCAGGATCTTTAATAGCTTCTTAATATTCTAAAATGGAAATAGGATTCAGTCATCATATCGCACATCAGCAATTTTAATCAAAAATAGTACAAAAACATTTAACAGGAACATTTGGTTAATGTAACTTGTTTATATTCCCAAATACCCTGCTTATCAGATAAGTGAGATGTTTAAAACAGCAGGAGCCTATTTTTGCTTTGTTCTCTGAGAGGTAGTTGGAGTAGAAGATGACATATTCATTTCTGATGGCGCACAGCGTGCAGGTCATGGAGGTTGTTAGGGGCAGTAGGTTTCTGTCAGTGAGACTATTCATTGTGCTCTTTGGGGAAACTGATTGAGGATATCCTCCAAACAATTGCTGTGGATGTTGAAATTGGTTCAAAAGTTTTCCAAGGTATATTCTTCCTCCCATCCATCTCCGAGATTCAGGAGGCTCCAAGCAGCGAACAATTGTATTTATTGGGTCCAAGCTCATTCTTCATGTCTAGTTAAAATGTAGACTTGCATGCTTCCTTACATCTAGGATACATTTTCCTGTGTGATGTCACAACTTAATATATGTTGCTTTGTGTGTGGGGATTTGTCGGTGTCGAGTGGACAGTTATCGCTTAAAAATCTCTACACAAGCACACTACCTTTAATTACTCTGTGGTGACACAGAGGGTCAAAGGGAAGTGCACAGTAGAGTTTGATTATATGTCACAAAAGAGAATGGGAATTTAGTTACCCAGGAAAAATCTGTTTTACTTATCTAGTAAGGGTTAGATATATAAATATTTAGGGAGCATGATTCTTTTAAAAGCAAAAGAGTCATCAAACAAAGCCAAAAAAGAGAAAACACAATAGCATATGAAATCTTTAGGGACCATTACAGGCATCAGGTTACTGCGGAAGTCAGCCTCTTTCCTCCTTCAGAGCTTTCTGTGCAGATATGTTGTTCCATTATTTTGACAGGGGAGAAATCAGGCCACAAATTAGTCACCTTTCACCTCTAAATCAAGGACCACCGCCCTAAGGCTGAGACAGAGCACCAGGAGCAGCAGCCAAACTCGGAGCAATCAGAAGCCTGCCCCGCTGGACTGATATTGTCTGTACTAATGTCTTGGGTCATTCCACCACTTCCTCCCACTTGCATGTTGGGAGGAAAACAATAGTCTAGAGAGTGTGCGTTGTGAGAGCACAGTGTGTCAACACCGTTGCCCATATAAAACACACACACCCACACACTCTTTTAGACTAATATAGCACTCAAATTTTGGTGTATCATGGATTTCCCTCACTTCCCAATTAAATGTATCATAAAGACATTACACCTCTGTTCAATGACCGTCGTTCACTGTTTAGATGGCCTCTTTTATTCCTCTCTCAAACTGGGTGACTCATGCTATGGACTCTCAACTCTGTGGCCCTCTGCCCACAGAGGTCTGAGACATCTTCCAGAAGTGTGACATTATTTTCGAGAGATTTGATTGGCCAGTGATTGAGATTTCAGACCTTTTGATCTCTAATCTGGAACAGGTTAGGTTTGCAGCATAAATTACAATATCGATGTAGCCCAGTAAGAAGTGAAGCACCGTCATAGTACAGAAAATCCCAAGAGATATCTGAATAAGGTGAAATCTGTTTACAGCTCTGTTTTCATCAGATTTTGTTTTGGTTTTACATGAACAACAATATGGGGACGAGAACCCAGAATGCCTTTTGATTTCCAAGCTCTTTAGGTCTGTAGATTATGTGTTATTACCTTTTTGGAGGATTTTATGTTGCCTATGCCTTGATTAATGCATTGAGTAATTTCACAAAAGCTCACTATCTGCAAAGCTAAAGGCCTATTCAAATGGATACCAACACGGGATAATAAATTGTGACAATTTGCTTAATCATCTCAGGGATTTTGATGACAGTGGAAACACAGCATCAGATGAAGCAACATATTAGTGCTCAGACATTCTAGTCCCTAAAACTAGAAATTCGGTAGCTTTTGTTCCAACTATGTTTTATTTTGTGCTCTTTAAAACTAACATGATAAAAGTACATCTTTAATAAGTACACTAGAGCATAAGAAGATACCTTAGTATAGCTGTTCATATAGTCTAATGTTATGGCACACAGATACTGTATATTGCTATGTCTGGCCTATTCACTTGTTATTTGGCTGCTGCAAAGGATTAGGTTGCTCCCTGTTCTCCCACTCCACCCATCCATGGAAAACAATCATCAAAATCGGAGGCAGCCGATCCAAGACCGCTGTCCCTTGAAAGGGCCCACACTCCGTGTCCAGTCGTTATCTTCTCTGACAGACTGGCTGGTAGGGAACCAACTTCAGGGTTAGTGAGGGGGTGGAAGGTATCTCTAATGTCAAACAGTTGAGCTACAGCACCATAAGGGTCTGTTTAGGGCTAAATGTGGTGGAGGGAAACAGTATCGCAATCTTAGCCCTTCCTATATGCCCCATGGTATCTCCCACTAATGCTTACCAGATGGAGCTGAAGATGGGGAAAGTGCTGCTGATGACTGACAGAATAATTTATGTTCAGATGGAATTTTATACAGTCATGTACAGGGATATCACTAACTTTAATGAGAAACCACACGAGTCAGAGGTGGTTGCTTCATACTTTCCATCATGTGTCCTGTATCTAAAAGTTATCAACTGACTAATGCACAGGCTCTTGTGTGCAGGCTTACACTACTGTTGGTCGCAGTCACAATTCTACAGCTTTTGTTTTAGTAATGAAAAATCCTAATTCTGTGACATATCTCTGACTGAAATGTTTTCATCAAACTCATTTTAATATTAGACAAAGACAACCCAAGTAAATACAATATGGGGCTTGGGTGGGTGCCATTCTGTGCTTCAGGGGTGTGCCTGGTTCCCTGGTTGTTCCTGCTGGTGTGCTTTCTGGATCTGTTCACTGTCCCTGGACTCTTGTGGTGCTAATGGGTCCTCTTCCGGGCTGACCATGCTGCCTGGGACGTGCTGTCTAGACTCTAAATCACTAGTTGTCACCTACCTGCATGTTTGTGACTCAGCAGTGTTCACTACAGTTTGGTCTTCACTCTCGGTTGTGGCCACTGGGAGTTTCTGGTCACATGTGGATTTTCATCACTGCTCTGTGTTCTGATGTTTGGACTCTGGTAACCTTGATCCAAGTGGGGGTGTGATTCCAACATAAATCACCAGACTTCCTGTTGTTGTTTCTGCTTGTTTCTTCATCTGTGCTCTGTTTCTGAGTTTCATTGTGGTGCATTTATCCGTCATAGATGTGAAATAGACATCAGGTATAGGATACTGGGGAAGATGACATGCATATGTTCACATATTTTTAAGAACTAATGATGTGACAGAGGACCTGCATCTGATGGTACATATGACATGTCAGTTGGCTTCTTGTTTCAGGGCACTTGTAAGCACTTTCCTTACTCCTTGATTTATTAGTAAGGTGTAGAAATACATTTAGAAATATACGTGAATGTTTCCCTTTCTGTTTAACTGTGACCGTAACTATTCAAGTCTGTTATTGTTGCTTGTTTTGGGTCAGTAAATTTGTCACAGCTATCAAAACCAATTAAGTAACTGGTTATATAGTACTGATTGTGTGTGCCATAAATATCATGCTAGCTGACAGTTTACAGTAAGTTCACTGTACAGTTGTTGACTGATTTTCACTGTCTTTTTGGAGACATTCCCATCCAGGAATTAAAATAAGCATCAGATGAGTGTAACAGGCCATCTGGGCCCCGACTGATGTCAAAACTGGCAGTGACCCAGGGCCTCGGGCCCCACAGGGAGGGTGTCAGTAAGGTCGAGCACTGGAGCTTTTTTTCCCCTTCCTGTGCTTCTATGACATCTTCCTGTCAGGGGGAACAAAGGCCGCTGGGAGCCATTTATCGAGCTCCACAGAGCTCTACAGTTATCAGATAAGCTCACACAGCAGCTTCTAATTAGGTTTTAGCACTGACTGGTGGAGAGAAATGGAGGGTTGGGATGCTTTATGCAAGTGTGCAGTTATTTGTGCTGCCCCCAAGGACTGCAATAACTTTCTTTCAGAGGGGTGTACCTCCAAACATCACTTCGAGACTTAGAGGATTCAGTTTAGTCATATAATAAATCAAGATTAACTTTGAGTTCTACTATATGCACTATTATATGTGGGAATGAAAACTTAAAAAAATGCTGTCTACATGCAAGGTTTGACCAGCCCACAACCCCCCCACCCTCACCCTCACCTTCACTACAGAGTCCTCTCCCCACTCTCCTGCCTCCCTCGCTTCCCCCCCTTCCTGACACCATGACACCCCCCTCCTCCAATCCCTCTCTCAGCAGCAAGACATCTCCCCCCCTCCCCTCCTCCCAAACATCTCCCAGTGTCACAGTGGATCAGGTCAGGAGGCAACTGAGGAAGCTTCGCCCCAGAAAGGCAGCAGGCCCAGACAAGGTGTGTCCTAGGATGCTTAAGGCGTGTGCTGCTGAACTTGGGGAGCCGCTACAACGAGTCTTCAACCTCAGTCTGCAACTGGGGAGAGTGCCCGCCCTATGGAAGACATCCTGCATCGTCCCGGTCCCCAAAAAGAACCGGCCCAATGAGCTGAATGACTTCCGACCGGTGGCACTGACGTCACATCTTATGAAGACTCTAGAGCGGCTCTTCCTCAACCTCCTCTGACCACAGGTACAACATGCCCAGGACCCACTACAGTTTGCATACAAGGTGGGTGTCGGAGTGGAGGATGCCATCCTGTACCTCCTACACAGAGCCCACTCACACCTGGATGGGGGAAAAGGCACGGTCAGGATCCTGTTTCTTGACTTTTCCAGTGCCTTTAATACCATCCGGCCCTGTATGCTTCAGGAAAAACTGAACAGGATGGAGGTGGACCCCTGCCTGGTGGCTTGGATCTCCGACTACCTCACCGACAGACCACAGTACGTCAGGCTGAAGGACATCACGTCTGACACAGTGGTCAGCAGCACAGGAGCACCACAGGGAACTGTGCTGTCCCCTCTTCTCTTCACCCTGTACACCTCTGACTTCTGCTACAACTCTGAATTATGCCATATTCAGAAGTTTGCAGACGACACAGCCATCATGGGGTGTATCTAGGATGATCAGGAAGCGGAGTACAGAAGTCTGGTGAGGAACTTTGTCGCATGGAGTCACACAAACCACCTGCAACTCAACACCTCAAAGACTAAGGAACTGGTTGTGGACTTCGGGAGGTCCAGAGAAGGTCCACTGCCGGTTCAGATAGAGGGGGAGGAGGTGGAGGTGGTCAACAAGTACAAGTACCTCGGGCTGTGGGTGGACAACAAACTGGACTGGTCATGCAACACAGAGCACCTGTAAATAAAAGCCCAAAGCCGACTGTACTTCCTCAGGAGGCTGAGGTCTTTTAACATCTGCAGGAAGCTCCTGAGGATGTTTTACCAGTCGGTGGTTGCTGGAGTACTTTTCTATGCTGTGGTGTGCTGGGGGAGCAGCACAGCAAAGAAGGACTCATCCAGGCTGGAGAAACTGATCAGGAGGGCTGGCTCTGTGGTCGGCATGAAGCTGGACACTCTGGTGACAGTGGCAGAGAAAAGGACATTAAAGAAACTGATGGACATTATGGACAATGCTGGGCATCCTCTGCACACGGCCATAAACAATCAGAAGAGTCTGTTCAGTGACAGGTTGCTTCTCCCCAAGACAAGAACTAACAGACTTAAAAACTCCTTTGTCCCACACGCCATCAGACTGTTTAACTCCTCTCTGGAGGGGAGAGGGAGGGGAAACAGGAGGACAAAGGAGGGGGGAACAACTAAGCTGCAGTGCCTCTGCACCTCACTGTACAATACCTTGTGCAATACTTTTTGTAAATAGTCAACAGTGCAATAGACTCAATACTTGAAATGTGCAATTCACTTGTATTTTTATTTTTTATTCCTATTTATTCTATTTATCCCCTTTGTATATTTTATTTATATTTGTCTCTGTATTTATATATGTGTGTGTGTGTGTGTGTATATATATATATATATATATATATAACAGTTCTGTAACTGTAACTTCGGTCGTTGCTGTGCTTTTTTTGGAAGTCGAATTTCCCAGAGGAACCCACCCGAGGGATTAATAAAGTTCTATCTTATCTTATCTTATCTTATCTTAAGAATGCTACATGTGGTGTCATAAGGGGACCAAGGGCATGTGGTCAGAAATATAAACCAGACAAAACCACTTGAAAACTAGTTAAAAATTCAGATTATAGACAAATCTCCTGTTTTCACAGATTAGGATTGTTAAGATTGTCTACAGTAACAATCTGCTGGCAACATTTAGCATTCTTGCACAAGATGCAACTGTGAGACAAATTGCAGTTTACTCATACAGACATTGTTTTTAGATTATTTAGCGCAAAATAAAGAACTCAGGGAATGTTGGAGCAAAACAAACCACAGCACTGTTAGGAATTCATTTTTCAAAACTTAAAAATGTGAAAAAGCGTTTAGTTTAGGCTATATTTGAAAAATATAGCCTTGATTTGTAATTAGAAGCAAATGGCATTGCAATTTAGACTCTCCAAATATCCCAAATCCACTACACTGCAAGTCTATAAGTTAGCAACAAACCAAATACTGTAAATGGTATTTCTGGTATAGCACAGTCTTTCTATGCTGAAAGTGTTTCGGCCTTAGTATCATGGGAATAAACAAGCCTACATAGATTTGTATAGATCTTACTATTGTTTAATTAGAACCTAGAACAAACAACACAAAAACCACAACAAATGTGTTTCAGACCCTAAAAAATTCTTACAATCTTCATTTTTGGTTATTATTAAGCTAATCTTAATTGTTATTCTAGCTGACATTTTAAAAAGCTCTAAAAATGTTCCCGAGTCTGACTCGTATTAAACAGGAACTCTTTGTGGCTGCACTGATATAACACAATCATTATAGAACAGCCGCGGCGATCAAGATGTACGAATTGTACAAGATATATTAGCTTGGCACAAAAGCCTAGAAGGATTCATCATATAACTACTGCAAAAGCAAAACTGTTGTTTTTACATACTGATTTTGTACAAAACAACAAGGATCTAACAGTGAGGTGACTTTAAATTACTTTTGGAATGAGCCAGACTATTTGTTTCCTTTTCACTGTCAGATGCTTCGTTTACAGACTGTTGTGTTTATTAAACTTCTACTGTAGCTCTAAGCAAGAACACAAGTACAGTTAGGTCCATATATATCTGGACACTGACACAAGTTTAGCTTTTGTACCTGTTTACTGAAACATATTCCAGTTATAGTTATATAATGGACATAATGTGTATCCACATTCAAACTGGATGAAGGGTTTAGGAGTTTCAGCTCCTAAACCCTTCATCCAGGGGTTTTGCTCCCTCTTTTTAAGGGGAGCAAAAGTAATTGGACGCTTGACTCAAAACAGTTATTTCATGGACAGGTGTGGGCAATTTCTTTGTTATGTCATTATCAGGTAAGCATTTAAAAGGCTTGGAGTTGGTTTGAGTTGTGGTGCTTGCATTTGGAAGGTTTTGCTGTGAACAGACAACATGCGGTCAAAGGAGCTCACCATGCAGGTGAAACAAGTCATCCTTAAGTTGTGAAAACAGCAAAAAAAAACATCTGAGAAATTGGTACAATATTAGGAGTGGCAAAATCTGCAGTTTGGTACATCCTGAGAAAGAAAGAAAGAAAGCACTGGTGAACAGTGGTAGATGATCACAGAACAGTTTCCACGGTGATGAGAAACCCCTACAGCCAACCAAGTGAGCAACAGTCTCCAGGAGGGTTAGGCGTATCGACATTCAAGTGTACTGTAAAGAAAAGACTGCATAAACGTAAATACAGAGAGTTCACTGCAAGCCACTCATAAGCCTCAAGAATTTGCTAAGACAGTGTCATATGGTAAATGGCCTGTATTTATATAGCGCTTTTCTAGTCCCTAAGGACCCCAAAGCGCTTTACATATCCAGTCATCCACCCATTCACACACATTCACACACTGGTGATATGACGGTGTTTCATAATATAGATGGACAATGACCCAAACAAACAGCCAAATCAACCCAGGAGTTTATTAAAGCAAAGAAGTGGAATATTCTTGAATGGCCAAGTCACCTGATCTTAGCCCAACAGAGCATTTCACTTGCTGAAGACTAAACTTCAGACACAAAGGCTCACAAAAAGACAGCAACTGAAAGCCGCTGCAGTAACAGCCTTAAAGCATTAAAAAGGAGGAAGCCCAACATCTGAGTTCATACATGAGTTCAAGACTTCAGGCTGTCATTGCCAGCAAAGGGTTTTCATACAAGTGTTAGAAATGAACATTTTATTTTCAGTTATTCAATCTGTCCTGTTGCTTTTGAGCATCTGAAATTAAGGGATTGTTTCCAGATTGCTTTGGTTCCTCACATTTTTACGCAATTTTTTCAACCCATTGAATAAAAGCTGCAGGTCTGCATTTCAACTCCATCTGAGTTTTTTCATTTCAAATTCATTGTGGTGATGTAGGGAACAACAATTAGAAAAAAGTTCTCTCTGTTTAAATATTTATGGACCTAACTGTAAGAATATTTACCAAACAAAAAAAGAACAATCTAATCTTTTAACATACATACAAACTAATCTGCTTGCAGACTTGCAGATTGAGTACCATAATCCATCACAGTGGACACTTTTATTCTCACGACATTGTCTGAGGTTACACAGTTATACTATGCAGATTTTTCCAGTCAATATGCAGGCATTTATCCTTCAACCCTGTAAAAAGGTGTACTCCCATCAGCCTCTTCATGTGGCCAGAGCGCTGCTCTTCTGATGTAATCCACAACATTAACATTCAGCAGCAGCTGTGTTTGTCTGCACACAGGGTGGTAGGTGATATTAGCCGTGACTGATAAACACCACATGTGAATCCCAACTAAAATGATATACTACCAAAGTGGAGTTATGCACAGATCAGTCCTTAGATTTCTTTATTTGTGTAGACCCTGCCTCCAAATTTGCAAAACTGTGAATGGAGCATAGGTCATGTAAACAAATTAGGCCTTTTTTTCTCATAGGAGACTACAAACGTTTATGAAGAAACTTGAAGCTCTACCACCAAAATTCAATCTTTGTCTCTTCTTCTAGTTCATGGATAAACTTGTGCAGTTCTTGATATTTCCATCAAGAAGTGATTACTTCTTGATGGAAATATCAAGAACTGCCTTGGTGGGCCTTGAATGGAATTTCATGGTTATCACTACGAGCGCATCTAAAAAGCTTTTTTTTCTTCTTCTGGTCTGTTTGTATGCAATTTTTATTTATTAAAAAAAAGTTGCCAAAGAGAAACAAAGGACAACAATGTAAATGTGACATGCAATTAAACCACTTCTGATGAAATGAGTTGATCATGGATTCTTGCATGATAACCAGTTAGCCTTTTTCTGCTTTGGGCTCTATTGTATTGGCTGGGGGTCTGAATGAACAAAACTATAAAGACGTTACCACTACAGGTCTGTAACAAGTAGAGAAATGTTGACATTGTTTATTTATTTATTGCTTAAACTCAGTTTATTTACTTACATTGAGTGAACCTACCCAGGAAACAAATTGTAAGCTTTGTTCAGCTTTGTTATAGACCAACCTATTTCAAAATATGGCAAATATTGTGTCACAAAAACAGTTTCTGTGCATCACCAATAAAAAAAAAACCTTTAACAGGCCATGCAAAGGGGACCTTTAATGATCTCATCACATGCTTATTGCTATGTTGGCAGAAAAATGCAAGAGAGCCATGCCTATGTAAAAATAAATTTAATCTCAAAGTAGATAAAAACATGTAGATAAAATCATTGCCTCTCAGATATCTTCTCTGACACTCCAGAAACTATTCAGGTGCATAGATCTATTTGAGAGAAAAGCTTCACACAAACATCTTGAGGACCAGCACCAAAGTGTTTGTGAATGTTCATTAGACCAGACCAAACCATTGTTTTTGTTTGTTTGTTTGTTTGTTTTCTTTTGTTTTTAATCACAAATAGGAATGACATCAGTAACATTTGTGCATGATAAAACCCATATTTGTAAATTGGAACCAGTAAAAAACACTGATGATATGTTTTATTGCTCCGTGCAATAATCAATCAGTCAATTAGCTTGACAGGTAATAGTGGTATAACAGATGACATGTAATCATGTATTCTGATATATCTTTAAATTATCCCAAATTATATTTAAAAACTGTGCAATTATACTAACATTTTCATGGATTACTTGACATTTTTATTATGTTCTTTATGATATTTCCAGGAACTTAAGACTACTTTGGATGGACTACTCTTTGAATCAGCAGCATCTTTTTCTACTCAATAGTTAAAGCACTGGTTATTATCATCAGTGTGGTAAGGCTCAACAGTTTCATTGTAAGTGCAATTTGATATGAGTCACTGTAAATGCTGAGTATGCAAAGTGAATTGTACTTGTACTGAAAATGTTTAAAGTACAAAACAAAGTACTCTTGGACACAGAGTTCTAGGATGTTACAGATTTAAAGTATTCTCCATTTTTTGTTTTGTTTTGGTTCATAGCTTCCAACTATTAGTAATCATACTTTAGGTGAGTGATCCAAAGTGCTGTACATAAGTGTAACCCCATCATGGATCTAGGGTTAGTATGGATTTCTGTTCCCCTAACATGTAAGATCTGTTCATCTAATGTATGTATGTAAGTAACCTTCTTAGTGCTGCTCACTTTGTATGTCACAATGTTATAATTTCAGATTATTTATCCACTATACCCCAAACAGTAACAATTTGTGTACTGGATTTCTGGCAACTGCTGGAGACATACAGGTAGTTCACTTGGCAATCCTCCTGTCTCACTAAATAACCAGACAAAGCCTCACAAAGTAAGAGGACTGCTGTAGTGCTGAGATGCTTCAAGTCTCTAGGAATATCTGCTGGGAGGAAGAAAAAAAATCCCACACTGCTCCAGTTTAGACACTTTCATCGTCGACTTAGCTGTCTCACACTGTTTCCATGCATTTTCACACAGTCTCGTCTGTCCTTCACCTGTGAACAAAGATGAATAATCACCTTCAGTTTCAGTACCGTCATCATCTCTGCGCACCCATGGAAAGTAACTCATTGCACGCAGGATCGTTGCAATTACACAGTTGTGATATGACACTTATAAATGATTAGATTTTTCACAAACACGGTTGTCAGTGTAAAAATGCGTTATATGCTTTACACTAAAGTCTCTAAATTAATCTCTCAAATTATTTGCAAAATAACAGAATTTAAAAAAATCACTCATTAGAATTCATTAAAGCACATTGTCAGGTCTACACTACCTGAAAACAATATTCAACAATTAATATACTGGGGTTTTTTACTAGCTATTTTTTAAGCTGTGCTTACCAATCTGACCAAAGCTCTTTTCTGAATTTGTCATTTTCGTATTTCCTCATCTGTCGATAAAAGCGGACACGTCGTAAGTTCTAAGTGCACATGTCTTCTGAAGTGTTTGTTTATCAGAAAGTCCAGCACGGTGTGTATCCATCGTGTATGTTTCTCATAAATATTGGAACCTTTTGGAATTAGCAACGCCCATAATTGCATCCTTCCTTATGTCCTGCTGCAGGAATGGTGCAGGAATTGTAAATAGATTTTCACCCCGAATAGAAGCTGTATTCCACAGAACGCGGATTTAGTGAGACTGGTTTTAATAATATAAGCTATACGTGTGCGCATCGGTCGAGGCAGAAAGTATAGAACATAATAAATGTAGTGTCGTGTATGCTGGTGAGCTGAGAATCTTCTGAGTATGTTACCCCTTTGCGCTGGTTGCTGAGGCAGAATGTGCAGATAGTCCGGGGCTGTTTGCCCTGCCCACCCCCCTTCACTTCTCTGTACACAGCACTCAGGCACGGCTGTTCGCCCTCTCTTCCGTCTCCTACCACCAGCACGTTGGCCAGGTGAGAAATATAGCTGGATGCCAGGCGCAGCGTCTCGATTTTGGAGAGTTTTCTGTCCACCGGCTCGGTGGGGATGAGCGTCCGCAGCGCCGTGAAGGCTGTGTTGACGTTCTGGGTCCGGTGTCTCTCTCTGGCGTTGGCAACGTTCCGCTGTCCGACTACAACTCCACCGGACTCCCGCCCGTACCCCTGATCGGTGCTGCCGTCACTCTCGCTGCGGTTCCCTTCCTCGTCGTCCGACATCAAGGTTAGGTCCGCGGGGTAAGAGAAAGGGTGCGTGGAGACGGGTCTCAGCATAGTGAAAGCCATTACTCAAAGGCAGGCGGGGAAATCAATCCCTTATATTCAAGTGGAAAACAGCGGCATGGAGACAAGAGTCGTGCGTAAAAGTTGCAGTAGCTCCAAGCCAACAGACTTCCCCAATACGTTCTGACACCCTCCTCCTGTGTGATAGTCAGCGTGACAGGCAGGGCTCTTATACAGTATACAGTAGTCTGCCAGCTTTACGTGAGGGGTGGAGCAGATGCAGACACTTCCATTTCCCCAAATGTTCGTTCTTAAAGTCTGGTGTTCATTTGATGATATGTGTAACACAAATGGACGCGTCACATGGAGAGTGTAGAGCAAAAAGGCACAAAAGAAGATGACAAATCTCGATTGTGCCGATCGTTAAAATAAAAACAAATCTGATCTGGTCTTTATCTGTCTGCTACTGGAGATTAGGGTCGTTTTAGACCGTATGGTACGT
This sequence comes from Copadichromis virginalis, assembly GCF_057382275.1. Classification (NCBI taxonomy): domain Eukaryota; kingdom Metazoa; phylum Chordata; class Actinopteri; order Cichliformes; family Cichlidae; genus Copadichromis; species Copadichromis virginalis. The sequence continues at coordinate 5,136,518 of NC_140622.1, forward strand.
TGTTTGAAATAACACTGAGCAAAGATGTAAATTAGTCAATATAACAATATCTCAGCAAGCCACAACATGAAACAGCTGGTTACACAAATGCCCTGAGCCTTAAGTATCATTCTGAATGTCTCCCTTCTGCTATACACAGGTCATGTGACATGACACTGTCTGCGAGTTAAATAAATAAATACATGTATCATTATCTGCGAACCATTTGAAGGTTAAATGGGGGAAAATACACCCCACTCAAAAACATGAGGACAGGGCTGTGCTTTTTCAGTATTTTTGATGATATTCAAGATTCTTTGATGATTTTTAGAACATATGAGATCCTCAAATAATGTTCACTGTATGGTCGTTTCTATAAACCTCAGGTAGTTAAACAGTTTTCTTGTAAACAAAGGTTCTTTTCTAGTAGCAGTAGAGTCCAAAAAGGTGTCGTACATAAAGTCCACAATATTTGTCACATTTAAGTGAAAGTTATTAATAATAACACAATAGCATCATTAACAGATAAAACGAATGCAGTCACAATGTCAGTTTGAAACACCTATCAATGCAGTGCACAAACTGCACTTTCCACATTGCCCATAAAACAAAATGAACAACTTTGAGCTTTATAAGTTAAATGAAGGGAGGATACACTAGTAACAGACTTCTCTCATCATTAGACTCAATGAGCAACAACAATTAAGCAGCTGAACAGTCATAATATTGCATTATTACAATCATACAGGGGCGGAAACATTTAATTTACCATTTAAATGCATTTATTTAATTGACAAATTAAATAAATGTATCTATAACTTGTAACAAAGGATTTGAATGTTAGTACATTGCTGCTTCATATAAATAAAGAAGCTGAATTTATGTTTTATGGTTGACAGTAAACAGTCTGTACAGACTTTAGAGGACCATTGTAGAGGTATTCTCCACCACTATCATCCAAGGCACCATGAGAATGGTTGTCTTTTAGAAATACAACTGTCTGAAATTACCTGTGACTGGTGACACGGTGTAAATGCAGTTATATATAGCTAGCGAACATCTCATCAGCTCAGCACTTTGGAATTTCCTCTTAAATTTTGAACTTCCTTTCAAGTTCTTTGTCTCTTCAGCCAAAGTTGCTCCAGCTTGTCTAATTTCGTTTAGGTGTAGAAATCCCATGAGGCCAGCAATTACAAGAGGATGTGAAATAAACAACAAAGCTTTCACATAACGACAACTTTTAAGTGTTTTAATGTATTTTGATTGACTGTTGATCAGCTGATCAGCGCAAGAAACCACTGAAACATTTTTACAAGAATGGCAGAAACTCATTGTCTTCATAAGAACTGATGTATAACATGCATCCATATCACCTGTGTTCTCTCAGATTTTAAAAACAACACAGTCAGCACAATTGCTGGCTCATGTCCTTAGAGCGCCAATGTGATTAGTGGCTCTACAGTTGTCCTATTAAAGTTTGTCTAATGGGTTAAGTGTTGTGGGTAAATAAACACTCAGCAGATGCTGGAGGTGATCAAGCCTGAACCTTTCCCCAAATGGTTTCCAGATTGACTGGTGCTGTTAGGATTTAAGTAAGCAGGGAGGGGTTGACTGAGTGTCATCAAAGGGCCTGTTTTTACAAACACAATCCCCCAAGACATCAAACCTGGACACTGCAAGTCCTGACCCCCGGGGGCCCCCAGCTCAGCTGCACCAACAATACCACGACCTACACGGAACCTGGTCCCACTCATAAAGCGGGACACCACAGTGTTTTACCATGCTCTGCCAGCCGGCAACACGACCCCACTGCATTTTCTCTCCTTTCACAGTCTGGAACCATAAATTCTTCACCCCACCTGCCCCCAAACCCCTCACCTCCTACATCAACTTAAAGGAATGCCATTAAATGTCTGTTGAGGTGATTAAGGTTGCAAAGCTAGTAGGTTGGATGTGTGTCAGGAAAGATGCGAAAAGTGTAGTTAGTAACAGCTTCTTTTAGGTAATGCAGGTATTACAGGATAATCCGACCGATGTGACATTATCTATATAAATGATCTGCTTTCCTGGCTGATTATTAATATTCAGTTTTTAATAATGGCATTAATTAGAGTGAATTCATCATTCTGCTGTTCTGTGTGTTAGTTAGGTAGTGGGTGAGCGACCTGGATGTCACTCTGAAAACAAAAGTTCTATCATGAATTGAATACCTTGATGGTCCTCACCCCACCTTTCCCAATTTACTATTTTTGTTTGTCCAGACAGGTTTCAGTAGATACAACTTTTGAGTTTTTATGGAGTTGTTTTTGTGCTAGAACCTGGTTGTTTGAGCTGTTAGTAGACTCTGTTTTAAAACTAACTTTAGTTAGTTTGCTACCTAGTTTTTAGCTAGTGGGGACTGGATGAAAGCACTCATGCAAGTTGCTCCAAAAGCATCATAACCTATTCATGTTGTTGCTTTTATAGTTTAGGGTTAGTCATGTGTTCTTTACATGGAAATCACTGTGCAGGCCCTAAGAAGCAATCTGAAGAGTCTCAGAAGGTCTGATTTTTGCAGTTGTGTTACAGTCTATTGATTAATGACACCTGCTGAACATTCCTGCACATGGTACCTTACCTACCCTAAAAGTATGTGTGAATAAGCTGTTTTTCCATTGTCAGCACTTATTTTGTATAGAATAGAGAGCTTATGAAGCTCAGCATTGACAGCTTTCAACACCCACAGCACACAGCCTTTTTACTATTCTCATAGCACCTTCAGGTGAAAATAGTTCAACTTTTGGAAAAATACTGCACGTTACACATGTCACTTCCATCTGCATTTCCAACACAAAACCTGCTGCATATGGATGTAGAGCCTAATTATGAAGCTTTTGTCTGTGCTGATAAACCCATCATCAGCTAGCACTTGTCTACAGAAAGGTTTTAGCCCTTTTTCAAAGTCTTGGTTTAGCAGCAAGTTTAAACTGTTGTTCCATGCTAGCTAGAGAAGGCAAAAAAAACTCTCTTGCTAAATCCAAAACATGTCCACCAAAAAATCTTTCCAGTACAAACAGCAACAGAGCAAAAAAAGGTAGAGTGAATAAGTGGATCTAAACACAAATGATAAAAGCTGAAAATCACACTTGGTCTGGGTTTTCTCTAACAGAGTCGAGTGTAATTGAATTAAGCTTTAAATCAAATTTCTGTTTTCATTTGCATTTTACACACGATCACAGCGTTCTGCAGTTCTTCAGGTTGTATTTTGACCACTTTAATTCCACTCTACTTTAAGAGAGTGGAATTAAATAGAAATATCTTATGATTCCTTTAGTTCTACTGTCATGGAGCTTTTTCCCACATTAATAACATCACCATACCAGACAAGAAATATTCAGTGATGCTTTAAGAATTGATGTCAACATTCTGAAATGGTATGACATGATGAATGAAAAAGACATACTTAAGCACTTATTTGTCAGTTTCTTGTGTTTTTATCAAACAAAGGAAGCAAGCATTATACCTTGACTGTTCCCATCATAAATATACACCAACAGGAAAGTGTTATTTCATTTTAAATATAGTTTACACATTTAAATAAAAATAAAAGCAATTCAGGTTTTCCAAGCAGTAAATTCCCTTTTTGCTATACCTCCTGGTGTATAAAGTGGAGTGACGAGAGAACAAGATCTGTCGGCATTAACGCTGTGGTGTCTCCTGTGAGGGAATCTGCTGGGAAAAACTGCAGTCAGATACCTTGACTCATCGGAAACAGCTGCACTGGAGGGAGAAGAGCCTGCTCAGCCAGCTGCAACCTGCTGCAAAGGGACATTTATGTGTGCTTGTGCTTTTGTATGCATGTGTTTGTGCTTTATTAAAGGGAATACAGCAGAGACTGGTAGGGGTGGCAGAAGGTTAAGAGTATGGAGGAGCCGCAGCAACAGCTTTTACTGGAGTTTAATGTTCATGAAAAGAGCATCTCCAGTGTCTTTATAAAGAACTACTGTGAACCTGGAAGAGCTCCAAAGCAATAACAGTGATCTTCTGAAGTCATTGTTCTAATAATGTTGCATTTGCACAGAAACCAAATGTCTGTCTTGTCTCTCACATATCAACAATCATCAGAACTGCCCAAATTGTGTTGGGTTTTTTTTTTTTCTTTTGATGTGAAAACGTAGAGCAGCTGCTTGTAACACACAATATTGAACTAAATTTCATCTTTAACATGATAGAACCAATGTGAGTAGCAGTACACTAAAATCAATATTTTGTCATAAATCAAAAGAAATATCAAGTTTTGATCATTGTACTTTAACTTAACATTTCAATTGTTATCTTTATTTTCTTTTGTGTCGTATGTACAGAATAATTATGTAAGTGCAAATTTTCCCTTAAATAGCTGACTTTGAAATATATGCAGATAATTAAACCTGAGAATAACCTCAAATAAATTGCAAGTCCACAAAGTTTGAACTGTCTGCTATGAGTTCAAAATGGAAAAGGAAACCTTAATATTTTTTGGCAAACATGCTCACAGACATGATTTTCCACCACACTAAGTGTTCTTCCCGTACTGTCACTTTGCTTGCATCCAAAGACCCAGCGCTCAATACAAACCACTGATGTAAAGGATTGCTCTGTTTTTAAATTCCTATTTGAAATTTGAAACGAGTGTTAAAACGGAGACCGAGGTTGCAAAAGCAATTAAATATTTTTAGACTTTTTAGAATATGGCTGCCATTTAAGACTGGCTGCAGATTGCTTTATGCACTTTTCAGTTTTCAGTTTTTGCATAAACTGCTCGTTCACAAGCAAAATCTACAACACTCAATGATGACATATTGAACAAATAAAGTTTTGGCTAAGCAATGACTTCACATCATTGCCACGCTCCTAAAAAAATGAACACTGTACATTTTGACAGATTCTAAAGTTCATTTCTGAACACTTGGATCTGATGTTGTGGTTTCGCTTAGAGTTTCAGGCTTACAAACACACAGAGCATCTAGGCAGAACTGTAAGGTCCCTGCTTTGTAAACCATCACCTGGGCAAGCACCATTTTCTATTTGGGTGATCAACATGTAAAATTCCTTACAGCAGAACTCAAATTGGATCCTGACTGGTAACATTTGGAACTTAAAGCAAAACAGTGTTTAAAAAGGGATCAATCCTGCAGACAAGAACGATCTACTACTTCTGCTCTTATGGTAATTCTGTGGTTTACTACTAGTGTCTACAGTTCAGTCAGAAACAGGGAGAAACCTTTTTAGTCAAATAATGCAACAACTCTCTTCTAGTGCTATGAGATCTCCGTTTTTGGTGTGCTATATAATAACACTGACCCCCTGCAAATAACAAACAGGTCTCTGGGAATGTGGATGTTAACAGCTTAAAGAATTCTGTATTCTTTATCACCACAGTACTGACTAATGTAGCTGTTGAAACCATCAGTTAATCCAGACAGTGACTATGTAATACATTCATCATCCAGCTGTCTCCTTGGATAAAATAGTCAGCACTTCTCATGCGAACAAAGGCTACTGTAAACCCTCTCTCCCAGTATGGAAGCAACAGGATTATCTTTCATTTGACCTTTGGTGTGACCTCCAGATAAGACACAGGCCATCCTCCTCCAACGACTCCACTTTCACACTCACATTTCCCCTCTTTTCTCTCTGATTATCTTACATGCCTCGTGACAGTTTAAGCAAGCAAGACAGGTGTGGAGGTGAAGTCAGTAAAAGTTCAACAAATATAAGCAGATGCATTTTGCTCACCTCTTGTTTTGAAGATGACATCATTGTTAGAAATTGGTCCCGAGTTCCAGTACCGTAAAGAAGTAGTTTTTCCTTGAACTTGAGAGTAGAAGAACTAGGAGTGTCATCATTTCCCACGGGATCCCTCAAGGATCCTAAATAGGTAGAACATCAAATCAACCCCTTGCCATACAGGAATTTGACTCACACGCAGTGATTCTTGTGGAGAATCTCACTGCTGGCTGCAATACCATGCTGAGCTCCAGCCCAGCTGGTTTCCTCCAAAGCCACTTGGGACCTCTGAGCAAAGGCTTGCACGGGTCACCAGAGTTTATCGCACCAGAGTGATCTAAAAGTTGGCTATTAAACCTTGTCTTACAGTACATGATGTAAGTGATATGGCTTCAGATCTGACAAAGGGGGCTATAAAAAGAGCTGTTTTGGCCTTGAGGTCAGTCACCTGCTCAGGACACAGTGGTCATATCTTCCATGTTGATTGGCAAGCAGTTCTGACCTGCAGTGGTGCTCTACTCCTTTGTCTGCAGTGGAATGCATTCTTATGTTTACCAACATGTACTGCACATAGTCTTGTTCCGAGACTAAAAAACAAAACTACAGGGCAATGTACTTGCATTTATAGAGCACTTTTCTTACTGACCATATAAAAGCTTTAGATTTTCACCACACAACACTTCACTCAGTACACTTCATCTAGCTCTTATCAGCCACTTTTAAACCACACAAATTAACCTAAAGTGCTTATCTTTGAACTGTGGGGGGACAAGCTATACACAAATGGGGTCAGGGTTTTAACCAGGAGCTTTCTTTTTGCAAGTAAACAGTGCTCACCACTGTACACCATGACTCACAGTTAAATGAGAAATATTTTTATTTTGCTAGATTTGTTTGCAGTGAGTTTTTCCATTGTGTCAATCATTTTGCTTTCTATATAAATAAGGCCAGCAAGCCATCCAAATCCAAACATTCAAAATGTCATGAAGCCGAGAAGGGAAATCTTTCAGTGTGAAAGGAAATATTTTTCACACATGGGCGTTTTTACCGTGGCCATCATGTAAGATTCATTATTTTGCCGGTCGTGGCTTATAAATGACAAATTATAGAGCAAAATTCTTCTTTTTTTTTCAGTTTTAAATTTGGAATTGGAATTTTGAAATTTTGTTGCTTTATAAATTCACCGGTTGATATAGATGTCTATATGGGTATGTGGTCTGTGTTTAAACATGTATACATAAATAACTTGAATATGCGTTTTAAATGGTAGCCATCAGGTCTCATAATAGCCATCTCGAGTCTGTGGTCTACTGAGATACATACTTGCATTTCCCTTGGGAAGTTGGCGGCCCCAGGACAGCTCTGTCTCGTCTAAACCAAGAGCCCAGTTCTCACGACACCTGACCCAGAGCACATCCTGTGACCATACTGCAGTGTTTTGCTGTATGATCTATGAAGGAAGGGTAAATAGTACACATCATCATGGGCACTTCTGACAAACATTGTTCATTCCTGAATGTAGCTCTTAATCCTCATGATAACCATACAGGCCTAACACTTCCATCAGTGTGGAGGCCAGCATGTGGCTGTGTAGTGTTTATGTGTTTTTCCTCCCTCTGCTGGTCATTAGAAGAAGAACAACTCTGAAATTGTCCTTTTCTTTTTAGGTTTATGTATGCAGTCTCTCAGGGATCACATCATCTAAGGACATAAGCCACAAAGATCCGACTAAACCAGCAGCAGATGTTCAGACCAAGAAATTATCAACCTGTGTGAGTCGATCAGAGACAGCAGAATAAATGCGAGTGGTTGGAAGACAAGACATATTTCTGTTACTTATTTCTGTATTCTTTATAAAATGTGACATGAACAAAATTTTAAAGTGCAAAATCACTTCTTAGTTCAACTGAAACTCTGAGATATTCCTTATGTAATGTGTCAAAAGGGTCCACATGAAAAATAACTGGATCTGTTTGTCAGGAAGTTTAGAATTAGAATTAGGAAACATAAATGTCAGGATTACAGTTCCATTTCTAATGGTCAACAAATAAATCTGTTTACCAGTGCCAGGTAAAGAGTAAGTATTATTTATTATTACACTTAAACATGCTTATTTATGTTTTACATGGCTTTTATTTTAGCTAAATTTATTTCTTTTATTTTATTTTAATTTTTTTTTTCTGGGGGGGGGGGTCTTTTCAGCACCGTAGCAAGGCTGACAAAGAGTAGAGGCTCTGTTGAACAAAACATTCCTTTAATTTTGACCTGTAATGACTTTTAACCATTAGAAAGAAATACTCACAAACAATCAATATATAGCTACTTTCTGTACCACTGATATCTCTTTCAACTCTTTGTCTCAGAGTTAAATTCAGTGAAAGAGCCTTCAACGTGTTCATTAGACCCCATTCCTATAAGTCTCCTCAAAGATGTCCTATCATTAGTTAATCAGACTTAATTAATCATTAATCTATCTCTATTACTGGGCTACTTACCACAGGTGGCAGTATTTTTAAAACATTACTTTTAAAAAAGCCATCACTTGATCCAGCTGCAGGTATTGCAGGTACTGCGCAGCAGTGGTTTGAGTCATATCTATCTAATAGACTCCAATTTGTTCATGTAAATGGGGAGTCTTCTTAACACGCTAAAATTAATTATGGAGTTCCACAGGGTTCAGTGCTAGGACCAGTTCTGTTTACATTATACATGCTTCCCTTAATATCAGAAGGCATAGCATGCTTTTTTTTTCACTGCTATACAACCGATACCTAGCTTTATCTGTCTGTGAAGCCAGATGTCAGACACCAATAAGTTAAACTGTAGAAATGTCTTAAAGACACAAAGAGCTGGATGACTTTTAATTTTATACTTAATTTGGATGGCATTACCTTGGCCTCCATTAACACTGTGCCAAGAATTACCTGAAAGGCCTTCAGTTGATCCAAAATGCTGCAACAAGAGTACTCAGAGGGACTAGAAAGAGAGAGCCGATTTCTCTCATACTCACTTCCCTTCATTGGCTTCCTGTTAAATCCAGAATTTAATTTAAAATCCTTCTCCTCACATACAGGGTCTTAAATAATCAGGCCCCATCTTATCTTAATGATGTGATAGTACCATATCATCCCAATAGAGCACTTCATTCTGAGACTGCAGGCTTACTTGTGTTTTACTAGGGTATTTTAAAGGTAGAAAGCCTCAGCTTTCAGGCCCTCTTCTGCTTAAGTTATGCTTAAAGCTTTCCTTTTTGACAAAGAATATACTCTTTGCTGTAGCTTTTTGTAGGGTTTGACTCTTAGTAGCATGCTTCATTTTGTTTCTCTGTGTGAAGTTGTTTCCAGTTTGCTTGTGTTTCATTTTATTTTATTTACTTTATGTTAGGGCTAGATCAGGAGAGCCTTAATACTCAGCAATATGCTTGGGCTCTAAGGGAGTTTTTTCCTCCCCATTCATGCCAAGTGCTTGCTCTTAGGGAGTTATCTTACTCTGTATTATTGTAGGGTCTTTACCACGCAATATAAAGTGCACAGAGGCAACTGTTGTTGAAATTGGGTGCTGTATAAATTGAATTGAATTGAACTGACTGCTGTACTGTGCCTGGAACCTTGCATACTGCAAGGTTCTCCAGCCTGTGGGTAAACTTACTTCACTAACTGATATGACAACAGACTCTTTGGCACTTTATGACCTGACTGTCACTCTATTTGAACTGAGTAGATGTAACAGTTATTGACACAAGTGAGGCCATTTAAGCAGGTATACTGTTAGATGGCACAATGTTGGACCTGCAGAGTTCAAATGAACATGTTGTCACGGTTCTGGGTCATTTGACACAGCATGTCGGTTTCTTGTATTTTGGTATTTATCTGTATAATGGTCGATGTTCTGATTCTTTAGTTATCCTGTTTTGAATATTATAATCTATGTTTCAGTTTATTCTGGTTTAGGGTTTTGTTTTCAGGTTGTGTTCTTGTGTTTAATGTAGGTTTAGTTCAGTGTCAAGTCAGCGTCCTTGTGAAGTGCTTCTTGTTTCCTGTTTTATTGTGTAGGTCTCATCTTGTCAATTACTTCCAGCTGTGTTCACCACCTGTGTGTAATCTCCCTGTGTTCTTCTGTGTGTATTTAAGTCGTGTCTGCTCGCGTGCTAGTTGCTGGTCTGTCTGTCAATCAGTTTCATCCGTTTGTTCTCCCTGCTATCTAACTTCATGTTCCTCCGCTCACCCATGTTCATGTTCATGTTTAGTAGTTTAGTTTTTCCCAGTTCAGGTTATCTTTAGTTCTGTTTCACATTTTCACCTTGTGTTTTATTTTTACAGTAACTCTCCCTCACACCTCCATGAGTGCCTGCGCTTGGATTTAATTCCTCCACACGGCTCATCCCATTCGCCATAACACATGTTTTGTATTTGCATATACCCACAGACATGAGCAAAGGGAAGTTACTCACTGGTTTTTATTGTCATCACCAAATCGATCAGACAGGCAAATATACTATATCAGAGTATACTTTGGCTTTTGTTCTCATCAAATCCAGCACCTGGCTTCTTAAACATGTTAAATTGACAAATACATTAACCCATAATAAATAAATAATCTTCAAATTGGCAAATAAATAGTTAAATAAGTTAATAAATATGCAAATACATTATGCAAGTAACCAAGCCATCTGAGATAAATTAAGAGCTTGGTGATATATCAAATGATAGTGATGTGTAAATTATTGCAATTTATAAAAAGAATATAAAATATTTTGCATTTGTAATCAACACTGAGATTTTTTATGAAATTTTCTACATGTTTCCTGAAGAATTTACTGTGAGGTTATTGCTTATGTCAAAAGGCAGGATTTTGATACATGCATTTGAAAAGTCTGAGAAGTCGCGAGCCGTCGTCTGACTTAGATATTTGAACTAGAAAAAAAAACATATAAAGAAGAAAGGATTTTCCTTTCAGTCCTCAGAGCTGCAGTCACCCTCTGTTGACTGCCCTTTGAAGCAGGCCGACTCGTAATGCTTGTTCAGGTAGGATTTGAGCGCGAAGCTTTTACGACAACGTTTGCAGGAGTAGTGTTTGAACGCTGAGTGCGTCTGCATGTGGGCACGCAGATTGGAGCGGTCAGCAAAGGCTTTGCCACAGTGAGCGCAGGCAAACGGTTTCTCCCCAGTGTGAGACCTCATGTGACCCTGCAGGAGCCAAGGCCGGCTGAAAGCTTTGCCACACACCTTGCACTCGTGCTTCATGTCATGGGTCAGCATGTGCATGGCCAGAGCCGGCATAGACACATAAACTTTGTGGCAGGTAGGACATTTCCTGGCCTGCTGGCTGTCCAGACTTCGGTGAGTCTGCTTGTGCCTACTCAGATTGGAGGATGTGGCGTACGACTTGCCACACTCGCTGCACACGTGACGTCCTTTGGATTCCCCTTTGGCGGGGCTGCAATCTGTTGAGCTGCTTCCCTCGCTGCTGTCCAAATGGCTCCCTTCCATGTGAGAACATCTCTGTTTAGGCCTCCGGCGCGAGCGACCATCAGAAATGAGAAAGCCACTGATTGTGCACGCCTCCGTTTCAGGGCTACTGCCGTCCGACTCAACTGTGGTGCTAGAAACGGGGCTGTCCGGATCTTCCATGTCGTGGTCAGAGAACTCTTCCCCGCTGCTGCCCCCTGGGGAGTACAGGGGCCCTGCTGTGAGCCCAGTCTGCTCATGACTTGACTCCTTTGTGCGCTTAAACACTGACGGGATGATGTAATCCTGGATGTACCCTGGGAAAGAAAATACATATTTAATATAGACTCTAGAATTACTACATGGAAAAGAAAAGTGCCTTCTTACCCCAACCTCAATATGAAATCTATTCAGGAAACTATTTGTAAGTGCCAGCTTTAGCAAGCTCTAAGACTGAAATATTAATGAATCTGTGATGCACCTTTCTGATTCAGTCGATATTCTCAGTGGCTCCATTGAGAGCAATCACAAAGTTAAATAAATGAAAACACAATGTGCTGACTCTGAATCAAGAGTCAGGCACGTATAGTGCAAGCCAGCCTGGACCTTCTTGTCAGATTGCTGCAGCTGCAGCAGCAGCAATCTGTCTAAATGTGTTTTGGAAGAAGGAACGGGTGGGGAGGGATGATCAAAACAGAGCATCTATGCAGTGAATCCCCTCAATCACTAAATCGTTTTAATCAGATCATTCCCCATCTGTGATGTTTGTGAGAGTGTTCATGAGTATGGTAATGGGGAGACTGAGTGACAGGTGGGGGTCTGCAATTTGGCAAAGAGGGAAGGGAGGGTTGGAGAGTGTTTTGTGGGTATGGTGGGGGTTGGTGGGGGTTCTGATCTTAGCAGCAGTCAGTGGTATATTGCCACACACACAAACACACACAAACACACACAAAATGGAACACAAAGGGAAGCAGACAGCTGGCATCCTAAATCTGAGGACAAATTATTCAACTCTAACACAAGACATGTGATGTTGGTTGTGGGTGAAAAGGGGGGAGGGGGTAAATCCACTCAAAGAATACTTTTTTATTTCTTAAATCTAAACACACAACATATTGTTCTCACACCCAGCCTCTGTAGAAATCCCACAGGTGAAAATCTCCTCTGCCAGTGCACAGCTCAAGTTTCACTTTATTGAATTACCTGCAGCACTCTCTATTTTCCAGTCAATACCCATCCTCTAAAAACCCTGTTCCATAACCTCTCACTGCTCCACATATGGATTGTGTTGCTGCAATCCTACTCCCTCTGGCTATCCAACATCCTGCAGGATCAGATGGAGAGAGATGGAGAGATGAATGGGCAGGTGGGGGGGGTGATAAGAGGAGAGTCAAGGGCAACGGCACCATCTAAGGACACCACAATCCCACGTGGCTATCTGCTTTCGTCTGAGTTTTTATCTTTATTTTCTTGTTGGACCTGAGAAATGTCTGCATCAGTGTCTCCGCGCGTGCACGGCTCATCATTCACGTACACAATAGTATTAAAGCCAAAGGCTACTGTGTGATCTGGTCTGAGTATTAAGCCGATTTAGCCAGCATGACCTGAATACTATTTAGCATCTGCCGAGTTAGAAAACAAAAGTCCAGAGCCATTTGAAGTAGGTGGGTGAGCACTGGCTGTAGGGTTTTGGGGGTTTCCAAAAGTGATTATATAGGAAGCACGACGTAGCCCCTTTGTGTATAAATCCCTGTTTATTATTTGTTTGAGGAATAATTTTTTGCCTCTTCCTCCTTGTGAGGAAAACCATGTGAAACACTTTGTGCAGACAAATCAGTCTACAACCTACACAGCAAAGTAGAAAACGCAACTCAGAGAGACATTTACTCACTGTTTTCACTCAGATGCACGGCCAAGTTGGTGGATGACTCAGTGATGGCATGTGTCACGGTGTAAGAGTCATCCCAGTGCTGCTCCTGCTGCTGATGTTGATGATGATAGTAGTGGTTGGAAGAGGAGAAATCGTGAATCTTTGGCAGTTTCACCAAAAAGGAGCGTGGCATTTTTATTTTCCCCTGATGAAAAAGTGATCTAAACCTCCTAGAATAAAACGCAAACACGCAGTTGAACAGGAAAAATAAGAAAAACTACGCTTCCAGGTGGCCTTCTTGGAAAGGCCAATCAGCTGAGGATGCTGGAAAAAAATCTTTTTGGAAATTATTCAACGCCAAAAGAGAAAGAGAAAAGAGCAGCAAAGACAGAGCATAGCACAGAGTGGATGGAGAGGAAGACAGAAAGTGGTGAGGGTGAGACAGAGGCACACATACAGAGAAAGAGAGAGAGAGAGAGATGTCTGGACTAGCTGAGCTCAGCACTCTGCAGTCTTTTATACATGGCCCACGAGCCCCAAAGATCAGGTGGTGCTTTGGAAGAGGGAGCTGCTTAGCATTAATCCATCAAACATCCCAAGGGACACACGTCAAATTACCACGAGCCGTCTGTGCTTTTCCCTGCAAGCGCACTCACACACATGCACATACACACTCACAGCAGTCAACCACCACCTCCTCGTCTTCCCACCCACATCCCCCTCGTTTCGCCCCTCTGTCTCTGTCTGAAGAAGGGCAGACAATAGTGATGCAGAAGCACGTGGGTGACACTACACACAACATCTTGTCCTCCATTGTCTTTCAATGAAGTAGCTAACACAATTCATACTGCCTCAAACATATTTCACCCAACCTACCAACAACAGCATCCGCATATCCGGCTCGTTACTGAAATGTCAAACTGGAGTGACATGCTCCTAGCATCAAAATGGCTCTTATATATCTATCTATATCTATATATAGATATCTATATATAGATATCTATATCTATATCTATATTAGGGCTGAACGATTATGGAAAATAATCTAATTGCGATTTTTTGCCCCAATATTGCAATTGCGATGCGATATGCGATTATTTTTTAAGGTCTTTGTCTTCTGTATTATTAAACAAAGACAAGCAATACATCATATAGTATGGCCAATACTATATTACATTAATTTTAAACTGTTCTTTCCTGGAAGACAGACCTCTGTTATGATGACATGAGGTGATGCATGAATTGATGACTGACATTTTTATTTAACTTCTTCAATCACAACAGTATATTTGAACATACACAATAGTTTATTTTTAGCTTACAAACATCTGAGCATAAAGTGCTGACAAGGAACCCTGGTGTAAACATTAAAATGAAAGTCAGTACAATGTGCAGATTGCAGAAATATACATAAACAAAATCTGTGGCTTTACCACACTCAGTTTTTCGACATCTGTGAACTACTAGACAGTCATTCAATTAAAAAATAATATTAAATAAATAAAACTAATAAATAAAAAATACACACATCTTACTGATCTCTGCAGTCAGTAACATTACACATAAAGTGCAAACATAATAGCAATTGTATAAACACACACACAAACACGCCTTTAAAGTTTAAAGGCGTGAAATTGGACGGTCTAGTTCTGATTAGCGTCACCGCTGTCTCGGTGGAGTTTAATAAACTCGGCCGTCTGCTTCTTGCTATCTAAAATATAACCAGACACTGGTGTAAATTCTCGACTGTCTCATACTTCTGTTTAATAAGTTTTCTGTTTGACGTTTAGTCAGCTGTGTGAAAACCAAGGAGGAACCCACCCGGGGGATTAATAAAGTTTTATTTTATCTAATCTAATAACTTTAATCTCAGCCAAACCGATTTACTCACGAACAAACAAAACACTGAAAAAAGCCCAACAATAACATTTTTAGGTTGTCTAAGTGACTTATATATTACGTTTAACCCGAGCAGCGAAACTCCGCGGTGATCTGAAAATGATGTGCCGGGAGTTGTGCCGTTCTCGGCCGCATCAGTAACCCTCGAGCTCCCGGCTAGCTGTCGAGCTGGTGGGTAGCAGACGCCTCTGAAAACGTCGAAGCACTTTTGCAAATATGGGATATCTTGATAAACCGAGCAGATATTTGATGTTTACACAACTACTTTCTCGCCTGAAAATATTTTAAAAGTTTATTTTGTGACCCAGAAAGATTAGTATGAGTAATTTTAAAACTTAGTAGCGGCCGCCATTGTTGGAAACTGGAGTTTGGCTGGGCCGCGCTATGAATTCTGGGATATGGTAGTAATTTGGACAGCCTTCGGCGCGTCGCTGTGACGTAATCGGTCTACAAATGCGGCCTCAGGAGGATGCAGCCCATGAATTTGGACATGTCCAGAGTATAATCGCAGCCTTTGCGGTTAGAAAATTGCACTTGATCATGTCGCGATATTATCGCAAATGCGATATATCGTTCAGCCCTAATCTATATCGATCGATCGATATCGATAGATAGATAGATAGATAGATAGATAGATAGATAGATAGATAGATAGATAGATAGATAGATAGATAGATATGTTTAAAGTCAAATCTTCTCTTAAGCATTATAAGCACTATTTTTTCAGCTGCTCCCTTTAAGGGTCACACACCTGCACCTCTGCATGCCCCCTTCACCACATGCATGAATTCTCCCTGTTGCCTTCCATCATATTCTACTTTTGACCAAAATGTCCTTTATCTTGCTTCTGCAACGCAACCTTAATTTTGTCTCTAATGCTCCCAATCTGAGCTGTCCCTCTGATATGTATCGATTTCTGATCTTGTCCATCCTGGTCACTCCCAGGGAACACCTTAACATCTTCAGCCCCACCACCTCCGGCTCCGCTTTATGTCTTTGTGTCAGTGCCACCATCTTTAAACCATACATGCTAGCAGCTCTCACTGAAATCTTGAAAATCTTCCTGTTCACTCTTGCTGTGATCATTCTGTTCTTGTGTCTCACACACACAACAAAAACCTTCCTTCTCTTCACCATATCAGCCAGCTCTCTCCCTTAACCCATCATAGTCCCAACATTTAAAGCCACTGCTCTCACCTCCACTCTTCTGACTTTTGGTCAGCAGCACTGAAGGTGGTCATTGCTAATGTGGGCCCCAACCGATACGGTATGAAAATCTCAATCTTTATGATCCACATGCTTGATTTGGCAAAGATTTTATTTTGGATGCCGTTCCTCGCGCAACCCCATTTATCAGGGCTACACTCTGAGTAATTTATGGCTTATGTCCTCTACATCAGTTCCTCTAATGTCCACTTGAGGCTGGCTCGAACCATAACTCTCCTGTTTGTTAAAATGTGCAAATGTTTACATCATGGTATAATATATATATACTACAATATATACCATATACAACACAATAGACACTTTATGTGTCCCAGCGTTCCACAATAATGCCCCAGTACATATGAAGAGAGGGAAAGAAATGGTGCTTCACCCCCACATTAGATTACAGCATTTGAAGTTAATCTAATGTAGTTTCATAGTCATTCAGCAGATAAAAATTTTCCCATGTTTGACAGAGATTTTGCACTCACTGACCTCCTGTCCGAGCGCGTTCGTCTGTTTTCTTTTTCTTTCAGCTGCAGAACAAAACATATTTTTTTCATCTCCATCCTCTGTTTTCTCTAGGGCAGTTTTACATTTCTCTGAAGACCAACAAGCACTCTATAACCATGCAACCCTCATCAGGGTAAAAAAGGCCCCCACAGTGAGTTCCGGACTGTCGTCTGTGACTTGTTGACCTCTCTGTGCCTGCAGAGGTCACAGGGTCACATTGCGGTTGGTCCAGAGAGACAGCAGCAGCTTAAACGTAAGCTGGTTGGCTCACCTCACAGATGGCTCTGCAGGTTCAGTGTGATTGGATGATTAAAAACAAAATCTATAAACTCACTAACAGATGTTGATTGGAAAGGATTTGGAATTGGGACCTCATATAATGGCATGTTTAGAAATTCTCTGTGGTCCAGGCTAAAGAACAGACTCTCAGTGGTGCTAATACATTATTTTATATTATATATTTTCATATTATTGCCAACAAATTGAATGAAAAGTCCAGGATACAAATGAATGTGCCCTACCAACAAGTGTGTGCATCTCACTCCTCTGTGCTGAAGAACTGCAGGGTTGTATAGAAACTGTTAAAAACACACGAGTGACGGACAATGGTGAGCTTTGCCACCTTCAATGGAAAAGCGATACATCTAGCTAAATGAAAAAGATCATTGCATATTTCACTGCTACAATAATCTTAATGTTATAATGACTGCTGTAATGATATGACTGTCAAGAGTAAAAAGATGAGACAAGTCTGTGATCGAGCAGGGTGGTTTGTTAGTATGACAAGTATGAATATTCTCTGTTTATTTATTAATTTATTTGACTGACAAGAGTTGTGCTGCTGCATTTTGAGATTCTTTAATATAAAATGCTGATGTTAAGGGCCATGCCGAGTCAAATCAAGCTACGCGAAAGGAGGATTTAACTGTGGCGTGTTAAATAGCATTTATCCTTTTGTAATGTTTTTGATTGCAACCTTGTGTCTGCCAGATGGAAGAACAAAACCTAAGACTGTGCAAATTATATAACAGCGTCTTTGTGTGACAGCTGGGTGCTGTTTGTTTCAGCATTCAGTTTTACTAAAACACACTAAAAATTACATTTTTCCAGGAAGTACACTGCTTTTTAAACCTTTTTCTCTTTTTCCTGGTTTAAACTGGCGGACCATCAGTCTCATTAGTCAGAACAATTACAAGCTATTTAAAAAAAGAATCAACAACAAAGTGGAAAATATGGGAAACGGTAATGTCCAGTCTCTTTTTACAGTCTATGTTGGACCTATTTTTAGCTGTGTGGGTCACATGAACAGATGTTCTCTGATGTTTTAAGGTGTACATTCTGCGACTCCATAATTCTGTATTCTTTTAAATGATAATCTAAAACTGAGAATGAGCGATCCGGTCATTGCTGAGTCTGATTAAATGCATGTTAAGCAGCACTGTGGAGAATGCACCCAGAGATTGTCTATGAAAGCCTGTTGAGCTGCGATAAGTGAGATAATTTGTGTTAATCACATATAGTCATTAAGGCATCTGAAAAACAAACGCAGGTCCTTTTCACTGAGGCGTCTTTTCAGCACCTCTACAAAAATCTCCCACTCTGCCGTCTGACAATGAGGCAGCTGCATGCCCGTGAATGAGGGTGATTGTCTCTTTTCTTTTAATCAGCACACAAGATTTTCCCTTCTTCAATCTGCACATTTTTTTCACAGGTTGATTGTGAAAAAATTGGGAGTTGCAGAAGCTGGCTTGTGATTCATGTTTCAACATATTTCATGCTTTTTTTCCCTTTAACCAGGCGGCTTTGTACAAATGGTGTGAGGAATGCTCCTATGAGACTTGTCTTGCAGACCTCAACTCAATTAGAAGTGACTGTTTAAAGTCTTGCACAATCTGCCATATGCACACCCCTTCCCTTTGAGCAGAGAGGCATGATGAGAGGTCAGAGAAGGGGATGGGACAAACTTTCAGTCATCAAGTGAGGTGACTGACAAGGGATTGTGGATGCTAGGGGAATGCCAAAAAGGGGGAGGAGGTGATGTAGAACTGCGTTTTAATCTAGTCAGATCTCAGACCTGATAAAAGGAATCTGTCCATCTCTCTTTTAGATTCTCTGGGTCATCAATCACATATGCCACTGGCCTCTACTCTGGCTGATATCAGAGTCTCTAGGGAGAGGGCAAGCGTGAGCTACAGATGCTGTGTGAAATGGGAAAGCTAGCATGATAACGGGGAAATATGGTGAATACAGATATGATGATGCGCCTGATATACATGATGCTACTATAAGAGATGTTTTTAAAAGATCACGTTCATGTATATATGTAATCATAATGAGAAGAAGATTTTCTTTTGCCTTTATATGATGTGTTTTATATGATTCCGACTTCTTGTTAATTACATTTAAGGAAAGGTGGAAAAAAGAAACAGTAAACGATGTCTCAAGCTCAGACAGGGCCCCAGTGGATTGCATGATTAGTTGGAAACCTGACCTTTTGTTTTGTTTTTACATTCTCATGAATCTCACTCTCTTGGCATGCTTCCACTCATAACGTGTTTTATATGCATCAGACGACACACAAGCTAATCAGCCAAGATTGTGTAGCTTCTCCTGCAGATCATCATGCAGGTGTGTTGCTGAAGATTTCAGGCAAACACATCACTAGACTACTGCACCACTACCTCTTCTTGTTCTTCTCATGACCCCTTTCAAACAAAGTCCTTAGATGAAATATAATAACTATAAAAACCATGTCGCCTGCTCACTGATGTTGTCTCTCTTTGTTTTCTTTCTGTCTCTCCAACCTGGCTTCTCTCTCCCTTTCTGTTATCATTTGTTTTTATCTGAGCTCCAGAGCTTTCATTCATCATTCGTCCATTTATTCATTGTTGAACTGCCTAGTTAGTGAAGTCCTGGCTCTCGGTTGGACCATTCGGGCCTGACATTGTCTTCTCCCTCTGAGAGTTTTGGATGTGTGCCTCAAAACATCAAAACAAAACTCAAGAAAAGGAAAGCAAAGCTAAGCGATCCACATCCTGACTTCATCTCTGAACTTGCATGAGATTGGTATTGATCTTGTTACTGAGTCACTTCATTCTGCTTTTAAGAAATGCTTCTGACACGATTCAATTACTAAATGTGCTGTACTCTAAAAACCCAACAGCTCAGTTGTTCTTGGGTCAAATTCTGATTGATTGGCAAGTGTGACAGTGGGGGTTCACATGAAATGAAAAAAAGCACAAAACCCACCCCAATAAAAGACCAAGTAACAGAATATGCAAAGACAGTGGCTACAGTGGACACTTTCATTGTTTGAAACCCTTTGCATCTGTCAACAGATCCTCTGGATGGGCTGTCTGTAGCTTCCTGCAGTCGGCCAACAGACTATAACAGTATGCCTGGCAATAGAACGGACTGGCCTTTATATAGCACAAACATTAGCAAGATGCTTCAATTCAGTGTGCATAAGACAGACATTTCAGAGATAGAACTTAATAATACCAAATCTATCTGCATACAGATGGAGCTGTTGCCCATTGAGAGAAGGTCAAGAGCATTGTCTTGGCATGTGGAGAAGATAAGTAGAATGTGTCTGTACTCATCTAAAGTAAAAAGTCACACCCAGTGAAATGAGCCAGTTGACCATCACACGGGCCATGCCTTGGTGTCCTTGGTACCTGGTACTGACAGAGAGTGTGGTGTCTAAATGAATCAGTGCCCTCTCAATAATGCTGCATATTTCTGCATGTTCTGCCAATTCTGTTAAATACACAATCAACTGATGGTGTCATTGGTGGTGACATTGTTACTACAAGTGTCATTTGTAGCCTGGAGAGCACTTACACTAAATGGCTCTTCCTTAAATAGCCCTTCAGCATTGGTCAGTTCAATTGCACTATGAGACAGAGAATTACCTGCCGCATGCTCCCAAATGGAATCTCTCAATTGATAAAACACACCGGGAACCATTTAGGCTAATGCCTTTGCATTAAAGGAGCTCTTGCCCTATAAATGTGGAATTAAGGTTAAATCACCACATCTGCATCACAAGAGAAGGTGCAAGCACTCGATGTTTGTCTTAATTGAGAGGCTTGTGGTTAAAAGCGTGTGCATGTTTTAGCATTGGGGGTGGGTTGGAGTGAAACATGGTGCCTGCTCTTTGTTTGACAAGATTCAGTGTATGGGCTCACTAGGTGGGGTACTCTCACCCTCACACACCCTTTGTCTTCCGGCCATCTGCTAGGGCTTCATAATGACGGGAAGGGTGAGTATGCGAGGAGGGGAGGTTAAGGGGTTACTGAGCTGGACTAGGGGAGGGTAAGTGTGTGGGGGAGTACATTCCGTCACCTTACAATCATCCACTCTGAGCTGAGCCGAGCCAAGTAAGGCCAGGCGACAGGAGGCTGTAGGTGCTTTATCACACTGAGAGAGAAAGATTTACAGCTTCCGTGACCCCCACTCAGATGACTCCCCATTTCTCACATACTCACTCTGCTTTACTGCTTTTTTCAGAATGGAAGGTTATTAGGGAAAGTTATTAATGACAGCACTGCTCAGCACTTTTTCAAGTGAATACATTTTAAACACTACACAAAACCAGAAATCCTCAGTTTTCCATAGCAGGCGTTTTTCTTTCTTTTTTTTCTGAGCATTAAAAAAATGCAATGCAATTAAAATGTATAATAAATTTCAAAATAACATCTAGACCAGGGGTCTCAAACTTGGGGCCCACATCACCCCTACTTAGGACCCGCATATTGACGTGAAGAAATATAATGCAATTTGGCCTTGAAGTTAATGTTTCTGTTGGGGAGGGTTTGTTTGTTGTTGAGTGTAATGTTAAAATAAGTTCTTTAAAAAGCAAAAAGATATTTAGTATGAAGGCAATATGAGCAGAGTGCAAACATGTGGAGGGATTGGCTGTGTTAAAAATTAATGTGCATGTCTGCATTTTGATTTTGTTAAATATGAACAAAATGATAGCAGAAGTGCTGCCACATGTCTGGAGTGAAAGACAGTACAATGTGTTTATTTGGTAGTTCAATGAGCACCTGCTTTTTTCCTGATCGATGCTCCAAGTGCCCTTTTCTTGAGACATTTTGTTTCAATGGGTGTGTGCATGTGAAGTTCTGTCTGTGCCCCTCAACAGTAACATTTAACTTTTTTTTTTTTTTTTATATATTCTTTATTTCTACAATATTACCTCATAAAGATGATTACAGGCATTAATTAACACAGTTTACAAGAGAAAAACGAAACAAAACGAGAAGAAAGAAAGACAGATAGAAAGAAAGAGAAAGGAAAAAAAAAAAGGAAAAAAAATTATATATATATAAAATAAAAGGAGAAAGCTCTGTCGGGAGTAAACAATTAACTAAATTGGTGGTTTCAAGCTTTAAAGAGAAAATTTGGTTTATAGGTATTAACGTATTGGACCCACTTATCCCAGCACAGATGGAACCAGGCCATCCTGTCATTAACATGAGCTGTTACTTCCTCCATCCTATATATCTCTAACGTAATTTCCCACCATAATGACAAAGTCGGTATGTCTTGCGAGGACCATTTCTTTGTTATACATTTCTTACTTGCAACCAATAAAGCTCTTAACAGACATATGTCATTTTTGGACCAGTTCTGCGGTATACAGCCAAAAAAAATTGTCTTCATATCCTGAGGGAATGTACAGTTAAAAATGCCTTGTAATATACCATGAATGTCTTTCCAGTAAGTCCGTAGCACAGGACAGTCCCACATAATATGGGTGTGATGGGCTCCTTGGTATCCACAGTTTCGCCAGCACACGGGAGGATTCCCATCATAGTGAGCCTTTTGACATGGAGTGATAAAGAACCTTATCAGAGTTTTCCATCCGAACTCCCTCCAGCTTTTGGAGGAAGTACTCCTCCATTGCCATTCCCACATCTGAGTCCATTCTTCCCTAGAAATACGCATCCCTCCCTCCTTTTCCCATAACATCTTCACATAATCAGTTGAGTGTGGAAGCTTATTCATAAAAAAATTGTACCAAAAAAAAATGAGTCTTGTGTCAACATCCCCACTGTACGCCTGTCTAAATAAAGTTACCAATTCCACGTTAGTATTTGACATCTGACCGATTGTTGTCTTTATATAGTGTCTTATTTGCAAGTATCGAAAAAAATCCTGTTTTTCTAGATTGTGTCTCTGTTTCAGCGTGTCAAAACTAATAAGGTTCCCATCCTTTATCAAACTATCATATGTAGATAACCCTTTAGCAGGCCAGCTTTTAAAACGTGAGTCCAATTTATTCGGGGCAAAGTCAGAATCATATGCATACCATTTGAATAAAGCCAAATCCTGTTCAAGTTTGAATTCTTTCACGACTTTTCTCCATATATTAAGTGTGCACGACACCCAGGGGTTATGAATCTTGTCAATATATTTTCGAATATTCGAGTCCATCAGGACAGCTTGTATTGGGGAGGAAAACATATTCTCCTCTATAGTCTTCCAGTGTGCTTGGTAGCTTGTATCACACCAATTAACCACCGTTTTCAACTGAGCAGCCCGATAATAATTTTTTAGTGATGGCAACCCCCATCCTCCCACCTTCTTATGTAATTGTAAAGTTTTAAAACAAACCCTCGGCCGCTTCCCCCCCCATATAAACCGCGATATTATTTTATCCCATTCATTGAAATGACTTGGATCAATGGATATTGGTAGTGTTTGGAATAAATATAATATTCTTGGCAAGATGTTCATTTTAATAGATTCAACTCGTGAGTGTAAAGAAAGAAAGGGGATCATGTTCCATCGCCTAATATCACCCACTATTCTCCTTTGTAGAGAACCAAAATTCTCCTCAGATAGTTTAGTTAAATCCTTGGGAATAACAACTCCTAGATATTTCAATGATTGTGCTTGCCAATTCATTGGATATTGAACAACCATGTGAGCTGGGGGGTTGTAGTTATAGCTGAGAATTTGAGTTTTAGACATATTAATTTTATATCCAGAGAGTTTCCCAAATTTTTGACACAGATTCATCAGCGAAGGCAAGGAGTTAGTGGGCTGATCTAAATAGATCGATATGTCATCCGCATAACAAGCGAGCTTGTGTTCCTGTCCTGCAATAGTGATCCCCTTAATGTCTTTATTTTGTCTAATTGATTGTGCCAAGGGTTCTAAGTACAATGCAAACAGGAGCGGGGACCAAGCACAGCCTTGTTTATTTCCTCTCTGCAGAACGAAGCTATTTGAGAGAGAACCATTAACTTTAATTCTTGCGGTGGGGTTAGTGTATAGTGCCCTCACCGTATCAACAATTCCCTTATGTAAGCCGAATTTATCCAGGACTTTATATAGAAAGTCCCAATTTACAGAATCAAAGGCTTTTTCTGCATCAATACTCATAAGCATGGCTGTACTCTTAGATGTCTGTATCTGATGTATTACATGAAGAGTTCTACGTATATTATCCTGGGTCTGTCGTCGTCTTATAAACCCCGTTTGATCATTGCTGATCAAGTCAGGTAAAAATTCTTCCATTCTCCTGGCCATTATCGAAGTAAACAATCTATAATCTATGTTAAGGACAGAAATAGGTCTATATGAGCCACACTCCATTTTGTCTTTCCCTTCTTTCGGAATAGCCGAAATAATTGCCTCCTTCCAACTCGGTGGAATTTGCGCTGTTTTTAACACACAGTTAAAAGTAGTAAGTAGTGTAGGGATCAAGTCCTGTTTGAATTCCCGATACCACTCCGCGGTGTAACCATCGGAGCCTGGTGACTTATTTGATTTCAGCCTATTGATGGCATTCATAAGTTCAGCTTCCGTCACCTCCGCTATCATCGTTTTATTTTGTTCCTCGTTAAAGCTTGGTAGGCATAAAGAGTTCAGGAAGTTGTCCATTTCGTGTTCAGCCCCCCCTGGGACTCCCGCATATAATGTTTTATAAAATGACTCAAAGGCGTTTTGTATCTTGCAAGGATGAGTCATTATATTCCCCGTCTCTGGGTGTTTGATTTTAGTTACAGTATTCTCCGCTATCTTCTTCTTAAGTTTCCATGCTAAAATTTTCATTGATTGCGCTCCTCCATCATAATGTTTCTGTTTCAAATATAACAATTTTCTCTTTATCGTCTGTATACTCTGCGTATTTATTTCATTTCTAATCATTGTTAGTTTCTGCAAGGTGCCCGCTGAAGGCTTATGTTTGTGCTCACTTTCTAATTGTTTTTGAATCGCTTGTAAATCTTCCATTTTTTTCTCTCTTGCTTTTTTTTGGAAGGAGGCAAATGCTATAATCTTCCCCCTCATAACAGCTTTTAATGCGTCCCATAGTATCGGGGGTAAAACCTCCCCATTATCATTAATTTCAAGGTAATCTTTGAGCTCTGCCTTTATTACTTTCCTAAATTCTACATCTTTAAGCAGGGATGAATTCAATCTCCAAATTGAAACTTTTGGGTGTACATTCATATCAATCGTTAGGTACAGCGGTGCGTGATCACTTATATCTATCAAGCCCATCTCGCATGTTAAGATTTTATCCCTATCTCTTCCAAACATTAAAAAATAATCTATCCTCGTGTAAAGTGAGTGTGGGGCTGAAAAATGAGAGTAATCCCTCCTTGTAGGAAAGCAATTTCTCCATACATCAATTAAACCCACCTCATCGAACAGTGCTGAGATTCTTTTATATAATGTACCCGATCCCGACTTCTTTCTTTTAGAGCTATCTAGGTCCGGTTGTAGGCGTATATTCAGATCACCGCCGCAAATTAAAGGGCCTTGAGTTTCTGTCACCATTATGTTAACAATGTACTTAAAAAAAACTTAGGTCACTTCCTGGTGGGGCGTACACATTCATTAGAGTAACCTGATTACCATCAACTGTTCCCCGTACCAGTATAAATCTCCCATCCTTATCTTTAAGTTCAAATGACTTTTCAAAGTTCAGTGCCCTGGACATCAAGATTACCACGCCCCGTCTGCGGCCTGATTCATACGCTGAGGAGAACATATTTGTAAAACCCATCCTCCTGAGTTTTTCATGTTCATTATTATTCAAGTGTGTCTCTTGTAAATATACTATCTGCGCTCGATCTTTCTTCATTTTATTCAAGATTCGACTTCGTTTAATGGGATTCGTGAGCCCATTCACATTAAAAGATATAACCTTAATTCCTCTAGTAGTCATTTATCCGAAATAAAATATCCAGACTTAATTAATTTATCAACTGGTAAACTCCCTTTAACAACCCAAATAATAAACAACCACAATCGTCCAGAATCGGACAAAGAAAAAACAAAACAAGACAAAAAAACAAAAATAATATGTGATTCCAAGGTTGGGGTCAGTCCTAACAGACCCTGGCACGTATATCCCATAGACAGGGGGAAACCTCCCCTGACTGGAGGGCAAGGGCCCCTGCTAGCTCCTTTAAGGTGCATTTCTCCACAGTCTCTCTGCAATCTTAATCATCTAATAAGGGAAAAGTATTTGTTATCTCACCCATTGCGGCCGCACAGTATATCTCCATTAGTCTCCTGTCGTAGAGGGAGAGCACCTTCTAGATAGCTGAAGCTGCTCACTATTGGGACTTTCTCTATGTCCCTCCGAGTCACACCGCTGCGACTTTCCAATCTTCGCCCACGTCAAATTTGACAGCTGTTCCGTTAAGGTCTGCTTCTGGGCAACTTTATCAATCTGAAATCCCCTTGTCCGCATGTCCGCGGTTGCTTCCTCCGCCGTCGCATAAAGCATGGTTCCCTCTTGATAGAAGACCCTTAATTTAGCAGGATAAGGAGTCTGGAACCTTATGTTCTGTTGTTTCAGAACTCTTTTAGCTTCAGCGTAGCCTTTACGTTTTCGCAGAATAGCTGGTGCATAATCCTGATCGAAATATATTTTCTGACCGTTCAACAGAACAGTCCTCTTGGCCCACGCTTTACGCAAAACTTCTTCCTTGGTGTTGTAACGTGCAAAACAAATCAATATCGAACGTGGGGTTCCCTCTCGGTTCCTCACTGCTCCCGGGGCCCGGTGTGATCTCTCAATACCAAGCTCTGTGCCCTGGGGGAGGTCGAGGCATTCCGTCAATACTTTTTCCACAAAAACTGTCATCGAAGACCCCTCCACTCCTTCAGGGACATTATACAGCCTCAGATTCTTTCGCCGGGCCCGGCTTTCCTGATCCACAATTTTGTTTTCTTGCTCGTTGATAATTTTTAACATCTTTAGCATCACCTGTTCCGCGTTTTGGACCCGGTCTTCCAGCTTTGCAATGCGGGTTTCTGCTTCGGTTATCCTGTTATTGGCTCTGACCAAGTCGGATTTAAATTCTTGGAACTCTCTTCGAAAGTCCCGTAATTCTTCCAGTATCATGGTCAAGCCCGAGCCTTCATCCATATTGGCCCTAGTATTGACTTCATGTCGAGATGGCGATGCCGCTGCCATAGGCCCTTCGTTTACACGTTCTTCTGCTGAGCTTTTCTGTTTGTCTCTTTTCCCCATGTTCATTTAACTATTAATCACAATTTTGCTAAATAAAAGATCTGGCTTGTATCAGTCACATTATGACCATTAATCAATGCCCTTGTCACCCAGAATGCATTCATAAATGTGCACTAAATTAAAACTTTTGTGAAGAACACAATTTGCTTTCAAAATTTCAAAAAAGACGTGCATTTTACTAATGCAAGTCAGTTGTTCAGTCAACAGTTATGACAGGCCACAATACTGATGCCACCCAAATTTACAAATGATAACTGTAGATATCAAAACAGACGTTTCCATCTGTGTAAAAGTAGCAGTTGTTTGAGCCTCTTCTGCAGAAAGTTCTCTGCTGTTGCTCACTTCATGCAAGAAATCAAGATGATAGCTGTTGTATAGTGTTTTGACACAATTAATTATCGAGACATGTATTTTATTACAACTTAATTTAACTACATCTATTGTTTCAACTCCTTCTATAAAAACACGCTGAACTGAAGAATGAAGAATGCAGCTTTACGGGGGCACCATTCATCACACTGGCACCTCATATGAGCTCTTGAATATTCATAACTTTTTTCGGCCAAGATGTTTGAAAAGCTTTTTAAGGTAAGTGGCACCAATTTCAATTTTTATTAGATTCCAAGAAGAGGACTTCCAAAAAGTGTTCAGTGCAGCCACTGTCTGTCTTCTTATGGTGCAGAGTTTTGATTTGTTTTTGCAGTTCTCCTGTTCCCAAGGAGTGCACCAGAGCATAGCCCCCTTTCCAAAGGGAAACACGTATGCAGACACTTTTGCAAGACCATAAATTAGGCCTGACTCATACTGTTCACAGCAAACATGATCAATTGAATAGAGAAACGATTACCAAACATAACTCACTCAAAGTTTGATACAAGTCTACATAATGAAATAAAGAACAGTCCAGCAGCAAATACATATTGGTTACATTTGCTATTCCTTGGATTGTGACTGTTTGTAAATGGATTTTACTCTTGTGAACAAATATCAAGAATTGAGAGTTTGAATAAATGGCCAAGGAAAAAGAGGTCATTTCCTTCCTTCATAATGTCAGAACCTCTGTAAACATTCTGTTTAACTTAATTTTAACCTCTTAATGTGAAATATGGAAACCATGTGCTTATTAATTTAAAAAAATGTCTAATTTAGGTAATTAGTAGGGGTGCAACGATACACAAAATTCACGGTTCGGTTCGGTTCGATACTTTAGTGTCACGGTTCGATATTTTTTCGATACAAAAAAAATGTTCATGCCTTTTTAATTTGTCATTTATTAAAATTATAAATATATATTTTAACTCAAAAGTACAGTTTTTAAATTTAACCCTAACCCTTGTGCGTGTTTTTTATTTTGACAGCGAATGCGCACCTGCGGACCACTTATGTGCACCCCTGGTTATTTAGCTCATCATATCGCAGCCACAGAAATTCTTTTGTCCATGAAACCATAAAGCTGCACTTTCTTTTTGCCTTATAGTCTGATTTGTTATAACTTCTCCGTTTTGCGGTAAGCTTTTCTTTGGCTGTCACTTCTTCACCCTGACCTGTCTTATTTGGCTCAGCAGAACTAAAATATATATACTGCTGCTTTTACACACGGACTCACATAAGCTCAGCGATTCTCTGCGCGATCAACCTCTCACATGTTTAAGCTTGCTGCGGGAGATTTCACTTGTCATGTTTGCGTAGTAAGCTAACGATTAATAAGACGATGTCAGAGGAATTGGTGCACAAATTATCATCACTCACAGATCAGTGCTGTCGCTCTCTATACACAGTTCACACGATTGCAAAGTGAAAGCAAGAAAACAAGCGCAAATTCAAACGCGATTTCAATATGTCACATATTGACAGTGGCTCACCGATGCCAATGACATAATTACCCAGCTACATTTCTGAAAGAATGCAAAAGCATTGACATATATTTTTCCTTCCTACAATAGCCCGACGGGCAGGGCAGAGAGATTTTTGTAGTCCGACTGGAAAGATCGCTAGCCCCAGGACGTCGGGCTAGCGATTTTGCGAGCCCTGTATCTGATTGAGGAATCACTCATCTTTGGAAAAGAGAGTTTATTACAGAGAAATGTCTCTTTCCAAAATAAAAGCTATACTATCCGCTTCTTCTGGGCTATATTCTCAGCAGCATAAGGAGAATCATGTGCTAACAGCTGTCTAAATGACTCGGCTAAAGTTAGTAGCATGCTTGTTGTTTTTGTCTTTGCACTAGGATGATGTCGGCGTAAATGTGCAGTCATATTCGTTGTGTTCCCACTAGTGCTTTCAGGTTAATCTCGTTGAAATGACCTTAACGCCACAACACGGCAAATCTCCGTTAACGAGCTACCGCCGATCGCCCCGTGCATGGGGCTAGACGGCCAACACGTTAACGAGCTAACTGCGCTAACACACTAGTTCCCACCCATGTAATTAAGCATTGCGTGGCACATCCAACATACTGTTTTACTTTAGTCCATGACTCGCTTACCTTCAGGGTCATACGTCACATGAAAACCAAAATAATTCCAAACGCCAGATCTGAATGAGAGTGGGGGAGGTCCATCTTGCAAGGAGAGCTTAACTTCTGTCTCGCTAGCTTGCCCTGCGCTCTTCCTCCTGACTATGCTGTCTGTGTTGAGCGCTCAGTGGATCTGCGCTGGACAGTGCAGCCTAGGCGGAGTAGTCAGAATCAGAATCAGAATCAGAATACTTTATTGATCCCTGGGGGAAATTATTTTTTGTTACAGTGCTCCATTTTAAACCAACATTAAGACAAGACAGACAATACGCTAACTAAGAATAGTACAATATATACATATATATACATACATACATACATACATAAGTCACTTATAAATAAATATTTGGAAAAGAAACATGTGTAGCTGTAGCAGCAAACAGTGTGTTAAGTCGAACTCAGATTCACTGAGCGCTCAACACAGACAGCATCGTCAGAAGGAAAGTTGATAAAATAAATTACAAATGTTGTATTGTTCGATACATATGCGTACCGAACCGAAAGCACTGTATCGAACGGTTCAATATCGATACGAATATCGTTGCACCCCTAGTAATTAGCCTGCTCAACATGTGTGTGTGTGTGTGTGTGTGTGTGTGTGTGTGTGTGTGTGTGTGTGTGTGTGTGTGTGTGTGTGTGTGTGAGAGCACATGGGCGCCTGCACAGCACCCTGACTCAGGCCTGAACACCTGATCATCTGGGAGTGTGTATGCCAGTGACCATCTGACAGCTCCCACAACTGCACGAACTCACCTCACCACCACCATCACTAGAACACTACGCTTTACATGTGAATGTAACAAATGCAGTGTAATCAAGCCGGTGGAATTAATTATTAGGATGATGTGTGAATGCATATATTCGATAATCAGGGACTAACTAGGGGAACGAAGAAGGGCGAGAGCTGGACCACTTCAAAGCTAGAGGGGAGATTAAATTCATGTTTTAGGCAGCACTGTCTCTGTTCACTACATATCACAAGGTCAAGATATCCTCCTTTAGGTCTTTTTGTACAATTTATTTTAATTTTGCTGATTGCACTCTATGCATGTGGATTTGCTGTTCAGATGAGGTCAGTGGTCTTGTGAGTAAACTGGTATCACTCTACGTCATGATTTGGGGTTTCTCTGTCACTCATTATGGAAGTGTGAACATTAGTGCAAAAGCATGTCTTGGAAAAGTCCTACCTGGTCTTTTTTCAAGTAATCAATAGAAACAAAAAACAGGGCTGAAATGCAATGCTCTGTCAGAAATAGAACATACATCACCAATAATATAGATATATTTTGTCATATATCTATATTATGGCTAAAGCACTTCTGGATGGATGCAAACTGCATTTCGTTGCCTTGTACTTGTGACATGTGCAATGGCATTAAAGTGGAATTCTATTCTATTCTATTCTTATAAATATTCAGATTTTCTACCATAACATTTTGTTGCAGATTGGAGATGGTCCTGGGCTTGGTTGATTTGAAAGCTCCTTATTCTGGTGTTTATTGCATGTAGGGTGTTTTACATGTTTTAGTCTGTAATTTTTTTTTTATCCATATTAGAATGAAAATGATCCAGCTGATCACAGCAGATCACAACAGAGTGACTGAGAGATTCTCAGCACACACTGAGCAAGCTGACATTACAGCTGATAGAGGGGTTGAATGTGGAAGCCTCATTCACTGTGGATTGAATGAGGGTTAATATATAAGATCACTTTCCAATGCGTGAACTACGACAGTGAGGTTATTTAATTACATATAACACTGCATTTAGTTGATTGCTTCTCCTTGAAAGCTCTTTCTATAGCACATTAGAGAATGACTGGCACCCAGCTGTATCACCCACTGTGACTCATTCACCAGTGTTTTCCCCCACAGACTCAGGTCACGTGTCACCCTTTGTCCTGTTTCCTAGAGAAGTGGCAATGAAACAACAGCTGCTAAGCGACAATGATGTGTCTGGTTCCTCTCAGAAAAGCATCTTGCTGTTTAGCACAGAACGACTGACGACAAGCACTCAGTGGCGACCCACACCAGCGTAAAGCTTAGGCTAACAGCTTACTTTTACGACTAATGCCCCTCCAAATATGGCAAATGCACGAATAAAACAATGGAATAACTGTAGTTTGCTGTGACTTTCACATTATATCATATGCCTGTGAAAGTTAAGGTATTAAGGTATTAAGTTACAGTGTGTAAAGTAACACAGGTAGATGCCAGTAGATTACAGATTACAGTCAACTGAGATCTGTTTTCTTACTCCTCCCAATTCAAGTGCATAGCCCTATCTCCGCCTGCTGCTGTAGGACGAACAACTCTGGCTTTGATTCATCTGGAGTGACTGTAGGATGACTCTATGTTTACGTTTCTTTGAATTGGATCTAAAATTGCTAGACTGGAACACTCAGTGAATAAACGATCACACAATAGATACAACATGAGAATCTAATCAACAAACTGTGATTT
Source organism: Copadichromis virginalis (assembly GCF_057382275.1). Lineage (NCBI taxonomy): Eukaryota > Metazoa > Chordata > Actinopteri > Cichliformes > Cichlidae > Copadichromis > Copadichromis virginalis. The sequence goes on from NC_140622.1 coordinate 5,168,664, forward strand.
TTTTTAGACACTCCAGCCTAACATTAGCTGACATAATGTGATTTTATAACCAGCTATTGTTGTTATTTAACTTATTAGACAGGAGGGTCCCGTGTTTAATCTGCTAATATGAAATGACCATATCAGGAATAAATAAGCAGGCTTATGCAGGTTTTCATGTGTTAAGAGCCCTGACTTCAGACCAGGTGAAGAGGAATAGGACGACGTTTTATCCAGATGCTGGTTGCATGGCTGCTTTCCTTCATGTTTTTGCTTTTAGTTTTATTTATTTATTTATTTTTATTAAAAATTTAAATTTAAATAACCACAAAAAATGACAGACTGTACCATTAAGGATTTTGTGCATTTTCCATTTCCGGGAGATGAAAATGTTAAATCAATGCCTCTAGCCCTTTTAACTTACAATAAGAAGTGTGAAGCGGTGGGAATGAGAATCAGCACCTCCAAATCTGAGGCCGTGGTCCTCAGCCGGAAAAAGGTGGAGTGCCCACTCCAGGTCAGACACGAGTTCCTACACCAAGTAGAGGAGTTTAAGTATCTCGGGGTGACGGGAGAAGTGCAGGAGTGGGAGATCGACAGACAAATTGGTGCTGCAGCTGCAGTGACGCGGATGCTGTACTGGTCCATAATGGTGAAGAGAGAGCTGAGTGTAAAAGCGAAGCTCTCAATTTACTGGTTGATCTATGTCCCTACCCTCACCTATGGTCACAAGCTGTGGGTAGTGATCGAAAGAACCAGATCACGGATACAAGCAGCGGAAATCAGCTTCCTCTGAAGGGTGGCTGGCCTCTCCCTTAGAGATAGGGTGAGAAGTTCAGCCATCCAGGAGGGGCTCAGAGTAGAGCCCTGATCCTCCACATCGAAAGGAGCCAGTTGAGGTGGTTCGAGTATCTGGGCGAAGTGTTCCGGGCATGTCCCACCGGGAGGAGGTTCCAAGGCCGACCCAGGACACACTGGAGAGATTATATCTATCGGAATGTGTTGGTGTTCCCCCAGACAACCTGGAGGAGGTGGCTGGGGAGAGGGAGGTAGGCTTCTCTGCTTAGGCTGGCTCCCCCGCGACCCGGCCCCGGATAAGTGGAAGAAGATGAATGGATGGATGGTTTAAACAGCATACGGTTTGTGTAGGGGATGGAAATCGGCCAAGGTACATTATGAAATGCTAGGATAGATCTTGTTGAATTCAGCTGTGTAAGTGTACAAAGAGCAGTAAAGCTCAGAGCAGCAGCACATGTCAGCTGATCAGAGCACAAAAATCTGCGGGTGCTCACAACAGAAATTATTTAGCCCCTACAATCGATGTTATGCTTTCCCAACCTGCCAAATCTCACTTGAGTAAAGAAGGTGTTTCAGTACTTCAACTTTTACCAGAGAATTTTGCACAAAGTATTTCTTAAAGGTTTCCGTACTTCTACTTAAGTAAAGTACATCTATACCTTCGCCACCTCTGGTGTACAGTACCTCTGCTTGGAGGCATAATGAAATTGTAGTATGATTAAAAAACGTTTTCTAAATTAGATAATTTAATTAAATGTAACTAAGTCTGCTGGTCACATGGACAAAGTATAGACAGACTGTGACAGAAAGCTTGGTAACAGTGAAATGAAAAAACTCGATTTTAACAGGAAGAAACACAGTGGAAGAAAGTCATAGATTAATGACTAAAGATTAAATGTAGAGTGGTGTCTAAGCACCTAGTGACTGAAAATGGTGCTTTTAAAACCTTCCAGAATGCTTACCTTGGTAATCCAGAAAATGGAAAAGCTTCTAATGTGTTAAATGTTGCAAAAGACTTTATCGTTCACCCAGCAATTGGCAAATCTGCCTAAACCTAACCAAACAGCAACAACCCAAGTGACTGAATAACAGTCCCAGATCTGTAATTTTTTTGACATTTTATATCAGAAACAGAATCAGAGTGAGCCGGTGTGTACCTGGACGCCCATCCCCGGACACAAAGAACCACCAACGCACCGATGTCTGAGGGGGTCCGCCACTGGCAGGGGAAGTGGTGGTAGGGGGAGATAGGCCTCCAAACCTTGGAGGGCCTGAGATGTCCCCAGGGAGGTGGCGCCTGACACCCAACCTGACATATAGACACAGACATACAGGCACACACAGATACAAACATCCATTCCCACCCTCATGCTCTCATATGCACTTACTCCACACTCAACCAACGTGGAGACAGACATAAAGAGACGTTGTACACACGATCACACTCCCCAAGCGTACTCTACAAATCGGGTCTAGGTGCCCCCGCCCCTGGAGGGGGGAACTGCACCCAGACCCAGGTGGTGTTTCCCTTTTCCCTGCGGTGGGGGGAGGCAGACCGCCCCGACTCCGCAGCAGCAGGAAGGCTCCACACTCCAGACCACAGCTGGACGGCCAACTCCTCCTCCTAGCCCCCCTGCTCCAGCAGGTCGCAGAGAACGGGGGTGAGAGAAGACTCCGAACCTCCCTCCACCCGCTCATTGTAATGTTGATGCATGTGTCTTCTAAGGTGCATTTAAATCCCAGGAGGGCTTGGAGCTACCTGCCAGACAGCAGCAGGTAAGCGCATGGTCCCTCCTGCTAGCCCTCAATGTCTACGTGTATTTAAAATTGAGAGGTGGGCAACGATGCCAGGGGTGGGGTGTACACCCTGATGGTACTTTGGACTCCGTGTATCGTGCCCACCCCCAAGATCCTATATGTATGTGTAATGAGAGTGTGAGTAATGTGAATGTCTAAGTTGTGGGATAAAATTGAGGCAGAGGCAGCCAGAAGGGGACAGAGGGGGGGGGGTAGCCTCCTCTGCACCCTGGTGACATACCCCTACTCCAAGGCCCTGCATGTGTGGGTGGTTGTGGTGGAGCGGGAAGAGGGAGGCAGCTGGAGATGGGGAGGGAAGGAAGGGAGGGGCAAGTGACCCCTCCCTGGGGCCAGCTCCCCCGCTGACCCCAGTAGGCACCCCCATACTCCGCGACCCGCCAGGGAAAGGGGGCCCAGGCCCATCCAGACCGGGCCCAGTGCAGCAGCGCCGCCCGGCCCCACAGAGCCCGGGACAGTCCACCCAACCCCACCACAGAGAAAACTGCACCCACCCCACCATCCACTCATCTTCCAGACTACATAAGACAATAAACACCCAGGCTGAGATCTTCCTCCACCTCTCCTGTATCTCCCCCTCCTGCAGAGAGTTCCTGAGGAGAGGAAAGCTCCTGCAAGATGTGACAATCTCCCCCACCAGTTGAAGAGCCCCCCAGGTGGCTCGACGCACCGGCGGCACCCTGCTCCAGGGCTGGGCCCCCATGCACCCACCCGCCCACAACCCCGGCAACACACCAACCAGGACCCAAGCCCCCGAGGCCCGGTCCAGGTCCCAGCCCAGAGACGGAGCGCCCCCAGAACCTCACACCCATCCCGGACCCACCCAGGGGCAGCCAGGCTACCAGGTCAGTAACCCACGTCCGTCAGCACAGACCCTCCCCTAGCCCCGCTGCACGCAGCCGCGAGGAAACAGTCACCGGAGAGCCAACAGAGCCCCTAACCGGACATGACCGCTACCCCGGGTTGAGCCCGCCAAGGAAGATGCCTCCGGGGAACCCCCCGACGCCCTAAGCCTGTCCCTACCCCCACACCAATCACAACAGTGAAGGCGGGACCAAACTATGACCCCCCACCCCCACTAGGTGATGGAGCTGATCAAAGGAGCCCAGAGCAATTGATCTGATGTGGTGGCAGAGGCTGTATCAAGACTAATGTAATCTAATAGATAATTTCTATATTGGTTAGAATTAAGATTATTTTTATTTTTCCAGTTCATGAGGACTGTTTTCTTGGCTATGCATAGGGCAGTGAAAACCATATGGGCAATATTCTTTTCTGAAGTGACATTATCTAAGCTGCCCAACAAACACACTAAGGGGGAAGTTGGAATGTTACATTTCAGACACTTCGATAAGTCTTCACATATCTCACGCCAAAACTTCTGAACTGGTGGACAGAACCAAAGAGCGTGGATGTAATTGTCCGGTGAATTGGTTTGGCAGTGTGAGCAGTTGTTGGTAGACGTAAAGCCCATCTTGAACATCCGATGACCTGTATAGTGCACTCTATGTAATATTTTGTATTGAATTAATTGAAGACTGGGATTTCTAATTAAATGAAAGGTTTTTAAGCAAATCTGAGACCAGAAGTTTAGGTCTAAGTTAACTGATAAATCCGCTTCCCATTTTGCAATAGGAAGTGATATTGATTCATCTGTTTTAGAAAGCATTCTGTATATTTTGGATAGTAATTTGGGGGGTTTAAGAGTAAGAAATTGAACCACACTTGGTGGTGTTTGTAGTTCAACTTGACCCGGTTTAAATTTCTTTTTTACTATGGATTTAATTTGTTGATATTCTAAAAATCTTTTCTTGTTGATCCCATATTGTGTAACTAGTCCGTCAAATGAAATAAATTCTGTTCCTTCTAGTATATGTTCTAAATATTTGATTCCTTTACCACTCCAATCTGAAAAGTTTATCATATTATTGTTTTGTAATATGTCAGGGTTGTTCCAGATAGGTGTACGTTTGCATACACACCGGCTCACTCCTTGGCGGCCGCTTATCGGGGCCTGGAGCCTGGGGCTCGCTCGGGCCACTTCGGAGGTGGGGTGCCCCCGGCCTCTCGGCCTGAGGCTCGGTCACTCAGGCGCAGCTGGCTGCCGGCGGAGCTCACGGGCGCGTCACTGCAACTCCCCCTGGCTTCTGCTCCGCGGCTGCTGAGTGAGCCCTCATCTGGGACTCTCCTCAGCTCTTTCCGGGACAATGGCGCAGCTGCCCCTCTGTTGGTCTTCCTTGGTCTCTTGTGTTCTGGGGGCCTCTGGATGTCTGGAGTTTTGATCTCCTCCACACCTGCTTCACGCCCTGGAGGACGGGGCTGTGGCCCCCCCACACCCTCTAGCAGATTATTACATGAAGGAACCTTTTAAAAAAACAAAAAACAAGCGCGTCCATGCTCACAGGTGTACACATGGGTGATCACACCCACAAACTACACCCTTTTTGGCTCCTACCTCAAAGCACACTGTGTTCTGTTGATCTTATGTGCTGCACAATAATGTTTAACATTTAGTATTTACTGTCATATTCCCATATATCATTGTGATGTTGTTTATTCTATTACTCTTGTTCTTTTGCCAATGACATAATTACCCAGCTACATTTCTGAAAGAATGCAAAAGCATTGACATATATTTTTCCCACAATAGCCCGACGGGCAGGGCAGAGAGATTTTTGTAGCCCGACTGGAAAGATCGCTAGCTCCGGGACGTCGGGCTAGCGATTTTGCAAGCCCTGTATCTGATTGAGGAATCACTCATCTTTGGAAAAGAGAGTTTATTACAGAGAAATGTCTCTTTCCAAAATAAAAGCTATACTATCCGCTTCTTCTGGGCTATATTCTCAGCAGCATAAGGAGAATCACGTGCTAACAGCTGTCTAAATGACTCGGCTAAAGTTAGTAGCATGCTTGTTGTTTTGGTCTTTGCACTAGGATGATGTCGGCGTAAATGTGCAGTCATATTCGTTGTGTTCCCACTAGAGCTTTCAGGTTAATCTCGTTGAAATGACCTTAACGCCACAACACGGCAAATCTCCGTTAACGAGCTACCGCCGATCGCCCCGTGCATGGGACTAGACGGCCAACACGTTAACGAGCTAACTGCGCTAACACACTAGTTCATACCAATGTAATTAAGCATTGCATGGCACATCCAACATACTGTTTTACTTTAGTCCATGACTCGCTTACCTTCAGGGTCATACGTCACATGAAAACCAAAATAATTCCAAACGCCAGATCTGAATGAGGGTGGGGGAGGTCCATCTTGCAAGGAGAGCTTAACTTCTGTCTCGCTAGCTTGCCCTGCGCTCTTCCTCCTGACTATGCTGTCTGTGTTGAGCGCTCAGTGGATCTGCGCTCGACAGTGCAGCCTAGGCGGAGTAGTCGAACACAGATTCACTGAGCGCTCAACACAGACAGCATCGTCAGAAGGAAAGTTGATAAAATAAATTACAAATGTTGTATTGTTCGATACATATGCGTACCGAACCGAAAGCACTGTATCGAACGGTTCAATATCGATACGAATATCGTTGCACCCCTAATATATAAGTCACTCATTAATAAATAGCTGAAAAAGAAACATGTGTAGTTGTAGCAGCAAACAGTGTGTTAAGTGGATGCGTTGTACAGGGAGATGGCCTCAGGCAGGAAAGATTTCCTGTGTCGTTCAGTGGTGCATCATGGGTGTTATGGATAGGCGTAGCTTTGGGTCACGTGGTGTCTGTAATAGTGATTGCTATATCACCTGTTCACGGCCCGAGGGAAATTTTGTGAATGAGTGGGTGATGGGGGAAGTCGACTTTTGCTGACCGCTCAAGCTTGGAATGTTTTTGATCACTGTTTTTCTACGGATTTTAAGGATTTGATAACAAATAAAGGAGTTTTAACTTGGAACTTTGACTAACGTTTTAAACAGCGGGCGCGTCAACATTATTCCCCTATTCAGCTGCTCGGCGACTCAAAGGCTTGAAAGTCGCCAACATTTGTCAGCAAAAAGTGCGACGGCAATGGACCGTCCCGCAATCAGCGCTGAATAAACGCTGAATAAACGCCGATGCGAGCCCACACACCGCCGCCACTACACCCGTAAAAGCGGCTAGACCGACAGATAAGGAGAAGACGACGGTGGTATGTAAACTGTGTTTTTGTGCTGCGTATTGTTTGTTTGAACGCAGTTTGGATTCTGACCATACGAAGATGTTTTTGTGACACGCCCACCGCTACGTTTGCTGTTGGATTTGGTGTGTGTGAGTTGTGGCTCTGCAGGCGTTCAACTGAGTTTGAAGGAATTGCTGTTGCCTTTGTTTTGGATTTTGGCATGCTGCTTATGTTGAATGCTTAAAATGAGTGGATCACAGGCTGCATCTGTTGTTGGAAAAACTGAAAAGGATAAAAGAATAACTTCCCTCACTGAGAAAGCTCTTGCAAACAAAATTGAAACCATCCAAACAGATCGGAAAAGGCATGTAAACAAAATGAAAAGTGTTATTATGTCTCTTAAAGAGCTAATGAAAGATGATAAAAATCATTCACAAGTCAAAAAACAGTTTGATGAGTTAACACACCTGTTTAAGGATGCCAGTGCATTGCATGAATCTTTACTTTCTCTAATCTCATTTGATGAGAAAGATAAACAAAATACATGGTTCTCAAGCATCTCTAAATACAATAAAGGGTTTATGGAGGATGTTAACATATGGCTTTCTGAAACTGATAAACATTCAGGGAGGCCATCATCTGACAAGGCACAGTCACAGGAAACTTCCCTGGGAGGAGAAGTGGAGGTTCGAGAGCACACTGGAAAAGAACCACAATTATCTCTTACAGTTTTTCTCGATTGCTAAAACACATTTCTTGAAACTACGCCTCATATCCTCACAACAGTAAACACAAATCCATAACATCTCACTCAATTTCCCAAACATCCTATTTCCAGGTCAAAATGAAGCTCTACACCCAAAACTATTCACTCCTGCTGAAAAACCAAACTTTGCCCTCAGACATCAAACACAAGCCCTCAAAAACACACACACTACAACAGAGTTTTGCACACTGGTACAATTAATTCAAAACAATAGTTCCAAAACAATTAGGTTGCTTATGGTTCTCCCCTTCAAAAACCTTTTCACATGATAAACACAAAAGACGCAACCAATGTATGTACAGTGGCACATTGTCATTCATGTACTATACAGTACAACACACACCAGAAACATTATCCCACCTCAGCATCTTGTCTTTGGTCTGGGTCAGGCCAGAGAATCTCATCCACATCACAGGCTATATTGGCCCCAGCCAGGCAGCGGGGGTAAAATCCTCTTGCATGCCTGATCCACCCCTGGCATGCATCTACTGATATGTCTAGGCAGGCCTCTTCCATGGCCTGAAGGAGGTGAACACGGACATAAGGTTCTCGGTCATACACTTTCCACCGCCATGCCGAAAATAACTCCTCTATCGGGTTTAGAAAGGGAGAGTATGCAGGCAGAAAGATATTAGAAAACCTTGGGTTATTGGTAAACCAGTCACGAACCAGAGCAGCGCGATGGAAGCTGACGTTATCCCACACAACAACGTAGTGAGGCTGCTCTGGCTGTGCTGGTTCCCTGTAGTCCAGCTGGAACATATGTTGTCTTAAACCATCAAGAAAAGCAAGGAGAAGCATAGTGTTATAGGGTCCTAGTACGGCATGGCGGTGGAGTACCCCTCGTTGGCTGATGGCTGCGCACATAGTGACATTCCCCCCACGCTGACCAGGGACATTTACAATAGCCCGATGGCCAATTATGTTCCTCCCTCTTTTCCTTCTTTTGGTCAGGTTAAAACCTGCCTCATCCACAAAGATTATTTCATGGGGAACAGGCCGTCCTTCAATCTCAAAGATTCTCTGCAAAACACATAACACAGTAGAGTCAATCGGTACCCTGAACCACAGTTCAAGAGTGCTGAAATGGCAGCATAAACTGCCATGCTGTGATGGTACACAATACTTTATACAGTATCAAAACTCATACCTGAACATATTCCACACGTTGGTTTTTCACTCTGTCAGAGTTTCGTTCGAAAGGGACTCGGTATGCCTGTTTCATCCGGAATTGATTCTTTCGGAGGATGCGGTCAATTGTGGAGAGGCTGATGGCATTTATGCCTTGAAAAAGATGATCATCCTCAATCACTCTCCTTTGAATCTCTTGCAGGCGGATTACATTATTTGCAATTACCATGTTTACAAGTTCCCTCTCTTGCTCCTCCGACAAAAGCCTTAACCTGCCTCCACCAGGTGGTCGTCTCTGTGTCCTACAAAAATAGAAGCACTCATTACTGTAACTGTCACACATTCATTTTACAGGCAAATAATGGAAACATACTGAAACTCAAGACACATAAGTTCAGTAACTTACAGTTTTTTTCAATCACTAACAAGCGCCTACCCATACTTCAGATACTTTTTCTAAACTCTTAACACAGACTCACACCTACAAAACACAATTGGCCAAATGGATAATTTTCTTCTCAAAAATACATTTTGTTAAATATATACTAACTCTTCATTTCAAAATAGAACACATCTTTCTCTGCACACACTAACTGTACAAAAACACTATAAATCTGACTCAAAATGAAATTAGTCTGTCAAAGAATAACACTTGTTTTCACCTCACAAGGTACATGCAGTCAATCAAAGTACACCTTGTTTCAAAATACTGGCTATTATTGACATTACAAAAACTGCATAGACTTTTATGTTTCAGTTTTACAGGTATTTGCATGCGAAACATGCAATCCACCATTTTGACACCAGAAATGTCTTGGTTGGTAACTGTATGTCCACATGTACAGTAATGTTCACATTAAAAAGCTTTCCAGTAAAAAGCAAACAAGTTTTTGTTTCTTTACTGTTTACCACAGGAGGTACAGTAGAAACACGGTATGATAGGACAGAGAAAGTTTTACAGTATTGCTTACAGTGAACAAAATATCCATGAAACACACAAGAGCATTCTGAACAAAAAAACAACAGCAAAAAGCCAAGATAAAAAGTGGGGGAGGGGGAGGGGGGCTAAAAAAAGGCAAAAAATTTGCATCTAATCTCTGCGATCTTCAGGGTTAGGTCACATGTTTTCATCAACATCACATCTGATGTTATCCAAGTCGATGCACCTGGGATAAAACCGCCTGGTATGTCGGATCCACCCTTGGCAATCGTCAACTGTGATGTCCCTGGAGCCAGCATCCATGGCTTCAAGGAGGGACATCTGGTCATGTGGCTGATGGTCATAAACCTTCCACCTCCATGCAGAAAAAAACTCCTCTATGGAGTTGAGGAAAGGTGAATAGGGTGGAAGGAAGAGACTTACCAGTCTTGGGTGGACTTCAAACCATGTTGTTATTGCTTGCGAGTGATGGAAAGCCACATTGTCCCAGGTAATTACAAAGGTCCTCATGTTTTCACCCTCCTGACCCTGCTCTGGAACCAGGCGCTGGTGGAGATCATTGAGAAAGGCAAGCAAGCGCTCTGTATTATAGGGTCCAACCTGACATCTGTGAAGGAGTAATCCTGCATTTGCAATTGCTGCACACATGGTAATGTTTGCCCCTCTCTGTCCTGGCACATCAACTGTGGCCCTTTTTCCAATTACATCTCGTCCACGTCGACGCCTTTTGGCCAGATTGAATCCTGCCTCATCGATGTATATGAATTTATGAGGGGCCTGGTTGGCCTCCAATTCCATAACTCTCTGAAACAAAGTTTATGTAAGTCATGTTATTACTGTATACCATACTGTACTGTAACCTAGTATTGTGTAGGTTACCTACTTGCAAAGTGCAAAGCTTATAGAACTGGACATTGGATTGAATATACACTGTACCTGGACATATTGTCGTCGTAGCTCCTTGACCCTCTCACTGTTCCTCTCAAAGGGAACAGTGTAGAGCTGCTTCATCCGCACTCTGTGTTTGGACAATGTCCGCGTAATGGTTGTGAGGCTGATTCTATCGATATTGTCAAATATCTCATGGTCCGCCACAATTCTAGTTTGAATTTCACGCAGTTTTATTGCATTATTTGCAGTAACCATTTCTACAATGGCAAGCTCCTGATCATTACTGAGGAGCTTTCATCTTCCCCCAGAGGGTGGAAGACGTTGCATTCTTTAGAAAGACAAAAAATTCAACATATGCATTACTGTATGACCATATTGACATGTCAAGTGAGAATAGAAACAATCCATGTAAAATGCAATACTTACCTGTTGGTTTGTTGAAAGATGCGTATAATGGAGGCAACTGTTGACCGCCTCAAATTGGGCTGCACTCTTTCACCAACCTCTCTTAGTGAAAGACCATGGTTGATTACATGGTCAATGATAGTGGCACGAATTTCATCACTGACTACTGTTCTTGCAGCCCTTGGAATGCCACCACCACGCATTCTCACACCTCTACCTTGCCCTCTCCTTGGGCCTGCTCTTCTCCCTGGGCCCCTTGCTCTTACTCCTCCTCAACCAGACATTACAGTGTTTGTCTTTTTTTTGTTTCCAAAAACATCACTCCTCAAGGTCTTGCCTTATAAACCCCACTGAGTCTAAGCCAGAATGGAAGAAGGTGTGGTTGGCCCAATTTACCCAACATAAATAAGCTGTGTGTCAATTATTCAATTGTTTGTTTATTATCAGCTGAGATATATTTTTGATATTGATATTGGTTTTGTACTGATATCATTGCAGAAGCAGAGGTTTTTATACTGTATCTAAGGTTTAGAATATTGTTTTTGCTATTGTGGGATGTTGTGTGTTAACATTCGTACATACTACAAAAACAGTCCATAATTTTGTTGGGAGGTATAGCTTGACTGTTAAGAAAATGTAAGCATTGTGGAAATGTGTTCACTGACTGCATATTGGGTGAACACGACATGAAATGTGTGAATGGTATGGCCACAACAGACCGATGCTGTGCTAATTGTGTTTAGAGTTTTGCAAATGTGACAACTGTTTGGACAAACGCTTGTTAGCGACTGAAAAAAACTGTAAACGTTACTGTACAAAGCAGTCTTACTGCAAGTACACCTACCTGTTTTCCTCCCTGAAGGTTCTGATGATGGAGGCAACAGTGAAGCGACTCAAATTTGGTTGTACTCGTTGCCCAGCCTCCCTCATAGTCATCCCATGGACAAGGACATGGTCAACTAAAGTGGCTCGAATTTCATCCGAGACTGACTGTCTTCTTGCCCTTGCTCTTCCCCTTCCTTGTCGCCGTCGTTCTCCACCTCCACCTCCTTCACCACGTCCTCCTCCTCCTCCACCTCTCCCTCCTCCTCCACCACCTTCCTGTTGTCCTAGACCACCTCCTCCTCCTCTTCCACCACGTCCTCCTCTTTCACCACGTTCTCCTCTTTCACCATGTCCTCTTCCTCCACCACGTCCTCCTCTTTCACCATGTCCTCTTCCTCCACCACGTCCTCCTCCTCCACCACGTCCTCCTCTTTCACCATGTCCTCTTCCTCCACCACGTCCTCTTCCTCCACCACGTCCTCCTCCTTCACCATGTCCTCTTCCTCCACCACGTCCTCCTCCTTCACCACGTCCTCTTTCTCCACCACGTCCTCTTCCTTTGCATCTCTTTGGATCCATTGTTTCAAACCTGAATGAGCTGACTTTGGCCCTTTTATCTATCCATCGCAGGTTCTGATTGGTGTGTGCTAAATTTTGACTCCTAGTGTTTCCACCTGGTTAATTGTGTGCTAATTGAGCTCAAGCTATGCTGACTTAAGTTAACATTATTGCATGCTAGTGCTTTCTAAATGACTACATGGTGTAAGCACTGTAAAATGTAGGGATTTGTGTGTAGAGTTTTGCAGTAACAGTTCACCAAATTTGAGTCATGTGTCAAAGCAGGGAATAGTGTTTATAGTTCAGGGAAATGGGTGAGCTTTTTGAACAATAGCGTTACGGTTTTGAAATTTTAGTTTAGAGGTCTGGTTATAGTGTTTAGGCAATCGAGAAAAACTGTAATCCTCAGAATGATGTTAATGATGACGTGTTGCCATCCGACAGTGTGTCAAATCAAGGCAGTAGGTCAAGCTCAAGAGTATCATCTACTTCATCTGCATGTCTCAGGGCAGAAGCTGAAATGGCCGCCTTGCTCGCACGTCAACATATGCTGAAAGAAAAACACTCTCTTGAAGAACAAGAGGAACAATTGAGGAGAAAGAAAGAACAACTTCAGCTTGAAGCAGATATAGCTGCAACTGTTGCAAAGGTGAACGTGCTGAGAACTGGATCCGCTATGCGGAGCGTCGCTTCACGGAAATCTAATGGAATGGAATCATATTTTAAAACAAAGGGAAACAGCCTTGAAATTCTTAATGCGGATGCAGAGACTTTTGTTCCTCAGACGCTTACAAAAGGAAATGCAATCACTGGGAATGCAGAGCTTCAAGTAAAAACAGTGCAACAGAATATCAAAAGGGAAAGGCCTGCACCAGCTTTTATGGGGCCTTCTGATGCTTTTGGATCAATTCCACCTTTGCCTAAGCTACAAGCTGCTCTTCCAGTAGCCAATGAAAATCTGTTGTCCATTATGGAAAAACAAAATGAATTAACTTGTATGTTGGTCCATCAGCAAAGTCTTTCTTCACTGCCCAAAAGGGAGATTCAAACCTTTGATGGTGACCCTTTACATTTTCAGGCCTTTATGCGCTCGTTTGAACAGGTCATAGAAGCAAAGACTGGCGATGCTGGTGACTGCCTGCATTATCTTGCACAGTACACCAAGGGGCAGCCCAATGAACTTGTTAAAAGCTGCCAACATATGTCTGGAAGTGCTGGATATGTAAAGGCAAAGACTCTGCTGTATGAGCACTTTGGGAATGGACATGTGATTGCATCTGCCTATTTGAACAAAGGTCACTCATGGCCACTGATTAGATCGGAAGATGGAAAAGCTCTTCAGGCATATTGTTTGTTCTTACGTGGATGCTGCAATGCAATGGAAGAGATTAATGATCTCTCTGAATTAAATACACCTGCCAATATGCTTGCTGTGATTAGAAGACTGCCATATAAGTTAAAAGACAAATGGCGAACAGTAGCATATGACATTCAGGAGAGGCAACATCGCAGAGCCGCATTCATTGACATTGTTTCCTTCCTTGAGCGTCAAGTTAAAATTGTAACAGATCCCATCTTTGGAAATCTATGTGACGTTCCAGCAACACATCTAGCAGCCAAGGGCAGCAATGGAGGGAAATGTTCTCCACATCTAAAAGCTAAAGGAAGTAGCTTCGCCACAACAGTCTCTGACGTCGAGAGACAGAATCAGATAGAGGCTCAAGATCGTCACAGCACTGTGAAGGCTTGTTTTTTCTGCAAAGGCGGACACACACTGGAGTCATGTGCTCTGCTTGATAAGAAACCTCATGATGAGAAGATTTCTTTTCTTAAAAAGAACCGCATTTGTTTTGGCTGTTTGTGTACTGGGCACATAAGCAAAGAATGCAGAAAACGCCTTTCATGTAAAATCTGTGGCCTCCGACATGCAAGTATACTCCATATCCACCACAAAGAGAAGAATGAAGTCAAACCTAATAATGAGGCAGATAACATTCCTGTTACGATCCAGACTAGTGGTCTTACTGGGGCCGGTGAACAGGACTGTAAGCTTGCCATTGTGCCAGTTAAAGTAAAATCAAAGAGAGGTCAAAGAATAGTGGAAACGTATGCCTTTCTGGACCATGGGAGTTCAGCATCCTTTTGTACAGTGGGTCTTATGGACAAGCTGAATATTGCTGGGAGGAAGACAAAGATTCTCCTGCGCACCATGGGACAGGAGAAAGTGGTGGACAGTTTCATTGTACCTGAACTTGAAGTTGCTCGATTGGACAGTGACATGTACTGTGATATGCCTAACCTCTTCACTCAGCATAAAATGCCTGTAGATACTGGTAACATCCCAAATCAACAGGACCTGGATGACTGGCCACATTTGAAGCACGTTCATTTGCCAGAAATTAAGGCCAATGTTGAGCTTTTGATTGGCATGAATATGCCCAGAGCTCTAGAACCTTTGGAGGTCATCCGGAGTGTAGGTGATGGACCCTTTGCCATTAGGACTGTGCTCGGCTGGACTGTGAATGGGCCACTTAATCGAGAATGCTGTGGAAGGCCAGGATGTTTGGCAACAGTTACCGCCAACAGAGTTTCTGCTGTCATACTGGACAAGCTATGGAAACAGCAGTTCAAGATGGATTTTCCTGAGAGCAGCAATGATGAACAGATGGGGCTGTCAAAGGAAGACTTGAAGTTCCTGGAATTGGCCAGCAAGACGGTGACTTTGGGGGATTGGCACTACAGCATTGCCCTGCCACTAAAAGACCGAGACATAAGAATGCCTGACAACCGTGCAATTGAGCAACGAGCCTTAGGTTTGAAGAAAAGGTTCATCAGAGATAAAGACTTTCACAAAGACTACACTGCCTTCATGACAGATCTTATATCTAGAGGATATGCAAAGAGAGTCCCAGTCACAGAATTAGAGCGCCAGAAATGGGGAAGGATTAAACGCAACTTCGTTCCCGGAGATGTGGTCCTTATAGTGGATGATTCTGCACCTCGTGGTTCCTGGATCATTGGGAGAGTCACCGGAGCTGCACCAGATGAAAAGGGGCTTGTGCGTCAGGTCTGGATTAAGACCCCAACCAGCCATGTGTGCAGACCCATCACAAAGATATGCCTTCTTCAGGAGACTTCTGACCCATGATTATGACATTTTGACACAGTGTGACATAACTAACTTTGAATTGACTTTAATGTTATGAGATGTACATTACAGACTGACTATATTTAGGCTAAGTGCTGGTAACCTCTGGCCTATGACTGACTGACTGACCATGTGCAGACAGAAGAGAAGACATGAGAAAATAACTTTGGTGGACTTTTTGAGTATGTTATGTTGTCTCACTGGGTGTCTGTGATATGATGAAGTGTGTGTTGTGAGTTGTGGTGTTGGATGTGTAATTATTACTGTAAAAATGTAATAATTAGGGGCCGGAATGTTATGGATAGGCGTAGCTTTGGGTCACGTGGTGTCTGTAATAGTGATTGCTATATCACCTGTTCACGGCCCGAGGGAAATTTTGTGAATGAGTGGGTGATGGGGGAAGTCGACTTTTGCTGACCGCTCAAGCTTGGAATGTTTTTGATCACTGTTTTTCTACGGATTTTAAGGATTTGATAACAAATAAAGGAGTTTTAACTTGGAACTTTGACTAACGTTTTAAACAGCGGGCGCGTCAACATTATTCCCCTATTCAGCTGCTCGGCGACTCAAAGGCTTGAAAGTCGCCAACAATGGGTAATCTCAGTCTCTCACTGAATGTGCTCCTGTGACTGACCAGCATGTCATGGAGTGGGTGGGAGGTGTTATCCAACATTGTCTTTAACTTGGACAGCATCCGCCTCTCCGACACCACCTTGAGGGAGTCCAGCTCCATCCCCACAACATTGCTGGCCTTACAGATCAGTTTATTGAGTCTGTTGGCATCTGCGACCCTCAGCCTGCTCCCCCAGCATGCAACAGCATAGAGGATCGCACTGGCCACAACAGACTCATAGAAAATCCTCAGCATTTTCTGGCAGATGTTGAAGGACCTCAGTCGCCTCAAAAAATAGAGACGACTCTGGCCCTTCCTGTAAAGTGCTGTGGTGTTTTTAGCCCAGTCCAGTTTATTGTCAATGTGTACTCCAAGGTATTTATAGTCCTCCACAATGTCAACACTGACCCCCTGAATTGAAACAGGGGTCAAGTGTTTCCTGGTCTTCCTGAAGTCCACGATCAGTTCCTTGGTCTTTGCCACGTTGAGCTGCAGATGATTCTGCTCACACCACGTGACAAAGGAGTCGACCACAGCCCGGTACTCTGTCTCATCATCACTGCTGATGCATCCAACCACCGCAGAGTCATCAGGAAACTTCTGAAGATGGCAGGTCTCTGTGCAGTGGCTGAAGTCTGTGGTGTAGAGGGTGAAGAGGAAGGGGGAGAGGACAGTTCCCTGTGGTGCCCCTGTGTTGCTGATTACCTTGTCAGACACACACTGTGGGAGACGTACATATTGTGGTCTTCCTGTCAGGTAATCAACAATCCAGGACACCAGAGAAGCATCCACCTGCATCGCTGCTAACTTATCACCCAGGAGGGTCGGCCTGATGGTGTTGAAAGCACTGGAAAAGTCAAAAAACATGACCCTCACAGTGCTCGCCGGCTGGTCCAGATGGGTGTAGACACGATTGAGCAGGTAGATGATGGCGTCCTCAGTTCCAAGACGAGGCTGATAAGCGAAATGGAGGGGATCCAGATGTGGTCTTACTATGGGTCGCAGCTGGTCCAGGATGAGCCTTTCCAGGGTCTTCATGATGTGGGAGAGGTCAGTGCCATGGGCCTGTAATCCTGGGGGCCACTGGGACGTGGCGTCTTTGGTATTTGTTCACCACACACCAGTATTCATAATCTACGCATACACTGGAGGTATTGTCACCCCTCGTGTATTTAAAAAAATACTCAAAAAAGAAAAGAATGTTCTGAGGAGGAGAGTTGATTATGTGAGCTGAGTGCTTCTTTTACCATACCCATGGGGGTGTTCTCCTATAAAATATGGCCATACTTAAGATAACTGAGAAATTTCAAACAGACCAAAGACACCATTTGAAGAACCATGTTCTAAAGCTTTAGTACACAGTGCAAATGTTCAGGTGAACAACAATAATTCCTCTTTATTTGCTCATGTCATCAGGATGAGTAGTATGAATCTGATCAATT
The DNA here is from genome assembly GCF_057382275.1 of Copadichromis virginalis. Taxonomy (NCBI): domain Eukaryota; kingdom Metazoa; phylum Chordata; class Actinopteri; order Cichliformes; family Cichlidae; genus Copadichromis; species Copadichromis virginalis. Next base: position 5,186,079 of record NC_140622.1, read on the forward strand.
TTCATCCATCTGTGGCTTTTTGAACCACATAATCAAAATAGTGAATCATTATTTTCAATTTACCATTTTTTTTTCTTCAAAACCTTCCATTTGGACAATGACGACACAAGCCTGTGGAAAAGTAATAATGTTTAATTCAAATAAAACCATGCAACAGGTCACCATAACCCTGATTAGATTCAACCCGTTATAAAATAAACATCCAAGTACATTGTGTTCAGTGGGTGATCACTGAATGAGAGCAGACAACTCCATGGAATGTACACAGGTCAGCCCAGAAAGTGAACAACCCAAAACGGGAGGGAAAAACAAAACAATCACAGCTGCTCCTGTTCCACGGTACAGTGACGATCCCGGAAAAGTGCCAAACACGGAAAGCACAAGGACCCGAAGCACCCCACCCACAGCGTCGACCCCCCCGCCCCACCCTTCCTTTCCCTCATCCCACGGGCTGCTAATAATTAATTACCATCACAAAGCACTATGGCACACAGAAGACAAGCCTGAGAACATGAGTGATGAGCCAGCAGTACCCTGCTGATAGATACGAATGTCTAGTAGCAGTTTAATTGTGTGTACCAGATATACACTTGTTTAAGGAAGGCCCCTCAAATTCACATCATCGGGATATCGCAGAAGCAAAGGGTAGATTTTTATTTCTATTTCAGGGAAATCTTTCAAGTATTGAGGCATCCCAAAAATGAAGAGCGCTATTATAGCTGGGGTTACAGAAGTGGTTTGTTTTTTCATTCAATCCATTATAGACATTTTGAACATGATTTGCCGCTGTTGCTGCTTTTCTTTTTCAACATTTACTCAATGCACTGACACTGACGGTGTGTTAAATCACAGTGAACAGCAGCAGCAAGACATGCTCACTGTCGTTGTAGTCCTTTGTTTTGTCACAGCATCATAGCTGTAAAGTCATTCGTGGATTACATTTCTCTAATCTTGACACTGGAATGATAAGCTACCAACAGTAAGAAGGAACCTTGAAAATATTCGTTGGAACTAAAGTACTTTGAATGGAAAAGTGGCTCAAGATACCCATACATCAGGGACTAACTGTCACCACATGTGAAAAGCCCAGAAAACACACATAATTGGTACACTCAAGTCATTTTACAATCTGGATGTAGAACACAAAGATCATAAAAAATAACATTATAGTAAGATGTACAGTATTCTTGTTTTGCATTGTCTGGTCTGCACTGTGAACCTCAAAGAATGATTGGGCACCAGGTCAGGAATCTGGGTTCACCTGCACATCCCTCTCTCCGTCCAATGGAAGGCTCCCGAAGGAGGAAGTGGGAGCAGAGAGTCTTGTGTAGTATGCATGCATGTGTGTGTGTGTGTGTGTGTCAGAGAGTAATGAATAGCAGCAGGAACTTCAGTTGTTGTACACCTGGCCCTCAGGTGGTTGGGAGAGCCTGTTGTTTTCTTTCATCATCATGTGCTGTCTGAGCTCCTGCAGCACTGCCCGGATGTTGTAGGAATTCTTCCACCGGGACAGTGATGACACAGCCTTTAGGTCGACCTGAAGGGAAATGAGCAGAAGGATGGTGGAGGTGCTTTTTATTAAGTAACCAATGACCCTTGGTTCAATCTACATAGAAAAGACAATTATAGACAGAAACTGGTGTCACGACCGAATGCTTGATCCCATGTGGTGTTTCAGAGTGGACAACACATCTTACCTAGACTCAGTCTCCCTCTTCCCTCCTTGAATTTAATTAGTACCAAAATCTTGTAACACCCATTTGAAAGCTTTTGGGTGTAAGAACTTTCCTTCCAGAAACCCTGCGTACACACTGAGCAGATGCCACTGTTTGCTCCAGTTGGCCTCCGCTAAGCTATTGCTGGTCACTCCCTTTACTTTGGTCTGAACTCGACTCTTCTCCATAGACTGCAAATTGTTCAGAATGCGGCCGCTCATCTCCTTACTGGTAGTGGACGCCGTGTCTCTATCACTCCTGTCCTTGCCGACCTGCATTGGCTTCCCATTAAGTATCGCATTCAATTCAAAATCCTGTTGCTCACCTTCTGAATTATTAATAATATAGCTCCAAGCTACCTCATTGAGCTACTTAGATTATACACCCCTGCTAGAGTACTAAGATCATCTTCCCAGTCACTTTTGGTACAGCCGAGATCCCGGCTGAAGACTAGAGGTGACCGAGCGTTTGCCTTGGCTGCACCTGATCTATGGAATAACCTCCCCATCGCTGTCCGCGAGTCTGATTCCATTCAATCCTTCAAATCGCAGTTAAAAACCCACCTATTTAGCCTCGCCTTTTCTACCAGTTAATGATTGTTTGTTAGTTAAATGCTTATTTCTATCTTCGGTCTATTCTTAACTACTTTTAATCTTTTTTTTTTTTTTTTAATGTTTGACTGTCTTATCCTTTACATATATTGTTCTTTTATGCTTTTATATGCATTTCTTTTGCTTCTGTGTTTTTAATGCCATTTAACCTGCTACCATGTTGGTACTTTGACATAGCCTTCATCCTCCCCTGTTACTTCATCTTACCCTCTTGCATGTTAAGCACTTTGGTACACCACTGGTTTTTAAATGTGCTATATAAATAACGTCTGTTGTTGTTGTCATAGACAAACGTGTAGTCTATTACGTGTCACGTCCAAATCCCAGTTTCAGACTGAGGATTCATCAAGCCTGCATCTGCAAAAAGTTCATTTATAAACATTCATAATTTTTCCCCCATCATAATTTTTATTATTTTTTTAATACCAGGTAAATAGCTGCAAATAACTGTTGTTTGCAAAACGTGTGCACAGGTTTTTAAAATTTACTATTTACATTTGGATTTCAAGTTATAAAAATGATTCGTTAAACATGTTTGTGGTTGTTACAGTAAAAAATAAAACTTTTTTCCTACCTGGATTTTATGTTTTTTGTCTGATTTTAGATTGATCAATTGTGTCAATGCAGTATGTCAAAATGACAACATAAGTGTAAATTCAGACGTGAGGTTGTGCTGAAAAGAATGATACCAAACAGGGCAAGGTGAACAGTTTTAAAGGTGGAATATAGAGGTAAAATCAAAAGAACTCAAAAACTGCCAATTATACCCTGGACCGCAGAGTCCAGAGTCAAATGAGATACAAATGCAAGTTTTCCAACTTTTTCCCCTGAAATTCCTCGAGTTCCATCTGCTCAAACGAAACAGCGAGTGAGTTTTTGAGTTCTCTGTAGAGACACAGGAGCCCTTCTAAAAAGCTAAAAGTCATGCTAGCTTTATAATGAAAGACAGAATAAGCACCTTTGTGCAACAGAATTCAACATGATAATTATTTTATTTCACTGGAAGTGAAATATTTTATTGAACTGCATAACCGCGCAGCACAAAAGCAGAAAACTGTTGAGTCTACCTACTTCCTACTACTCCTGAGACTCGAGCCATATGTTATACCTACAGCAGCAGCAGCTACAACCAGGAGCAGACTATTTGTTGGTTAATTATGTTTTTACTGCACAAGTCATTTACAGTTCAGAATCCTACCAAGAAAAACGTGTGAGTGAATATTATAACTCAGTCAAGAATATCTGCAGGGATACTTACCAGACCGTTTGAGCTGTTCACACCACTTAGGTTTATCTTGTTCACAAAGCGGACATGAGGAGGATGCTCAGGGTATTTGGATCCACAGTCTATTTTCAGACTGTAGATCCTGCCTTCATAGACAGTCTGCAATGAAAAGAACAGAAGACTGGTTAGCTCAAAGAATCAAAGTCTAACAAACTCTAATAAGCTCTACTGTCACCAGTTCTCTGGAATTAACAACTGCTGACATTAGAGCCCATTTAACTTTTTATTCTCTTTCTGAACCGTGAGACTACTGTGAGAAGAAAAAAAAAAAAAAAAACATATTGCATGCTTTACAAAGCCTGATAAAAGAATTCGGCTCAAAAAATAAACATTTATATTAAATCTGTCACTACAAAGCTTTAGTGAGGACGTGCTGATAAAGGTGCAGAGACATAGATGAAATCAAATAAGGTTCAACGCTGACAGCAGCTCTTTTTAAAGTTTATGTTTGTTTACATTGTCTATAAGCCATCAGCAGTAGAGGTGAAATCGCTGAAAAGAAAAACTTGGCACACAGGAGTCACACTTTACCAACATTTGAATATGCTGTGGTAAACCAGCAAGGCTGCCATAAACAGTGCTGGAAAAAATGCAAGCTAACTAGTTCAGACTTCTCATTATTGTCAACCACACACATCATCACACCTCTCTGGGGGGCAAAATAAAGCATGGAGGTGCAACCAAAGGCAGCACAAGCCCCTAAAACAAATGCTCATAACAAAAATAAATAAATAAAAATGCGTATTCCAACTTTCAGCACACAGAGTTTCCAAAACCTGAGGCTCAGTTACTCAGGGAACATTCACTGGGTAACTACTGTTTCAGAAATGACTATATGTGGACAAGCAGCTAGAGTGCTAATTCAGCAGCTACAGCTAGCAAACTGCACTCATAGACACACATTTCTGCTAATTAGTGCCATTTAGTAAAATCACATAAAATACTGGAATATCACTCACCAAAACTGAAGCATGGACTTCTATTATTTGTCAGACAATTTCTTTAAAATGCTGTAGAAGGCAACAACAACACAAAGTCGAGAGGTTGGACTACAAGAGGTGAATTACTAGACCACGATTAGCTCGAGTTCCCTGTGTCAGGACATCAGTCAATCAAAACAACCACCTCTAATTTATACAGTGGTCAACACTGCTTAACACAGCTATAAACAGGTATGCTGTAAAGATGGCCATTTTGACATAGAAATGTAAGGAGAGTAACACTTTTTAGGCAGCTCCACATTCACCTCTTTTTTTGGACCCAACTCGTGATGTTTGTAAAGCGCACCTGTCCACAGAATCAATGACTTCCATTCCAACCTCTCCACTATCATGGACAACACCGAAAAGCTGTTAAAGGATGTCAGAGACAAGATTATAGAGCTGCACGAGGTTGGACTGGGGAAAAAGACCTTCAAAGGTAAGACGCTTTTGAACATCTAAATAATTGAGAGAAGGCTTGGGAGAAAGTGCTGTAGTCAGATGAAACCAAAATAGAGCTCTCTGGCATCAACTCAACCCACTGTGTTTGGAATAAGTGAGATGCTGAGTATGCTCCAATTGGAAAATCAATGTTTCCTTCCTTGGCTGTATGTCAGTCTCCCTGGGCAACACCGAACATTACCAAACTTCAAATTGTCCCCAATGCATCCACTGGAGTGAGAGTGAGTGTGTGATAGTTAGAAATAAGAGCTACGGGAATGTGTGTGTGAATATGGCTTCTAATAAAAAAAAAAAAAAAAAAAAAAAAAAAAAGGCTCATCCAAGTACCAGCTTTACAGTGCTGTTTCTCTCCACACAGAAACACGGCACTGTAAAGCTGCATGTATGGCTTACAACTTGTTAAGGTTTTCAAAGTTGGCTTTTCTAATATTTGACTTTTTCCTGCCTCACCTTCATGCACATTATATCTTGTTGAATTAATAATCTTCCTGCTGACACAAGGGTGTGACAAACACAGCTTCAACAAATCATATCGGCTCGTGAAATCTCTGCTTGTGAGCAGCACAGCCACATGGTCAAACAGAATCTTTACCGTGTGGTTTGCATTTTATTGTCTTGTGATGTTTAAAAAGAAACCCCCTTTTAGTCAGCTTCCAAGGCAGAAAGCCCAGTGGCCGACTGAAGAAGATCAGTATTACATACGGAAGTGTTAGAGCAGGTGCTTGACGTGGCTCACCTTGGCAGGGCCAATGATCATGCCATTCCAGTGAGTTAGCATCATGTCGTCATCATCTGCAAGGCCCCAGCTCACTGTACCGTCTCCAACTCCCTTCTGACCTTCCTCCAGTTCCTCCAGCAGCCGAAAGCTGCGGGGAACTTTGACGCCTTTACAAACATAGACACACAAAACAAATGACAATTAGGCGACTTCTGTGCCATGACACGACGCAGGATAACCCACTGATTTCTTTTAGAAAGGAAAAAAATAAATTATACTGCTTAGCTTAGTTTCAATCAATCTGGTCAAATTTTTCAACACAACATAACCAGAATGAAGGAGAAACAAAACTACACTGATCTGAATAAAATTAAATGTAATCAAATACAGAAGCTCGACGCGTTGAGTAAACAGAGACAATTGCTTCATTTTGTTTGTAACGCTGTGTTTTCAAGCGCTTCTTCCGGAATGTTGTGTCTCCGGTGACTGAGCTTACAGCTAGCGCCGAGCAAAATACTCATCTAGCTACACATCAAGCTAGCTACGGGCGTCACCTCAACTATTACCACAAAAACGTCATAGTAGACCCTATAAATGCCACCTGGGATGAAAACTTGATTGTTTTCACTAGAGAGACCCCCGATGATTACAAAACGATATAGTGTGGGTGTTGCAGGCGGCAGAGTAACGCTCAGGGACCGTGGGCCAAATTAGCGAGTCCTTTAGCTAACTAACCAGCGTTAGTAACAGCATTTTCTTGCCACCAAAGTCCAGTTACAAACAAAATATCACTACAGCGATACGCTTAGGAACCGTTCATCTACTCTGGTGCTAAATGGGAAGCTGGGCATTTTCGCTCTAACTGCAAATCACGACAATATAGCACGTAAACTGTCGGTTTACCTTGTCCGGCGACTGCCATCTTTGTCACTGCTTTACGGAAGCGCGTACGTATGTTAAATATCGCTTGCGCATGCCCGCCCGAAAAATAATTGAAATGTATTATTATGATTATTATTGTTGTTATTATTGTTATTAATGTTATTATTTTACTCCTTACCTTAAAAAGCATCGACATAAACTAGCTTTCTAACACTGCCTCTTTAATAACTTGTTCACGACAAATATTTTTTAAGAACTAATCGACACTTTTATTTTATTTATTTTTATTTATTTGAAGGCCAGAACACGAGCTGAACTCACATTTGATTTGTCTTGGAACAATATAAATAATATTGGTACAATATCGGAATAGCTCACGCCACCGACACCGGTGTCTAATTCGTATGCGACATCGCCATCTACTGGTACAATATCGCCAATGTAAACTTGCGGAATAGTCTTAAGTTCACATTTTCTTGCCCCAGAACATCTTTAGAGCGGTTAGCACAGGATACCGTTCTTTATGAAAGGAGAGGGGAAAATGTGGTCCTATAATTCATAGCAACGGACCATTTATGAAAATGATCGACTCAACTGGCAAAGCTACATGTACACGGTGTTGTAATTTCATTTTCCACTTCAGACCATAATCTGCTAAAATATATTTAAATTTTCAACAACGGGCTGATGGACTATAGTTGAACATCACACAACCATAAATGTATATACACTCTCTAAATCAACATTATGACCTCGATTCATTGATTCACACTGGAACATATCCAGCTGGTAAATATGAAAAATAAAAAGATGCATTTAGTTTTATGGGTTGAGGGGTAGATATGGTTTAATTACTACAAATGATTGTGATGCCAGTGGCAGGGGGATTTACTCACAGTACGATATAATCTATATGCAAAGATCCAGCCGGTCACTTCATACCCAGTAAATTAGTATCTCAAAAAGCAGACCCAAAGAGAGTACATGAGGGAGAGGGTGGTGTAGGCCTACTAACTACAATAAGAAAAAGTAAGTGCATGTGTTTCTGTCTGAAAATAGCAAAACAATTCAGATCCGCGAGAGGAGGGTGAAGGAAAATGTTTTTAATATAAGTGACAAGTTTTCTGATGGAAATCACTTTGCAGTCTGTGTGACGTCATGAGGACTGAGACTCAAATACAGCACATGATTTATCCAGATACAGCTGCACTATTACCAACAAGTCCACCTTATCAACAATGAGTTTTAGGTCAGCACTGAGAAGCAACAACGGGAATCAAATACAACATTGAATAACAAAACTTCAGATATAAATCTCAAAGCCAAGGACCATCACAAAATCTAATCTTGAGTTATTATTTTAACATTTCTAACTTTACTTAAGAAAAAAACAAGTTTACAGTCTGGTACAAAAATAGTTTTGCTTTCCTTCTTCAACTCTGGAATAGTAAGGGTTTGGCCTCATAACTGACAGTTAATGCCAACAGCAATGGCTATAGCCAAGCTCAATGCTAGGCATCACTTCAGTGATTATAATTACTGAGCTGCACCTCTGACTCTTGGTGAGTGAAACTACAGTCAGTCATGTCTGATGAGGACATAGCATTAGCTTTAATGTACTGTGACAGTGTACAATGTACAACACTGTAACATTAAAGTTGTAACTTTAAAGCAGGACTTCACATTCAGCAGCATGGTATGTTGACTATGTGCATCATTTACACATAGTCTGTGATCACACCATCCAAAGGGATTATTACCAATGTTCCGAAAGTGACTGGCTGCTCCCGTACGGGATTGAACGATGCCACCTTATCCCATAGTCCAGCCAATATATACGCAGCTAATCCACATCGTTGACAGGCTATGACAGCGTCTTTATGCGCCAACACCGGTGATCGGCCACGCAAAACCAGAGTTATGATAAAAATATCTGCAATGTTTGGTTTTCTTCCTGAATACTATCGCTGTTTATATTTACTGCGGGAAGAAACGGTAAAAACAGCGTTTTATAAGGAAAACGCTCTAAAGCCTGTGAGCAAAAACAAAACCAAAAAACTCCACCCTTTCCTATTGGTGGAAAAATGTACCATGTGGACCAATCAAAAACTGATATGGCAGCATGGCCTTTAGTTGTTTAGGAAGGGGGGAAGTTTTAGGAGTGACAGCTGTGTTTTGAGATGTGAGAGATTTGCGAGGTTTAGCGCAAATCTTGTGTAGTTAGTGTGTAGTTAGTGTGTAGTGTAGTCAATAGTGTTGTTGTGTGTGTCAGAACAATGAGGCAACTGCTGAGTGTTACAGGTGTTACAGCAGTGATACATCTCCTGCTGTCAGGCCTGCAGGTATCAGGCTGTTGTTCTCCTTCATCTCATAGTGGACAGAAATTATTTTTTGGAGTGAACAAATAATTTGTGTGGCATCAGATTTGATGCAGAACAGCTGATTGTTCTGTAAATAGTTTGAAATGTTTATTTAATAAAAACGCCTTGGCTGCATTTTTAGGTAAACAGCTGCAAAAAACTTTGTTTGCATAACTCAGTTACTTTTTTGAAGAAGTAACTATATAATTAATTACCCAACATTGGTCATATATATATATATATATATATATATATATATATATATATATATATATATATATATATATATATATATTTATTTTTATTTTTATTTATTTATTTAGTTAACATGCTACACAGGTCATGAACAAGATTTTTTTACATTTTCATTGTAAGTGGGCTAAAGCAGTTAATTAAAAGTAGTCTAACATAAATGTAAATACTGTAATCAGATTATTTTAATAAACCATGTAGCTTGGATGCTGGCGTGACCACAGTGCACATGCCTGCTGTTTCTCACAGTGGTCCAAGGGACCGCTCAGGGAGTTTGTGTGTTCGCTCAGACACGTGAAAAATTAGAGGGAACATTGGTTATTACTTTTTCTGTTTTTTATTCAGTGCTTCACTGAATTTGAATACTTTTTACCAGCAAAATTGCAGTTGTTTAAGTGTTCATGGTTTACATTTCCAGAAAATCGTTGATAATACCATCTTCTTCTTTCTTAAATCGAGTCGAATTTGGTAGAATTGTGGTAAAGCCCAGTTGTTTACTGTAAAGGGTTGTGTACATCTTCATTTTCTTGTAGGCAGGTGCACAAGAGGAATTATCCCTAGGCAGACAGTAAAGGTGACGTTTTACCCGTTGCAGAAGTAAGGATGGAAACAGTGCATGTTCTTTCATGTAAAAGATTCAAGCCTGTAGGAGTTCACTCTCTCTTTCTCTCTCTCAGCTACTTATATTCTGAATTTTTGTTCCCATCAGTCACAATAGAGATGAGACTGGACAGCGAGTCACATATTTGGGTATGTAGTAATGAACATACTGGGGATGGGGGAAGGTTGTTCTCTGCTCCACGCCTACCCACACCTCCCCCAGTCATGCACTGCCTACCAGCCAGTCTCCCAATCAGTCCTCCATCCCCCATCATAGGCAGCCACCGAGCTCCTCTTTCCTCTCTAAGGACAAGTGGCTTTCAGAGCAGAGCCTGTGTGTGTGTGTGTGTGTGTGTGTGTGTGTGTGTGTGTGTGTGTGTGTGTGTGTGTGTGTGTGTGTGAAAGACACAGAGAGAGTAAAACTTGGAGATGAATGGCTCAGTGTTTTTCACACGGATGTGAATGCAATGTGTTGCTCTTGACCGACAGGCGTGCTCATTCACACTCTGCTTTCCCACTTTTCCATCTCATTTCTCTGTCATCCTGTTATGAATACAGGCTTGTGCTCGGAAACCTTCACACAGTCTACACAAATATCTACACAGACCAAAGTGTTAACTTAAAAGGTAACAGCAGTCCAACAATAACACACCGTTTTATGGTGCATTTAAACTAAACACTTCGTGGTCTGCAGGAGTACATTAGGACACGTTCCAACTTGTCTCAGCCCTTTTCTTTTACTTCATTTCTCTGTTGCTGAGGCACTGGCAGAATCCACTTTAGTCAAACAGTTTTCAGGACTTCTTTTTACCAAAGTGTTCTGTGAGTGGAATTTAAGGAAACAGTTGAATAAATTGGTGAGAAAGATAATAAATCATTAGTTTCACTGATTAGTTTCAGTGTGAAAATAGTGTAAATCTCATCCTATAGCCTTAATAACATGAGATCTCAACTAATCAGACCGCCTACTTTGGAGCAATGTGTCCACAGCATTTTCTTCCACCGTCATCAGGGAGTACTCAGATCCTTTACTTAATACCAGAAATATAGGAATACTGCTTTACACACAAAAGCCATGGCATTACCAGACCCATAACTACCAGCCAATAGACATCATATCATAGTGGAATTAAAAGCAGCACTACATGAAATGAAATAAAAGAAAGAATATTGAAATATGAAACAGAATAAAAGTTTAAGTCTGAATGAAATTCAATACAGAAACTAGAAGAACAAAAACAATAACTCATGCATAAAAACTGAAAAGTGGAATTAAAAGCTGTGCAAGAGTTATGTTTTTAAAAAGCACAACACAAAGAAGACCTTGTGGTAGAAAACATGTCTTTGGCTGTATGGAGAACAGAGCATCACAGCCCGAAGAGCTTAATCACCCCACAAAAGTCATTTGTAGCCTTCCCTAGTGCCATTTCTGACTGAAGCTTAGCCGGTTCAAGCAAAAGCTTTTTAACTAGGAGCAGCCAGCATGGAGTACATGTCCTGCTATAAATTAATCATATTTAAAATTGAACAATGAATTAATGACGAGTCTATCCATGGTCAGTTTAGTTAGAATGGAGTCTGATAGACATGTTGAAAGTTTGGAGGAAGGACTCGTGAAAGTTAGTTTGGAAAGGCTGTCTGTAGTCACTGAAGTTGCTGTGTTGAATGGTACAGTATGGTGGAAGCATTTAGCCCATATAGCTCTGAGGCTATGACAATTACTGGCATGTCAAGCCTTCTCACAGCACAAACTCCAAATGCCAACCTTCCACCAACATTCTACAATACACCAACATTTAATTAAATAAATATATACATACATTTGACCATTTTCATACAATTAAATATTTTAGATGAAATATTCTACACTTTACCCTTACACCTTAACATTTGCCCAAACACCCTGGAGAGGACACAGAAAAGACATGTGACACATTTGCCTAAGTTCTCCTAAATGGTAAACCTTATTTGCTCCCAGTGACAATTCTTTCCTTCTCACAGACAACCACTACACAGCTGTGCAGGACCTGGAACAAAGGCTACCTGCGAATTGTTAAAATACTCAATAAATATTCAATAAATAATTAAACCTCTTGTATGCAAATGTTATTGATGTGCAAATATTGCTTAACCCTCTGGGCTCTATCCTGGCCATTTGTGGCCACTTCACTTTTCTTTTTTCAACCATTTTCGTTCTGTTAATGCAAGTGGAATGAAACTTCCCAAAGGTGTGTATTTCTTTCAGATTTTTTAATTTTCAACATCAGCTCCTTAATAATATCAATAATATTCACTATACACCATATACACTATATCATGCAATTTAGGTAAAATTGCTTTCATTCTAAACTCAACACATGAAAATTGTAGTTTTTAATGTTTTTTTACCAAATTACATCATTTACCCATTTTTGGCCAAACAAGCGATTTCATGTAACATTCCTAGTTTCTAGTAGCGGCCTTTGATGGCTTACCACACTCCAATAGACCAAAATAATGAAACAATTTTGACATAGGTTTGATCTTAAGGATCTAATAGTTTGTGTTTGTGCATGACATTGCAGCACAAACATGTATTTGCAAGATAGACTGGAATAAATAATGATGCATTAAACATTACATAGGCTGCAGTGAATTTCTGTGGATGCAGGATATTGAGCTTTGAGGTTCCCAGTCAAACTCAGCTTTGAAGAACATGTTAAAAGCAGTTTTACTCTTGTATTTTTCATAAAAAGATACCATACCCAAAATATTAACTCTAAAAACAAAAACAAAAAAACCCCAATCACAGGACATTTTACAGAGTTCAAACCTGCAGCTGCAGCTGCAGCGCAAACAACAACAAACACAGTTTGTAAACGTGTCCTGGAGTTTCTGCAGGTGCAGACAGAGCTACTGCTGTAAGTAAGCCTAACAGCTTCCAGATCATTTATTCTGGCTGTATGGCAAGAAGGTCATCACTGCTTCAAGCACTGCCTATATGATCTGGTCAGAGAGCAAGGACAGCAGCAGTCATCTGTCCTTGAAGAAAAGTCATCTGCCCAAGATGAAGAAACTTCCTCTCCAGAAGATGAGGGGACAATCTCCAAAGAAGCTGACTGCATCACCACTGATGAAGAGTACTAGCCAGTGCCTGAATCCTCTTCTTTGGGGGAAGATTGGGGTTGGGGGGCATGGAGGTGGAGGCCGAGCAGCTGATGGAAAAGAACATACACTCAAAAAAATAACTCTTTAAATGAACATAAAAAAATCATGGAAAGAATTTCCACGTGATTAAATTGCTTTATTTTAGCATTATGCAATTCTGTTACTCCAACTTAATGCACTCAAGTTGGACCAACTTAATTAAAGATTGATGAATCAACGTATTTACTGCATTTTGATCCAATATATTTTAATAGTGTTGATCCAACTTAAAGAGTTTTGTTCCAACTCAATTCAGTAGGTTTTCTCCAACTAATTTACTAAATTTGGTCCCAGCTTAAGTTAATTGAGTTGAACCAACTCATACAAATTAAGTTATTCCAACACAAGTCTTTAATGCTAATAGAAAGCAATTTAATCACGTGGAAATTCTTTCCATGATTATTTTAAGTTCATTTAAAGAGTAATTTTTTGGAGCATTTAACAAAGTCTAGAGTCTGGTTAACATACATTTCACTATTACATCTAAAAGGTAAATAAAAATTTGTCATACACATCTTTTTGTTTTCTCCAATTTATTGAATTTATAGCAAATTTCACATAATGTATAAAGAATACATGAAATGCAAGTACAAGTTACATAACAGAAAAAAAGTAGTGGACAAAGTGGAAAGTTAACCTGTTAAAACAATTTTTTAACAACAATGAATGGCTGAAGCAGGTGATTTTCCGATGACCAATACAACTACTTTGAAGGTCAACAGATGCACTTTCAAAAAAGAAAATATCTGCAATTATTTTAGGTTCATGGTCCAGATACATGGTGTAGCTGTTGTAATGGGAACATTTCTCAACGAGAAAATAGTCTTTTGAGAACCTGTACTTTGTGTGCTGTTGGATAGTTCGTGTGCATCTAATTCCATAAGAATCTTGTGCAGGACCTCAAAGGTGTACCTGAGTTCCAGAGGGTAGCTCAGGTTCAGTGAATAGACCAGACCAAGCAACATTGTCACTGCAAAAACTACATTGCCCAACTCACCCATCACTTCCACCCCCTCTAGAACAATCACAACATCCTGAGGGTCATCGCCAGGCTCCGCACCCTCTGATCGAAAGACACAGATTCCAAAGACTGTCTCTGCTATGGCAGTGGCGATGCTTTTTATCAACTTCCTGTGACAATAAAACAAACAAAAAAAAGATAATGATTTCTCACTAATGTCCATTGCAAACAGTTTTAAAAGTAAATATCTGTTTTACATTAATGTAAAATACCTAAAAGCTTTATTCATTCAAGCCTTATAATAATGTAAATGTAATCAAAAATGACTGCCCGATATTTTTCCTGACTCATGAGAAGTTCATTCAATACCTCAACAATGTCCTGTCTTTCAAAATCTTGTGATAGGGGTGACTGTGGCACAGGAGGTAGAGCAAGTTGTCTACTGGTTTAATCCCTGGCTTCTCTAATCTGATACTAAAACTATCAATGGGTAACATACTGAACCCCAAGTTGCTCCTGATACATCCATTGAAGTGTAAATGTTACATAAAAATCTTGTATGAATGTGTGTATGAATGAGGTTATTATAATGATATTATAATAATGATAGTATAAAACACTCAAGAATGGTGTGTGTAGTATCCAGTGAGAAACATAAAGCTCTTACTTTTCCTATTTTAAAAGGTATTTTTTACAGCCACCGGTAATTTATAGGAAAACCCCATCCCCTGAAACTCTTTGTATGTAGTTCAAGCTTATCTTTGATCATCTCCTTAGTTAAGGATACAGGCAAGTTAACATACCAGGTAATTCTTCACCAGCTTCTCAGGATCTTCATTCAGGTACACGCAAAGACCTTTGGCGATGTATTCTCTTCTGATTTCAACAGCATCAGTCTTTATACACAGAGGGGGAAAAAAACAAATATATAGGGAAATCCATCTCAACGACCTAGCAGTGGGATTAAAGAACTTTTAGTTGAATTACCAGGAATTTGTGAGAAATACAGAGGCTATTGTTTTACAGTCTTAATCTTTTCAAATAGTATTTATGCATTTTAGACAAGTCTGTCATTTTAATATTGTTTTGTAATTTGTGTATTAATTTAATCATGCCATACCCCCAATTCAAGAAAGTTTAGATGATGTGTACATAAAATCAGAATGCAATGTTTTCTTGGTCTCAAAACTATATGTCACTTACAAATGAATATATTACATTTTTAACATGGGAATGTGATAATTTTTAAGAAAAATATTAGCTCACCATGAATTTGATGAACTGGCCTGCCAGCTCTCCAGACCTTTCACCACCTGATAAGATTAAACATTTATTATCTTTACAGGAGGGAACTGCAAGTCTCCAAGTTTATTAAGTAGAAAAATATTTAATTTCAAAAAAATTAAAAAACAGGAAAACATATCTGTTCATGTTTTGTCTTTCCTCCTCAATGTACTAAAAACACATAAATTGTTAAATAAACCACTGTCCATCAGTTGCAACTTACAAACTTACAAATTTCAACAACCCACACGTAAAATGTAAATTTATCACAACAGTCTCTGTGGTAGAGCCAAACTAGCTTATGTGCAGAGGTTAAGTTATAAACAATATCTATATTTGGAGTAGCTAAGTCTTTCATATTAGGCTATCGTGCTAGCATGACATTGTGCTATATTCTTGCACTAACGTGTTAGCTAGCTAGAATGGCATAAACAAACAGATATTTTTTTTAAAAAAAAACAAAAAAACAAATGTGAATAAATAGAACTGAAAAGAATCGACAAACTAATGATACCTTTGTGCAAAAAGTATTTTCATCAAGATGGATAAAGATAGATTCACTCTTACCTTTCCAAGATGACCGTGAAGCAAACCATGTGATTTCCTGCCTCTTGTTGTTTAGAATCTCACGTGATCTTGTGATATCGCGAGTCTTTAAGGCAGCTAACCACTCTTGTTAGATTTTATCATGTCATATCAACAAGAATAAATTTAAGAGGCGCTAAGTTGGTAAATTTCTTGTAGATCTTATATGATTTTATTACGTTCACCTTAGAAACATAAATTCATTGTGTTCAAATTACATGTTAGAGTCTTGTAAATGCAATAACCACCAAATTTCACTTTTTTGAGTGTAGGAGCATTTTCTGAGACCGAGGAGAGTGACTGAGTGGATCCCTCATGAAAGGAAAACCACTGAAGAGAGACTGCTCTACAATCCAGTGCCCACTGGTATCAAACCAGGGCTCAGCCTGTATGCAGTTTCATGCATTAGCAGCCTGAGATCTACTTTTGACTTTTTTTTATAACAAAGGAGATCTTTTAGCTGCTGTGCACCCTTACAAAGCTGCACGGGAGGCCAAGGTGTGAGGATTGGAGGATTATAGATGAAGTGGAGATGTGAGCCTAAACCAGAATAAAGCAATACATAGCATGTTGGATGACAACACTGGAAGTTCTCAGGAAGTAAAGAAGGGAAAGGGGTTCAGACTCCAACTGACGGAGGAGCTCCGAGGACAACGTCTTTCCTTTGGTCACCTTGGCAGAGGAACTCCTCAGATGAAAACTGGCACAGGGGAAACAACCCAGAGCTTCCTCCCCAGCTCCTCCAGTTGCAACAGAGGAAGATTTTGTTGTCTGTCTTTGGCTTCACCAAAACTACCACAGCGATATCCCACATGCCAAAGCAACGGAGGAATGTGCTTCTTTTGACAGCAACACACAAGGAACCAGCAGTCAGTGATGGGGAATAAAGGATGCGTGAAAGCAAGAAGCAATCCTGGACTACAATAGGCACAAATATTGCTTGGATAACTTAGAGGGTGTTGGCACCTCGAGTTGTAGAAGGAAAACTAACTGATGGCTGATGGCTCTTTTCTCCAATCTCCTGGATGTCTTGGGATACGATGCCTTTGTCCCACCGGAAACAACTTCACTGAAGTGGGGGAGTCCTCTACAACCTACAAATGAAGAGTGATGCTGGGAGAGCTGGGACACATGCTGGTGACCTCAACAACTGCAAGACACACTTGTCCCTGATTCTCAGCCACTTCTGCCATTGATCTCAAGATACATTAGTCTGAACCAGAGTGTGACCCACACCCCACCAACGAAATGAGAAGAAGGTGCAAAAGGCGCACCTCCAGGATTGTAACAGCAGCCCCTTGTACCAGGTGTAGAAAGTGTGCCTATAAAAACCACTCTACTGTGGTTAGTACATCTTGCTGCTAATGAGGATGCACACAGAAGAACACACATAGTGGAATATAAATTTTGATCATTTTATTGGTCATTTCAGTGGTTATTTGGTCATTAAATTGCTTTTCTGGCCAATAACACACCTTTTGTGATTTTCTTTTTGGTCATTTATCCCCTCCCCAAAGAAAAAAATAATAATAAAGTAAAAATAAATCATTATTACTGTTACTGACCTGCAATGATGACCTGCATCATTCATATGCTAAAAAATCTGAACTTTATTACTATTTTCCCCCAAAAGCGTAGTAATAATACATAATATTATTACTACGCTTTTCAAAGGGTATAATATCTGAATTTGAATTATGTTTTGGTTTTCATGACTAGGACCGGTGCTAATCTAAAAAATCAAGTCCAAAAAAGTGGAAATTATTCTTAATATATATTAATTTTATAGCATTTTGTAAACGTAAACAGGGGGTGGCCATTTTTGGCCACGAACAAGCTGAGAGGGAGTTTTTATGTTTTTGCTCTCCCTGCACAAAAATAACAATGCATTATAATCAATGTTGATGTGAATCAATTACATGCCCCAGACTCTACTATTAATAATACAAGAAATTCCAGTAGCAATGCAATTATAGAAAATTGCGAGATGTGATGTTGTCTTCCAGCTAGTGCAGTGGACAAACAAACTGGTGTTTAAAGGGTTAAAAATGTGAAAAGTAATAACTATTTTATATTTATGAAAAAAACTGAAGTTAGTTAAAAGCTTTATGCAGAAAAAATGGCAAAAAAACCCCCATAAAAGTAATAAAACCTAATCTGTTGGTGGACACTTTTGGCCACAAACAAGCTGAAAGGGTCGTGATTTTGAACAAACCCAGAGGGTTAAAGTGTGATGTTACATAAAGTGCTCCTAAAGTGCTGTACAAGTTATAATACAAGTAAGGGAGTACTCTTCCTTACAAGGATAACAAGGCTTTTTAAAATGGGGGAACAAACCTGAGAACGGCTTGGACCCAAGGGCACTGGATGTCTCTGGGCCACTCACCTGAAGGAGAGGTGCTTGATCAGTCATTGGTTGTGTTGTACATGCAAGCAGCCAGAGAAGGGTGATAGATTACAATAATGTTTAATATTTTTAATGTGCATGATATAAAGCTAAGAAGCTAAGACTATGAAGTGGCATGAAAAGAAAACAGGAACCCAACCCTATATTAATAAAATGTGGCTTCTATCTTCTCGAGAGATATTCTTGTGTAGACTATATGTAAATATACTTTCTTTGATGTTTCAGTGAGGTTTTGAGGATCTTTGCATAATCAAAAAGAAATAATTCAGTTATCTGAAATAGCAATGTCTAAAAAATATGATCTTATTTTTTTGCACTAATTTCATCTGTGCTGTAGTGTGTGCATCGCGTACAACTCTTTTGTGACACAAAAAGAGCTCCATGCTCTGGATGCAAATGTCCCTGATAAATATACATGATTATTATAATATGAGTGTACATAGTGAGAGCAGAACAGACTCTACTGTCTTGTATTAGAGCTCGGGGGGATTTAACAAGTGCCGTGGTGGGTGGGGCTGAGTGTGATCTTTGAAGTTTATCTAGCTTCAACCCTCATTACAGGAGAATTAAAAAGGGTAAGATAAAAGGCTTCTTTTCACAGGAGAAGACAAAGATTCAGAGAGAGACTCTCCTTGAGGATAAAAAGTGTGTGGAGCGGGTTTTGTGATCTCTGTGTGGTCTCTGTTGATCCGCAGTGTGACATGGCATCTCTAAACTGAACAGTGGATAAGAACTGCACCCTGAATAACACCACAGTCATCCCACACAACAAACAGTTCCAGTCACGCTGACTTAATGTGTTGTGAATGTTTGTTTCATGGTTCACTATAGTAAACAACTGCTGCTTGTTTGTTTTTTTTTTCAAACCAGTCAGCAAAAGATTATCTATTAATATTTCTGTATGTTGACTTTATGAATTCTCAGCAACATACATTTGCAATATTGAAAGAGTTATTCTGATGATTGTGTTTTTATCACATATTTGGCCCTTTGAGTCTCTCTGAATATATTTGATCTCAGATAGATTCCTGGGGCTGGAAAAATGGACGTCAGTTTTTCTTAAAGCAGGACTATTTGATGTAATAAAGTCTATGGTCACACTGGCAGATGTAGTCCATGCATGTTTCCTGTTGGCCAGAAGGGGTCTGCCATGCATCAGCCGGCTCTCTAGCAACTGATGCTGCATTCAGGAACTGGTGGAAGTACAGACTTTACACTATTGTTATTGCGTTCAATAAACTTTCCATCCTAACAGTCACTGGTTTTTGTACTACAAATATGAAAATGGAGTGAAAGTTATCTATTTAAATTCGCAGGTTGTGGTCTGGTGAACAACAAAAGACAAAACCACTCAAAATCTTTTAAGAAGCACATATTGGTGTTGGTCAAGTTACTTGAAAATAGTAATTAGTTACTAATTACTCATTACTTCTCCAAGAAAGTAACGACTTTACTGATGACTTATTTTCAAAAGTAATTAGTTACTTTATTACATAGTTACTTTTTAAAAACATGATACACAATCTGAATGCGTAATAAAGCAACAGACTTTTTCTATTTTGTCTGCAGCGGTCATGTCAGTGGGGGGATCCCGGGGTTTCTCTGTGAATTTCACATTCTCACTGTGCAGCTAAAGCTGGTCACTGCTATTTAACACAGATTACCTTACGTTCGCACGTGGTTATGTAAAATACGAGGAGCACTTGAAGGGAGCGTCATGTGTCCTCCCTTCGCCAGCCCCCTTTTTACGCCTGTGGAGAGCTGGGCGCTGAGCGAAGTATTCTCACTGTTGCTTACAGGGCGCATGTGGAGGCAGAGAGCTGCTGAATGAAACCAAGCAGAGAACCAGGGGAAACTTTTTTTTTTGGCTACATGGAGTAACCACGCTGTTTTTCATCAGTAAATTAGGTGTGTAAAGTTGTGAAAGTTGGACGCCTGACAGGAAATTTCCAAGCATGGACTGAGCGGCAGGAATATCGAGGAGGATTCGCTTTCTTGCCCGCTAATTTGTCTGCACAAGCACCGGCTGCGGAAAAATTGGATACTTTACTAAAACTTCGCTGTAAGGAGGAGTAAACCAGAGCTGAGTGACCGAAGAGTTGTACACAGAGCACGGTGAGTGTGGGTGAGGGCTGTGCTGTGAGTCTCTGAAAATCTGTCCCATTGAAATCAAACTGGGATTTTTTTCCCACTTGTTTTCCTCTAAGTGTTCAAACTTCTGCCTTGTGATCAGTAATGTCGGGGAAATGGGTGAAAACCTTTATTTACCAATATTTATGTGGATTTCACACAAATCCACACACACGTGCTCCTTATTGGTTATTTACAGACTTTTCGCTATTAGTGGTGGAGCAGTTGGAGCAGGTTGATGAGAGTTGGGTTAGCTAGCGTTGAAGTGAACTCACTCCGTAACGTCCTCCAGGAACCGCTGCTCCACTCCTTGCTTTTTATGGGACATTATGCGTCTTTTTTTATTTTATTTTATTACTTGAGTGCAAATATAATTTTTTTTTAAAAGTCACCCCCCTTTTATTTTTTTGTATCTGTTGAGTGTTCGGTCCGTTGATTTAAAAAAACAAAACAAAAACAAAAAAAACAGAATTTCTTTTTCATTGACGAAACAAATTTAGTTTTTCAAAATAAAATGTCAGAGTCAGTTTTGAGCCCAAACTAGCATAAAAATATTTAATCCCATCATAAGACAACAGTTTGTTCTCAACGCGAAAGTGTTGCCTGGAGAGGCTTTTAATCGGAAAACCAGAAGAGAGAGATCTTGTCCTCATCTATTAATGATATTCTTTAAAGGCAAAGGTCAGATCTGGGTCTGTGTTAGTTTGTAGCTGCTTGTGTAAAATGTCATTATGATATTAATATACACTCTGGTACAGGTGTCACGGGGGCTCTCCAAAAGAGGGACTGTGAGTGTGTGACCATGGATCATGCTCGGCCTGTCTTGTGTAGTGTCTTTTATTGCCTCATCACAGAGCTGAAGGTTTATTACGATCCTCCTAATTATAATGGCAATAATTGCTCATGTATTTCAGAGTGTTGCCAAGGCTGGGAGAACCATCATGAGCTGCTTGTTGCTGTTAGCATCTTGAAATAAAAAGTGACTGGCAGTCTTTCTTCAGGTTTTCAAGCAGCTAAATTGTGAAAGCCAGAGGCTGCAGCGATGCAGGGCGGTACAGCAAAACAACAACCAAACATGGACTTTAGTTCAGACTCTGGTGTAGTCCAGCTGACTGAGTCAAAGTTTTGTTTTTCTCTTTTTTCCCATCTGATAAAACTCGTCACTTCTTGCAGTCTTTGTATAGTTCTTTCATCATGTGTTGGTATTACAACAGCTAAAGTAGGGTCTGGCTGACTTAAGTGGGGCACGTATTTTCATTGTCCCTGAGTGAAATGCTGTTGACCAGCAAAACCAGTAGCTGACATGTTTTCTTGCTTGTACATGGATACAGTCAGTCAGCAGGAAACGGAGCTTTCTGGTCTTGTGAAATGAGCTTGTAAATGTCCTCATTATGGGGTCCTTATGGGGTATAAATGCTCGACCTCCAGCGGCCAAAAATGGAAGAAAATTGGAGTTTTAAAAAGGTGCAAGATAAATGAACAGCTATTTATTGTTGCAGTAATTTTAGTTTAGAATATGCACAGGAGAAAACTTTACATGAAAATATCAGTGCTTGGTTGCCATTTTCTTCAGATGTTTCATTCTAACAGTATAGTAGCAAGTGTGCTCTTACCTTTCTGTACCTACAGCTTTTTGACTTGATTTCTCGGTATAACTGAACAGGTCTCATGCATAACAGGACTGACTTAAGTAATAATTGGTAAGCGCCTTGAAAGATGTCAGCATTCAACAGCCAGGATTTGTAGCAACAGAGGTTGTTAAGTGCCTCTCTAATAAACCACACTCACCTCACAAACTCTCTCACAAGCAAGGTGCCAGAGGTCAAAAGGTGATGGGGGCTGGGTGTTGAATGCTCTCGTTTTGGCAAATGGAGGAGCATGTGGTGTCAAAACCAATATCCTCACAGCAAACCATTGTCAGGTGGTGTCATGAGCTGAAGTGAAGGCAAACACTGCCTTACGAGATAAAGGAACAGCTTTGTATCGGTTAGTGTCTGCTGTCATTCTTGTAATGAACAGGTGGGGAGAATTCAAGGCCGGATGAAGGTTTGATGAACTGTGGATGGCTGTTCACAGCAGCAGCTCATCAGTTTAGGCGTTGATGAAGCATCTGTGAATACTGTACGGAAAGTGTGACGTTTTCTCTAAAAGGTACCAAGTGGTTATTGTTGGGGTATGCCTGAAATCAGCAAATGTTTACAGGTTAAAGGAAGGCAGGGGGAAGGTGTAATTTTAGTTTAAAGATGGGATAAAGGGAGACATTTTCAGATCGTTTTCTCTTTGAAGTCTTGGTTGTGAAAAATGTAGAAAAAGAGGAGGAAGTTTATACTCGGCCTCCTTTGTCACCTCTGTATTGCCAGCCTTGTCACAGCTTGAAGGTTAAGCCTAGATTATACTCTGCTGGAAACCTGTTGGCCGAGTCGTCCTTCCTGTTACACTTTTTTGACATCCGCTTGAAGTCTGACGCCTGGTCAGCATAGTGGATGCATTGTAATGTAAATTGTCTGCACCGTTTGGAAAAAATAATAAATAAAGGAAAAACCACCACGCTCACGGACATCGTTGCAGGTTGCATTGACCCAACCTATAGTTAATTTTCTTGGGTAGTGCACGTCAGGTTGAGTGGAGGGTTAAGAGGGGTTTCCAGCTACGGTCGAAGGGACAACGTAGATTTCCCACTGAAGTCAACTGTAAGCACAAAAGTAGTCTAGCCAGTTTTTCCCCTGGACATTTTAAGTGAAAAATAACTGCTTAACACTTTAACAGTGGCTAAAGTAACCTTGTAAAATATTTCTGACTGGGATTGTAGGTGAAGCTTTTAATAATCTGCTTAAAGTTTTGGTTTTCCACTTGTGTATCAGTAATTTCCATCTACCGTTTGCTCTTCCTGTCGTGTGGAGTGGAACTAGCGATTATTCCAGTGATGCTCATTTGAGTCAGTCATTTTGGTCACACATCACCACCTGCTAGTATCTTCTCCTTTGTAACCTGGTTGTATTTGATGGCGTATTTTTGCCTGAAGTGGTGAAACATATTTATGGCTTCCACCTTCAGCGGGAACAGTTTTCTCACATAGTTTGCAGACTACAGTGCTTTGTTGGAGGCTCTCTTTTAGGTACTGAATTGTGATTAGAGGCTGACACAGGGCTCTCAGGCATGTAGGCATGATATGGCACAGCTCTAGTTTTTATTGCAGATGACAGGAAAGGACAACTCTCAGCCAGTCTGGTCACCTCAATAGCGATCAGAGTAGAAATTATTTGTAATGGCAGCAAGATATGAACACTCATCTTGTCTGGCGGGGGTCGGGGGCTCCTCCACTCCAGTGGCCAGATTAAATACTCAATTTAATTATGTCACTGAGCATTAAGTCAATAACCTTATCGGAGTGGTCCGGCTGTTTAATGGAGCTTTGTGGGCCAACAGATGCACCAAGATTAAGGACTATATGCTGGTGTTGCAAACCCTGAGAGGAGGGATAAAAGACAGACATGGAATCTGATACATGAGCCCCTACTGCGCGGTGCCATACGTTTCACCACAGACTGATGCAAATCAATTGAAGAGATCCCGTAGTGTTACAGCTAGGGTTATTTATATAAGGTTGAATCAGAAGTTGATAATAAAAATTACTATTACATTAGATACTCATTTGCAACAGTATTGATACCAAGAATGCCGTCTTTGCCTCCTCCGGCTGTCACACAACGTTACCCAGCAGACACCAACACTGTCTGCTGGGTAACTGGTCAAAAATGCCGGGATACTAATTCATTATTATCAGGTATTCTAACAACTTCCTAAAAAGCCTCCAGTTGATCAAAAATGGTGCAGCAAGAGTACCAACAGGGACTAGAAAGAGAGCAGATTTCTCCCATATTAGTTTCTCTTCATTGACTCCCTGTTAAATCCAGAATCTAGTTTAAAATACCTCTCCTCACATACAAGGTCTTGAAAAATCAGACCCCATCTCATCTCAAAGACCTCATGGGGCCATGTCATCACCAATAGAGCTATTTACTCTCGAACCGCTGGCTTACTTTTGACTCCTTGGATGTTTAAAGGTAGAGTGGGAGGCAGAGTGTTCAGCTTCCAGAACCTGAGAGCTGGTCCTCCTGTGAAACCAGCTGTTTGGATTTGGGAGACAGTCTCTGTGCTTAAGATTAGGCTTAAAACGTTCCTTTTTGATAAAGCTTACAGGCTGATGAGTCTGTGACCTTTAGTTACGCTGTAATAGGCCCAGTCTGCTGGGGGCTGCCCATAAAGCCTCCTATGTATTTATGCAACACTACACATTTGATCATTGTTTATTATTACTCTGTGTCGCTCTTCCACGGTGTCTACCTCCCCTCACCCCAATGATGTTTCAAGCTTACTCTGTTGCGCCGTGATTTTTGACATCGCATTCTGCGGCACGTGGCACAATATTTCCGACGCTTGGGCTAGGCATGCACTTCTCGATTTTTGTAACCTAGTTTAACCTACCAGCATTTTAACGATGGTTATGGCGGACATTAATTCGAAGCCCCAAACTGGACAGTTTGTGCTCTACTGTACACATTATCTGGCTCTGAAAAGCCTTTTTTGGTGACTGAGGAGCGCCTCTGGATTTAATTAGACAGACGAGTTTGTTCATTATTCAGATATGTAAATGGAGACCCAGATACAGGCAGTGCTATGGAATGTAAAATGGATTTGATAGTCAAAAGCCCTTTGAAGCAGCAAGTGAAGTGCTCTGTAGTTACGTGGATTATTAACTTATTACAATGGGCTGTGTGCTTCCACCCCTTGCTCTTTGGCGTGTGCGTGTATGTGCTTACAGTTGCTCCCTCTTGAATGAGGCTAGTGTGTTTGCACAAGGTCAGTCTCAAAGCAGGAGTACACGTGACACGGTGGTTTGCCCAAACACAGTCTACCTCCTGAGTTGCAGTGAGGTAACTGAAAACTACAACCGAACTCTTGTGCTGCCTGACATCACAGACGTACGAGGGGATTCATGTCGAACATTGAGCTAAAAATGAAAAGGTCTCATGTTGGTTTGATATAGTAGTTTAGTGTTGGCTGTTGTTGTGATTTGGTGCTATGCAAATAAAACTCAATTGGTTAAAGAATATTGAAATGAATCAAGTGAAGTTTACTGTTTACGTGAGATGGCAGCAGATTTAAAATGTGCATATTCACTGTCAGATCTGGATCAGCTTTTACAGGAATTTTGCAGCTGCATTACACATTTAGTTCCCAATTGCAATGCAGAATATTCTTTTATTACTAATTCTGAATGAAAGCTGCTTCTTTGTGACAAATACAGAAGTAAAGATTGGTCTGCATTTACTTCCTGTTCATGTTTGTACACTGTGTGGCACCATTTATGATTTTGCTGCTAAACGTGTGACCCGATGGTGACGGCTACAGGCACTATGGTACAAACAAAACCTGGTTTGTCTCTGTCTGCCTCAGGCTCTATTCACACCATATTCTCACAGCAGTTTTCTTTACTAATCTGATAAAACAACGTTGTAATAATGGAGCTAACCCATAAACACAGCTCTGTCTGAATTGTGGGGAAAGTGATGCCATACTTTAATTCATGCCGTAACTCTGCAGTTTCATCCATCTCTTCCTCTCCATTCATTGCTCCTAACTCAGCACTCAACACTTTCTGCAGCTCTCATTTGTTTCAGCATCCTGTCATTCTGCGCTGAAGCAGCCGTTTGTAGAAGGCCCTGAAAGAACGAGGCCCTGCTGTGCGATAGGTTGACATGGATGAGAAGAGCTTTGTCAGTGTACTCACAAAGAGAAGATATGACCTCTGCCTTTACCTGAACCACGCAATCTCACACTTGGCCTTTGTTCTTGTACCTTCGTGAGGTCCAAAGTATGGAAGAATTTTTTTTTTTTTTTTTTTTTAAGGCCTAACCTAACCTGGGCTTTAATCCTGCAATCAAAGTCTGGTTGTAATAGACCCTAATTATAAACCCACATCAATGTAGACACAAGATAAGAGGCTTTTTAGGAAACTGCAAAAACTACACACAGTTTCCTTGTCTGGAAACTGTGTGTAGTTCTGGGTGTTGTTTAAAGTCATATTGGTATGTGAGCCAAAATGGACCTGAGGCAAAGTAAACATGCCAGAATGAAAGATGCTCACATTTCTTTTGTGCTGTCTTTACTAGAGATGGCACGATACCACTTTTTTATGACCGATACCGATATCATAAATTTGGATATCTGCCGATACCGATATGAATCCGATATAGTGTTTTTTAATCAACAAAACTGTTTTTTAAATATCTTGCTGCATTTTGTATAAGTTCATACTCAAGTTTAAAACAACAACTACACTAAAGCTATTCTGTTATACCTGTATGCAAAAAAAAAAAATTTCATAGTTCAGCAATACTGATCAATCTAATAAACTTGAACCTACACCATCCTCCCTATAAGATAAGATAAGATAACCTTTATTAGTCCCACACGTGGGAAATTTGTTTTGTCACAGCAGGAAGTGGACAGTGCAAAAGTTATGACGCAAAAATTTCTATTCTGGTATTTTAAAGAGTACTTAGCATAAATATTAAGCAACCTAACTAATAGGGTTCCAACTCCCAGCAACAACAAAAATAAATAAATAAAAAATAGGGAACCACCCCTCACGCGCCACCTCATGATGCTTAATCGACGTAATCAACCTTAATTTGATGCAGTGTGAAAAAAAAGGCACAGAAATCAATTATTTTTCAAGAAATATTAAATAGATTCAACATCTTTCTTCAACAAAATTGCAGACTGCACAGATGGTACCTTCCCAAAGGAAAAAGTACTATAGCTTACTAGGGTATATATTAGACTTAATAGTTACTATATACAGTAATTGACTTCTATTCATTTTACATCAAATTAAAACTTTGGGTGTCAGATAATTATTTATTAAAAGCTCGACATTTTAAATGAGAATAAGAAAGAAAAGTATGTCTTTGTGCCCCCTTTTCCCTGTTAATGCCCTATCGGCCCCCCTGGCTAAACTTTGCTAGATCCGCCCCTGCACAGTTACCAGCGTCAGCTACGTAGAAAAAGATCCTCGAGTAGAAAGTAATATTAAATACATTCTAACAATAGCTGATCAAGCTTAAACGTGCTGCTGTTGTTCAGTCGCTGGTTTCCTCTTTCTGGTGCAAAGTGGGCCAAAAGCAAACTAGAGACACGGACTCGCGACAGAAAAGCCGATCAGCTGATCGTTAAGCAGTTTCATGATTGAAGTAGCAGCAAGAAGAGGCAGTCGCTTGTTAAGCTTAACGCAGGAATGCTTTACAAACATTCAGAGATGGACTTACACGCTTGCTTTACTTCTCTCGGGGATAACTTTGTCGGAGATGAAATGCCTGGTTGCTAGCGAAGCTCCAAATGCTATCCAGACCACCGACAGGTCCCGCATGCCACAGCCGCTCTATCACGTGATGCATACTGCTCCGACGTGCTAACGTTCTGAGGTGAGTTACGGCGTGTTGCAAGTTTTGTGAGGTGCTTTCGTGATATTTAATGGATCGGATTACATTTTTTATTTTTCTCCGATATCCGATCCAGTAATTTAGGTCAGTATCGGACCGATACCGATACGTAATATCGGATCGGTCCATCTCTAGTCTTTACACAACTGGAGATGGAGATGCATGATATCCAATGTGTTCAAGATTTATTTATATTCATTACCCAGTCACTGTTGTTCTGTAACATGACATCAGCCACTTTGGATTCAGTGGAAGTCTCACTGTTAAGGTTTTGGCTGCCACCATGCCAGACGGTAACACATCACTATACCACAGTGAGCTTTGCTGGCAGAACTGACTAATAAAATTGTAGAAATTTAAAAAACAAACAAACTATAAACTTAATACTGTTACACAAAGTACAATTGTGGTTATGAAATCACAAAACCAAAGAATATGGTGACAGAATAAGAACTTTACTGTGAAAATGACAGGATTGAAATATAGAGCAGCAGCACAACATTTAATTGGTCTTCAGGCATGTATCATTAGGTATCTGTAATCAGTATGTGAGGGTAAATAATTATGCCACAATGGACATTAACATGCAGTGTGTTTAAAAACAATTTGGCTTTCACTGGAAACAGAACCTGAGATAATTGTTGCACGTTATGTTCCTGCAGTGAAAAAGATTTGGCAGCATGGTGTTAAATTCCCCGCGACCCTGAAAAGGATAAGCGGTAGCGAATGGATGGATGGATGGATGGTGTTAAATTCCAGGTATCCTGCAGCTGCAGGAGTATATGAACATGCCACATGCATACTCGTAATTTTTTATTTCTTTATTTTTTTGTTAAATTCACTTTGCATGCTTTGGCTGAAAACTGATCCAGAACTCAACTCAAAATGAAACTGAGGCTTTTTGTTTCTGGCTTTTTGTGGCTGAAGTTACCTGGTCGTTCCTCTGCATGCTCCACAGAAATGCAAGAAAACTTTTTTTACTTTCCTTTTTTTGTCTCGCTTGCAGATAATTTCTGCTTTTTGGTCTCTGCAGCTTTAAAAATGGTGTTCTGCATTCCCCACGCTTTTCTTTCTCTTCATAAAGAGAACGTGGCCATGCCTTCTTTTTGTTTCTTTTGTTGAAGAGGAGGCTGAAAAGACCGGCCAACCAGACAGGAGATTGTAAGGAAAGGGTGGGAGCTTAGAGACACGTAGGCATACCTCGAGGAGAGGGGGGGAGAGCGAGAGCGAGAGGGGGGGCGGGTGTCTCTTCCGTTCTCTTGTTTGTTAGCTGGAAAACAGCTGGTGTTTTGGCTGTAGACTCAGAGAAACGACAGGTGAGTGGGTGTGGTGGAAGAGGGAGTGTCCTCCATCTGGAAGATAACCTTGTGAGTCCAGGCTTTCATATTGAGAAAACTGCTTTTGAAAACTTTTTGAGCATACATGACTGTTTTCATGTTGAAATGTGGTGATTTAGTAGCAGATTAAGGGGATGGCAATTAGAAATCTCCTAAGTTTTTCTGTATTGTCCCTTGCATTGCTTAGCTGCAGTCAGGTGGCCATTCATCCTGAATTGTGATTTGAAGGGAGAAGAATTTAATATAATCCACATGACATCAGTCAGCTTTGGTTTTTGGCTCCAGAGGCAACAATATGAGAAGCATCTGCTGTGATGACACTATCTGGGTTTCTTTTCTTACTCTGTGTGTGTCTGTGTGTGTGTCTGTCTGTCTGTGTGTGTGTGTGTGTCTTTTCATGACACACAGACAAGCATGAAAAGCAGCATTTTGAAATGCCGACAGTCAACTGTTGCCAAGTGGCAACCATGGAGGCTGCTGGAGAACAGTGAACGCTCAGTTTCCCTAGAAACACCCTTTTTCCCCTCCCCTAAATGGACTCCCCCCCCCCCCCCCCCCTCTTTAAGTCCCATTATACCCCCTGGGGGGGGAGTCCTGGGAAAACGAGGTTGCTATGGTAGGCCAAAGCTGAATGTTGGACAGGCATGTTAAAAGTTCAGGCCCCTGGCAAGCTGCTGCTGGACTCAGGTACAAAACTGGAAAACCTGAACTTCTACCTTTTTTAAATCTTCAAGGCTAACAAAGTAGGGTCTGCAACAAGCATTTAATTCATTATGAATTTCTTAAGAAATTCTGGTCTCAGAAGAGTAGTATTAATTTAAGTACTTGGGTACTTAATGTCTGTCAACTAAAGATTTTCCTAGTATTCCCAGGCTGTTTTCACATATGACCTTAGATTTTGGGAGTACCTAATTGGAATATTTTTATCAGTCATCTTTTCCCATTACTACTCTACATGTGGATGCACAAATAGAACTGTGGTAATGATTGTATCCAGCAAGGATACTGTTAATGTCAGATTGAATGACCATGCTAAGTGGCTGACATTGGACTCTTTGTATGTTGCAAAGCTGTGGATAAACCTGATGAATGATAAGTGAATGTTTGCCTGCAGAAAGTACTTTTGACTTTCTTGCCCTCCTGCAATGATCCCACACCTGAGGAATGTGCTATAAAGCAGGATTAGCATGTTAGCACGCTATGTCAAGCTTAAAGTCAGACTTGAAAGTTGCTCTCTTTCTACCTGGCTATATTACCATGGAGACTTGGTCTAAATTTCGGTTTAAAATTGTCTAGAAGCGCCACGTGTTTACTGATTTTTACTGACAGCATGTTTTAAGTGCGATACAGATTTTCTGTTAGAGATTTTATATGTGCAAGTTATTAAGCCGTACCTTACTAAAACCACTGAACAAAGCGCAAACGGTCTACACATTGTCATAGAAATGATGACATTGTACATTAGTCATTTTAGTGTACAAATGTTTCTATATTTGTTTGGTTTTACACTGCTGGAATTGAAGTAAGTAGAAGACGGGACACCATCAGGAGTATCTGTGCAATCAATAAAAAGTTTTGTTTGATCTTCCAAAAAGCTAAAGTTTCTCACCATGTGCAATAATAACCCCACAGTGAGAAATGTGCAATATCTGTAATATAATTAGATTCTCCTTGTGTGCCACCCTCTTGTAAAAGAGGTATAATTTATAATTCACAATTTATATTAGTATTGTCATGTTTTAGTTTTGTCTATTCTTCTAACATGCTTACTATGACTGAGAGCTCTGCAAATGTCTTGTATATATCTTGTATCAAGATAATATCTTGAATTAAAATGTTTATTGTATTACTCTGTCTGTTAGATCACCAGATTAATAATTTCAATTCAATGATTTATCAGTTTCTTGTTGCATTTTACTTGTATAGTTCACTTTTTTTATTTTTAATCACCATTTTGTCATAATGTCTGTGACTGGACTGAGTCGCATTCCCACGGTTCACTTTGTGTGCAAGAAGAGTCATATTACCTGTGAAATGCCTCTTTTTGTGTGAGCACACACAGAGCCTGAAGCAGAAAGTTACCCGGTATTTCTAACAGTGGTCTTAGGTTTTGTTGAGCCAGCTAAGGCTTGTTTTAGGTTTGAGCAGATGTAGCGTGAACTAGAGCAGGGTGATATGGCCAAAAATATTTATCACGATATATATTTGAAAATTTGCGATAACGATATAACTGACGATATAATTGATGCGAGACAAAATACAACTCCACAACATTACTAGCGCAAAAAGACAACCTTCCATTAATTTTCACTTAAACAAGAAGCTGGTTTTTATGTACATTAAAGCTTTATAAAATGTAACAGTGCAAATGCAAATTCCTTGCTGAAAGTTTAACCAAAAGGCATTTCCAGTAGAAATGGGCTGACATATCCTGAGCATAACCATGTATAATATCCACTGAAGTTAAAAAGAGGTGCTTTGCAACATTAAACTGCAGTGTGCAGTACGTATTTTTCGGACCATAAGGTGCACGGGATTATAAGGCACATTAAGCGAAACAAAGCAGTCAGATAAATCAAACTTTATTAAACTCATTCTTCTTGCTTCCTCCACTTCTGTACCATTGATTCATTAATGTTGAATTCTCTGGCAGCTGTTCTATTCCCATGTTGTTGCAGTATATTAATGACTAACCTCGTATTGTGGATGGATTATCTCAGTTGTTCTCCTGACTGAAGTTTGGTCCGTTTACAGCATCCTGCCATGCGATTGCATTTGTCTCTAACCATGAAGAACCTTCACGTTAACTTTTATAAGTGGAAAAGTGTTAGTGTTCGTCCTCCAGCTTCACTGTTTATGTTATGCTAACATAGCTGTGTCGCTAGCGATCACGTAGCACATCATTATATACCAGCTAGCCCAACTTCAGTAACCCTACAAACGTCACTGCTGTTTAGTTTCCTGTCTTCATTTATGTTGGAAGTGATAGCAGAGCTGTACGTTTGATTTTTTTCAGAAATCTCTCAGTCAGAACATGCAATATCATGCTTAGGTAACTAGCGAAACTAGCGAGCTAACTTCCGCTAGCTTCCTGCTAACTTCTAACTCCGTTAAATGTAATAACTTTTGTTTTCATGGATGCCTGGAAGTTAAACTTTATAGTTACACCTGGTAAAGCAGCAATGCTGATCGTTTTATTAAAGATGAAAGAATTTAGACAGTTTTTAACTCTAAGTGATGCTGCAGTGTTGTTTGACCTGAAGCATACAGAGTTTAGGACCCAGATTACTCCCAGATTTAAGAGCATCTTAGTCCGACAAATACGACAATAACGACGGCCGCTTGCATGTTCTGCAAAAAAATGTGCTTTGTTGTGTATCTGACGGACAAACACCAAACCAGTTCCACATCACTGAAGTTGCACCATTTTTACAAACCAATTCTGGTTCATCTGTTTCACTCAACAATCGGCCATGTGCGTATGAAAACAAAGGCACTGCGCATGCGTGTTTTACTCCCATTCTATCGCGATATTTCATTTTCCTATCGTTGCCTAACATTATACCGGTATTACCGTGAACGGTATAATATGGCCCAGCCCTAGCGTGAACACAGTCTGCAGGCAGTTTGAAGGCAGTATCTGCAGTGTATTTGTTGTCAATATAGCAGATTACAGATTATGTCTGCCAGTTTGTTGGCTACCCTTTATCATCAGCACAGAACATACAAAGAGCTAAAGTGAAACCAAGTATTGAAAACAAAAGTATCCATTGCAGCTACTATCAGTCTTTTTCATGCTGCATTATTATTTTAGATTTTTTTTTTTTCTTCTATTCTGGTCCAGTTTGTTAATCAGCATTTGAGTGATCATCCGCATCCAGCAATTTGCAGTTGAATTTTGGAGGACTGCACAGGAGCACGATTGCCATGGGTGAAAACCCTGCTCTGTTCACTGTCCAAGTTGAAGTCTGTATGCAGACAAACATGCACTGTATTGCCAAAAGTATTCACTTGTCTGTCTTCACACACACATAAACTGGAGCTACATCCCATTCTTAATCCATAGGGTTTACTATGATGTCAGCCCACCCTTTGCGGCGGTAACAGCTTCAACATTTCTGGGAAAGCTTCCTACAAGGTTTAGGGACATTTATGGGAATTTTTGACCATTCATCCAGAAGTGCATTTGTTAGTTCAGACACTGTTGTTGTCGAGAAGGCCTGGCTCGCAGTCTCTACTCTAATTCATCACAAAGGTAGAGTCAGGCCAGTCAAGTTCTTCCACACCAAACTCGCTCATCCATTTCTTTATGGACATACTGGTGCACAGTCATGTTAGAACAGGAAGGGGACATTCCCAAACTGTTCCCACAAAGTTTGCAGCATGAAATTGTCCAAAATGGCTTCCCATGCTGAAGCATTAAGAGTTCCTTTCACTGGAACTAAAGGACTGAGGCCAACTCCTAAAAAAACCATCACCCTAAACCCCCCTCCACCAAACTCTGCTCTGTTATTATATATGGCCTACTGCTTAGTGGCTGAGTTGCTGTTGTTTCTATTGCATCCTTTTTGTTAGAATACTACTAACAGTTGACTGGAATATTTAGTAGCAAGGAAATTTCATGACTGGAATTGCTGTACAGGTGGTATCCATCCACACTGAACTCCTGAGAGCGACCGATTCTTTCACAGATGTTTGTAGAACAGTCTGGAAGTGATTGAAACACCTGAATTCAGTGATTTGGATGGATGAGTGAATACATTTGGCAATATAAGAATTTTGTGGGACCTTAAAGAAAGCTTCACTGTGTTGAACTTTCTTATATATATGTATAAGGTGTATATTCGCTTTCTAAGTTTGGGATAATGAACAACCGACCAATGAAAAGTAAAATCCTCATTGACGGTTTGGTTGACTGCTAGCAGCAACCCTACTTAATGCTAATGCTATCTCGGCTACCCTTAGCAACGAGGCCCACATCTGTAAAGCTGTGAAGCTGAATGATTCAAATGCCCATGTGCTCTTGTTATCTTTGCTCTTGTTGGCAGCAGGAGCTACTGGTGCGCTTACGATATCCTGCTGCTCGTCATGTGCAGAAAGTAAATGTGTTGTCCCAGCACAGCAGTATTTTTACAAGCTGCCTATCATGTGTCTTCTTACCATGACACTTCCTGTTAGTTCATACTCCCTTAGAGGTCATGGGTCGTGGGGCTCTGCTACCCTTGCACTGATATAATCCTCCCTCAGCAGGGCTTTGTTTTAACAAAGCAGGGGACTGAGGTTAAAATGTTTGCAATAAGATGTAACTGCATCTGTGTGTGAGTGTGAACTCCGTGTGAGCCCACAATGTTTCCTTGCAGCCTTTGCTGTTAGATGAGCTGAAGTGTAGCAGTATACTGGCCTAAGTGTAGCTCTTCACTGTGTTGTTTGACTTAAAGGATATCTAATTCAATGTGAACCTTTGATTTTGTTCATTTTGTGAACAGCGTCTGCATGTGTGGGCTGGTATAACATCTGTAAAGCAGCAGCTTGCGTCACAAAATACTGGACCTCTCATGTTTTTAATGGAGGGGATCTTTCCCCCCTTGCTTACCAGGAATAATGTTTCCCCCTTGGTAGTTTTAATCTGGCTCCAAATGAACCAGGCCTTTGTTAGCTCCTTGAAGGGGTTTGTGTGTTGGTGAGTTTGTGGGATTATTTATTTATTTATTTATTTATTTATTTTTTAAGCCACACCATTCAAGTTCATGTAACTTAACAGCAGCTCACGACTAATATTGTTATTCCCTGGGTGGTGTACAGCTGGGTATATATGTATTTGGACTCTGGTACAACTTTTTAAAATGTTGCCTCTGTGCGTAACTACAACGGATTTTAAATCAAACAATATGTGATTGCAGTGTATGCTGATAGCTTCAGTTAACAAATAGCATCAATATTTATAAATGGCTGTTTTCATATTGTGAAAATGGAGCAAACAGTGAAATTGAGTAACTCTAATTATCTAAAGATTTATGTCCAGTGTGTCTCCAACTAACTGCTGCAAACCTTCTGCCTTTGTGCCTTTATCTTTGAAAGTAACAAGCATTCCCTTGTTACTTTTTTTTAAATAGTGCATCCATTTACTGTGTTTGGCTTAAAAAGATTAAATTGAGCCTTAGGGAATGACCTGGTCAATGCTCAAATTTGAATCCTATGTAAATGTTGTGAAATGATTTGTATACAAGAAAACTCTTAAAATGTCTTGCACCTGCTGCACCTGCTGGAATTTTGAATGAAAAAGTAGCTAAAAAGAACTAATAAGCCAGCATTGAAGGATGATGGTAATTTTTTTCCAAACACATAAAATAAGTTGCGTCCTGCATGATCGGCTAAGTAGTCGCTTGTACCAGGATGGTCCTAACTCCATCCATGAGGAATGACAGGCTATAAAGTGATGTAACTGATGATGATGTGAGTAAATATCGCAACTTTGTCAGCATTAGTTTCATTTAGGGAAAAATTCTATCCTAAATGTATTTCTTGAACGTTATTTTCAGTTTGTATTTTCTTCCTCCTGTGCTGCCCTGTAAACAGGCAGGACTATCTCAGGCCCAACAGGGCATTAACATTCCTTCCACTCAAATGTCAGCCCAAGTCCTGAGACCACGAAGCTTCTGCCTGATAAAACTGAAGTCCCTCAGAGCTGCTAGAGATGTTTATGAGCTTTTGTGAACATTAAAAAGCAACATATGTTTATTATGCTGATCTGTTTTCTTACAGAAAATTCATTGGTTGAAAAGAGTCATTGGTTAAAGAGAAATAATGGGATTTAAAAAGTTTCCTTTGCAAATTGCAGACATTGGAAAGACTGTAGTGTGTAGTGATACACAAACCGGGTAGAATAATACAATGGTGACTACTGGAAAATAGAAATATTGATGCTGTTGCAATAAAATTAAAAATGCTTTGTGATGGACCATTATTTGCCGGAAACCTTAAAGTGTACCCAGTTTGGCTTCCCCTCATTTAGTTGGTGTGTGTGTGCAGGCAAAGAGCTGGGCTGTGAAGTGTAGGTGGTTTACAACAAGTGTTCTTCAGCAGCAGCGATTATCAGCGGAGAAGCTATAAAAGTTTTATAGCACTAACTACCCCTCCTGTTTCAACTTTGTTGTTTTACAGCAACACATTAGACATTTGTTTCTATTTGAGTAGCTGACAGTTGTTAGTCATCATGTGCCCTTTGCTTACAATGAGCTTGTGTTACACTGATTTAGGTCCTGGCAGTGAGCATGCAGTTGGATCTAAAATGGATTGCATGTTATCGGGTTTGTTCTTATAGATACCTATGCGTATTCTGGCTCACACTACAGATTTCCATGACTTGGCTACTTACTACTAGAGTTTGCAAAGCTACTCTGGTAGCATGCAAAAATAAACTGGAGCTGAAAGTCAGTGCAGTAGAGATGACTATTAGCTATCAGGGATACTGGCTGTCACTGGCCAACAGTAGAAAAAACAGAGCATTTAGAGCAGAACAAAGCCTGTTTGTTTGTTTTTGCCTCATGTGGGTTACTTGTACATTAACTAATTAATTGAATTGTTTAATTATTTGTCATTATTTGAAACCTTGGCAATGTTTCATGTCAGTGCTCACCATTGTAACACCATGTATATATGAAAACAAAGGAAAACTATAAGTCTTCTTTAGTATTTACATTGATTACTTGCTTCCAAACTGAGTGACTTAATGCTGTTTAGCAATGTAGTCCCACTAAATAATAAATAAAAACTAGATAAAACTTAAATGCTTCCTAAAAAAGTCTCAAACTCTTGGCCTAAAGGCCTGGATAACCCAGGATGCTATCCGGCTACAGTGAGGCTGTCCTCATGGCCCTTATCGATTAAACGAGTTCCCTGTGCTGCCTGCTGATCGTAGACAACAAATTGATTACTATAATGGCCTCATGACCCGATGCCCTGCGCTGGTAGGATTCAATCAACAGGCAGTGACCTCTTTTTAGATCTCTGACTTATTAGTCTAACAGCTGCTAGCTGCAGACATAGATGATGTCATACATCAGTCTGTTTGATTCTATGTTTTAGTGGAATTTCATGAAGATATCCTGGGCTTCAGGAAGTCAATTTTATCCCACTACATTATGTTATTACCAGACTATTTTTATAGCTAGTGTAACAGCATTAGCACCTCATCAAGCACTTAGTTAGTAAGTTGATTTAGTTGATGGGAAAAGCAGATTATATGTGTGCACGCTTAACAAATTAGCACTCAGTGGACTGACCAATAATCAGAACAATGAAATTTTTTTTTATTGACTTTGTAGACCTTTGTAGATTTATATAACCACTACAGTTTCTAATACCAGTTCAGACAGTTTAACAGATGATAACTGTATGTAAGCACAAAGTATTTGGATGTGCCAACACTTTACCAAGGTCTGGAAGAACCACACTGTCACCCTCAGATGAGAAGAAATTGGTTAGGATGTTCAGGACCAACCCACCAGGGCTGGTCATGAACTGCAAACTGCTGGAACGTCATCGTCACTGTCCACTGTGAAAGTTTTACATTGGTATCGACTGCCAAGCGCAATCGTTACAGGATTACAAGCCAGCTGCCTTCTGGAGAAATGTGTTATGATCAGACGAGAGAAGGACTGAGCTATATGTTTCAAGGAGTATTTGCATTTTAAAAGTCATTTAGGAAGTATGCTGTTCAGTTAGTCCACCCCCCAAAAATAGAACAGTTCACATAATTCATTAAAAAATGAAATTCTCATGATATTCATGCCCATGGGGAGTCTATGTAAACTCTTGACTGCAGAAGTTAACAGGTAGCCATGGTTTAAGATGGTGTTTTTTTTTTTTTTTTGTTTTTTTTTTTAAGTTAAAAAAATATGAAATACACTGGAAAATGTAGGTGGATGGCCATGCTCCTCTTTGACCTACTTTATTTAATGCTTGCAATATTTACCAGGTTTTCTGTATAGATATGAGATAATTAACACTTTTAAGAGTAAGGAATAGGCAAGTGGGGGTGATGGTCACCATTATGGTTTTTCCCACTACTGACTCGCAGCTAAAATCACAGAGGGATTGGGAAATTGGCCCACATGACACATTGTTGTCAGATTATAATGATGAGTTGATCCTTTTCTCCATGCAATTAGAGAACTGGCCAAAGAGATGGCACACTACTTGTCCTTTTCAGTGTGAGAGCACATTTAGAATTAATGGTTGAGCTGTGGCTGGAAACATTCATCCTAGAGAGAGACCCAGTCTTTTCTGGTTTACTACAAGGTTAAAAGAATAATCCCTACGCTTGCACTACTCTCCCAAGGAAGAGGGGTACAGGAACATATTTACCTCTGGAATTCAACCACAAGGCTATTTCAGTTTCACTTTGACTGCATGGCTTACTTTTTCCCCCTTTCTTATTCATTGCACTTTGTGGGTATAACCTTTGTTCATTCTGAAGTGCAATAACCAGATGTGGCTTTAGGAATGGAGCAGGATAGCATCATCAATGTGTGTACGAGCCTGAGAGGGCAGGGCAGGAGTTGTATTTAGATGCTGTATATATTTTCCAAGAAACTGAGATGGAGGAAAAACAGAAATTTTTGG
This sequence comes from Copadichromis virginalis, assembly GCF_057382275.1. Lineage (NCBI taxonomy): Eukaryota > Metazoa > Chordata > Actinopteri > Cichliformes > Cichlidae > Copadichromis > Copadichromis virginalis. The sequence goes on from NC_140622.1 coordinate 5,224,963, forward strand.
TATTTAATTACAGAGCGGCCATGGCCAAAAGCACACGGTCAGGGGTAGTTTTAAAGCCGACAGCTTAACAACTTCAGGAATGGTGGCACAGTTGGTTTTTGTGATGCTGTGTCATTTCCTCCTGTGAAAGCTGGGTTTTTTGATGTGTTTGGGATATGATTATGTGCCAGCTCCAATGAACAGACAAAATAAAGCAGCCAAGACCTTGCTGCCATGTTTACCAAAATTCAGTCTTCAGTGAGCCAAAAGCGATGCTCCTAAGTTTAGGCGTTTATATTGGCTGGTAACATCTGTCTTTGGAACTCTATTTATACGAGAACCTTTCTGTGACAGCTGCTTTGAACGTGTCCTGTTCGTGGGAATGTGACAGTGTTCCCGCCCCCCAGTTTTAATCTGGGCCTTGTACAATGTTGAGGTAGGTTCCTCTCTGCTCTGCCCCTTTCTCTGTGCTTTTGTAATTGTAGTATTAGGCATGCTGTAATCTCTCCTCCTGTAGAGTTTGTAGGAGGACAGGAGTTGGTCTTAGCCTGCCTGTTTTGGCTGGTCACTCCCTGGTCTGCTAAGCGAACGCACAGTGTCACCAGTCGAGTCACGTTTTGTTTCTTAGCTATGAAAAGCTTGGTTGATTCTTGTCACGGCCCTTTTCATGAAACGGGGGTTGTTCTTGTGTTAATGTTGTTTAAACAGGTTTCTTCATTTGAACTTGAGTCAAACGAAACAGGATGAAGAACCCAACTTCAGCTGAATGTACCTACCTAAAGTAACAGTGCTGTAGACTGTCTAATAATGCATATGAAACCTGTTTGCTTAGACTGATGAACCACAGTGTGATTCAGGTCAACTTTAATCCTGTAATAGGAAATGGGATGAGGAGAACAAACATCAGAGCATCGACCACAGTCCTTCCTGTTCCTGCCACATCAAGCTTATCAGCCCATCAATCTTGCCTATAGGTCTACAAAAACTCCTTTCCATAGTTTCAACTTCAAACTTGTCTCCAAACCTCACCCTTGGAGTCTGGGTCAAAGGAAAACCTTGAATAATGTTTAAGTGATCTTTCACCAGAGGGGATTTACCACAAAACAAGACCCAACGAATCCCAGCCAGAGGGCATAGTTAGCTGTGGGATCAGCTGGCAGAGACCTGTATATTTTAAAACCGCTCTGTTTTTAAAGCCCTGAGAGCAGATGGGAAAATCTCCAGGTTTTACTTTTTTTTTTTTTGTCTATTTTAAGACAGCATTCCTAGGACATGTTTGCCATTAGGATGTCCTGTGGGATGGCATCATGCACCTTTAACTGCACTTGCAGTGAAAGACAAGCATAAAATGAAAATTTATGGAGGTTAAAATGCTGGATTTCATTTATTCATTTAATTAAATCTATTTTTCAGTGTTCTGTGTTGTTTTTGTTTAAATTCGGTGGTCTATTTTAAGCTCAATGTACGCTCAGGCTCAATGCTTGCTTCGGCTAAAGCCTAAATAAATAAATAACAGCCAGATCTTGGTCAAAGTCGTAATTAAGGCATTTCTTGAAAATTAACTTGACAGTTTTATGTATTAGATTTAATAAAATAAGAAAAAGATTTAAATGGTCACTCCCTGCATTTTAAAACTGACCACATAGCCAAAAATAAGAAGCACATTCTACTGACTTATCGTAAACCTTTTGCCCGGTGCTGACTTTATCCACAGTGAGATCTCTCTGCAGAAGGATCACTCGGAGCTTTTGAATTATTTCTGTCAATTCATTCAAATTACACAATTGCTCATGGGATTTGACTTTCCTCCTCTTGTGGTGTCAAACCCACTTCCCCCCAGACCGCATCCCACCGCACTCATCAGCTATTTAAAGTGTTAGCGACTGCTCCCAATTACTCCTCCCCATACCAAACCAGAAGCTCAGGCCACGCAAATGGAGGCTTTTTGTTTTCATGCCTCCCTTCCTTTTGGTCAGCCCTCTTCTGTCATGCTCCTGTTATTTTTTTTCCTCTTTGTGAAGATTATTGTGGGCTTTTTTTTTTTTTCTTTTCTTTTTCTCCCCTCCGATTCTCTTCCCTGTCCCACCAGTCTGCCAGTCTGTTATCCTCTGTGCTTCCACAAAGCCCAGTGTTTTGATTACATGGTGAAAACGGAGCCAAGTCTAGTTATTACCAGGCCGGGGTAGCGTGGACGACCAGGTCAAAGGATTAGCCAGAGAGGGGGAGAGAGGAAGCTGCTGTGGTGGGATTGGGCGGATGGTGTCGGAGGGTGAACCATTTGTGTATTCTCACAACCAGATGTTTCTTTTTTTTGTGCTTTTTTTTGCACCGTCTCCTGGAGTGCGTATTTATATAGCTGTGCCTGAGCCATAATGCTAAAACATCTGTATGTGTGCTCAGCAGGCGAGAGCAAGGAGATATTAGAAACATCTAAGAGTTTCCCATGTCCAGCACAATGAAAAAAATACTTGCATAAACAAGTATTGTTGTTGTTTTGTTTTTTTTTTAAGTTTATGTTTAATCATTTAATTTATTTGGATGTGAGTTGCTGAAAAGATCGCTTTTCTTCACATTAAGAGATTGGTTGCTGTGTCTGAATCAGACAGGAGAGGCTCCATCATCGACTATGATGGTGCCATCTTATCTGTGGTGAGGAAGGCGGACGCTGGTTGAACACACTCGCCATGTTTAGGAGACATTTCACACTTTACGGACATCTATGTTTAGTCTCAATTGCAAGTGAAACATTCGCACCGTCTAGTCTCGCACAATCACTGATTCATTAGTAGCCAGTGAACATTCTGGGTGAATGCATGACTGGCGGGAAACGGCATCACTGGGCCATGTAGGCCAGCAGCTGGTCAATTAACTTTTGCTTGATTTCATTTTTACTGAGCATTTTGCCCTCTGGTTATGTTGGAAGCCCAGAGTCACCGTTATCATGAAAACACATGCAGGACAGTTAATGCTCTACTCGATCCGACATACCCCGTCCTGCTGTCAGAAATCCTTCCCTACAGTGCCAGATGTGTACTAATCCAAGTCCCTCACAAATACTGTGTAAATAATATGATGTGATTAGCAGTTGATTAAAAGTGGCCAGATGTGTCATCCAGTTATTAACTCCTTAGAGTTAATAACTGGATGACACATCTGGCCACTCCTTAGAGTTAATAACGGTAGAGGGAGAGGGAGAGCCCCTCAGCTCAGTAGGCACTAGCCAATCAGAAACAGAACGTTGGTAATGGTTGTTCCAGAATACGTGATTATAAGCTGATTTCCTAAATACTTTTTGGTAGTCTTGTTTTTGTTTTAGTGTGCTTTGCACATATGTGGCCTCAGTCTCTGTTTAATAGGTTATCTCCTAATAGCTGACACATATATTTGGATAAGCACAGAAGATGATCCCACGTAATTGTGTAGCTGTTTTGCCCTAGCTAAGCTTTTTTCATCTTTTTTAACATTCCTCTGGTAACACTGATTTACTACCGGACAGTCCCCACGGTCATATTTTGAAAGTTCAGTTGCTAATCAACTAACCTGATTTCCATCGTATACTTTGCTGCAGTCAGTGAAAATTCATCTGTATGCTTTTGGACTAGTGATGGCTTTTTTCTGCTCTGTATTCTGTTCATTCATGAGCTGCTATCCCAGGAACTTGGTGTCTCTAGCTGCAGCCAGAATATCTTCGGTGCAGAAACATCCAAGCGTCATATGCACGTATGTTCACTGACTCTAAAACAATACTGAATTACTGCTTCACCACTTTTTCTACAACTGCAAAACGAGACATGTGCATAATTAGTCATATCTCGTGTATGTGAGTTGAGCCTGTGAATGCTATGCTAACACTGGGTCACTTTTTAAAGGAGCCTTATAGCTGTGTTTGGAGACTCCTCCACTTTCACACATACAGCGCATCATTTACTTTTATAGGTCACACACCTGACCTTGTATTATGCAGAACATTGAAATATGCTTATGTTAACACAGTTTTAAACATAAACATCCACACAGTGCAGGCAGTTTAAGAGCAGGGCAGAGTTTATTAAAGCCATCTCGTTTCATTGTTCAGTCACTAGCTTCGTTTTAAGTAAATAAAGCCAACACGCATGCACGTAGACTCGCAGCTAAAAATCTAAAGCTAACTGCAGAAGAGCAGCCATAAACTGAGCAGCCAGGGTAGACGGGGAAACGCTGCTCTGTGTTGTTGTTTTTATTTATTTACATGTTTTCTATGTAAGCCTGCAGTCTCTACAGCTTGATTTATAGTTTTGATATTTTTGAAGCGCATTCAAATAATAATAATAATAATAATCTTTCAGTCCTGCTCTCTTCGTGTGTTCAGACGTATTGCACCAGCTTTAAACATACTGTATTATTCTTTTTATATATGCTGACAGACTTCTGCAGCTTGCTGCACTCTTCCTGGACAGCTGTCTGTACTCATTAAATGATATTACTTCTATGGTTAAATAAATATTTGCTGTATTAGTAAATACTGATTTGAAAATGATAATGATGAGCAGTGTAGGAGGTTCTTTAAACTATTCCTTCAGCACTGTTTCGAACACTATTCATAATACATTTTATTGGCAAATTGTAATTCTTCTGCAGAAAAATGTTTTCCCATCAATCGCAGTAATCATGCCTAAGCTGGAGATCATATTAAATACTTTATATCCTGTTTAATCTCCCGTAATGCATCATTATGCACCTACAGAACTGCTGTTACAGAGCTCAGAAAAGTAGGCCTACACCTTGATTTTAAATAATTGGGAATCAGGACAATGGAAGTGTTAAATTTATTAATAACAAGAAGCACTTCAAGAGTGCAGCGCTCCGCCGAGGCCGCTCACTGTGGGCAGAATTTACTTTTTGTAAATTTGTACACTTTGTCCTTAAAGGAGAGGTCAAAGGTCAAATGTGACAAAATATTTTAAGTCTTTATACAGTACTTTGTATTTGTTGACACACTACACCTGTTTGACGGCTTCTTGACAATTTTCGACCAATAATTTATTAAGTTGACGTTGAAGGTTCAGTAAAAACTTATATGTGATTACTCATGAAAGTGGCCACTTTCATGAGTAATCACATATAAGGCTTACATGATTTACTCATGAAAGTGGCCACTTTTGCATTACTTTCATATATTGTTTTAGTAAATATCCAAAACATACAAGTTTCATTATATAATTTTTCAGGGGATCTTATATCTGTTTTCACTCTTATATGCTTTTCATACAAGTTTCACACAAGACAGAAACTTTATAAGATTTATATCTAGCTTTTCCATATGGGTTAATGTGAGCTAAATAAAGTGTTTCTTTGTGCAGTTACGGAGTTCATGGTAAATGTGTCACTTTGGACATGGTGGCGTTTGTTTGATATTTTCTTCTTTTTTCCCCCCACGGCTCACTTTTAATAACAGCATCCAGAATGTTTATTGACAGTAATTAAACGACTTCACTTTTGAACATAAGTTTCCAAGCCATTTGTCTTTTCTCTAAATAACCAAATGGCTAAAATAAGACATTTTTAATTGGTCATTACACAACAGAATCTTTTCCTGTGGAAAAAAACAAAACATTTAATGAGGTTTTGGATGTTATTGCGCTCTTTTCACTATAAATGTGAATCGCATCATACCTGCAGCAGGTTGTGTAGAACCTGAGGTGTCATCTGCTCAAAGGGACGGACGGGGTCTGCAGATTAGTGTGCATGTAAGCGTATCAGACATCTTAACTATGACTGGAGGGTGAGGCAGGGGGTCATGGGGGGAGTGATACAAACTAAATCTGCTTAAATGAGCTAAAACTTCATCCACAGATTAGCTGGAGTCATCTGAGCACTGTGCAGGCCTGCTGAGCCCATCATGAGGTAGTGTTGCGAATTCCTTCCACAACAGCACTTGTTGACGTGTTCTTTGTTGGTTCACTGTGCCTTACAACACGTATGCACTGTTTTGTCTTTGTGCGTTGTCTAGTAATGAGATCAGGGTTAGACAGAGGTGTCTGCTGCTCCAGATAAATCAGACACGGCAGACTGTAGACTGATGTAGATGTAGATGTTGATGATGATGTAGACTGCTGCCTGCAAACCTAGTGTGCTACATAGAAGTGGAAGCAGTTGAGTAAGTAATGACAGTAAACTTAGTAATAACTTTGGTTCATTGTCCCAAAAAGCTTTTTAATCATCCTTACCTTATTTGGATTTCACTCTTTGCACTCGCCATCTGCTGTTGGAAGGATATTAAAGCATGAACTGGTTTGTTGTGAAAAATTGGACTTTATTCATTGTAATAAGTCTGCTTGAAGATATAAGCATAATCTAAGGGCCAAAATCTTTAAGTCTCTGTCCTTCATCACACTGTCTTTTGTATAAGCAGTTTCTGTAGTACGGATGAACAAAATAGGAAGCCAGATGTAAAAATGGCAAAACTGGTGATGACGGATAAACACGAGACGGTGCCGTCTTTGAAGGGTTACTGAGTGAGCCGTCGTCTACTTCACGAGGTGAAAGCAAATGGCATCATTTCCCTACAGAGGTGATCACGTGAGATGTAATATGGTTTATAATCAGTACCTTAGGTAGATCGTTCTTCTGTAGTGCTTCCATTATCGTGTGTGTGTGTGTGTGTGTGTGTGTGTCACAAGGGTTTTGGTTGGCTCAGAAAGTGTCTGCTTATCATAAATCCTGTCCCTGTGGTGCAGTAAATTGCAGGTGGAGGAAATGCGTGTTCTAATAACAAAGGTGCTGATTTTGTAAAGCTCCTGTCAGATCAGCTCCATGTCTCCATGTCAATAAGCGCCCAATTCACCTCCATAAAAATCCCGTCCACAATGTTAGTAGAGTGGTGGCCCCATGATCGGAAGGTCGGAGGTTCGATTCCCCTGAACAGCTACCCTGAGGTACCCCTGAGCAAGGTATCGTCCCTACACACTGCTCCCAATGGCTGCCCACTGCTTCACTGAGTGAATGGGTTAAAATGCAGAGAGGAATTTCCCCACGGGGACCAATAAAGTACACTTTCTTCTTTCGTTACCAACTTGAAGTTGGAGCCATGCTTAGAAGGATGCAGCCAAATGTAATTGTTGTTATGATGATAATAATTTTGTATACATTACATGTCAAGTGTTTTGTTCAGGCGAGAAACATGGACGCTCACAAGCAATTTTATTAACAATTAAACATGTGATTTTTTTAATTGGTCATTGTGACATTCAAGGAACAGTTGTAATTATTCAGGAAGCTGTTAAATCTGCTCTTTAACACTAGTTTCACTGTGTAAACTGTTTTCACTCAGGTGGGGATAGTGTGTTTTTCTTTTTTGGTTTTTTTTCAGTGGGGCAGGATGTGGGGCTCATTTCTGATTCTGTCTTTGTGTTACCATACACAGTATAAAAGATGGACTGAGCTAGGGCAGGGCCATACTATACCGTTCACGGTAATACCGGTATAATGTTAGGCAATGATATGAAAATGGAATATCGCGATAGAATATGGGTACAACACACATGCGCTGGGCCTTTGTCTTCATACGCACATGGCGGAAACAGATGAACCAGAATCGTTTGTAAAAATGCTGCTTCAGTGATGTGGAACTGGTTTGGTTTTTGTCTGGCGCTCAAAAATCTGTCAAATGTTTCGCTACGACTTTGCTAAGCTACGAAGCTGCACCGCTTGATTGATTGTCGGCTACCGTAGTCAGGAGCCTCGCGGAGTGATACATACTGTGCTTCAACATAATATTGTGTGTGTGTGTGTGTGTGTGTGGGGACCCCAAAATGGCACCTGTTACAGGACATGCGCATGAAGTGGATTTTAAACTCAAGTCATGCAGTAGAACATGGCAATAGAGCAGCTGTGAGAGAATTCAGCATTCATGAATCAATGGTACAGACGTGGAGGAAGCAAGAAGAATGAGATGAGTAAAGTTGGACTTGTCTGTTTTTTACTGCAGTTTCATGTTGCAAAGCACCTCTTTAACTTTTGTGGATATTGTACATGGTTGTGTATAATAGGGTGTAGAGCTGGGCGATATATCGAGTTTTTAAAACATATCGATATATTTTTATACGAGATATAAGATGTGACAATATCCTTTATATCGATATAGTCTATGTTACGTTATAATTATAGTTGTGGAGCCGCAAGTTTGCCTCTCTTTCGTCCACTTTTGTCTCTACGCAACGTTACTCCGCCTCGCCTTCACTGAAGACAACTCCCCCTCCTCCCCCATCGCTTCACGTGCAGGCAGCGACAAGACGGACACGGCAAATCTCCGTTAACGAGTTACTGCGCATCGCCCCATGCGTGGGGCTGGACGGCGTCAACGTGTTAACGAGCTAAACATGCTAACGAGCTAACCGCGCTAACCCTAAAATCCTTTCATTCTCTCAAAAGTTGATAACGTGCCTTATGTATGAATTCTGGTTGTGCTTGATGGCCGCGAACCGATTTTATGTGGTACACGGCGTTCAGCAATCTGTCAAAAATGTTTGAGTACGACTTTGGTAAGCTACAGAGCTGCACCGCTTGATAGATTGTCGGCGCATTACGGCTACCGAGGAGCTTCGCGGAGTGATACGTACTGTGCATCAACGTAATATTACCGTATTGTGTGTGTATAAGGACCATAAATGGCACCGTAAGAGACGTGGTTATGAAGCGGATTTCAAACTCCAGGCTATCAGTCACACAGTAAAACTTGGGAACAGAGCAGCTGTGAAATCTGTCTCTTTGTTATTACGCTCAGCGTCTTTTAGTTTACATTTTGACTGCACAATTGTGAGCTCTTTGTTTAGCACAAAAACAACCTTGTTTTCTTTTATTTATGGAGCATTATTATTTAATGAATGCTCATAATTTAATTTTGAGTAATTTTTCATGTACATCTGTGCTGTATGTTAATAAAAGTGCCTGTGTGACATCTGGGAAACAGCTTTGACTAAGAACTCTCGTTTTGTTCTTACTTTATGGCTTAAAAAAAAATATCGAGATATATATCTTATATCGCCATCCAGCTAAAATATATCGAGATATGAATTTTGGGTCATATCGCCCAGCCCTAATAGGGTGGCTGTGGCTACAATGTAGCTGCCATCACCAGTGTGTGAATGGGTGGATGACTGAATATGTAAAGCGCTTTGGGGTCCTTAGGGACTAGTAAAGCGCTAAATAAATACAGGCCATTTACCATGGTTAGGCTCAAGATATGTCGGCCCATTTCCACTGGAAATGCCTTTTGGTTAATCTGTCAGCAAGGAATTTGCACTGTTAAATCTTTTTTCTTTTTTTTGCACTACTAAAGTTGTGAAGTTGTAAAGTATTTTGTCTCGCATCAATTATATCGTCAGTTATATCGTTATCGCAACTTTTCAAATATATATTGTGAGAAGTATCTTTGGTCATGTTGCCCTGCCCTAGACTGAGCCATTGGTTTTTGACATTTATGAGCTACAATTTTAGTGTTTTAGCTTTACAACTGATATAAAGCACAGCTGAGTTGAACCCCACCGAACTGTACCCTCAGACAAGATGACTTTCCTGGATCCAGCCATTTGGAGCACTGGCAGCAAGCACAACAATATAATGAAATGATACCAGTTAGTTGCCCTCTTGTCTTTTGTGTCTCTCGTCTCTCTTTTAAACTATATCTTTGTCTCCAAGCTGCATGAGATACGCCTGAACTTCCATCAATGACAGAGGAATGAAGAGTAGGGTCCGTCCCTCATTTCACTGATTGTGTCCTTTTCGTCTTCTTCTTTTTTTAATTTAAAGTCACCTACATTAATCTTGAGGCTTCCCAGACAAACAGAGCGACGCACAGAATCTCAATCACTGATGACCACTCTGTGACTTTCACTCACTGACTCTGACGTTTCGGTCAGATGAAGATTTTCTCAATGCCTTTCTTTTAATGCCGCCGTCCTCCTGCTCTTTGAAGATGCTCCACACCGTGATGATATTAAACGCAGACTGCGATGAGTGCTTTTACCAGCTGCTGTAAAGCTTTTCATGTTGGCCTCCTGTGCTGTCAGATAAAGATGTGAGCGACTCTTCCACAGTGTGCCTGGTTTTGAGAGGTATCTACTTAAAAAGAATGATTTAGAATGAGAGCTTTAATACATTGTTGATAATCTTACACAGTACAGAGCTTCTATTTTAATCTTTAATTTCCACACTCCAAATAGGTGAATGCAAATTCACTCAAATCCCTATGAAAAAAATTCCAATAAAAACATTTGAGCATGAAATGTGACTCCACATCTCCGGTGTAGTCCTAATGTGGTCTTCGCATGTGGGCCATAGCCTGCATCGCTCGCTGCTTTTTGCTAATCAAATGTATTAAAATGTTCAAGTTGCTGGTCTGCTTGTTTTCCTTTGGGTCAGTCTTGATTATTTGCATTGCTTTGATATCGGCTTAGCAGATGTATCGGATTTTCCGGTTTGTTAAAGATTTTATTTTTCAGTTTAAATGTGTCTCCCTCCACTTGTTATGAAAGTTTATCTAGGTAAACTTTCTTGCTTAAGCCATTTTTTTGCTTCCACGTTGGTGTGAGCACAGTGAGAGCCCAAGAATGAAAGGAAGTGTTTTAAACCTAGTGTTTGGTAACTCCACATTATTAATGTTGATGGCAATCACTAAAACTCTTTCCATGTGCTGATCAACTGTCATAACACTGCTTGAAAAAATGTATTTAAATGGTCTGATCTGGTAAGGTTGTGCAGACTTTTTACAGAAAGGTGGCCAATCATGCACAGAGCCAACAGCTAAATGGAAATGACGCTTTATTTCCTCTCTGCCTCAACAATTCCTGTCCTCCAGCTTGTCCTATACTATATACATGTCTTATTTAAGCAGCTGTCTGCCTGTGCCCCCCTCCCCTATCTGTCAAAGTCTGCAGTGATACAGGCTAAAAGACAGCAAAGACAATGAAAGGCACAAAGCTAAATTGGATGACAAAGAGACCGAGAGAAGCAATACTGGGTGCAACAGAGGTAGAATAGTGATGAGATGAAGAGAATGGATTGAATGAGACAAGGGACATATTGGGGATGGAGGCCAGATGATACTGAGCTGTACAGTTAAACACATGAGGCTGATCAATAAGGTGTGCTTGGCCTAAGGGACACGTATACCTCAGGGGATGGAAGGCCCCACTTCCACCACCTTCCCCCTCACCTCACTACATATACATTCACACAGCAACACCATCAGTGTTCTCTTGGGGGTTGAGGCAGTTAACGAATCAGATCCTGACATTTCCCTGCATTTTTTTTTTTTTTTAAACCCACCAGCTAATGAACCTTTGACGAGCGGGACGCTGCTTTGTGTGCTGCTGCTGAACTGAAATGTTATGTCAGCTGAGCTCAGTAGAATTTACTAGAATTTACTTCACTGACTTTGGAGCGTACGAGCTCTGTCACAGTAGACTGCACGCGCTTCTCTTTGCAGTATCAAACTTGGTTTTGACAGTTTACGGGAAGGAGATGAGATCATGGAGTGCTGAAGTGCAGTGTTAGATTTTAAGAAACACACACGTGTCATCATTAAACAGTAAAACGTGCTGAACTGCTAAAAAATATCAAACTACTCAAAAATTCAGCAGCTCCCTTTGATTGCAGTTTTTTGCTTCATCCAGGTTTTTCTTAATCCTCCAGGTGGCTGCAGAAAATAAAGGATATTATTTTAAAGCTTTGAACTATGAACTAAAGATGACTGAACTCACTGTGTGTTGTGATTAAAAACGTGTCAGTGGTGCTGCCAAAAGCGCTGTTTCTTTCATAAGAAGTAAAAATTAAAAAGAAATCAGTATTTCATGGGTTAAAACTGGTCAGCACTGGCACAGTACTGATAAAATAGACTGTTCAGGACTTAACTACATGGGAAAATGTGACTCACATTAAAAAATACCTCTAACACCCATTAGTCTGAGGTTTTTTTACCTCTCTCAGCCCCTGAGCTTGATTCTGTGAAATCACACTCGTATTCAAAAGCACATTCCCTGGCAATTATTCTTATTATTTCATTACCTACCTAGTATTTCTCTTTTTTGGTTTGATATTTGGGTGTTTTTGTTGCTGCTGTAGTCCCAGACTGCATTCTTTCCCTTCAGACCTTAATATGTTTCGGCAGTGGTTGCAGATAGCATAGCACTTTCCCGGGTGGATCTTCTACTTTCTTGCACTTGCATTGCTTTGGCTTCAGGCGTTACCTCAGCTGGAGCCAGAAACTTGAAATGATGTGGTTTGGGACCACTGTGGAGCTCCACCACACATGGTGTCCACTGCAGGGCAAAAGATCTCTGCCTCAGTAGGGCCTTCTGTGGCGGTGGTTCCTTCCACTTTTGTGTGGCTCTCCTTTTTTTGTCAGTGAGGTGCTCCTACCTCACGCTTCCACTCCCTGCCTTTCTCCTGGTTAGTATGCAGAACAGAGTGACGTATTGTCTCATTGGGACACTGATAGTGTAAGACTTGTAATATCAAACATTTGTTAATAAATGAATGTCCCAGCTGGGATGAAGCTGGGAGAATAGTGGGTCAATTAAACAAGGGTGTGTCCTTCCTCACTCAGCGGGTGGGGGTGGTTACTGAGTCTCCGTAATGATTTTGTCTAATGAAAGTGGATATTCTTCTTCAGCCTCACAGGAGAACCGGGCACTCGATTAAACTGTGCAACCGCGTGGCTTGAAGGCCGTCACTTTCAGGGCTTTTCTTCTGGTTCTAGAGGAGCCCTAATTGTAGTCGCAGAGCTCGGATAACGGGCTTGACCACAGAGGACTCGCTGCTGCAAAGAAGAAATAATTAAGACATTTGGGAATTGGAGCAGCACTGTAGTTTGACTGTGTGTGCTTACATGCTGATTAGATGTTTTTGTGTGTGCTTCAGCGTGTGTAATTACTGGCCTCTAGTTAAGTGCCAGCCTGTGCATCTGTTACCTGAATCCTTCAAAGCCTACGTATCCAAAGAAGTGGAGACCTGCAGTCTGTCAAAACAAATACTCTTTAAATCTTAATCTTCTCTTTTAGGAGCTGAGCGAGCACATCCACACATCCATGAGGTGTAGGAGAAGACATGAATTTCTGAACTCACCATAGCTGAGCTGTTATCTGTCTCTACTGTAGCTCTGAGGAAATGGCTTTCATGTAAGCAAACTAATGGAAATGAAGATGGAAGTTTAAATCTTTATATTTACCATATAATTCATAATTACATGTGTAGTGCCATACTAATGTCACCGTCTGTGCCTCGTCGGTCTTGGTGATGCATCGAGCTGCTGCTATGAGTCTGGCTCTATATGCCAGCTGGGAGGACAGAGTAATGACTAGTATTTAGACTGCAGTCAGGCTACTGTGCTGATAACTATGTGGGAGAGTCTGTGGAAGTAGGCTGTCAATTTGACTCACATATCCACAGTACACACGAAGCTAAGATGAAGTATAGGGGAGATTTAAACAGATAATCCAAATATTTTCTGCCCTGTGAGGGTTTCAGACAAAGAAGAAATAAACGCTGTTTTTCTCTGCGGTGTGCGACTGAACCACATGAACACAGTGAAGTGCTGCTATGCACCTATACGTTTCCTTTCTTCAGTCTTGCAGCTTTGAAATTCCTAATTCACTGTTCACTCTGTACCCAGTTGGTTCTAGGTCAGCCAAACCTCTGCAGTGTGCTTTCCATCTGCTCAGGTTACACTTGTACAATGCACCTTCCTTAGGAATCCAATAGGCATCCTTGTTGATTGCCTAAACCACAACGGTCTCCTTTTAATACAGATGAGTAGTAGCTCTACTCTCAGCTCCTTGTCCCATCTCTAAAGGTGAGTGCAGCACATGGCCACAGCTGAATACAGGAATGTAGAACGCCTTCACTGGCAGTCCTTTCCTCACCACAGACTGGTTCCCACATCGTCTCACAAGTCTCCTAGTAGAGGTGAACAGTATTCCTCAGCCAGGGTGGGGGGGAAAAAAAAAAGGCCCCTCTTTTGTGGAACCAGCTTCCAGTTTGGATTCAGGAGACAGACACTATCTCTACTTTTAAGATTCAGCTTCAAACTTTCCTTTTTGCTGAAGCATATAGTTAGGGCTGGACCAGGTGACCCTGAATCCTCCCTTAGTTATGCTGCAATAGCTGTAGGCTGCTGGGGGATTCCCATGATGCACTGGGTGTTTCTTCTTCAGTCACCTTTCTCACTCACTATGTATTAACAGACCTCTCTGCACTGAATCATATCTGTTATTAACCTCTGTCTCTCTTCCACAGCATGTCTTTCGTCTTCTTTCTTTCTCCGCAACCGGTCGCAGCAGATGGCCCCGCCCCTCCCTGAGCCTGGTTCTGCTGGAGGTTTCTTCCTGTTAAAAGGGAGTTTTTCCTTCCCACTGTCGCCAAAGTGCTTGTTCATAGGGGGTCATATGATTGTTGGGTTTTTCTCTTGTTATCAGGCCTTTGCCAAATGTGATGGCATGCTGAAGAGGTAATCAAACCATCTGATTCAGCTGTGTTGGAGTAGGGATGCATCTAAAAGCTGCAGGATAGTAGCCCTCGACGACTGGGATTGGGCTTTAACAGTAACTGTAACTTGTCAGGGGCCAGTAAGATATCGGTGAATAAAACAGAGAAATATATTTTGCCTGGTATGTTAAATCCACGCTTTTCCACCATGTAACCACATCTGTAATTCTCAACTACTGTTTGCTCTTCCTGTCATATTGAGTGAAACTACCAAGTACTCCAGCAAATCCTGGTTGAGTCATTTGTTTATATTTGGGTCGTACATCACCAGCTGCCAGTATCTTCTCCTTCATAGCCTGGTTGTGCTTGATGGTGTGTTTGTTGCCTGAAGTGGTGTTTTGAGGGAATCTTCCTGCACATTTTACAAAGTACTGTGCTTTTGTTGGAGCTTGTTGGAGTAGCTCAGTTTATATTAGATACTAAATTATCATTGGAGGCTGACACACAGCTCTTTCACAAACATTTCTGGGCTTGTCATTCTTGTTAGGGCGATTTGGTGTGTGTGTGTGTGTGTGTGTGTGTGTTCTAGTTTCAGTTAGTGTTTTTATATGTTCATAAAACACTAAGCATATTCATGCTTAAATTTGTGGTGCACTACGCAGCTTATTGCTCATTAAATAACTGCTGTACTGTTAGTGGGCCACTTTTTTTTTTTTTTTTCTTCTTTTTGCTAACTGCAGGCAGCGGGCGGCTCATGGGGGCTAGGAGGGTGTCCATTGTGTTTTTAATGTAGCTGTCCTCCCCCTTTTTATTACAAAAGAAGGGGTGAGAGATGGTCACACAGTGTGAACAAGCCCCACACTACCCCCTCCTGTACTTTCCCAGCCTCCCTTTTCCTGCCACAGGGGGAGGAGGACAAGGACAGAAAATGGGACCACTGATCCGTTTTGATTGCGCCACAACGGTTGGAGTGAGTCATAAATCAAACCCCTGACCTGTCCCAGCTCCTATCGTCCTCCCACATATATGCAACAGCAGCATCTTCTTGTGTTTTCACCCTGGCTTGGTTGGGACTGGTTGTACTGGGAATTGACTGGGTCTGTCATTACGTAAAGATGGATGGGGTGAGGTGCGGTGTGACCCTCCTCCCCCTTCAGGATTAGTTGTTTCAGATGAAAATATTATGGGTTATTCTATGGGTTTTAGCTTGACTGTGAGTTAGACATTATGATGCACACACACCAGCAGCTGTGTAACTGATGCTGTATAATCTCGTTGATCCTTGTAGCAGTGCGTCGGCCTCAGAGCTGTTTGCATTTATGCTAAGGGGTCAACTTGGTCCTTAAAGACGAGCCGACTGCCTGTCACCTTAGTGTTTGATTTTATTTTTGCTCACTTGTCCTGACTTAAGATTTTGAGACAGAACAAGTTGCATTTGGCAAGATGAGGATAAGACTTTGACATGCTGATAATTTAGTTTTCTACATGTTACCTACCAAGCACAGCAGCTGAGGAAGTGATTCTTCGTGCTAATTCTTCATTCTAAAACAGCAAGTGTAACCACAACGAGGA
The DNA here is from genome assembly GCF_057382275.1 of Copadichromis virginalis. Lineage (NCBI taxonomy): Eukaryota > Metazoa > Chordata > Actinopteri > Cichliformes > Cichlidae > Copadichromis > Copadichromis virginalis. The sequence continues at coordinate 5,240,974 of NC_140622.1, forward strand.
GCGAAAATATGCTAATAATATGCATTTAGCTTCCTCTACTATCTAATTCTTTATTTTTACTTCTAAATATTAGGTACAGGATCTTGGCATGTCTGATTGAAGCAGTAGGAAGTGTTAACACAACACATCCTCATATCAGCTCTTGAACAACAAATGGTTCCATTTTGAGGTAAAATGCATCATTTTCCAATCTTAATGTGTTTACACTGATCTGTAAACACAGGAAAAGACTTACAGACGTGGGATCCAGACACCATGAAATGTCCTGTAGAGGTAACCACATCGATGCTGTAGACAATGTTAAGCAGACATGATTCACTCTTAGTTTAGTAAGCATACTAAGTTATGAGAGGAAAATAGTATCTGTACCGCATGTCTGGTGACACTTTGCATACACTTTTCTCTTTAAAAATCATGCAGGTATGGCATTTATCACTTTTGTTGCTGATGCAAAGAAAGCAAAGTGCCGGTTCCTGCTTGCATTTCAAGCTCAGGTCATTCAGACTTTGTTTCACTGTGAACGGAGCTTTGGGTAAATTCAGAGCAGGGCTGTAATCCCTTGCCTTCATGTATAATGAGGTGTGTTTTTGTGGAGATTGAGGGGCGGCTGAGCCTTGTGCTGTCTGGAGCATGATGATGAATGAGACGGTTAAGAGTGGAGATGTGACAGCAGTGTGGTTTTCTCAGCCCTACACACACACACACACACACACACACACACACACACACACACACACACACCTTTGAGGAAGATTTAGATCCAGTACATTAATTTCCTGACACCTGGTTACTCTCTGAAATCCCCACGGCTGGGTGTGGTTGAGTTTTTCTTTCAAAGCAGATTCTGCTGTGATATTTGAGTTTTATTCCCAATGCTAAAACGATGCTTTTCACAATTTCATATGGCTAGGTCCAAGTTTTCCCACATTTTAAATGGAAAAAGATAAGTAACAGCTGAAATCCTTCTGTTGTTAAATAAATAGCAGCTTTGTATAAATAACCATCTACAGTATGAAATTGTGACTTAAATCACTTAACAGGCCACTAAACAGGAGAGACTGCAGTTGAATACCAGGCAGCAGTGTACTGCTTAGCCTTTGGAGAGAGGGGCGCTAACCGGCTTGTTTCAGATAAAGGCCAAATATAAGATAAATACAGCATTTTAATGAACTTTGAATCATGCAAAGCTGCTCTTTTATTCTATTAGGAATGAGTAGAATAAGTCTGATATTACATATGTAATATCAGACTTATTCTACTCATTTCTGGGTCCTGGTGTCCATGTTTTTGTTCTTGAACTCTCACACAGTATCTTAACAGTTTTAACTTTTAAAATCATTTGAAACTGAGTGTTAAGGGCTCACATGGATTATTTGTACATTTATTGACTTCATAAACTGAAACTTTGGCCATGTTTAAACTGAGCATCTGCCACTGGAAATATGAGACAAGATATGTCATGGCAATTAATGCGTTCAGAGATGTTTCCACAGTTGAACGATGGGTCTAGTTCATCCCAGACTTCAAGCTTCCAACGCCACACGTGCACACACTCTGTTTTGATATAACATAAAGAAAGATGAAGATGAAAGCACCTCTGCTTATTTCAAATGAATGGCTTTCAGTTCCTTAGACCTCTTATTTGATGAACGCACAGTGAACAGTCCATTTTTCAGCTCATTACAGAGCTGAAAACACCCACTGAAATGATTTAACATCTACCTAGAGAACTGTACGGACAACCAGAAACTAAACTATGTTCCCATGGGATGAGCAGCACTCCACACCACCACTGTGGCTACCAGAGGAAAAGGTCAGCCTCTTTTCACACACAAATAACTTTACAAGACCTTTTAAAATTTTACCAGCCTTATTGTCTGGCGAGCCAGAAATGATTTAAATCCCTGTTCCTTGTGGCGCCCCTTTAAAATGCATGCTATGGAGTGCAGATTGCTAGTGTGCATTCCCTGTAGGAGGTAAGACTGATGCTAGGAGGGGAATGTTCCCTGTGTAAGCATTTAACTTTGAACACGGACCTGCTTCAGAGATCCAGCACTATTTATGGTTAGGGAATGAAGTCAGAGGATGTAGGCTGGGAAGGAATCTGATGCAGTTGTTCCTACAACATTGCACACTTCAGTGATGCTTTGGGGTGGTGATGGCTTCAGAGAGATCGAAACCTAGCTTGCTACAGAGATGCTGATTTCTACTTGAAGTCCAGTTAACCACAGTCATGTTCTGTGGTTAATGTTTTCTATTTGTTTTCTCTTTCGAGTAGATTTATGTTCATTATGACGTGTGTGTGTGTGTGTGTGTGTGTATAGCAATTAAGTTTGCCCTTCTGTGGATGTAATATCCAGACAGATTTTTGATGTGTAGAAACTGAAATATGTTGCAGTCCTACAGCCTAATAAGCACGCTGATATCCGTGTCCTTCAGCAGCTTATTATAAACCTCAGGCATATAAAATAGGACAGAGTGAGATGCTCTGTCTCTCTGCTTCATGTATGCACATCTACATTTTCAGTTTTTTAAAACTGAACTTCTCTTTCCATGATGTGCCTCAGTGCGCAGGCTCTGCTTGACCAGCAAGACTGACTCCAGCCTGCAGCCCGTTCACCAGGGGTGGCCCAAACAGTGAAGGCAAGATCTCCTTCAGGGGTGGTCCTCTGTGGCAGAGCAGGTTTCTGGTTTAGGATTACTCATGGTTTCAAACATTGCCCTTGCTCTTTGGCTGCAGTTATTATTGTGTTACATTAGCTTATGTGACACATTTTGGCCTACATTCTCACACTGCTGCACAGCTAAACTGCACTTCAAGGCATTTTCTGGAGAGATGAACTTGCACAGATACTTAAAAATGCATCCACAAAGACTCACTCACTCATTAACTCTGTCTCTCGCTCATTCTCTCTCTGTGTATATGTATAAACACTCTACCCTCCCCCCATAACATATCCAGAAAACTGGCTACATTTGCATGGTAAGCAGCTCATAAAGGTCCCGTGCCTGCTTGAGCTGCATCACATTCTGCCTGAAGCACTAAACCTGGAATAAAACATCGGCTGATGCTCAATTCTAAGAGGAATCTCAGGCATTTAACAGAGCCCATCATAGGAGGCTGTCTGAGGAAGTCAACAAGATGGTCTTAAGACCGTTTTCAGTGTCGTCAACAGGATTATGCAAGAACATCAATGTTCGATTTCTTGAAACATGGAAACGTTTTTTTCCTGAGGTGGATCATGAGGTTGGCGATTGAGTGCCTTTCTTCTGTCTGTCAACAGTTATGAAACTGGTGGAAGTTGTGGCTCCTGGGCTAATAAATAACACTAATAAATGTCACTTTCTTTAACATTATTAAAATGGAGCACTGGCCCTGGTGGAAGACTGTTTTTTGGGGTGGCTTTTACTTTTGTCTGCTTGTCTTTAAGCAGAATTGTTTAAAAACTACTTGGCTTAATTTAACTGGATCGACAGTTAAGAGCAACATGTCCAAAAATGAAGAATGCCCAGAGGAACAAAGTCACAGCAGCTGAGAAACAAACCTGAGATGACAAAAATAACCACACAAAAACCGCACAAAACCCAGAATGGAACTGATTCTGATTGTGAACTGAAGTTTCCCTTTTTCCCTTCTAGAAAAGGAAACGGGGGAAACTTTCACAGAGCATCTATTCTGTGACATGTTTGTTTGTTTGCTGAGGTTTATTCGGTTGAGCCCTCCAGTGAATGCAGCTGTGTTAGCGCTTGTTTGTCGTGGTTATCAACCTGCGTCTCACTCTCTGGAGTGGCTGCAAGCTTCAACAGAATCATGATTTTCATCTCGACTTTGTTGGAGAAGCTCTTGAATTTTTATGCCTTTGCAGTCTGATTAAAAGAGCTCCAGCAGGGCTCCTTAAACTTTTTAAAGGCTTCATTCTCACCTCAGTACGTTATGTAACGAGCCTGGCTCCATAAACAACACACACCTATGTTTCATTAAGGCAACATTATGGAAAAGGGGCATTAGCTGCATGGGACCACAAAGAAGCTCTTTGTGTACCGGTGTGTTTTACACACACAGCATTCAGAGAGGAGCAGACAACACAGCAGTCACACTAACATTTACCCTTCACTCTGCCCTTGTCAGTGCTCAGGCAGGCACCGAAAGGAGCCTGTGTGTGTGTGTGTGTGTGTGTGTGTGTGTGTGTGTGTGTGTGTGTGGGTCTGTCTAGCCTCTCTAGAAGAGTGCACTATGTGTTTTGCAAAATCCCATCTACAGCCTTGCTTCAAGAAGCCTTTAATATTCCTTAGGTATAACGGCTGACTGCTTCTCAGAAAAAGAGCTGCTTTATGAGGAAAAGAGGATTATGGTGCTGGTTTCTAAAGGAAGGAAGACAGAGGTGTGTGTGTGTGTGTGTGTGTGTGTGTGTGTGTGTACTTGAATAGCATGTCAATGGGAAATGAATCTTGTTTTATAGCAGTAGTTTTTTTTCACCATTGTGTCTTCAGTGGCTATGAGTCCGTCCCAGACCTACAGCAATAGTTGTGTTAAGGGTTCAAAGGTTAAAATCAGCCAAGGGTCTAACATGTGACTGCTTAGGGTTAGGAGGATTAGCCATCTGCCACCCCAACCGGTCGTGGCAGATGGCCCCGCCCCTCCCTGAGCCTGGTTCTGCTGGAGGTTTCTTCCTGTTTAAAGGGAGTTTTTCCTTCCCACTGTCGCCAAAGTCCTTGCTCATAGGGGGTCATGCGATTGTTGGGTTTTCTCTGTATGCATTATTGTAGGGTCTACATTACTGTTGCTGTGATTTGGCGCTGTAGGAATAAAATTGAATTGAATGCTCATTGGCCGTACTTTGTGCGACTGCTGACGCCAAAGGTAGACAAAGAGAAAGTGGTGGCTCTACAGGTGTGTTTACATTCAGTGGGAGGTTATTCCTTTTTGCCTTTTGTTTGAATATATTTGAATGCTGCACTTTGCAATTCATTGTGGAGATGGCACACACTGATGACCCCAGCCTGTACTCCATTGTTGTCTTGGAACAGTGCCATCTTATTCACAAGAATTTAGTTTCAATGGTACAGACATGAGCTGGAGTGCTCTACATGTCGCATCTGTGGGCTGTATTCCTGCTAGTTTCCTCCCTTCTTTTGTGACACTGTATGCTCATGTAAAGGTTGCTGCCCACTAAGTCCTTAATTTTTCACATCAGTCTTTTTTTGGACTCTACTTGAGTAGCTTGTATTATTATACAAGCTATTATATTATAGCTTGTACGTTAGGGGTGTGAGAGAGTTCAGAGACTAAATGTTATCAAAAACGACAATGTTACTGAACATGACCCCCAACAGGTACAGTAGTCTTTGTTGTAATAACAGTGGAGAGAAGACAGAGTTGTGGGTAGACAACAGGCAGGAAAACAAGCCTCGGGTGGATTCAAGCGAGCAACAGCCTGCAGTGACCTTACTTTGTGTGGGACGTCTGCTCAGCCCAGACAACATCAGAGATATACTGGCGCCCAGCATCTAAATGATGAAGGAACCTTTAAAAAAAACAAACAAGCGCGTCCATGCTCACAGGTGTACACACGGGTGATCACACCCACAAACTACACCCTTTTTGGCTCCGACCTCAAAGCACACTGTGTTCTGTTGATCTTACGTGCTGCACAACAATGTTTAATATTTAGTATTTACAGTTATATTCCCATATATCATCATGATGATGTTTATTATGTTGCTCTTTTTCCTTTGCTTGTTTTCTCTTTTTTTCTTTCTCAGCAGGTGATCCAGGTGATTGATGTATGTATTTGTTGTCTGTTTTGTTGGTTTTTTTGTCCGTTATCAC